>NC_083695.1:68904106-70154106 GCF_033118175.1 Dama dama
CTGAGTTTTGCTTCTTGTTATTTTTACCTGTAATTCATTTGTAACTTCAGAATCCTTGAAATTGAGGAGAGAAACCAAAAAAGTGTGATTATGGCTACCTGATTTCAGGTGGAACTTAATGCACTGATATCCAGAAACCTCTTCTGTTGGAAATTGAGTACCTATGATCTAAAGTTTCCTGGAGGTGGATGACCTGCCAACATCTCTCCAGCCCACCCTTAGCTTCCGATTGGTTCTGTGCTTGTGTGGGTGTTCAAAGGTCACTGCGGTAAACAGCATTATAAAGCATCACCTCCCCTCTGTCCCTTTCCCTTTCTTGGACATTGATGGAAAAAAAAACAAAAAAACAAGGTTAGATCTCTGGGTACCAAGGACACTAACACTTTCCCAAATCAGTGATCACTCAAGCCCAATGCAGACTGTTCTGAGGGATATTCACTGGACTCCAGCTGTGGGGCAGGCCTGGCAACAAGTGTGAGCCTCCCTGAGAGCTTTTGCTCAGCCTTTGTTCTCTAGACTCTTCAGTACCGACTGCTTTGACTTTTGTGATTATGTTATGGTGATGTGTAGTCAATGTACCAATATGTTCACAACCTAGAATCATGATAATATAGTGTGTTTTTTTTTTAACTGTTCAGAAAAAAGGGTAACTTAATTACAAATATAAGATTAAAGTGAATTTTCTGGGTGTCTTGTCTCTTTACCCCAACATCAAGAGGACAATGACTTTTTTCAATATAGAAATTGAGGGAGTAAACAGAGACCTTTTAAAGAAAATCTGACATGAAAAAACAACATTGAGAAGACTCAGGGCCAAATAGTATGAGTAAATGTGGGGACCCAGGCATACAATTAAGTGTTCCATGTTAAATTAAATTAAAGCCAAGATGATGTCTAATTTGGGAACTGGTCACCATAGCCTTGGCCTCCCAACCTGAGCCCAGAGCTTAAGTTTTCCTCTGCCTCCTTATCAGGTGAAAAGACTTGGGTTTCCCCTGCATCCCATTTGATCAATTTTGAGATGGGAGAGCTCACATTTGGGAGCAATTTCCAGAGAGATTCCAACAAGCAATAAAAACAAAGAGAGCATTGACTGGGGAAACTCACCCACCTTCCCTCCTTGAATCAAACCTAGGGGAGTGGGTACCAGATTGCAGCTAGACCCCTCCCTTTGTCCCTTCTGGTGTCACAAGCAAAAACTTTGGCAAAATGGACCCATCCTTGTTTTATATCTGTGGGCTTTTAGTAGTAGTGATGCTTCCTGCCTGACCAGACTCCCTGGCTTGTGGTCCCTGGATTGACAACTGCGGTCATTACAGCCTTCTCGGGCAGTTAGATGACAGGACCCTGGTGCCGAACTGTCCCTGCTTGAACAGGAGCATGTCAGAGCATCAGGTGCACCTTGACATTGTGCAGATGAGGAATGTGAGGAACAAGAAAAAGGGCTCTCCACACTGCCGAGACCACACTGGAGTCTCCTCCCTGAGGGTGAAGAAGAGAGAAGGGCAGGAATCAGTGGAGGCCACCAGGGCCACTGGCATTGGCTCAGTGGTCACTTGTAGGCTGGACTTCTGAGCCCAGAATTGGGCAGAGGCTGGGCCTTGAGGGTTATGGGTCTCACCTCGAAAGCCAGTGTCGGATCATTCCCCAGAGGAAGACAGGTCTAGGGCACACCTTGGAAGACTCACCCTGAAATCACGGTTTCCTAAAGCAGTGCTGTGCCTGGACTCCCTCTCCCCTTCAAAACCTAAAGCTCTGCCACCATCAGCAATGACTAGGGAGGAGACCTCTCTTCATCCTGATTGGCTCTTGCCAATTAAGAGCATTTTATTAGGCTGCTAATTAAAGGTACTTTGTTAGCAGCAGGAGAGGCCGGGTGGGTGCCTGGTGAGATGAAGCAGAAGCCAGGAGAAATCGTTTTTCCTCCCCCTCCATGGAAGCAGAGCCTCTCAGGGAAACCTCTCAGTCCCCCAGCCTCTCCCGCTGCGCCTACCACACCCTTTGCTTTCAATTAGTGGCTCTGGGGGGGGAGTGAGCTCATTACCAAGCCCAGGTGGAGAGCCCTCCCCTGCCTCAGGCCAAATGAGGCCTTGGGTAGGGGAGGCTGTCCCAGTCCCCATGTGCCTGTGTACCTCCTTTGGTGCTTTGGAGTCAGGGACCCAGAAAAGAGAAGCCCACAGATGGTGTTTGTTCTCCCCACTGAGGAGTGGCCTGTGGGTCCCCATCACTCAAGACGACTGCTAACTTGGTCACATGGTGTGACTCTCTATGCCCTCTTCCTCACCAAGGTCTCAGCAGGTGGCTAGGAAATGTGACCTTCCTATCACTTTGCAAGTACTGAGCCCACTTAGACCCAGAGTGGGTCCAGGAAGAGGGGCTGAGGATTTTTCCAGCCCAGCCATGCAGATCCTGAGACTCCTCTGGTCTAAGAGACTTAACCCTGCCTGGCCCAGCTCAGTACCAGGAAAGTCTTCTTCCTTCAGTAAAGGAGGAGGGCCTGGCTATGACTTAGCACCTAGGGGCTGGTGTGCAGGGTCAGAGTTACCCCCTAGCAGGACCTTCCCTGTCCTATCTTGCTGCCCTCCTCACCCCCTCACTTAACTGCAGAATTAGCACAAGCCCTGGCTGGGAGGGCAGATTTATGGCTGGGCCTGCCTCCTTCCATTTAACCCCAGGCCGGCCCGGGTTTCAGACACTAAATTAGATTTTTGACAATTAGAGAGACTAATGGGCACATAGCCATCCCCAGAGCCAGATATCCAGCAAGGCCATCCTTTAATATTCACCACTGGCCAGCCAGCCCCTCCCTGGCCGCCCTCCTCTCGCCCCTGTTGGGTGTTTCTCTCCCATGCCCTGTATCTCTCTGCCCAGGTTCTAAATGCACTCCAGAGGTTTCTCTGGTTCACTTGCCATTTCTTACCCTCTCCTTCCCACCCCTCAACAAGTACCAGCTCAGCTCTGGGGCTCTGCCCCTCCTCACCCTCCAATCACATTTCCTCTGCCTTCCCAAGGGCCCATCCCTCTGCAACCTTTCTGTTGGCCCCTAGCAGACCGCAAGCCCCTTGAGGGCAGGGGTTTGTGTCCTACCTGTATCCAGCATGCCTAGCAACCAATGGGTGCTTAATGTTTTATCGTTTTCTGGGCCCATCTCCCTGCCTTCTCCATCTGAGTTCCTGAGTCTCTAAGGCGTGCCCATGCTGCCTTCCTGGCCACAAGCCCAGCCCTGGCTCTGGCCTGGGTCGTCTTCAGCGTGGGTTGGGTCCTCCTTCCTTGCAGCCCCTCAGCTCTGGCCGGTCTTGGGCTGGGTGGGTAATGAGATTGCAGTAAGTGGTGCTGGGGGTGGAGGGGAGCTGCTCACATTCACTCAGGCAGACTCATAGCTCTGTCAGGCTGATTGGTCCTGAGTGGAGGCACAAACGGCCCCCCACGGACACACTGAGATTGGTTATAAAATTACAAGCATTTGTTCTGCTGTCAGTAGCCTTCCCTCCCTCCCCTCTGCCTGCCTGCCTGGGCTCCCCACCACCCCTCACCCAGCCCTCTCTCCCCTGGGGTCAGCCCATACATCCTGAGGACCACCAGAGGCCACCATGGCAGATGAAGCCCAAGAAGCTAAGGCCACCAAGCTCCCCATCCAGGCTGGCCTTCTTGCCTTGGCCCTGGGATTATCACAGCTCAGGCTGGCCTCAGAGTGACCTGACCCTGTGCTCAGGGTTTCCTAGTCTCTGAAGGTAAGTGGAGGTGGGGGCCCCCCGGGCAAACAGTCCTTAGAATCCAGATGCTCAGATCTCAAGTAGAGGAAGATGTCCCAAGCTCAGGCCTCCCTGGAACAACCAGAGCCCACAACCTTTGAGGGGGTCCAGGACAGGGGTGGGAGTGATGGGAGCCTTTCCTGCTGAAGGCGGGAGCAGCAGAAGCCAGGGTGGTGGGAAGGGTCCATCTCTCTTCCTTTCATGTGGTCAGTCCCCTGCCACGTACCCTAATCGCCAGGTAAAGACAAACCAGCACTCAGGACAGTCCCAATCCCTGGAGCCTGAGCCAGGCCTAAAATCCCATATGCCCACCAGATGCCTGCTATGGTTACCCTCTACAGACTGAGTCCCCTCAGCCTGGCCCTTGTACTCACCCTCTATAGCCAAAAGTCAGTCAGTCCTTCTGGCCTTCACAGGAGCCTGGTTTCTCCCAAAGCAGTTGTGTCCTGAAACCTTGCCTTGTGCTCTGGTGATACAGTCACAGAGATACCCACTCTGTACCAGCCCTGCCCCCCCGCCTGACACAGACACAACAGCCTGGCCCTTTCCTGCCCCCGCAGCCCCAGCCTCAGTCCCTGTCTGTCACCATCCTGTTGGGAGGCACCAAGGCGCTTTGTGACCAGGTGCTGGGTTCCCCAGCTCGGAGTGGGAACTTTAGGGAGCATCATCTCCTCACTGATGCCTACAAGGTGCCTTCCTGCCATTCGTCATTCATTCTCAGCCCAGAATGTACTTGCTGTAATTACATCTTTAATTAGGGTGATGATGGCTCATTGTTCACCAACAATGATGGATCAGATCCTCCTGCTTGCCTTCCTCCCTCTGTCCAGCACCCTCCAGATCAGCTCTCCCCCAGTGCTGAGGCCGAGAAGGATGCACAAGAAGCTGCCCTCTCCTAGGGACCACCAGATGTCTCCTTGGTCCAAAGTGGCTGGGGGTGGTGGGGGGCAGGCCGATGTCGCCCCCATACATACACATGCCACCATCACCACCCCAAGCTGGGCCCTGAGCCACACTCTCCTCATCCAAGGAGCTGACAAGCACAGAAAATCTCACAACTCTTAAGTGTAGGATGTCTGAGTGGGCGGCCCTAACTCCAAGCTCCCGGTGCGTTAATCAGGGTCTCTGGCAAGATCTCCACTCCCATACACTTGTACCCAGTCAGGCCGCAGGCCCAGGTCCAAATCTGCACGTGGTGGCTGTTCAATGACAGTGTTCAGTGAATGAACAGGTTGACCAGTGAAGGGAGATGTGCTCTGAGAGGGTGGGGCTCAAGGCTCCTCACTGGAGGCCATGGGCTGGTGGGAGTCCTTGGTGAGCAGAGGGGCCAGCATGGACAGTGAAGGCCCAGCACCCTCCAGGAAGCCTTATGGGTAAGACCCTCATGTGGGTTCAAATCCCAGCTTGGCACCTCCTGACTGTATGACACAGGGTGAGTCTCCTCACCTAAGTCTCAGTTTCCTCATTTATAGAACAGATATGAGAGTGGTACCTACCTCGTGTGATTGCCGCAGATTCCCAGAGACACTGCATGTAAAGTGAAGAGTCTGGGATAAGGTGGTGGCAGCTGCAGGGAAAGGTAGGGGCTGAGCAGCTGAGGGGAACCCCTCTTTACTGCGGCAGGCTAACGGCACCAGGAGCTGCGAGGTCGCCTCCATCTTGGTTTGAGGAAGGCCTTGCCCATTCCAGGCACTGTTGGGCACAATTGCGGGGGTGGGCAAGGCTGTGACGAAGCTGGTGTAAGATTAGGTGCCCGGCAATTTCACAGGACATGCATACTGATAGGAACTGGCTGACCTCCTTTCAGAGCCTGATAGCCAGAGAGGCTGAGACTGCAGATCCAGTAGGGGAGCTTAGCCTATACCTAATCTTTAATGGGACTGCACTGCAGGAAGGAGGAAATGGGAGACAGCTAGGGTGGGACCTCTATCCCTTCTACCTTTCAGCTCTAATATTCTATGATTCCCCCTTGGGGCCCCGTCATCTCCCACAGAGCTTCCCCACTTCCAGGGGTCACCCCCTCTACATTCCCTCTTCCCCAGTGACCCTCTCCACCCTGCCGGGCCCACCCTCCCCACGGTGATTCCAAGGCCCAGGCTGAAAGGATGAGCCGTACCTAGCGGTAAGTATGCGCAACATTACATATGTATATTGGAGAGTAAATAACCCCAAAAAGCGCCTTGTAAATAGACTCCAAGTTTATCCTTTATTAATGAGGCACCGAGTGCCCTGCTGTTTTAGAGCAGCGAGACTTTCATAATATCAAAACCTAAATTACACTTGCGTCTCTCATCCCAGGGATGAGCATCTTTCGGCTCCGATTGCAGAGTGAGTAAGCAGGGATCCCTCCCTGCCTCCCTGGGATTTGTTGGCACCTTTCTTCGATTGGAGGGAGGGAGGGAGGATGTACACACGCGTGCATGCACATGCACACGCACACACACCAAGTTCCCTAGAGAGCTTTGTGTCTAAGGCCTCAGGGTCCAGTGTGTGAAGGCCAGCTGGGGATGCTGGTCCTTCATTTCATGTACAGAGTTTATAGGATCAAGGGGTCACCCCAGGCCCTGGGGCATGGAAGTGGGGTGGATCACTACACCTTTATAAGCTCTGTGACCAAGCTACTCCCTATCTTTTAGCTTCAGTTTCCCCATCTTCAAGTGGGGATGAAAATAGCTTCCTCCTAGGCTCGTTGTGAGGACTCAGTTAATAGGTCACAAGTAGGGTTTGGTGTAGAGCAAGTCCTTGGTAAGTGTGAGCTGTGATGATGATGAAGATAACAGTCCCCTCTTTGGAATGGGACACCAGTGTCTTCAACTCCTGGAACACACCACATGTGGGTTCACAGAGTTCCTCATCTTGGCACCGAGATCCTGCACTGACCAGGACCCGTCTCACCCTTACACGTGTGAGACCTGACCTTCCAAAGGCCCCCAATCCTGAGCTCAGCTGGAGCAAGGAGCCTGGACCCTCTTGTTGCCCCCCCATTTCCGAAGTCCAAGGCTCTTCGCGGACCCCTTGGGGATTGTGCCTACCCTACCCTAGTTCTAGACCAAATGGACTAGCTGGGCAGGTGGGCAGGCGGGTGCTGTGTGGGCAGGATTTACAGCCTGGCCGGCCAAGCTCCTGGTGCTCTGGTGGGCGTCATGTCAAATCTGTCCCATTATATGGACAGTTGAGTTTAATAGTCATTGTGTGCTTGCTCAGAGCCCAGCAAACATCGCGGGGCGACACCCCCTCCACGCGAGCCGCCCGCTCCCCAGCCACACGGCCCATCCGTACAGTAAATTAAAAATATGAATCACTTCTCCCCACTGCCTCCCCAAACGCTCATCTTGTCAGCCTCTATGTTGCCTTCATTTGTATTACCTTAATTTAATGTTAATTATGGTCTTCATTTACAAGGAACAAGCGAGCCCTGCTCTGCCAGGGGACCTTCCCCCACCCATTCCCCCTCAGCCCAGGAGGGAGAGGCTGGGGGAGAAGAGGAATTTGGGGGGCTACAAAGGAGGAAGGAAGGGAGTTGGGGGAGGGCAGGAGATGAGATCTGGGCCATCAGTGGCTGATGGCCGTTCAGGGAGGGACTAGAAAGACCCACCCCCTCCCTCCTCCACACACCCTGTCATCAATCATTTATTCATTCAACAGTTATTTATTGAGCACCTAATAAGTGCCAGATAGCCATAAACAGAGAGATTGAGCAGGGTGGGGCTGGGGGGGATTCCTCCCTGATGAGGGCTACTGGAGTCCCCTTTGCCATCTGAAGTGAATGTGCTGGAAAGCAACATCAGGAAGACATGTCATGCATGCCCCAGGTGGGCTGGTACCTCGCTCAGCCCAAAGGGCTCAGGACACTCCACCAGCAAGGGATCTTCTTTCTTCCAAGTTCCCCTCTTGGCTACTAGTGCCATCCCTACTCCAAATTGTTTCATAGTCTTTCCAGGCAGGAAGTTCTTTCTGAAGTCTTTCCTGAGTCTCTCTTGCTTCAGATCATCCCAGGCTCAGAGCCTGAGTGGGGTCAGGAGTGGAAGGGAGATTCCCAGGCTACACTGTCTCTGGAGGATTGGGTGGGGATCACTACTCATCACCCCACCACTCACCACCCTTACTACCCCATAACCCCACCACTCAGCCCTGCTGACTTGCTCAGGGTCCCGTGTCTGAGAGGCCTGGGAGACCCGAGTGTGACCATTTGGCTCTCCCTGTGCTCTACACTGCCACTGGGACACACAGTCACACGTAAGCCTGTAGAGGCTCGATAAATGTTGGTGGCGCCTTTCACACGTGTGCACGCAGGGAGCTGGCAGAGGGCCACCTGCACTGAGCTGCCATTAACCAGGAACACCAGCCCCTCCCCCCAGCACTCGTCTCCTCAAGTGGGGAAGACGATCTCCAGCTGGGAGTATCTGCTTGACAGATGAGGCTGTTCTGAGTGTGTGTCTGCCTGTGTGTCCGTCTCCAGGGAGCCTCGATCCACACACAGGGACATGTGTCTTCCCAGGTTCGGTGTGCCTGTGTGTATGTGCAGGAGCGTGTGTCCAGCAGGCCCACGTGCACGTGTGCGCGCCTGTGCTCCTGTTCGCGACCCACCTCCTCCCTCCCCCCCATCCCTGCCTGTCAGCAGCGCTGATGACATTGGCGCAGAGGAAAGTGATGACAAATGCCCGTTATCAGCGAACGAGGCCGATGACAAATGGGCGGGCGCCCGAGCAGCCCCATTACGCTGTAATAACAGAAGATGGATGGCCTGGCGCCCCCCACCCCCCCACCCCTAGACGCCTTAGCCGGTAACGGGAGCCGATTCGGCTCCGCCCGCCCGGGAGGGAGTCGAGCGGCCCGCTGGGCCGCCAATGACTACGGGCCGAGAAGCCCAGGCCGGGCCGCCCGAGCCGGGAGGCCACGAGGCTGCCCGCGGCGAAGGAACAAAGCGGCTCGCTCGGCGGAAGCAAGCGATGCACTGGGTGTCCGGCCTGCCCGCGGCCAGGACACGCAGCTGTGCACACACATGGTCTGTACACGCGCCAGCCGCCTGCGTCCTTGCACGGTACACCTGCAGCTCCTGTCCAGGCACAGCCCCCACGTCGTGGGAGCACAGACACAAGCCTTCCTGCTGTGCATGGGCAGACGTCTGCCACCCAGAGCCGGGTGCACCCACCAACACAAATCCATGTACACACAGCCATGCAGAACCGTGCACCGGCAATTCATGCACGCGATGACAGAAACCACTTAGGTCTGTGCACATGTAGGCAGCTAACATGCCTCCACATGGATAGATATGAAAACATGCATACACAGAAGCAGAAACGCTCAAGCGTTGACATAAACCCTTACACTGTGCACACAATTCAAGAACTCCAAACATACCCACGTGCCAAAGATGCCCACAGCTGCATCAACAAATGTTAACTGAGCCCCTACCACACCAGAGTCAGCAAGGTGCTGTGGAGTTACAATGACAAATATGACACCATCCTTGGCTTCTAGAATTTTAAGTCTACTAGGCATGGCAGACAAAAGGCTGTGAGCAAAAGCAGAAGATGATTTGTGTTTTGACCCAAGAACATTGTTTGTGATGTGAAATTTCCAAGTGTGAGATTTCCTCCAGGAAAGTCAGAAGTCTTCCCAGAAGAGGTGAATAAAGGAAGAATAAATTTTCCAAAGGAATTGAATTTGGGGGAAAAAAGGCATGGAAACCAGAAAGTGTAGGGATTGTTTGGGGCCCTGTGTTTGCCTGGCCAATAGTCCAGGCAAATAGCACTGAGTGAGTGTGGTAGGAATGAAACTTCCCAGAAAGGCTGGGGTTATAAAGAGGCTGGAGCAGGGAAGAGGCTGTGACAGTACCACCTGAGAGACCCAGGAGGCCTGAGCTAATTGCTGACATAAAAAAGGAGAGGACCAGGACGTCAAGGAGTGGGGAAGTAAGGGAATGAGAGGTACCAGGCAAGGCCGTCTTCCTCGGTGTGTGACATGGGCCGGCCCCTGGGGCTGTGCATTTAGAGGAGCCCTGTGTGCTTGGTTTAGTGCTCTGTCTTGAAATTCTTTATAATTTTATAATAAGGAGCCTGACGTTTCATTTGGCTTTGGGCCCTGAAAATTATATAGCCAGTCTTGGAGCTAAGGCACTCTCAGCTTGTTGAGTAAGACAGAAGGAGCAGGTTGGGGGAAGACGGCAATGAGTTTGGGGGATCAGGGAGTACATGAGAGTCTGGATGTGGAGTCAGGGGTTGAGATGATGGGTAGTGTCTCCCTCCCTGGGGTGGGAATTAGTGCCTTGCATATGCCTCTGCCCATGCTTGTTTCTACTCTGCAGTGAGTCTACACACTGCCACATGCCATAGGCGCGCCTCCTAACACGCTTTCATACCCCCTTGCTGGAATATAAGATCCCCAGTGTTGCTCCCATATCCTCAGGGCATGGAAAATGATTGCCACTCAATACCTGTTTGTTGCAAGAATAAGTGAATGCATGTGTGAATGAGCACATGCAAGTCCACATATGTGCATGGGGCATCTGGTCCCCCACCATGGGGGGAGATTACAAGCAAGCCCTAATATGGTGCCCCTACCCCATTACCACTTCCCTGTATTTTCTCCAGGGTTGTTCTGTCACATTATGTCTACTTTGGGGAGAGTGCCCTTGTCCCAGGGCTCCCTCATTGGATGTCTTCTTTGAAGACTGAGCTAGGCAGGAGTCAATGGTGAGCCTAGGACCCTGGGATGATGGGCAGGGAAGGGCTGTGATTTGGAGCCAGAGGATCTGAATTCAAGTTTCAGCTCCTCCCTTGGCTGACTGCTCCTCTCTCTGAGCTTTAACTCTTCATCCACAAAATGGGACTATAAGATGAAAAAGCACTTAGGCCAGCAACTCGATGCTGACAGATAATTAAGGGAGATACACTCAATCAGGCCAGGTATTAAGAGAGCTGCTTCCTTCCCCCCAACTCTGGTTCCCTGTGGTGATGAAAATGGACTGGGGATCCAGAGGATGACCCAGGTGACCTTGAACAGGGTGGGGGAATTGGCAGACTGGAAGAAGGATGTTTTGGTCTCCTCTCAATAGGAGCCAGATGATGGAGATACTGAGACTCAGGCTCTGCCTCCCACAACCCACCTTCCTATATGCAAGGCACGAACTCCCACCCCAGAGAGGGAGACACTACCCATCTTCTCAACCCCTGACTCCACATCCAGACTCTCATATACTCCCTGATCCCCCAAACTCATTGCCGTCTTCCCCCACCTGCTCCTTCTGTCTTACTCAACAAGCTGAGAGATCCCTAGCTCCAAGACTGGCTATATAATTTTCAGGGCCCAATGCCAAATGAGGCCAAACAGGAGGTGCCCTCCACGGCTAAGGTAAACACTCTGAAACTGGATACCTTGGGTGCAGAGCAGCAGAAGGTGTCTCCTGAGATACAGATGAACTGAAAGAGCCAGATGGAGATGGGTGAGGGGGAGTGGAGGGTGCCAGGGTTACTCTGTTTCTTTCCCAGGGTGCCCTGTCTTCTGCCCCACAGGAACTCTACCTACTAACTTTGGCTCCTTAATATGTGACTGTCTCTGGGCCACAGAATGGGGGCAGGGGGCATTTCCAGACTTCCTCTCCCTCATGTGACCCGCTTTGGGTCTCTCCAGTATGTCCTGGTCCACCTGGCCTATTTCAGCTGTATTAACCATCGCCTCTCAGACCCCATCAAGAGTCCCTAGGGAAACCCTCCCAGTGAGGGGCCTGAAAGAGAGGCCCGGGGATTTAGAGAGAAGATGCCGGGAGGAAAGAGATGGGCTGGCTAATGGGCCTCCTTCCTCCTCCCTTACCAGTTCACTTTTTCTGTAGCGTTATTGACCCGTCATTAGTTATCCATCCAAGGTCGCCGGGCCTGGCCCAGCTATAAATCATGGAGGCTGGAGGGGGGCATCTGGCAGAGTGATGGTTCCGGGGATACAGCAGAGAGCTCAGGCCTCATCACAGCTGAGAGCAGGCGCAGTTAGCCCCAGTCTCGGGAGAGCTTCTGCTAAGAGGGCTAAGCCTCTCCGTATGCCCCCACCGACCCACGCCCTCCTCCTTCCCTTCCTCCTCCCCTTCCTCTTCCTCCATTCTCCCCTTCCATTTGCTTTTACAGTGTCACTTCTTCCACTACTAACTCTTCTCCTCTCCCATCTTTTTCTACTTCCCCCAAGCTCTGGGTTCAAGGTCAGCGAGGTCAGGGTAATAAAGGGGGGGGGGGGGAAACTGGGGCATACTAATTCCCTTTCATTGGTTCACCCCAGCTGGTGCCCCAGTTTAGAGCTTCTGGGAGCAAGGACAGAGCTCACGCAGAGGGAAACTGAGGCACAGAATTTAGACCTGAGGTGTCTGAGGAAGGGGGTTCCACCAGATTCAGCATCAAGGTCGCCAGTCCTGAATCTACAGACCCTACTCCCTGCCCGGAAGGTCTACCCTTCCCTTAGAGGAAGGTCTACCCACCTTGAGTCTACCCACCCACGGAGGGCCGCGCTAGGCCCCATGCCCATCGGCCACCTCTTCCTGAGGCGCGAAGGGCTTCGCAGTCCGGACACTTCCAGCCCCAGCTTCCACCCGGGGGAGTCGGAGAGAAGCCCCTGGGCGGTTCCTCCAGGGCACCTGCCGCCTTATTATCACACCCCCATCCCAGGCCTTCGCACGCGCCGGGCCTCTTGACCGGTCCTCGCGCGCCCTCTGCTGGCACCTTCTGGGAAGTGCGCCTGTCGGCCTCTATACCCGCTCCATCCTCAGCCCAACACACCTGGCGGCGGCGCCGGCCCCACCCTGTCCAAACCCCGCCCCGGGCCAGATACCCGTTCGCTGTGACGCCCCCGCCCACTAGGAGGCCCCCTGGAGCACGCCTCCATCCCGCCATCCTCTGCTTCGGAGCAGACGCTGCCGTTGCAGATCCCAGAGAGGCTTGTTTGTCAGATCCAGAGGAGTGGAGTGAGGGCCACCAGCAGAACAGAACTTGAAGCGGAGAGAGCGTTTCTCTTACTGTGGAGCCAGGCTCTGGAGGGCCATCTGGAGTCCGAGTCTATACCTCACGGGGCAACAGGTGGGGCTTCTTCAGGGCTTTCTCTGGAGCCCGCCTCCACTTGGCCCTGCAACTTCCAAAGGTACTTCGGTGGGGGAGGGCGGGGGAGGCCCTCAAAGTCGGGGGACCTTAGTTCGCAGAAGCTCTGAGGTGGGGCCTGCAGTCCTTGGCCCCAGAGGTGAGAATCTGGGACTGTTCCCTGGCATAGAGTGGAACAGTAGAGGGCATGACCTCTGGGTCCCTCTCTCGTGCCTAAGGACCCTGGACTTTCTCCCCATTAGGCAGCTTGGAAGGAAGAGGGGCAGGCCAGGGAGTGATACTTTCCAATGGGGTGTCTGACCTGGCAGGTAGGGAGGCCCTTGCCACAATGGCCCCAAAGTTCTCCAGGAGAGCAGAGCCCATGGTCATGGTGAAGAGAGAGAATTCCACAGAGGAAGCCTGGAGCTGAGAGGAGGAGATTCTCAAGTCAGGCTGGGCCCCTGTCAAGTCCTGCGTAGTCATGTGGGAATAAGTCACCAACGTGTGGAGCTATGAGGGAGGGGTCCAGTGTGTGGGGGGTGTGGGGGATAGGCCAGGCATGTAGGGATAGATGTGAGCTATAGAGCCAGGACCCTCACCTCTACCAGGGCTGGAGTTTGACAGTCAGTGCCTCCATACTACTAATTCCCTGAGGGAGGTGGGATGTTGCAGGGGAGGGGTCCCATCGCAGGACAAGTGGGCCTTTGCTGATTCAAAACTCCAGTTCTCAGGGCTTTCCTAGTGGTCAAGTGGCTTGGATTCCATGTTCCCAGTTCAGGGGGTCCCAGGTTCAATCCTTGGTCAGAGAACTAGATTCCACATGCTGCAACTAAGGATTCCTCATGCTGCAATTATTAATAAAAGATCCCGCAAACTAAAGATTCTGCGTGCAGCAACTAAGACCCGACACAGCCAAATAAATAGATATCTTTTAAAAAGTCAAAAACTCCAGTTCTCAGGTTCAGGGACTGTGTCCTTCAATATCAGCATCAGGAACCTCCACAGACTCTGAAAAGCTCAGGACTCTCTCCTTGGGTATGTGGGAGAAGGAGGGAGAGAAGTTAGCAGATGGTCCAGTTAGATCTGGGCTAGAACTTTTTCCAGAGCGGGAGCCAGGAAAACCAGCTGGGCTTCCTGGGTCACAGAGATCTGAGATGAAACCCAGCTGTTCTCAATGCTGTGTGACTTAGCACAAGTGAATGAATCTCTCTGGGCCTCTCTTTCTTCATCTGCCAAATGAAGGTAATACATGTACCAATAGGGCTATTGGGAAGGTTACATGATATAGTCCACAAGCAGGGCTAGGTTAAGGGTGGACTGGCCAGGCTCAGAGTCAATCAATAAATGCTGCTGGAATAACCCCAGAAATATGGTGCAGCTAATCCAAGTCTCCTCACTGGAGCCTCTTTCCTTCTTTCAAAATGTCAATGGTCTTCCTCAAAATCCACTGATGCTAGGATCTTCCAGTGGGGATCAAAAATATCTTTTGCCAGCACCCACCTAGGACACATGAATAGATAGTTTTTGAAAACTCTGGTTTGGGGGGAAGGGGAACTCTGGTTTGAAAGTGCATTAAATTATCAGCCGGCCCCTACCCACATCCTAGAAGCCTCTGGCAGAACCAGTTCCATAGAAGCTCCTCCTGTTCTCCTCCCCCTCACAGGAGGACCCATTCCTGTGAGGTGAACTTGCTACTCCTCATTACGCAGGGATCCAGACTCCACCTGGAAGGACTCACAAATTTAAATGCTTATGAGGGTTTGGTCCCAGGTGAAACAACAGGGAGTTATGAGAACTTTGGAACTAGGGGGCAGCTTCAGTCAATTGTTGCCATGTCAGAATGTGGGGGCAGGGGGAGGGAAGTAGCATTAGGACAGAGCCTCAGACCTCTCCCATCTCCCTCCCCCATCGGAGGACCCTCCTAAGATACCCTTCCCCTAAGCCCTGCATATTAGGTTTCTATTGCTGCACAACAAAAGTGCTGACAAATCACAAACTTAGCCCCTAAAAACAAGACCCATTATTTCACAATCCTGTAGACCAAAAGTCCAGGCAAGCTCAGCTGAGTTCTCTGATTAGAGTTCTGCAAGACCTAAATCAAGGTGTTAACCAGGCTGGGCTCTTATCTAGAAGCTCTGGGAAAGATCAGCTTCCATACTCATTCTCTTTGTTGACAGAATTTGGCTGCTTATGGTTGTAGGACTAAGGTCCCCATTTCCTTGCTGTGTATCAGCTGCGGGCTGCTCCCTGGTCCTTGTACAAGTCCCCTTCTATCTTCAGAGCCAACAGAGGCATGCTGAGCCTTCATGCTTTCAATCTCTCTGCCCCTTCTGCTATAGTTGAATAAAACTCCTTTTAAAGGGTTCACATTATTAGACCAGACCTACCCAGATAGTCTTCCATTTTCCATATGAGGTAACATAACTGCAGGAGTAGCACCTCCTCAGAGTTGAGGCCTCTACTCACACTCAAAGGGGAGGAGGTTGCACAAGGGCAAAAGTCACTGGGGTTTTTCAGAGAATCCTACCCACCACACACCCATCTTCCAAGATGGAATAGAAACAGCCCCCTGCCCCAACTTCTGTGAGACCTTGGGTCAGTCACCTCCCATTTCCGGTTCAGTTTCCTCATCTGTAAAATGGGGTAAGGTGGTGGATAAAATCTAAACCCTTCCATATCTCACATACTGATTATGAGGCAAGAAGACAGAGCATCTGACCCTTTGGACTACAGGGGCCCCACTGCTCAAGATTTACCTAACCCTTCCAGAAACACCCCTGCAGGCCTTTGAAAGGGCCTTACCAGGAAAAGCAGAACAGCCATACAACGGGAAACCTGGGTTTGATCCCTGGGTTGGGAAGATCCCGTGGAGAAGGGAATGGCTACCCACACTCCAGTATTCTTGCCTGGAGAATTCCATGGACAGAGGAGCCTGGTGGGCTACAGACCATGGGGTCACAAAGAGTCAGACACGGCTGAGCAACTAACACACACACACAGGACAGCCAGGGTGCCCAGGTGCCCAGTGTAAGAGGCCCAGCCACCTGGCTGGGCTGGGCTGTGGGGAAGTGGCCACTTCTGTTGGCCAGAGACTATGGGTGTCTGTGAAGCCCCACAGACTAGAGTGGTCCCCCCTGGAGTCTGCACAGAGCAAGGTAGCCTACACCTAGGTGATGGAGAAGAGGGGCAAAGACCAGGTCCCTTCCCCCCTCTCACCTGGTGCCGACCTTCAGAATCCACCTCCCAGATCCATCCTAACCGCTCCCAGTCACAGACTCTGGGTCTCCAAAATACCTGCATAGCCTCTTCCTGCCCCTCCCGCCCAGACCCCGCTAGGCAGGGGTAGTTGATTCCAGCATCCCAGACCCTCTGGGCTATTCCTGCCTAGGGATGGGTCAGGGGTAACAGGAGTCTCTCCTCTGGGAGCCACAATCAATCACCCCACATTCCCCCCTGCCCTCCACCCCCTGTAGTAACAGAGCCCCTCTTCTCCCAGGCTCCCACCAAGGCCTGGTGGAGGGGCTGAAAGGAGACCCACCCCAACTCTATCCAAGCGCGGGAGCTGGGTAAGAGGCGGGGAAATGAATATTAATTTATCATGATTAGGCAAATCCGGCAGGGAGAGCCGATTCCGGAGGAGGCTAAAAAGATGAATTTCAGCAATAAAATTAAATAAGGACGGACGGGCGGCCCCTCCTCCCTCCCGCTTTGCTGATCTCTCTCTTTCTTACAATTTATGAGGCCAATTATGAAGATGAGGTTGGAAGTTCCTGGAACTTCACTAAATGCAAACGGCGGTCCCTGCTGTTCCCATCAAATTAATTAACCGCGCGCTATTGATGGCCGCTCAAGGCTGACGCAGGCGGCCCGCCCTGCGGCCGCCTCCAGGACACGAGGACTCAGAGTCCAGAGCCCATTAGGCCTCCACCACCTTCTACAGTCCCTGCCCAGCACCACGGGGACTCTGGGGACCCCCAATCCAGCCCCAGGCCCTGCCAGAGCCCTTGATGACCCTGGGGCATGCACACCGAGGTCGAGATTGGTGGACACACTGACACACACCCGGCTTGTCCACACATGTGTGCAAGTGTAGAGTCATGAGCCTGCAGCACTCAAACACGGGCCCAGCGATGTACTTTAGGCGCACAGGCAAATGGCCCTGCAGTCAGACATGGGCACAGTGGCAGCATTGCTGAGAGAACCAGACAGAGCCTGGTGGGTGAGGGCGGTAGGGTTCAGGGTGTCTTGCTGCTGGAGGAACACGATGTCTGGGGCCATTTGCCCGCTCCATCAGCACCAGGCCCCCTGGTGCTGCAGAGTGAAGGGTCAGACAGAGGTTCCACAGCCACTCCAGCACCGTGCAGCGGCCCATTGCCTGGTGCCTGTACTCCCCCCCCCCCCCCATTGGAATTCTCAGAGCCCTGCCCACAGTCCCTTCACCACTGGGTACTCTCCTCACCTCTGGGATGTCTTTCAGGGTGCTCCCTCTAGTCTTTCACTGGGGCTCAGCTTCTGTACCTACCCGCAGTGTAGGGGACCAAGGCTTGCAGAGCCCCTGGTTCAGACAATAGGGGCGAGGCCTGGCCCAGAGTCTCAGGCCAGTTTGGGGACTTCAGGCCTGAGGGTCCCCCTGTCCCAGAGCTTAGAGGCAGGGCTGCTCAGGTGTTCTGGAAAACTATCTGGCTGGTGTCCGGACTGAAGGGCAGAGCTGACAGAGGGCTAAAGGTCTGGAGGCTAAGCCCCTCCTAGGCCTGGGGCAGCAGGTGCCCCAAGAGCTGTAACTGCCGTGTGAGGCTGATCTCTGGATGGTGGGGAGGACCTGGAAAGGAGCTCTCCTGTTGGGGGAGTGGAGAGGGAGTAAAGCCAATGTCTCCTCCAAGCTATCGTCTCTCATCTGGGCAAGAGGTATCCCATTCCGTTCAAAGGGACAGGAACTCATGACTCCCCTGTGGTGAAGCAGGACCGAGGGCCTGGGTTTCCCATTCCCAGTCCTTGACTCCTTGAGGACAGGACATAGCTGTGCCTGCCCTCCTTGCCACATCCACTCCAGACCTGGGAGACCCTGGCCCTGTGCCCACACCTGTTTCATCAGGAGCAGCCAGAACCCAGGAGGAAAGTTTGCCCTGGTCTTATTCCCTTTCAGTGGCAATGTTATCAACCTAGGCCTTGGGAAAAGATGGTGGTGGTTTAGTCTCTAAGTCATGTCCAACTCTTGCAACCCCATGGGAGCCCCCCAGGCTCCTCTGTCCATGGGATTTCCCAGGCAAGAATACTGGCTGCTGCTGTTGCTGCTGACTCGCTTCAGTCGTGTCCGACTCTGTGCAACCCCATAGACGGCAGCCCACCAGGCTCCCCTATCCCTGGGATTCTCCAGGCAAGAACACTGGAGTGGGTTGCCATTTCCTTCTCCAGTGTATGAAAGTGAAAAGTGAAAGTGAAGTTGCTCAGTCGTGTCCAACTCTCAGTGACCCCATGGACTGCAGCCCACTAGGCTCCTCCATCCATGGGATTTTCCAGGCAAGAGTACTGGAGTGGGTTGTCATTTCCTTCTCCTGGGGATCTTCCCAACCGAGGAATCAACCCTGGGTTTCCTGCATTGCAGGCGGATTCTTTACCAACTGATTCTTTATGAGGGAAGTCAGGAAAAGATGAGGCTCCCAGGTTGGCAGGGTTGGGGCCAAGCAGCACAGAGAGGATTGTGCCTTGGGCTCAAAGTGTCAGAGGGAAACTGGGAGCCTCAGACTGAGCACAGGGCAGCCCGTCCATGAGGACTGGGCCTCCAGCTTTGCCTACCATCTGCCTTTCCCCTACTCCAGGCGTGGGGTGAGGCCCCTCCCCTTCCCCACACCCTACTGCGCTTCCAGGGACCTCCTCCACCTCACAGCAGGGCCTGCTCATACCCACCATCCCTTCACTCACTGTACAGGGAGAGAACAAGACACACTCTGTGTACTGGTCCTCTATCACTGCAGTAACAAATGTCTACACACTTGGTGGCTTAAAACACCACCAAGTTATCACTAAACAGTTGCCTTGTTTAGCAGTCTGACACAGGTCTCCCCAGGATAAAACTGTTGGCAGGGCTGCGTTCTGTTATGGAGGCTCTAGAGTAGGATCTGTTTCCTTGCCTCTTCTGGTTTCTAGAGGCTGCCCACATTCCATGGCTGGTAGCCCCATTTATCTTTAAAGGCAGAAACATCACATCTCTCTGACCTACCTTCCTTCATCACAGCTCTCTGATCTTAGCCAGGAAAGTTCTCAACTTTTAAGGACTCATGATTAGATTGGGGCCACTGGCTAATCTCATTTCAAAATTCTTAACCTTAATTAAATCTGCAACATCCCTTTCTTACCAAGTAGGGTAATATAGTCACAGGTTCCAGAGAATAGGCTGTGGACAACTTTGGGAGACCGTTACCCTGCCCACCACACCTGTGGTCTGGCCAGAGACCACTGAAGCTCAGGGTTAAGAACAATGATGAGCTGAACTGGAGGCAGGAAGCAGGTCTCTGGGGCCCTTCCTCCTCATTAGGACCAGGTGGTGAGTGGGTGATAGTTTTGGGGTGCTCAGTTTTAAGATAGTATCACAGTTTCCACCAGGGCTCCACAATCCATTCTCCCTTCCAGCAGGATGGGGCACTGGGTTGAAAGTCTGCCCAGGAATCCACTTCAGGCTCTCAAGTGGCTGGTCACACCCTTTTTTTAGTTTGGACTCAGAGAACTTCCCCCTCTGCCTAACTAAGCAGCCTTTCTCAGGACCAGAGTCCCTCCATTGGATCTTCTCCCACGCTCCTGTGTCCCTGAGCAGCCCAGAGGACACCACCCTGAGGGTGGGTCTCTCTAGAGGGTGTGGGCACTCTTCTTTTTAACCCATAATTTCCTGTTGCCCTTGTCAGAATGTGGGACCAGGAATCTGCCTGGTTTGACGGTCTCCAGACTTCTGAATCTCAGGGAGGCTGGAGGTGGGGGAGAACCTCCCCTTCCTCCCTCTGAGACATGGCAGGAAGAGGGGCCAGGCCTCTGGTTCCAGACCCAAAAACCAGCACCATCCCTCCCTTTGGTTCTGAAGACTTCCTGTGTGTAGGGAGGGGTTAGTTGGCCAAATTATTCTGGGACCCACTGGTTCCTTCTTCTTGTCCTGGAGGCCCTGGTCCTCCGGGGCTGGAGAGGCTGCTGAGCAGGCTTGGGCATTCAAGTGGGAAGTAGCAGCATCCACATTTGGATGCAGACACCCCAGGCTTTGGGCTTCTGCCAGCTCCACCCCTTGCTAGGGATAGTGGCAGGCACGGAGGCCCCAGTCCAGAGTAGATTAGCAGAGCTCCTGACGGGCCGCAAACAACCCTGACACCTGTGGGGCCCAGAGAGTCCCAGCTCTTCCTGTCCATTCCAGGCCCCAGACACCTACACCTCCCTGGGAGTAGAAGCTCCAAGGAGAGGCTCACCTGCCATGAACGCTTATGCTGTGTGCGTGTGTGCTCTGTGACCCCAGGGGCTGCAGTCCGCCAGGGATTTTATAGGCAAGAATATTGGAGTGGGTTGTCATTTCCTCCTCCAGGGAATATTCCCAAACCAGGGATCAAACTTGCATCTCCTGCATTGGCAGGAGGATTCTTTACCACTGAGCCACTGGGGAAGTTGCCCTTACGAAGGCTTCTAGTCCTCTGATGTGGCTTCTCTGGTTGGTACGAGCTGTGAAAGGGGCCCCACAGCCTCCATGGCTTTTGATTCCTTCCCTGACATGACCCATATAGGCAAGGCCCCATGGCTGGGACTTCAGGGCTCTGTGCGAGAGTTGGACCCATTCTAAGCTTGCTGGGATCCCCTGACTGAGACCAGGCCAATGAAGGCCCGCTCTAGGAGTTTGCAATTAGACAGATGCAGGACTCAGGGCCCGCCCTGTCCCTGCCGCACAGCCAGCACACTCCGGTGGATCCCAGTTCTGTGGCCCAGGATCCTCACAGCCACCTTCTCCTGCCTCTGAGCCCGGTTTTATACTTGGTATGCCAAACCTTCCCACCCCACCACTCCCCTCACCAAATCTTTCCTGTCCTGTAAGCTCCAGCCTCCAAAACCACCCTGGTAATACCAGCTGGCCTCTCCAAGCTGCTCAAACTAAGCCCCTCAGCTCAACTTTCAGTCCTCTACCAGCCTGGCCTTCTGACTCTCGCCCGGCACAGAGCATCCTCTCTAAAGCAGGTTCCTTAGTTGTCCCCAGAGAATGGTTTACCCTTCTCAAATAGGCTATTTCCTCCAAGTTGCCCCTTGGCTCCTCCAGGCAGCACAGCCTTCCCTGACTGTCTCAGCCCTGTCAGTGACACACAGGTCACCATTTAGTTGTTCCTAATGAGCCTTGTTACATTTGAAACTTTTCACTTTCACTTTCAATGAGCCTTGTTACATTTGTTCATATCCTTAGGTATTGCCTATTCTAGGACAGGGCCCACAGGACATGCTGATGGGTAGACAGGCAGTCCTAATTCCCAGCTCCACCAATCCTCCCTCTTAATGTCCACCCCTACTCCTTTCTGGGCTGTTCAGGAGCTGACTCAGGCCTGGCCCATTTGGAGAACTGTTAACTTGCTTGGGTTCCCATTCACCTCCGATCTCTGTCCCTACCCGGGAGAAAGGCAGGCAGAGGCTGCAGCAGCTCACAGACACACCAGGCAGGCTGAATGTTAAGTGCACTTTATCAGGCCCCTGGGCCTTCAAACACTGTCCTCGTCGATCCTGGGGTGCCCCCTCCCCACACTTCTAGCTGCATTGCAAGGGAGGTAGGTGGAGGAAGCACTTCTGGAGCGGCTCGTTTGCTCTGAAGGGTCTTGGGTGATGCTGGACCAAAGCAATATGCCTCTCCCCTGCAGCCCCCATCCCACCCCCAGCAGCTAGACCCTCCTTGGGGTAGAGAAGTGGGGATGCCTGGGCCTCCAAAGCAGGAAGCTGGCCCCAAGCCAGGTACCAGTTCCTGCCTAAAATGGGGCAGGGAGCCATGTGCACAATTCTTCAGGGGCAATGGTGAGGTAGACAGGGTAACACCTGACCCTGCTGCAGAGAGGGCCAGGCAGCCCTGGGAGCCAGACTGACTCTTCCCATCAAGCCCAGAGGAGCCAGTGGTTGACCCAGTGAGGTTCAGCCCACTGAGGCTAGCTGAATGGCCAGGAGGGGCAGCCGGGTCACCAGTCCCGCTCAGCGGGTTCTCGGTAGGGCAGGCCTAAGAACCTGAAGACATCCTTCTCAGTGGGGGTGGGCAGCACTTGGCCAGAGCCCACCTTGTGGCCTTGGGCATTGCGGACCACAGCTGTGCTGAGGGCATGCTCTGACAAGCTCATGCCCTTGGTCTTGGCCAGAGCCCGCATGGAGCGGTTGAAGTGGGCAGAGCCGGTGAAGTAGAGCAGGGCACAAGCAAACTCGCTGTAGGGAACGACGATGATGTCCAGTCGTCGGTGCCGCCGCCCTGGCCCCGGGAGCTGGCACACACCCAGGTACTTCTGCTGCTGGCCGTTCTCCTCGTGGCTCACCAGGTCATCTGTCAGGAACCCTGGCCCAACACAGGAGGACTGCTGGGAGGGCAGGGAGCCAGGACCTGGGCTGCCCAGCCCAGGGCCGTCTGACCTCCCAGGCCTCTCCTGATTATCCCTGGGTCCTCTGTCCCTGGCTTGTCCATTTATTGGCAGGCTTTCTTCAGGCCTGTGTCCTTTTCTATAGAATATGCATAGTCCTTCTCCCCATGTCGCCCCCGTACACCAGGGTCATGGAAAGATCAGATGAACCCTTGACCTGGGAGGTGTGAGGAGCTGATTCATCTCTTCCCTGCAGTGGCTGTGGCCCCAGGGGAGAGGTGGAGTTCTCATGGAGCAGCCTCCCCTGCTTCCTGCCTAGAGATGGGAACTTTGAGGCTCTCCCGCCTGGGGGCCACCTTGCCCCTGCCCACCTGCTCACCCAGGGGTGGGGCTTATACCTTGCTGCCGGAGGCTGTCCAAGAGGCGGCTGAAGATGCCCTGGTGAGAGCGGCCATCCGGGTGGGTGAGCAGCACATCCACATCACCACAGGTTGCCTTTCCCCGTCGGTATGAACCACATGCCACGCACAGCAGCCCGGGGTTGAAGGCCTGAGCTGCTTCCCGGACCTGGGAGAGGACAGTGAGGAGGGTGAGGGCTGTGGGCCTTCCCTGTCCCAGGAGCCCACACACCCCTTGGGTTCCAAGCCAATCCCTGGATGCATGGTCCAGCCTGAGGGAGACAGCCTCAAGGAACAGGAGTTCCATCCACCCTGGGGAGCAGTTCTCTAGCTTTGCTGGGACAGAAGAGAAGAAAACGTGCTCAAACCACTGGATGTGGCCCGGGGAGAGGGATGAGAAAGACCAAGCTTGGATTCTGAGGGAAGGTGTGGCTCTTTCCCTCGAGAGCTCTTTAAGAGCAGACAGACATACCTTCTCTGGGGTCTGCCCCACCCCATACACCCAGGTGTGTGAAGCTCCACTGAGTACAGAGGGCCAGGTGCCAAGGAGCCCTCAGCCAGGTCTCAGCAGCCCCAGGTATCTTTGGATTCAGAGCTAAATGCAGTGTGTAAGTTGGGGCCTGAAGCCTGATAGGTGGTTGGCAGGGTGCCCCTGGTCCAGGCCTCTGGGGAGATAGAGCCCAGAAATATAACTGCATGTATAGGGAAGGAAAGGAGAGAGCAAAGAGGGAGGGAAATCTGAGCCAATGGCGACATCCTTACTTGGAGGAATGGGGCTCGGTGTGGAGTGAGCTGAGATGAGGGAGGTTAAGCCCATTAGTCTCCACCCCAGAAACACTGAGGCCTTTCATATGCAGATAGCTTCCCAGTCTCCACCCCAGGACACTGAGATTTCTGGGACCCTGGATACCTCAATTCTCCTGACAGGCAGGCTTTGCTAATCTCCTCAACCCCCTTCTTGAGAGGGTGGGAGGAGGCCTAGGATGAATAATCCCATCAAAACCTCCTAAAGCTGGAGACATTAAATGGGGAGAGTGGGCCCTTCTGTTCCAGTGGGGAGCCACTTCTATTCCAGTGGGTTGGGGCTGGAGGCTCGCTGGGGCATTCTCTATGCCCAGATACCGTGGCTGAGTGACAGGTCATCACTGGCACTAAGGCCCAGTGATGGGTGGACAAAGGGGCTTGCCTGTCCATCCCACACCAGCCTCATAGTCATGTGACTGGGAAAAGAGCTGGAGGGTGATTTCAACTAAGCTGGGCCAGTCTCCAGGGAGTTCTGCCGTATCAGAATCATAGGCCATAGTGAGCAAACCAGCCCCTAACCTTAATGCCAGCTGAACAAATGATACATCTCACTCTAAATGTACCCTACTCTCCCTCTAATCTAGGTTTTACATGAATTTAACCCCTAACCCAACTCTAAACCAAACCCGAATGTTGGCCAAACCGTATTTCTAGGACAATCATAAATTTTAACTAAAAGCATCCAACACTAAGAAAACTCTACTAATTCAGGTCTAACCTTAACTTGACTATAGATCTAGCTTTCCTCTAACCCCAAACCAAATCCTACTGGCATTGTGCTTCTACACCAATTCTAACCAAAACCCTGAACCAGCCCTTGGAGGGCTGCAGAAGGTACGTATTTCTGAAGAGATATACAACTTTGTGCATTTTTACAGATTGTGGAGAGAAGAGAGTCCATGGTTTTCATTAGGTTCTCAAAGAAGTTTGTGAGTCAAAAAATGTTAAGAACCTCTGCCCTGATCCACCCTACCCTAGCCTAGCTGAAATCCCAATATCTTCAAGTAGTTCTGACCATAATCCAACTCTGATGAAGCCCTGACATTAATCCAGTCCTAACACCATCCTAGCACCTAAGCCAGGGTTAACTCTGCTTGATACTGAGACCCCTACCCCAGAGAGCTAGTGCTGCAGCCCTTCCCTACCTAAGCCAACTTGCTCTTTGCCCACTAGTTCCAATCTCTGGTGGCCCGCAGCTTCCTCTGCGAGCTGGGCTTCCCCCCGAGGGATCAGGAGTTCCTGGCTTTGAGCCAGGCTCTGACCCTACAGCAGTGGCGCTCTCACTGCCCTGAGACATCTGCTTACTGTCTGCTCAATCTCTGCAGCCTCCTCCCTGGGCATGCGGTCTAGGAAGTCATCATAATGCTTCAGGCCAATGGCCTGCTGGCTAGTCAGACAGGCCTGGTTTTGGATGTCTTCTAAGCTCCGGAAACCCTGAAAAAAAGAAGCCAGATGGGAAGGCTATGAGGATCCAGAACCAACGAAGAGACAGTGAATAAGCAGACACACAAGGTTTTCATCATCCCTAGACTCCAAGGAAAGCATGAGGCAAGGGCATGAGGCATGCTTGCCTCCAAGGCGGGCATGAGGCATGAAGCAAGCCCAGGGTCTATAATCAGTGGGACCTGGGAAAGGCAGGGGGCATGGAAGACACACCTCAATCCAGCCCTGCCCCAATCCTAAAACACTCATTCATCATCTCATCAATCTAGGGGTGATCCTGGGCATTGCTGGCTTTGGGAACCACTGTTCTGGATTCTCAGCCCCTAGGTCTGGTCTGCTCAAGAAGGCCCTTGTTTGTCTAGGGGACAGAGAAATATACTTCTTGTCTCTGCCTACGCCACAGACTAAGCCTCAAGGATATCAAACAGGGTAGTTCTGAGAGCCAAGAGAGAGATCTGCACGGGACCTGGTCCCTTTGAGAAGTGATCCCTCTCTAGCCTGGGTTCATTCTCATCAAAGCACAGGGAGAGAGAACTGTGGGACAGGAGCTCTAAGATACCGTAAAACTGAAGTGGGGCTAGGACAGGGTGTGACCTGATGGTACCACATCTGGGCAGTCTTGGTTCCAGCTCCCCAGATGTTGGAGAAGAGCTCTAAGACAGGCACGCTTTCGCTGATGTGGTCCAGCTTCCGCAGATGCCCGCTCTCCAGGATCTCAACAATCTTCTCAGCCATCCGCTTTCCAATCCCAGGGATGCCAAAGGCCTCCTAGAGGAAGAGGAGGCAGAGGCAGGAAGGAAAGGTAAGAAGGAAGGAAAGGTGAGAAGATGGGAGGAAGAGAGTCAGTAGTGGGGAAACTGACTCCTTTAGGAGACGTCTTGAGTAAAAGCCAGTCTGGTTGGTGGGCAACTGATAGCTGTGTAAAGCTTGGGAACGGCTGAAGATAAGAAGTCTGGATCGAGTGGGCTGGGTAACTTGTCTGCTGGTTCCCAGAGGGATGGAGCTCAGCACAGGCAGCAGTGATGACACTAGGCAGCATTACCACCACAGCAGGGGAGCCAGAGTGAGGCTTTAACCTGTATTGGGTCCTGCACTACATGGGTCATCTCTGAGTCCTCATGGGAAACACTGTGTTTGCTAGTGTTCTCAGTCACTTTTTACTCGTGAGGAGACTGACGCTCAGAGGATTTGAATGACTGGCTGAAAGTCAGGCAGTTAGTGAATAATGAGAACCAGAATTCAAACTCTGGCCTGTTGATCTTCAGAGACTAAACTTTTAAGCAACTTTTTTATTATGGAAAAACTCGAAAGTAAAAGAGTATACTGGATCCCACAGACCCAACACCCAGCTTTTATAATTATCAAGATTTTTGCCAAGCTGCTTTCATTAATCTCCCTGTTTTTTTCTTTTGTGAAAGTCCCAGACATCAAAAAATGTTAAGCCCTCCACCTGACCCCCACTACAGAAGACCCCCACCCAGCCCCCCACATGTCCTCCCCTGACCCCCAGATACCTGGTAGGAGGTGACAGGCTTGTGGAAGCTCTTCAGGGCATTGATGGCCTTGGCATAGCCCAGGGCCCTCCACTTGTCTCCCTGAACGCTGTAGGCTTTGGCCAATACTTCCAGCTTCTCTGTGATATGGGGGTTGTGGTTGATCGCCTTCTGGCTCGAAGGCTGTGCACAGACCCACTTATCCAGGCCCTTGGGGGCTGGGCTAGGCTCACCATCTCCCTCACAGGGGGTGGGGTAGCGGCCGCTGATCAGGGCTTCCAGATCAGCACCGCTAACCTGGGTCTCTTCCCCATCACTGGTTTCACCATCAGAGCAGGTCTTGAGATAGGGAAGGAGAAGAGACAGTAAGTTCATGCCCCCCATGAGGAGGGCTCCTTCAAGGTGGGGGCTGAGTTTCCTAGTCAGACCCAAGTATGATGCTGGGTTTTCTGCAACAGACCTGTATCTCCTTAAGTGTGGGGCCGTGTTCCACCTGGCCTCCCCTAGTGCCCAGCCCTAGGATCCCCAGTGAAATGTGGTAGATAGGCAAGTACAGGAGTGATGAATGCTGGGAAGAATTAAAAGACTTCTCAAGAAAGACAGCCCTCCTCTCTCAGGGGCCTGAGACTTGCTGAACACCAGGCTCTCCCTGTTTCTGTGATCTGGTTCCCAGGAGAAGGGAGCTGTAGGGGCTGGGAGGCTCCTGACCTGGGCTTGGATGCTTGCAACTGCTTCTGCCCTCCAGGCAGGAGATACAGGTCTGGTGGGAGGTCGGGAAGGAGACAGGGCTGTCCTGGGCTGAGCCTCACCGGCTCCAGGAGGTGTAAAAGAGAGTTGGTCTGCCTTGCTGAGCTGTGCTTGATCCGGGTACCTGCAGGATGGTGATGGCAGGTTAAGACACCAAAGTCGCACCCCATATCTGTTCCCAATCCTTCTCGAATCTGAAATCTTTGTTTTTTAATGTGTCTAATTAAGACAATGAGAGTTTAATAGCTCAAGAAAACATTTGAGGAAAGACTAGGACCAGCCCACCTCTTGGGGGTGAAGATGCCGAATCCTGCTGTGTCCACCAGCCTTCTCTCCTGCAGGCACAAGCTCAGCCAGGCTGACTTCACCAGCTGAGCACCAGCGGGGAGCTGGGGCAGTCTAAGGAGGCGGAGGGCTCGCTCACAGTCCATGCCTTCATCCACCACAATGTGAGTGACCCCTGGGGCCTGAGCAGGGCATATCTGGCCACCATGCTGGACAATCTGCTTCTCAAAGAGTTCTGCCCGGGCTCTCCCAATGCCGGTGGGCACAATGTGCACCCGCACGGAGCTCAGCCACTCTGTGGAGGGGGCATCCAGACGCCTGCTGTCATACTCTCAGACATGATCCGAATGAACCCTTCACAGTCCCCTTCCCCCAGTCATTTTCCTCCACCCCGCCTTCTGGGGATTCCACTACAAGTATACAGTTAATTTCCTCATGGGCCATCGCCTGATGTAACGGGCAAAGATACTGATACGTCCTGTTCCCTGATATAACCTAGAACTGTGTCTGGCACATTGCAGGGAGCCTATAAATCACTTCATTTGATCATTTATTCTTTCAACACATAGTAATAGACACTTATTATGTATCAGGCACAAGGCACATGCTTTGCTACTACAGGCCTCACAGTCTAATAGATTCCCCTCTCCCAACCCAGCCTACCATGTAAGTTTTTGCCATCTATTTGTCACTTTGGCTGCAAAACAGCATAACTCTGGGGACCTGAGAAGGATCCTCTCCCCTCACCAGTAGGCAGCTTCCTAGAGGAAAGGATCCTATCGGTCATTTCCTTAGGGACCAGGGAGTACTTTCCGGCGTGTGGTAGAAGATGAAACAGAAAGTCACCTGTCAAAGACTGGGGATCAAGTTTAGGACAAGGGAGGTACAAACAAAGCCACAGGCTCTGGGTGGGCAGAGTCAGCTGTAATATCTGATTCTGGGCATGAAAGATGTAAGAAGCCTGAGGCTCAAGCACATGAGAGTCTTGAGGGTGAGTCCACTCACCTCCTGCTTCTTCTCTGTCTTCCCTCTTAGGAATCTTTGCAAGAGCTTTTGATGATGGGTTGGTGTGAATTTTCTTCCGCTTGGGAAATGCCTTCAAGATGCCCCTGGGGTCCATTGAGGTATGGCTGGACCCTAACCTTTCTGTTGGAGGGTTGATCAGGGCAGTTGTCATGTGCAACCCAGACCTGGGGCTCCCCAACCCCTCTATGAAGGTGGGGTCTCTACTGACAACACTTTGGGGACAGTAGCCAAGTTCCCAGGAGTCTCACAAAACCCAACTAAACTTGGCTTAGCCTAGCTCTACACATGGACAAAGGAGCCTGGTGGGCTACAGTCCATAGGGCCACAAAGAGTCAGACACTACTGAAGTGACTTAGCATGCACAATCACCAGTCTTTCAGAATACTGGGGAAAATAAGAAGAGTGGAAATATCCAGGGAACTTTTGAAGGGGGAACAAATGACATCATGGGCTTCCCTGGTTGCTCAGATGGTAAAGAATCTGCCTGCAATGCAGGAGACGGGAGTTTGATCCTCGGGTCTGGAAGATCCCCAGAAGAAGGTAATGGCTATCTACTTCTTGCCCTGAGAATTGCATGGACAGAAGAGCCTGATGGGCTACAGTCCATGGGGTCGCAAGGAGTCAGACAGGACTCAGCGACTAACACTTTCACTTTCAAAGGGTATCACTCCTCAGGGGGCTGCTTTGAAGGTTAACTGTGCAGTATCTGCTCCTGCTGCATCCCACTTCCAAAAGGCTTTACGAAAACGGGATGCCAGGCTAGGAATGGGCTCCATCTTTAGGAAGGACTTGGGCTTCCAAAAGGAGTGGGGAGTGGTGGTGGGGGCGAAGGGGAACTTGCATATCTTTCTCTACCCCCATCACAGGCCCGCAGAGGAAAACGGGGAGGGTGGGGGTGGCTGGTGGAGTTTAGGGAGCCGGGGTGGGGAACGCCCTGCACCTGCTCTGGTCTTGGCCCTCTCGGCACCGGGACGCGCAGGCCCGCAGCTGCGGGGAGACGCACGACTGCAGCAGGTGTCGGACGCCTCCCGGGACTGGGGAGTCTTGGCCTCACAGCTGGGGGTGGAGAAGACGCTGGCAGGTGTGAGGCACCCGCCGCGTACCGCAGCTGCCGCGCGCCAGGGACTCCCGGGGTGGGGCTAGGGGAGCGCTGGACTGTCCGGATCCTGTCCTGAGGAGTCCTCCTCACTTCCCAGATTCAGTACAGAATGGGGTCAACTCCGGACCCGACTGGTCACCGGGGGTGGACAGGAATAAACTACTTACCAGGGCAGCCAATGAGAGCAGACGGAGGGCGCGGGGTTCGCGGGGTGGGAACAGGCCAAAGCCCAGAACATCTTCCGGGTCATCCGGAAGTGACCCTAGGCGGAACGGTTGCCATGGCAGTGGCCAGGCACGCGGCTCGTTGGAGGGAAGATGGCGGTGACCGGCTGGCTGGAGAATCTGCGGGCGGCAGAGAAGACTGCACTGCTGCAAGACGGTAACTCGACCCCCCCCCCCCCCGCCCCCCGGCGCGAGCACCTTGTTCCTTTCCCCCAGGGTCCAGCCCTCCGCGCTGGCGCCCCCTGGACGGGCCCAGCCCGGAGGGTAAGGCTGGAAGGTCGCAGCCTCCCCCCAGGGCAAGTTCTGCATTTGCAGATGAAGAAACTGAGGCTCATATAGATGAGGCGACTGGAACACCCTTCTCTGAACACCCCTAGTTTCCCCCACACTACCTCTCTCCGCTCTGCGTTCTGTTACTAATAAATCTTTTCATGTTCACTATGTCATTTGCTCTTCCCCGCAGTCCCGAGAGGCTGTTTTCCACTGTGTTTTACAGAAGAGGAAACTGAAATCCAAGATTTTAGGTCGGCTGCAGCTCCCCCAGTCAGTCAGTGGTAAAAGTGGATCTTGACCTGGGATCCCATGAACCCCAGTCTGGAGATTTCTATTGCTGAAAGCTGCCTGGTGTCATAGAGACTCAGGACACCTGCGCTGTATTTAAGACTCTGCCTTTAATTTACCGTGGGCTCCCCAGTCGGCCTCTTTACTCGTTTGAAACTCACTTTTCTCATCTGTAAAATGAGGTGAATGGATTATCTCTGTTATCTCTGAGGTCCTTTGCACTTGTTATGTTTGAATTTCTAAGTGTTCCTTGGGTCTTTAAAGGAGACAAAGCAGCGCCTCCTGCCCCACCCCACCCCCGCCCCCGCCACTTCTCCCATTCCTCCTGGTTCTGGAAGAGGTGGACACAGGGGTTTGGAGTTCTGACTTTCTTCCACTCTAGGATTGACCAATGCTTGACTGTCCCTTCCTGGACCCAATTGGCAGCCAGAATGAATTCGGTCTGAATTCCTTGTAGCTTTCAGGAAACTGGCAGGGACTGATCCACAGGTAGAGGCCAGTCAAGAAAGCTTGGAAAGTGAAATCAGCTGGTCATTTGCTCATTTATTCAGGCAGCATTTAGGGATGCTTTTACTATGTGTCAAGTTGTGTGCTAGAGCAGATAGAAAAAGACATATCTCAGGAGTTCCCATAGTGGTCAAGAAAAAAGGTAAATAAATGAGAGTGTATGTGTTAAGTAGAAGTTGGACTTTTCTATAAAATGCCATGAGAGCTCAGAGGTGAAAATGGTTCTCTCAAGAAGATCTGACAGAACAGGTGATGTTCATGGGCCCTAAAAGATAAATAGGTGTTTGCTAAGTGGAGAAGAGGGGATAGTTATTCCACCAAGAGTAACTCACATGTGAAGACACAGAGGTGTGAAAGTGTGTGGATGATTTCTAGGGGCATAGCAAAACATTTAGTGAGGCTGAAGCCTTTACCCAGTCAGTCCTAATATCTACCTACACTTTGTCAGGTACTGGGTGCTAGGATGCAAGAGTGAATAAAAGGTCCCTTTTCTCAAGGAGTGTTAAGGGGAAATGGTAGAACATGAAGAGAAATTGCAGAGAAGCTGGAGTTGTGATAGATCTCCTTTGCCAAACTAAAGATTTTGAACATTATCTCATGGGATGGTGGGATTTGTTTTATTGTAAGAAGTACATAACATATATTTACCATTTTAGCCTTTTTTAAGTGTAGTTTTGTGGCATTAAGTATATTCACATGGTTGTGCCCCCATTGCCACTATCCATCTCCAAAACGTTCATCTTCAGCTGAAACTCCATGCCCATTAACTACTAACTCCTCAACTGAAACTCTGTATACCCATTGAACACTATTCCTCAGTCTCCTTATCTTCGGGCCCTGGCAATCACCATTCTACTTTCTATTTTCATGAGTTTGGTTACAGCACAGACCTCATATAAGTGGAATATACAATATTCGTTGTTTTGTGAGTGGCTTATTTCACTTAGTATAATGTCTTCAAAGTTCATCCAGGTTGTTGCATGTGGGAATGAGGAAATGTCGTTTGTTGCATGAGGAAATTTTGACTTCCTCTCTTTTTAAAGCTGAATAACATTCTTCCATTGTATGTATGAATATACCACATTTTGTTTATCCACTGGTGTGTCAATGGACACTTGAGTTGCTCCCACTTTAAAAAAAATTAATTTTATTAATTTTTATTGGAGTATAGTTGCTTCACAATGTTGAATTTGTGTCTGCTGTACAGCAAAGTGAACTCAGCTGTACATATATCCCTCGTTTTTGGATTTCCTTCCCATTTAGGTCACCACAGAGCATTCTGTAGAGTTCCCTGTGCTATACAGTAGGTTTTCATTAGTTATCTATTCTTGCATAGTATCAGTAATATATATATATATATATATGTCAATTCTAGCCTCCCAATTCCTCCCCAGTCCCCCCTTGATAGCCATACATTTGTTCTCTATGTCTGTGTCTCTACTTCTGATTTGCAAATGCGTGTGTGAATGCTTAGTTGCTCAGTCGTGTCCGACTCTTTGTAACCCCATGGACTGTAGCCCACCAAGCTCCTCTGTCCATGGAATTTTTCAGGCCAGAATGCTGGAGTAGGTTGCCATTTTCTCCTCCAAGGGATCTTCCAAACCCAAGGATTGAACTGGTGTCTTCTATGTTAGCAGGCGGATTCTTTACCACTGATTCGCGTGGGAAGCCCTGCTTTGCAAATAAGATCATCTTTGCAAATAAGATCATTTTTCGATATTCCACATATATGCATTAATATATGTATTTTTTTCTTTCCAGCTTCACTCTGTATGACAGTCTCTAGCTCCATCCACAGCTCTGTAAACGACCCAGTTGTGTTCCTTATTGTGGTTAATATTCCAATGTATATAGGTACCACATCTGGTTTTTAAAAAAACTTTTGAAACTATTTCTTTTGGATTGTGCTGGGTCTTTGCTACTGCACATGGGATTTCTCTATTGATAGTTATGACAATTGTGGGCTGCTCTCTAGTTATGGTGCACAGGCTTCTCATTGCCATAGATTCTGTTGTGGAGCACAGGCTCTAGCGCCCTCAGGCTTCATTAGCTGTGGCACATGAGCTTAGTTGCTTTGTGACAGTGTGGAATCTTCCCAGATCAGGGATCAAACTTGTGTCCCCTGCATTGGCAGGCAGATTCTTAATCACTGGACCACCAGTGATGCCCCTGTGCCACATCTTTATCCATTCCTCTGTTGATGGACATTTAGGTTGCTTCCATGTTCTGGCTATTGTAAACAGTGCTGCAATGAACATTGGAGTACATTTGTCTTTTTGAATTACAGTTTTTTCCAGGTATGTGCCCAGAAATGGGATTGCTGGCTCGTATGGTAGTTACGTTTTTAGTTTTTTAAGGAACCTCCATACTGTTCTCCTTAGTGACTGTATCAGTTTACATTCCCGCCAACAGTGCATGAGGGTTCCCTTTTCTCTACACCCTCCAGCATTTATTGTTTGATGATGGCCATTATGACTGGTGTGAGGTGATACCTTATTGTAGCTTTGATTTGCATTTCTCTTAGTGATGTTGAGTATCTTTTTATGTGTTTGTTGGCTATCTATGTGCCTTCTTTGGATAAATGTCTATTCAGGGGTTCCGCCCGTTTTTTGATTGGTTTTTTTTTTGCTATTGAGCTGCATGAGTTGCTTATATATTTTGGAGATTAATTGTTTGTCAGTCACTTCATTTGCAAATGTTAATATTTCCGCCCATTCTGAGGGTTATCTGTTCATTTTGGTTATGGTTTCCTTTTCTGTGCAAAAGCTTGTAAGTTTAAGTGGGTCTTTTTATTTTTGTTCTTATTTATTTATTTTTGTTTTGTTTTTATTTTTGCTTTTATTCTTATTTATTTTTGTTTTTATTCTTATTACTCAAGGAAGTGAGTTACTTCCACTTTCTTTTTTAACCATAAAGAACTACTGCTGGGAACATAGACACAAGTATCTATTCTAGTCCCTGCCTTTCACTTCCTTTTGTTGAAGGACAGTGTTCAAATAAATATTTCATCAACCAGGATTTTGGTATGTTTTTTTGTTAGTGATATCACAAAACAACATTGTTAGTTTTTTCTCTCCCTAATCAAAACCTAAAAAAGAAAACAAAAAACCCTAATGTGTGAATATGCCTTGTTAGACCACTCCTGGAGATCTGCCCTCCTGATGTGTATGTGAGTGGGCAGAGGATGTGGCTGTCTGCCCACCTAGAATCACTTCTCTTGATAATGAAAACCCAGTACACTTTTTCATAAATCATTTTTTCTGTTGCAAATTATTGATTTATTCAATGATTTGTATTCCTGGTAATCCCATTATTTGCAGGAGGTGGACATCAGTATGTTAACAAGTTTTTTAGAAAAATTAAAACCAGAAAAAGGGAAGAGTACGTTGTATGTGAGGTCAGTGTTTATGATAATTGATATGATACATGCAACACACATAGACACACACAAACACACATATGATAGATTACATATATACTGGATTGTGATCTACATCTTATTTCTTACCCTAGGTCCCATTCAGAAAAGTTTGACAATCGCTGGTCTAGAGAAACTCTTTGTGAGCTATGTGGTATCTTTCATAAATAATTTATTTTCACTGTGGAAATATGAAAAATAAATAAACAAGTCACCCATAATCCTCCCCTGTGGAGATAATAACAATTGACATTTTCATACAGAAACATCCATATTTTTTCCATGTATACAAGCTCACACACACATATTTTTTCTCTCACCAAAATATCATAGTAATATACTTAAATTTTTTATATTCACATACAGGAGTACATTTAGAACTGACTGAGCTATGAGGGAAGCCCTAAATATGTATTAGAATAAACTATAGATGAATATTATGATCTTGGGTAAGGGAGGATATTCTAAGCACAACTTCTGGATAATAACCACAAAGGAAAAGTAATTTACTATATAAAAATTAAACATTTGTTTGAGAAAATCTGCTTTAAACAAAACGGCAATTAAAACTGAGAATATTTGCAACATGTGTGACATGTTTACTATATACAAAGCTCAATCAGATTAGTAAGAAAAAGATGAATACTGAAATAAAATAGGCTAAGGCCCAAACATGTAATTCACTAGAAATATGAACAATAAACCCCTAGAACATTGTTCATCCTTATAACCTTAAAGCCATATAGATACCCTAGTATGGTTATTAGAGCGTCGACTTTGGCCTCAAGTGAGTTTAGGCCCAGGCTATCATTTCCTAGTTTTATAACCTTGAACCAGTTACATGATCTTTAAGCCTCAATTTTCTTTATTTGTGAAAGACGAGTACTGGAGGCACATAGGATTATTGTGAGAATTAAATGAATAAAATATGTAAAGCATCTGGCCCATGGTAAGCACTGTGTCCTGCTACACTGACGACCAGACTCCAGGGAAGAAGAGGGTCAGGCCAGACACCCTCAGCTAATCACAGGCAGCACCTCGTACCTGCCTCCTGACAGGACAGCCTCTGCCAGCTCTGCGAGCCAAACATGATTAAGGGTGGTGTAACCTGGGGGCCTATGGAGAGGCCCGCAGATTTGGGGGTGAGTGTCCCTAGAGTACAAATTTGGAATGGCTCGAAGAACAAGGCCTCGGGGAGTGAATGGACAGCAAAAGGCTTGGTAGATCGGATGCAGTTGCAAGTTTTGGCTAGTGGCTCCTTCAGCTGATTAAGGGCCTTGGGGCTCTATTCATCAGGGATACGCTGGGTACCTGTCTGCAGGGCATTGGTACTGTCTCACTGAGGAGCCTACCAGTCAGTTTACCTATCTGTAAAAATGGGAAATCATCTAGCCACTTTTAATAAGATGCTTAGGATTATACTACTGAGATGGAAGAGTTGGTCTCGGAGATGCACTGGAATTCTTTCCCTTTCCCTTTTTTTTTCTTGGAACATATGTTACTTTTGTTTTAGTATGAAATTGTTTTAACATTCGTTTTCTTTTAAGTTTTTATTGGAGCGTAGTTGCTTTGCAGTGTTGCATTAGTTTCTGCTGTAGAGCAGTGACTCAGCTGTCTATGTACACACCTCCGCTTTTTTGGATTTCCTTCCCATTTAGGTCACCACAGAGCACTGAGTGGAGTTCTCTGCACTGTGTGATAGATTCTCATCAGTTATCTGTTTTACACATAGTATCAATAATTTATATATGTCAGTTCCAATCTCCTGATTCATCATCCCCACTTCCCCTTGGTATCCATATGTTTGTTCTCTATGTCTATGTCTCTATTTCAGCTTTGTAAATAAGACTGTCTATATCAATTTTTTCAGATTCCACATATTTGTGTTAATATGCGGTACTTATGTTTCTTAATTCTGATTTCACTCTGTATGACATACTCTGGGTCTGTCTAGGCCTCTACAAATGACCCAATTTCATTCCTTTTTATGATTAATATTCCATTGTATTTATGTACCACATCTTCTTTATCCATTTCTTCTCTTCTTTCAATGAAAGATGAAGTGATGTTCTTTCATTCTTTCAATCAGTATTTAGCTGAGCTCTTAAAAACATGCCAAGTACTATGCTTAGTGTTTGGGAAACCATAGATAGAGGGGATAAAATCCCTCTTATCTTAGTAAAGAGACAGGCAGTAATCATCCAGAATTCACACAGATAGATGTAAAACCATAACCAAGGTAAATGCCATAGGGAAAATACGTGGGCACTAATGTCATGTGCTATGTGATAGGAATGGCATAGAGATGTGCAGAAGAAGGCAGAGTGAGGACACAGTTGGAGGGAGCCATTGGTTGGGAAACCCAGTTCAATAATCTGAGCACCTAGGCTTGGTTTTAGGAACTGGGGAGAGAAAGATAAATATGATATCATTCTTGAAACAGATCCTTTTAAAAGTGTCATACAATGTGATAAATGCTCCACTGTGGATATGAATAAAGCACCAGGAAGGCATAAAGAAATAAGTGATGAATTTTGCCAAGGTGGCTAGGAGTGATAGTTTTAGGAAGACTTCCCAGGAGAAATGACATTTCAGTTGGATTTTGAAGGGCAAGGAGGAGTTCAACAGTTGGGAAGAGTGGCTCAGACAGTAAAGAATCTGCCTGCAATGCTGGCGACCCAGGTTCAATCCCTGGTTCAGGAAGATCCCCTGGAGAAGGGAATGTCTACCCACTCCAGTATTCTTGCCTGGAGAATTCAAGGACAGGAGAGCCTGGCAGCCTTATAGTCCATCGGATCACAAAGAATCAGATATGACTAAGCAACTAACACTTTTTTAGAGCTATTGCTCGTAGAATAATCAGCAGAACAAAGACATATTCAGGAAAAACAAATGAGTCCCAGGACATGTCTTAAAGTAATGGTGGGTGATGGTTGTCAAGGAGTTCATGGGAGGCTCTGGGAAGATTTTTAATATGCCCATGGCTATTAGTGGATCTCTGGGTCTAAAAGGCCAAGGCAAGAGGCTGCTCAGGGGTAAGACCCTCTTCTGCTTTGTGCCTAGGGAGAAGAAAGGTGCACTATTTGTTCCCAGATGGGAAGGAAATGGCCGAAGAATATGATGAGAAGACAAATGAACTACTTGGTAAGTGACAGGGGCCCCCAGTGGGCCCTTAGGGACACTTGGGGCGACCTGAGCACAGGTAAACAGGCCTAGCTGAGGCTTCAGGGAGAAGCTCAGCAGTACCTTTGGGAGCTTGGGGAGACTGAGGCCCTTGAGGCAAAGTTGTTCCTGAGAATAACCCGAGGTCAGGGTCAGACACCAGAGATGCAATGGGTGTCCACTTGACCAGTGAACCTCACTCCACCCCCAGGCAGATGAGAGAGTTAACTCTTCTAAGGTGTGATTGGGGGTGTAGAGAAACCATTGGGAAAATCTTCACAGAGAAGGTAGAATTGGAAGTAAGCCTGGTGGGCGAAGTCATGGTGAAGGCAGCTTTCCCTGCACATTTTGGCTTAATTTTTGTTTTGTTTTCTGAAACCACATCAGGAACAAGCAAGAATCAGAGGCAGCAGCTTCTGACCTTGCCTCAGAGGCAGCTCTGTTAAATATACCCCTCGTCTTGGAGAAAGTCTGAATTAAAGGGAGGAGGGGGGAGAAATGGTCATTTTGCAGCATCATCACTTTCATTCCTGCAGCCCTTTTCCTCTCAGAATAAGCTCATGAATAGAGGCTCCAGTTCAGATTTCTGAAAATTATTTGATTTGCTCATTCTCTGTTCTCAGGTATGCATATCAGCATTGACTGACTTCCCGAAGCTAGGTGGCTGGTTCTTTGACCCAGGGCCTGAGGCTGTCAGCAGTGGGAGTTGGTCTCTTTATTAAGTTTCACCTGAAATGCTAAGACCAGTGATGGAATCATGGGCTGGGTTATTTTCTTGTCATTATTCTTGACTTTAATTTCTTCCTGGGACTGATGGACAGGTAGCACTGTTGAGGGAATTTCTTTTTCCCTTTTTCTGACAGCTCATAAATGTCTAGAACCGACAACATGGATCACACTGGTTTGCATTCTCTCCGTCTCCAGTCTTAAAACGTGTGTCCTGCGCATGCTCAGCCGCAAAGTGAAGTGTTGATCCTTCCTTATTATGAGCTGCTTGGGTTCCAGTCCCAATTGGTTTAGTCTGGTGCTATTAAAAAATCTTGATGTGTTTAGCATATGACACTGATTTGGTGGAAACCAATACAGTAGTAATATCCTTACAATGCATTGTAATTTATAGCACTCCCAGGGGGTGACAGCCTTGGAATTCCTAACAGGGGGTGAGCTTATGAAAGCAGAGGTCATGTGGGCTGACCAGCGCCATCACCAGGCCAGGGACTAGCCACAGCTCCTTTCTCTGAGCCCCCAGCGGCACTGTCTTCTCCACACAGAGCAAATAATACAGCTATTGCTGCTGTGGCTATAAAAACAAACAAGTAAAACCCAAGGCCTCTTAGTTGTGCTTGGACACAAACTTGAAATGAAGAACAAGCCCAGGTTACTTGATTGGTAACATCCCATGTGAACCTATAACATTCCTTCATGGTCAAGAATAGACAGTGGCCTCCCAACTCCTTTTTCTTAAAAGCAGAAATAGAGGTTCATAGGAGAATGTTGCTTGAATCAGTCTACCTCAGGATAGTAATACTGTAACTTTTATTGGGCACCATGCCAAGTGCTTTACACCAGCCATCCTCGTTACAGCCCTGTGTGGTAGGTAGGTACTGCTGTATTCATTTTACAGTCAGGAAAATTGCAAGTTTCGAGAGGCTAAGCACCTTGCTCAGAACCACATAGCTGGTTAGTTACAGGGCTTGGGTTTACGCCTAGGTCTGTCTGATGAAGAGCCCATGCTTTTAATCCACAACAACATACTGTTGGGAGTTGAGAGTATTTAATCCTGTTTTGTTTTTTTAACTAAATTTTGTTCTCCTCAGAATGACCCAAGTAGAGACTGGTGGGAGCAGGACAGAGATTGGGCAGTGAGGAACACTCCACTTAAACCACTGGGCCCCTTGAACAGCTGACCCTTTTCTTATTCATCTTCAACCATCCCACCCCACGCCTGCCAGCTTGCAAAATACTGTTTGTTTTTAATTTTTAAGTATAAATAATCCCAGGGCCTGAACTGACTTTCACTTGTGCATTCGTTGAAGCAAAATATGGACAGGGTTTTTGTGGCTGTAAATGGGAATGGTTTCCATTTTTTATTTTTTTCCAGCTAATTATACAAATTGGATAATTGGCCAAACTGGTTTTCTGTCTGAAAAACCCAGAAAGTAATTTATAGAGAGAATTACCAATAGTGCATCTGTCTGGGGCAGAGCCCTTCCAGTTGGTGTTAATAAGCATAGTAGTGTCATATTTTTTTTTCCTGCCTGCTCAGTGCTATTCATTCCCACCCCCCACAATGAATGCTGTATGTGTATTCATAGAGAAAAAAAACTGAAGGGCCCCATAACAATGATCGGAACATCAAACCAGCCCTAGAAGAACACAGCATGTCCAGGGGGGCCAAGGCTGAAGGGCAGGCCATCCCCCAGCGATTACATTCGGATTACCGGCTTAATCTGCTGTGGTATTTGACCGCCAGCCTAACCACCACAGGCTGCATTTGGAGGATATTGAGCACTTTCATCCCCAAGCACTTCACCGGCTTTATAAATGACCCACTCGATTCCCTTCAGCCTCCTCAGGGATGGGACGTGGCAGCTGTTTAATAGCCACATAGCAATGTTGCAGTGTTTTAGGGCAGAAAAGAAGAATCCTGCATCCAGTTTAAGCTGCAGGGAGTATTTAGGAAAGGGGAATGTAATTATCCACATTGGAAGTGGGCCAGGGCTGGGAGCTCTGGGGAAGGAGGCCTTTAGGACCTCTGCTTTCCAGCCCACCTGAAAGATGGGGCCTCCTTTCAGCAGTCACGGACATCAGCCTGCTTCCTGCTGACTTAGGAAAAAGGCCCCAGGCGCTGCCTCCTTCATATATTCCCCATCAGACCCTTTACAGGGTCATTGAAAGTCTCCTTTCCAAGGACTGGCCCTGGCTCAGCCAGGAAGATATGACAGCGTCCCAGGGAGCTGCCTTGCACACACCAGTTTGGGTTTAACATATAATCAAATCAGAGTGACAGCAGGTGGAAACAGTCTTCTGTTGCTGCAGGAGCTGTCCTTGAGTTCAGGAACAAAGACAGGACAAGAAAGACAAGACGAAGCATGTATTTGCATGTGTGCATCCATGCCCACATCCATGGGGGAAATAATAAGGACTTCACCAAAAATCATTTATTGGATCTTATCTCAACGCGGGAATTAGTACAGAGACCTTCTTAGTATTCTAACAAAGAATTTAACCTCAAGGTGTCAAAAACAGTGAAACAGCCAAGGGTCCAAGTTTCTGTGACCTGAGTGGCTTTTAAGGCCAGCAGTAAGGAAACCAGTAGCTAACCTTCCATCTCCTTAGGGTCCTTTTGGGGAACGTTGCTGTTCCAAACCCAGTTATTCCATAGATAAAAGAGTAGATCGGAATTGCCTTTCCTGGCCACACTGGCACTGTGCTTCAGGACACATGATTTAACAAGGCTCGTGATCACCGGACACCTCACTTGTCCAGCCTCAAATAATTAAGTGTTTTTCAGAAATTAAATTTTCAAATAATTGAAGCTTTTCCTTTAAATGCTAAAATTTTAAAAAGAAATAGAGCTTTAAAAAAAAACTTAAAAAATATCATATATTCTATTTAATATTTTTGAGGAGGGCATTGCAACCCACTCCAGTATTCTTGCCTGGAGAATCCCCATGGAGAGAGGAGCCTGGCAGGCTACAGGGACGCAAAGAGTTGGACACGAGTGAAGAGTCTTAGCACAGCACAGTTAAATATTTATAGAATACAAGTTAGCCTTTTACTAGTGATTGAAATTCTGGTCTTGGAGTTAGGAGACCTGAATTTTACCTGTGGATTTTGCAAGTGAGTGTCTCTTTCTGAGCCTTGGTAATTCTTTATACTCTTCCTTGGAGAGTGGTAGCAGGGGTTGAAGGAGAGCAGGCAAGGAAGAATGCTATTTCTCATTTGAAAGATACAAGCATTGGACTAGACGCTTTCTAAAAGAACCTCCGCCTTTAAGCTCTTTTGACTGTTCTTACATCATGATCCCATCAGTCTAAGGATGCTTGTTTGCCCTCACACCAAATGGCCCCACATGCTTTTTAGTTCTGAGCCTGCACTCAGGGTGAGCTGTCCCATCATGCTGTTGTCAGTATGCCTGGGAAAAAATTAATTTCCTGCCTTATTCTACACATAGCATTTTATACATGTCCGAGTAAGAATCTAGGAGTGATCTTTTCTACAGTATAGAGTGAGATACACGGGTCTGTCACAGTAAGTCGCAGCTTAGAGGCGTTTGTCACTTCTGAATTTGTAACTGTGCAGGCTGCAACCCAGAAGACTGGCTTCCTAGTTGAGCAAGGTATTACGTGAGTAGATTTGGATGTACTCCTAGTCACAGTCCATTCACTTAAGAGAGAAGTATTTGTGAGAAAAAAAAAAAAAGTTGCCTATAAAGCATATTTCCAAGTTTTACTCTTCCTTATTAATTTTCATTATAAACTTGGAAATGTGTTTCTAGGGAGAGTTTTTGGCCCTGAGACGTAATAAAATCACACTGCAGAATGCAACAGACCTTATAAAAGCACATATTCAAGGGAAAATCCTCATTTTACAGCATACTTTTGTGTTCAGCTTGTGTGCCTTACTTAGAGCAGGGAGGGTGTTTGGGGTTTGGCACAGCTACTCAGAAGAAACCCATCCTGAGAATTGCACTCACCCCCCGGCCCAGAAAAGGAGCAACCACCACAGGCCACCGGGCGCTTTCTGAGTTGTCTAGCTCCTCAGAGCAGCTCCAGGAAGGCTGCTGGCCTGGAGCAGTGCCCGAGCTGCCACCTGGAATACCCCCATTGCCTCAGGGAGGGAAGGAGCCAAGCGGTCGCGCTTGGGAAAGCCCCCTGTGGCCACAGGCGTGCTGACAGCGGTCGGCTGTGACAGGGCTGAGTGGGGTCCCTGAGCGTCCCAGTGGGGCTCTCAGTGTCTACTGAATTGGACTTTTCACTTAAAATTTCCATAAAAGTGTGGGCCTTACTGGAAAAAAAAATCTTATGCAAACATCTGGGCTGTAAAATAGAAATGATTATTTGCATTATAAAAGGATGATTCCACTCTATAAGAAATTTATGTTATATCCTTTATAAATAATACATTTAAAATGTGATGTGTGCCTAAAATTTCCTGTAAAAACAACTGTGGGGCTATTGTTTTAAGCCAGGTACACCTGAAATGAGTAAACTTCTCAATTTGGACTTTCCGAGTCATGCCTATCAGCTTTCACACTCTTAATTCATCCTTCCTTTGCTTATTTTTAGAAGGAAGAATGCACACCAACTCATGCTTCTTGGGATCCATATTTTCCCTGTTACTAGTAGCCACCCTTTTCCCAACCTTCACATCATCCTTGTGCTTGAAGTCATAGCTGGGGGTTTCTGAACTCCACTTGGCGCCTTTCATAGCTTTGTTTTAATTCTTTTTGTCTGTGCACCCTGATCTGTGCTTTACAAATTGTCTAATATCGAAATGCTCTCCTGAGATTTCAGGGGTCATGAGGTCCCTGCTCTGATGGATAAAAGTTAGTGTGAAGGCCTGTCACTCCCACTTTTATCCTGTTCTGTACCTAAAGTGATGTCAATGATTCAGTAGAAGAGAGCAGAACACCTTTCCTCCCCATAATCCCACTGTTTCCTTCTCTCCTCAGTGAGGAAGTGGCGTGTGAAGAGTGCCCTGGGAGCCTTGGGCCAGTGGCAGATTGAGGTGGGAGAGCCAGCACTTCCAGGAGCAGGGAGCCTGGGGCCTGAACTCATCACGGAAAGCAATGCCAATGTATGTCTATCTGTCAGGTGTCTTGGGGAGGCTGGGGGAGCGGGGTGCTAGCCCTCAAGGGCAGGCACCATGTCTTGTTTACCTCCTCATCTCCAGTGTGCCCACCTGGACACAGTGCTCTAGAGATGTTCCCTTGAATGGATACCCAAAGGGTTTTGGCTTAGTCATCCCAGAGCAGGGGCTCCAGGCTTCGTAGGTCACAGCAGTGGCAGCCTCAGAGGAGAGCTGAGGATCTCCCATTGTGTCCCCGGGTAGAGCTTTGTGGAGGGGAGCCATCCCTTCCTACCCCTCTCCAAGAATAGTCCTTGAATTGGATTTGCCTTCTGCAGCCCATATTCGTGCGCAAAGATACCAAGATGAGTTTCCAGTGGCGAATTCGAAACCTCCCATACCCTAAGGACGTTTACAGCGTCTGTGTGGACCAGAAGGAGCGCTGTGTTGTCGTGAGAACAACCAACAAAAAGTAAGTGGCGTGGTAGGCACCTGCCTACTTGTGTATGAGCAAGGTGGGGGTGGGGTTTGACCTAGGGTTAGGACTCAGATGGTTCCCCAACCCAGAGGGTAGAGCAGCCTCCTCTTCCAGCTCTGATAGAGGCAGAAGGGCTTCACTACAGCCCTAGAATAGGTACTAAAAGCTGAAGGGCTTTCTCTCTTCAGCCCTTGAATACTGTAATCAGAACCAGCTTGAATATTATAATCAGCTCCATCAGGGCAGGGAAATTTGAACAATGAGTGTCTGGTCCAGTACTTGGCATATGCTGGAGCTCAGTAAACATTTGTTGGATGAATGAGGGGATGAGGAAATAACCCAGCCACTGACTTGTGATCTTAGGTGGTTCTGCTGTAAGGTTACTATGCCTTGACCTCTGGCTGGCTCCAGTCCACTATGAGCTTGGAGCTGGCAGGGAGCCAGAGCCTGGAAGGCACCCCTGTCTGAGGTGGCAGTTACAGAAGTTAAAAGCACTGGTCTGGGAGCAGCAAACTTGATCCAACCCCCCTAGGGATGTTGTCCCTAGAGGGACAGGGGGAAGGTGCTTTGGCTTCTTAGAAGTCTCTTGCATGATGTTTCAAAGAGGGTCCTCATGTCCCTTTTCCTTCTATTCTCATGGTCTGCTAGGGGCAGGCAAACTTTGGGGCTGAGGGGACAGAAGGTGACCGAGGTGGAGATCTGATCCTGGCGGGACTGCTTCTGGGAAATGCACTGATCTCGTTTGGGTTTCTGAAGCTCTGACTGACCACAGAAGAGAAGAGCCCCGTACTGACTTGGCTGTGAACTGAGTCAGAGGGATTGCAGTGTAGGACCAACTCCCATGAAATAGATTTAGGGCATTGAGATGGGAGGTTTTATGAGTTACTAGTCCACAGACTGTGAAGCTACCCAGCATGTCTCATGGGGTGCTCAGCTTAGGCCAGAGATGCCCCCTCCAGTTTACCTGGAGTAAGGAGGACCCAGTATTTGTCCATCTCCTCAGGTGGTGTGGTGCCAGCCTCCCCTCCCATCTCCCTCAGGTCCATGATGCCACAGGAAAGCAGTGCGGCTCCCAGGCTCCCCTAGTGCAGCCCTGGGGTCTACCCTCCTCTCTGACCCCCACACCCTATCACTTTGGCAGGGTTAAGGGGTGGGGAAGGGGTGGAGATGAATGAATTAATTTCAGGGTTATTGCTGTACATGCAGCCAGCAGCCCCTAAAGTGAGCCTTGTCTATAAATATAAAGTCATAATAATAAGGGTTTGCGTTTGTAAAGCACTTTATAGCCCTCAGATAAAAGGCAGTTTATTCCCGTTATTGTTCTCATCATTAACAGGAGTCAGTGCCTAAAGTAGAATTTAGCAATTTCAGACAACAGAGAAATTGCCTTTAGGAAAACGAACTCCATGCTTCAGCAAGCATTCCCTGGTGTCAGAGGCCCTAGGTCCAAACTAGGAACAAAAGTGCTTCTGATAGCACTTGAATCTGCAGCCCAGCAGTTTGTGGAGCTGGCTGCTGCCTCCCTTTTGTCCCCCAGAGGTCACTGTCGAATACAGATAGCAAGCAAAAATGTGATTACCAGGGAGCGAGAGAAGAGAGGCTAGCTAAGCTCACCAGAAAATTCATCTGCAGGCCGGTCCTCTGGGTCCCATCTCCTGCGCATATCCAACCATAGGTGGCGCTGTTGGCCAGGCGCTCCACTCCAGCGCCCCAGGCAAGGGGAGACGTTGCTGAACTGCTGGGTGAGGACGGGTGGTGGTGACGGGAGTAGTGCCTCCAGAGGGAGCAGGACCAGGCTCGGGTTCCCACAGAGGGGAGAGGAGTATGTGAGCGCTCACTTCAGGGCCTGCACTGAGATCTCAGGGTCAGTGCGGCCCAGCCTGGCGCAGCACAACCTTGGGACCCTCTGCTGGCAGGAAGGCGGGGGAGGCTGCTAAGCCCTAAACCGGCTCCTCCTCAGCCTAGTGGCACGTTCATTTTCTACTTGGAGTAATAACACGTCCTGTACCTTTACTTCCTTTAAATATACACAACTCAATGGCTATTCCTTAGAGCGGAGTTTAACTTTTTCAAGATAATGTAAAAATCTATTTTCTGATCATCACACCATCCAGTGGTAGACAGGGTATGTATTTTTATTCTTGTGCTATATATGAACGATTCCATAAGAGTATCTATAAAGTCAGCATGATGCACTTGATTTACTGGCGGGGATAGTGACGGTTTTAATGCCCAGGCCTCTACAGTTTCCACCACACTGTGGCTTTTCTGATTTGACGTCCTTCACCTGAAGGTTCCGTATCTGCCTCGATTCTAATATTCTGGAATATAGTTATCAATAAAAGCCAGAGTCCCTGAAAAACTGAGTTTGCCACTTTTCTTGATGGAATTGATTCCAGTGAATTATGTCCTTGGCCTCAGGTAATAGCAAGAGATGAACCAGGGAAGGAAGAAGGTGCTTTTCTAGGATCTGATTGTGGCATCATCTGTTCCCAATAAGCATGCTTGTGCAGAGAGAAGGTTCTGAGCCTCAGCCTTAGAAGCTGGCAGTTCTAAGTGGAATGAGCTGGGCATGGAATAGGAGGATGTCAGCTTGAATCTGGCCTCTGCCACATATTAAATCATAGCATTTTGGGCAAGGTTTCCTCATCTATCACAGGAGAATACTCATGTGTACATCATAGATTGTTTGGGGAATTAGGAAATTGTATATTGTACTCAGCCCTGTGGCCAGCCTGAGGAAATTGGAGGCCAATTCCAATTTTTTTGGAAATTGGAGCCTGAAGAGAGTTTGGCTGATTTGACATCGGTAATACTAACTCTGTGGGAGTGTTAATAGGCATCTCTAGAAAAAAGGATTCTGTGGTCAAATATGGTTAGGAAACTGAATTAAAGTTTCTCTTTGGTAGGACTTCTGAGAGCCTTAAATATGTGAATGTGCATTATAGGCAGAGGTGACCAGTTTGTCTGGACTGTTGATGTTTAAGCAAGAAGGGAAGATGTGCCTACTGATCTCCTAAGGGACAGACTGACTACACAGGCTTCCCTCAACCACTCTGGCCGAGCCTGTGTGCAGGTGTGTAGAGCACCCACAGGAGGTATGTGGGGCCCAGCCCATGTGACTCCACAGCTGTCCTGCTTCTTTTCAGCTTCCTTCACAGCCTCTTTCTCTCTAGGCCTGGCCTCTTGTGCCCTTTCTCAGTTCACTGCAAGGGAGAACAGGTTGGGAAAGGACTGGGAATGGGGAAGGGACAGTGGCAGGGAAAGAGTGATGCAGGGCAGTAGGTCATCTCTGAAACAGAGTGAAGGAGCTGTCTTTTTGCACAGGCTGCAGAGAGGTACCAGGTAGCCTGTTCTGTTCCCAGCGACTTAAAAGTTCATCTGGGGCAGCTATTTTATTTGAGAAAGGAATCTGGAGGAAGAAACAGGCCCAGAAGTTAAGTGGCCTGCCCAGAGTCCTCCTGAGAGCCCGTACTTCCACATACATCTTTGCCCACTTTGACATTCAGAAAGGAAGGCCACTCCGTGTTAGAGGGAGTGCTCAGGAGACCTGCATGGTGGTTGAATCCTGGGGGAGACCACCCCCCATCTCTGCTCCATCCTTGGAACCTAGATGGTCTGATCCTTTGAGGTGAGAATGAGAGCGATGGAGGAGTCAGGAGATAGAGAGGATTATCACTGTAATAAGGGCATCTCCCTTTACCAGTTTTATGACGTGGGCAAGATACCCAACTTGCCTGTGCCTCAGTCTCCTCTTCTATAAAAGGATGACAGAAGCAACCAACCTGAGAGCATTGTTTTTAGGAGTCAGTGTTGAACAGTGGTGTGAACAGTGCCTGGCAGATTTAGAATTCATAAATGTCACCTCTCACTATGTGGCTGAGACCCAGGATAGTGAAGGCAGGTGAGAATGGGGGTTGTTGCACATCAGCTAAAAGCCCAGGGACTACCCCACTATAAAGGCTTAGCTTTCAGCAGAAACACAAGATTTCAGGCAGCGATATGGCCTTGTTTCTTCTTCATCCTTAAAGCCCCAGTTCACAGCTCTGGGACACAGTTGATGCCTAAGAAATGTTCACTGCCTGCCAAGGGCTGCCAGGGGCTGGGCGTTTGGACTTTCCCAGAAGCACAGTGGGTCCCTCTCTAGTCCAGGCACTGGTGAGAAGGTGAACCATGGTATTCTCGGGGCAAGTCCCAAGGCAGGGATGGAGATAAGGGAGTGTGAGCTGTTCCTTGAGGAGAGAAAGCAGATGCCTCATGCTCCCTTGAAGGCTGCCCATCAGGAGCCCCTAAAAAAATGGTTTAACCTCAACCAGTAAACTAAATCCATCAGAATAGACTCAAAACAGAGCTGAGCCCCCAGATCTACTCTGCCACCACCTCCCTGCCACGTGAGAGGTGATGGGAGTAGAACAGGGGTGCTGAAGCAAGTTGTGCAACTCAAGTTCCCTTTGATCTTGTCTTGCTGTTGAGGCCTAGCCCTGGACTCTACCTCCCATGCCTGGGGCATGTGCCTTGACAGCGTGGGACACAGGTGTGTCCCTGTGCCCCCTCCCCAGGACACAGCCAGGTAGGCATTAAGGACATACCACATTCTGCACAGCAAGGCCTTACACAGGCCCACTGGGTTCAGTGTGTGCCAGGCTGCTCCTCTCCTGCTTCTGCTGCTTGTGTATATTTGCAGGGAAGATGTTAACACTTCCTAACAAGCCTTTGTGTTCATCTAATCTCTGCTGTTTAACCTTTGACTCCCTCCCTATTATCAGTGTCTGCCACCTTTGCTGGCCAGACCAAGGGCCCCAGGAAGAGCCCTCAGCCTGGGCTGGCTAGGAGGAGGATGAGGCCAACATTCCACCCCGGTCTGCAGGCAGATGGATCACCTTTCCCTGGGGCAGAGCTTTGGAAAATAAAGCAAACTTGTGGTGCCATTAGGATCCCCCAACCCCCACTCCTTTTGAACTGTCAGCCTTTAAGTAAACATTCTTTTCCTGCCATGGGTCCCAGCACCTTGGCGGGGAGTGAGGAACCTGGGAGGAGAGGGGGCCCTGAGAGTCTTCACTGAACAAGGGATTTCGGCAGGGAGAACAGGGCAGAAATGCTGCCTTGATGTCAACTCTGAGTCCCCAGGGCATCAGGGCCTTTGAAGTGGACTGGGGTGAGCTGCCAGAAGGACCAGGCCCCTCTGAAGTATTAAAAACCCAACCCTGTCCAGGCCCTCACTTGCGTGTGTTTGTACCTCTCTGCAGTGTTCTCTGCCCAGGCCACAGCCTCATGGCAGCACTGATGCCATGCCCGGGTGACAGGTCTGGCAGCCACCGGCCAGAGCCTGGGTCACACTTCCACCAAGGAAGATGCCAGATGGGCCTGTTGCTAGAGATGAGGAGGCCATTCTTTGTGCTCCAATGTAATAAGCTCCAGACCAGGATTGGGGAACTTTAATCTGACCCTACTAACTGGCTGTGAAACCAGGCAGGATAGTTCACCTCTCTGAGCCCAAGTTTCCTCTTTGGTAAAGGAGGTCAAATTTCATGCAAAGTCCAGTTGCAGACATTATGAGTTCGATGTTGCTATCTGGGTGGTGGTTTTTGTTTAATTTTGGCTGCACTGCTCCACATGTGGAATCTTAGTTCCCTGACCAGGGATCAAACCTGCACCCCCTGTATTGGAGGCATGCAGTCTTTTTTTTTTTTTTCATTTATTTTTATTAGTTGGAGGCTAATTTCTTTACAATATTGTAGTGGTTTTTGTCATACATTGACATGAATCAGCCATGGATTTACATGTATTCCCCATCCCGATTCCCCCTCCCACCTCCCTCTCTACCCGATCCCTCTGGGTCTTCCCAGTGCACCAGGCCCGAGCACTTGTCTCATGCACCCAACCTGGGCTGGTGATCTGTTTCACCATAGATAATATACATGTTTCGATGCTGTTCTCTAGAAACATCCCACCCTCGCCTTCTCCCACAGAGTCCAAAAGTCTGTTCTGTACATCTGTGTCTCTTTTTCTGTTTTGCATATAGGGTTATCATTACCATCTTTCTAAATTCCATATATATGTGTTAGTATACTGTAATGGTCTTTATCTTTCTGGCTTACTTCACTCTGTATAATGGGCTCCAGTTTCATCCATCTCATTAGAACTCATTCAAATGAATTCTTTTTAATGGCTGAGTAATATTCCATGGTGTATATGTACCACAGCTTCCTTACCCATTCGTCTGCTGATGGGCATCTAGGTTGCTTCCATGTCCTGGCTGTTATAAACAGTGCTGCGATGAACACTGGGGTACACGTATCTCTTTCAGATCTGGTTTCTTCAGTGTGTATGCCCAGAAGTGGGATTGCTGGGTCATATGGCAGTTCTATTTCCAGGTTTTTAAGGAATCTCCACACTGTTCTCCATAGCGGCTGTACTAGTTTGCATTCCCACCAACAGTGTAAGAGGGTTCCCTTTTCTCCACACCCTCTCCAGCATTTATGGCTTGTAGACTTTTGGATAGCAGCCATCCTGACTGGCGTGTAATGGTACTTCATTGTGGTTTTGTGCATTTCTCTGATAATGAGTGATGTTGAGCATCTTTTCATGTGTTTGTTAGCCATCTGTATGTCTTCTTTGGAGAAATGTCTGTTTAGTTCTTTGGCCCATTTTTTGATTGGGTCATTTATTTTTCTGGAATTGAGCTGCAGGAGTTGCTTGTATATTTTTGAGATTAATCCTTTGTCTGTTGCTTCGTTTGCTATTATTCTCTCCCAATCTGAGGGCTGTCTTTTCACCTTGCTTATAGTTTCCTTTGTTGGAGGCACGCAGTCTTAACTACTAAACTGCCAGGTAAGTCCCAGGGTTCCCCCCACCCCCCGACTAAAGGGATCATTCATGGCAAATAGATGGGGAAACAGTGACTGACTTTATTTTGGGGGCCTCCAAAATCAGTGCAGATGGTGACTGCAGCCATGAAATTAAAAGACGCTTACTTCTTGAAAGGAAAGTTATGACCAACCTAGACAGCATATTAAAAAGCAGAGACATTATTTTGTCAACAAAGGTCCATCTAGTCAAGGCTATGGTTTTTCCAGTAGTCATGTATGGATGCGAGAATTGGACTATAAAGACAGCTTAGTGCCGAAGAATTGATGCTTTTGAACTGTGGTGTTGGAGAAGACTCTTGAGAGTCCCTTGGACTGCAAGGAGATCCAACCAGTCCATCCTAAAGGAGAACAGTCCTGGGTGTTCACTGGAAGGACTGATGTTGAAGCTGATACTCCAATACTTTGGCCACCTGATATGAAGAGCTGACTCATTAGAAAAGACCCTGATGCTGGGAAAGATGAAGGCAGAAGGAGAAGGGGAGGACAGAGGATGAGATGGTTGGATGGCATCACTGACTCAATGGACATGGGTTTGGGTGGACTCTGGCAGTTGGTGATGGACAGGGAGGCCTGGCATGCTGCGGTTCATGGGGTTGCAAAGAGTTGGACATGACTGAGTGACTGAACTGAAGGGGATCATTGATCTCTGGACTGGCACCTGCAGATGAGGGGGACCAAGTGTGATATGTGAAAATGTAGTGGGGTCTTATGGTCAGCAAAGTAGGCCAGAGCCCCAGAGATCTGGCTTCTGTGATGAGTCACACGGCTTGTTCTCTTAGGGAGATTTCTCCTTGTGGATTAACTTCCCTCTCTGGCCTGTAAGTGGAGTCAGGCTAACGCTAAAAGAGGGAGAGGGCCTCGGTAAAGTGCCATGTAAGTGCCAACTGTCAGTCCCCAGCTCTGGAGGACAGCCCTAGATGTCCTTATTCTGTTCCTTGTTTGCAGACATATGCTGTTTTCTTGGGGTGCTGAGGAGGTAGGGCTTGCCTGATCCAGTTGTGTTTCCCAGGAGGCTTCCTCCACGTGTCTCTGGGATTGTTGAACTTGAAATATGAGTCACTCTAAGCCCTGGTGGCCAGAAGGCCTTTCATTCTCTTCTTTCCAGGGTCACTAAGCTCTAAAATACTGGCCTTCTAACTGGCTTCCCTTCTTCCTCTTTGGCTGCGGGGTTGGGGAGACTGTATAGAAGCTTGGCATTAGAGGGCCTGATGCCCATCTGTGGGGGTCCCCATGTTGGGTGTTCTCATGGTCTCTTGGTGTCCCCACAGGTACTACAAGAAGTTCTCCATTCCTGACCTAGAAAGATACCAGCTACCTCTGGATGAATCCTCACTGAGCTTTGCTCATGCCAACTCCACTCTCATTATCTCTGTAAGATTCGTTCAGACTTCTTGGCCACTGTGTCAGGGAAAGGCTCCTTCTTTCCCTGCCCACTTCCCATCTTACTCAGTTTCAGTCCCAACAACTCCTGGGGTATGCTTGCTAGGGAACAGGCGTCTCCAACAGAATGGGATGAGCAGGCGAGGGCTCAGGAGACTGATTTTAAAATCACAGCTGAAACTGGGTAGAGGGTGATGGGGAGGGGTGAGATCCAGAGAACTGAGGCTCTAGAAGATCCAAAAGCCTACCTCTACCCCCACGTGACCTTAAGCAAATCATTCAACCTTGTAGGCCTCAATTTCCTCGTCTTTGAATAAAGGGGAACAGAAGGAGGACTTCCCTGGTGGGCCAGTGGTTAAGACTTTGCCTTCCAGTGCGGGGGGCATGGATTAAATCCCTGGTTGGGGAACTAAGATCCCACATGCCTTGTGGTGTGGCTAGAAAGGGGGCCCTGAGTCTCTTGGGTGGAGGCTGTGTGTTGAAAGGGGTGATATGATTGACTCGTGTCTTCTCCTTGCTCCATCCTCAGTACCAGAAGCCAAAGGAGGTCCTGGTGGCTGAGTCAGAGCTGCAGAAGGAGCTGAAGAAGGTGAAGACAGCCCACAGCAGTAATGGCGACTGCAAGACTCAGTAGCTGACGCCCGAGCCTGACTTCTGACACTAAGGGTGGGTGAGGCTTTTCCTGCAGGCCTGTGAGGCTTCGGGCTTGGGCCTTTCTGGCACAGGGGCAGCCTCTCTTCTCCCAGGAGCTGTCTAGCTTTTGTAAGAACTGGGCCTCAGGGCATTCCTGGCCCCCAGGTCGTGGTCTTCCCTCCTGAGTAAAGTAATTTTAAGTCACTGTGTGTGTACTGCCCCCTCGTCCTCCGCTGGTGCTTCTGCCCCCAGGGAGGGGGCTGGTGATGACATTTCCTTCTTCGCTAGCCTCTGGACCTTCAATGTAGAACCTTCCACATAAAGGTATGGGTCTTAGATGGAGAGGAGGATCAGGGAAGCCTGACCCCAGCAGGGCAGGGCCCCAACCTGTTTGCAGCCCAAGATATTAAGACACTGTGGGTATAAAGTCAGCATAAGGCTTGCAGAGCACTGGAGTGGGATAAAGGAGGTCACTGCAGGCCAACAGCCGCCAGGAGCCTTTCTAGGACCCCCACCATAACCCACAGGTGACACCCACCCCACCACCAGGGCCAAAGGGGTAAAGGGGTAATGAAAGGTCTTCCTGGAGAAAAGAAACCTTTGTTCTTTTGGACACTGAGCCATGAGGCTGGTCTCACCCTTCAGTAGTGTGCCCAGCCCTAAGTTTGAGTCTATCCTTCTAATCCTTCTCCCTGTGGTCTTGCTAACCATTAAGGAACCAGATCGGTGAACAGTCAAACTTTATTTTTACAAAAATGTACATTGTAACATGTCTCAACAGCTAGCCTGAGGTTGGGCTGGCTCAGAATTCAGAATTTTGGGATTGCCTTTGTCCTTTCTTGGTTTCAAAGCAAGACCAGGCCGTAGGACTCCAGCCGAAGACCTTGGTCAAAGGTGGGGTTTGACTGATGTGGAGGCTGGTACCACAGGGTACTGGCAGCCTCCCCGCTCCTTCTAGGGAAGGGGCCACCTGGGAAGCCTGGAGCACCTCACCTCACACTTGTGCTGAGCTGGCCTGGCTCTAAGAAAGCATGGGCCTCTCCAGGCCAGATTCTTGCTCTGGCCAACAGGGAAGCAAGGCCCAGCTGAGTTCAGCTGAGAAGCAGTAGGTCCCATCTCACCAACTGTTTCCTGGGAGAGACTGCACCCCTGGGTAGCCCCAGTGCCCAGGAGTCAGCAGCCTTTATCTTAGTTGCCTGAGCACCGTGGTCACAGGTCTAGGAACACAGGGAGGCCAGGGAGGAGGTATCACTGAACCCTCCAGGCAGGAGAAGTCCCTGAGTAGCTGGCTTCCCTGGCCCACAGGCTAGGTTGGCCTTGTCATGGGTTTTGAAAGTCCAGGACATGGAGGTTGTAGGACAGTGCAGCATAGAGGTGTCTGGTGGTGAAGCGCAGGCAGTACACAGGACTGCTGAGGGGTGTCGACGTCAGCGGGAAGGCCTGCAGGGGAAGGACAAGAGTGGCAAAAGCATCCCACTGGGAGCTGGGGGAATCCAAATGCAGGATTCCCAGGCCTGGTGCCAAGGGACAGGGGCCACTCTAGGCTTCCTCCCGCCCTCTCCAGGCGCGCCCACTCCCAGTGCGGACCCTGGAAACGAGCCTTGGCATCCACAAGGCCTGCCTGCGGTGGGCAGGACACTTACATGGAGGCAGGCCCTTTGGCGGCGGTCCCACAGTCGCACAACACCATAGTAGGAGGAGCCAGTGGCCAGCAGGTGGTTCCCATCCGTCTGTAGGCAGTACAGGGTGCTGTCGTGGGGCTCCTCCCACTCCATGACACACTTCCTGTCCAGGAGGAGGTGATGCAGGGGATGTCTGGGGGTGGCCTCCCCTCCACCCCAGCTTCCCCAGAGGCCTTAGGAAACCATTCTGGTTGGGAGAAAGATGCCAAACCACCACATTCCTTTAAAACCACACTTAATGGGGGAAAGCCTCCTCAGTAAAGATCTCTTTCTCACAAGTCCCTGACCCCAGGCAGGCTTATGCCTTATTTGTGCATCACGTGGCTGCTGTGTATCACCAGATTTCAGAGGCAAGGAAGGCCTCAAGAAAGCTGGGGCAGAACGCTGAAAGACAGCACCCTGATGGCTCCCAAGGCTCTTATCGGGGCCTGGTGGCTAGTCTCCTGGGCCACGGGACCAGGGCTGCCGAGGTGGAGAGTCTTAAGCTTACTCTGACCTTGCCGGCTGCTCTCCCAGCCCCTGCTATGCGGTCTCTGTCCCTCTCCCTGGGGCGCCAGGATGGGGGCAGGGTTCCCACCACCTGTTGTCCTGCCCTGCACACTCACCGGGCACTGGCTCGGAGGTCCCAGTAGCGAACATACGTGTCGTAGCCACAGGACAGGAGCGTGGACGGGGACTCATACATGACGTCCAGCACCCCAGCCCCTGGGGGAAAGTCACTGCCCAGGTGCGTCATCAGCTGCCCACTGGGAAGAGAGGCGGGGCAGGGGATGAGAGGTTGTCCTGCCTTGGCCCACACACATGCTTTTAACCTTCAAGTGGCATCAGTCCCTGGGCTCCTTCCTGAGGCAGAATTAAGACCCTCGTAGGAAGGGGGCCAAAGGAGGAGATGCTCTGGACTTCCAGCCCTCTCCCCTGTTCCCAGCCCCTGCCCCTCCCCCCAGCCGAGGCCTCAGTCAGCCACCAGCCTCTCCATCACACCTGCATGCTGGCTACCCGCCACCCAGCCACTCCTCCTCGGAACGATGAATGGGCCTTGCCGAAGGGGTCGGCCCCCCTCACACACACACACATTTGGTTACTTTATACGCCTTGATCCTGCAGGTCATGCAGTTCTGAGCTGCCTGAGTCCAATGCCTTAATTCCTGCCTGTAATCTGGGGCTCAAACCTCATTGGGGATAAAGACCACACAGAGGGAGAAGGGGAGTCCCAGGAGATGTTAAAACAAGCAAACACCTTTGTGTCTGGGGAGAGAAATCGCTGAGAAAGCAGCTTAGCAGGCTGGTCCCTGGTGTTCCTGGCCCGGCTGGCCCCCGGCCTGGGGCTAGCACGCCTCTGTGATCACAGCCCCCAGCCTGCTGGGCTCCAGCCTGCCCCCCCCACCCCGCCCCTCCCGGTGGCCGAGAGCAGATTACCAAGAAGAACAATTTCTTTGTGACTGTGTAATTCCCTCCGTGACCGCGGCAGTGGGCAGACCCCTTGCCCTGATGCCAGACCCCTAGCAACCACCTAGGGGGGCCTCCTGGCCCTAGCAACTACCCCTCAACATCAAGTATACCCGCTAATCCCTGTGGCTATGGGATGGGTAGAAGCGGTGAGTTTCTTCAGAATGAGGGGAATGAAGAAGGGGGCATGCTCCAGGCCCAACCCCTCAGCTTCACTCAGGACATGCTGGGCTCTCCTGCATGGTGTAACAGGAAAAACCTGGGCCGTGGACACTACACAGGGACACCCAGGTAAGAGGCCCTGGCATGGGGTGGGGAAGACTTTGTGGTCTCACCAGCCTAGCCTTGGCCAACCAGGTTGCACCAAAGTGGCCACGAGCCACGTGCGTGAATGTGGGCCTTTACTCCGGTCCTTCCTCCTCACAGACCTCAACCTCCCTTCTCAGTGGAGCCACTACCTTCCCTGAAGGAGGAAAGGAGGCGACCGCAGGTTCTTTTCTGCCCAACTCTGCCTTTCCCTGTGAGCACTGAGTGGTAAGGGGACCCCCAGCAAGCTGCACTATTGCTGTCCAGTCAGGGCAGGGTGGGGGTAGGCCCTAAGTTGGCACTTCTGCCCCCAGCTTCCTTCCCAGGGAAGTGCTCTCCTTTCTGTGTGCTGAGGGCTCAGATAGAAAGCCTTCTCCCCACGTCAGCATCTCTTAGAGATCACTGACCTTAGTGCCCAAGCAGGCCCACCAGCCATGATTCGCCACTCCTGGGCAGGTCAGAGGGGCTGGGGTCATATTCTTTCTGTCTCTGTTGTCCACTGGGTCCGGGCTGTTTTGCTCCACAGTTCTCCCTCCCAGATTTGGGGGCCCTGCCCCCTCCATTAGTGAGGCCTTCAGGAATGACTGAGGAGCTCTCCCCTTTAATCTATAGAAGTAATTTCATGTTTGTCTGTTTGAAATAGAAGATGAAAGGCAGTGGAGGTTGAGGGGCGTGAAGCCCAGCGTGGCTCTACCTGCCCACCCCTGGTCCCAGGGTTCGGAATGAAGGAGAGACAGGCACCCGTGGACAGAAGGTCGGCAGCAGAATGACCACACCCATGCCGAGTTGCCAACCTGGGCCCTGCCCGGGCAGGGTGGCATCTCAGGCACCACTGGAAATGTCTTGTCAGCCTGTGCAATAAGAAACACAACCCTACCCTCTGCTGCTGCTAAGTCACTTCAGTCGTGTCCAACTCTGTGTGACCCCGTAGACGGCATCCCACCAAGCTCCTCCGTCCCTGGGATTCTCCAGGCAAGAGTACTAGAGTGGAGACCCGAAGGCTGAGCGAGCACCAGCCCCCGGGGACCAGGACAAGGCCCAAAAGCCCTTGTCTGCCGGCCTGGCCTGGTCAGGGCCTGAGGAGTCTCTGCCACACTAGTTCTCTGACTCCCTGAAATGGCCACACACACTTTAAATGGGCCAATAAAAAGATACAGTTTCTTTTGCCTCTGGGCCTGGGACCCTCCAGGCTCTGTTGTGCAGTACCCGTGAGGTTAAGTTCAGCGCATAAACTGACACACCAGGCTCTGGGAAATGGCCCTGTCTCTTCAAATAGCAGCTCAGCGGTGCCATAGAAGCCCTGCTGGGGCTTTGATTTGGGAAAACAAACAGAAATGGCACCGTGGGCCCTTCGTGGCCCCCACCACAGGACCAATTTAACTAGAAAACTCTAGCTCAACCGCTGTGGTGGAGGGAGCAAGATGAGCACCACAATAGCCCCAAACTTTGGGGGGAAGGGGGACAAAACAAGCTGTCTGTCTCCTGGGCCCCTCCTCCCGGGCTCCTTTTCTTACTGCAAGTGTGTTCTTGTAAAAACGATTAGATTGCAATTTGTATAACGTGGTGACCCCCAAATTCAGACGTTTCACCCCTTTTCTCTGGAAAGAATGTTAAGAATGCCTCTCGGCCTCTCACTGTGGGGGGTGTGAGGGAGGGGTGCAGAGCCTTGGCTGTCGCACAACTTGTGTGGGAAAGGGGCTGCCGCTTAGAGCCTCAGGCCAAGACAGGAGCAAGGGCCAGGTCTGCACTATAGACGCCAGACAAAAAGTCCCTTCCCTTCCCGCTCCTGCGCACAAAGCCAGGGCTGCCAGGAGCCACTGAGGGCTGGGGGGCCTCCACCCAGCCTCCCCCTAGCCTGACTCCAGCAATTCTCTCTCAACCCAGGGAAAGATAAAGACAGATGGGGCCGCCCCTGTGAGCCTGATGAATGAGACACAGGCCGGGGAGGGCTGCCTGAAAGAGACCTGTTCCCCAGGCTGGGCTGTGTGCAGCTTCCCAGAGGAGCCCCGGAGTACCTGGGCAGGGAAAACAGCAGAGCGTGGCTGGATCCCAGACTTTGAGGTGGCAGGGCTCAGGTGAGGGCCCTACCTATCCTGCTGCCCAGGCAGCTCCACTGAAGCTGGAGGGAAGAAGGACCACAGGAACTTCCTGACAGGGAGGAGGAAATTTAAATAAGGTACTAATAGCGCCCCCCACCCCCATCTTTGTCGGGACAGCTGACTGGAAGTGGTTACTAGCCTTGAAGACCAGCTACCCTGTCCGGGAGAGGCCCTCAGCGCCAGGCCAGAGTTGGGCACAGGGAGGCGGGCTCTGGAAGCCCCTCTGCCCCAGGCTGGGCCCTGCAGGCCAGGGAAGCCAGGTGCCCTGCTTCACTCCCTCTGTGTTCTCCCTCATCCTGCCTCTGCGCACCTCCCTGGTGGCCCATACAAAGTCCTCCTGTGCTGACCACCCTGAGGTAAGATACCCAGGCTCTACTGCCTCACCCACACATATAAGAATGCCGGTGGCCCCCCACACCATTTCCAGCCACTCTTAACACACTGGGTTCCTGATGCTGCTCCTTGGAGGTTCAGTTCAGTTCAGTCATTCAGTCATGTCCGACTCTTTGCGATCCCATGGACTGCAGCACACCAGGCCTCCCTGTCCATCGCCAGCTCCCGGAATTTACTCAAACTCATGTCCATTGAGTCGGTGATGCCATCCAACCATCTCATCCTCTCTTGTCTCCTTCTCCTGCCTTCAGTCTTTCCCAGCATCAGGGTCTTTTCCAATGAGTCACTTTTTCACATCAGGTGGCCAAAGTATTAGAGTTTCAGCTTCAGCATCAGCCCTTCCAATGAATATTCAGGACTGGTCTCCTTTAGGATGGATCTCTTTGCAGTCCAAGGGACTCTCCAGAGTCTCCTCCAACACCACAGCTCAAAAACATCAATTCTTTGGTGCTCAGCTTTCTTTATAGTCCAACTCTCACTTCCATACACGACCACTGGAAAAACCATAACTTTGACTAGATGGAACAAAGGTCTTTGGAGGTTCTGTGGGTGTTAATTCCTGCATCTATTTGGGTGTGAGGATACCCCACCCAGTATGTGCAACCACAAAAATAAAACAATGGCTTCTGAAAAGAAGGAAGAGTGAGAGTCTACCTTCTTACATCTTCACTTCCCCTGAAGGTATAATATAAGCTGGGCCTAACATGATCACTGAGAAAATAAGGACAGTGTGCCCTCCTTCTTGCCACCCTCTCCTTCCTTTTCTTCCTTTCTTTGATCAGTAGTCATTTACTAAGCACCTTCTGTACACAAGTCATTGTGCCTAATGGAGACTGCAGGGAGACGTGAGCTGAGACTTGGACAGGGAGGGACATGGTCCCTTCCTTCATGGAGGGAAAGAAGTCTCATCTACCTGACTGACAATACAAGGGGTGGCGTGGTTGGTACCAGAAGAGAGATAAAAGGGAGTTTACTAAGGGGACAGATAAAAGGACATTTCTGCAGTGAGTCCCGGCAGGGACAGAAGATGGGAGATGGAACAGGTGAAGCACCAACAACTGCAGAGGTGCAGGGCAGGGCCACCTGCTTTGGCTGGAGGTGTGGGTATGTGAAGGGAATAAGCTGACCACCACGGGCCTCCAGGTGCTCACTGCTGGAGGCGTGAGGGGCGGGAGTGGCTGTCCTTGTCCAGCCTTCTGGTGAGGAGGGTGAGAGACTTGAGGACGCAACCCCAGTTCTGTAACGGAGGTCCCAGATAGAACCATGGAGACCAGGAGAAGCCCACTAAGGCTTCGCCTGCCCCAGCCCTGTCCAGTGAGCGGGAAGGGCCCTTTCCAAGCACAGGCCCCTCACATGCACGTGTGTGCGCGTGCACAGCTCCAGCACCCGCCTGCGCACACGTGTTCAGACACAATGGCTCAAAGGCCAGGCAGCCGGGCAGCCCACTTTGTACTGCTAACAAGAGGACCGTAATTACAGGAAGGGGCAGCCGGGCAGATAAAAGGATACAAAATTTCAACATCTGTTGCCATAAAGGGATAAGGAGAAGTGAAACGCAAAGTATCAGTCTGGTGTCAGCAGGCAGAGAGCCAATTTCAAAGAGTTCAGGGGGACAGAGGGGACAAGAAAGAAAAAGGAAAGGGGTGGGGGAAGAAAGAAAGAAAGAGAAAGAAATTACAGGGTTCCTTAAAGAGGTAAAGAAAAAAGAAAATGAAAAAAGCTGTCAGTAATACTTTCAAAGGAGAAGGCACATACTTAAAGAGGGGCAATTCCCATAATCACCCTGACTGAGGACCAGGCCCCCCGCCCCAGGTGGAGGGTCAGGGGCAGAGACAAAGCCACACCTGGGTGGGATGGGCACTAACGGTGCCCTCAGAGTGGCCCAGCCTGCAGTCAGGACTCGTTTTTTCTGCAGACAGAAAGGGGTGTAGCCGGGCACCCTTCGTTATTCCAGTGCTGTAGGATGCCGTGACGTCTATCTCCCATATTCAGTCCAGGGTTCCAAGATAAGTTCCAGGCCACATGGTGGCCAACATGGTGGCCCTATGAATGTTCTAAGGGTCACCATCTCGAGCCACAGGGGTGAGGATCAGGGAGTGCCTCGTGGTAGAGGTCTATTCATGCTAAAGAATGAGCAGGGTTTCAGTAGGCAGAGAGGGGGTATTTCAGGCACAGGGGTCAGGTAGTAGAGCAAAAGCCCAACAGAAAAATACATGGTGTCTGTCAGAATATGTGAGAAGCTTCTCTGCCCCTGCCTCTGTTGAGAAAGAGGAGACTTCAGGGCTTTAGGATGGAAATGGAGGAGTCATGGGGCACCAGGGATGATGCTGGCCAGAAGGGGAAGGGGAGATGAGGTGGGATTATGCAGGGGTGTGAGTCATACACATATACAGAGCAGAGCACTACCTAGCCGAGGACCCAAACCCTCAATGCCCTAGGAGGAGCCAAGTCACCAAAACCCACCCCTCCTTTCTTCCTTGCCCAGCAGTCCCTGGCTGGCTTGGAGCTACAGCTGGCCCCCTGGGAAATCTCCAGAGCTGAGTGAGATCACAGGCCTCTCCATCCTGGTGCCCACGTCCCCACTCCCTCATCTCAGGGCACCAAGGCTAGATCCAGCTCAAACACACCTTGGTAAGAGTAGAGCCAGGGGAAGATCTATGTGTGATGTTAGGCCAGTCAGATGTCAGGCCAGTCAGAACCCCCACCCACCCACAGGGTCTTCAGCATCAGGAGGTGTGCCCCACACAGACACCACCATTCCTGGGGCAGAGCCAAGGGCCCTGAGCAAATGCAGACAGAGAACACTAGATGGGCCTTCATTCCTCCAGATCCAAGGTCAGAAACAGGATGGCAGTTCCGCAGGGCCTAACTAGGGATACCTCAGTGGTGGGTGAGTGGCAGGGCCAAGATAGAGCCCTTGGGGGCCAGAGATGGCCTGAACACTATCTACCCTTGGAAACAGGAACACTCTGCACATCCAAACTGGGGGAAGTACTCTTATCTTTCTTCCCATCTGGTTTACACAGGTTAGAAATCCCCTGCCGCTGGGCCCAGCCCATGGTCCACAGCTCTGAGAGAGAGAGGCAGAAGAAGAAGAGTGGGGGACAGCCAAGCTCCCTGCCATCTGGGCAATGTCTTGGTGCCCATGGCTGCTCTCAGACCAGTGTGCTCCAGCTAGCACCTCGCTTCCTTGCACCCACCAGAGGGAGAACAGAGGTTCTAGGAATCTTGAGACACAGAGGGCTTGAGGAAGCCATGATGACCTTGAAAGAGGTCCTCAGACACTGAAAAGCAGCCTAGGCTGCCTGAGGACCCATACCTGAGACACAGACGGACGAGGGCGCACTGGTGCCCAGCAGGTGCCTACACCTCTGAGGTGTGTCCCAGCCCCCACCACCACCCTGAGGGCAGCCTCTGGAGGGGCCATGCTCTGAGCAAAACTGCCCTCCAGTGCTCCTCCCCCCAGGCTGAGCACACACATAAAAGAGAAAATCCCAGCCCTCCTCAGGTTTCAGCGGTGACAGGTTAAAAGCAAAGAATCCACCCAGCACTGAGCACCGCCCCACCACTGAGTCCTGCCTGCGATGCTGCTCCACCTTCCAGATTGGCCTGTCAGTCAGGCTTTGGCGTTATTGAAAGATCAAACTCTGTCCTGCCTGTTCATTACCTTAATCCTATTTTCTACATGGCTTTATTATCTGCTTGGGCTTCTTTGGGAAAGACAGCTACAGACAGTCGTCCTGTCCATCCGTTTCCTCCCACCAAAAGTGGATGCCTCCATCAGGGCATCTTCCCCCTCAGTCCCTGCACCACTGGTCCTCAAGCTTCCCTGAGGACAGAAGAGGTGTTTAAGTGAGGCCTGGCTCCTCGGTGGTGAGGAGAGGAGTCTGGGCGCCAGAGAGCAGGCAGGTGAAGCCAAGCAATGCCCAGGACAGCCTTGCCTCAGGCTGGTCAGAGGGTGCAGTGGCTATTTGTTGTCTGGCTCCAGTGAGAACTGAGGCCACAGCTGTCTTGTACTCATTCTCACTTGGGTCCTTTCTGGATTCTATAAAGGCCAGTGTTTAGTGTTAGTGAGGTCTAGAGGTTTCATAAGAGAATGCTGTTGAAGGAGCTGGTGCCTTAGAACTCCATTCTGACCACTAATCTGTGCCCCAACATACCCCAGCCAAGGCAATCACAGGCAGAATAGGCCATTCAAAGGTTACTCAGCCTTCAAGATACAGCTGGACCACAGTGGAGTGGTGCACACCGTCACTGCTGCAGCTTGTCTGCCATCCCAGGCCTGGGTCAGTATTGATGCCAAGCATACCCAACAACGTGACTTAAATAAAACTGACTTTCAGCAGAAATGCCTATCTCTGTGACCTCATCAGTGAAAAAGCAAACTATCTAATTAGAAATAGGCAAACATGAGCAGACATTTCACCAAAGAGAATATACAGAAGGCAAATAAGCACATGAAAAGATGTTCAACATCATTAGCTACTAGGGAAATTTGAATCAAAATCACAAATAACACATCCACTAAAATAAATAAGAAATAGTGACACTACCAGATACTGTTGAAAATGTGCAGAAACTAGATCTCTCAGACACTGGAGTCAGAATATAAAGTGGTAAGATACTGAAAATAGACTGGCAGGTAAAAAAAACTAAGCACACACTTAGCAAATGACCCAGCAATTGTATTCCCAGGTAGTAATTTAAAAAAACTGAGAACGTGTGCCCACACAAAAGCCTATACACAAATGTTCAATAGCCTGATCCTCAACAGTCAAAAAACAGAACTGCCCAAATGTTCTTCAATGGGTGAATGCTGATTGATGGGGAAAGAAACTTTGGTATATCCATACCAGAGAATACTACTGAGCAAGAAGGAAGAAAGCACTACTGACACACGCAACAACTTCTGTGACTCTCAAGGGAATTATGCAGCATAAAGAAAAAAACCTCCAAAGATTACATACTACATATATACTACATATATTAGTTCATTTATATAACAAAATCATAGAGATGAAGAACACCTAAGTGGTTGCCAGGGGTTAGGAGCAAGAGGGAGGGGCGGAGGATGGGTGCAGCTATAAATGTGTACGGGAGGGGTCTTTGTGCTGATGGAACAGCACACTTCTGTATCTTTATTGTGGCAGTAGTTACATGATTCTACACATGGGATAAAACTGCAAAGAAATTTATACACACAAAATAAGTATAGTCAGATAAAGGTCTGCGGACTGTACCAACTGTACCTACCAACTTGCTAGGTTTGATATTATGTAACATGTTACACAGGTACCTTGCCTTCCTACTTTTGTAACTTCCTATTAATCTATAATTATTTCAAATGAAAAGTTTAAAAAAAAAAAACAACACAGAATAGCAGGTAATCAAATGGGAATATGTCAAGCCTGCCAAGACAGAGAACTGTAAATAAAACCTGGGTGTATTTTAACTGTTCTGTATTCTTCTTCTTAAGGATCTGTGGGCACTTCCAAAATTAATTTATTTTAGAAAAATCATCTCTGAGGACAGATACAATTTTTTATAGCCACATAGTCAGGCACTCCTTAGAGAAGAAGTATTATAAATCCAAATTGTTATCGTAAGTTCTACATGAAATTATGTACCTATTATAAATTACTTCAACAGTTTCCATAAGCTAACAATTGATCCTATGTGAGAAGGTGACACAGTGGAGCCTGTCAGGTTGTGGGGCAGGGTCCTTCCGATCTCCTCCTGGACCACTCGGGCAATTGAAATGGGCTGGCTTGGGCAGCTCTTTCCTTGGCCTCCCAGCTGCTCCAGCCCCACCCACCCTGGAAGCCATGGTGGACTCAGGAATCTCTTACCTGTTGAGGTCCCAGATTCTTAAGGGTGAGAAGTGCCCACAACAAGCCGTCCCTGTCACAAAGGAGCTGCCAAACAAAAGAAGAGCAGAGTCAGGTCTGGCTTGTCAGAACTTGTGGTGGAAATGGCCACACAATTGGAAGCGCTGTGCTCATTCTCCAGGGGACCATGGGATTAAGCCAGGATGAGAGAAGCAGCCAGGGGAGCCATCAGAGAAGTTGTGGGAAACCATACGGAATCAGAGTGAGGGTTGTAACCTCCCAGAGCTGCTTGGCCAGAGGACCCACGGGTTCAATGGCAGCTGAGTTTGCTGCTCAGACCTGGTTGGGTGGTCTCTGCCCACCGTAAGAATGGATCTCTAGATGTACAACTCAAGTCAAGGGAAAGCAAGCCTGTTGGTCTTCAGTTGTATGAACACCAACTTCACGATGCCACACTACAGGAATGGTCTCCCTGTAATAGGTTGTTGGGCACTGGAAGCTGATGCCCTGCTCAGAGGTGAGGGAGGCTGGGCGGCTTTACTGAAGGTTTTAAGAGCTGGGGAATATGGTAACATGATACAAGCACAGGGCAGATAAAAAGGCACCAAAGTGAGAAAAGGCAAATGATGAAAGGTAGGTAATGACATGAAAAGGTGAGGGTGGGAAAGCAGGGAGTGTGAAGGCCTAGGCAGTCAGGACTGCTGTGGGAGTGGGATGAAAGTCAGAGTTTAGAGGACAATGACAGACACTGCCAAGAGGCAAGAGAGAAGGAACACTCTGACCATATTGCCCATATTTAAGAGCCTCTCTTAAACCCCTAAAAAGTTCAACATAATCTGCAGTTTCATTTTAAGTGGAGGCCCAAACCCAGTGAGAAGAATCCATTCAATGAGCCAGGCTGGCCACAGTACTAGGACTAGAACTTGAACCTATGTGCCAGACCACTCCTTTGTCAGAAGATTTGGAGGGTGTTGGGAGGGGGAGCCTGCAGGAACCCTGGGCTTGAAAATCTAAACTGGAACAAGAGAGCTGAAAGCAGTTATGTCACTCAGGAGCCCTGGGGCAGGGAAGGGACATGTCCCTACATGTCTGGGCTTGGGGGAGGAACTGGACATATTAATGACATGTTAGCACTGTGGGGCAGCAGCCTATCGGCCCTGGCCCTGCCCAGCACCTGTGGCTCTCTGATCCCAAGCATGTCAGTGGGGAGATGGATTTCCACAGTTGGGGCTCTGAGAAGCTGATGGCTTTGGCTTGGTGGGGGGCTGGCCTGCTAGTTGCTGATAGAGGAGATGTTAGGGCAGGCACTGGGCAAGCCACTGATTTACAATCAAAATTGCAGGGCAGGGGTTTGTGTTTCAACCCTGGGCAGACAAAAAGGCCACATAAACCACCGTGGAGCATCCATGCCTCAAATCAAGACTTCTCTAGGGACATGCTCAGTCTTCGCAGCCTCCTATCAACCCATAGGCACACCAGTAGCCACTAAACTAGAATGGTATTCTAAAACAGTCACTCTGTCATGCTCCAAGTGACACCCAGCCTGGTATGCAGCCACTGGACACTGAAGCCCCAAACTACAAAGCCAGGAGGTGTTATCCTCACTTCCCTCTCCCACCAACATTCTTCTCTTGAGGGCAATCCAGTAATAACTGGTAAAGTTAATTACCTTGAGTTGGAAACATAATAGCCCTTAGAAATCATTCATGCAGGCAATGGGGCTCTCCAGATTTTGAGAAGTAGGGAGCCAGGTAAGGGGCACCAGCACAGACACACAGACTCTTTAAGGAGGCCTGTGGCAGGCCTCTGACTGGCCACAGGCCTAAATTAGCATCAAGGTAAGTCAATGGAGAAAGAAAGGAGGCACCTCCACAGCTCTGACTTTCCAGCAGGGATGGGAACCCCTGCCCCTGGATTCCTGTCCTCTATTCCTGCCCACCTACCCCTGACCCTCACCCTCTGCCTCCAGGAGGAATACCTCTCACCTTTATGCCCGTAAGGACCTTTCTTAATTGCCTGGATATAACACCTGTGAACATTTCTTTCCAAAAGCTGCCATTTTCCCTTGCTTAACCATGTAAAGCAGGAAGGAGGTACAAGAGGGAGAGTAGAAAGTCCCTCTGGCATTTACAAGGGCCTAAGAATTTAATCAAATTTAACACTCAGTCAAAACAAAACAAAAACAACCGTGTAAGCAGCAGTTCAGCAGATTTGGAGCCAGGTCCTGCTTGGAACGTTCACCAAGACTCACATCCAAACCATAGGGACTGTCAGCCCGAGGGACAGGGATGGCCAGCCCTACTCAACAGGCAGAAGCAGGATCTGCTGGCTGCTCAGTAGCCTGACAGGCCTTCCTCTTAAGTCCTGCCACACCCTGATCTCGCCTGCAAGAGACAAATGGCATTTGAGGGGTTATCTTCCCATCTTCCTTTTGAGATCATGGACTATCTGGTGGCTCTTGTGTATTCTAGTGCCCAGCACAGTGTCTGGTACCAAAGAGATGCCCAAAACAAATCTATAGACTTCAACTGAAAGGGCCTTCCAGAGTTCACAGCCAACACAGCAGAGGAAGCTAGTCATAGCAGCTGTGAAGGGGGTCCCTCTGCTTCTTAGAGGATTAATTCCCAAATCTCCAAGCTCAGACCTGAATAACACATGACACAGTGTTGGTACAGTGAAGTTGTACAGTGAAGCACAACCAGATAACAAATAAGAAAGGAGCATGACAAGGCTATATATTGTCACTCTGTTTATTAAATTATATGCAGAGTACGTAATGCAAAATGCCGGGCTGGATGACTCACAAGCTGGAATCAAGATTGCCTGCAAAAATACCAACAACCTCAGATATGCAGATGATACCACTCTAATGACAGAAAGTGAAGAGGAACTAAAGAGCCTCTTGATGAGGGTAAAAGAGGACAGTGAAAAAGCTGGCTTAAAACTCAACATTCAAAAAACTAAGTTCATGGCATCTGGTCCCATCAATTCATAGCAAATAGATGGAGAAAAAGTGGAAGCAGTGACAGATTTTATTTTCTCGGACTCCAAAATCACTGTAGACAGTGATTGTAGCCATGAAATTAGAAGATGCTTGCTCCTTGGGAGGAAAGTTATGATCAACATAATAGAGAGCATATTAAAAAGCAAAGACATCACTTTGCCAACAAAGGCCCATATAGTCAAAGCTGTGGTTTTACCAGTAGTCAGGTATGGATTTAAGAGTTGGGCCATAAAGAAGGCTGAGTGCCAAAGAATTGATGCCTTTGTTTTTTGTTTTTTTGAATTGATGCCTTTGAATTGTGGTGCTGGAGAAAACCCTTGAGAGTTCCTTGGACTGCAATGAGATCAAACCAGTCAATCTTAAAGGAAATCAATCCTGAATATTCATTGGAAGGACTGATTCTGAAGCTGAAGCTCCAATGCTTTGGCCACCTGATGTGAAGAGCCGACTCAATGGAAAAGACCCTAATGCTGGGAAAGATTGAAAGCAAAAGGAGAAGAGGCCAGCAGAGGATGACAGAGGTTAGATAGCATCACCAACTCAATGGACTTGAATATAAGCAAACTCCAGGAGAGAGTGAAGGACAGGGAAGCCTGGCATGCTACAGTCCATGGGGTCACAAAGAGGCGGACACGACTTAGCAACTGAACAATAACAATAACCAGCAATACCTAAAAATGTCAGCACACACATACACACACATGCTCTTATACAAATGAATACTCTCTCACCCTGAGGGTCTAAAAGTCATTCTGACTCCACAAACTTCTCTTTTTGGACCAGAAAGTCCTAATCAGAAGATAGCCTTCTACAATTTCTCATCCAATTTCTCACCCACTCTACAAAGTCTTACCCTGCCCAGATGCCCAAGCTACCTTACTGGCCTCCTGGTCCCAACTTAGGAAAACCTGGCCTCACAGAGATCATCCATAGGCCCAAGAAGAAGACATAAGAGCCCTCATGTCAAAGAGACCAAGAGAGTTGGGAGTTCTGGTAGTCGAGTTGAAGAATAGAAAATAACAAAGATACAGAACAGAGAAGAGGAAAGTATGAAGAAAAATCAGTCGGGTGTGGGCAGGGTGAAAAGAAGGTATATTCATGCTGCCTCTGCCTTAGTTTGGACCTCTTAACCACACTAGGAAGTGACTGAGCACTTGCTGTGTGCTAGAATCCACAAACAAATGTCTCCAAAGCACTACTCTGTCTCTTCCTCATGTCTGACAGACCAGGACACTGAGACACAGAAAAGTAACAGACTTGATCTTGCTCACACATGGAGCAACCAGTGGGACTAGAATTTGAACCCAGTTAGTCTTAATTCCAGAGCCCAAGTGATTTTACACCCTGTGTCCTGTAAGTTCTTTCCGCAGCACCTAGTATAATGCCTGCCACATACTGAAAACTCAAATGCTTATTGAATGAACGAATGGACAAGTGAACAAATGACTCCACCTGGGAGAAGAAAGGAGCGATGGAGGGGCTCTGAGGAGGGGCAGCAGAAGGGCGTGCTCGGCAGCTGTGCCCCGTGGCTGGCCTGGAGCTGCCCAGCTGGCCCAGGCCCCAGCCGCCTCTGAGCTGGGCTGACACACTTTGGCAAGGGAGGCCACCAGAGCTGTCACATCATTCACCAACATGCCCATCAAGTGTATTCAGTTCTCTTCAACCCGCATTGGCATTTTAATTACTGTTGGGTAAACTAATTTGTACAAATGAAGGCTGGGCTGCCTAATAGAATATGCAAGCTCTCTGACCTCTGACAGGCACTGACACGAGATACAAAGGCCGCCGAGGAAGGCTTTTTATCTGAGCCTTATTACTCTCTATTACTCCAATTAGTCAGGCTCCAGTGCTCCTAATTGGAGGAAAAATTGCAATTAAATCAATTTTTGATGGGCTGCAAGTGGGCTCCCGAACCGCCCTGCTTGTGAAACACTGATATTATAGCAGCAAAGGTCACAGGCTTCATCGGCACCTGGGTGCCCCCCGATTTCCCTTGGCCCCCTCCTAAAACGCCTCAAGGAAACCCCTGCCCCTCCATCAGCTCGGACAGCAAGGGTGGGAAGAAGAGAGTCATTAGAACATGTCAGGTCTCATTGCTGCTGCCGCCATCTGCTAACCTACGCCATGGACATCATTATAGCGGCTAAGTCCCAAAGCATGAATGCAGTGCGAAGGTCACACAAACTCACCGGGTGAGGCTAGGTCAGGAGCAGAAGTGCAGTGACAGCACTGTCAGGGAGGGACCAGCGGAGTGGGAACAGGAGGTCAACAGAAGTCAGGAAGAGGAGATACACAGTCCTGGGCAGGTGAAGGATGAGGCAGCCAGTTGCCAAGATCCAGTCAACAGGGCACTCCAGGCCACCCAAGGGGAAGAGAAATAGATGTATTTGGGAGGGAACAAAAAAGAGAGCCAAAGAAATCTTGTTCTCATCAGCAAACATCCACCTTGCAGTAGGGGTACATACACCTGAATGCTCTCCACAGACCAGAAGGCTGAGTGTCCCGTCAGTGATGGGGTCAGAAGCACAATGTGGGGCCTACCATCTATAACAGTGTCTGCCTATCAAGGCTGGGGAGGGAGTGCCCAAAACTAAAGCTTAACCACAGAGGAGAAGGTAAACACAACTTCATTCACCAAACTAAAGGATAACAAGACCAAGATGCCTCTCTGAAACTTGAATGAGTAAAGTTTAAGGCAAATAAAAAGAAGGTCCATTTCACATAGCATCTGGCATACCACTACCTCAAAAAGATGGTGCAGACAGAAAACAAAATTTCAAAAGAAGGTTAGCCAACTTCATGGGTGATTGAACCAAAATGGATTAACAGGAAAAGAAGGATGTGCCTTGTCTTCAAGGGGTCAAGACCAAAAATATGTTGAATAAATGCTGGTCTATCTACTTAATGGAATACTAAACAGACATTTAAAATGATATTCCCAAAGAATATAGACAAGATATTTTATAAGAAAAAAAAAAGTAGGGTACAAGCAGCATTAATGGAACTATTTTAAAACAGCTTGAGTGGGGAAGGTAAACACAACTTTGTTTATCAAACTAAAGAATAATAAAACCAATTATTTTTAATTACAAAAGAGGCAAGCATACACAATGGGAGAAAGGTCAGTCTCTTCAATAAACAGTGCTGAGAAAATTGGACAGCCACTTGCAAAAGAATGAAACAACTATCTTATACTGTACACAAAAATTAACTCAAAATGGATCAAAGAGTTGAATGTAAGACCTGAAACCATAAAACTCCTAAAAGAAAACATAGTAGTAAGCACCTTGACACCACTCCTGGCAATGATTTTTTGTATCTGACTCCAAAACAAAAGCAACAAAGGCAAAAATAAACAAGTGGGAGCACATCAAGCTAAGAGGCTTCTGCAAAGCAAAGGAAATCATCAACAAGATGAAAAGGCAACCTACTGAATGGAAGAAAGTGTTTGCAAAGCATATATCCAATAAGGGGCTAATATCCAAAATATATAAAGAACTCACACAACTCAACTGCAGAAAGCCAAACAATCTGATCAGAAAATGGGCAGAGGACCTGAACAGACGTTTTTCCAAAGAAAACATAGAGATAGCTAGCAGGCACATGAAAAGATTCTAAACATTGCTAATCATCAGGGAAAATGCAAATCCAAACCACAATGAGATATCACCTCACATCTGTTAGAATGGCTGTCATCAAAAAGACAAGAGACAGCCACTGCTGGAGAGGGTGTGAAGAAAAGGGAACTCTCGTGCACTGTTGGTGGGAATGTAAATTGGTATAGCCACTATGGAAAACAATGTGAAGTTTCCTCAAAAAAGTGAAAAACAGAACTACCATTTGTTGTTCAGTTGCTAAGTCATTGACTCTGCAACCCCATGGACTGTAGCATGCCAGGCCTCCCTGTCCCTCACTATTTCCCAGAGTTTGCCCAAGTTCATGTCCATTGAACTGGTGATGCCACCCAACCATCTCATCCTCTGCCTCCCTCTTCTCCTTTTGCCTTCAATCTTTCCCAGTGTCAGAGTCTTTTCCAATGAGGCGCCTGTGGCCAAAGTATTTGCGTTAGGTGGCCGAAGTATTGGAGCTTCAGCTTCAGCATCAGTCCTTTCACTGAATATTCAGGGTTGGTTTCCTTTAGGATTGACTGGTTTGATCTCCTTGCAGTCCAAGGGACTCTCAAGAGTCTTCTCCAACACCACAATTTAAAAGCATCAATTCTTTGGCACTTAGCCTTCTTACGGTCCAACCCTCACATCTGTACATGACTAATGGAAAGACTATAACTTTGACTATATGGACCTCTGTTAGCAAAGTGATGTCTTTGCTTTTTAATATGCTGTCTAGGTTTGCCATAGCTTTCCTTCCAAGAAACAAATGTCTTCTGATTTAATGGCTGACAGTCACCATCCGCAGTGATTTTAGAGCCCAAAAAGAGAAAATCTGTCACTGCTTCTACTTTCTCCCCTTCCATTTGCCATGAAGTGATGGGACCAGATGCCATGATCTTCATTTTTTAAATGTTGAGTTTTAAGCCAGCTTTCACTGTCCTCTTTGACCCTCATCAAGAGGCTCTTTAGTTCCTCTTCACTTTCTGCCATCAGAGTGTTATCATCTGCATATCTGAGGCGGTTGATCTTTTTCCTGGCAATCTTGATTCCAGCTTATGAGTCATCCACCCTGGCATTTTGCATGATGTACTCTGCATATAATTTAAATAAACAGGATAACAATATACAGCCCTGTCGTACTCCTTTCCCAATTTTGAACCAGTCAGTTGTTCTGTGTAAGGTTCTAACTGTTGCTTCTTGACCCGAATACAGGTTTCTCAGGAGACAGGTAAGATGGCCTGGTATTCCCATCTCTTTAAGAATTTTCCACAGTTTGTTGTGATTTACACAGTGAAAGGCTTTTATGTAGTCAATGAAACAGAAGTAGAAATGTTTCTGGAATTTCCTTGCTTTCTCTATGATCCAATGTATGTTGGCAATTTGATCTCTGGTTCCTCTGCCTTTTCTAAACCCAGCTTGTACATCTGGAATTTCTCAATTCAAGTACTGCTGAAGCCTAGCTTGAAGGAAGAACTACCATATGATCAAGTAATTCCACTTCTGAGTATTTGTTTTTTAAAAATAATAATAATAACAATAATTTGAAAAGATATATGCATCCCCATGCCCACTGGAGCCTTATTTAAAATAGCCAAGATATGGAAGCAACCTAAGTGTGCACTGGTGGGTGAACAGATAAAAAGATGCGGTGCACATATATACAAAGGAATACCACTCAGTCATAAAGCAGCATGGACTCTTACCATTTGGGGCTTCCCTGGTGGTTCAGACGGTAAAGAATCTGCCTGCAATGCAAGAGACTCAGGTTTGATCCCTGGATTGGGAAGATCCCCTGGGATCCCCTGGGATTGGGAAGAGGGCATGGCAGCTTACTCTAGTATTCTTGCCTGGAGAATACCATGGGCAGAGGAGCCTGAGAGGCTACAGTCCATAGGGTCCCAAAGAGTCAGACGTGACTGAGCAACTAACATCCACTTGCCATTTGTGATATAGACAGGCCTTAAGGCATTAAGCTAAGTGACATAAGTAAAACAGAGAAAGACTAATACTGTATGCTTTCACTTATATGTGCAATATAAGAAAGAACAAAATGAATCAAAACAAAACAAATGAAAAACCAAGTTCACAGATACAAAGAAGAGACTGGTAGTTGCCAAAGGGGAGGAGGTAGGGGACAGGAGAAATGGAATGAGGGAGTCAAAAGGTACAAACTTCCAGCTATAAAATAAATAAATTATGAGGATGTAATATACAGCATGATGGCTACAGTTAATAATACTGTGTGGCATATCTGAAAGTTGGTAAGAGAGTAAATCTTAAAAGTTGTCATCAAGAAAAAAATGATTGTTAACTATGTAAGGTGATGCCATAACTATCATTTTTGCACTGCATTCTAATATCAAATCATTATGTTGTATATGTGAAACTAATATAACGTTATACTTCAACTTTTAAAAAAACAGCCTGTGAATAGAAAAGGAGGAGTGGAATGAAACTCACTAAAATGCTTCAAGTGACTGCATATAGGCAACAGAGTAATTAGCAATTCTTTCTTCTTTTAATTTTATAAATCTTCTTTAATGAGTATGTGCTACATTTTAAAGGGAAAAGTATATTATTTATATCTTATAAGAGAAAACACAACATAACCAAACATTCCTGCCCACTGACTCATGGCCAAAAACAAGTGGACCCGATAATGAGCTGCCTGCTGAAACAGGTGTCCGCAGTGGTGGCCCTGGCACACCTTGGGCTGAAGCTGTGGAATTGATCAGTAGCCCAAGGTTAGGACAAAAAACCCCCGGTCAGCAGGGAGGGGCTCCACTAGCCTCTTTCTCCCAACTCAGCACTGGCCAGTAGAGAGCAAGACTGGTCCTGACTCCCACGGTGGGCAGAGGCCTGGAACACCTCTCCCAGTCAGTGTCTATCTGCCTGCCTGTCTTGTGTGTCTCTCCTCTCTCTCTCACACACACATACCTCAGGCCCCTCTCAGCCCACGCGCATCCGGATAGGATGGTGCAAGTAAGCCATCTAGGGCAGGTTCTGCAAAGTGTCCAGGGGCTGGGGCTCCCCAGGCTCACCCTCCTGATAAAGACTAACAACAGCAACAGAACAGGTTTTCTGCTTTCCCACAGAGGAAATTCCTCTATGGAAACACATAATGCTCATTTTCCATTTTAACCAGTGGTAAAAGAGCAGCCTGGCCAAGGATATAAGACCCTGGCCCAGGCTAAACAAGAGGAGGCTTGAGGTATAGAGGCCACTCTTCCCAAATGCATCAATTCCACTCAAGAAATAGAAACTTACAAACTTGAGCAATGGAATGGCAGAATTAACAGAAAAAATGAACTACATCAAAAACAAAGACTCACAGTACAATGGAATAACATACACTCAATCTACTGAATTTATTAACAAGACACATTGGAGACGTTTCTACACTCTATTTTCCATCTGTACGGCCTCTAAACACAAGCTTCGTCCACACCCAAGAAGAAATGGCACTATATTCCAGTGCTAAAGAAAAAACTGACTGGGTCAGACTTCCTGAGAAATGATGAATATTGATCTACAAAACTATGTACCGAACAAGAGGCATGGAAAAAGAAGAAATACATATGGTCGATATTTGTGGAAACTAAAACTGTCTACCTAGAAAATTTAAAAGACTCAACTCAAAGTACTGCAACAAATTTCAGAGTAGGATGAGGTGGATGGCACACTGTGTATGACACTGGAAAGGAGAGTGGGGGACTTCCCTGGTGGTCCAGTGGCTGAGACTACAACTCCATTGCAGGGGGCCGGGTTCCATCCTTGGTCAGGGAACTAGATCCCACATGCCACAACTAAGAGTTCACATGCTGCAACTAAAGATCTCGCATGCCACACAATGAAGACTGAAGATCTCATGTGCCGCAACTGAGATGCAGTACAGCCAAATAAATAAATATTAGAGAGAGAGAGAGAAAGGAGTGTGGGCTCAGGACTGCTGGCTCTCCCACCTAGTAACCATGTGATCTTGGATGAGCAATTAACTGGGCTCCAAAGCCCAGTTTCTTTAACAATAAAACAGAAATATTAGGACTTACTGAGAAAATTATATGGGATAAGATGCTTAGAGCAATGTATGGCACACAGCAAATCCCCACAGATGTAAACTATTATGCCCCAGCAATCACCAAACAAAATGAAATTAGAAATCCATTTGCAAAAAAGAATTAAGAAATTGTAAAATAGCCAAGAATAAATCTAACAAATAAAACGAAACAAAAAGGAAAAAAAAATCCAAGACAGCCCCATATGAAAAAACTCTACTGTATCCTTTACTAATGGACACAGGATTGCTGAGTAAGTGGAGAAGTACATCATGTTCCTGGAGAAGTCTCCAACTGTCAGTTCTCCCATCATCAGCCCATAAATTCAATACAGTCCCATCCAAACAAGATTTTTTACTTAATCAGTTGATTCGAAAATCCATATGGAAGAGAAAACTTATACAAGAAGAGCTAAGAAATATTTTTACAAGAACAATGAGAAACCAATCACTTAACTAGATATCAATGCTAGAACAGACAACTAGATCAATGAATCAGAATAAAGAATCCAGAGTCATACCCATATATTTGTAGGAAATCAGCAGATCCTAAATGTGGCATTTAAAGACAGTGGGTGAAGGATGAACTAATCAATAAATGGTAGAGAAACCACAGGACATGCATTTGGCAAAAATAAAATTAGAGCCCTAACTCACAGCAGACATCAATTCCAGATGGATTGAGGACATAAACATTTTTAAAAACTACACAAAAACCCATAAACGTGTTAGAAGAGAATATAGGAAAATAGTTTTACAATCTCAAAGTAGTGAAGGCATTCATAAGACAAAACTCTGAAGCCATAGGGCAGAGATGACAGAACTAATCTCCAAATTACAAAAAACTGTACACAACAGCAGACACTGTAAACAACAGGCTGAAAGGAATTACCAAATATATGTAGTAGTCAAAAGATTAATACCCAGAAAATATAAAGATATTCTATAAACCACAGACGGGAAAGAACAGATGAATGAGCACAAATTTTCAATAAGTAATATATAGCAAAAAAATATACCTGCCAAAAAAATACATGAAGTAATGTTAACCTTCCTAGTAATCAAAGAACTGCAAATCAGAAAACAATGAAAAATAGCTGCAAATACCTACAGCATTTACCACACACCAGGTACTATATAATTAATTCATTTAACCCTCAAAACATTCTTACAGGGCCTTCCCTGGGGGTCCAGTGGTTAAGACTCCAGGCTTCCACTGCAGGGGGCATGGGTTCCTTCCCCACTAGGGGAACAAAGATCCAGCATGCCATGCAGGGTGGCAAAAAACCCCAACAAACCCACATTCCTACATTTTTGGTGATATTTTTCTAGATATGATAATGGTATTATAATCACATTTTAAAACCATCACTATCTTTTAGACTACCCACTGAAATATTTACTTATATGCCTGACATTTACTACAGAATAATATTGGAGGGCAAAGTGTGTGAGCAATATTGATGAAGCAAAATTGGCCAAGAATTGATTAATTATTCTACTTTTGTATATTTTGAAATTTTCCATAAGAACAAAAAATTTAAGTCACTCTGAAGTATGTACTACCATTATCATCCCCCTTTCACAGATGAGGAAATTAAGGAATAGGGAGGTTAAGTAACTCACCAAGTCACACAGCTAGTAGGTGGGAAGACTCGTGATTTGACCTCAGCCAGTTGGGCTCCAGAGTCCAGTTCTTAATCACTATTCTATACTCACTACCAGAATTGGATATCATTTTTTACCCTCCAGAGAAACAAAAAAAAAATTTTTTTTAATGTGATATTATCCAGTACTGATAAGTGTAAGAGGAAATATATATACGTATATTCTGTTTGTGGGTATGTAATCTGATACAGTCCAAGTGGAGGGCAATTAGGCATCATCTAAAAACTTTTAAATGTACTTACCCCTCAATCCAACAACTTTATTCCTAAGTACCTTCCTTAGAAAAATATCTTACTATATGCACAAATAGGCAAGTACACAGATGCTTCCTGAGGCACTATTTGTAATAGCAAACCACTGGAAATAACCTAAGTGTTCATCAATAGCAGGACGGCTAAGTAAATAGCAGTGCATCCATATTTTTCTGAATTAGAATGCAGTAGTAAAAAGAATGCGTTCTGATAGCAAAGGACCTCTGAGCCAAATGGGTCCCAGAGGAAGAATTCAAGTTACAGAATACATGCATATTGTGAGCCTAAAACTAAGCAAAACCATATATTTGTGTGTGTATATACATACACATACACATTCATGAAATTACATGATGTCTGATGTTTGCTTCAACTTAAAAGATCTGGAGTGACATCTACAGACTTCCTACAAAAAGGAGAAGAATGAGGGGAAGGGCCACAGGAAAAACAATTGGAACATATTTATATGTTACTTATACAAAAAATAACATAGAAAATGAGAGACTAAAAGGAGGATGGTAATAAGAATCTTCATTTTGAAATTGCCTGAAAGGACTGCATATTGCTGGTGCCTGAGTTCAATGTTATTCTGAACCCCACACAAAACACACAGTCCCATGGCTCCTTCTTAAACCTGGCTGACGCCCTTTGACAGGGACCATTCACCTGGAGGGCTTCTGAGTGATTAAGGCCTGAAACAGTTGCCTATGAGAATTCCAGTTTCCTCTCTGCTCTCATATAATAGTATATACCCCCTAAACTTCTGTTTCACAAGCACTTTCGCTGTAGAGAGGTTAACAACCAGTTTCTTCAAGCAGGAGGGCTACTGTACTCTGCTGGGAGCCTATTAGGGGTCAAAGCCATGGCTTACTCCACCACAGTGCCCTGTACTTACTAGGTACTCAAATGACTAACAGTGCTAACGCTAGCTAAGGACAGAATTATTTCTAGCTTCAAAACAAATCCACATTTTCCTCTTTCCTTTAGGCAGTCCATTTGTCATCATGGTAGTGGTCAGGCCCAAGGACTGGGTCACCAGGCTGCTAACATCTTCTGCGCTTGGGTGGCCCACGTGGTCTGGTGATTCCTGGGGTGACTGAGGCCAAACAAGCTCTGCTGTTTTTTCAGGTTTCCTGATGAACATAAGTAGCTGGCATTTGAGTAGGGGGATGAGATGGAAGGAAGACAAGAACCACTAAAACCAGCTGTGTCTCACAGAGAGGAAAACAGAGCTCAACTGGCACAGATAAACCAGACACCAACTCAACGGTTTCATTTTAAAATCTGATTCTTCCTAAACATGCCCACATTAACAAACCACAGAGGGACCCTGAAACTCAGACTTACTTCAGTGTAGGCAGGAACATTAAGTATTTACAACACAAAGAGAGAAGAGAGATGAAGACAGGTCAAAGAGGACTCTGGTGTGACCTATGATCATGAGGTCCTATGTCCTTGACCCACGGTCACATTTAAGCCCAGCGATGGGGTTCCCTAGAGACTGATTGGCCTGGTACTTATTTTTATTCTCAACATCACATAAGCCCCATTGTGGGGTATTTTCATGTGGCAAGCATCAAAGTATAATTAAGACCTTCTAGAAAGAGGCTCTCTCTGAGGAATCAAAGGGCAAGAGAGCCCACCCACACTACCCATTGCCTGACTGCGTGGCATTCCTCATCCCCTGGCCTCATAACTCTGACAGAGCTTAAAATGAAAGAGGACTCCAACGAGAGGCCCACAGTGACATCAAGTAAGCTGAAAAAAAGGGAGGCAGAGGGCATGAGTGTTGATTTATGGATTCACTACTACCATCTGCATCCTTGGACCACTTCTCTTCCATCAAAACAGGGGGAGGAGAAGCGGAGATGAAGCTCTATACTCCTCCACCTAGCCTGATTGCTGTGGCATTTTCCACCATTACCCCGAAGGCCACTGGTGATGGAGGAGTGGTCAAGGAGTGGGAAGGGAATTTTCCTTCTATCATGGAGGTTGACAGACCAGTAGGGCCTGCTATGCATCATAAATTATACACAACAGGGCTATAGAAATGGGATCCATGAAAAGAAGAAAGGAGAGGACTATGTCTATGTACACAGGAGGAAAAACTGATTCCTCAAGAAAGAAAGTCTCTATTATAGAGGAGGGCCACCAGTAAACCCCAGTGTGCAGATTTAACCAATAACTCTCATGTCAGCTCCTTCCCTGTGATGAGAGACACCAAGGGCTCCAGAGTCCTCATGCCATCACAGACTGAGGCTTACTGTACAGAGGGAAGTGGGAAAATTACACAGCTAGAGATAGGAGAAAAGTAAGAATCCTGAGGTCCTTCTCTGCAAGTCTTTCATTACAGGGCGTCGCGGGAAGGTAAAATCCCGAGGGACTTCCTTGTTTCCAGATTAGTGGGCAGCACCAGGAATCCTGACCTTGAACTTTGTTCCTCCCCAAGATTTCCTGCCCTCTAGACAATGGCACTGAGGAGGAGAGAGAGGCGGGAGTCTGTGTGTTCCATCCTGTTCTGCTGAAGCCCTGGAGTCTAATTCCGGCCACCTGCCAGTCGTTTTCCTCCGGAGGCAGCCCAGTCAGGTCTGTGCCATCCCAGGACTTGGCTCCCGTCTCTCTCTGCCCCACTGGAAGGGTCCTGGGCCACTGCACATTTGTCCAACCTCGTGTGTCTGCAGTCCGGTTTTCTCCCCCCATGAACACGTGAGAAAAGTGGCAGATTTTTCTAAGGACACCATTAACAGCTTACAGAGGGAGGGAGGAATGTCTAATCAGCAGAGCAGTAACGAAGTGAGAAAGAGGAGGTGAAAGCCAATAATGCCACAGTTCCCTCCAGACTGACTGACGGTGAGAGCTGGCGGCCAAGGCGCTGAGCTGCTACCATCTACATACATACTAGTGCCATCACCTAGACATTTGAGACAGGGTGTCAAGGAGTAATTTGCCTTTTATGAAAACAGTAGACACTGACGCTGACTGCTCTGACTGCCCTATACGCTCCTTCCACACAGCTGATTCTGAGACTTCCCATGTTCTTACATAATCTCCCTCCCTGGCCAGTTAACTGGTCAAGGGGTGGGCAGCTGACCCAAGCAGGGCCAATGAGATTTCTGGATGCCAGTCCCTCTCCATGACTTAATCCGTGAGCTGCCAAACTCAGGAACTCTTGGCAGCCTCTGGAATAAGCTGGTCAACTGAGAAAAAGAAAGGAACTGAGATCCAAGCAGAAACAGAGATGAGCACCCTAGAAGCACAAGCCCTGGCAGTGCTGCAGTCTCTGGGTCCAGGTACTCTCGAGCCCTGCTGGACTTGTGCTCCTCCTTCAGCTTGATTGCTCAGCTTCGCCCTTGGATTTATGAGCCAAACATTCCCAGTTTTATTCAAGTTAATGTGAATTTGGTTTCTGTCACTTACAACCAATTTGTCCTGACTGCTATAGAACTTCAATTCAATAGCCACTGGGCTTCTCACCCACCTGAATGTCCTCACTGACAAATAAGCAAAGGGCTTTGCCAGGCACCTGTTGGACACCTTGAGGCCTAGCTAAGAAGAGACGCCTCATCCAGGAAATCAATAGCTGGTGGGGCGGCTATGAGAGCAGATGACCAAGGCAGCATGGTCTGGCCTCGAACTTCAGAAAGGGGATGATGTGTTCTCCTACATTTAGGCCCAAAGAGAGTGCCAGGGAAAAAAATCTACTCTCCATGCAAAGGTGGTTGGGGAGACTGTCTGCACAATAGCAGATAACAAGGATACTGCTTGAGGCAGGGGGTTACAGTTTCTAAGGAAGAAAGCCCTATCTTCAGAGACTGGGCCTCTGGGATTTCTTTTTACAAACTGATGAGAGTAAAAATTCTGTTGGAAACCACAAGGCTCACTCTGCCAGGACAGAGTCTGGGCCACTCTCAGACCCTTCCATTTTCAACAACTATGGAGCAAGGCATCTGAGAAATAAGCAATCTAATGATACTTTCCAGGCATTTATCTGACTTGAATAAAGACAGACAAAATGACTGAAATAGTGATGAAAATACAGGAGTCAATTTTACTATTTTCTTTGTGTATGTTTGAAATTTTAAAAGTTAAAAAATACACACACCCATAATTAAAACTTTGAAACCATCAGCAATTCCTTTGTTACAACTTCTTTTAATCTCTTTCCCATCTTGACCCAGGACCAATAGTCCCAAAACCAAGGGGAAAATAAATCTGACCCTAAGAGCAATCTCATGTATTCCACTGTTAAATCCCTCTGAGTGACAAATTTCAAAAAATGAAGAAGGAACCAAGCAGAAAAGTCACACATGTAAAATTAAACACACATATACCTAAGTACTCCTCCTAAAACTCTTTTTTTCTTTTGGCCATACCACACATGTGGGATCTTAGTTCCCTAACCAGGAATTGAACCCATGTCCCCTGCAGTGGAAGCTCAGAGTCCTAACCACTGGGCCACCAGGGAATTCCCTTCTCTCACTCTTTTTAATGAAGCTAGCCCTAGGTTTAGAAATTTCAGTCAGAAATTACGTATCAGGAAACCAAGGCCCATTCATGGTCAGCCACGTCTGGAACATAAAACAATAAATGACATCATATGTTGTATAAAAATGTTATAAACATCACTAAATATTGCAAGAATAGACACATATGTGCACATTTATGTGTATCTATATCTATCTATTTAACTTTCTTTCTATAGTGGTATTAGTCGTTCAGTCATATCCCACTTTTTGCAACCCCATGGACTGTGGCCCACCAGGCTCCCCTGTCCATGAGATATCTCCAGGCAGACATACTGGAGTGGGCGCCATTTCCTTCTCCACTCTCTACATACACCTATAAGAAATTTGAAGCAAAACACAACGAGCATTTGAGCTTCGGGTTCCTCCAAAGACCATCTCCTTACAGGTAGTTATTGTATGGAGCCAGACACAGTGAGCAGCCCCTCATTCCTGCTCCTCTCCCAGCTACTTCACACCTACCCAAGACCCCCACATTCCACCCAGCCCTGGCTCTCCATAAACCTCACCTCCATGCTCCTGCTCAGGACTTTGTCAACAGCCTCATCTCCCCACTGCCAGCCTCTAGGCACCAAATTCTACTTCCTAAGGCCCCATGCTAGGCAAATAACTTGGCATATTTGTTTTCTGGGAAAAGTCAACCCCTCAATGTTTCATTTCACCTCTTCGGAACACTGGAATAAAGGCCAAACACATCATGAGCCACAGGGAAGCACTGGGGCCAGGGCAGTACCTGACTCAACGCCATGCCCACCATCAGCGCCACCAGAACTTCCCTTAAAGTACCAAGATGTGGGGTATGGTACCTCCCTACTTAAGCCACATGTAACCTCTGCATACACGTGTGCATACACACCTGTAAATCACCAAATTGCACACTTTGATGTAGAAGTCATGCCCCCCGCCAGACCAGACCAGACCAGACCAGATCGCCGTATCCTTTCAACTTGGGCTCCTTTGGGAGAAGAAATCTGAGGGCAGCGGTTGTGCGACCTGGAGACTCCACTATAAGCCATACCAGCCAAGCCAGATACCCAGAAAGCACGTGGCAGCCCAGGTCACTGATTCCTTTCCTGCCCAGTCACCACACCTCACCCCTACCCAAGCAACACGAGGAAGAACACTGAGGAGATTAGCAGGTCTATCCTTCACCCCCTGCCCCGACCATTCCTAGCCCAGGACCAGTGGGTGGCTGCTGGCCATTCAACCCTCAGTTGCCGACTATCCGAGGCGGAAAGCTATGCTGTGGCTCGACTCCCAGGTGCTGGTATTTGGCTCTTGGGAGGAAAGAGAACATGGGCCCAGTCACAGCCTTGGGAAGAGGTGCCTGCCCAGCTGGGTTGCCTTGGCCTTGCCAACAGAGGTAGACACACACGTAGACAGACAGACAGACAGACAGACACACAAGCCTGTGTTTGCTCCTTTTGGTAAGGAGGCACCCAAGATGCTGCACACATACACAGCTGCACCCGCTGTTTGGTGTTTCTACTCCTGACGAGAATGGTCCACGGGCACAGGCACACCCTATACATACAAATAGCCCTGTGTGCCCACTGCACCCCAGTGCACCTCACTGCGCCTCAGTCTTCCTGGGTACTTGTGATTTTCAGCCAGCCCAGGTGTTAAGCCCCTTCCATTCTCTTCCCCCTTGGGCCTGTCCCTCCCTCTGCCCTCCCACGGTAAGTGCTTTCAGGCCACACAATGAGTGGGAGGAGGAGAAACACTTCTATTGAGGAAGGCGTTTTGTTGTTTCATCCCTAAGGGGGGGGGCTGGGGTAGGAGAGGAGGGGGACCCACAAAATTTCTAATAAGCAGTTTCTCTCCTCAAAGCTAAAATGATTTTCTTTAATTGCTTGGTGGGAACAGTTTATTGTGGGGGTCTCTGCCCTCCTCCCCCCCAGCCTAATTGACTTACTGAAGTTTAACAGGGGCTTTCACCTGGAGAGACTGCAATTACTCCCCCCACCCCACATTCGTACCTGGGCTCTCCCCACAGGGGGCCTTTGTTCCCCCTAAATACAGCAGTGACACAAATGTCCTCAGCAGCAGGGGAACGCAGGGAAGTGGTAATTTTCAGCCCAACGCAATTAGCTGAGGGCTTTTCAGCCTTCCCCTTGAATGGTGGGGAAACTTTCGGCATGTGGGAACGGTGAGCTGGGGCTGCTCTGTGCAAGTTAAACAAAAGAGGCCTCTGAATTGGGCCCCGCAGTGAGCCAGACCAGGGCTGTGGGGGCAGCTGGGACTGGGGCCTGGACAAGGGACCCACATCATCAACCACCCTATCTGTGTCTTCCAGTCAGGGCCAGTGGCCCCAAATTGCTTTCTGGGAGGCAGAGGCATGCAAGACTGGCACCAGAGCTCTGCATTTATGAAGCAAAGAAGAAGGAAAAACGGTGGTGGATTGAGCTGGGGAAGGACAAGAAGGGCCAGAGGGCTGCAGTGCTGTGTCTGTCCGGCTCTCTCAGAAGGCCCAGGGCTGGAGCTCACATTACATTTTGGGTCTTCACGGACACCTCAGCTTTAGGGAGAGACTCTTCCAGGAGATAGAAGACCCAGGACTTCTCTAACACTCAGGTCCACTATTGCCGCCACAGTGGCCCTTACCTAAGCCCAGCTAAGCAGAGGAAAGCAAGTCCTCCGCTTGGGGGTGGCTGAGGCTAGGGAGGCACAGGGTGAAAGCAGAAGCTCAGTGCCAAGGTACCCGAAGGCCAGAGTGTGGGCTCTAGCAGTGGAAGTAACCACGCAGGACAGCCTCTCACAACCTGCCCTAAGACAGCCCTGACCCCAGACCCAGGAGAGAGAGAAGCAGTCCTTCTTGAAAGAGCGAAAAAATGAAAACTAGAAACAGAAGGTCTGGGTGACAAATGAGCTGCGATCCACGCAGGCAAGAGCACAGGCCAGGGCAGGCACCGCTGTGGGGCCGGGGCAAGGCTGGAGCCGGGGCCCGCATTCAGGACCAGATCAGTTGCTCACAATCTGTTTGACCCGGCAAGCCTGTACCCTCCAGAGGCCTCACATTTCTTGTCTGTAAAATGGGTAACAGTTGTACTACAGTGTTTAATTTTTTACAAGAGCAACACAAAACGTTTGTGAGTCAGCATCTCTAATAGATGTATTAAACAGGAACCAGAGAAGCTGTTCTGGTGGAACAGAGGTGAGGGGTAGGGGCTGAGCCTCACCCACGTGGCCTCCAACCTTCCTGCCTTTGACACAGACCTCAAAGCCCTGCCTGGAAATCCCAGAACCAGATACTCTGCAGGCCCGCTGCACTAGGAACCCTCCACTAGTAACAAACACTGTGACCCAGTAGAGCTTGGACTGACGAGCGCCGCAGAGCACAGGCTACTATACTGCTCTCTGTGGCCCTGCCTCCCAGCTCCCTCCAGTCACACCCACAGAAGTAGGATCGTGGCCCATGGGGATTTGCCATCAAAGACCTCACCTCACAGTCTGCAAGAACCCAGACAAACTACATTCAGCGGCTATCAAGTCTGGGCCACTTGGAGCAGTTCGGCATGTGGCTTATAGGCAGCAGTCAGGTCAAACTTTTTACCTATTGATCCAACGTTGAGACCTAGCCATAAAAACTACTATCATGTGAAATGCCACCCCCACCGTGCTCCCTTACTGGCCTGGACTAGCTCTTAGGGACTAGAGCTAGCTCCTGCCTCACCCCCGCCTCCAGCCTTGCCGAAAGAGGTTCCAAGTGATTCTCTACAGAGGAGTCTCCAAAGCAAAGCGTGGCTAGTCCAAACACCTGCGGTTCAGAGACATGAAAGCAGACCCTCTCCTCACACCCTGCCACCCCTGGAACAGCCTCCTCCTTCTGGGAGGAGCCCATCTCAACGACCTGTAGGGGACAAGCAGGCCTCTTCTGCAGAACAAGTGGCTCAGCTCCAGTCACATTGGGCCTGGATTCTGTATCCCCCTCTCCTCTGCATCAGTCTGGTGTCCCACCTGCACAGCCACCATCCCCACTTTGGGTGGATGCTCCTGCCCTGAGACTGACTAGCACTCTCATGGAACAAGGCCTTGCATGGGCAATTCCTAAGCTGGAGGCAGGCGGAGATAGGGGCCTCATTCTTTCAACAATTACCTGAAGGCTATCCAAGCCAGCCCTGTGCTAGGAATTAGGATGTTCAAGAAAACCAAAAAGCCAAAATTAAAGGTCTAGTCAGAGAGTTAAGTCTTCAGTTCACTGTTTTATTTAAATTGGAAACAATTCAAGACAATCAACAAATTCTAATCCCAAATGAGAGCAAGATCCTTGTGGGCCAGGAAGCGGACAGGGTAGCAGAGTAAAGGCCATGAGCTCCAGAGTCAGAAGCTGGGACTCAAACCGGGATTTGAATTAATTACTGGGTGTGACTCTGAGCATGTTAATAACCTCTCTTAGGCTTCAGTTTCCTTGCCTGATGATGGTGACAGTACCAGTCTGGAAGGATTAAGTGAGATATAAAGTGTTTGATATAGTGCTTGGCATTTCAGCTGGCAATCATGTCAGTCATCCTCGTTCCCATCACTATTGCCATCATCGGTTAGACATTAGAGAGGCACTGGGGACTCCTGATCCAGAAATGGCCTAATGAAAGGAATCGATATCATTTCCATACAGAAGCACCAGAGGCTGGGTAAAAAGAGAGACTTCCGGATCCCTGTCCCTGTCCCTGTCCTGCAGACTACCCCAGAAAGCTACTGTCAATGCTGATGACAGACAGGACAAATTTAACCTGGCCAGGGCAGCAGGAGACCTTGAGCCAACCAGGGGCCTTAAAGGGAAGGATTGGAATTTGTGCACCCTCAAACTGACCACAGCCCCCTTAGCCTCTCCCTTGCTCCCCCTCACTCTCTACCACCAGCGTCCTGGCTGGAATGCAGGGGCCCCTGTGCCAGAAGGCCCAGGCCAGGCAGGAGGCTGGGAGGCACAGGTGGTTCTCAGAGGAGATCCCTGAGCTCCAGAAAGCATTTCCCCCACAGGCCCAACAAAGCTGGGGCTTGTTGTTGGTCAAGGCGCCTTTGCTTGTCTGGGCTGCAGCCCAGACGGTGAGGAGGCCGGGGCAGGCCAGGGGACGTAGGGCTGCAGGGTGTGTGTGTGGCAGTGGTTGTTGGGGGAGCAGGTCAGCCAGCCGTTTTGGCACCAGCTGCCTCCTTCCCTGGGTTTCTCACTTTGTTCAGCATAGCAACCCAAAGGAGGCTGGGGAAAGCACTTTTCACTACCCAGCAAATAAAGACACAGGAAGGAGAAGGATGAAAGGTTTGGGGGTTTTTAATTTGGTTTGGGGGTATTTACGTGGTTTTAAAAAATAATAGAAAGAAGCTGTTTCTGCAATCCAGTTAATTTCAAACCCAGGATTCCGATCATGAGTAGCCAACAGTGATCCCACAGCACCTAATTCATTCTATCCCTCTTCTGAGACTTGAAGTCCCAGTGGAGTGAGAGGTGGTCCCAAGAGGCTAGGAGGGATGTTTTCTACCTCCTGGTTGGGCATGGTTGGGGCTGGGGCACAAGCATGGCTTCAGTCAACCCCACTACAAAACTTGGGGACTTTCAGCTCCCCAGGTCCACAAACACCCATGCAGTCCTGCTAATCAAGGGTATACGTGGCTTTCCAAGTGGAGGTATGATACCAGTGACTGCAGAGCCACTTATTCCTAAGAATCATGTCCTCCTTGCCCCAAACCTGGGCAATGGACACAGGAGATTTCAAGATTCCAATGGGGACCTGAACTTATCTGCTTCCTTCATTATTTCCAGGAAAGGAGCCCTCACTCACAGGTCATTCTGCCTCTGCTGGCTCCCTTCCACCTGGCCCCAGAGCCCTGACTCCTGGCCTTCCTTGGTCCTATGGCCTAGAAGGGAGGGACTGTTCTCACTGGGTCTTTGACAAAGGAGAGTTTTTCACACAGGAGTCTGAGGAGACACTGGGCCTGGGAATCCCCTCCCCAAGCCACTGCCTGCTATCCCATCCAATTCCTAAAGTTTAGCTCGACCCACTCACACTACATGCCCAAGGGTTGCTTTGGAACAGATTTCTTTCTGGTGGCATGTTGTTTTCATCCATTTTTGAAATCACAAACTATAAAAACTATGGGTTCTTCTCCTTGGAAAAACATTAGGATACTAAAAAGCTCATTTGATTTGAAGTTTCCTCTTTCCCACTAGGCTAGTTGGGATGGGACAAAAACCTTTCAGACGAATGCAAAGACATGACACAGATTTGTAAACACACTTGACAGAGGTTGGGTTCCAGATTTACTGGCTGGATGACCCACCTCACTTCAGACTTTCATTGCTACAAGGAACCTGTGCCACGTATGGGGTACTATTGGCTGCTGCTGACTTGAGGAAGGTTTCGAGAGAATCCATTTCCCCTCCCCTTCCTTGCTCCTTCTGTGGAACAGCCAAGGAGTCTAGACCCTTTTGATGAGGCTGCTTGGAACCCTCGGGTCAGCTGCTACCAGTACAGTCCTGGGCCTCTCCTACCTCAACAGCTGCTGCCTCTTCTGTACTCAAGTCATGTTCTCCCACGTGACCACAACACCCACTGTGACTTGCTTGAGAAGCACACATATTCTTCCAGAAAACAGCATTTCCTTGCACTCCACCATCAACAGAAGGAAAATTCACAGAGAAGGAGAGTCCCAAGAAAAAGACTGGGCAAAAGATAACCTGAACAAAAAATAAAAACTTCAGGAAACAGTGATTGCCTGAAACTCAATAACTAGGTCCAGAGCTCCTCCTCGATGCTCTAGGGAAGAGAAAATGATGAAACCCAGTGGCTTGAAGAATCCACATAGGATTTCCCTGGTGGTACAGTGGATAAGAATCCACTTGCCAATGCAGGGGACATAGGTTCAATCCCTTGTCCAAGAAGATCCCACATGCCATGTAGCGACTAAGCCCACATGCCTCTAACTACTGAGCACATGCTCTGCAACAAGAGAAGCCACCACACTGCAACTAGAGAGTAGCCCACACTCATCACAACTAGAGGAAGCCTATGAGTAGCAAAGACCCAGAGCAGACAAAAATAAAGTTTTAAAACCAGAATCCACACAAATATACACTCGCTTATGTTGAGCTGTCTTCTTGAGGTGACTCTGACCCAGGAGAAGCAGTGACATCAACACAAAGTAATGAAGGTTAAGGCAGAGGGTTCCCCGTGGGATCATCTCAGGTGGTTTGTGCTTGTGGGTGGGGACACCCAGAGACCAAGGAACCCGCCTGACACCCTGACACACACTTTACAGATGCACAGGCTCAGAGACAGGTGGCAGAGGTATACACACAGCGCCGCAAAGAGAAGGGCACCGGACCTGTGCCCCAAAATTAAAAACCTAGCACTGGCTATCTATTTCAGATCATTTTCATTAACGGCTAATTGATTTCTCTGATCATCTCCTCTCCTTTTCTTTGGAAAAGTGGAAAGTACATAGAGGGAAACTTTTCCCTTTTTGTGGGGAGGAATGGGGAAAAAGGGAGGGGAGAGAAGACAGAAATAAGCTGCCTCCTACAGGTGCTCAGTGAACTCATAAATTATCCAGTCACCTGGAGAAAGGGATCAGGTCTACCCACCACAGGAAGACATCCTGTGTATTTAAAGTCCCAGGAACCTCAGGGAGGTTGGGCTTAGGCAGACCTGTGGATTAAAAGCAAAAAATGGTTTGAGTGGGAAAAAGCAAAAACTCTAGTCCTTTGATGAAGTCACAAGCAGCATTGATTCTAAATGAGATTTTTGTACTCCTGCTCTTAGGACCCTAGCCATTGCGAAAAACTCTCCCATGACCAATAGTACCTTTTCTCAGCTTCCCGAAGAACACCAGATAATCTGATTGACTACCCAGAACCTAGACAAGATGCATCTTTAATAAGCACCCTAGACCAGAGTTTTCTTGGGGACTGATCATACTTTGGACATGAGCCCTGGGGAAGCAGCAGTAGGAAAAGGAGTCGAACTTTAAAGCCAAGCTGATCTGACTGACTTAGATAATCCTCTATGGACCAGGGAGGACCTGCCTAGACAGAAGTTACTGTGCATTGAACCAGGCGCAGTTAAAGGCCAGCATAGCCCAATCCACTGCTTCCCTGGCCCCAGAGGGGAAGGGTCTATGCTTTCTAGGGAACAGCAGTTATGTTAAACCATTGCACTGCATCTGCATTCGGCCATTTTGTAATTTTAATACAAAAGTTAAGATGATCAAATATCAGGTCTCCCAGGACAGCAGGGTTTCTGATCAACATTTTTGTCATTCCAAATTCTTCAGTCTTAGTTCCAGAACTGAGGTCCCCACCCCGACCAGGGCTTATATTGTCAAGGAATGAGGGAGGACTCTGAGCAACCTCCACTGGTCCATCTCTCCCTCCACCTTGCTCCAAACTCGGTTTGAAATTCAGGGCACTCTACAAAGTTATTAAGAGCAACTCTTGCCTCTTCCTCCAACCTAAATACAATTATACTTTTTAAAGGGGAAAAAACAGCCCAGGGAATCCCCAAAGAGGCCTGGTGCAACTCTTTCCTTTATAATGAAGCTTAATAATGAAATGCCCACTGCTCCAATTAGTAAGAAATACTCATTTTCTCCAACTGAACACCCCCTATAGATATATCTAATTTGTTTCCATGCTTCCATCTCTCTCCTCTATCGAGTTTGCATTTAAAGGTTATGACCTGTTGGTGCCTCCCAGCCAGGCCCTGGCAGGACAACCTGGGGGGAGTGACTGTGTTTTCTGTAACTGTGGAGCCCCAGTCCGACCATCCCTGATACCCCTTCTCTTTATCATCACATTCATACACACAATCTGTCTCCTTCAGTCTCTTTATGAGCTGTCCTCAAAGTAGAAGAGAAGGGAAGGGAGGAACAGCATTTGGGTAAGTTAAGAGAAAAGAAGAGTTAAAGGAAAAGAGAGGGGGTGGGTATTGCTCTGAGTGTCTGTTTCTCAATGAAAGAAATGTTTTGCCACAGAGTAACCCAAAGCTACTTAGTGATGGGCCCCGTTGGAACTCAGGCCCCTCAAAGGCCTTGGAGCTCCAGCTTCTTTCCCCTCATCAGGCCTGGCGTGTGACTGGCACCAATCCCCGAGACAGTTCAATGGGTTGCCAACAGTAGCACAGAGGAGTCCCTGTGCTCGGGAACCTTGGCAGGATGCCCCTCCAGGGCCACCTCATCTCAGTGGCCAGCCTACATCTCTGCCTTCTGATCATATGGAAAGTGAGCACACTGTCCCCTTCTAAAAACCTGATTCCTAAGATGAAGGCCACCCCCTCAGGGCCATACCAGATGCTAGGACCACGGCCTGGCCATGGGTGTGCGGTGGACAGGTCCTCCCCCACCAGCTCCCTGACTCAAAGGTACCCCAATGTTTCCCTCTCCCCAGAAGTACAGCAGGCCACAACCAGGCTGAGCTCCCAGAGTCTGCTTTCTTTATGCATAGGCATCCAGCCAAGTGAGGAGCCCAGAATGGGTAAAGACCCTCTCCCCCAGCTCCCGGCACTTGGTTATACTCAGCAAGGCAAATGGTAAAGACCAAAGACATCCTAGTGGACCATCCCTAGGGGGTCTACCTGTGATGGGGCCCCAGGTCCTCTCACTGGAGAAAATGCCTCCATTCTGTCCTTGGTTTCTAGGGACTCTCCCCTTAACTGCTGAAGATGAGCATCTAGGATCTGCTGATGCTCCCCCAAACACTTTGCCTCTTTTCTGCCCAGTCCTCTTTGCCCCCGACCCTTCCCAGTTGCTGGGTCGTCATCTGCAGCAGCCTGGTGCTCTTGGAGCACCCCTCTGCTTGCCTCCACCTCCTCTGACCCCTGAAGACATGGCCCTGCCCTGGCTCCCTGAGACTCACAATCTGTGCTTCTGCCAGGCTCAGTCACAAGGGGAGTATAACTCACTTCAAGCTGGCAGCCTTACGTGGTAGAACTAACCACCCACCTCGGGGGTAGGGGGGAGGGCAAGCAAGCGTGTGCCTGAGCATCCCGCGGTACTCTTGTTTTCCAGGCACCCTACGGTGGTCTGTGACAGACGCATGGACGGGGGAATCCTCTGCCAACCAGAGCTGGCATCTCACCCTACCTCCCAAATCTGCCACTAGCCTCCGGGGCCCAAGACCCTCCAAGAAGAGGAGGCCCTGCAAGACAAAGACCCAAGCCCCCCCCAGCCTGGCCTCCCAGCCCAACACAGGCCCGCATTAAAATCAACACTCCGTGAACACACAAAACTGACAGGGCAGAGGGGGAGCACACATCGGATACAAAGATCGGGCTCTCGGGAGACGCGGCCTGTTGGTCTCCCATGTTAGCTCCAAGTGACTAAGCGCAGGGTGGGAAAGAACGCATCGCCACAGCCTAAGCGCCCGCCTGGGCTCCAGGTTCGGTGGCCTTTTCACAGGGAAGATGCCTCTGCCTGGAAAAAAAAAATGCAAGCATTGTGTGGGGACCATTAATGCGCGCGGCTCTGCACATTCCTTCGAGAAGCAGGAGCGCACCAGTCCTGAGCCCCGGCCCTGCGCCCCCGCGGCTGCACAGGCTTGGAACGCGCTGCACATGCCACCTGGTTCTTCCCCCAGGCCCCCGGCCCTGTGAGCGGTGGGAAGGGGCCCACCAAACACCCTGGCTTCTTTGTGCCCCAGAAAGAGGGGACTAATTACTCGCCTACACTCCGGAGCACCCAGGGAGAAAACAGAGGCCAGTGGGGTGGAGACGGTGGGAAACGGGGATGTGGGGGGGTGGCGGCGCTTGAAGAAGGGAGAGAGAAAGCCACAGGATACATTTCAAAGTTTCTCTAGCAATTTGGGGGTGGGGGAAAGAAAGCCCAGTCCTGATGTGAAATCATACAGAGGTCAGGGCTGGGTCTCCCACCCTTGTGAGAAAGTGGTGAATCGGAGACGGTTTATCAAACGATCATTTTTTTCTTTTGAAACTGGGAGGCAGCAGCTTGGACAATTCTGCAGATGTGCTTGATGAGTTAGGGACAAAAATGGCCCTTCTCTACCCCCCTCCTCCCCTCCTTCTATAAGGGCTCCCCTCGGGGGTTGCTTCTCCCTCCACTGACTCCCGGGCCCTCCCCTCCCTTCTTCAGTGGTCAGCTGAGACCCCCACCCACTGCTTGCTTTTGTACTCTTGGCCTTTGGACACACTGACAGGGGCCTTTATGAGACCCCAATCAAGACCCCCATGTCACAGGTACCTAGTAGAGACACCAGACCTTTTCAAACAAGGGACAACAAGGAAAATCGGCTGGCCCATTGTCTCTCCTCTGTGCTAAGTGAGATGAAAGAGGCCCGCAGCCCCCTCCCCACAGCCCGCCTGCCAATCACCTCTAGTTATTAAGGTCACAATGTGTAAATTCTTTTGACCTGCACCTAATCAAAGATTCACCGGCCCTTTCAAACCCGACTGGGGAGGAGGGGAGAGATTCCCTCCCATAAACCCAGCAAACTCTCCCTCAATAAAATTTCTCTCTCTGATTCCTACTCTGCTTCCCATCTCCACCCCCTCGCTTCTCCTCACTCCGCCCTCTTCACCACTAGCTTCAAACACAACTGACAAGCCCCTGGAATTACTACCCTCAAAAACGCAAGGAGGATTTGAAAGCTTCTATTTAATTCTCTTTAAAGAAAAAGTTTTTGAACAGGCGTAGCTGCCCAAGCAAGACCAGAGCCTGGGCAGTCCCCATGGCTCTAATGCCAAATCTCTCCAAATGGCCAAGTGGTCGACTGGCTTTCTTCTTTCTCCAAATCAGCCTCTCTTGCTTTGCCCAGAATACTACTACACATGGAGAAAAAAACTGGGATGAAAGATACTCTCTCACAATGTCACTCAACATCACCAGCTCAGTTGCTGACCCTCCCAAAACTTAGCTTACACTGAGCGGTTTTGTGAAATGAGCTAAAAAATACTACAATGCCCAAAGTAGGCAACCCTTGAGGAAAAAACATAACCATAGGGTAGAACAATAGAGAACAGAACAGGAACCGGAGGAAAGAACCTGAGAGAAAGCAAAACTCAGGACTTTTTGTGGGACAAAAACTATAAAAGGCTTAAATCAAGCAAGGAGAATAAACTGCTTGCAAACCTCCATCAATCAAGTTATGCCTCTTCCTCTTCTCTCTCTTCTCTGTCACTTAGAACAGGGAGGCGGCATCACAAGCAAGGTATGGAGCATTTATGGAAGTTGCCCCCAAACCTTCCAGTGCCTACCATCTGCTCTTGGGGATGCTTTGCCCCTCTCCTCCTCCCTCTGCTCCTACTTTTCCACCTGCCCCTGTGAGCAGACCTTTTGCTTCTTGGTTTCCTCCTGCCCAGCTGTCTTTACTTCTCTCTGAGTTCCCCTTTTGGTGCTAATCTCTCCTGTTATTTCAATTGCTGTCTCCATGCTGAAGCCTCCCACATCCTAACCCTGTGTCTGAGCTCCAGGCCACCACTTCTGGCTGTCTCTGGCCAAGGCAACTGACTATCCCTTCACTGCCTCAAATGGAACCCCATCTTCTCAAAGCCCTGGCCCCCTCCTGCCATCAGGTCCTCCTGCAGGTCTTTCCCCCACAAGGAGTCATGACCACCTACAGAGTTTTTCCTGTTTCTCTTGAATTCAAGGGTGTCTTCCCAGTGTCCTCAGGAAACCAGCCCCTCACTGCTCACAAAGTGCACTCCCGGAAAGTATTCAAACAGCCTCAGTCTCCCCAACTCCAGAGTATCCTATACACTGTTGTTGTTTAGTCACTAAGTCCCGACTGACTCTTTGGGACCCCATGGACTGTATAGCCCACCAGGTTCCTCTGTCCATGGGACTTCCCAGGCAAGAATACTGGAGTGGGTTGCCATTTCCTCTTCCAGGAGATCTTCCCGACCCAGGGATCGAACCCATGTCTTTTGCACTGGCAGGTGGATTCATTACCACTGAGCCAGCTGGGAAGCTCCATCCTATATATACTGTACCACCACGTTAATCATTTAACTGCTTCAATCTGGCCAAAAATCTTTCATGGCTCCCTGTTATCCTCAGGTTAATGTTAAACCCTGCTCTTCAAAGCCTCCAAAACCAGGCCCCAAAGCTCCCCTCCAGCCATACTACTCACTACTCCTTTACACAAATTCTGCACCCTAGCCAGCCAAACTTGTCTGCTCTGAACCACTCAAACCTACAATGACATTCCCCATCCCTGAGTATATCTTTCCTCATACCACTCCCCTGGCCCCAAGTTCCCTTCTGCCATTTAATACAGCCATTGGTTAAGTCCCACTTCAAACTCCAAGTCACCCAGGAAGTTCTCCTGATTTAACAAAAAAGCTCCTGCTTTCCTCTGATTTCCTATCAATAACCTTGACAGTTGATGGCACTCACACTGCATATATTCTGGAATAAGCTGCTGAGTACATGAATTGTTTTCCCAACTGGAATATAAACCCCTGGATAGTAAAAACTGTCTCTTGTGCTTCGTGTTCCTCATGTATCCTTGCACATGGCAGTATTCTTGATACATCTACAAGGTGGACACTCAGTGATATATGCATTACATAGAGAAACAGTTCCAAGTTTACACTTTTTAAAAAATTAATTTATTTTAAATGGAGGCTAATTACTTTACAATATTGTGGTGTTTTTTGCCATACATCAACATGAATCAGTCATGGGTGTACATGTATCCCACCATCCTGAACCCCGCTCCCACTTCCCTCCCCACCCCATCCCTCTGGGTTGTCCCAGAGCACCAGCTTTGGGTGCCCTGCTTCATGCATTGAATTTGCACTGGTCATCTATTTTACATATGGTAATATACATGCTTCAATGCTATTCTCTCATATCCAAAAGTCTGTTCTTTACATTTATGTCTCTCTTGCTGTCTTGTATATAGGGTCATCATTACCATCTTTCTAAATTCCATATGTATATATTGAAAGTGAAAGTGGAAGTCACTCAGTTGTGTCCAACTCTTTGGGACCCCATGGACTATACAGTCCATGGAATACTGGGCCAGAATACTGGAGTGGGTAGCCATTCCCTTCTCCAGGGGATCTTCTCAACCCAGGGATCAAACCCAGGTCTCCCACATTGCAGGTGTATTCTTTACCAGCTGAGTCACCAGGGAAGCCCCATATATATTATACTGTTTTTTTTTTTTTTTTTTTAATATTCAGTATCTAAACATTTCTTTTCCCACAAAAGGTCCCAGGTATGAAACCATGTTTAATGCTGCAAAAGTAAATGTAAGGAAGGACATTTCCAGGGAGATGGAAATATTCTAAACTGACTGTGGTTGCACAACTCTATTAATTTGCTAAAACTCATGGAACTGTACACTTAAAATGGGTGAACTTTATGTATGTAAATTATACTTCAATAAAACTGTTTAAAATAATAAATAAATACAGGTCCATGCAGCCTTAATTTAAGTAACTGTGAAAGGGGAAAAGGAAGGACTCTCTCTACTGTTACCTGATACTGAAACATACATTTAAATGCAATTTATGTTTTTTCTGGGCTTCCCTGGTGACTCAGACGGTAAAGAATCCACTTGTTTTTTGCTATTAGGCTTATTATAAAAAAAAAAAAAATGCAAAAAAGTAAAAAGAAAGTAAATGTTAGCAGAAATCTACCACATAAGAAATACCTGAAAAGATAGTCAAATAATTATCATACTACTTTGTGACCTTTTTTCATTCAACACTATGACATCTTTGGGAGTCAAGAAATATATTCATCTATATCATCCTTTTAATGGCTATATAGTATTCTACTGGGTTAATGTACCATAAAATATTCAACCTCACGTTTATTAATAGATGTTTATGTGTTCTTAATATAAATCTTTTTGTATACATCTTGCATACTTGTTTGATTATTGCCTTAGGATAAATTTCAAGAAGTGGAATTTATGTAAAAGTATCCACATTTTTATTTTGATACTGCCAAACTAATGTATTTTTTTTCTTTTTTTTTTTTGGCCACATCACATAGCACGTGGGACTGTAGTTCCCCGACCAACAACTAAACCCACACCCCCGGCTCTGGAGGTACAGAGTCTTAACTACTGGACTGCCAAGGAAATCCCCAAACTAATGTAATTTTAAAACTAACTTTCCTCTCCTTATCCCTAGACCTGCCATTACCAGCCGGCAAAGAAGGATTATCTTGGCCACAAATCTCTAATAAGTGAAGAATCCTTTCAATAATCTTTATTTTCGTGCTAATTTTTTGTTTTTATTCTCAACTACAGCTTGCCCTAGATAGTAGGGAGATTCAAACTGGCCAGGGAAAGTAGAGTGCTTCAAACATTTTAACCCATGTGTCCCTCTTTCTCACCAAATGTTACAAATCTCACCTTCAGGCCTAGCCGACCCTTCTCTTCTCTTGGGTCATTTACCACAGTACCCCAACTCCAGTCCCTCACCTGGTCTTCTCTCATTCGGGCCCAAGAGGAAAGGGGCCCAGGCTTGGCCAGGACAACTGATGCTATCACTGCAACAAAGCAAAAAATAACAGGAGAAGCATTCTGCAGGAGTAGAGCCCTCAGGAGAAACGGAGACAGTGGGTCATATGCTCTCAGCTAGGCCCCTCTACAGCCCCAGCAGGCCACAGAGCAGTGAGTTCAGGGTGAGGAGCATGTGCTAAGCAATGGCTGAGTAAACCTGGACAGCGTCCTATATGCAAACAGTGCTTCTGAGATTCCATAGAGTTTTGATCAGGCACTACAGGACTCATCCAGGGCCAGACTCAAAATAATCTCTATCAAAATTCCCCAATCAACACAGAAAGGAGAGATGGCCACTCCTGGTGGCCTCAAGCAGAAAGGGGTCCATTTCATTTTACCTTGCAGGTCTCAGCTTTTCCTTCTCGCTCCGTTCAACCAACACACGTCACATGTGCAACAAGCCAAACAAAGGAAGAGAAGCAACTCCCACGGGTGCACAGTGGCCTCTACTACTGGCAAATATTTATACTTGGAAAGCTTATCCTCCACATTGCCTTCCAGCCTCTCGTTGTGTCTTCCTGTCTAGCTCAGCTCCTAGAAAGAAGCCAGTATGAAGCTTCACACTTTGCTAGTATAATGCCCTGCCTATCCCCACCTCGAATACCACTGAAGCATCAAGAAGCCACACAGACATAAATATCTCCATCCTGAAGCCAAAAGTCACACCTCTCTAGATGGGACTGACTAAGCATGGAAAATTAAGAAAAGAACAAGGCCTGGGGATGCCATGTTCTGCTTCACCACGCTTACCCCTGGTATTAAGAGGATCAGGGCCTTGGCCTTCATGCCTTCTCAGAGAAGGCCAGCTCCTGCCTTCAGTAGGTGTGCTTTTTGGTGCTCCAGGACTGGTGTGCACACTGCCTAAAGTGCACCAACTTTAGATAGGGCTGCTGCTTCTAGTATGCTGTGAAAATAAAAATATTAATACTCCACCGTGACCACTATGACCATTGTTCGAGAAGCTGGATTATGGCTTTGCTGTCGGATGGTACAGAGGAGGAGACAGCAGTGCAGCTGAACTGGGCTAGAGACAAGTCTGAATACAATAACATGGAAAAGGTGTGGCGGAGGGAGGGAAATCACAACAAAATACGATTTATAGTTATTTTAATCTCCTAAAAGTTTCTCTCTCAATATTGAAATTCTCTTTTGCAAATTAAGGCCCTGCTGAAGATTCTGGATGTTATCACATCCCAACTGGCACCCCACCTGCCCCTCCTATACTTTTTTGTACCCCATTCATGTTTTAAATTTGCATTGCAAACTATGAAAAAGGAAAGCTTCCGCAGAAAGCAATTTCCTGGGCCAGCAGCTCTTGGACTAATATTCCCTTTGCAATTACCAGGGCTCCTGCATGTGCGTACTCCCCTCCTTCCTCCCACCAGCCCACCTCCTCCCTTCCCTCCTCCCTCCCTTGCCAGCACCTTCTGCCTGAGCCAAGCCTATCTGACCAGCACCACAGACAGTGCCACAAGCTACCCCCTATGAAAATGCCCTGGCCAGACAGAGGGATAAGAACCAGCTGGGAAAGGGGGCAAGGATCTTGGGTAGTCAGCTTAACAGAGCACCCCAGAAGCACAGGGGTGTCGTCTGTAGTACAAGGCTCATAACTTATATAAAACAGGAAATAAAGACCCTGCTCCCAAAAGTTCACAATCTGAAACTTTGAAAAAGTCCTGCTTAAGAAACTACTAGAGGCACAAGGATTAGCAGATATTCATTCCACACAACTAAGATCTTTTAGTATCAGTGTGAAGGAAGAGCAAAAATATTTGTTGGCTTGCTGAGGTATAAGTGCACCCTTCATTGTTATCCTATGTAGAAATTCAGCCCAGCAAAATTCAGAATCAGCACAGATCTTTTTGAAACATAGCATCTTTTTTTTTTTTTTTTTTTTTTTACCTCTTCAGCCACACTGCATGTCAAGTGAGATCTTAGTTCCCCAAACAGGGATCAAACCCCGACTCCCTGCAGTGGAAGCAGGGGAGCCCTAACCACTGCACCTCCAAGGAACTCCATGAATCATAGAATCTTTATAGCCAGTTTTCCACATCAATGCTGTCAACATATCTCACTGCTAGTGGTACACAGGGATGTCTATTCTCTTCCTTGATGGTGTGAGGAAAATATTCCAGTTCTTAAGTTCCAGGCTCCTAACCTCCCAAAGGGGGCTCTGATAATGAAGTTCATTCTAATAATGAAACTCAAGAGACTCACGGATGCTGGTAACTGTCATGGACAGCAGAATTCCTGTTCTTGGGTCTTAAGCCCATGACCAAGGACAGTCACATGGGACTATCCTGAACTCAGAAAGGGAAAGAAATACAACTGACTCTGTGGACTGCCACCTGGAAGTCCCAGGGACCAGGACTCTGGTAGATGGAAAAGTGATGGGGAGAAGACATCTTTTCAAAAAATTTGCTTTAAAATGAAAAGGAAAACAAGAAACTTAAGTCTTGACTCCAAATTTATGTACTGAAATCTGCCCCAAATGACCTGAGAGCCACCTATGAATAATTACAGAAGGATGGGGTAGTCCTTCCACTTCTGACATGACCCCCCAATATAAAAAAACACATTATATTACTAATCCAGCCACACTCCCATCATTGCCTTTTTCACTCAGGCCCAGTGCAAAGCCCACTCCACCCCCTAGTCTACTTACAAGAGTGAGCCCATTGGCTCAAGAAACTAAAAGTGCAGATATTTCATGAAGATCCCTCTTTTGACTGATCTAAATGTTGCAGCTAACAGGTGGGGAAATCTTAAATATACGAATGTTATCATGATGAGACCACTGAAACGGATCACTGCTATAAGTCAGACAAGGGCTAGAAGTTTCCGCCCTACCATCAGGTTCCTCTTTAGCCTTGACAGATCAAACTCAAGCCGAAGCAGGCTACAGAGATCAGTTCAGTCTCCGAGCCAAAGGTCTTCACAGTGAGGGACCAAAGCTGCCCTTGCTGGGCCTCTGCCGGCCCGTGTCCCAGATTAATCACCACCAGGAGGGGCCTGGACACTAGCTGCAATCTGAGCCCAGCAGCACCTGCACAGGGGTCACCCTGGCACCTCCCTCATTCCCTCAGGCAAGACTCCAGGGCATGAAGGTATCCACCTGCTGACTACACTACCTGGAACAGGCAGGCCAGACACTTAGCCATCTTCAATTCCACAGGTAAGTCACAGGCAGTTCAAGTTAGTGCAAGAAGGAAGAGAGATGTAGAGACTCAAGGAATGAGGTCAAGGCTCCAAGAGAAAGAAAATTCTCAGCCTCTGAAGACAAAGACTTCAATGCCCCTCTCACCACTATCTAGGGAGAATATTTAGCTCGAGACCAGTGGTGAGTGAACTAAGCCCTCAGAGGTTATGAAATAATGAGACACTTCATGTTTGGGGCACATTCCCATCATTTATAGACCAACAGGAGGGAGGGAGAACAGAACAGGGATTTCTTTTCAAAACACCCACAAATGCTACCAATATGCCCATGTGAAGGAAGCTTAGACATAAGTAAATTCACCCTGTGAGGGTGCAGGAGAGTTTCCTCTGAATGCCAAGACCTCACAGAACAGTTTCCTTAAATGATCTAAATGAGGACACTATTTCAAACACATGTTCACATACAGCTAGTGACTACGTGTGATGTGTGTACACATGTCTGTTCATACTAGAGCATACTTTTCAGGACCAATGGACCATATTATATATTCTCCTCAGAAGGCAATTTGCTTTATATTGTTGCTTCTTAAGTCTACTGGGGTAGGAGAAAGTATTCTTGAGACTCAAAAAAAAAAAAAAAAAAAAAATCAAAAGGAGGAAGAGAAGCCCGAAGATCTGTATCTTAGAAAGATCTGTCCCAGGCCCCAACTTGTGATATAAGGAGAGGCCACTCGGATGAATGCACCCTTTTCCACCTGTCTCATGCCCCAGGGAAGGAAGGGTGGGAGGGGTCCAAGTCAGATTGAAGTGTGTGTCCCTTAAAAGAGCAGAGAAAAAGCACAGGTCAGATAAGAGGAGAAAGAGCTCCTACACAGCCGCCTTCATTTGAAGAGAAACACCCACATCCTGACTGTTACACCTTGTACCTCCAGAGCTCCATCTCCAGGAATTCCCTTTGAACTCCCGGCTGCAACCCAGAGTTAGGATAGAGCAGTGGCTACAATTACAACTTGCTTGCAAGGGGGGCGGGGACCTGCATTTGACAGGCCATGAAAGGACCCTGCCTGTAAAACAGACTGGAAAACAAACCCTTAATTTAAATGTTAATGAAAGTGCTGTGGGGACATCAGAGGGTTCCCGGCTACTCAGAGAACAGCAACACCAGCCCCAGGATTTATGGCTCCCCTTCCCCCTCCTGCCTCCCTCTCTGCCTCATCACCCACTGAAGTTTAAAGAGTAAAAAAAAAAAAAAAACCAACTAATTTTAACATTAACTCCGTGCTTCCACCTTGGGATGTGATTGCTAAATTATCTGTCGGCAGAACACTGATCAAAGGTGGAAAAACAGAGGCACATTGCACATGTAACCCAGAAAAGTCAGCCGCAGCTAAGGAAGGAAAATTGCCATCTTTCTTCCTGATGCAGGAAGGGTAGAAGCAATAGTGGTACAGGTAGGGACTGGAGCTGGGAGGCGCAGGCAGTAGTAGTGGAGGAAGACTGATCCCTCCCAGGCGTTGTGCTCCCCATCTTAGACCTTGGCACACCATCTTTGCTAAGTTTGGTCTGTCTCTCCACCAGACTATGCTGTCTAGTTCACTGTTGTTTCCCCAGGGTCTAGCATGCTATAATGCTTAAGAAGTATCTGGAGAGAGAAAGAGAGATCAGGACAGGAGGAGAGAGACAGCAACAGAGATAGAGCAGAGAAAGAAAGAATGGAAACGCTGAGACTGAGGGATGGAAATGTATCTGTGGCAGGAGCAGGGTCTCAGTGTACCAGCTCGTGCCCACAGCATCCCACTTTCTGCAGCAGCCTCCGCATCTAGCTGCAGTGTTTCATTTCAGTCAGTTCTTCACAACTGAGCCAACCTTCCTGGCCAGGGAAGGAGTAGCTCCCACAAATGGGGTCTCGGCCAGCCAGGGCTGGTTGGGTTGCTGGTCTCAGGCCAGCAGCTCAGCACATGAGTCTCTCTGTGCCCAATATGCTCTGGGTAGTGGCAGAAATCCAGGGTCATGAGGAAGTGAAACCCACCCCTGTGGCATTTCATCCATGCTACTGATGGATATGTCTGTCGGAGAGGCTTGGCTTAGCACAGGCAATGAACTCTAGGGTGGCAGGCACTGCCCTGAGATTCAGCAGGACCAGACTCCAATTCAGTTGTTTCCTTATGCCGATCTCTTTCCAATATTAGGTCATATTAGTCTGGACCAGTGGGCCCACCGAACGTCACAGAGAGTTCCCGTCTTTCTCCAGACACCCTGCTACCCCTTCCAGCCATGCCAGGCTCTGGCCCGTCCACACTGTCTTTGTGTCCCTGACATTCTCATCCAGGGCACACTCGTAGGAGACTCCCCCCAGTATGCTCTTCAGCCTGGCAAAGGGGGACCCTGAGCCCCTCCTTGCTGACAGAAGGTGCCTTTTCCTGAGCAAGCCCCTGACCCTGGGAAGGGGGAAGAGACAGATCTTGAAAGCTGTGGGCCAAACCATCAGAATGATCAGCTACAGTGTGAAACACAACAAAGTCATCCATCAGTCTTTCTTCAGGTTATCAAGGTTAGGGATCCCCTTCGGGACCAGCTCTTTATCACCAACTAGCAAAAGCAAAACTCAGAGGCACAACATTTACTTTTGATTTGTCTTCCCCTAAAAGCACTGAGTGAGTTAGGAAGCCTAGGGCCAAAGGATTGTTGAGCCACTGGGAAGCAAAAGAATCTAAACTGAAAGTTGGCTGCCTTTTTTCCCCAATCTTTCAAACCCCTCTGTCAGAGAAAACTCCAGATGCAATTACCTTTCACTAAAGAAGGGCGTATTTCAACAGGCTGGTGAATGTGTCTGCCACACACACAACACACAGTAAACCCTGTAGCCACTGGGAACAAACACTCGCTCTCCACAGAAATCCACCCCTTTACCGAACAGTACACAGTGATGGCTTTCCTTCCAGACTCTCCCTCACCTCTGGGAGAAATGAAGCAAGAAGGGGCAGCTCCTCCATCAAAAGCCCCCAGAGGCCACAACTCACTTTACAAATTTGAATCGGTACATTTCATGCAGACTTGGACTAATCCCCCCAAAAACAAACAGGCCACCACAGCGAGCAAAGTTACACAAAATTATACTGTATATTTAATAACACAGCTATGTCAAGTTTCTACGCCTATACCACTCATATGTTTCCCTAATGACAGAAACAAGAGAGAAGGGATTAAAACCCAAGTGTCCTGGGAAGCCTTCCTGACCACACTCACTCACATGATAGCAAGAGTTGTTCGGAGATGGGGAAAGGATTCTGCTGAGCATCTCCGTTTTCTTGGAGGGCAATAACAAATATGGTGTCTGCAGAGGAAGGAGGAGCTGTGGGTACCCGTCTCTTCCCCTCCTAGGCAAACAGGGCGATAGGGCTCCAGATTCATTTCACCACCAGGGCCCCTCCCAGCCAGCTTGCAAGGGCCCTGCACACTGAAGATCTATGTGCACTGGCACTCCTGGGATGGGGTGAGCATTCACAGCTACATGAGTGAGCTTAGCCTTGATTGCATACTGCCTTCCTCCCCTCCCCCTCTCTATCGCAACTCTAGCCTCCAGAAATGGAATATTCCCAGGTCCCCACTGAGCCTTTCAAGGGCCACAGCTACTGTGCAAGATTCTGGTGGGTAAAAGCATTGCAGGGACCCAGAGGCCTGCCTCATGGCCCTCCCTGAGCACTACAGTATGTTGCAATAGTCTGGAGACCTGAGCCTCTTCAGCCCTATCCCACACTCACCCTTCCCTGAGCCTCAATTTCTCCATCTGCCAGGAAGGGGATGCCCCTCTCTGTTCCTCAACCAAGACACACTAGTTTCAGGCACTTAATATTGTCAAGCAACCAACACAGTTGTGCCCCCATCTTTTCCCACCATTGAGGAAGATCCTTGGGAGAGTCACCCCACAGCAAATGTTCAATCTGTACACAGGGGACACAGAGGAAATAGAGTGAGGAAAAAAGTGATGGAAAGTAAAGGGATGAAATGGAGTCTTTAACAGTTATTCATTTCCGTACTCTGAGTATTTACTAACTTTATTCAGATAGAAATAATCTTTTAAGAGCAATATAATGTACTGTACATTTTCAAAACTCTGCCTTTCTGTGATACTCATGGAAAAGTGCTCAAAACTCCATGTGACCTCAGGAGATATATCCTGAGATCAGCTGGGCCCCACAATTACACCCAGACATGTGCCCTTCCACCGCCAGCATCTCACTTCTGTTCCACCTCAACCTGTCCTCTTCACACTCATCACACAGCTCCAGACTGGGCCTCCTCTACCAGAAGAGGACTGCATCTATAAGTCACAAATCCTAAAAACAGAGTCATTAGTGTTGGTGCAAGAAGATGTTATTAGATGTTGGTACAAGGAGGGCATATAGGAGGAAGAGGGAAAGGTCCTTGCCTACCACCTTGAAGCCTACTGGCTTTCCTTCTGTGTTTTTTGAATACCTAAACGTGGCTCTAAGCACATGACTGGTATTAAATATCATCCTCCAAGAGTGTTTACAAATCAAGAACTCAAGGTCAAGGAAGGAAGGAGACGTTGACATTTGGACACGGGACAGAATACCTGCTTTCTCTCAGTCATGAACACCTCAAATTAAGCCTAGGGCTTGAGGTTTCACATTTCATACTACAAGTTTCTAAGTACACACACAGGAAAAGAAGGCAGATAAGTCCCAGCATCAAAGATAAACATGATGAATAGCTCTGACAAGTTATTTTAAATAGAAGAAAGAGAATGAGATGTGCTGGGTCTCCCAAATGACCAGGTTCCTTCTTACTACATGAAGGAGCAGTGGGGGAATGAGTTGTTGTCAGGCCGGTGAGGAGTACCTACCCTGGAAAACAGCTGCTGCCCACCTGCTCACATGCTCCTCACAATGGGGTTCATGGCCACATCACATGTGTGACACTGACGACCACACTCAACAGGAAAGGTGGCTGGGAGGGGAACAGAAGGCAGCCATGGAGGGCAGGAACCCCATGGGGGAAAAGGAAAGAAAAGAGATTCCTGCTGAGTCCTCACCTTAAGAAGACTGCAAAAGAGCAGTGTGACTCCACGAGGGCCAGGAGAAGCCCGAGGGAAGGGTGAGACACGAGAGCAGTCAAAGCCGCTAAACAAATGCTTTACCAGGCAGGAGATATTCTGGCTGACACAAGACTCTAGCCCTTTAAGCTCTGTAGAGTATTTTCACATTCATTATTTCAGATCATCTTCACAATAACCTAGCAAGGATTATGAAAGAAATGGTATTAATATTTAACAGATGAGGAAACCTTGGCTTCAAGCATTTACCCAAGGCCACTCTGCCAGTGGCAAAGCAGTATTTCAGATTCCCAGAGCAGGCCCTCCACCTAGGAGGCAATGTCTTTCCAGATTGGGAAAATGTATGAGTTTACTGAAAGATTCAGATTCACTGACATAGTAAGAAGAAATGGATCTAATGCTAAGATGAAAAATCCCTATCCCAATATATTTTGGGGGTAAGACAAAAAGCAGCAGAGAGAATATCAACATATACTCTGGTCATTTAGTAAAACAACAATATCCCAAATGCAAACTACTTTTTAAAATAGTCCAAAACATCATTTGTGGACTTGGGGAAAAGTTCATCTCAACAGTGAGTGAAGGAATCATCCCGGGGCAAGAAAGCACACCAAGAGGACAAGATGTAAGGACACCAAGAAAACTCCTAAGGAGAATGCAAGGAAAACATGAGACCTCGGTTTTGCCTATCAAGAACTTGGCAAAGGGTCTGGCATAGAACACATGACTAATAAATGTTAGCTGCTGGTAGCAGTGGTGGTTATAGATCAGAGCTAGTAATATTAAGAAGCTAGATCTTTCCTCAAATCCAGCTTCCACGTTGTGGTCAAAAAAATCAAAAACAAAACCCAAAGTCAGTTTATTGTGATCAAAACTGCTTAGTGACAAAGGCAGACTCTGTCTTCAACCTTTCTTATCAACATCATCTCCAATAGCTACCACACTCTATCCTGTTAACAGGTAACCTAACACACTCCAGAGGAGGTGGCAGGAGCAGAGGAATACGAAGATGGGGATACTGGGGAGCCTGTACATGTCTTTGGCCTAAATCCACGTGCAGGAAGCACACGGGCCATCTCCAGCCTGAAGAGCATCCCTCCACCACCAATCGCACCCCAGTCCACCCATCAACTGAAGCCAGCATAAGTCCTCAGGTAAGCACCAAGATGAAGTCACCAGCCCACCTGTCACTTCCCGCCCTTATACATATCTAGCCCACAGACACCCAAGCTTGGCTAACTGGCTTTAAAGGGGGCAGCGTTAGGAAGAAACTGAGGAGGGGCCAGAGCCCAACAGCTCGATTTTCCACCCTTGGCTCCCACACACTTAGGCCTCTCTACTCCCTGCTGCTCTTTCCTTCCCTTTTTCTGAGGATTGCTAGAATGATTTGTTCCGAACAGCGACAGGTTTATAGGTTAGCCGACACCTCCGCTCTGTGGAATTTTAATTAACTTCTCTCATCGTCAATATGCTAAGGAACGGGGTCTCCATGCTCTGAGGTCAGCAATGTGTTTCAGGTCCTGCTATATCAGCCGTCAAATTGAAGAATTAATGACGTGGCTAATCGGCTCTAATTCTTTAGGAAGAAAAAAAATTTGAAAGAGAGTTGTGGAGGGGCAGGAGGAGGGGTGCAGCCTCCTTGGGGTGAGAAGAAAAAGGCTGAAGGGGGCTGAGCAAAGAGGGGGACCAACTCTCTCCTAAAACAAGTGACTGACTTAAACCTGACGCTGGAGGGTGTCAGCCCTACAGCTTTCCCATTGATCATTCGGTGGGGAGTGAAGGGTAAAGGAAGTGGGAGAAGACACCAGGCAAACACTCTGATAGAGCAGGTGCAGAGAGAGCATCTATGTACCCTGCTTGGGGAGGGGCTCTGCCTCGGTTTAAGAAAGCCTAGAAAGCAGAAGTCAGGATGCAAAGCTCACTTAGTCACAGATAAAACTAGAGAAACAGCAGTCAGGCCAAAGCGTAAGATAAAGCCACCATCAAAATCGGCACTTCTGCTACATTTGTCAATGAATCTACTCCACAAACATGACTTTGCACACACGCCCAAGTGGACATGGGCCCCAAGCCTCTCCTGATGATGCCCACATGCTTTATAAAATAAAAGCATTATTTCACAGGACAAAATCATACCCCAAAACATCTCCCTTACCTGAGCAATGGGCTGATAGCAATGGACCAGACTCGGTCTTCGGTCTGGATGGTGTGTAAGCACTGCCCCAGCCGGCCTGAGGCCAAAGGCCATACCTGGAAACAGGAGAGGAGATGCTCTCGTTGGCATTGCCTGGGATCAGGTTGGGGGGCTAGAAAGATGCACCAGGTAGAGTCCCTGTCCCAAGCGGGTGTGGGAACGGAGAATCTTTCTGTCCTGCACACACAGAGCTCTGGGGAGCACAGAGGGGCCTCTCCAGCTTCTGCCTTACCTACCACCTGGAGAGACGTCAGCTCCGAATCCTAACCACCCTCTCACTTCCACCTGAGAACCCTTGAGCAGCAGCCAGTTTTATACTAGGGAATCAGTATCACATTCCTCAACTGGGATCCGACTGAGAAGCTATTAGCAGGCGAGGCTCACCTCTCTCAGTAACCTCCCTGTGTTTGTGGGTTTTCCTTTTCCTATCTGTCACCAAGATTTTACTTTGGAGAGGTAGGTAGAGGGAAGAAGATCAAGGCCCAGTATGAGAGAACAGAGACAGAATTAGAGTAGAATTAGAGAGACAGGAGTAAAAGAGAAAGATCCAAGGGAAGGAAGAATGGAAAAAGAGGACTTCAAAGTGGGAAGGTGTGTGTTGTTGTTTGTTTGTTGATAATACCCAGAATCCAGTGCTATTCATGTCAGCAGGGAATTTAGCACCTAGTGTCACCAAAAGTAGCAAAAAAGCTTAACTCTTTTAAGCTTCCATATCTCCTACAGGTTAAAAATATTGCTTGGAGCACATTATCTGGTCCCTATCAGTCAGGAATGTACATTAGCAGCCACTCTGGGCTTAACTCTAATCAACACTCACAGAGCCCTCTCAGCGGTCAGTGCATTTAGAAATCTCCCATTAAGCACAAGGCCCCCTCACCGCACCCTACCCTAGATGACACACACAGGGGACTAAGCCTCTAACCAAACAGAGAGGAAACCTCAGATGTACATGGCTGTCCCCAGACAGCAACCGAGGAGGGATCCTAAGGCAGCCAGATGGATCAGTGACCTCTCAAGGTCCCTGTGGTGCTATAAGGGGAACACACGAAAGTCAGTCAGGACCTTAGATGGAAGAACTCTCAGGAAACATTCCTTGAGTTTAAGGGGTAGGTGACGGAGTGGGGGTGGTCCTGACTTCTTAGGATCACATATCTCTTCTCTAAAAAGGAGAAAGTGTTTCTTAGGTTTTGTGTGCCTATGATAGGGGGAGGAGGGTGTGAGTTACTTTTCCCAACATAGGGAAAAGGAAATAAATTTAATAAGAAGATACTGAATGAAGAAGGGCAGAAAACAAAGGTCAATTCCACAACTTTTCCTGGAATGCCATGATTTTGGCTCATTCTTTTGGATCAGGTCACTTTGGTAGTAACTAGATGTATTTAATGTCCTCTTTCAGATCAGCTCAGCTTGGAAGAGAAGTTTGCCTCTTCCCTGATGCAAACTACTGAGGAGACAGGTTCTTGTTGGGGATGGGTGGGGAGACACTAAAGACTGTGATTACAAAATCTATGAGTACAGCTCAAGGCCAGAATTCACTAGAGTCCTTCACTGAACAGGCTGATGGATCTCACTGTGAAAAACCACAAAACAAAGTTCCTGGTTCCCAGGAGTGGCTCCAGAAGCATGCTGCAATTTCTCAAGCACAATATAGGGAAAGTGGCCCTCTTGACCTGCACTAGAAGCACACCATCCACTAACACATGAGTATGCTGATCACATCTTAACCTTCAGTGGTCAAATCCAAACAGACTCATCCCTGGAGAAGATATAACTCAGTGGAAGTAGATATATATACAGACCTTTTATAAAACAACTGGCGATATGTATAAACACCCTTAAAATGAACAAAGCCTTGAAACCGGTAATTCTAATGCTGAGACTATCCTAGGAAAATAATCCTAAAATGAAGAAAAACCTAAATGATAAAAATATTCCCTGCAGCTGCATTAGCAGGAAGAGCACATAAGGGCTTTAGAATTAGACAAATCTGGGTTTGAACTCTAGTTGCTACTTATGTATCTCTGATGTTAGGAATATTTTATAACTTCTTAGCCTCAGTTTTCTCATGTATAAAATGGGAGGTAATGCCTATCTCTTAGGGTTGCAGTGTGGAAAAGTGAAGGTAGGTGTAAAGCACCTAGCACAGGAGCACAGTATTTGGCAGGCATTGGGCATCAATAATGGTGGTTCTTATTGCTATAGGAAAAGCTAGATATAAATATCCAATAGGAAAAATAATAACTAAATTATAAGTTCCATTGTGAAGCCATTAAAGATGACCAATAATTTATAATAATAATAGAAAACCTAAAAAAATAAAGTAGACACAGCAGGGTATATTGGACACATAAGATACACTATGTGAAAGTCGCTCAATCGTGCCCACCTCTTTGCAACCCCATGGACTACACATTCCATGGAATTCTCCAGGCCAGAATACTGGAGTGGATAGCCTTTCCCTTCTCCAGGGGGTCTTCCTAATCCAGGGATCAAACCCAGGTCTCCTGCATTGCAGGCGGATTTTTTACCAACCCAGCTATCAGAGCAGGAGTGCAAAACAAACTACAATGAGGTTTTACCTCACGCCAGTCAGAATGGCCATCATCAAAAAATCTACAAGCAATAAACGCTAGAGAGGGTGTGGAGAAAAGGGAACCCTCCTACACTATTGGTAAGAATGTAAGTTGGTTCAGCCACCATGGAGAACAGTAGGGAGGTTTCATAAAAAAACTAAAAATGGACCTATCATATGATCTAGCAATTCCACTATGGCACAGATCCAGAGAAAACCATAATTTGAAGAGATATATGTATCCCAATGTTCACTGGACACTATTCACAATGGGCAAGACATAGAAGCAACATAAATATCCACCGACAGAGGAAGGGATAAAGTGGTACATTCATATAATGGAATATTACTCAGTCATAATACAGAAAGAAATAATGCCATTTGCAGCAACATGGATGGACCTGGAGACTGTCATACTAAGTGAAGTAAGTCAGACAGAGAAAAGACAAATATCATGTGATAATACTTGTATGTACAATCTAAAAAATGGTACAAATGAACCTATTTACAAAACAGAAATAGTGTCACAGACATAGAAAACAAACTAATGGTTACCAAGGGGGACGTGGGTGGAAGGTGGGATTGACACATACACACTACTATATGAAAAACAGACACCTAATAAAGATCCACCACATATATAGTGCAGGGAACTCTACTCAGTGCTTTGTAATGACCTATATGAGAACAGAATTTTAAAAAAGGGGGATATAAATATATGTACAACTGATTCACTTTGCTGTACAGCAGAAACTAACATGACATTGTAAATCAACTCTACTCCAATAATAATTAATTTAAAAATAGATATATTATGACCATAACTATGTGGGGGAAAATTACACTAAAGAATAAAATGATAAAACGAATAAATGTAAAGGGCTTATTAGCACAGTGCCTGTACATTCTGTTATTATAAAATAAAAAAAGCAAACCTATGCACAGAAAAATACCTAAAAGATGAAAAAAAAAAAAAAAACAGTTCAAATGTTCCCTCCTTCATAAAATCTCTCCTTCCAAGTCAGATGTAAACCCTCTAAACTCAAAATTTTCTGGCCCTTTCCCTAGAGCCTTACAACTTCATAAACCTGGCCACTTCCAACCAGCTTCATAGCCAGTGCATGCAGTCTCAGTTCCCCTTAAAGAAAGACTATCTTCTTCCCCTTTGAAGCCTCACGTAGAGTAGGCACTTATCAGAATGAAAAAAAAAAGGGAAAAAATGAACAAAGGATCAGCCTTGGCCCAGACCCAGCAAGAATGTAAGCTACCATTCTATCACATCTCAGGATGGAGCCAGTCTCACTAAAGTCAGTCCAGAGAGGCAATCCAAGCTAAGTCACAGTAATTCTGAACCTGGGGCAGGGTCAGGGGTCTATAGATGTTTACAGATGAACATGACTAAGTTCTTATATAGGTTCAGGTTTTAGAAACCTGTAGAAGCAGCTGGAGAATTACAGATGCCACCAAAAAGAAATGGAGAGTCAGTTATAAAAGGCTAACTGTGGGTAACATGAAAATGGTCCAGAAGATGAAGGTGGGTAAATGCAAAGAAAACAATATAAGGAGGGGACAGAAGCAGTATACTGAAAGTCAGAAAAGATGAGCTGGCCTGGAGGTCACTGGGAAGCCCCAAAATAGCTAACTAGCTTCCTGGAGTTGAACCAAGGGAAGAATTCTGTCACTGACGAAAAAGAAATCTTCAAAAGGAATAGGAATGTACTATAGTGACAATTTGAGAATTAGAGAGTACTGATTTTAATGCTTAAAAACTCTAAAACAATAAATAGTTGTACTTAAAACATGGAACTAACCCAATATTCCAATAATTGCTGTCAATCTTCAACTATAATCAGTCTATACCATGAATTGCTACATATGGTCATAAAACTTAGTTGTATACTGCTCTGGGAGGCAGACTACAGAGAAATGAATGGAAAAAAGAGATACCATTGAAGGTTTCACAGAGAGACTTGAAGCCATGACAATACAATGCTAGAATGAGACAAGAATATCTAGGTCACACATGTACAAAAGGTATCTAAGGAAATTGTCTTCTGAGAAGTATAGCAAAATTAAGGCTATTCTTTTTGCAAGGAATGGTACAAAGATGGTGACCAATCAGAAATGTGAAATAAGTATGGGGTGGAGGATTCAGATAAAAGAAATTCAGTTTCCACGTTGGTTTGAAAGATTTTCTGAATTTTTCTCGGGTTCCCTGTGCTGATGAGCACATTTCTCTGACAGAATACAAAGTGCACGAAAAAAATTAGCAAAGGAGAAGAAACTTCCATAAATAGAAAGGGACATTATTTAGTCCTTTTTATATAAATTAGCAACATTTTTACATGAAGGTATAATCAATAAAGAGAACATGAGTCAGAAAAGTTAGTAAAGACTGCAACTTCTCTCTCCTGAGTCCTCTGCCCCATGTGTCTTAGAGCCCCATTAGCTGACATGGATAAGCATTTTGCTCCTGTTAGCAATGTGGAGTCTCCAGATGCTGGGAAACACACAAGCACGAACCTATCAAGCTTCCTGTACCATCAACTGAATTGTCAGCAAAGTTCCCACAGCAGCCCCAAAGGACCAGGCATATGTGAGCCCTGGCAAGGGCCACGGGACACAGAGATGGAGAAAGTTCTTCTCTGTCTCTCATGTGGAAGCCTATTTAACCCAGACATAAAGGAGCTGAGTCCATAAAGCAGGGGTCAGGCTACTTATCAGTCTCATTCTGTTGGGCCTTGGCAGATGTCTGAGTTTAGACCAGGCAACTTGGCAATGACACAACAAACAATGCCCTCCTCTCATTGTCTTTCCACTGCTTACTGACCACATCACTCTCCAGAGAAGCAGTAAAAATACATTTTAATTATCAGCCTGATTCCTTATAAACAAGGTGGTAAAAAATTAACCTTCCCAAACAAAGAGTGAGCAAAAGGTAGGAGATTTTAAAATAAAATATTGGGGTTAGAACTCAACCCACAAACTTGAGGAAACTCAGCTCAGGGAGGAAAAGCTGGCCAGGTCCTCTGTTTTTGAGTTCACGCCACATTTCAAGTGAGTGGCAAACTTCCCAGCCACTGTCCACTCCTTTCCCAAGGCCAGCTGGCAGGGACACAGCCTGGCATGGCAAGCTGCATGCCAGAGGCACATAAGTGAGTTCTTTATTGTGCCGTTCCCGTGCTGGCCCAATTCGATGCCCTCCACCAATCCTGAAACTCAAGCTCCTATCCACCCCCTCCCTCCCCACTCCCTATAGACAGGAGGGAATAGCAGTACTTAAGGAGGAGATCTCACCTTGGCTGTCCTGTCTCTAGAGCCACTCACAATGATGCCCCCTTTGCAATCCACACAGTTCACTTCCTGTTCATGGGCCGAGTACTTGACAGTGAAGGTGCTATGAATCTTATGAATACCAATCTTCCCATCTCTAGGAGAGAAATAAGAAGCCAACCCCTGAGAGCCAATTACTTTCTCTGCAGGAAGAAAACAAGTCTATAGAAACAGCCCGAATCTCCAATGACTTCCAATTTGCTAAGCTTTAGGCAATTCAGCCCAATAAGGTGCTGAGTTTCTAGATACCTTTACTTCTTCAGTACACTTGGGGCTGAAGAAAGCTGAGAGACAAAACAAATCTCCCCCTTGAGAGTATCAAAACCAGCTTCCCTTTTCATTAAAGGTTCTTCCTGTTTTCCTTTTCCAGCTTACCCTATTAAGTACCTGCTTTAAATGGAAAAAAAAACATTACCCCTTCTTCTAGTCTCCCTACTCATCCTTTTGGAGTAGAGACAGAAAAGTCAGAGGCAGGCAGAAGGTCTCTGAAGAATATTGAGGAGGAAGGAAGGAGAAGCCTGCAGCACTTACCCCCCTGCACTGATAATATGCGAGTTGGCCAGCACGAAGTGGCAAACATCCTCATCATGTCCAGCAAAGACTCCCAGGGGCCTCCGGTTCAAGCTGGCACCATCTGGGCGGAACTGATAGGCCAAGATGAAATTAGCCTGGGATATGTACAGAGAATCACCCTCTAGCTGCATCCAGGGCATCTGACTGCAGAGATGAAAAACAAAATTTAAGAATCATCAAGATATAGCAGGAAAATTCAACTTCACTCTTTAGAAAGGCTGAAAAATCCCCAACTTAGCATTACCTATAAGCCTAAGTCTATATCTCACTCCCCTCCTTCAAAACTGCTACCTACCCTTAGGCTTCCCTAGAAAACTAGAGTGATTAAGCTTTGTGGTGACTTATCTTCTTTATCACTATTTCCCTAGAAATATCTTATTTATCACTATTTCCCTAGAAAACTAAAGTGATTAAGCTTTGTGGTGACCCTATCTTCTTTTGGCTTCCCTTGTGGCTTAGCTGGTACAGAATCCACCCACAATGCGGGAGACCTGGGTTTGATCCCTGGGTTGGGAAGATCCCCTAGAGAAGGGAAAGGCTACCCATTCCAGTATTCTGGCCTGGAGAATTCCATGGACTGTATAGTTCATGGGGTTGCAAAGAGTTGTACATGACTGAGCGACTTTCATTTACTTACTTACTTACCTTCTTTGGACTTTCTAAAAGAAAGTCAGAATAAAAGACCCATTTAATGTCACTTTTAAAAGGAGAATGCTTAGGAGTTCCCTGGTGGTCCAGTGATTAGGACTCGGTACTTTCACTGCTAAGGCCCTAGGATTCAATCCCTGGTCAGGGAACTATCCCTCTAGCTACCCATGTGAAAGTGAAAGTGTTAGTTGATCAGTTGTGTTTGACTCTTTGTGATCCCCATGGACTGTAGCCTGCCAGGACCCTCTGTCTTTGGGATTCTCCAGGCTAGAATACTGGAGTGGGTAGCCATTCCCTTCTCCAGGGGATCTTCCCGACCCAGGGATTGAACCCAGGTCTCCTGCATTGCAGGAGGATTCTCTACTATCTAAGCCACCAGGAAGCCCAGCTACCCATGGTGCCTAAATAAATAAATAAATGGAGACTGTTTAAGACTTGAATTACTGGCTACCTATAGACTTCTTTTGAGTAGACAGAGCACTCCCCCTCAAAAAAAGCAATAATTAAAGGGTGGGAAAGAGCAAAAAGAAATCTTCCACTCAGATGAAATAGTTTTCTTTCATTCTGTGCCCTCTCTGATCTGAAGATTAAGCGGTAAGTTTCAAGATTCCAAGACTCCCATACATACCTTTTTCCCAATAGATCAGTTAGGGTGTGATAGAGAAAAGAGAGGAGTGAGCCCAGGGAAGCCCCATTCCCTTGTCCTACTAGAGCAAAGGGGCCATTTTTAAGTGAAAGGAATAAAGCCATTTAGGAAAGGATGCTAATGTACTGATTAAATACCTAGATCCTCTCAGAGGATATCTAAGTTTCTGTGCTAGAGGCTAAGTATGGCAATGGCAAAACATAGCTCCAGACCAGTGTACTACAGTTACTACAGTAGTACAGTGACTACAGAGAAATGACTGGCTCTCACAGAAAGTTGATAAGAGAAATCCACAAACAGTTAAAAGATTCTAACCACAATCTGGCAGGAGGAAGAAACATTGGAAGCCACAGACCAGTCCCACGACATGGAGTAAGCACTAAAAACAAAGAGGACTCTGCCAGACACCATGCTCTCTGGTGGGGACTAAGCTTCTTTCCCAAGGTAGCGCCCCACAGCCTGTCCTACACCACAGCGGGGTCCTGGAGCTACCAGGTCCCAAGCAAAGCATAGGGGCAGATGATTCATCCCCATTTATAGAGACACCATCTCCCACTGCCAAGTCTGTCTGAGCAAACTGGGCTGTGTTTCTTCCCCAGACTCCTTAATACAAGCGTCATGGGAATGTACAAAAGTTCTGCAAATTGACTTGACGGACCATTAAATGCAGCTTGGACTTTGTAGCAACTAGTTTCTACACATGAGGTTTTAACAAGTGTGTGCACATATTATATGGAACATGTATAGTGTACAGATGCCTGCACTCTCATTCACTACGCACATTCTTCTTCAACATGCCCTTGCACAAGTTTGTGGCATACTCAAGTGGGCAACAAACAGAAGGGTTTGGAATTCATGTGTTTAGAGCCATCTGGTAAATAGCCATTTGCCCAGCACAAGAAACCAGGTTCATGCCAGGTGAACAGTGGAGAATCCCAGGGCAGCCTAGTAACCATTTTGTGTATTTATTTCCCACACTGCTTGAAACGAGCCCAAAAAGACATCAGGAACAAAATCTTGATAGAGAAATAAACTCTTCCTTCTGGTAATAAAAGGCAAATAGGAAGCAGAAGGTAAAGTCCTTTATCATACAAATTCATCTTTCATCCCCTGAGTTTCTTTACCATCACTACCACCACATAATTCACAGGAACTCGTGTCAGTGAAAGCAGCAGAAGTTGGATACAAGCAAAACTGGACCCTTCTTCATCACATGAAGAAGCCTGCCTGGCCCTATGAGCAGAGGTCCAGGTCAACTGGAATGTGGAATCATGCTGTTCCCTGTCCATTCCAACCAATCAACAAGGAGTACTTTTTGATGAGTAATCAAATAATAACTGGAATAATTTAGCATCAGTGAGGTATAAAATCTGTGGCATTAGCAATGCCAAAGCCATTATTTAAATCTCCTGCCATTTTTTTCTAAGCTCTGCCTCCTATAACATATATATCCAAATCTTCAGATCCTATTTAGCTTTTTAATAAATGTAGGGGAGAGCACTACAGGAAGCCAAGAGGGAAGGTGTAACTCCCTAGAGTAGAACATTTTTTTTAAAAAAATTGTAAAACAAGATGAGGTGGAGTATTGGCTTCATTTCTTTCTTTTGATGAGGTGTATTAACAGAGGTTACTTCTGAGTGGTAGGATTTAGATAAGTTTATTTTCTTCTTTAACTTTTTCTATTTTTTTCAAATTTCTACAATAAACATTTATTGTTTTTATAATCATAAAAATACAGGCTCTGTTAAATTAAAGTACATTTTTGGGGGGTAATCTTTTTTTAGATGTGAAAAAAAGTTGTCCTTCTGATGTCCCCTTCGTGTTTAAAGAATCACCCCTGGCTCATCACCCAAGTCAGGCACATTTATACTCCAGCTCGGACTAGATTTTTCATTCCCAGTATGCTTTTATGTCCCAGGGAGCTTTAAAGGAGTCAAGAGGCTACTTACCTGCATCTCCACTTCAGCAGAATCCCCTCTCGGCAGCGCCCCAACCTCCAGTTCTGAGATACCTTCACTCGTTCCTTTACTGGTACACTGGCCATCCTGTGTCCAGACAGAGGAGATAATCCAGTCACTACAATTCACTGACAACCACAGAAAACTCCCTGGGCTTATGAGTCAGACCTCAGGAACATCCAGAAAGTATCTGGATAGAAGTGAAGGGATTAGGAGATATGAAAGAGATAACTCTTCTCTCTCCACACTAGGGGTAATCAAGAGGGCCGAGAAGAACAACCTGTGCTTTGCAGTGTCCATAGTGATGCCAAAGCAATCTAACAGAGCAAGGGTGACAAAGAGTACTGGTACCACTGGCTAGCCATGTGGAAAATATCCCTACCTCACACCATACAAAAAAATTAATTAAAAATAGATCACAGATTTAAACATAAAATCTAAAACTCTAAAGCTGTCAGAAGAAAAAAATATAAAAATAGCTCTGTGAGTCAAAGTAGACAATAGTTTCTTAAGACACACAAAGCAATAATACAAAAGAAATATCCAACAAATTAGATTTTATCAAAATTAAAATTTTCTGCCCATCAAAATGAATACACAAGCCACAGTCTGGGAGAAAGTATTCTCAAAATATATATTTGATTGAGAGGTTTATACCCCCCAAATATGAGGAAATCCTTCTTGTATATGTATCTATTTTGAAGTCTAACAAGATACTCTCCTACATTCTTGGTGAGAGATGACAATGGTACAGCCACTTTGGGAAAAGGTCTGGCAGTTTATTATTGATCTAAACATACACCTACTCTATGACCTAGCAATTGAGGCTTTCATAGGGGCTAAGACAGTAAAGAATCTGCCTGCAATGCAGGATGAGTGAGTGAGTGAGTGAAGTCGCTCAGTCGTGTCCGACTCTTTGCCACCTCATGGACTGTAGCCTACCAGGCTCCTCCGTCCATGGGATTCTCCAGGCAAGAGTACTGAAGTGGGTTGCCATCTCCTTCTCCAGGGGATCTTCCCGACCCAGGGATTGAACCTGGGTCTCCCACATTGCAGGCAGACGCTTTAATCTCTGAGCCACCAGGGAAGCCCCAATGCAGGATACTCAGATTCAATCCCTGGGTCAGGAAGATACCCTGGAGAAGGAAATGGCTACCCACTCTAGTATTCTTGCCTAGAGAATTCCACAGACAGTGGAGCCTGGCAGGCTACAGTCCATTACTCAAAAGAACTGAAAACATATGCTCACAGGAAGACTTACACAAGACTAGTCACAGGACAGATCTTCCCAGGATCACATCTAGTACCCACATTGTATCTAGTTATGTCTCCTGAGTCTCCTCTGGTCTAATAGTAGTTTTTCAGTCTTTCCTTATTTTTCATGATCTTCAGTTCAGTTCAGTCCCTCAGTTGTGTCCAACTCTTTGTGACCCTATGGACTGCAGTACATCAGGCCTCCCTGTCCATCACCAACTCCCAGACCTTGCTCAAAATCATGTCCATTGAGTCAGTGATGCCATCCAACCATCTCATCCTCTGTCATACCCTTCTCCTCCTGCCTTCAGTCTCTCCCAGCATCAGAGTCTTTTCCAATGAGTCAGTTCTTCGAATCAGGTAGCCAAAGTATTGGAGCTTCAGCATCAGTCCTTCCAATGAATATTCAGGACTGATTTTCTTTAGGATTGACTGGTTTGATCTCCTTGCAGTCCAAGGGACTCTCAAGAATCTTTGAACACAGTTCAAAAGCATCAATTCTTCAGCACTCAGCCCTCTTCATGGTCCAGCTCTCACATCTGTACATGACTACTGGAAAAACCATACCTTTGACTAGATGGACCTTTGTCGGCAAAGTAATGTCTCTGCTTTTTAATATGCTGTCTAGGTTGGTCATAGCTTTTCTTCCAAGGAGTAAGCATCTTTTAATTTCATGGCTATAGTCACCATCTGCAGTGATTTTGGAGCCCAAGAAAATAAAGTCTGTTGCTGCTTCCATTGTTTCCCCATCTAATTGCCTGAAGTGATGGGACCAGATGTCATGATCTTCATTTTTTTGAATGTTGAATTTTAAGCCAGCTTTTTCACTTTCCTCTTTCACTTTCACCAACAGGCTCTTCAGTTCCTCTTTGCTTTCTGCCATAAGAGTGGTGTCATCTGCATATCTTAAGTTGTTGATATTTCTCCCAGCAATCTTGTGCTTCATCCAGCCTGGCATTTCACATGATGTACTCTGCACAGACGTTAAATAAGCAGGGTAACAATATACAGCCTTGACATACTCCTTTCCCTATTTGGAACCAGTCCATTGTTCCACATATGGTTCTAACTTGCTTCTTGACCTGCATACAGATTTCTCAGGAGGCAGGTCAGGTGGTCTGGTATTCCCATCTCTTTCAGAATTTTCCATAGTTTGTTGTGATCCACACAGTCAAAGGCTTTGGCATGGTCAATAAAGAAGAAGTAGATGTTTTTCTGGAATTCTCTTGCTTTTTCTATGATCCAATGGATGTTGGCAATTTGATCTCTGGTTCCAATGCCTTTTCTAAATCCAGCTTGAACATCTGGATGTTCTCAGCTCACGTACCATTGAAGCCTCACTTGGAGAATTTTGAGCATTACTTTGCTAGCGTGTGAGATGAGTGCAATTGTGCAACAGTTTGAACATTCTTTGGCATTGCCTTTCTTTGGGATTGGAATGAAAACTGACCTTTTCCAGTCCTGTGGCCACTGCTAAGTTTTCCACATTTGCTGGCATATTGAGTGCAGCACTTTCACAGCATCATCTTTTAGGACTTGAAATAGCTCAGCTGGAATTGCATCACCTCCACTAGCTTTGTTTGTAGTTACGCTTTCAAAGGTCTACTTGACTTTGGACTCCAGGATGCCTGGTTCTAGGTGAGTGATCACACCATCATAGTTATCTGGGTCATTAAGATCTTTTTTGTACAGTTCTTCTGTGTATTCTTGCCACCTCTTCTTAATATTTTCTGCTTTTGTCAGGTTCATACCGTTTCTGTCCTTTATTGTGCCCATTTTGCACGAAATGTTCCCTTGGTATCTCTAATATCTCGACGAGATCTCTTGTCTTTCCCATTCTATTGTTTTCCTCTATTTCTTTGCATTGATCACTGAGGACAGCTTTCTTATCTTTCTTTGCTATTCTTTGGAACTCTGCATTCAGACAGGTATATCTTTCCTTTAAAACTTTAAAAATTTTCTTTTTATCTTTTGCCATTCTAAGAAGCAAAAAAAGATTCCTCCCTGTTGTTCAAACGTGTATTTCTTCTAATTATGGCTAAGACTGAATATCTGGTCGTGTCTGAAAGCCATTTCTTCTGTGAAATGCTCATCCATGTCCTTTGTCCCTCTTCCTATTAGGCTTATGGTCTTTTACTTGTGTGTTTGTAAAGGCTCTTTACATATTCTGTGATGTCAATCTTTTCCTAATTTACTATTTTCTTTTACTTTATAGTATTTTTTCCATGTAGACATTTTGATTTTTATATATCCATTATTTCATGTCAGTCTTTGCCAGGAATGACCCAAACTGATATGAATTTAATATGCAACAAAGTAAAGTAAGGAAAGAAATCACTACTTAATTAGGGCTGTTGGGTTTGTATAACATCTCCCAGCCTTACTAGAAAGAAAGGAGAGAAGAAAAATATACATGCCTAGAAGAATAGACTGTAAAATAGTCAACTTTGGGTAGCCAACTTTGGATGTTTTTACTTTTTTCTTTGTGTTTTTATGTATTTCCCAATTTTTCTACAATGTAATATTTTGGTAAAGATAAAAAATATTCATTAAAATAATAATGCTTTTGATAAAACTGGATATCAACAGAGCAAAAAATTCTCATCTCATAATATGTATATTCTCCCAAAATGAAAGAGTAAATTTAAAAGATTTTAACTAGAAGATTTTTAAGTATTTAAATTTCAAATACTGCATAGAAGAAAAAAAAAAGAATAAAATGAAAGTAACATAGTAGGGGAAGGCTAACATTTAATGCTATGAGTACAAGTTTTATCCCTAAAGCTTTTAGGGGACTGATAAAAATCTATCAGGATAACAGCCTGTCTCCAATAACCAGTCATCAATATCCAATAGCAGATAAGAACAGGCACACAGTGTTCACATGATAAACACTGCAGAAACACCCTGAAACAATAAGAGTTTACAAACATGCACATTAAAACAATTTATAAAGTACCACCTCACATCTATTAAGTGGAAAAATCACATGCTAGCTTTGGTTTGATAAAAGGGTTTGGGTTTGTTTACATATTGCTGGTGGCCTGCTAGTACAGTCTTCCAGAAAGGAATTCTGTCAAGAAAAGTTGTTACAGGACAGCTTCCAACCCAGCATTCCCATCACTGTCTCACAAAGAAATAATTCAAAAGAAAAATATTTTTTACAAAGATATTTATAGTTGCAGCTGTATATTAAGAGCTAAAATCTAGAAATAGCCCAAATGTCTATCTGTGAGGGAAAATGGTATACTAATGCAATGGAATAAATATAGCTATGAGAAATGACAAATGTGAACACTGCAAAACATTTTGGATATTACTATAACAGTAGTGGTAATTTTAAAACAAAGTCTAATTTATAAAGATACTGCATAAAACTATGTATCCATAAATAGCTCAGAAGAGGTAACAGATGGGAGTTTTAGGAAGTGAATATTTCTTTTTAATATGCATCACATAACTGTTGAGAGTTTGGTCTTTTCACTTTACCTTTAACCTTTTTACTGAGTTTCATTTAACTAATAGATTAAATGAAGTTGTGAGAAAGGCACAGAATGCAAATGTAGGAAACTTATCCGAGCCTCAGTCCTGCCTCTTACAACCTTGGTTACCTAATTTTTCTCTTGTCCATTTTCTGCACATATGAAGTAAGGATAGTATTTCATGCAATTGTGATGTTTTAAAATGACAACTAAACAAAATAACAGATAAGTTACAAATCACTTTGAAAAAGGTTATTTATTTTTTATATAGAGTAGTTTATATTGACAAATGGTGACATCACTAAAGCTAATCTAATAATCATTTACTTTTCTTCTAATTTAAATACATCTCTTAGAAATTATTCTTTTAAAGTCAGGTTGAATGATTAGGATTTGGGTATACACATGTTAAAGCTAAAATATATTACTGTATTCTTCCACTGGGTGAACAGTCCTCAGTTTCACATTTCTAGACAGCAATCTACACTACTGCTAGATGGTTAGAAAACTGAGGTTAGCTATGAACAATCTCCTCTTTTGTATCTGGAAGAGACAGGAGATAAAATTTAACAGCAAGTCTAATCTTTTTCACTAAGACTTCAATTGTTTTGGTCCATCCTGTTAACTGTCTTTTATGGTCCTCAGTTTTAGCTCTAAGTTAGAAGGTAAAGGTGAAACCAAAAATTGAATATTCTGGATCATAGCAAGAAGGAAATAAGGGGGAAAGAATCAATATACTTCCTGAATTAGGATAAGGACAATACTTCTCTCATCTCCCTGGTCACTTAAATGCCATTTGGTGACACTTTACTAAAGGTCAAACAAAGCACTGCCCTGAGGGCCTGATCACAGCAGCAAGAAACTTTCAAAGTTGAACTTTAGAAGCTGCTACCAAGCGGCAGGTGCAGGCATCCTCTCCCACAAACAACAACATAATCAAAGTACTTGGCTCTGGCCCTTCAAAACAAATTTCAACTCTAAAAAAAATGTTCCACTTGGCTTTCACTTGAGAAATAGTGAGAAATAGTACCACTTTGCTAAAAGCAGCTTAACACAGCTTTTTTTTTTTAATCCCTTTTGTTTGTTCAATTCTTCCTGATGGTTAATTTCCCTAGTTGGTGGCCAAATCATATGTATATTCTTACTGGCTTTAGCACTTGAAAAATCAGGAGGAATTAAAAAAAAAAGAAAATTTCTCTCTCTGAAAACAGGTAGCCCTCCCTCCCAGTGGGGATCTATCACAGTCTAGTTAAAGGGAGTTGATAGAACAAGGCATCTGAAGTGCCTGAAAAGACAGGAGCAGGTGCCCCTGGGAATTTAGTAGAGACTCTTGCTTCCCATCCCAGAAACGCTCTCCGGTTGGCTGTTCCTTCGACAGTTAGTGGTGTAAAGTGGGGGTGCTCCCCCCAAAATGATTAGTGCCCTGTAAATAAACCTCTGGCGCTGCTGTTAATGCATGGAGAAATCTCTAACCTGGCCCGTGGGCCTGGTGGAACTTCCATTTTCCCAGCCCTCTTTTCTCTTGCCTCAGGCTCATTTTTCCACTTGGCCCCCCTCCCTCTCAGCTTTCCGGCACTTAGTCACCATTATAGTTTGACTGCATTCCTGGGTGCATGACCTATTTTAAACAAAAACAACACAACATGCACCCACAGTAAGCTAGCAGGCCCCTTAGAATCTTGGCAACAGTGAGTCCAAAGGGACAGAAATTAATCTAGGCAGTTATCTAGAGTTCCCTTTCATTTCACCTCTCCTCCTTCACACTCCAAACCAAAAGCAAATAAATAAACCGAATTTGAAGAAAAATGGCTGCGGGAAGAAGGGGGGAGGTGTGAGTATACTAGAGAAGTCATATCCACACAGTCTCTGAGATCAGAAACCTCCTGGATCACAAATCAATTTCCCTCTCTGGCTCATCTTGAAGTCTGATTCCCCTTGATACCGCGCATGCTGCCTACCTGCTGACAGACATGATTTCCATAAATATAACATCTTGCTGCCTTGGAAATTCAGGAAAGGAAGGTATCTATCCACAAGCACAGAACAAGGCCATCTCAAGGGGCACTGGGCGGGGACAGAACTGCAAAATGATGCCTGGGGCTTGGAGTTTTAATTCAGCATTTTCTCAATTTCTTTGATTTTTTTTTGCTCACTGGTAAGCAGATTTCCCCCATACAGCCTGTGCCTACCAGTTCTGCTACCAAGACTAAGAATTTCGCTTTAATGTATATACAAGTATTTAAACAGTCTAAGACAAGAAGCTTCTAACTCTTCATTTATACATATGTTAGACTAAATCCTCCAATGACTTCAGGAGCAGAGGTCTATAATTAAGGTTCAAATTAAATCAACGAAAAACTACATATTGTGTTAAACTCTTATCCTTCAGGCCAGGAATGGGGAACAGCCTCAACACCCAAGGTGAAGTGAGATTACAGAGAGCATGCCCAGTGTGACGACAGGACAGAGAGCACACGGAGAGCATGGAGCAGACCCACACATCCCTTGGAAGGCCTCCAAGTGTCAGCTCCCCAAACGTGTTCAACCTCACCTCCCAGGGCTTCACACTCTGCAACTGAACTCCCACCAAGCCATATCTCTTTTACATTCCTATCCCCATATCTTCTCCTATATTGCCAGACCAGCCTACCTTTGTCGCTTACTTCCCGCTTTGGGACCTAGTCAAATCCATCCATTCTTCAAAATCCAGCTTTAAGCCACTACTTCCCTGACTCCTCCAACATTCTTCTCTCTCTCATGTGAACCCTTAGACTGAACCTACCGTAAACTTTGGCATTGTTAACTTTGCATGGCTGTATGCCTCGGTTGTCCAATACAGTCATAATTTCCACAAAATTGAGTCTTAAAACTCTCAGTACTTCTAAAAGTGGATCTCAACCAGTATGCTTCAGAGCAGTGATATACCAGGAAACTTATATAAGTCTGCTATAAATTTTTTAATAATTTATAGGCCTTATTTTCACTCAACCAAAGATCCACATTTTTATGAAAATATCTGTCAGACAAATTGCTGAGCCACAATACGGCTTATGACACAACTTGCTACAAAAAAAACAAAGACTGCATGTTCAGAGCAACATACATGAACTTAACCTCTAAAGATATAAGAGTACAAGGTCAGGGCAGTAAACAGTTCTACTCAGACATTAACATACCAAAGCAAGTAAATGGACAGGTTTTTCAACTTTCTGAAGCCAGCTTTTTTAAAAGAAGACATTCATCTTTTAATCCTTTAATGTACTATCAAAAGTTCTATCACACAAAAATATGTCTTAGACACAAAAGGTAAGAACCTTGGTCCTAGCATAATAGGTATTTTGGTAGATACTGCCTAGGAACTGCTTAAGCAAGTTCTCAAAAGTACAGTTCTCCCTTTGGCAAGTCACACTTACAACAAGACTTACAGATTTTCAAGAGCCTAGACACACTACCTTCAAGTTCCAAAGGCCTTTCCTAAAAATGTACAAAATACCACAGCTTCAGAAATTCAACCAAGGCCTCCAAATTCTTATGCTAGAGAGGCTCAAGGAAAGGAATCTGAGCAGATGAAGTATCTTAATGTGCCACCCACATGTCAAAGTTGTCCAAAGCAATGAGCATAACCCCAATTCTTTAAGTGGGTTTAGGATTTAAGACCGTGTTCACATTCATTTCCTCCTGCTATTGGTCAAGTTCTAAATTTGTAGGGCATTTGATCAGTGTTTGTATAATGCAAGACGTTAGGAGATATTAAGTGGGAGAAAAAAGAATTTGATGTCCAAAACATTTTGAACAATGCTGAAACAAAAGTAAACAGGTCTCTCTTATACAGGACTTCCTTTAACTTACCAATGGGCATTGTGAGCTCTCAAGAAAGGGGATATGGAGCACAGCATTTCCCATACTCATTTAATCACAGAATCAGTTTAAGAATTCCACAATACAGCTTTCAGAAAGGCTGATCTAGCACTTTCTAACAATAAACAACAGCAAGAAAGATGCCACTATTTTTTGTGATGAGGCCAATTTCTTCTGAGTCATGAATCAGGCACTACCAGACTCAGAAGTGAACTTGGTTCTCATATCTTCACAATGACTTTTCCCTGGGCTCCCCATCTGAAATGTGAGGAATAATTCTACTGCTCTGCTTCCCAGGGTTGTTTTTTTATTGTTTTTAATCTTGTGATTGTGTTCCATATTAATCACCAAAACAGGTTCTCAGCCCAAGTGGCCAGGCTTCAAAATCAGTGCTGCCCTTGGAGCCTAGATGAAGAGATGGATAGAACATGAACCAGATGCCACCCAGAAAGTTTTTACATCACCAGTTTCTAGGCCATTAGGATAAAGTCAAATCGCAGCCAAGATAAGGGATGAAGACAGGCTCTCCTTTAGTAGCTCACTTCTGGAGGGAGGCCCCTTAGTCACACACACCACCTATATCTGCATCTTGACTCACCTTTTCAACATGGACTTTCTAAATGAAATTCAAAGAAACACAGGAGGTCAGGGAAGATTCCCTGGATCTATAGGGAAGAAAGAAAAAGCAGCAGAAGACTATTTCCCTTTCTCTACAGAGAAAGAACCCATTACAGAGCTAGTGAGCAAGGGAAATAGCTTTCCTTTCAGTGCAACAGCTTTCCAGGAAAAGTATCTCAACATATTTACTATAAAACAATTTAATTTCCCTGTCCCATCACCTGCCACCCCATCCCCATCCCCGCAAAAAGCCCACAGATTGTGGATTTCCTCTCATTCTTGGCAGAGTTACCAGAAGAAATATAATACCCCCTTCGGACTGCTCCCAACAGCTGCTGGAACAAGAGGGGGAGCTGGGGGTAACCTTCCAAAGCTGCCTCTAAAAATGACCATTCCCCCTGCCAAACCATGCAGTCAGTGAACACAAGACAGCCCTTTTTCTACTTTCTTAAAGGGGAGATCCCAAAAGCAAGTGTTCCCTGGCCCAAAATAATGGCCTTCAGCCCAACTGTCCTCCTCAACTTGACTCTAAGCTGGCACTTCTAATATCTAATTCTTCCTTAACATGCACTTCTAAATAATTATCTACTTCTTCACTAGCATTTTTGGCTAGTTTAACCTGCCAATATCCCAAGTTAGGGTTCTTATTAAACTCCCACTCAGAGTAATATATCCTTGTCTCTGTCCACCTTCAAAATACTACATTCCTCAGGTGTGCACATGGCACACACACACACACACACACACACACACACACACATCTCCTTTCAGGTCAAGAACCTTCCTACAAAAAAGTCAAGGAACAAAGTCAGCAATGGTAAAATTGCACTGTACCCCAGCCCTTTTCCCCTTCCCCAACATCATCAACACTAAATATGCCTCAGTTCTGTCTAGAAAAGCCCCATTGCCAGGCAGCAGAGAAACTTTCAGTTAGCCTTCAGCCTCTCAGCTGAGACCACCAACAAAGAAGTTCATGAATGTCAACTGGGGGCACAGGCAATATCTCTCTTTGCTGAGGAGAAACTGGACGGAGCCTCCAGCATCATTCCGCAAAGGTGACAGCCGGGGTTGAGTGAAGACCGTGAAAACTGTACAAGAGCTGGGGGAGAAAATATAATGCAAGGAATGATTTGAAATCAGGGGCAGGAGAAGGTGGAGGCATGAACTGGCTGACCCCAAATGTCTTTTCCATCTCTAACTCCTATGATTCTTTGACCTCCAATTTTGTGCTGCGAACAAGGAATGGAAAGTCAACAGACGTGGTGATGTTTTGAAAGAGCCTGGCAGTCTGCTCTTGTCATTTAGTGGCCTTTGCATGTATTTTTTAAGGTGTCTCCATGCCCTGTCTTCATTTCACAGTTGTCACCTTTCTCAGCAATTTGAGCTCATGTCAAATACCGAAAAAGAAGGAGAAGAAGAAAGAATGCACTGGCAATTAATTGTGGGCTAAAGAGGAGCAGACACAGGGGCCCATTGGGTGGCCCAGACTTTCAGGGAGGGCAATGTGGACAATTTGGATATAATGAAAAACCGACTTCAAGTTGAGACAAGGGAGTCAAACCTCTAACAAGAGATAAATTCTTCTCCAGACAGTCTCATACTCAGTTTTAGATACAGGTGAAACCTTTACATGATCCAAAATTCATAAACACATTCTTAATTAGAACAAACATCTTGCTTCTACTGATTACACCTTAAATTCTAATACTTGTTCAAATCTGAGCAAGACTGCTAAATAAAAAGGACTTTTCTCAAGAATAAACCAAATCTTTGGATTCTCAACTTCATCTGATGGCTGACACACCTGAGATAAATTGTGGAGTTTATAAAAAAATCTGTTTCAGTAGATCAGAGTGTAGGGGCATGTCAATTTTCACTGGAAATTCAAAACTCAACTTTCTCCTTGTTTTTCCAAACAGTCACTCTCATCTTAAATATTGAAAAGTTATTGGAGCCTGGCCTCAAGAAGAGTCTACCTGAAATTCTCCCTGTTCCATGGTTCTCAGTTAGGACCAGAAACTAATTCAATGCCAGGGTTACTCCAGAGTTAAAGTTAAGCTGTCACACAAAGATAATCCTTTTCTATATCAAACACTTAAAAATAATTTTTTTTAATGTGTATGCTTTCAGTAACCTCGCTGCCAGTTTGATTTCAAGCAGCTCAAGCACAATCTTTACCTAAGATGAAGGGGCTAGACATAGAAAACTGAAAGTAAGAAACAGAGTATTGAAATACTTTCAGAGATTTCATTCCAACATGAACTGTTTATCTTGTAGATTATGAGGACTTTGGGTTTCTCCATGATTCTGCCTTGAAAGTTAGGGGAGTCATCCCCTACTGTTCGAGTTTTACAAGACTGGAAAGGAGATAAGCAGCTTCCATATTCTCACAGTCTTGAAGGAAAAGTCCTCCTGTTTGCATTTGGAGGTACTGACTGCACTAGACCATTTCCTGCTTCCACAGGTGTATTGTTTTATTTATTTCAAATATGTAAACTGAACTCACTTTTATTAACTCACAAAACCACTCAAAACAAGGCCTTTCCAAAAAAGTTGAAAATAAATACATCCATTGAAACCTTTCAATGAACCGGAGAACAAGTAACTGATTGCTTTCTAGGTACCGCAGAAAGGTGAGGGAGAGAGCCGAAGTTACTTTAAGTTGCTAATTGTTTTCTGAAAATCACTGTTTAGGCCTTAAAAGTAACCAGTGAGCAATGTCTTTTCTGTTCAGAGTTAGGAAACTTTATGCTTTCTGGGTCAAAAAAATGCTCTTAGGTGCAATCATTTTAAAACAAACAAACACACTCTGCTTATCTGTGTCCATCTCACCACTTTGGACGTTAATCATCACTGAAATAGATACCCCAGTCCCTTGGCCTCAAAGAGCTCCAAGCCTACAAGACCCTGGCTAAGGAATGAATGTACATGCCAGGGCAAACACCTCAGAGCCTGACTCCCTAAACACCTATTGTTAATTCTAGGCAAATCTATGACAGGCAAATTCAAGAGAGAACCCAGGTAATGCTCAAAGGATATTTGAAATAAAACTCAAGTTTGAAAACATACAGGACTTACTTTAGAAGGGAGATGATCAAGAGAGGTAAAAGTACTTAATATAAGACTGCAAAAGTATTTTTTAAATAGATTTACATACATGGGTATACTTTTTTCTTTCCATTCCTTGTTTTTGTTAACTTAACAGTGTCAGAATTTACAATTAGCACCTTTGTTCTTCCACCTGTCATATTTTCTAACTTCTTGCATTTAGCCTATATTATAAACTGACAGAGTTAAATTTCATTGTTTTGTTCTTGAAGACTGAACTAGCTTAGTTTTGCCTCTACTCTTTAGGGAAAACTTAAAAGATTGCTATATGAAACATTTCCTTGATTTTTATATTAAAGATATTTCTATTCCCCCAGGATTCATAAAACTTTCAAATTAAACTGATTTTAAACCAGATGACTGACTCAAACTGTCTTTGTGTCCACTTGAAAAAAAAAAAGCTCAGGAAACCTACCAGTGTTCACTGTTTGGGCAAGAGGCCTAAAGGGAAGCAAATTATTTGTTTGTGGTTTCAAAGTGGCCAAAATGCCTTCAAGCACAAGTATAAGACCATTAACAAATCACAAGGAACCAAAGCAGTTCATCTTACTCAACAAAGCTATGATCAGTTAGGAAGAGCCAAACTGAATGGGACGTGCCCTGGGCCGGAAGGTCAGTAAACCTTAGCAGTTTGTGTTTCTGAGAATTCAGGAGGCTCTTCGGCAGGGAGAGCAGACCCTAAAGCCCACAGCTTCTGCTGTCAAGTTTCCAAAAACATTCAGGACAGGTGAGAGAAATTCAGCCGTGTGTGCGTTTTCCCCCACCTTCTGTCTTTAGGCAGCCTCTCTAAGTCAAACCATCTCCACTTTTGCTCTATATAGACTGACTAGAGGAGAAGCCAGAAAACTTGAAAGTTCCATTTTACAACAATTTATTGAGTGCCTACTATGTGCTGAACACTGTGCTATCACTTACACATCACAATGGTTAAGCCTCGTTTTACTGGCTATGTTACTCTCATTCTTTATAGATGATAAAACTCTGGGGCAGTGAAGTTGTGTGGCTCCTGATAAAATGAAGTTTTGTGCTTATAAAAACTTGTCCTATTGTCCAGTGTACAGTTAATTAGCCCAAAATATGAACTACAGCCCTGCCACAATCCAAACAGCCATACTTTCATTTAACTTTGGGCCCAGGCTCCCTAATGCCCTAAGATGACTGGGGTACATGCCATCTCCCTCCAGGGATGATAACCACCCCTCTTGGTGGTTATCATGTCTCTGCAGCTGTCCAAAAACAGACCACACTGGTAAACATTCTCTCCACCTGCTGTAACATGCATAACTTTCCCCCTCAATTCAGAAAACATGAGCATGACCCTGCTCTTTATCAAGTGTTACGGTAAAACAACTTCCTAGAAGGCTAGCGATACCACATCCTAGGATACAGGCAAGAAATCAAAACATGTGGCTAAAAAATAACAAAGCCAAATCACCTGGCAGTTGCAATGCACTTTATACTGTAAACTCATTTTCATTTTGTTATTATCACTTACAGAATGCACACTCATTCACATTATCTCCCAGAGCATTTGAAAAGGAAAGAAAAATAAACATAAATTCTTTCATTTATTCATTCAGTCCCTATAAGGAGAGCAGTCTATGTCCTTACCACCTTGAACATGCCCAATCTCATCTATAAGGAGAGCAAGAAAGCCAAATTTTGCTACGGCTAGATTGGGTTTAGGCATTTCAGACAACTGCTCTTCTAGGTCAACCGATATGTTCTCTGAGTTTTTCGTTATAAGAAATGAAGATGGGCTACCCTGGTGGTCCAGTGATAAGAATCCACCTTGCAATGCAAGGGACACTGGTTCAGTCCCTAGTCTGGGAAGATCCCAAACCTGGCAGGGCAATGAGGTCCATGTGCCCCAACTACTGAGCCTCTGCTCTGGAGGCCACGTGCAACAATTACAAAAGCCCGCGGCCCTACAGCCTGTGCTCTGCAACAAGAGAAGCCCATGCAGCAACAAAGACCCAGCACATCCAAAAGAAACAAATATATGTATATTTTTAAAAATTCTTTTAACAAAATGAAGGTAACAAGACTTATATGCCCCCCAAATCCCTGAAAATCATTATTATCAACAACAAAATCATACTAGAAATAATAAAAGTTAAAATAATAAGGTTCAAAATTTCCAAAAGATTGTAGCAATCCTGGACATCATTAATAATACCCAGCTGGAAAACATACTGAAAAAGAGATTGCAATCACACCAAAAAAAAGAATAGCATATTTAGGAATAATAACAGATATGTAGTGGCTTTACAGTGAAATCCACAGAAACTTTTGAAAAGGCACAGAATTCTTTTTTTGCTAGGGGGCTGAATGAGAATGAAGATGTCACACTCTCACACACACACAAATCACAAATCCAACAAGGATAATTTAACCCTAACAGATATTACAGTCTATCAAAAGGCAACAACACTTAAAATAAAATGGAAATGGAAAAATACATCAGTGGAACAAAACAGAGTTCAAATATAGACCCAATACATATACATACATCTATGTATGTATATGTGACTATATATACACATAGATATATCAAGTTAATATCTGTCGAAGTAAGCTTTCTAAAACAAATTATTTTGTCTTTCTAAAGGGAAAGACATGAATTACTTAACAAAAAGTTCAGTGGTAACTAGGTAACTGTTTAGGAAAAAAGAAGGTTGAATTCAGGGCCTCAGGGCCCTTACACCAAAAGAAAAGTGATATTGATGTAAGTGTTGACAATTTTTAAAAATCAAATTATAAGAAAACCAGCAGAATGTCAAAGAGAAGATTTATTATGTCTGTGGAGGAATCATAAATTTCTCAGTTTTGGAAGGGGAAGGAAAGATTAAAAAAAAATCACACAAAAACTGACATATTCTGATATATTTAAATCTAAAACTTCTATAGGCTAAAAACAGTGAAATAAAAAGAACAAACTGGGGAAAATATTTGCATCAAAGATGACAGATTACAGCCTAATATCTATGACCCACAAGGACTGGAATCTATTATAAGAGTAGTGTCAATACCCCAATAATAAATGGGATAAGACTAGGAAAAGACAATCTCATAAGTGAAACAAACACAGGGGAAAATACTTATCCTGATAAAGGAAGGCAAAATAACAAAACTTTGAGATATCATTATATGTCCACTAAAATAGCAAAAATTTTTAAAATTCTTATATGAAATCGCTGCTAGTGCCACTGTAACTTGGTACAATGCCTTTTTACAAACCATAACCTTTGACCCAATAATGCCAATCTTGAGAATTTATCCTAAGGAACCAATTCAAAAAGACATGTATTATACAGTATCTGACATATCTCAATAAAGCTGTTACCAAAAAATGCATTGAATTATTCATTTCCTTGTTATCTATGACAGCAAAAAGCTGGATACAACATGAAAGTCTAATATTAGAGGAAAGTTTTTAATCTCATAGTACAGCCCACAAACATTATGTACCTATTCTGCTAGGATCAGTAGGATAGCAACTAAGTGGGGGAAGATGTGTGCAAATGAAAAGCAATTTTTAAAACTGAACAGCTGCCTAGAGGTGATGATATTATAACTTTTTATGTTTTAAACTAACTTTCCTTAATGTTGCTATATTAAAACTATCTTTTAACATTTTTTTACTCCAAAGTGGATGGAGTTGGGTGCAATCAGAAAGTTTTTACTCCAATTCCACACATTTTCTCCCCTTCCTATGTAACAGCTTACATGATTAAGTTCTGCATTCACAGACTTCAGATCCTACCAAGAACAGGCCAAATTACAATACCATGCCTTCGCGTACAGTCTGTATACCTCATCCAACTCCCTGCCACAAGCAGGTACCCTTTTTGTGTGTCATTCTGCCTCCATCAAGTCATAAATTACCGCTGACACTTGGACCACGGGCGTTTTTTTTGGAGTGTGAGCCCTTTTCTCCATATTTGATTTTATCAGAGCCCAGAAACCTAACGACCCTTAGAAGAGAGCGAGAGGATGAATGTCCATAAAAACGTCCTGACAGACCACATAAGGGACATGGGTCCTACACCTGGATGGGAGGAGACCTCTAAAGCCACAGACCAGCCGGGCTCCTCTGGAGCTAAGGAACCCAGGCGGTCAACGTCTGCGAAAAGACACATTTAACAGCTGAAGAGAGTGCTTAAGATGGCTAATTATGAGGAGCTGCCCACAGAGAAGGGTGCTGACTAAGGGAGATGCTCTTGGGAGGTTTCCTCAGATGGAGGCCTCCGAGAGGAACTGGGTGCTCGGGAAGTGGTCGGAGAAGGCCAGGTTTGGACCTCGGAATTCAGGGTACGACACGGCCCCAGGCCGACCAGGCCGCGGCGCCCCGCCCTTTCCCGGGACGCGGGCCGGCCTGGGGCGGGGAGCGGGCGGGCGCTTACAGGTCGGTGCCGAGCCGCGTGAAGCCGGAGTTGAGCGAGGCCCGGGCTATCCGGCGCCAGAGCAGGTCGCAGCTGGTGAAGCGCCGCAGCCAGCGGCACACCTGAGCCAGGCGGCCGAGGGCCTGCATGTCCAGGTAGGAAAAGATGAGCAGCAGCAGCTCCTCCGGCAGGCGCAGGAGTGCGGGCCCCGCGGCTGGGCGGCAGGCTGGCTCCCGGGCCGCCGCCGCCGCCGCCTTCTCCTCAGCCGCTGTCGCCATGGCCGCCCGTGTCCCCGCGAGGCGGCCCCAAGCCTGACCCCCTCGTCCCTGTGCTCTTGCCGGCCTGGCGTCCTCCCGCCTCCCAGTCCTGACCCTCCATTCCTCCTTCTTCCCCTCATCCCTTCCTTTGGCCTCCTTTCGCGCCCCTGCGCTCCCCTCATCTCCTCTGACGAGCCTTCTCGCCCCTTCCTCCACGCTTCCGCCTCTCTCTCCTGCCTTTCCTAGGCCTGCACTCGGTCCCGCCTCGGCCCCCAGTCCCGTTTCCTCCTTCCCCTGTGGCGGCTCCGGCTTTCCTTCCGCCCCGCTTCCTTTTCCGCCTTGCCCTGCTCCCGCTTTCCCCTTCCCCTTCCTCCGCTTTCCTCTCGCGGCTCTCCCTTCCTCCTGCAGTTTCCTCGTCTCCCCACTCTCGCCCTCGCCGGGCCCACCGTTCCCGGGGGGCCCCACGCCGCCCTGGCTACCCATGAGCGGCCGCGGGGCCAGCCCGACGCGGACGCAAGCCCGAGCCGCCGCCACAGCCGCCGCCCCGGGAGGAGGCGACACCATGCCGGACCGGGTCACATGAGGCGGCGCAGGCCGAGGCCTGGGCCCGCCCCTCACACCCGAGGCCGTGGAGCGGCTTCGTAGTGCGGGCGGGGGCCGGACACCGGCCGCCTCCCATGCCCCGGGCCGCCCGGAGCTTGTGCTGGAAACACAGCGTGCGTTCATCTAGCACGTGAGGCCCACCAAGCGCCTGCTTAAGACCGCCAGAGAAGCTTCTGCCTTCAAGGAGCAGCTAGTTTGAGGTCCTGCCCTCAAGAAGCACCCACTTGGGTGGCCTTCCCCGTCTCATACCCCTCTTCTACCTCGTCTGATGCCTGCTTTCCACAGGCCATATACCAGGGCCTCACGAACTGCACCCCCAGAAGTTGGCAGGTTCCTTAGGCCGGGATCTCACATGGGGTATATACCTCAGTTCTAGCAATGAGATGGTATTTTTGACATTTTGGAAGATTGCAGTCCTCTAGATCCTGCATCCACTCCCTGGTCATGGATAAGAAAATGGTAAAGCTATTAGTCGCCACCCAAGTGCAAGTGGATTCTCCAGGGTCATCCAGGAGCCCTTCCCCACACCATTCATTCCATTCACGAGGGTACCATTTTGAAGGGAGAGCTAAGAAAAGTCTACCGAAGCCCCATGCTGTCCCATACTGTCCCCTCGAGTCACACATGGCTTAGGGGCATTGAAAATGTGACTAGTCCAAATTGAGGTGTGCTGTAAGTGTGAAAACCCACCGGATTTTGAAGATTTATGCAAGATAAAGAATGTGAACTATCATATTAATAGTTTTCTATTAAGTACATGTTGAAGTGATAAGATTTTTGATACATTGGCCTAAATATACTTTTGTAACTATTAGAAAGGTTAGAGTTATACATGTGACTTGAATTTGCGGCCCACGTTTTTTCGATTGAACAGCACTGGGGGAGGCAGTGAGATTTGCAGGTGGGGGAGGAAGATACCTATCCCTAAGTATCCTGTGCCCCAAACCCTAATAGTAAACATTTTAGGGGTTTATTTTGTTTTTACATCTTAAGATCCATTTTCAGGAGCAAGAGTGAATGAAAAATCAACTCTGGAAATTATTCAACATGTAGCATAAGGAGAGACCTAGGAGAGGAAGGACATTGCATTATGTCACTGCAGAAGCATCATGTAACAAGGTCAGACCGGAATCTGGCTTTGCCCTAGAATTGCTTTTTGATCTTAGCAAAACAACAACAAAAAACCCCACCTATCTTGGCCTTTTAGTGTTCTCAGTCTGTAGTGGAGATAATGCCTCTGCCTTACTTTCGAAGGATAAATGAGATGATCCCTGTAAAATGCTTTGAACTCCTCTAAGAAAATTCTCAATAATAGTTACAGGTCAAATCCTGTTACAAAAAAATACCCTACAAAAGGTGTGTGTTAGGGTGGGGGGAGGTACAACAAAGGCTTTGTGTAGAAAAAAGATTTCCAAACTCCAGCCAGTGGTTTACTTATTAAAAGCAATATTTGACATGACATTTCAGTACAACTAAAGAATTTAGACCATCTCTTAGAAATCATTATAAAGATATTTACTTATTTCATACTGTTAGAAGGCTGTTGAGGTAGGAATGCTGAATATTGAGGTAATATCATCAACTCAACATTTATTGATTTTGCTACAGTTGTATACTGTGAGCCACTCTGGAAGGAAAACAGATGAATATAGCATATGGTTCCTACATTTTATCTTCTGATTTGTGTTAAACATGTTTGTAATTTCTTACTGTTTGACTATTTCTTTTTAACCATTTCTTTACACAGAGTAAAACTAAGTAATTCATCCGCACTGTACCTAGTTTTCAGTAGAGGACTTGAAGGCACAGAAAATTGTTTAATTAAATCAAGTATTAAAATCCACAGTCACACAAATGCAACTTACTCTTTATCCCATGTTGCCCTTATTGTTGGAGAAATTAAACCATCACTTAAAAATATCAAATCACCTCCTATTGCACCCAAATTGGAGATCAAGTGAACTGAAATTTATGGTTTACTGATTTCCAAAATAAGCCAAAGTACTCACTATGCAGAAAGGCAAAGCCAAAATGGAAAATTGGCATATATTCTGTTATTTGGTGGTGATTTGCTGTACCCCTAAATTCCTAAGCTATTAAAAAAAAACCCTTCAGAGAAGCACCTAGAATTTTTCATCAACCCTCCCTCCCTCACAAAACAAAGCAAAAAAATCCAATGTGGAATTTAAATCAAACTTGAAAAAAACTACATCACAAAAAGCACTTTTAAAATTCTTTTTGGAGACAGGTTATTTTAAAAAATCAGCTGGATGAGAATTTCCTGTTGGTCCAGTGGTTAGGACTCCATCCTTTCACTGCCCAGGCCCTGGGTTCAATCCCTGGTTGAGGAACTAAGATTCTGCAAACTGCATGGTGCAGCCAAAAAAAAAGATAAAAAATCAGCTGGGGCTGAGAAAAATCATTTGAAACAAAAGTAAATGCATATCTTCATGGAATACTGAATGGTGTTTTATTATCAAAGAAAATAAACACCTTAATAGCTAGAAAAAAAGAAAATAAAAAGAGTACACTGGACTTCAGAACATCTTTAGAAAAGTCTTCAACTCCCTTGAAGTTCAAATCCAGGAAACATAGTGAAATAATATGAGGGGGGTTGAAATTTACCTTGTTTTTATAAGGCATTTTAAATTTAGAATTTGCATAATAAGTAAACTGTAAGCATTGGACTACTTTTAACTTAGAATGCCAAAAACATGAAATTCATAATATTTTAAAACAAGATTCGATATGAATTTCTTTTTTCTATTTTTTTAATAGAAGATAAGTGATTTGCAGTATCAGTTCTAGTTGTATAGCACAGAGACTCAATATTTTTGTAGATTATATCCCATTTTAAGTTATTATAGAATATTGTCTATATTTCCTATGCTGTAAAATGTATGAGACTCAATATGAATTTCACTGGGAATTTAGAAATACTAATATTAGTTTACTTTTAGAGAAGATATTTAAGTTCAGGTGTAAAGTTCTTCGTGTATGTCCATGTAACTGACTTGCATAGTAGTAATTATTGTTATAGGTATTTTATATGTTTAGGATTGTGAAAAGGCTAGAACTGTGTGTTATGTACATTCTTGTAAACATAGATGACAATCTTAGGCAGGAGACTACTCCCACATCCAATATGCCAGTGCCCGCATGCCTCTTAAGCCCTCAGGGCCCCAGCCTTTAACTTTAAAAGTAAGCAGATTTAGCAGGGGAATTATTCTGAGATGAGTGAGAAAGAATGAGATTATTTTGTGAATGACAATTTATAATAATAATAATAGCATATATTTATTGAGCACTGACTGTGTATCAGGCACTATTATAAGAGCTTTCCATGTATTGTCTCACTCTTATCAATAACCACATAAGATACGACTAACCTATATTTTTTGCAGAAGATGAAACTGAAGCATATGGTCACACCGTTCCTAAATGACAGAACAGATATCAAATCTAAACATTCTAACCCCAGATTTCCTACTCTGAACTGTGTCTTCACCATGGTGGTGGTTTAGTCACTAAATTGTGTCTGACTCTTGCGACCCCATGGACTGTACCCCACCAGACTCCTCTGTCCATGGGATTTCCCGGTGGATTGCCATTTCCTTCTCCAGGGGATCTTCCCAGCCCAGGAATCGAACCCCGATCTCCTGCATTGCAGGCGGATTCTTTACCAACTGAGCTACAAGGGAAGTCCTAAGCCTTCACCATACACAACAGAAAATGGAATAGGAATAAGGCACTGAATTCAGAGTCTTCTAGGATCCCTTTCAATTAATATAGCCACACCTAATAATATAATTTTCCTCTGACCATCAGGCAGGTCTGGTATCTAAATAAAAGCTGCTTCTAAACAATTAAAGTAGATCCTGTCCTTGTCTCAACTATTAATACTTTCTAAGGGTTAACATGTGGAATCTACAGCCTCTTATGCTTTTCATAATCTTTTTGCAAAAGTTTAAAAGGATTTGTAGGAACTACTGTCTTGCAAAAGAACATATAACAAAAGTTTAGTAATTTCATCATTTTACTTCAGCTTCAATTTCTTTTGTTAAATTAAATAACAGTGTATGTGTAGTATGTATTATATGAGCCTTTTTTGTAAATTTGTCCCTATTTATATATATTCAAAAGGAGACTTTGTAGAATAATGCTAAGAATGGTTATTTCTAGTAATGGAATTTTGGAATTTTACTTTGTACTTTTCCCTGTTGCTTGATTTTTTTTTTAAAGAAGCATGCATCACCTTTACAAAATCAATAAAGTCTCCCAAAAAGAAAATTACAGTTGTTATGCATCCAAACACACCATGCAACAAGACAGTTGGAGAAGCCTAGATCATTGCCAGAGTTTTAAGACTAGCCACCTAAGTTTCTTCAAATTTTATTTCATTTAAAATGTGTCTCATGTAAGAGTAAAATAAAGAACAAATGAGAGTATAAGAAAGAAGAAATGAGGACTAATGATAAATGTATAAACATTTGAGCATCACATGAATAGAAAGATAGAGTCTAAAGTTTTATTTTCAGAAATTATATGTCAGATTCAGTTCAGTTCAGTCACTCAGTCATGTCCAACTCTTTGTGACCCCATGGACTGCAGCACGCCAGGCTTCCCTGTCCATCACCAGCTCCCAGAGCCTGCTCAAACTCATGTTCATCGAGTCGGTGATATCATCCAACCTTCTCATCCTCTGTTGTCCCCTTCTGCCTTCAGTCTTCCCAGTCAATCAGTTCTTTACATCAGGTGGCCAAAGTTTTGGAGCTTCACTTTCAAAGTCAGTCCCTCCAGTGAATATTCAGGACTGATTTCCTTTAGGATTGACTGGCTTGGTCTCCTTGCAGTCCAAGGGGCTCTCAAGAGTCTTCTCTAACACAGAGTTCGAAAGCATCAATTCTTCAACACTAAGCCTTCTTTATGGTCCAACTCTCACATCCATACATGACTATTGGAAAAACCATACCTTTGACTAGACGGACCTTTGTCGGTGAAGTAATGTCTCTGCTTTTTAATATGCTGTTTAGGTTGGTCATAGTTTTTCTTCCAAGGAGCAAGTGTCTTTCAATTTCATGGCTGCAGTCACCATCAGCAGTGATTTTGGAGCCTGAGAAAATAAAGTCTATCACTGCTTCCATTGTTTCCCCATCTATTTGCCATGAAGTGATTGGACCAGATGCCATGATCTTAGTTTTTTGAATGTTGAGTTTTAAGCCAGCTTTTTCACTCTCCTCTTTCACTTTCATCAACAGGCTGTTCAGTTCCTCTTTGCTTTCTGCCATAAGGGTGGTGTCATCTGCCTATTGAGGTTATTGATATTTCTCCTGGCAATCTTGATTTCAGCTTGTGCTTCATCCAACCCGGCATTTTGCATTTTGCATATGTTAAATAAGCAGGGTGACAATATACAGCCTTGATGTACTCCTTTCCCAATTTTGAATCAGTCTGTTGTTCCATGTTCAGTTTTAACTGTTACTTCTTGTTCTGCATTCATATTTCTCAGGAGGCAGGTAAAGTGGTCTGGTATTCCCATCTCTTGAAGAATTTTCCAGTTTGTTGTGATCCACACAGTCAAAGGCTTTGGCATATTCAATAAAGCAGAAGTGGATGTTTTTCTGGAACTGTCTTGCTTTTTTGATGATCCAACAGACGTTGGCAATTTGATCTCTGGTTCCTCTGCCTTTTCTAAATCCAGCTTGAACATCTGGATGTTCTCGGATCACATATTGTTGAAGCCTTGCTTGGAGAATTTTGAGCATTACTTTGCTAGCATGTAGGATGAGTGCAATTGTGTGGTAGTTTGAACACTCTTTGGCATTGCCTTTCTTTGGGATTAGAATGAAAACTAACCTTTTCCAGTCCTATGGCCACTGCTGAGTTTTCCACATTTGCTGGCATATTGAGTGCAGCACTTTCACAGCAATTCCATCACCTCCACTAGTTTTGTTTGTAGTGATGCTTCCTAAGGCCCACTTGACTTCAGACTCCAGGATGTCTGGTTCTAGGTGAGTGATCACACCATCGTGGTTATCTAGATCATTAAGATCTTTCTGTGTATTCTTGCCACCTCTCCTTAACATCTTCTCCTTGTTAGGTCCATACCATTTCTGTCCTTTATTGTGCCCATCTTTGCATGAAATGTTCCCTTGGTATCTCTTGGTATCTGCTCAAATTTTCTTGAAGAAATCTCTAGTCTTTCCCATTGTATTGTTTTTGTTTATATTGTTTTCCTCTCTATTGTTTTCCTCTGTCAGGTTGGCAGTTTATATTCTGAAATCCTCTTAGAAACACCAAGATGTGATCTGTTTTTCTGTGAATCCACTGTCTTTGTCATATTCAAAGATAATATATTTTTATTTCATATGAAACAATTTAAAATAGTCTAAAAATAGTTACTTTATGCAGAAAAGACTAGAAGGAAATATGTTCAAATTCTAGAAATGGATGCTGATGAAAGGTGGAATTATGGAAAGTTCTCTCTGCTGCTGCCTTACCCTTTTCTGTATTTTCTAAGTTTTCTGCAGTGAACATATATTACATAAATAATGAATTTTTTAAAAAAGAAAAAAACCTAAGAGGTGTTTGTACCTGAATGTACAAAATCATTTCATTCAATTTAAGCTAATTAATTTTAATATTTTTAAAAGTCCATTTTATAAATCTCCCACACATAATTCCAAACAATTTGTTATACTTCACCTTCGAGGACATGGAGCACAACTACTCTCCCCCACCACAGACACATACTCCCAAAAGGACTGCATGTGGTGACTTCCTTCCAAAGAATATAGTATGTAAAGAAGAGGGGGAGAAAAGAGTAACTTTTTGTGGAGAAGGCTGACAAACACTATTTCAGCCAGGTGATCAACACCTGTTCAATATCATCAACTGTAAGTCACATAGATAGTGGGTACCCTTGATACACATGATGAAAATGGTACTTTACCTCTGTAACCATGCTCCCCAAAAGCCATAATTCCAGTCTAATAATGAGAAAAACATGAGACAAATCCAAACTGAAGGATGGTTTATGAAACTACCTGACCAGTCCTCCTCAAAAATGTCGAGATCATCAAAAACAAGGCAAGTCTGAGAAATTGTCACAGCCAAGAGGAAACAAGAGTCATGACAAATAAATGGAATGTGGTATCCTAGAGCAGAAAAGAGAAAGAATATTAGGTAAAAACCAAGGAAATCTGATTGGTCCATTAATCATTACAAATGCACAATACTGACATAAAATGTTGATAAGGGTAGTATGTAAGAACTCTATTCTGGTTTCACAATTTTTCTGTAAATCTAAATCTATTATACAAAAATAAAGGTTTTTTTTCTGTAAATTTATTTTACCCTTTTATGACTTTTTAGAGAAAATCTTGGCAAAACTTGTAATGCACATGAAGGCTATGTTTCCTGAGTTAGAAATTTGTGATATTATGAAACCCTAACTTGTCATCCCAAATGCAAAAGAAAGAAATAAAAATAATGTCCCATAAGTCATCTCCAACAAAATTTAAACTACTACTTAAGACTTTTAATTATCCAAACTTATAGCTATACTAAAAAGATTGATTTTCCAGAGAGTCAGATGTCATTCTAAGATACTGTTCTGCCTTTACAACTGTGAGAAACACACATGGGTTTGTGCATGCTAAGTCACTTCAGTCATATCCGACTCTTTGCAACCCTATGAACTGTGGCCCACCAAGCTCCTCTATCCATGGGGATTCTCCAGGCAAGAATACTGGAGTGGGCTGCCATGCCCTCCTTCAGGGGATCTTCCCGACCCAGGAATTGAACCTGCATCTCTTATGTCTCCTGCACTGGCAGGCAGGTTCTTTACCACTAGCGCCCTCTGGGAAGCCCAAATACATACATAGATACATACATAAAAATAAAGTTACCACTGAAATAAAATATATATAAATAGGAGTTCTTTTTCAAGAAGAAAATGATAAGTTCTAGGGAAAAAATTTCCTTTAAGCATCTTCAGATCTTCTGGAAGAAAGTACAAGGTCAAATATAACCTTCTTGTTTCTGTTTCTATAATTATTACAATTTAAGAATGTGTAACCTTCAGGTAAATTTTTTTCATTTGAGTCATTCATTACAGTGACTAAAACCACAGGATGTAATTTATCTTGTCCTAGGTTTGGGGTCCTGTTAAAAATGTGAAAAACACAAAAGACAACTTTTCTGAAATAGCATTCAGTTACATTATTTTGAACAGATCGTGGATTGTGTTCAGCTTTTAAATACAAACAAAAGTTTGGATATGAATGGAATAAATATTGGTCTTATTTAATTTGGGGGATTTTTACTTTAGTTTTAAAAAATGTGTGTGTGTATACACACACATACATATATATACACACATACTATGTAAAGAGAATTATGACTTTTAGGCCCATATTTAACTGTTCTCTTTTGAGAACCTATGTCACTACTTCTAAAGAATTATATACTGTAAAATTGCTTTTCGCCCTTTCTCATAGCAGTGTTTTCCCCTTTCTTATGGCATCTTTCAAATGGAAAGATAAGTGAGAAAAATCCCCTACATTTAAAACCTACCATGGAGAGAAAAGCAGGAAGCAGTCCATATCCCCTGGGGATCTTCCCAGGTTCAGCAGATTGACCTGAAAAAGGAGTACAACTTGAGTTCCTCCTTCAACAACGCAAGCTCCAGTCAGAGAAGTTTCCAAACACATGGAGCTTAGCAAAACCACCTGCTTCTAACACAAGACAGTGGCCACTGGACTACCAACTCTGTTGCCTCAAGCCAACACCAGCTCTCCTTCACAACAGATGATGGGCTTTCTGCTAGAAGAGCTTCCCCATTTAAAAAAAAGGGGGGGGGGGGGGCGGAAAGAGAAATTTAACTTCACATATGTGCCAGAAGCTCATAAATTAGGAGTGAAATGGACAGATGAAAAACCTGAAATTGAAGTCAGTCTGACAGTAGAACCAAACAATAATTGCACAGATACCAGCCTTGGCAAGATAAAGTGAGGAGTTCAAATCCCCACTTGGCCAGGGCATGGGCCTCCGGGTGCTATAGGAGCCAACAGAAAGTGGAAAGGAAATTTTGCCCAGGTGCTTATGCTTTCCTCAAGCATGACCAATCTCAGCAGATGTGTGGCACAACCCAGGATCCTTCATTTATCATCTCTTAATGCAAATCAAAATTACAATGAGGTACCACCTCACACTGGTCAGAATGGTCATCATTAAACATTTACAGGGGGCTGTTCTGGTGGTCCAGTGGTCGAGAATCCACTTTGCAGTTCAAGGGACACCAGTTCAATCCCTGGTCCAGAAAGATCCCATATGCTGCAGAGCAACTAAGCCCCTGTGCCACAGCTACTGAGCTCGAGTGCCTACAGCCCATGCTCCCCAACAAGAGAAGCCACCACAATGTGAAGCCTGTGCACCAAAAGGAAGAGTAGCCCCCACTCACCACAACTAGAGAAATCTTCCATGCAACAATGAAGACCCACTACTGCCAAAAAATAAATACATCTTTTTTTTTTTTAAAGTTTACAGGGACTTCCTTGGTAGTCCAGTGACCAAGAATCCACATTCCCGATGCAGGAGCCCATGTTTGATCCCTGGTTAGGGAACTAGATTTCACATGCTGAAACTAGGAGTGCACCTAAACAGTGCACTTTAGTTGCACAACTAAAGATACCACAACTAAGACCCAGCACAGCCAAATCAATAAAATACTTTTAAAATTTACAAATAGGGAGCTCTCTGGTGGTCCAGTAGTTGGGACTCTGTGCTCTCACTGCCAAGGGCCCAGGTTCAGTCCCTGGTCGGGGAACTAAGATCCCACAAGCTGCATGGTATGGCCCCACAAAAAAAAGTCTATAAATGATAAATCCTGGGGAGGGTGTGGGAAAAAGGGAACCCTCCTACATTGTTGGTGGGAATGTAGATTGGTGCAGCCATTATAAAAACAGCATGGAGCTTACTTAAAAAACTAAAAATAAGAGTTGCCATATGATCCAGCCGTCCCACTCCTGGACATATAGCTGGAGAAAGCTCTTAATTTGAAAAGATACATGTACTCTAATGTTCACAGCAGCACTATTTAGACATGGAAGCAACCTAAATGTCCACTGACAGATGAATGGGTAAAGATGTGATATATACATGCAATGGAATACTACTCAGCCATCAAAAAGAATGAAGTCATATCATTTGTAGCAATATGGATGGAACTAGAGATTATCATACTCAGCGAAGTAAGACAGAGAAGACAACATGATATCATTTGTACTGGGCTTCCCTGGTGGCTCTGATGGTAAAGAGCCTGCCTACAATGCAGGAGACCTGGGTTCGATCCCTGGGTTGGGAAGATCCCCTGGAGAAGGAAATGGCATCCCACTCCAGTACACTTACCTAGAGAATCCCATGGACAGAGGAGCCTGGTAGGCTATAGTCCATGCGATTGCAGAGTCAGACACAACTGAGTGACTTAACACACACATCATTTGTACATGGAATCTAAAAAAATGATATGAAAGAACACATTTACAAAACAGAAACAGACTCACATGCATAGAAAACAAACTTATGGTTACCAAAGAGGAAAGGGGGAGGGAGGGATAAATCAGGAGTTTGGGATTAGCAAATACAAACTACCATATACAGAAAAGATAAACAACAAGGTTCTACTGTATAGCACAAGGAGCGATGTTCAATATCCTATAATAAACTATAATGGAAAAGAATATATATATATGGATCACTTTGCTGTATACAGAAACTAACACAACACTGTAAATCAACTACAATTTTAAAAAATTTGTAATTTCTCAAGATCTCTATCTCTCATACCACTCAACAGAAGGAGAAGAATCACTGTGATCAGACCCACAACTTCTCTAGCTCTCCCAAGAGAAGGTCAACTGAATTACAGTTTCCTTGATTTGAGTCTTTAGTCATATGTGAGATAGCCTGTTGAACTGGTATTCAATTAAAGGTATATAAAGCACTATTTAACATTTTGTAAGTTAAGAGAATTAAAATTAATATCAGTTAGTAGAAGGAAATTCTCAATTCAGTATCCTATGTCAACCCACATAGGAAAATAAATGAACAAAGGAACTTTAAATGTTGAAGCAGGTGGGATCCATGATGAGAACGAGAAATAACAAAGTCTTGGTATCACACAACTCCCATAAGTCCAGATTTTTGAAAACTATAAACTCACATTCCTTTAGATAATTTTTTTAAGTTTTAAAGATTTTTGAAAATAAACATTTTTCAAGAGCCTTCCATGATACAGTTAATTAAAATCCATGTTACTTTTTCAGCAGCACCCACAGTAGAGTCACAGAAACAACCTGAGAAGAAACAAGCCATTGACACAAAATAGAAATGTTTAGAACAAATGTATTTCAAACTGTTTAAATACATTATGGAACGTCCATAGAACAGAACAGTAAACAAACAGTTGTGAAAAAGAATGAGGAAGAACAGATGCAATGTTTCAGAAGGGTAGCTAATAAACATTAAGTGAAAAAGCAAAATGCAGGAGTGTATATAATATGTTGCCTTTGAGAGGTGGGTGGGAAACTACACCGGCCCGCTTTCACTTTTTGGGTGCTAGCTCTCTCTGGACAAGGACACAAAACCTTGTACCAGCTTTTGCTTCCAAGAGGAGAACTGATTGGATACAGGATAGGGTTTCTTTTCACTATACTCTATTTCATCCCTTTTGAAGTTTTAGACTATTAACTGTGTGGATTGCCTGTTGAATAATAAATATTATCTGTTAAGAAAAGCTAGGGAAGCTGTGGGTCTGATCACAGTGATTCTTCTCCTTCTGTTGAGTGGTATGAGAGGTGGAGATCTTGAGAAATTATAGATTTTTAAAAATTGAAGTATAGTTGATTTACAGTGTTGTGTTAGTTTCTGGTATACAGCAAAGTGATTATACATTTTCAAGCATATTTTGGAAATGAAAAAAATTACCACTACCTTGCCTCAGAAAGCTACAATGAAGGAATTGGGGGCGGGGGAGATGTTAACCTAGTACCAGTGTTTGCTTCCAAGGAGGAAATATGTTAACTAGGATGTCAGAAGGTAGATCAAAATTAATACCCAGATTGTGAAAATATGACAATTACTGATGGAAGGAAAAAGAATACTCACTGCATTTAAGTAAGCAGGGATACATTAGGAAAAAGGACTAAACAGAGAAAATGCTGGAATTTTTTAAATTTTTAAATTAAATTTAAAATTGGTTAAATTATTAAAAGTCCTTTGTGAAACAAAGCTTCAGAATGTGGTACTATCATAGTAAAATATATAAAGAGATTTTTCAAATGAACCCCATTAGATCCAGAAATCAGTAAAACAATTTCCCTGTCTTAAAATGCTTACACAAACATACCCCTAACACACACAAATTCAGACACATACTGTAAGCAACACACAAGACCATTAAGACAAATCTAGACTTTTATAGCTATTTCTTTTTTAGGGGTCATTCTTTGCATTTTTACTGCCCTAAATTTCCCTCTTCAAGTCACAGCAATGCAGAATTGGGCTTTCTTTCTTTTTTAGTTTTGTTTCCAACCAAGTCTTTTGTACACTTCTGGAATTTAAGCCACCTATGTTACCGCTACTTATCTATAACACCATTGCTTTGAGGGATTAAAGCAGGTTTCTTGTAATACACTTAGATCAAGAGTTATCTGAGTTGAGAAGAATATCCTGTTTGAGTTGGGGCTGAGGAATCTTTATTTTTTTATTTTTTATTTATTTTTTTTGATCTTGAGTTGTTTTGATTTCTCCTGAGAGCAGTAATCTTCAGCAAGTGATATTTTTAAAAAGCCCCAAACACACCACAAAACATTCCAAGTGATTTTAACTTCTGAATGAGGCTGGGCTACCTGAGTGATTCTCTCTCTTCTCTTCTTTGGCAGAAAGGATTAGAAACCTCCACAGAACTTGCTCTCTATTAAAGTGGAGTGCTGTGCATTCATTGGCAAGAGGTGAATTGTTTGCAGATTACATGCGAAAGAGTGTGTGTGTTTCTTTCCCACATCAAAGACTTGGATGGAAGCAGTTCTGAGTATTGCCAGGGATGCAAGAATTGGTGCTAAAGTGATTAGCAAAATTGCTTTCCTGCAAAAGAAGCACAAAACATTACCTAGGGATTAGAGGAGGAGAGGGCAAGATTAAAGGTGATGTTGAATTTTGGGTGGAATATCTTATCCATCTTTTTCAAATCATGCTTCAAGGATTCTGTGGCCCCTCCTTGAGGAAACTGAACAAATCAAAGTCTCGGTTTCTCAAGTTTTGTACATGGGGCGCTGACAAGGTAAAATTAAAACGACTAACACAAGTGGTACTTACTTGTGACCTCCGTATCTTTATCTCACACTGCAAATACATTTTGAATGTATTTTATTCAGCACACACCAGCAACCCCATTGACCAAAGAGTCTTTCATTTGTAATTGGTTTGTGTGTCACCTGTTGGACTTAAATGCTAGTGTTTTATTGAATTTCTGAAGTTGTTTGGTTTTAGTAAATCTTGATTAGTATTACGTTCCTTTTTAAACAGAGCTTTCACAGTTGAAACTTTCACCTAACCAAAATGTAAAAATATAAAGAAAAAAAAGCCATAGAATCCATATTCTAAATAGTGAAAGAAAGATCACACAGCAAACCTCAACAATTCCTTGTTTAGGATATTATTTTAAATGTACTATGACATTCTTTGTCACTTGTTGTTGGTTTTTTTTCTCTCTCTCTCTTTCAAAAACTGAATGTAGGCCTCCCTTCTAAGAAGTCTTCCTGACTTTAAGTGTCCCAGTCAGAGTCAGGCAGAAACATGTGGGTACATGTAACTGTTCTGTATGTATAAACTTTTTCTTCCTTCTTGGTTTCTTCCTCTGAAAGATTTAAGTCCAGGGATTTCCCTGGTGGCCTAGTGGTTGACTTCACCTTCCAATGCAGGGGGGTATAGGTTCAATGTCTGGTTGGGGAACTAAGATCCCACATGCCTCCAGGCCAAAAAACCAAAACATAAAACAAAAGCAATATTTGTAACAAATTCAATAAAAACTTTTAAAAGAATTAAGTCTAAAAAAGGAATAAAGAAATTACCTGGATAGGTAGGAAAAAACATAAAGTTGAGTGTACTAGCAAAATAAATTCAGAGCAATATATATAGTATGATACCATTTACCAAAAAATTTACACACAAAACAGTATCATAATTCTTTAGGGACCATATATATTCAGGTAAAGGTAAAAAATTGGAACAGAATTATACACCTCAAATTCATGGTAATAGCTGCCTCTGGGAAGGAAGGTGGGAGATTTGGAGGGCCATGTTGAGAGGGAATTTTCACCACATGTGTAATGTTTATTTATTTTAAATTTTCTCTTTAAAAAATTGAGATGATTCACTTACACATAGTTAGGGCATGAGAAGTGTCACTGAAATTCTGGCCTAAAAGACATGCCTAATGTATAGGGGGTTTTTTGGTCTGATGCTATGTCTCTGTAACAATAAAACCTGTATCAAATTTATTAAATAATTCAGAATAGTTGTGACCTCTTCCTCTCCCACAATAATAACATCCTTGTAAACAAATGACCTGTGGTAATGGAGTTTATCTTTGTGTGTATTCTGTAAAGAGTCAGAACATACCGTTGAGTCCTCAGTAAAAAGAATCAATAGGTGAATAAATAAATAAGCACTGTTTGCCTGCCACCCTGCATGCAACAGTTTGTGGACATTTTCATTTTGAAGTTGTTTCTCGAGGTTGCCTATGTGACTTCTTCGCTTTCAAGAACTTGTTGAGAACAATCATTTTTTTATCTGTCTTTCCTTTGGGGTCCCGTAAGGTCACTGGCCATAAGATAGCTGTGAAATTTGACATTGTTCCGATTTAAATGCTTTACTCCAGCAAGTGCAAGACTGTGGATGCTTCCGTGTGGGGATTGCCATGGCCAGGCTGGTCCTGAGACTCGCCAGCCCTCCAGGCTTCAAAGCCTGTTATCCTTGATCTCACTAAAGAATGTTTTTGAATTCTATGTCCATCTAGTGGTTGCCTGCAAAGATCTACTTGGCTTTTTCTTTCTTCCTTTTCTTTCACACTTGATCAGTGAGATTCTGTTTGTGATGGGGGTTTTGCCCCCCTTGGTCTTTAATTCTTTCACAGGTGGTTTCAAAGTGTCTATCCTTAGCCCTTGCTTTCTATAAACAAGCAGGAATTCGTGAACTGCAGTTACTGATGGCTCTCCTCACAGAGCAATTCTCTCACTTTGAAAACAGACTGTTTTGTGGACAGTAAAGTACAGTTCTTTTTCATAGATGAGATTAGAGACTTGAGGGGAGCTGGAAGGAGGGGAGTTTCTTCCTTTCTCTTTTTTTATTTTTTTAAATGGAGAGTCTTTGTGTTGTAACTCATTTTAACAAATTCAAGAACTTATTTTACACTCAGTTGCACCTTTGGTTAAAGATGACACAGCACTAAGTAGAAGATGCTGGAATTTGCTGATTTGCTCATTAATTCCAACATCTCCAGCATCCCAAGTGTAAGGTTAAGAGTTGAAGATCAGGTGGTGACAGAGCCAATGTGGTTGCCCATCTAAGGGATCAAATTATACCAATTCTATTAAGAATGCTGATGTGCCACGGGAGGTTGACATTTTCTATGCCATTAAATATTCTTCAACAATATCATTTTAATGGCTACATAGCATTCCACTGAGTAAGATGGACCACAATTTACTCAACCAATTCCCCAGTAGTGAAAACAGGTGTTTCCAATGTTTTGGCATTATAAAGACCACTCCATACTCACATTCTTGAGTTTAATGATAAATTCCTAACAGTAAAAATGTGGCCATAGAGCATATACATTTGTTGAAGCTTTGAAGATCAGCATTCATTTTAAAATTCACTTAAAAAAAGGGATTGGAGGACAGAAGGAATTGCTACTGCAGCTACACACTTAAGATCCCAAGCAAACTTCTACTTAATCAGTTGAGAAATTCCCTCACACAATGTAAGGAAGGAGTGGGCATTGTCTGTTAGCTCCCTAGCAATTCATCTTTCACCATTGACCTACACTGAAACCTTCAGCTTAGAAAAAGAATGTAGAAGGCTCTTATGGAAGGCTTGATTCAGTGGTACTCAGGGTGCTATAATAGTCCGTGTGTGAGCATTTTCATCACTGTAGTTCACTACCGGATCCAGGACCAATCAGGATCTCTTTCACTTTGCTCATTATTGAAATATGATGCTATCTGTGGGGTGGAAATTGCTGAGGAATAACAATCAAGAAAATGAGTTCAAAAGGAGGAATCATTCAGGACTAATGATGAGGGGGTAGCTTTCTCCCTTCTGAACAGCCTAATTATTAGTTGGTATAGCCTATGCCTCCACAGAGCCTTGAACTTGGAAATCCTGGATAAATATTAGATTATGTGGCTTGCTTGCTCACATACTTTGCCACCCTAGGCTTTGTGGTCAATACAAACCCCTTTGCCTTGCACTCAATATTCTGGTTTACCCAGCCCTCTCTCCACCCTTAGTGCCCTAGCAGGAAACTTTCCATTCCATCCAAACTGAAACTATGCTGTGTTCCAAACATGAAGCATATACTCTAGAAGGACCTTTGGCTTTGGCCCAGATAGTCTGGATTTGAGCCCTGACTCTGCCATTTCTTTTCTAGGTGACCTTGGGCAACACAATTTAATCTTACTGAGTCTCAGTTTCACCATCTGTAAATTAGGGATGGCAAAGCCTGCTGTATGTTAAACTAGATACCAGCATGTTAGAGAAGTTGCAATGCAGAGCAGGCAGAATTTGATAGGTGACATGAATGTCTTGTTTATCCTGGCCTCTAAGCATTTGCTCCCACCTATTCTCTTTCTAGAAAAGTTCTCTCAGATCTGAATCCCACCCACTCCTCAAAGCAAACTCATGTTTTAGCCCTCTTGCAAGCCCTCCCATGAAAATCCTTAGCTGGTAAGACTCCCTGACTAGACTATTCATTCCACATGTCAGTGCTTCTAAATGGACTCTCTCCTGGGGCAATTTTCAGGGAGTAGTGATGCCAATTTTGTCCTAACAACAATCATAATTAATGTACACTACTTTATGCCTGCAACAATAGCCTATAACGTCAACAGAATGGATATTATTGTTATCATCATCCCTGTTTCTCAGAGATTCAGAGAAATCAAGCGATTTGTCCGAGGCCACAAAGCTAGTGTAGGCAGAACCGAAAAAACTGAACTCAACTAGACTGATTACAAAGCTCATGCCTTTGGGACTCCCCTGGTGGTTCAGTGGCTAAGACTCTGTAGTCCCAATGTAGGGGGCTCGGATTCAATCCCTGGTCAGGGAGCTGGATCCCACATGCTGCAACTAAAGATTCTACGTAAAAAAAAAAAAAAAAAAAAAAAGATTCTACTTGCTGCAACTAAGACCTGGCACAGCTAAATAAATAAATATTTTTAAAAAAAACAAAAACAAAGCTCATGCCCTTGACCTCACACAATAAATCCTCTTTGTTGTTGTTGTTCAGTCGCTCAGTCGTGTCCAACTCTTTGTGACCCTATAGACTGCAGCATACCAGGCTTCCCTGTCCTTCACCATCTCCTGGAACTTACTCAAACTCATGTCCATTAAGTCAGTGATGCCATCCAACCATCTCATCCTCTGTTGTTCCCTTCTCTTCCTGCCTTCTATCCTTCCTAGCATCTGGGTCTTTTCCAACAAGTTGGCTCGTCGCATTAGGTGGCCAAAGTATTGGAGCTTCAGTGTCAGTCCTTCCGATTAATATTCAGGGTTGATTTCCTTTAGGATTGACTGGTTTGATCTCCTTGCAGTCCAAGGGACTCTCAAGAGCCTTCTCCAACACCACAGTTCAAAAGCATCAATTCTTCAATGCCAAACCTTTTTTATGGTCCAACTCTCACATCCATACATGACTACTGGAAAAACCATCGCTTTGACTATACCAATTTTTGTCAGCAGAGTAATGTCTCTGCTTTTTAATACACTGTCTAGGTTTGTCATAGCTTTTCTTCCAAGGAGCAAGTATCTTTTAATTCCATGGCTGCAGTCACTGTCCACAGTGATTTTGGAGCCCCAGAAAATAAATTTTGTCACTGCTTTCATTGTTTCCCCATCTATTTGCCTTGATGAGATGGGACCAGATGCCACGATCCTAGTTTTTTTAGTGTTGAGTTTTAAGCCAGCTTTTTCACTCTTCTTTCACTTTCCTCAAGAGACTCTTTAGTTCCTCTTTGCTTTCTGCCATAAGGGTGGTATCATCTGCCTGTTGAGGTTATTGATATTTCTCCTGGCAATCTTGATTTCAGCTGGTGATTCATCCAGCCTGGCATTTCGCACAACGTACTCTGCATATAAGTTAAATAAGCAGGGCAACAATATACAACCTTGACGTACTCCTTTCCTAGTTTTGAACCAGTTGTTGTTCCATGTTCAGTTCTAACTGTTGCTTCTTGTCCTGCGTACAGATTTCTCAGGAGGCAAGTCAGGTGGCCTGGTATCCCCATCTCTTGAAGAATTTTCCACAGTTTGTTGTGATCCACACAGTCAAAGGCTTTAGCCTAATCAATGAAGCATAAATAGATGTTTTTCTGGAATTCTCTTGCTTTTTCTGTGATCCAGTGGATGTTGGCAATTTGATCTCTGGTTCCTCTGCCTTTTCTAAATCCAACTTGAACATCTGGAAGTTCTCGGTTCACATACTGTTTAAGCCTAGCCTGGTGGATTTTGAGCATGACCTTGCTAGCATGTGAAATAAGCACAACTGTGCAGTAGTTTGAACTTTCTTTTGCATTGCCTTCTTTGGTATTAGAATGAAAACTGATCTTTTCCAGTCCTATCTCTTTAACTGTTAATGGACATTTGTCTCTCTCTAAAGTCGTATTACTGTTGAATTTTAGGTCCTTGCCTAAGAAGAAAATGGTTGTGTTCTTGGGCATAGTAACCACCTAAAGAAACTTATTTAGTGTTTGCAGAGGCACAAAAGACATGTGCATGATATGCCAGTTCTCAGGGAAATGTCCCAGGTGAAAACTTTGTGTAAATTATTTCCCTAGGACTCAGACTGAAAACTGGGGCTTTGGTGGGAGGGTATCTCTTCCCTCATACAGCAAGTAATTACAACTCAGAGCAGCCCTCTTAGAAGTGGTTCCCCCACTGCACTTGCTGCCTCTTAACACTTGCTGCCCCTTAACACTTGCTGCCCCTTAACACTTGCTGCCCCACCCCTCAAGGCTCAAGAACTTCTGCTTAAGGGAATCACAGGTGATCTTGACTAGAAGAGATTGTAAGCATCATCCTATAACTTCATGGTCCTCCAGCACACCGGCAGATCTCCCTAGCTACACATTTCATTCTCTGAAAGCTCAGTAGACATTCTGTAGACTTAGGGAAAGTATGAGTTCCCAGTCACCTACCATCCAAAGTAGAGACATGTCTTCAAAATACCCCATCACTGGGTCAGCAACAGCCTTCCATCCAGAGTGTTGGACTACTTATTGCAAAAACCCCAGGAAGCCACATGAATCTTGATTGGACTGTTTCCGTCAATTATGTTGATAGCAGTTGCTCATCTCTGCCTTGCCCCCACCTTGGGCACTTGGGCATTAAATTTGCCAAGTTGCTTCCAGATTTGTTCAATATACGTGTATTGAGAACTACTTCCCAGGTACCTTGATAGGCACTGAGGGATAAAAAGATAGGAGATAGAATCTTCTCACTAAAAAAAATTTTTTTAACTGAAGTTGATTTACAATGTTATGTCAGTTTCTGGTGTACAGCAAAGTGATTCAGTTACACACACAGACACCTGTGTGTGTGTGTGTGTGTGTGTGTGTATGATTTTTCATATTCTTTTTCACTACAGGTTATTAAAAGATATTGAATATAGTTGCCTGAGCTATACAGGACTTTGTTGTTTATCTATTTTATATATAGTAGTTTGTGCCTGCTCATCTCAAATTCCTAATTTATCCCTCGCTAGAATCTTCTTTTTCTCAACGCCGTTTCCACGGAAAGCCACACTTTGTTACAACCGATAAACATCAAGTCAGCAATGAATCCCAAGTCACACAGAGGCAGTTTGTGTTTGTAATCTCGCTGTTTTCTGAAACCAATATGATCATTAACATTAACACAGCACTGACTTAATTATATCTAATTTCTCTGAGCCAAAAACCGGAGTTTGATCTCAATTCACATACTATTCTGGTAGATTGTTACATGTAACATCAGGCATAATATGCCTACATCTTTATCCACATTGTCTGGTAAAACCCTCTCTCCCATTTCATGATGCTGCTACCTCTAATTCTCCCACACCCATCATTCTGTCTCAAACACCAAGACCTCAAAGACCTCTTCTCCAAAGATCTTAGCCTTAAGACTTACACATTTCCCCTTGTTTCTCAACAGTACCCACCCCTCCCTAGATATTCTTTAGCATAACATCAACTCAGTCAAATGAGATCAACAAATATTTACAGAGGAGAAAGGAGGGACAGATGGGGAAGGGGACAGCTATGATTACTGACCCATCCTGCCCCAGCTTTCCCTCAGAGTGGCTTTGGATACAAGCTCAAAGCAGCAATTAAGGTAAAAGCCTAATTTCTTATACTTTGCTAGAGACCAGCAATGAACAATAGGGATTTGAAATTTTTTTTAACTATCACTTACAATAGCACCAAAAAGATACAAATACTTAGGTATAAAATCTATCAAAACATGTACAGGATCTATAGAAAGCTGCAGAACACTGATCAAAGAAATAAAAGAAGATCTAAAGAAATGGAGTGAGATTCCATTTTAGAAAGTCAGCAGAAAAAAATCAATTGCTTTCCTATATGCCAGGAATGAACAATTGGAATCTAAAATTTTAAAAAAGATGCTATTTAAAAGTTTTGTGTCGGGGCTTCCCTGAGGCTCAGTGGTGAAAACTCTGCCTGCCAATGCAGGAGACACGGGTTTGATCCCTGATCTGGGAAGAACCCACATACTGTGGGGCAACTAAACCTGTGCACCACAATCACTGAGCCTGCGTGCTGTGGCTGCTGAAGCCCAAGTGCCCCAGAGTCCGTGCCCCACAGCAAGAGAACCACCACGATGGGAAGCCCGCGCCCCACAGCTAGAGAACCACCACGATGGGAAGCCCGCGCCCCACAGCAAGAGAACCACCACGATGGGAAGCCCGCGCCCCACAGCTAGAGAGTAGCCCCTGCTCACCGCAACTAGAAAGAAGCCCAAGCAGCAGCGAAGAGCCAGCACAACCCAAAATAAATAAAAGTCTTGTCTCTTAAGAGAGTCACTTGGTTCAGGTGATTAGCACATTAAATCGGTGGCTGAGCAATTTCCACTTGACTGTGTCCTTTAGTCAGAAATCCTGGGGTTATAGAGACCTTTCAAGTAGCAGCCCAGATCTCTTCTTCAATTTTGAGTCAAAGCTGTCCTTTGAGGGATCCTAACCATCCCTGGATTCCTCTGAGGTACTATTTGTCAAGTCGTTTTTTTTCCCCTTCAAGCCTCTTTCATTTAGGCAGCCACATCTTCCCCATAGGCCCCCATTCCTCATTTTCAAATCTCCCTGCCTCTCTTGCCTCCAGCTGGTTACTGAACTTTGGTCCAGCACTTCCAAAGGCACCTCCACCCTCTAGCAAGTCATTCTGCCTTGTGTCCTGTTTCCCAACTGAAGTTTGGCTTCTCCATCCCTCACTCTTCTCCACCTCCAGCTCCTCCCATGCTCTTCCCCAGGGTACAGGTCAGTCCTTCAAGAGTGTACTTACCATGTTTAGTTTTCTCTGAAACAAATATTTGCATATGTGAACCCCACATTTTCCATATGGTTTTTCCTACTTCCCAGCCAGTGGAACTCTCAGTTTCATATATATTTTGGGAAATGAAGTTTTCCCCAGATGGTCTCTCTAAAGCACCAAAGCAAGGTCAGGGTTTTATGCGTTCCTTCAAAGGTTCTGGGCAGAGGTTAGAATTACTTGTGTTTTCTTGGTCCCATCAGCAGTTATTTCATCAGTACACCTGATAATGGGACACAACCTGGCTCATTCTGAGCTAGAAACACACCAGTGTTTGAGGGAGATGTTGAGCTATAAACTGGTATCCCCAGGGAAGGGATAGAAACCTACCCAGTTGCTCAAATAATTTTAAACCAAATCCCTTAAGAATATTTCCTCAGGGAGAGAAAAAGAGTATGAATATTAGAAAGATGATGAACCAGGTGTGCTGAAAAGGTTTCTTAGTCATTCTGAGCCCTAGAAGGGGGTGGGGGCAGCCTTACATCTCTACTGGGAAACATATTTCCCCCTTTTAAATCAGGAAAGAAAAAAAACAACAACATAGCCCCAAATAGAGAATGTTTTCTTTTGTAACTGGAAGCAAACATCACTGATGGCTTTAACAGCTGCCTGCCAACATGGCCTGAGAAGCAGGCAAGCTCAAACATTTTTTGAGATCAACACATGTACAGACATACAGTATATTAGGTCAAATTATAAATCCAGGAATAAAAGAACAAATAAACAAGTTTCAGCTTTCTCTAGGCTTTCTGAGTCCAACAACAGCTAAATTAGACTCCAAAGCAGAGAAATCTAGCTTCCAAGAAGGCAGGTCTCCCAGGAGTTCAAGTCAAACCTCCCTCTGGTAGGAAAAGAAGGTGCCGTTGTAGATTAACCGGCTGACGGCTGACCAGGTCCAGGCTGACGGCCCTGCCTAGTGGGGGCTTCCCTGTGTCTTAGCCTTACAGACCCTGAGGATGTCTGCCATTGACTTGATCTTTGACCCCAGTAAATCATTTAATATGCCATGTGCCTCTGTCCATATGTTCATGTTTGGTGTGATTTGGATGAGAATTCCAGCAAGTCTGGGTGTGCCACCCATTAGGGCTAAATTTCTCCCTTTGGAGCTTCTAGGAAGAAACTTGTGGACAGCTGCATTGCAGAGAGCCAAAGTGCCTGGACAAACCAAACTGAAATGCCTGCAGATAGTGAGACCAGGATTGCCTAAACCACAACTAACAGTCAGAAGGACAAATCTGTTCTCTGGTTATCAAAATTGACACAGGACTTTTGCGATAGTTTTGCCTTAGCACAAGAAAACCACTTAAGAGTCATAGGTGGGAAATACTGGATTATTCTTCTGATCCCTCCCCTCTATACTAGTTAGGTGACCTTGAGTAAGTCCATTAGTCCAAGGTTCTTCAGACATTAGTCAGTCATGAAATCAATGAAATAGACTAGAACTAAGTATTTTTTAATGAAGTCAAGCTGAATAGAATAGAAAATATCAGTGTTTAGTCCACAATAAGTTAAGCTCCATCGTATGTGTGTGTGGATGCATGTTTCCTGGGGTCATAAAGAATAAAAATTTCTTACTGTGTGTAACAAACAAAAGAGTTTGCCACAGTGGCTTAGACCATGGGTTTTGATTTCTTCATCTAATGAATGAAAGTCATTCATTTTATACATATACATATATAGACAGTCATATTCATATACACCATTCATATCCACATACATATATGTATAATGGGGACTACAGTGCGTCAGGCACAGTGGTATATGACCTATCCAGGGACAACAAGGCCCTGTCCTCCTCGAGCCTCAGCTAGCAGGGAAGCCAGTCAAAAAATAATTACATAACTGTTTAACTCCCATTGTATGAAGAATGCGTGTAACACCAGGTTCCTAGGTTCAGAGCCAGCCTTCCTAAGAAAGTGACAGAGAAGGGGGCAGAGAGGGATGGAGGCAAAGAATGGGGGTGGGGGTGGGGTGGAGGTAGAATTCCAGGCAGAAGGCCCAGTAAATGTGAGAAGAACCTGAAGGTGGAACAGTGTCAGCTCTACCTCAGCAATTTCTACGAGGACCACGTGAGATGACCGTGGAACACTTTGTAAACTGTGGAGTGTTATTCAAATGTGATGGCATATTATTTTAAACAGTGATTATAAACATGCCTTAAAGACGAGTTGAGGGACTTCCCTGGTGGTCCAGTGGTTAAGAATCCACCTGCCAATGTAGGGGAGGTGGGCTCGATCCCTGGTTGCGAAACTAAGATCCCACATGCCATGAGGCAACTAAGCCCTTGTGCTGCAATGAAAGATCCCGCCAGCTGCAACTAAGACCTGACACAGCCTGAATAAATTAATAAAAATACACACACACACACACACACACACACACACATATATATATATATATATATATGAGTTTAGTTTCAGCAGGCGGCCACCAGGTCCATGGTCACCCTGAGCTGGTATGGCAGCTCCGTGATGCTGAGGAGGCCTCTGGGCCCCCTCTACTGAGAGCTGACCCAAAACTGGATTCCCACAGCAGGAACCAAGAGGCCTGTGTGGGCCACTTACAGGGGCTGATTCTGGACTGGGTGCCCTACTTCAATGGCAAGTTTAAGAAAAGCGATGAATGAAAAATGACCCCTCCTCTGGTATCTGGTGGTGCTGCCTCCTTCCATCTGAGTCTCGAACATCCCAGTCTTTCAGGATGGCCCTCAAGGAAATCCACAGCACAACTTAGACTTTCTGTGTGAAAATAGCTTTGGTGTGTGAACGCACACAGCATTAAACCTTGCTCTGAAGCCTGCCCACTGGGACAAGCTCATGCTGAGGCTTGGTTACCCTGACTGCAGTCCCAGGGGCTTGGGTCACCGGGGAATCCTTTCAACTCCAAATTTAGGTGTTCTCCAAGTAACTGGCAGAAATGGCTTGATTTAAAATGTTTAATATATAATGCCTGCACAATGTTTTTATCTCTCACTGCCTTGGCAAGTTACTCCATGACTTAGTGGCTTAAGACAACAAACATTCATTATCTCATGTAAATATATACATACATACATATATATATGTGTATATATATATATATATATATATATTGAGCTTAGTTTCCTTTATTAAGCCATTCAGTGACTAGTTGAATAGTGCTTGGTGTCAGATATGGTTCTAGATTCTGGGGTTACAGCAGTAAATAAGACGGGACTGCTGCCGTGGAAAGGTTCCCTTTCAGAGACAGACGGACAATAACACATCAGTAATTTCAGAGAGCTGTCAAGTGGGGCAGAGTCACAGAGAAGTGGAGGTAGAAAAGGTGCTTTAGGTGGAAAAGCAGGACTCTCTGAGGGGCTAACAATCAGACCTGAATAAAATGAGATCTGCCACATTCTGACAATGTGACCTTGGCAACATCACCTAACATTTCAGGACTCGGTTTCCTCATCTGTTAAATAAGGATACCTGTACCCATCTCTTGGGATTTCCCTGAGGATTATCTTGCCTGAGATAAGGAACTCAAGGCCTCCAGTACAAAGCTGAGCTGGCATTAAGAGGCACTTCATTGCTAAATAATTGAGTGTCTACTGATCTGTTGTTCGAGATATTAGGAATATGTTTAGAAAGATAGAATGACAAGGAGGAGAAAGTAGGTCTCCTATTTTCAGACCAGGCTGGACAAGTCCCTCAAAAGGAGTTATCCATGATCTTCTACTCTGTGCCAGCTGGGTCCTCTGAGAAGCAGATCCTAGGTGAGTTGTGGGAGCCGTTTGGGGTGGGGGGGCAGTGGTGTCTGTGAAAGGGAGAAGAGAGAAGAGCAGCAGTGGGCAGGAAAAGGCACTAGAGGAAAGACCGCTGGTCAGAGGAGCCCTCCACTGAGTGGAAGTGGCCAGGCCTCACACCCCCGTTACCCTCAGTCACTAGCCAGGGCTGTGAAGAGTGCGGACTTGGCTCCAATAGACGGCCATGGCACGTCCCTCCTTGAAGGGAGGTCTGGGTGGTGCACCTCCACAACTGCCACAGACTCCCAGCCTCACACCAAAGACTTTTTGCTGTCAAAGGAACAGTGCTTCCTTGGGAGAGGAAAGTGAGATTTATTCTGACTCAGGGAAGGTTACACAAAAGAAAAGCAATCCAAGGGCCAGAAAACCCTAAGCCTGATTTTATGATATTCTGCATCTGTGAGGATGCCTGTAACCACCAGTTTCAGAAAACTCAACTCAAAATGGCTTGAACAATAAAGAACATTTATAACATCATACAGTAAGTCTGGAGGAAAGAGGGTCCCAGGGTTGTTTAGTTTAGAATTAAATGATGTCATCGAGTCACCATCTTGGATGAAGCAGTTTTTAATTCTGACATCCTCAGTGTGTCACAATTGTCTCCATTAGCACCGTTCATGATTCCAAGATTGTTGCTATCGTTCTAGGCATCTCAGGTGGACAAGATAAGAAGAAGACAGAAGACAGGCTCTATCTTCCCATGTGTCTTTTTTTAATCAAGAAATTCATCTCAGAATTACCCCCAGTGGACTTATCCTCATATCCCACTGGCTGGAATCTCATCTCCACCTGTACTCACATCACCAGTAACACCAATGGGATTGCCATGACTTGCAGACCTGGTGGGCCTACAGGCCTGAGATAATGAAGTTAAGAAAGTTCTTTATGGCAAAAACCACTACAATATTGTAAAGTAATTAGCCTCCAACTAATAAAAATAAATGAAAAAATAGATAAATAAAAAGAAAGTTCTTTTACTTTCATTTTTAATATGTGGCTTTGTATATATATGCATCATACACATATATACATCAGTTATGTTAGAATATAATCCTCATACTAATATATAACCTTAACTGAAAAAAATATTGATCATTAACTTTTTTAAAATTGAAATACACATAACATAAAATTTATCATGTTAACCACTTTCAAATATACAGTTCAAAGGCATCAAGCGCATTCACATCGATGTGATACCATCACCACCATCCATCTACAGAACTCATTTCATTTTACAAAACTAAAACTCTGCACCTATTTTTTGAGAGGGCTCCCCACTCTCCACAGCACCCACTTTGATGGACTCCACCACCATCAAGGGCAGCTGCTGGCCCAGGCGAGGGCCCTTCTTCAGGCACTTATCAGAGCTTTTCCTGATGGGCCTCCAGCCTCCTCGGCTGAACTCATCTCTGCATGGTGGGCTATGGGACACTCATGCTGCTGACACTGCAGGTCAACCCCACAGGATATTGACTCTGGGCCTGCCATGCCCAACTTCAAGCTGCTCATCCTGGTTTGCCCCCCTGGCTCCCTCCCTCTGTACCTATTCATCAATAACTACCCTCATCCCCTAGCAATAATCAGTCTACTGTCTGTCTTTCTGTATCTGACTACTCTAGATACCTCATAGAAGTGGAATCATACAATATTTATCCTTTTGTATCTGGTTATTTCACTTAGCATGTCTTCAGGTTCATGCATCTTGTAGCATATATCAGAGTTTCTTTCCTTTAAAGGCTAGATGATATTCCACTGTATTTATTTAACCATCTATTCATCAAAGGCCTGATGCGAAGAGCCAACTCATTAGAAAAGACCCTGATGCTGGAAAAGATTGAGGGCAGGAGGAGAAGGGATCGACAGAAGATGAGATGGTTGGATGACATCACCAAGTCAATGGACATGAGTTTGAGCAAACTCCAGGAGATAGTGAAGGGCAGGGAACCTTGGCATGTTGCAGTCCATGGAGTCACAAAGAGTCAGACTTAGCGAATGAATAAGCATTCACTAAAGGACACAGGTTGATTCCACCTTTTAGCTATTGCAAATAATGCTGCTACAAACATGGGTATATAAATACCTCTTCAGGACCCTATTTTCAATTCTTTTGGGTATATACCCAAAAGTAGAAATGCTGGATTAAATGGTCTTTTTTAAGGAGCCACCACACTATTTTCCATAGTAGCTGCATCATTTTTTTTCCCCATTTATTTTTATTAGTTGGAGGCTAATTACTTTACGATATTGTAGTGGTTTTTGCCATACATTGACATGAATCAGCCATGGGTTTACATGTGTTCCCCATCCTGAACCCCCCTCCCACCTCCCTCCCCACCCCATCCCTCTGGGTCATCCCAGTGCACCAGCCCCGAGCACTTGTCTCATGCATCCAACCTGGACTGGCGATCTGTTTCACACTTGATAACATACATGTTTCGATGCTGTTCTCTCAGATCATCCCACTCTCGCCTTCTCCCATAGAGTCCAAAAGTCTGTTCTGTACATCTGTGTCTCTTTTTCTGTCTTGCATATCGGGTTATCATTACCATCTTTCTAAATTCCATATATAGCTGCATCATTTTTTAAAAAATAATTTTATTGGCTAAACTATTTCAAGTTACAGATATCATTTTGTGTGTGTGTGCCGAGTCTTACTTGTGGCACATAGGACCTTTAGTTGCAGCATACGGGGTATCGTTCCCTGACCAAGGGTCAAACCTGGACCCCCTACAATAGGAACATGGAGTCTTAACGACTGGATTACCAGAGAAGTCCCAGGGCTTGTACCATTTTAAATTCTCGCTTAACAGTGTGCAAGCATTCCAGCTGCTCCACATACACACCAATACTTGTTATTTTCTGGGTTATATCCATCTTAATGGGTTTGAGATAAGATTCCAATCATGGCTTTGATTTGCTTTTCACTAATAACTAGTGATGTTGAATATCTTTCATGTTCCTGTTAGCCATTTGTTTATCTTCTTTAGAGAAAGTTAAACCCTTTTGCCCAGTTTTTAACTGGGTTGTTTGTTTTCCTGTTGTTGACTTGTAGAAGTTATATTTTTTGGATATTAACTTCTTGTCAGATTTATGATATGCAAATATTTACCAATATGTGATTTTTTTTTAAAGGTTAAAAGCTCATACCATGAAACCTGCCTCTTAGATTCAAATCCCAGTTGTGCCACTTACAGATCTACAGGTAGAGGAAGGGTGAACAATCAAAAAATCTGGGGTCTGCCAACAAGGAGAAAGGGCAATGACAGTTAAGTAGGCAAACAGCAGAGTCCCTTACACAGCACTAGATGTCAAAGGCAGGTAGGTATATATGTGGCTTATGTCATTTTTCAAACTGAGAAGCATAAATGTCAAGTCATAATAGAAGATAATGTTTCACTGAGTCTCACTATGCCAGGTCCTTTATATGCATAATCTCATTTCATTTATTCATTCAACAAGTATTTAAGGAGCCACTTCTGGTGGCAGGGTCTGGGGAAGGGGCAGCAGGAGCCATGTCGGGCTGCAAAGGTGGCAAGAAGAAGCCCCTGAAGCAGCCCAAGAAGCAAGCCAAGGAGATGGATGAAGATAAGGCATTCAAGCAGAAGCAGGAGGAGGAGCAGAAGAAACTCGAGGAGCTAAAAGCAAAGGCCGCGGGGAAAGGCCTCCTGGCCACCGGTGGAATTAAGAAATCTGGCAAAAAGTAAGCTGTTCCTTGTGCCTGAGGCAATGATGACCCTTAGTTCCATTCCTGTTTAAACACCTGGATTCCCTGCCGTAATATCCATTGCTGCCTATTGCTAGAATGAAGTGTTGTCTTGGAACCTATTGTGCATTTAAGAATAAACTTTTGTAAAAAAACAAACAAACAAACAAACAAGTATTTAAGGAAAGCCTAATAGGAACCTGTGACTGATGAGCTAAAAACAAAATAAAGTAAGAAATCAGACATTGTGCCTGCCCTCAATGAGTTAAGACTTTGGTCAAAGAAAAAACTACAACAATTGCTAAGTGTTTAAAGATTAGGTCCATGGTCCTATGGAAACAGACTTAGTCAAGCAGATCACGGAAGAAGTAGGTACAATTATTATCCCCACAGGAATGGAAGCTCTGTGAGTGCAGGGTCCTTGTCTGTCTTATTCACCAATACATCTCTGTTGCCTAGGACAATGCCTGACACAAAATAGCTCTCGGGAAACATTTGTTGAATGAAGGACTGTACCTTCATTTTACAGATGACGAACTCAAATCTCAGAAAGGGTAAGTAATTTAACCAAGGTCACAGTCCTAGATGATGCCAGGTAGTTAGTGCTGCTACTTGAGCTTCTAACCTTTTAAAAAGTCACACATTTTTAAAAAGTAGAAAACAAAAACCCTGATTTGAAAAGAAATTATTTGAAATAGCAGCATTATTTACATTAGCCAAGACATGGAAACAACCTAAGTGTGTATCATCAGATAAATAGAGGTGTGATATATATTAAAATGGACTATTACTTGGTCATAAAAATTTTAATTTTGCCATTTGCAATGATATGGATGGACCTGGAGGGTATTAGGGTATTATGCTTAGTGAAATAAGTCAGACAAAGATAAATGCTATATGTTATCACTTAAATGTGGGCTCTAAAAAATAAGACAAATGAATGAATATAACAAAATAGAAATAGACTTACAGATATAGAGAACAAACTAATTATACCAGTGGAGCGAGGGAAGTAGGGAAGAAGAAGATAGGAGTAGGGGATTAAGAGGCACCAACTACTATGTATAAAATAAATTAGCTACAAGGATATATCGTACAGCACAAGGAATATAGCCAATATTTTATAATAACTTTAAATGGAGTATAATCTACAAAAATACTGAGTCACTATATTGAACACCTGAAACTATAGTAATATAATATTGTAAATCAACTATACTTCAATTTTTTCCAAGTAAAAGGATTTCCTTAATTTCATCATCCCAGGCCTATGGAAATAAGTATTCTCTTCTTTGGCCTGCTGAAGCATTTATTTCAACTTTGTACTGTAGCGAATTTCACACATAACTATCCAGGTACCAGCTTCCCAGCTCCAAGCATCCTCCTCCTCCCAGAAAAATAGTAAACTGTGAGCTGTTTAAGAGACAATATCTGAACATATTGCACAGTGAGGTGCTCAAGAATGAAGGCTCAGAGTTCAAACAGACCTGATGAGGAAGCCTGATTCTGCCGCTTACTAATTATATGACCTTAAGTTCTTTACTTAACCTTTGTAAGCTTCTGTTTATCTGTAAATGGGGATAATGATACAACCCTCACCTCACAAAGCTGTTGGAAGAACTGAAACAATTCCTACAAAATACTTCAGGATAGGAACTGGCATAAAGTAACAATGCAATAAAAATTTGCAGATACCCTAAACTGCAAAAAATACCAACGTCAACACCCATCCCACCCCCAACTGGAATTATATGGTGTTTATTCTAGGGTAGGGATGGGCTGGCTTCTGCTACTTTAATTTTCCATCATTCAAAATGTCCTACTGGCAGTATTGCCCTGAGTTGCAGTCTCTTGTGGAAGGAAAGGATTGACCAGTAAGTGGGTGCCCCAAGAAGGTTCCAGAATCAACAAGTTACTTTTCCCTCCCCAAGTCTGAGGGTGTCGCGCTGCTTCTGCTCAGGCCTTGCCAATCCTCCACCTCTTCCTTTCTTTTTTTCCCATCCCTCCCTCCCACTTCAAACCCAGGGGGGAAAAAAATGAAGAAAAGCACACCAACCAAGAAGCCTTTTCACTTCATTGTGTTTTCCAGCTAGACCTTAACAGACATAGATCAATTCAGCCTGCTCTCACCCTCCCTCCTCTCTTCTCTCCTGTCCTCTTTGTGTTCCCTCCACCCCCACTCTCAGACTATGTCTTCAGGCTTAGGAAAGAGCAGTTATCCTCAGTAGCATGAGGATACAAGAAGCTTTAGCTGCCAGTAGCAAGCACAACATGATTGTAACAGGTTCCCCTGGCCTGTGGCACTTAAAAGGCCAAGAAGCAATGGAACCCATTTGGATCCTCTGAGAAACTCCTCCGCTCAACCACTTCTGTCCCAACTCAGGCTCAGCTGCAATGAGACATGCAGAAATCTCAATCCCCCACTTTCTCTGGCCAAGAACCTTCTGAAGCCCACCTCCATCTCCAGACAAGGGGTTTTCATCCCAAGTTTGAGGAAATCAGGCCAGTTGGACCTGGAATCAGTGAAGAAGAAGAAGGAATACACCTTTTCCATTTCAAAGCAGCCTAGTGGAACTTTTTTTTCCCAACAGGGTGACTCCAAACTGGCAGGACTTTCAAAGCTATAAATTTCCATGTTCCCAGCCCTTGCTAAAGGAAAATTTCCTGGTTAACTTGGCATGTGTAGAGGTTTGGGGTGTGCAAGTGAGAAACATTTAACAAATAGTTAAACCTGAGCTATGAATCAAATTAGTCTAAACAAGATTCTCCCCCATCCCCATGCTGTGCTAGTTACCCTCCTTAATTCCTACCCCAGACACATGTTCAAAAATAACTACTATTTATCAACTACCCAGTAAGTATGAGGAACTGAACTAAGTGTTTTATTTACTTATATTGACTTATTTTATCTTCACAGCTATGCAAGATAGGAATTTTATTTATTGTTTCCTCTGTGAAGAACAGTTTAAGTAATTTCCCCAAACTCAATGGAGTTAAGAAGTGGCAGAACTAGAGTTCAAATCTCATCCGCAACACAATACCATGGATAAAGCTCAAAATCATCAGTGTAGAGTAAAAGAAGCCAGGCCAAAAGAAAAGTATTTACTGTGTGATTCCATGCATATAAAATTACAGAAAATACAAACTAATCTATAGAGTTGGAAAGCACATTAGGAATTGTCTGGGGATGGGGTGGAGGGAAGAATGAATTACAAAGTGGCATAAATAAACTTCAGGAGTGATGGAAATCTTTGTAATCTTGATTGTGGTGATATTTTCACAGGTGTACACATATATCAAAACTGACCAAATTGTACACTTTAAGTATGTACAGGTTAGTGAACTTCAATGAAATTGAAGAAAAAATATTGCCAAAAATCTCATTTAAGTCATTTCGACAAATGTGTTTACTCTTTGATATAGTTGATATGATAGGACCTAGCCTGACTCTCTTCATATTGTTCAATGAAAAAGTTGGCTTAAAAAAAAAAAAGTTGGCTTAAAACTCAACATTCAGAAAACTAAGATGATGGCATCCAGTCCCATCACTTCATGGCAAATAGATGGGGAAACAACGGAAACAGTGATAGACTTTATTTTCTTGGGCTCCAAAATCACTGCAAATGGTGACTGCAGCCATGAAATTAAAAAACACTTACTCCTTGGAAGAAAAATTATGACCAACCTAACAGCATATTAAAAAGTAGAGACACTACTTTGCCAACAAAGGTCCGTCTAGTCAAAGGTATGGTTTTTCCAGTAGTGATGTATGGATGTGAGAGTTGGACTATGAAGAAAGCTGAGCACCGAAGAATTGATGCTTTTGAACTGTGGTGTTGGAGAAGACTCTTGAGAGTCCCTTGGACTGCAAGGAGATCCAACCAGTCCATCCTAAAGGAAATCAGTCCTGAATAGTCATTGGAAGGACTGATGCTGAAGCTGAAACTCCAATACTTTGGCCACCTGATGTGAAAAACTGACTCATTGGAAAAGACCCTGATGCTGGGAAAGATTGAAGGCAGGAGAAGGGGACGACAGAGGATGAGATGGTTGGATGACATCACTGACTCGATGGACATGAATTTGAGTAAGCTCTGGGAGTTGGTGATGGACACGGAAGCCTGGCATGCTGCAGTCCATGGGGTCGTAAAGAGTCGGACACAATTGAGTGAGTGGACTGAACTGAGCCTGACTCTGGTTGAGATTTTTATGCTGTCATCTCTGGGTCCTGTTGGGGTAAGAGGACCTAGCTATTACTAGCTCTTCTCACAAGAAATGCCAGTTGTCAGGACTGTGATTCTAGAAACCTTTTGTTCCACTCACAATTAGACCTAAGATAATGTCAATGTGACGCTAGTGATGGTCTAAAGCACAGTTCTCAAACTTTTTGATCTCAAGACCTTTTTCATTCTTGAGAAGTATTGAGGACCCCAAAGAGCTTTTGTTTATGTGGGTTATAGCTGTCAATATCTGCCGTATTAGAAATAGAAACTGAGAAGTTCTATATATCGCTAATTCATGTTTTAAATAATAAACTCATTACATATAAATATTTTCAAAAAAAATCAGTGAAAGGAGTAGAATTGCTTTGTATTTTTGTAAATCTAATCTCTGGCTTCATAGAAGATATAATTCTCATATTTGCTTTTATATTTCATCTGTTGCAATATCACATAATTGTGGAAAATTCCACCATATACTGGTGAGAGAATAAGAGTGAATAAAGCAAATAACAGTATTATTATGAAAATAATTTTGACCTTGCAGACCCCTGAAAGGATCTGGAAGACCCATGGGGTCCCAGAGCATACTCTGAGAACTGCTGATCTACAGTGTTCAGAACCATGAAGTATTTATTCCAGTTCTTATGCTTCCACCTTCATTATTTTCCCTCTCCTATCCAAGACCTTGTGAAATCCTGAGAGAGGAAGAATCCGGGGTGCAGAGAGGCATCAAACGGAAGGTTGTATGAGTAGGTCTTCTTCAAAGTTCTTTCCAGTCTGTGAGTCTGAGGCATGGGCTATTTTTCTTTTAAACAAAATCAAGAGAGCCAAAAGCTCAGCAGGGACTAGATGCACAGGATGCGGGGACTAAAGCACAACCATGAAAACATCACAGAGATTCCTTATGACCCCCTCACAGAAAAAGAAACAGCAGCCAGCCTCCTCTCTGATTTACCCCCATAGAGGGTGTCAGAGGAAGAACCTGGGGTCCTGAAGAAATTTCAAACAGATCTCAGCCCTTACCTGTTCCCTAAACACGGGCCTGCTTGGGCTGAACCAGCTCTAGTTCAAACCCTCAATCCAGATAAAAACTCTGCCCCCTTATCCCGGGCTGCAAACAGGCCATAAGCTCAGGAGTCAAGCAATGAGAGGGTGAATATTGTTTCTCCTCCTAACTGGCCGTGAAATCTTGAGTACAACTTTGAGCTTGAGTTCAACTTTTCTGAACCTCAGCTTCTTCATCTGTAAAACTGGAATATTTATCATATCTCCCTGAAGGTATTACTCTGCAGATTCAAGGAGATAATAATATATGGAAGAATTCCAGTAGAGCACCTGGCACATGACAGAGGCTCACTCTTTTTTTTTTTTTTTTTCCCAGAGGCTCACTCTTAATGAACGCTTAACCTTGTTACAGAAAAGCAAAGGGCAAGATGGAAATAGTCCAGCACCAGGTAAGGCTAGGTTTGAACCCTAACACTTGTTTTGGGCAAATCATTTCACCCACCTTGCAGAGTCATTGTGGGGGCTCATTGAAAGTGTCTATAGGGACTTCCCAGGTGGTCCAGTGGTTAACAATCCACCTTCCAGTGCAGGGGAGGAGGGTTCCATCTCTGGTCGGGGATCTAAGATCCCACTTGCTGTGGGGCAACTAAGCCCACATATAGAAAGCCCACACCCTCGGGAACCCACACCCTCAACCACACTGCAACGAGAGAAGACTGTACCACAACAAAGAGCCCCTCACACTGCAACAAAGACCGAGAGCAGCCAAAATAAAATGGTTTTAAAAAATAGTGTCTAAAGATGGCCTGACTTCTAGCCCAAGCCCTATAGATAGTTCTGGTTATTATTATTTAATACTTGCAGCTTTGGCTGCAGAATTACTAATTTCCAGAAGGAACACCGCATCCTCAGGGTTGGCCCCTTTGTGGTCCAGCCCTTAGCATCCCTAGAAACAGGTGAGGATGACTGGCTATCAGTCAGGCCTGATAGGACTTTTCCAAAAGAGTTAACCCAGGCTTCACTGGTTTCCTATCTCCTAAAGATCCACCAGGCCTTCCCAGGTGATGTTAGCGGTAAAGAACCCACCTGCCAATGCAGGAGACATAAGAAACACAGGTTTGATCCCTAAGTCAGGAAGATCCCCTGGAGGAGGGCATGGCAACCCACTCCAGTATCCTTTCTGGGAGAACCCCATGGGCAGAGGAGCCTGCCTGGCTAGAGTCCATAGCGTTGCAAAGAGTTGAACACAACTGAGCGACTTAGCATACACGCAAAGATCCACCAATGGAGAATGCTGTATAGAGGCCATGAAATGACAGGAGAGCTAGTCTCCCAAGTCAGAGGGAACACAGACACTGAATGTAAAGAACACCCGGTACAGAGGAGAGGCTGCACAGGAGCTCTGGAGTCAAACTCAGATTCAAAAGTCCTGGCTCGACCATGTATTTACCAACCGCATGGTCTAGGGCAGATGACTCAACCTTTGTAAGGCCAGTGTCTCTCAGTTGTTATTAGGAATAGTGATAATACCAATGCTAAACATAAAGAGCATTTAGAATAGTGCACATAGAAAATGTTGATTCACCTATGATCACTACTTCCATTGTCGTTAGAGCAGCATTCCAGTATTTTAAAAACAACACAGTAAAAATAAATAAATAAAAATAAAAACAACACAATGTGCAGCTCACATTCTCACCTAGACTGTATGGTCAGGGAGGGGCAACACAATTTTGGAAGAAATTGCCTGCTTTCACTTTTATGCACTTTCAAAACTTTCTTTAGCAGGTACTCACAACTAGGATAACATGGAGACGTTAACAAAGAGGAGGAGGAGGAAGAGAAATTTTAAAACTCAAGCTGAGCCCAGCCCCATCAGAAAGAACTAGTCAAAGGACTAGACCTGTGACTGTGACATTTGCCCACCAGGCACAGTGTGCGTGTGCATGCTAAGTTGTTTCCGTTCGTGTCTGACTCTTTTTGACTCTATGCCTCAGGCTCCTCTACCCTATTCCCGACCCAGGGGCCAAGCCCACATCTCTTTACATCTCCAGCATTGGCAAGCAGGTTCCTTACCACTAGCGCCACCTGGGAAGCTCCACTAGGCTCAGTGGAACCAAGGAAACCCCATCTGAAAGAATCAGCCCATCAGAAGGCACTCAGGGGAGCTGGGGCTTTCTGCCACTGAGACCACCCGAGGCTCTGAGGATTCGCATGACTTAAAGTCACACAGGAGCCCCAGTACCTGCACAGTGAGGCTCTCCCATGAAGAGAAGCCCGGAAAAGAGTTGAAAAACTGGGGGGAGAAGAGGGGAGTAGCAGAGCTGTAGAAAGGATGGAGGGACAGCAAAGGTGGGGAGACAGCGTCAGGTGGCCTCCGGAATGACAGCGATGGCGTGTGAGGTGTGGGTGGGGCAAGATGAGAAGGTTTGAAGGAAAGATTACAGAGGTGACTGGTGGTTCTGTGGAACCTGTGGGGAAGGGTTTCCTCCTCTCTTCTCCAGTGTGGGCTTGAAAAGGATAAGGAATGGTGACTGAGAGCTCACTGAATGCTACTTTACATACCTTTAATCCTACGAGGGAGGTTGAGTAATTTGCTCATAATTCCACAGTTATTAATTGATGCAGCCAACTTTCAGTCTCAGATCTGACTCCTTGATGCCTGGCTGTCTTCTGTGAGATGAGCCTAAGGGCCTTCCCAGCTCCACATCTGTACAAGGGGTGCACTGAGAGAGGAGAGAAGGGGAGAAAGATGGCAGTGCGAGGAGATGAAGGAAGAAGGGAGCAACCAAGATAAGGAAAAGAAGAGAACAGGGAGCGGGTAGAAAAGAGAAGAGACTGAAAAAGGATGGGCAGTGAGGAGGAAAGGGGAGAGTTAAGGGGGAATGATAGGAAAGGAGGAACCAGGAGAGGAAAAAAGGTGGAGCCATAGTGGAACAGAAGGTTGAGTCAGAGGAAGGGGGAGAGGGATTGGGGTGGGGTCTTGGAGGAGTCAGAATCACCTGGAGGATAAGCCTAGGAGCTGAAGGAAAAGGGCTGGAGTTTAGTAGGTGTTTGTGGTTTTTTGTTTTTTTTTCTTGCTGTGAAAGTATGGAGTGTGGGGATCATTGCCTATGGAGCTGTCAACAGACTAGTCAGCTCAGCTAAGTGTCTGTTGGAGGGAAACTGGAACTGAGGTCAGACACCTCATGGCCTCTATTGTGGGTGTCTCTTAGCTGAGGCAGGGTTACCATGTTCAGTTTATTGGTGTGACAAATATGTGTGTGTACCTAACACAGTCTTCTAGAGTTATTAGCAGTTTGAGTTGAAGTTCTTTTCCCTTCATGAGAAACAAGTTGTGGGGGGCAGGGGGTTGATCTAAAAAAAAAAAGCATTTTGTTACTGATATAATTATTTCTCAAAGGATTTTTTTTTTTCTCTAAAGATCTAGACAGATCCTACATTTTATCTTAAAATTGTAAACTCGGAAGAGCAGATTTTTCTTTTTCTTCTTGGTTTTTGCTGAAGTCCTGCACTTCAGTCTCTAAAAGGAAAGTTATTGGAGGAGGAAGGCATTCCAGAAAGGAAAGAGCAATAGAATATAGTTAAGTAACAAAAGGGAATGAAAGAGGGCTTCCCTGGTGGTCCATTGGTTAAGCATCTGCCTGTCAATGCACAGGGCACAGGTTCGATCCCTGATCCAGGAAGATCCCACATGCCTTGGAGCAACTAAACCATGTGCCACAACTACTGAAGCCCAACAGCCTAGAGCTTGTGCTCCCCAACAAGAGAAGCCACCGCAATGAGAAGCCCGCACGCCACAATGAAGAGTAGCCCCCACTCATTGCAACTAGAGAAAGCCTGTGTGCAGCAATGAAGTCCCAGCACAGCCAAAAAATAATTAAAAAAAAAAAAAAAGGAATGAAAGAACTGTTGCATGCTACAACATGGATGAATCTTGCAAAATTATGCTAAGTGAAAGAAGCTAGAGACCAAAGATCATACACTTTATGATTCCATTTCTACAAAATGTCAAGCATAGGCAAATTCATAGAGACAAAAAATATATTGGTGGTTGCGTACAGCTGGGGTAGGCTGTGAGGAATGAAGGTGATTGTTAAAGGGTATGGAATTTCTTTTTGGGGTGATGAAAATGTTCTACAATTGATTGTGGTGATGGTGCACGACTCCATTTAATTTTAGCATATTAAAAACCATTGAATTGTACACTTTCAATGGATGGATTGTATGGAATGTGAATTATATCTGAATAAAGCCGTTACCATAAAGAAAAAGAAAGAAAAGAAGAAAAAGGAGAGAGCAAGGAAGTAGAGGTGGAAGTATTTTATATCTAATGTAGGGGGCATAGTATGGATCAGTCTAGCTGGCATTTAAGGAAGCAGTTAGGAATAAAGCTGAGGCCCAATAACAAAGGACCTAGAACTTCATGTCAAAGAGTTTACACTTGGTCTTAGAACCCTGAGCTGTCCACTAGAGTCACCACTAGCCATATGAGGCTTAAAATGTGGCTGTTGCAAACTGAGATGTGCTATAAGTATAAAATACACACCAGATTTTGAAGACTGAGTATGAACTAAAGAATGTAAAACTGCTTTAATAATTGTAAATTGATTACACATTGAAATAATATTTTTGGTGTATTGGGTTAAATAAAATACATTATTAACCTTATTTTACTTTTTAACATGGCTACTAGAAAATTTCAAATTATATATATGGCTCACATTACAACAGACAGCACTGTTATAGGTACTGGGAAGCCATTGAGGGTTTGAGTCAGAACAAGGGTTGGCAAATGTTTTCTGTAAGAGGCCAGATGGTAAGTATTTTAGTTCTTGAGGTCCATACAGTCTCTGTCACAACTACTCAATGCTGCCACTGAAGTGTAAAAGCAGATATAGACAATGTGTAAGCAAATAAGCCTGGTTGCATCCCAACATAACTCTACTTATGGATGCTCAAATTCGAATCTCATGTAACTTTCACAGGTCATGAAATATTATTATTTTGATTTTTCTTTTCATTTAAAAATGAAAAAGCCACTCTTAGCTTGTGGGCCATGCAGAAATAGGCAATGAGAGGCATGTGGCCCATGAGCCACTGTTTACCCACTTCTGAGTTAGAGTTAAGCTGAAGTCTCTGAAAATCTCTTGCAAGCACCATCACCATCGGTGCTCTCCCCACATATAAGTGCACGGTGCCTGGAAAATTCCTTCTCCTTTGCAAGAGGCATGGATTCACATAACATTTGATCTGGAAGGGACAGCAGGGATCATGTACTCCTACTTTCTCATATTACTTTTGAGGAAACTGAGTCTCCAAGAGGTAAACTCACATAAATAAGGTCACACTGCAGTGAAGAGGTTCCGAATAATGGGAGCCACTACAAGACTATCAGGCCACAGCTGGCAAAAAAGGATGGGTCTGAGGTCAGCCTGGGTACCAAACCCTGAGCAAGGACTCTGCATTCTAGCTCATCCATCTACCCACACATCAGCTCTTTCACTCATCACTCATTTCTTGAGACAGTCTGAGCATCAGGTCCTATGTGAGGCTTTGGGGAACCAGGCCCAAATTAATTTGGTCTTTGACCTTGAGGAACTCATAGCATTGAAATATATATATATATAAATATATATATATATATATGTATAAACAGATTCCCTGGAAGGGAAAGGGCAAGGACCTCTGAGGAGGTGTGACCCAAGCAATGATCCAAAGTCCACATAGGACCTAGCCAAGTGAAGGAGTAGGTAGGAAAAGTGTTCCAGGAAAAAGGAACAGCACGTGCAAAGGCCTGGAGCCGATAGTGTGCAAAATACTTAGGGAACTGTAAGTAGATCATGGGTGTGAAGCATTAAATAGGTGATGAAAGTGGGAGAGGTGAGCCCAGAGGTCAGTAGGACCCAGAACATGCAGATCCTCTGTTTGAAGTTGAGAAACTTGGTCTTGATCACATTAGGTGGTGAGGAAACACAGAGAAGTTTTACACAATGAAGTAACAGTCAGATGGAGTTTCAGAAAAATCACATTGGCCATTTGCCAGGCAGAGAGGAGAGAAAAAGATTCCATGTGGAGGGAACAGCCTGTGCAGGGCCTGGAAGAATGCAAGGACCAGTAACACGAAGGATCTGGTATGACTCAACCATGTAGTGCATGACAAGGAGTGAGAAAAGATAAGCCTATGAAAGAAATTGTACAGATGCTGGAGGAGATTCAGATTCAGGCTGAGGAGCTTGGACCTGATTCTTTAGGTACCAGACAGAGGTAAATCTATCAGGGGAATAAGTGGGAAGGTAGAGAGTATGGACTTAAGGTCAAGTCTTCCTAGCTCTGCCATTTATTAGTTAAGCCTCAGAGGTACAGCAGAGTTAATAAAGCAATGAGGATTAAACAAAACAATGTATTAAAAGTACGTATCACTTTTTAGGAGCCTAACGCAAAATAAAGAGAGTCCCTTGGACTGCAGGAAGATCCAACCAGTCCATTCTAAAGGAGATCAGTCCTGGGTGTTCATTGGAAGGACTGATGCTGAAGCTGAAACTCCAATACTTTGGTCACCTCATGAGAAGAGTTGACTCATTGGAAAAGACCGTGATGCTGGGAGGGATTGGGGGCAGGAGGAGAAGGGGACGACAGAGGATGAGATGGCTGGATGGCATCACCGACTCGATGGTCATGAGTGTGAGTAAACTCCAGGAGTTTGTGATGGACAGGGAGGCCTGGCATGCTGCGATTCATGGGGTCGCAAAGAGTCGGACACGACTGAGCAACTGAACTGAACACAAGATAAGCAGTCAGAATATTTATTCTAACACCTGTATATGACAGGTCACATCAAAGAGCTCTCAGTGCCATATGAAGGAGGAATCTCTGGAGTGGGATATGTCTGAGCTCCTATTTTTTAACTCTAAATTTCCAATTTTTTTAATGTGGAAAAATCACTGTGGGACCACAGCTAGCCACATTTTAGTGGAGTTCTCTTTAAGAAGTGCAGAGGAACTCATACACCTGCCTCTGGCACTGTGTAAAGATTTCCCTAAGCAGAGCACAGAAAACCAGAAGCTCACTTTGAGATTGCTGGGCAGTTTCTCCAGGACCTGGTGACAAACTGTGAGTTTGTATAGTCCTTCCAACCCCGAGTTTCTGTGAATTTCACATTCATTTTAATATGCCTGTGTGTGCAGAATAGTTTATCTATCAAACATAAGAAAGGGAAAAATATTTTACATATATATTTATGTGCTGTTCTAAATCACTTCAGTTGTGTCTGACTCTTTGCGACACTATGGACTATAGCCTGCCAGGCTCCTCTGTCCATGGGATTTTCCAGGCAAGAGTACTGGAGGGGTTGCCATGCCCTCTTCCAGAGAATCCTCCTAACCCTGGGACTGAAACCGTGTCTCTTATATCTAACCTGCATTGGCAGGTCAGTTCCACTATATTTATAAATGCATAGAAAAACTCTTCAGAGCCCAGTAACTGGTCTTCTCCAGGACAGGTGATGATGGGAGTAGAGACAGAGGTCGGGGGGAGACTTACTTCCTACTCTTCTGTACCTTTTGAAGAACCATAGATGTGTATTAGCTACTTAAACAGATGAACTAAATTTTAAAAATATAAAAGCATTCCTGCTTTTCTATAAACAGAGGTATACCAGGTGCACTGCTGGTTTAACCTCCAGTTTTACTTTCCAGTGCCTTGTTTAGTACAAAGTCAGAGCAGTGAATGAGAAAGTGACAGCCTTGGTTTCTATCCCCCCACTGCAGGGCTTTGAACCTTTCTGTGACCCAAGCCTCCCAGCTGGGGAACAGGGAGAGTGGCACCCGCCACATTCCCCACAGGGGAAGCATTGAGAGCTGCCTATCTACTGGTAAAGGATTTCAGGATCTGGGAATGAAAGAGAATAGATTAACACAAAATAGTCTTTGCTTTTTAACCCCACAAAGTTCTAAGGAAATCTAATATAAAGGCTTCAGATCCATTTACAGTTGCTGCACTAAAGATGAATGTTAATTAGTGACACTGACAATTGTCATTTTCTTTGTAAACCTACTTGATGACTGGGAGTTGCAGGAATCTTGCTATATGAGCCTTCTCGCTTTGAACAACAAAGTCTCGGTGTGACCTACCTGAAACAGACAGGAAACCTGCCCACCTCAATTATAGGTCTCAGCTGAGAAGCAGGGTTTGGTGTCCACACAGTCTACCTGGATAGAGTTTGCCTAACTAGGTCGGGTGACTGTGGCTTATCTTTCGTTGAGGTTCTCCCTTCCTCCCCTCTCTAGTGCCCTCATCCAGGGTGGGATGCACAGAAGGTATTTAACAAAGGATGGCTGAACTAGGCTGGCTGGCTGGCCGACTTGAGAGTACCCTCTCTTTATAGACAGCGAAACAGAGGCACTGCCTTGCGTGAATTCCATTATATAATGAATCACTGGTTAAGGCAAGAGTCCTGGTTCATCTCTTCTACTCTCTGAACAGAGAATGCTTGAGAAATTCCTGTATTTCCATCTTTAAAGTAAAGAAAATAAGAAAACCAGCTGTAAAACAAGACCCAAATCTAGACAATCTGAGTAAATGACTAAGCCCCCATACTTCCCCAAATCTCAGTTTCCCCATCTGTAAAATAAAATAACAGTATGAGTAGGTTGATCGCTCAGGTGTTCCCTCCACTCTGTATACACAGCCCTATGTACACCAAGCACCCTGGACCATCTATCTCTTCCTGTGAACATTTCTTTAATTCCTTGAGTTTCTCAAGAGTTTCAAGGGGGCGCTGTGAATCTGGTTACCAGGCAGCCAGCAAGCTCTCCCTTCCTTGGAGCTGCCCAGCTGCCCTGTCTCCCTGCTGGTAACCAAGCCCTTGTCTGCCTTTCGAGCCACCCAGCCCTTTCTTATTGTTGCTGTCTGTTTCCATTTGCTCCTTTTATTCTCCAGGTTTTCCTTGACTCTGATGTTTTTCCCCCTGCTGCACAACAAGCCCTTCTGATCTCTGTGAAAGGCAAACCCGTGTCATTCTTCCAAATCATCATTGTATGACATGTTTTTATATCAGGAGGACAAAGGAGCTATTTGATCAGGGGGTATGGTGTGTGATTGTAAGAAATTCAGCTAGTCGGTGGCAACCATTGTTCCCCAAGCGGCTCCCTGACCCCATTCTGTTCCAGGAAAAACTCCCTGAGAGTGGCCTCTATTCATGGAGTCACACCAGTCCCCAGCCGCGCTCCAGGAGCGCGCTCAATTCCTAGCACTGTCACCGATAGCTGCCCGGGCCACCCTTTAACTCTTTCATCAGCATTAGGTTTCCAACCCCACAGCTGTTATCACGGCCGTGAGCTCAGGGGGTTAGAGATATAGGCATGCTCTCTGCTCTCCCTCTTATCTGGGAGAAATTCAACCTTCCTTTGAAATGGTCATTTGGAAATTACCCGTCTGCTGCTTTCAGCGCAGCAGGCCTGGCTAGCATGCCCTGCCCTCCTCAGTTTTCCCCTGAGGATGGCCTCCCCAGGTCTGCCAACTCACAGGCCCAGCTGCTTTGCGCTGGGCCTCCTGGTATAGAGTCTTGTGGCACCCCAGGACTGTTTTTGATTGCCTGTGGTGGGGCCCCCAAGTCTTTGGCAGATTGGTAATTAGTCCCCTAAAGATGAGGAAATACTTCCACACACTAGCAAGTAGTACTTGCTTGGTCTTCCCTTTCCTTCCCTCCAGTACACATGGGGCCCCTGTATGTGTAAGGCCTTGGGTTGGGTATTGTACAAGAGATGGAACTATATAAAAATTGGCCCTGAGAACTCAACACATAAGAGAAAATGAGACAAGTAGACATGTATCTGCAGAAACAACCATCACATTTTCTCATTATTAACACCTTGCCATTAACATAGTATGAGGTATACCCAAACTGGCTTCCCTTGTGGCTCAGTTAGTAAAGAATCCGCCTGCCATACGGGAGACCTGGGTTCAATCCCTGGGTTGGGAAGATCCCCTGGAGAAGGGAAAGGCTACCCACTCCAGTATTCTAGCCTGGAGAATTCCATGGACTGTATTCCATGGGGTCGCGAAGAATCAGACACGACTGAGCGACTTTCACTTTCATACCCAGACTATCCTGGCCGAACTGCTTAGCACACAAACTACCCAACTGGTAATGCTCAAATCCATATAATCGTGAGCTATGAATCTTTCAAAAGGTTCAGGCTGCCCTAGTGTGTGGGTCTTAGCCTTACACGTCTGCAGAACAGCTCAGAGAACATTGGAAGATTATGTGAAACATCTTAAAACCTAATCGTTTGGGGATTTTCCTTATTATCACTGTGTTCATTGTACAGAGATGAGGCACAGAGGGACTCAAGCAAAGCCAGTGGCTGAGGAAATACTCAAACCTACAGCCTGTGGTTAATTTTTTTTATTCAGTTCTTCTTTTCTCCAAGAAGCTAGTAATAGATGAGATTGTCAGCAGTTCTTTCTAACTACTATCAGGGAGTCAAGGAGCCCAAAACCAATAAAAATGCCAGCTCAAGAATCTAGAATCCTAAATGAGGTTCCTTCTCGGCTTTATCCCCCGTCAGTTTTTCTGTGCCTTGAGCCCACAGAATGGCCTTTCCAGTAAGAAAATCTGAGTCTGGTCCCTCCATCTCAATTCCTCTTTGGCCCCAGGGCAATACCCACAATGCAATAGCTACAGTATTAACATCTATGAGTGCAGTGACCAAATAATTTGTTTTTCAAAGAGCTAATTCTTGTCCCAACATAGATGAACCTTGAAAACATTATGCTAAGTAAAAGAAGCCTGACACAAAAGGCCACATATTGCATGAGTCCAAATATATGAAATGTCAAGAGTAGGTAAACCTGTAGGAACAGAAAGTAAGTTGGCACTTTCCAGGGGTTGGGAGGAAGAAGCGAATGAACAGCTGATGGGTATGAGATTTCTTCCTAGAGTGATGAAAATGCTCTGGAATTAGATAGTAGTAATAATTGCACAACTTTGTCAATATACTAAAAACCATGGAATTAGACAGTGGTGCTAATTGCACAACTTTGTCAATATACTAAAAACCATGGAATTAGATAGTGGTTATAATTGCACAACTTTGTCAATAATACAAAAAACCCCACTGAATTGTATGCTTTAAAGGGATAGATTTTGTGGTATGTGAATTATACCTTAACTAAAGAGAAAAGGGGAAGGGAAGAGAAATTATATCTCCACCTAAAAAAGAAAGTTTGTCATCCAAACCACTGTCAAGACATTGTGAGGTATTAATAACTACTCTAGGATATATTGTATAAGCCAGGATATATTGTCAGTCCATCTAGAGATAATCAACCTAATCCCTGGGTGCCACTTGCCTTTACATCTTCCCCGAGGGATTTAAGAGTGGCCTAGAGTCTACCCAGACCAGGATTCTCTGGCCATCATGCATGCACGGACCACGTGAATTGGTGTTTTCATTCTCAGCTCTTCTGCTCCTAAATTCCCCAGGCCATCTGAGATTCTGTTTCTTCTTGAATGTCCCTCCTTGTTAATAATAAGCTTTAAAGGTTTTCTCTACTGTGATATCTCACCCAAGATTTATCCTGTCATCCATTCATTCATCAGACAGTTAGATGGTACCTTCTGAGTCAAGCAGTCAGTAAAGCGACCCAGGAACAGAGATGAAAAATTCAAGTTTCTCTGCTTCCAAGAGTTCACTTTCTACTGAGAAGGTTAACATTAAAGTGAAAGGAACTAGAACCGCTTATGAGATAGAAGAATGTATTGGGTACAAGGAGGCCCAAAGAAGGGGAGGGTTAACTCTTCCTGAAGCGGGGGGTGTCTAGATGCCCACCACTCGACTCCCCAGAAGCACTGGGGTTGGGCCTGCCTGTGACACCCTACATGAGGCAAGCAGCTTTTTCTGCCTTAGGTTTCCTTTCCCACATCCCCTCCTCTCCTTGGTTCCTGCCCCAGGGTGGGCCTTGGCCCCCCAGCACACTGGGTCACTATCATTCACAGCTCTGGAGCCTCTTTCGTGGGGTTGACCCAAACTCCAACTCAGACTCCCATTCTCAGGATGTCATCTGGATCTTTCCTTCCTAAGTGCATTGTGTTCTTGCCCACTTTTCTGCCCACTCACAAAGGCTTATAAGGTTAAGCCTCTTGACCAAGGTCACACAGCTGCTTAATAACAAAAGCTAGGCTAGAACCCAGGTTGAGTCCTCAAAGTGAAGTCCTTCTGAGCTTCCAACGAGGGGTTTTATTTTCCTAACAAATTGCCTGTAACCAGGAGAGGGAAACCCCAGTCAATCCTAAGTTAATTTTTTTGTTTTGTTTTTCTAAGTTTTTGCTTTAGCTTTCAACCTAGGCCAATCCAGAGGTGTCAGTGATTAGCAACCCCCCCATGACAGGGTGCATGTCAAGGTCTCAGCACAATCAAGCTGGAACTTCTGATCACTCACAGCCTGCATGTGTAACCCTAGTCCCTGTGCCATACAGCTCAGAACCCACAAGCCAATGGCGCGTCTAACTAGGCAGAAGGAGCAATGGGATTTGTTCCCACCTAACACGGAAGAAAGGTTCACACTCAGAGGAGTTGGAGGCAGAAAACCTGGGAAGTTAAGCACTTGGGTTTTAAAGCCAAACAAGTCTGGGCTTAAAGTGAAGGAAGGCGTTCCTTCCTTTTCTGAACCTCAGTTTCTCCAGTTGGAGAATGGAGGTAACTTATTTAGGGAATAAAATCTTCCTGGGGATAACCCTTACTGTGGAGTAGTGTCATGAGGATGAAATGAGGTGAGGCATGCGTGCATACTCAGTCGCTATGTCATGTCCGACTCTTTGTGACCCTATGGGCTGTAGCACACCAGGCTCCTCTATCCATGGGGTTTTACAGGCAAGAAGACTGGAGTGGGTTGCCATTTCCTACTCCAGGGGATCTTCCTGACCCAGGGATCAAACCTGTATCTCCTGTGTCTCCTCCATTCCAGGTGGATTCTTTACCGCTGAGCCATCGGGGAAGCCCTGAGGTGAGGTATGTAAAGGGTTTATTTAAATAGTCCCTGGTAGATAGTAAGCACTTAATAAATGGTAGTTATCATTACTATTTTCTTTTCTAAAATTACTTCTAAATCTTCAGAGTTCCAAACTTGAGATTGTTGGTCAAATCTCCTCATGTTTGTAGACCTATTATTTGACCCATAATGGCAAAGTCAAATACTAAGGCACCCAGGTTGGACTTCATTCATGTATTTACCAAAATTTATGAAGCGCCTACTATATTCCAAGACTACTTAAAGGAATTATAGTTATCAATAAGTAGTTATAGCTCAGTGTTATCAACAGAATAATGTGTGAGTCCACAAAGGATTGCCTGGGAGATACTACAGGGAGGAGGCAATTTCAGGCTTTGAAGGGCACAAAGCAGTTCATTTAGGTAGAGAAAACAGCATGCGAGAAGAGAAATGCATGGAAAATCATGGAGTACTTGGGAAATGGTCAAAAAATATGTATCACTAGACTCTCCCACAAAAGTGGAAAGAGAGAAGTTTGGAAAGTTGTAGTCAGACTTGAATTTTATTCTGTGGGCAAGTGGAAACAGATTTTTGAGCATGCAGGTGACTTGAGACAATTTTTGGCTTTGTTTAGAAATTTCTGTTTTGGCTGCCTTGTTGTAGGAAGATTGCAGAATGAGGGGACAGGGTAGAGGGTCCTAGCCTACTGCTGCTCTGGCTTCCAAGAGAAGGAGGAGTGGGTGTCCTCCCCACTTTTTGCATATGCTTTCGGTTCACCCAAATATCACACAGGTTCTGACAGACTTTCAAAGACTTCAGAATTTTATCGTTAACAAAATAGGGTTGAGGTGAATGCCTCTCAAAGTTCTTATTGTCAGTAGTATTCATAACTGGTATTGATTTTAGAATCAAGACTCCTGAGTTTTACCTCAGACTCCTAGCTAATCAGCTATATGACCTTGGCAAGTAAGACTCAATTCTTTAGTGCCTCTTGCTTTCAACCTTCAATTCTTCCACCCCAGAAATTCCCTAGCACCATGTTGGAACCTGTCTTAGGTCACTTTTTCCATTACATTCTGCTCTGCATTGTTAGTCATTGGTGTGCTTTGCAAATTGGAAAGACTAGAGTCAACAGACCTGGCTTCAAATCCTGGGTCAGCCACTGAGCAGCTGTGTGGCTTGGGAACATTATTTAACCTTGCTCAACTCTAATTTCCTTCTTTGTAAATTTGGAATATTGATATCTAACACATTGAGTCATTAGAAGGTCAATAGAAAGAATAATTGAAATAAGGTATGTAAACACAGTGCCTGAAACATTAAGCATTCACTAAAGAATATTTAGTGAACATACTACACACACACCCCCACAAGTGTACTATGGTGTTAAACATTATGAATATGCTATCTTAAAACATTTATGAATATGGGCTCAGTAACAATATAGATATTATATTTATGCCTTGATTTTCTTATCTTTAAAAGATAATGATGCTGTGTTGACTCATCTGCACTGATCAGTTGGAATAAAATTGAAAAATACACCCATTTGTAATTGCCTGTTTGATATCTGACTATTGTTTACATGTATAGTTTCTCCTATCAGACCATCAACTCCTCAGGAACAGGAGAAAAATCACTGCTTTCCCTGTGGATGAGCAGTGGAGTGGAGCTCAGGACTTGGTCCCAGGGAGTGGAAATAATTCTGTCTAAGCCCCACATTCCACTTGAAGCCAGTCCCCAGTTTGGGAGGTGCCCTCCGGCCCAGTCCACCACCCAGCCTCCTTTGCTGACCACACAGGCTCAAACACAGGCATCACAAAAGTTGACTTCAAGTTTGTCCTTAAACGCAGTATCTTAGCCCAAACCTCAGTCACTAATGACAGCCAGAAGCCAGACCTTCAGATGCCCAGATGTTGGGGAAACAAGCAGGGATCAGCAGGGTCTCTCTAACCTCAGGGCAGAACCAGTCCTTGATATCGACCCCAGAGGACAGTCATCTTGGAAGTCTGAGTTAGGGAGGCTGCAGGTGAATGGCAAGCCCACAGCCTCTGACCAAGCTTCTGGTCTTCAGCACAGCAAAATGACTCCTGCTCAGAGCCCAAAGCTACCTGCCACTTGGCAGTACCCGACAACAGCCCAGTCCCCAGAACCCTGCCCAACCACCTTACCTTTGCCTCTTTCCCAGGCCGGATGGACTTCAAGGCTCCTCTGAAACAAAACATGCTGCTGGGTTGGGATTCACTGTCAGCCTCAGAGCCACACCAGCGCAGTCTGGTAGCTCAGCCAAGAGCCTTGCCTTTGCAAGGGATTTGGTGGCACAGTCACTAGACTGCCTGGAGCTGGTCTGGAGGTGGGAGAAAAGACCTCCTGTTGGCTCCCAGAACATGCCAAGTCCCTGGTCCTCTGAAGTGCCTTCTAACCTACATATGAAGCCTTAGAGACAGGCACAGAGGTGGGTGAGCTCGCGATGATCCACTCAGCCCATGGAGGGCTTCTTCCTCAGGACCCTGGACTTCCAGACAGAGCGGGGGAGGAACCCTCCTAACAACAAGAGTAGCCATTTATTGAACGTCTCCTCTGTGCCCAGCACTGCTCCAAGTACCTTATCTGTGTAACCCTTTTGGCCCTCCGCCTGTACGTTATGAATCCTGTCTTACAAATGAGGAGACTGAGCCCAGAGCAATGAAATCACTTTCACAAGGTCACCAGGATCCAAACTGGAGCTATGACCTCTCATTGCATTTGCACTATCATACACAGTGGCTTCAGGGGGAAGAAAGAGTTTATTTTGAAATTCACTAGGGGAAAAAAAAAAACTTATAATCAAAATTTAAAAAATACATCTAAAAAAAAAAAAAAGAAATTCACTAGGGTTCTTGAGCTCTAACGAGAGATTTTAAGACTTCAGAGCCTGGTGTGGCAGAAGGCACTTAAGCACCTCAGAGTCCAAAAGTCCCAGGCAGATCCTAGGTTAACCACTAACTAGCCCTTTCACTTGGGGCCAATTGCTTAATTCCTCTTAGCCTTGGTTTTCCTAATGGTAAAATGGCAATGGTCGTACTGATCTTACAGGGCTAGCGTGAGGTTGAGAAATAACACCTGCAGCACCCTGGCACCTGATGGGTGCTCAGTAAATGGTAACTGTGGTTATTACTCCTCCCTCCCCTCCCTTGGGTTTGCTGGCAAGCCCGCCACTGACCGGCCCAGCGGCCCCCTAGCGTAAGTGGAAGCAGCTGGGAGGGGGGTGGGGAGGCGGGGAGTGGAGGGGGCCGCTTGAGGAACTGCAGGCCAGCCTTGAGGGCCTCACAGGGGATATTGGCCCTGGCCACAGGTGCACCAATTACTCTCCCCTGGAAAGCCTGGGGGTGCATTTCCCCCTCGTTTTCCCACTCGGCTCCGCTGACCTCTGGTTCTGCAGCCGGTGGTGGCAGCTCCCCGGCACCAGTCCGCTGGCTGGCCGTTCGTCTTCAGGTTTCACGGCCTCCCTGAGGCTCCCCGTGCTTTGCAAGTTTTCCCTCCCTTTCCCGGCCGCTTCCCGGTTAGCCTGGGAGCCTCTCCGTGGCAGCTCGGGTTTCATTCCTGGGAGCTTTGTTCCAAATGGAAGTTTCTGGTTGGGATAATCCCTGGGTGTGAGTGGTCAGTGCAGGAAGAGACAGGAGCCTCTCTGAGAGGCTGTGGGAACAGGCCCGCTTGTCCAGGTGCTCTGAGGAGGGAGCGGGGCTGAGGGGGTGGCCTGAGCCCACCCAGCCCTTTCTCTCTGGAGGGTCCTCGCCACCATCTTCCCCTGAAGGCCACAAAGGACCCTGCTGGGCTCAGGGCCCCCGTTTCCCTCACAACCTGCCCCAGTGGGGATGTCAGGCATGGAGGGGGAACCTGAGGGAGATCCAGCCCCTGAGCTGACCAAAGCAGATATCGTTTACACCCATTTTATGAATATGCCTCTATACAGGTTTTCCTCAGGAAATAAGATTCTGCCACTAAAGAATTTTTGAAAACAAATAATCTAGGTCAAATCTTTGCCTTCTAGATGAAGAAATTAAGATTCAGGAAAGAGGAGTTTCCCTGAGGATCCCACAGACACTCATTCTCAGCTCCCATCTTCTCTGTGGGCCTTTTACGACTCAGTCAGCGGAGCACCTGGTACTGACCCACTGCAGCCCACGATGTGGCAACCCCGGGTGTACTTGTCTGTGGACCCCAACACCCGGGGGCTGCTTGAGTGGGGGTCGGGGCGTGCCTTGTCCTCTGAGCTCCAGCGACTCAACAGTCGGTCTGCACAGGACAGAGTTGGGGCTGAGAGGAGTCAAGCTGAGCTCCATCAGGATCTGGAGCCAGTATGGCCACAACCCTGAACCATCAGCCCTCCTCCCTGAACCCCTTTCCTCGCCCAACCCCTGCTGTTCTCTATCTCAGCCTTTCCCCACACCTCACTGGGGCTGACTGTCCAATGGCAGCTGTCGGCTCTGGAAGGGAAACTTCGGGAGCCAAGGGTCCACCTCACTCACTGGTGCCTCCCAACTCTCGCTTTAACACCTGGCACAGAGGAAGTACCCAGTGGACTGGCCCTGTATCCATGTGAGGCCCTGGGGAGGGGAAGAGGCTGGAGCCAAGATAATAAGGAGCTTTGATTGTTGGCTCTCTGGGTTTTCCGTGCTCTTCTCTTTGAATTCTTCCTAACTCCAGACAACTCAGACTTGACTCTCTGTCCAGCTTGCTGCCTTGGGGCTTGGGAGAGGGAGGCCAGGTCGGTCAGAGAAGCAGGGCGGGAAGGACACCCCACCTTGCAGGACACCAGCGTCTCTACGCTCTCACTTCTCCTGGTCTCCCAGCCCCGGCTTTTGCCTGGCGCACCTGCTGCAGTGAGTGGAAGGGAGAGCGAAGCCAGGTGGACGTGCTTGAAGGCCTTGCCCTTCACCTCACCCAGCCTCATGGCTCCCTCAGGCCCTTGTAGATTCTGCCTCCTCCCTCCAGCTCCTCAGGGTGCTGCTTGGATGACATCGTGGTGCACATCTGGGCTCCTAGGACCTTAGCCCAACGGGCCCTCCCTCTCCCCCAGAGCAGCCACCACGTATCAGGACACTCTTCAGGGCCCCTTACACACTCCAGTGACAACTCTAGAGGGTGGAGCCTGTTTCCCATTTTGCAAGTGGGGAAACTGAGGCCTAGAGAGGTTCATACAGTCAGGGAGCAGCACGGCCAGGATTTAACTTATCTCCATCTGACTCCAAAACCACAGCTGATTTCTGGCTGGTCCCAGTGCCATTTCCCCAATTTCCTTCTCCGACTTTGCTGAGGCTTGTGGGGTGGGGCTGCAGGTGCCTTATTAGTGTTAGTGATCAGTGCAAACTCCAGGGGTGTTGAGGGGAGTAAGAGAAGGCTCCTTTCCCTTTCTCTCTGTTTGCTTTTGATGAAATGCCCTCACCCGAAGACCTGCTTCCTGGGCGGGCTCCTGGAAAGGGCCCACCACCCTCCCCACCCTCACACACCTGTGCACACTCCCATTTTACCAGGCTTCCCGGGAGCAATAATAACCATTCCAGACACTGACTACTTAGGCCCTGACCCTCCTCACTCAGCACAAGCCTTTAGCCTTTTGGTCATGGCTCACCTTGTCTTCCGGATAAGGCAATGGCAACCCACTCTAGTACTCTTGCCTGGAAAATCCCATGGACGGAGGAGCCTGGTGGGCTGCCGTCTATGGGGTCGCACAGAGTCGGACACGACTGAAGCGACTTAGCAGCAGCAGCACCTTGTCTTCAGCTTTTATCCAGAACTCCAGCTACCAGTCATGCCTAGCTCAGGAGTACCCCTAGAAGTTACTCCCTCTTAGGAAACCCCTCTTCTACTCTGCCCTGGACCCCTCACCCCACCAGGGAGGATTGAGCCTGGATTAATGGAAGTGACTGGAACTTGAGCCCAAGGCGAGAAGTCTGCCCCAACTCTCGGAAGCCTAAGACCCAGCATCCTACTGACCCGGCTATCCTATCAGAACTTCGATCAGGCAGATCCTACATGGTGTATTACCCACGGTGAATGTTTTATGAGCTTACTCTTCATTACTGAAGGCTGCAGGAGGCAGGCAGAAGAGGGGAATGATACAAAAAAAAACCCCAGGGAGTGGCTGGGCAGGAAGATAAGGTGGGAGGGGGGTGAAATGGCCCAGTGCAGGTTGTGATGGGATGGGGATTTCTCTGTGAAGAAGGATTTAGCGAGAGTTGGTCATGTTCATTTCTGTCCTATTGAAATGATTAAATGTCGGTGGCTGGAAACAGGGAAGAGTCCAAGAAGGTAGAGGTTTTGAGCCTGGCTGTTTGGGAGCTGTGTGCCTGCGGGCAGACAGAGGGGCAGCTGGAATTCGGTGTTGGCCCTGGCTACTCCTGCCCTTGAAAGTCACTGGCTGGTTCTCTAGGCAGTTGGCTTGGGTCTCAGGGCCCAGTGCCCCGGCTCCTCAAGGGCTCACCATTCCACCGCTCCCAGGCTCCAGGCCCAGGTGTTTTCTGGTCCTTTGGGCTCAAGGTAGGAGGAGCCTCAAACAGTGCTGAGTTCTGTGCAGGCTTCTTCTTGCTCCCTCAAAGCAGTATCCAGGCTGACCTCTTGTTTGAGCACCTTCAGCCAGGCCCAAGCTAGAGGCCATCTGGTTCTTCATGATGGGGGACCTGGCCTTACTCCCCAAGTGCCAAACCTTGGGACCTCACTTGGCATAGGATCATGCCCTGACTCTCTTCCCTCCATGTCCTCCCCCAAGCATACATAAGGGAGGGAAAAGGAATGCAGATCCAAAAACCCAACCAGTGACCCCAACTTGCTTCACTAACATCTGTCATCTGCATTGTTTCCTCTAGCATCTGCCAACAGGAGAAGGGGGGCATGTATGAGGGTCAGCTCTAGGGCCTGCCCAGATGGACAGTTAGTTCTTGAGGGTCAGCAAGAGATCCAGATGGGGAAGGAGGGCAACCAAAGGGACCCTATCGGCACAATCTCCCACAGTAACATGGGACTTGGGGATCCTTCGGAGTTCTTGCCAGCTCCCCATCTGTCTTGCTACCACTTACTCCTCCTCTCTCCTCTGCTCTCTCTGGCTCTTAATTCCCCTTCACTCTCTCCTTTTAAATCCTCTGGTTGCTATGGAAACCCAGCAGCGGGAAAGGAAGCAGAATCTGGGGAAGTTCTGAGACATCCATCCCAACAGGCCCCCTTAGATGCTCGTTTATCAGGTTCTGGAGATACTCATTTCAGCTTGAGAAAATGGGGGTGAGCTTGTACTGGAAGACTTGGATCCTCTTTAGTAAGACTATGATGTCCAGATGGGCTTAGAGGGTCACCCATCCCAGGACCATCCTCAAGTCTCCTTGACCTTCAGGCATTTCCTAAATCCTGACCCAAGTCCCGGACACAGAGAACCCCCAACCCACCTTCTCCATTCAACAACCTCCACATCTACTCTTACTTTATTAGTTGATTGCCTCAACCAATGTTAAGTGAACACCTACAATGTGCCAGGCACTGTTCTAGGCAGTAGATATTCATCATGAACGGAGTCAAAGTCCCTGGTTTCTTGGGAGGAATAGGCTGACCAAAAGTGAGTAAATAAATAAAACACAAGATAATGTCAGATAGTAATAAGTGTAATAAAGCAGAGAAAGCAGAGGACAGCAGAGACCTATATAATGACCAGTAAACCCTCCTAGAGGGTTTACTAGAGGAAAAGTATTCAAGCAGAGAGAAAAGCAGTCAAAGGCTCTGAGGCAGATGGGAGCCTGGCTTGTTTGAGAAGCTAGGAGGAGGTGTAACCAGGATGCAGTGGGTGACAGGGAGAAAGGTTAAGTCTTTCAACTAGATAGACAGACCGGGGCCAGAGCGTGGAGACCACAAAGGCCATGGAAAGGAGTCTGAATTCAATTCTTGATATGGAAGAAGTAACATGATCAGATTTGTGTTTTGGAAATTCTGGTTACTGAGTACAGAAAAGATTGTAAGGAGAGATGAGAGGAATCAGGGAAAGCATTTAGGGGTCTGTTGCCATAAGCCAGACAAGAGCTGATGATGACTTAGACCAGGGAGGTGGCCAGTGGATGAGCAGAAGAGTAGATGGGCTAGATCTAAGATGTGTTTTGGAGGTAACAGCAGTGGGACGAGAGACAGTGGGAGGCCAAAAGAAGAGTCAAGGAGACCCCCAGGTGGAACCAACACCCTCTTATTGGTTGGCCACTTTCTCTTGGCCCTGTGACTGGTTGGGGATAGGAGGGAAGTGAGAGAGTGGATGACAAGAAAACTCTATCCAAACCTCACTTAAAGCTTTGGGCTCAGAAACTGTTGTGCTTTTCCTATATCATCAGGACACACACTCTTTTGGTTTTCCTCCCACCTACCTCACAGGCCACAATATTTGCTGATTCTCCCCTTCATACTGACCTCTAAGTGTTGGAGGATACCACAGCTCGGACTTGGCTTTCTCCTCTTCTCTAGCTATGCTCACTCCCTGGGAAATCTATTCCATCCCCTGGCTTCAAAAATTGTGTGTTGAATACTCCCAACTTTATATCTTCACATGAGACCTCTCCCTTGAATTCCAGACTCACATACAACTGCCTACTCAACACCTCCACTTGAATATTTATCTAGTCAGCTCAGACTTAACATATCCAAAACTAAACTCCTCTTCTCTCAAAATCATCCCCTTCTAGAATCTCCTCCATCTCAATAAAGGGCCTCTCCATCCTTTCAGTCACTCAGGTTAGAAACTTTGGAAACCCCTAGACTCCTCTTTCTGTCACAAACCACATCCACTTCTCTACTTGCAAAAAGAAAAAGTCCCAAATTCCAGCCTCTCGCCAAGATTACTGCAAAAACTTCATAACTAATATCCCTTACCCCCCTACCATCTATACTCAACACAGCAGCCAAAGTAATCTTGTTACTAATAAAACTTAATTCAGATCATGTCTCTTATTTACAAAGCAGAAACAGAGACACAGACGGTGAGAACAAGCATATGGATACCAAGGGAGCAGGGGGTGGGGGTGGGATGAATTGGGAGCTTGGGGTCAATATGCATGCGGGTATATATGTATGAACATAGGGGCTTCCCTGGTAGTTCAGATGGTAAAGATTCTGCCTGCAATGCAGGGGACCCAGGTTCAATCCCTGGGTTGGGAAGATGCCCTGGAGAAGGAAATGGCTACCAACCCCAGTATTCTTGCCTGGAGAATTTCATGGACAGAAGAGCCTGGTGGGCTATAGTCTATGGAGATAGCAAAGAGTCGGACAAGACTGACCGACTAACACACACGCATAGCTGATTCCGTTTGCTCTACAGGAGAAACTAATACAACACGGTAAAGCAACGAAACCCGAATAAAAAACGTCCTTAAGAATTCAGATCATGTCACTCTAGTGCTCAAAACACCACCAGCGGTTTGCTGTCTCATGCAGGCTAAAGATGAGTCTTTTCCAGGGCCCTACATGACCTGCCTTCACCACCACCTCTTCTACGTGTCACTGCAGCTTCCGTCATCCTCCTGCCCCACTACACTCACACTACCCACAATGTACCTATACCCTGCCTTCACTCTGCTCCAGCCACACTGGCCTTGCTCCTCTGCCCCAACACTCTAAGCTTGTATTTGCTGGTCCCTCTACCCAGAAGGTTCCGCCCCCAGACAGGTGCAGATCTTAGTGCCATCAGGTGTCTGCCTAGGCACTAGGTTTTGAGCGAGGTCTTCTCTGACCACCCTACTTAACATTGCCATGACCCCGCCCTGCCTTCCACACGCATTCCCTCTGTTTCCTCCGTAGGGATTGTCAGGGTCTGATAAACTATACACCGTTTGTTCTCACCCCACCCTCCACCCTCCTACTAGACTATGAGCTCCATAATAACAGAGGTTTGTCTCTTATTTCCAGCTCTGTCCCATCTACCTAGAACAGAGCCTGGCATGTAATAGGCACTCAATGAATGTGACTAGAATAAATGAATTAGAAAAAGACCCGCAGTCCTCAAGAGGCAGCCTGGGTCTGGGAGTTAAAACCTGACTTTTTCATACTAGTTTTCATGCTGGCTCTGTGACTTCTGGGCCTCAGATTGTCTATCTGTAGAAGGTGGAGAACTCCTGGGGTCCTTTGCTGCTGCAGCTTTCTAGAAGGTTGCTTGGCCATAGCCTCACCAGTGGCCATTCAGCTGAGGGTAGCAGGTGGGGATGGACAGGACCTGGTGGAGTGAGAGGAGAGGCCTCTCAGGTATCCTTTCTAGTCAAGGCTTGGGTGGAGTCAACACTGGCTTTGAAATGAAAGGCAAAGTTCTAGCTTGGACTGGGCTAGGCTCTGGAAGCCCCAGGTGGGAAGGAATGGGTAAAAAGGTCCAGCCCTGCCTGCTGAGTGGGGACAAGCAGAGGCCTGGCCACTAGGGCTGGGCTCCTCCTCATGGAGCGCTGTCCATGTTAGGGCCTCATGGGGATCACTGCTGTAAGAAGAGGAGGAAAGGGGACATGGGAAATCAGAGTGAGGTGAAAGCTGGAAAGAAGGAAGAACCTGTGGGGATCACCCAGACCCATGCACAGATCCTCAGTGAATTCTGGCAGACAGGCCTCCACGCATGCCTCAGCCAGGCCCCAGGACTCTCACAGCCAGCACCCACTCCGAGACAGAGCGGCAGGCCTTTTGGCTGCAGAAAAACCCAGTCCTCCTCCCTTTTCTGGGCTTTGCAACAGCTCCCTGCTTGTTTTCCCCGAAATAAATGGGCTGAGCATATTGGGCCGGCAATAACCCCTTGAAATCAGTTGTTATCACAGTTAACAACCAGTTTGGCTTCAGTTCAGGCTGTTAACTATCAAACCACTAAGTGCCGGTAATGATTGATTCTTGGCCAGTTGCAGCTTGAGTGGGCTGTAAAACCCTATTAGTGAGGGTTCTGTGGAGGCAGCAATGCAAAGATAAACAAGGTGGTGGGTGCTCTGGCCCATCTCTGCCCCATTGCTCTGGCATCAGCTTCCAGGGTCCCTTGTCAGGCATCCTGCTGGGAGTCAACTCCTTCCCAAAGCCCCAGGCCACCTCAAGGATCATATCACCACCTTCCTGTCCACCTCCACTCCTCCACCAGCCATCTCTCCCTTCTCCAGGAGGCAGGTTCAGCTCTCTGGACAACCCACTTCTCCCTTGTCACAACCATGGCACAGTTCCACCCCACAACCCTGGAGCACTCAGGCATCCCTAGCCAGGGGACTTCAGGGTAGCTTTGGCCTAGCTGGTGACCACCTTGGCCCAGCCAGGTCCCAGGATCACAGGCAGGGACAGCCTGGCATTCCATTCACCCTCTAGACTCCCTCCTACCCTGTGGTTTCTCCCAGGAATTGCTCTCAAACAAATGAAATGTGGGTAATTACTGGGCTGGGGGCTGGACAGGCGGCCGTGCAGATGAAAGCGTTTCCTGGACGGTCTCTTCATTTGCATGGCATCAGAAGCTGCTCAGAAGGTGTGACTTTTCCCACAGTGAGACCCCAGCTCCTTGCACAATAAAGCCAGGCTGCTCACCCAGAATTAATTAAAGGGGGAGGGGAGGGGATGGAGCAGAAGGGGAGGCACTAAGAGCTGGGGGAGCTGGAAGAGAGGTCCCCACGTCCCTGGTACCTGTGCACTGAGAGAAATCTACTCTATCCAGAAGCCTGCACCCCCATAGCAGGTCTGAAGAGGTCCAATGGTACCCCAGCCTCTCTACTCCAAGGCTTCCCACTGAGCCCTGGGATTCCTGATCCACCTGGATGGCCTGAGCCTGGGACTTGCAGCTGCAACTCTGAGAGACCCACATGGTCAGGAAGCCTTGGGTTGCCCTCCCAAAAGCACCAAAGAACCGAGACCCAGAGGAAAGAGGTTTCTGGACTGGTCCACTAACTGGGCTGTGGGACCAGCTCAAAGAAGGCAGCATAAGTAGCCAGAATGAGAGGCCTCAGTTATGATAGCTGGGCCAGCTCTGACCTCAGGAGATCTGCGGCCTCTGGGCTTGGGCTCTGCTCAGGGTGGTGGGATGCCAATCTCACAGCTGCACCTCTGAGAACCCACCCCTCCACCCACCACAGGCGAATTCTCTTACCCTTGCTATGAATGACCTGCTCTACCACTGCCATGGCATGACCTGGTCTTCCTTCCTCCACAGCAGTCCTTCCTCACAGGCTAGTCCTTCTGACATACCACCTGCTGCTTCTCCTCCTGCCCAGAGTTCGAGTTCTGCTCTAGATTTGTAGCTTCCCTTCCCCCACAATCCCAGTTCATCTCCTTTTAGGCCTGGTCTCTCCAAAGTTGGCAGCCTCTCCCTGGACCTCAGTCTCCTGGGCTCTTTTGCAACATCTGAACTCAGCACCTTCTGCTCAGCACCTTCACAGCTAACTAAATATCCCAAAGTGAACACTTTGTTTCAGGTCGCAAATGACAGCACCAGCATTGTGGTGCCCTACCCCACCCACCCCACCCCCACACAACATACCCCACCCCCACACAACATACCCCTACCTTGGACCCTGGCAGTTGCTCTTTTCTTGCATCTTCTGGAGTCTGATACTCAGAACTAGCGCAGGCACTAGTTCCCCCACACACCAAGGCACACAGAAAGGTACTTTTTAAAGGACCCACTGAATCCATGATTTGCTCCAGTCCTAGCAGAGTCATCATTTCTGACCCAGAGATGGCCTGGGGAAGTGTTACCATCAGCTCCGATTAAGAGTCCATGACTGAGAGGCCCCAAGACCAGTTAAGAGCCTCTTCCTGCCCCTTTCCCTGTTTCTGTTCTCCCAGGAAAACCCCTCCAGTAACAGGTGTGGATCCTTAGGTGGAAGCGAAACTCCAGTCAGAGCTGCTGCCTGATTCGCTGCAGGTCTCAGCCGCCTGCCGCCTGGAGCAGCACAGGGGGAGGGGGCTGACCCCAGCAGGACCCACTCTCCAACACACGTTTTTAATACAATTAAATAAGTATTTCAGTCATTTAATAGCAGCTAGTACACAACCATCCTCCACTGACACCTGCTCTTGAAAGACCTGACCTAAAGTTCCAGTCCCTTTCCTCTCTGCCCCCACCTAGGGGTTCAGAGGAGCCCCTGACCATCTAGTAGTCTTGCCCTGCAACTGCTGGGGTCCCAGGAGCACCTATGCGGGATGAGAAAAGGCCCCCCACCCCCAGGAAAACCCCCGCCAGAATCCCAGTCTAGGCCACTCACCAGCCTAGGTGAGAGTGAAGAAGTCAGACACAACAGCTTAGTGGAATACAAAAATAGAGCCTCTCTTTTGTTTAAAAAAACAAAACAAAACAACAACAACAAAAAACCCAACAGCAAACAATTATCCACAACTAGAGCCCAGGGCTCTCCCGGCTCCTCCCCAGGCTCCTCCCCAGCCTTCAGTAGCGCAGACCTCGTCCTGCAAAGAGGAAACCCGGGCGGGGAGCGGCGGGGAGGGGCCGGCAGGGCCTATCGGGGCTCGGGGGCCCAAGTCCTCTGGCTGCCGCGCAGGCTGCGCGTGAAAGGCGGGTAGTTGAGGAACTCGAAGCGCAGGCTCTGCTCGGTGGTGTGGTGGCCGCGGGGCAGCCGCTTCATGAAGTGGACTTCGCGCTGGTGCTGCCGGGTCTTGGAGCCCTTGCGGGGTCGACCCTTGCGCGTGAAGGCCATGTACCAGCCCTCGTACTTGGCGTTCTGCAGGGCCGTGTAATTGTTCTCCAGCACAATCTCCGTGAACACGCAATCCTTGCCTTTGCCGTTGCTCTGCAGGGTGGGGGGCAGACACGGTGTCACCCGGCTCTGTCCGGAGCCCCCTCCCATCCTAGGCAGAGGGCAGGCGGCCCCAGACAGCAGGTGGGCACCCCAGCAGATGGCAGGGTGGGCACCCGCTCTCTAATCCCTCACAACTCACAGCCCACCCGGCAACTTCCTGTCCTCCCGGGTAGCAGTGACACATGGCTGTCTACAGAAAGGCTGGGCCCCAACACAGAGGGGCCGAGAGGGGGCCCAGCCCCTGCCCACCCTGGCCTTCTGCCCACCAGTCTGGCCCAAGCTGCTAGCACCCGTTTCCCCACCTGCCCCCCTCAGCCATCTCAGGATGCTGACCTGCAGCCCCAGGGCCACCACCCTATGGGGGAGGGAAGGCTGGTGAAGAGATGCTGAGCCCCAGGCCCCAGAAGCCAGGGAAGCGGGGAGCTCGAGGCTGGAGAGGAGCCGTGACTAATGGGGCCATTTCAGAGCTCGGCTGAGGGGTTGGGCCCTCGGCTTACTGAACATTCCAAATGCTGGTACCATGTAATTGGACATAATAGCAAAGCAATTTGGCGATTTGTTAAAAAGATATATGGAATTTACCGACACCCCCTCCCCAGCCCCTTCCCTAGCCTTCCTTCTCCCTCCTTTGCCTTTATAGCTTTTCATCTCTCAGTTACCTCCCCCCTTACCTCCTCCACCTCCCCCCCCCACAATCATTAGGTAACCCCAAGGTGGCCCTCGGCCTCTCTGCCCACCTTGTTGGGATCCTGGAGGAGCTCAGCCAGCCCAGCCTGCTCCCCAGACCCCAGCCAGTCCCTCACTTCTTTCTAGGACCTCACCTTGGCAATCAATTTCCCCTTCTTGTTCATGCAGATGTAGAGGCCTGTCTCAGCTCCTCGTACTCGAACCCGGCTCCCGAAGGTGTCTGTCTCCACAATGAGCTTTGCTGTCAGGAAAGGTTGGGGTGGGGTGGGGGTGGTTATTGGCAGCTTCCTGACCTCCAGTGCTCCACGTCCCTACCCTAGCTGGCCCATCCCAGAAGCAGCTGCTCCAAGGGCCAGATGCCCAGGCTGTGGGCTCCAGCCACTAATATGCTGTGCAACCCTGGAAAGGTCAAGTCCCCTTTCTGGGCTTCCAGCCCCTTGCCTGGGTTTACAGAGGGGGAATGGATGAGATCATGGTATCTGAACTGGTTTATGCAGAGGGGTCTTAAAGCCATCAAACTGAAGATCCTCTTTTATAACCAGACAGTAATGACTTTTGTGTCGAGGCTTCAAGTAAAATTTAATTTGACTAGAATTCCACTGCCAATCAAAAGATCTATGAGGATTCTTCCAACTCAAAATATTATACGTATGTGCCTTACAGATTATTACAAACATCCAGGTGCAGTGGTGACCTCCATTCCTGAGATCAAACACGAAAGCACTCTCTCTTGCTTCTGATACCTTGGGTTCCAACCCACAGCCTTGGCCATCCCCAGACACCCTCCACCCCAACCCACTCCACCCTGCCCCACCCCACATCTCCCGCCCTCCACCCCGGCTCTGCTGAGAAGGTGACAGGGATGAGGACAGCTCTCCCTCCACACACAGCCTATGGCTGGCTGCTTTCCTATAACCTCAGACACCAGCTAGGAGGATACTATCTCTTCCCCATACTTCCTAGTCACCCCAGACCCCAGCCTCAGTGTTCAGAAATCAGTAACTCAATAGTCTTTTCTCTTGCACCCCCTCTAGCATCACTGGGCTTCTTACGCCAGTGACCAAACACTTTCTGTAGGGGAGGAGAAGAGAAAATCATGTGTGCTTGCCTCTCACTCAAGAGCCAGGAGACAGGGAGCTGAATCCTGTGCCTTCTTACCTCTTCCCTTAGACAGCCAGCTTGCCACAGAAGCCCTGGCCCTTACCCACTCTCTGCACAACTCCTCCCTTTGAGAGTGGGGACCAACTTAGCTGTTTGGGATGGAACCAAAGGGGCTAGATCTCCTGCCCTCCCTCCTTCAGCCTTCTACCTCCTTGAGAAAGAAGTCTGGGGACTCCCAGGGCTACCTCCCAGCTTATTCTGACAAGGTGGCACCTTCTCTGACCCTGAAACTAATGGGAGGTGATGGGCACAGGTCAGCAAGGCAGCCCTCACCACCCAGCCTGTGACTGCCTGCCTCCCTTTGCAGAAGCATAGAGCTGGGACCCAGTAGCCAAGTCCCCAGTCTGGCTCCAAGTCAGCCAGGGAAATGCAGCTGTCACCTCTCCTCCCACCCAGCTCCTCTTGGATCCAGCCAGTCTGCCCATCCCTTTCCTGTTCTGTTTTTCAGGGCAAGGAACAACTATTTTTTAAGGGTGAAGAAGGACACCAACTGGAGAAGAGGGGGGTCTGACCAAACAAGGCAGAAAGGAATGGAGCCCTCTGTCCCTTCCTGGGGCCCATAAGGAAGCCCCCGGGAATTCTCTGCCATTCTCCCCCAGATTCTACCTGTCCTGGCTATACACCCTAAGCCTTTGCTCTTGGGTCCTCCAGCTCCTGTTCCTGCCCACCAGGCAGGGACCAGGGAACCTGGGAAGCCTCCTATAACTGTATGAAGAGAAGTGGGCATCAGACCTCTGATGTCTGAAGATGAATCCCCCCATGACCAGCTTAGCGTCTTCTTCCCTCCCCAAATCCCAAGGATGCTGGACCATTTGCTCCAATGGAGCAAACCCAGGAGGAGCCAGGCATTCATTCCCTTTCCTTGGAAGCTGAGAAGGGCAACGAGCAGCCAGTTTGAAGGGACAAAGGGACGGCAGGCTGGCCCTGCCAGCCCAGCGGGGGAGCTCGGCCACCAGGCAGGCCGCCCCCACCCCCACCACAGAAAGCCCCCACTCTCCTTCCTGGATGGAGCTGGGGAGCTGGGGCGGCAGTTTACAGCGGCTTTCCCGACCGGGCTTTTGGAAAGCTTAACATTTTCAAACCTATTCTTCCACCCCAGTGACAGATTTATCCCAGGAAAATTATGTCTCCTTCTCCAGCTTTGAAGGGAAGTCAGCTACGTCGATGCAGAAAAAATGCAGCGAGACATACTCGATCCCCCAAACTGGCTCGAGAAGAGGAGAAAGTATTCAGGAAATGTTAAAAAAGGTGAAAGTAAGAAGAGTTTTAATCGCTCTGCCAGACACGGGGGTCTCTCCAGAGATTCATAGAGAACAATCTTGAACCTCTCTTTTAACATTTACAGACTTGCAACTCCTTTCAAACTCCACATCTGAAAAAAAGGCTCGTTCTTTTTCTGTTTTATATCATTCTTCATTTTTCTTCTTAGCTCTTAAAATGCTTCACCTTTTTATTACATTTTAATAGAGTCTTCCCCTCTCCTTTCATGCTTGTTTAACTTGGTCATTATTTAAAGGTTTTTAAACTCACAATAATCGCTCTCTAAAAACAACACCAGCCGCCCAGAGGACTTGCTTTTCTCTTGGTACATCCAGGACTCTGGAAATTGGCCTTGTTTCAAGGCAGGAATATTGAATGTTTTAGAAATCAATCAGTCCTCAGCCTCTCCACCCCACAGTAGCTCCCTGCACTCACCACCCCACCGGGAGCCAGGAGCCCCGCTCTGACCGACCGCCTGGGTTCCTGGACAAGTGAAGTGGGGAAGGCCCCTTTCCTAGCCTAGTCCCCATGTGTAATTGACCCTCCTGATCAAAGTATTTAAGGTTCGCAGTACACCGCACACCCAACTTGGGAGAGTTGAGGGGATTTCTCTCCCTTCTCTTTCCCACTCTCCTTTTGTGGGCCCTGGTGACATATCCTCTTTCAAGAGCTTCCCTTAAACCTGGGCCCCCTCCCCCTGAACCCTCTGCCTCCACCTGCAGTGGAGAGGGGTATGAGAGGGGGAGGTGGAAAGGGAGATTCCTGGATTCATTCATCTGCTGGGCAGGAAAGGGCACCTATGGGCCAAGTACTCCCTGGGGTCCCTTCTCCAGCCCTCTCTTCTCCAGCTGACCCCCAAGATGCTTTGTGGCCTTAACTCCTTCCCTTCTGAGCTGGGGAGCCTGCAGGCCTCAGCTCAACGCAGATGCGACTGCTGGGTCCCGTCACAGCAGGCCAGCCTGGGGACGAGGGGCGCGCTCCGCAGGCTACCTTAACCCCAGCGCAGTGCAGCTCCTTACCGAACGGGTCCCCGTCTTCTGCCATGGCGTTGATGCGCTTGTTGGCCAGGACCTGCACGTGCTTCCCGCTGGTTCGGCTGTAGAGTTGGTAGGTCCGGATGAGACGGCGGCTGAGCTGATCTGTCACCAGGCTCTGCTCCCTCACATGCTGTGTAAAATTAGGTGAGGACTGAACAGTTACCTTTAGGAAATTGAAAAATACACAACACGCCATTATAATGCTACCCTGCCCAGGGGCCCGAGTGGCCCCCTTCACCCGGCACCTCCCTCCACTGCCCCAGGCAGCCGGCAGGGGCTGGGGTCCCCCCAACATGCCAGTTCGGACCACCCCCACCCTACCCAGGAAAGTCGCACAGACCCAGTCTAGCATGGATGCGCCCGGGATGGGGAAGGATCTGGACCCACCTGTTGGGAAACACCCTGGGACTCCCGGCCAGCTCGGAACAGGGAAGCGAGCTCCCTGCCCAGCGCAGGCCCCCCGCCCGGGCCTTCCTAGAAGAGCAGGGCGCTTTTAAGTCGGGAGGCAGCGCGGCCCGACCCCTGACATTTATAAAGACAAATTCACGGAGCAAATGTTGAGACCACAGAAGACCCGGGCACCTGATCTTTCGGCCAGACCCGCAGCAAGTCCCCCCAGAGAGCCGCGGAGAGGGTCCCTGAGGCAGTCACCGGACCTTTGACATCGAACACCCCCTGGCCCCGAATGCCCCCTTCCTCCGCGCGGCCGGGAGTGGCTGCCGCCGAGTTCCCCAACCACCCCCACCTGGCTGGGAGGCGTGGAAGACAGCGCCAGACTCCGAAACCTCGGGTTCTAGCCTCGCGCCACTCACAGGCTGTGTGACCTGAGGCCGGCGCTACCTCTCTGGTCCTTAACCCCTCCTCGGGATAGTTAGGGGTTGCAGTCCTAAGATGCTTCCCAGCCCTTCCAGCCCGCCGCGCGGCCGCGGGGTCAGTCCTCCTGCCCCGGCCTGCCCGACCTCGCCCCCCGGCGTGCCCCGCCGGCCCCGGCGCAGTGCGCCTTACCTGGGCTTGGAGGCAGAGAACCAGCAAGTGCAACAGCCTGTGGGAGACAAAAGCGGGCGGGGAGAGAGGGGCGCGGGGTGAGCGGCGGGCGGGCGGGCGGGCGCGCGGCCGGGGGCGCGGGGCGGCGGTACTCACAGGCAGCTCAGCGCCGAGCGGGGGCTGCCCATGGCGCGCGGCCGGGGAGCACGCACAGCCCCGGCGGGATCTCGCCGGCTCGCGGGAGGCAGCGGACCGACGAGCCGAGGGCGGCGGCGGCGGCAGAGGGGGGCTCGAGGGTGGTTCGAGGGCGGGAGCCCGGGCGATCGGGACTCGGCTCCGCGGGTCCCAGGGAATGTCGAGCTCGCCGCGCCGCGCCGAGTGCCTCTGCGCCGCAGCCGGAGCCGTTGGCCGCTGGCTGCTGAGGAGCCGGAGCGGGAGGGAGGGTAACCGGCCGGCAGGGGGGGGGTGGGTAAGTGGGAAGGGAGGGGGAGGGGTGGGGGGCGGGGGGCGCCGCACCCGGCGCGAGGGGGGAGCGCGGGGCGGGCGGCCGGAGCCCGCAGCCCCCGGCTGGGAGCGGGGGCCGGGACGCAGCCCGGGGCGGGGGCGGGGCGGACCGGGGCGGGGCGGTCGGAGGGTCGGGGATTGGGGGTCTGGGTGAGGGGAGGGGTCTGGGGACCCGCTGCAAGGGGCGGGGGCGGCCCGTCTGGGCGCCTCTCTGCATCCCAGACTTGTCCCCTTGCGCGTTCTTGGGGTCCAGGCGCGCGGGGATGGGGGGGCGCGTCGGCCGCCCACCCCGTGGAGTCCCGAGCCCCTCTGATGGGGTTTCCTGGACCCCCCGGGCGCCCGAGTGGGAAGGCGCCCGGTCTGCACCGTGGGACCCGGTCCGCTTAAGCCTCAAGCTAGACGGCGGTTCTCTGAGCCACCTACTCTGTGCTCTGTCTGTCCGGGGCTGCCGCCTGCAAGTAGGCGCTGACACTGGGGTGAACGGTTACGCGCGTTCCTCTGGCAGTGCGTGCCTGTGCAACCGGGAACCGACAATCACCCCCATCTTTCTGCTGAGTACTCTGCCTTGCCGGTCTCTCCTGCCTCGGTCAGTCACCAAGAAGGCCCTGAGATCGAGAAACATCTCCCTTCCTGCTTCCTTCTCTCATTATCACCATCACCCCTGCTTCTTCCCCCCCACCCCGCCCCCAACACGCTAGACTGAAGCCTGACCACACCACCCAAAAAGGAGAGAGCCCACCCAAACGGAAAACCCCAGTCACTGCCCCCACCATGCCCTCCCCAAAGCGGCAGGCAGTGGGCGCAAAAATAACCTCAGCTGCTTTTCCTGGGAAAGAAGAGGTTGCCTAGTCTTTTTTGCTCAGAGTCCCATTATTTGTGCACTGAACAGGTATTTACACACCTACTGTGTACTAAACTTCGACTGGTGCTTTGTCAACGCTGGGGGAGGGGGAAGTATCAAAGAAGGTAATGAGTTGTCTAAGCCTTTCACAGCCGCCCTTTGCTACCTGCAGGGGCTTCAGGAACCCCTAAGCTGTGGTGCTTCTTTGAGAGCAGCTTGGGTGGGCAGAGATGCCCTGAGACAGATACTTCTGGGGAGCAGGTGGAGCCAATGATGCTTTGCCCAGCTGCTGCCCTTGCCCAAGACCTCCCCTGCCCTACTGCCAGCCCCCATGTCCTTGGGGATTGGGCTGGAGGGGCTGGGGTGGCCTCAGGAAACCATGAGACCAGAGGCAACACAACCAAGTTCTTCCTACCTCCCCTTTCTCTGTGGCCTGCCTTTCCCACTCCCAGCCATGGTGCTAACACTGAGCAAGGTCTAGATGGGGAAACAGAATCAGGAGATTTGTCCCAAGACCTCATCCCTCCCCAGAGAAGCAAACTCCCTGAGCTCACCTGTTACCCACTTGAGTCTGTTCCCTCAAGTGGCTCTTTCCCACCCAGACCTCCAAGCAAGGACCATATCTTACTAGCTCAGGAGAGCAGGGCAGGGTTCCACAATTCTGTATTCAATGAATGAATAATGGGGAAACTGGCTGAGCATTTAGACCTCAGTGCATGTGGGGCCTCCCCAGGAAGACTTACTTGCCTTCACCACCCTCCCAACAGATAAGGATCATAAGCACCACCATTTATTGAGCACATGTATTTGCTAAAGTCTGTCTGTCTGCACCATCTCCTCTTAACCCCACTGGGAGGTGGGCACTGGAGGAAGACAAGTGAAGTGGGCTCCTGTACCCACAGCCTAGACCAGCATTTCTCCTTCATTCAAGCTCCTCTGTCTTAGAAGTTGTTGGGTGTCTACATCCCCAGGTACACTAATTCAAGCAGGCAAAATATTCACCATCTTAACCTCATGCCCTGCACCTAGGAGGCCCTTGAATATGTTTATTTGTATATATTAATAAATAAGTGGAGAGAGGAGAGGCAGAGGATGAAAAGGGTCTTCTCACCAGGGACCAGCCCTCTGAAAACAGTCTGATGAGAACAGCAAGGAGCAGGACCCAAGCAGGGGTCAGGGCATCCAGCCCATCCTTAGCATGTGTAGTCCTGGAGTCAGAACCTATGTCACTCTGGGCACCTGCCTTTCCCCAGAGTAGGGGGTGGAGACTAGAGCACCTGGCTCAGACCAGAGTTCAGCCCTGGTTTGGAGCCCCCGAAGGTTCTGGGCTGAACCTCAATGATCTTAATCCACCCTCCTCAGTCTCCCCCAGAGATGGGCCATCCGGGGCCTAAACGTGTGGACCGTCAGGATTTGAGTCCCACACCCTAACCTATACCTGGGGGCCTCTACAGATGAGAATTCCTCTACATTTTGAGAAAGTCCCCCAGCTGGGTCTTCGTCCATTTGAGGGGATTCTTCTCATATCCTCAAAAATCCCCGTCTCTAGATGGGGGAGGGGGTGTCAATAGGGACACCCCCGCATCAGGCGCCGGGTACTGCGAGGACACACCCCCGTGAATGACAGATGTAAATATTCCATCGGGGCCCCAGCAGGCCGTTCCCTCCTCCCTTGCTCTTACTCGCCTCCCGGCCGGCTTGCTCCTTCCTTTATCTTATCAAAGCCCCGTAATTACAATTGCTATTTTGTTTCCTCGAATCTGCAATCAGAGCTCCCTGGCCCTGATGAGGGAGGGCCTGTCAACCTGATCGCTGAGTGACAGCCCGGCCACCTTTCCCGGCCGCCCCCACACTCCTCAAACACAAATACACACACACAGAGTCCCTCGCCTCCTGCAAACACAAACACACACCTCTCGCCAACACAAATAGCCCCTCTCTGCAAACACACCGTTGCAAGGACCCAAACACACACGTTCAGCCTCTTTCCAAACGCATCGGTCGCCCCCCGCCCCCGCCCCTGGCCCACTCTGGGCCCCTCAAATCCACACCAACCGGCGAGGGCCGCCTGCGCTCCAACACGCGCAGCCTGCGCCGGGCGTTCAAAGCGCGGCAGACCCTCCGCCGACTGTTCAAATGTAAATCGCAGAGACTGTGTTAAGCACTTTAGGCCCCGTCTGGTCGTCCCCCTTTGCCCCTCAAATACAGTCTTGCCCCTCCTCCAGCAGTCTGCAAACCCCGGCGTAAGCCCTCAGCGCTCAGAGGCCTAAATGAATGGGCAACGCTCCTACTGTGCGCTGAGAGGGCAGAAAGGGGGATCGAGGAGAGGCGAGGGAGGGGAGGGAGAAAAAACAATTCCCGGCTCAGTCCTCGGGCGCCCCGTCGGGTCGAGAAACTCCGGGATGAGGCGGATGTGGATTGGGCCCCCACCGCGGGTAGGAGCGCGCTTGGCGCCGGCCAGGGCCGCGGGCGGACCCGCCAAGAAACTAGAAAGGCTCACAATGAGCGATCAGCGGCGTCGAGGGGGGTAAATATTGGGGCGGGGCCACTTGCTGGGGGTAGAAATGTCGGCTGGGAAGGATTCCCCGACTTTTCCCTACACTCAGCCAGGCTACCGTACCTTCAACCGAGCACGTGCGGAGGACTTTGGAGGCGAAAGACGAGAGGAGGAAGGGAAGGGTTCTAACAGGAACCCTTCCAGTGAATGAATGAACGAACAAACGAATGAAGTCTGCCTTAGTCGCGCAGACCGCTGGCGGGGTATGTAGGCCCCTGCACCGCGGCGCCCGCCTAGAGCCGCTACAGAGGCGGCGCGGCGAGCTGCACCGCCGCAAGCTGTTTCAACCTCTCCCACCAGAGGGCGACAACTCCACCTTCTCCTCTATCTCCCGACCCCTTGCCTCCGGTTGGTGAATGGTCCCATCCTGGCTGCCCTCTCCATCCCGGTGTTTCTGGTGGAAGCACTTCAGGAAAGTCCTGCAGCAAAGAAAGAGGCCTGCGACCCTGACCACTACGACACAGAGAAGGATCATCTTCCTTTATCCTCAACTAGGAAAAAGGGAGGTTAAACACTGGACCTGTTTGTTCCTCACCACAGGGAGAAGGGCACTTCCTTCAGAGATGTGTTGAAAAGGGAGTGCTTTTCTGTGGTGTGGAAACACTCCTTCCAACACCTGCTCCAATGCCAACCTCTTCTGGTTATCCAGGGACCCCTCCCACTTGTTCACTCATTTGCCCAGAAGCCAGTATGGGAGGGAGTGGGCCTGGCCCCACCAGGCCTTCTTCTGTGTCCCTCCTCAGCATGTCGGGCCCCAGGCTGTCTCAGGAGGTAACCTTTTGTTTGTTTGTTTGTTTGTAGGGCACTGAGACCCCCCTGCCCCATCAACACAGCTGCTGAACTACTGACCTCAGACTTGGTCATATACACACTCATGATCACATCAGGTACATCCCTTTCTCTTCCTGGTACAGCAGCAGCCAATCCCCAGAACCACCTGAATTCAGGCACCAGAGAACCGCCCCCTCCACCCCCACCCCAGACCAGGTGGAGGGCTAGGGGGCTGGAACCCTTTAGCCCAGGAGGCTGAATCCCAGGGGCTCCTCTCTGCCCCCATATGCCAGGCCACCCGGATTCTGGTTTCCCTGTCACCCAATCTGGCCAGCCCCCTCCATCTGGCCCCTGGAATCAGGTTTCTAAGGGTCCAGGCTGGCTCAGAGATGGCCTGCATGACTGGTAGGAGGAGCAAAGACTGGCCTCTACCTTACCCCTCACAGGTCCTCTTGGGGCCTGAGCCCCCTCATGGGGCCAGGGATGCACATTCCTCAGGCTGCTTAAGCCCCCTTATCTGCCCCCCTGCCCATCAGCCTGAGTGGTGACAGAGGCCCGGACCCCTTGTTTAGATGCTGATAACCTCCTGGGATGGCCCTCCCCCACCAAGGGACTGGAAAGGGGCTTGGTGTTGGGAGGTCCTCATCTAGGAAGGCAGCTGGGGCCCAGGGCTGGGCTAGTCCCAGCGCTCTGGGAGTAGCAGGATCCCACATTTCCTCACCCTTCCCCAGGTCCAGGGCCACCCTCTGTGCTGCCACAGTGCCACCTGGTGGTCCCTAGGGGAATGCCACCCCAGGAGGGAAAGAAGCCACACAAATGAGTTGCAAAAAACCCCTCATCCACATTTTATTTCAACCTTTATCCAAAAATGTAAAAAATATTAAAAATGTGTATTCCTGAGCTTCAGATGCTGACCTCCAACCTCATAGGCAAGTGCGGAGAGAAGGTCAGGATAGAAGTTCAGAGTTCCTCCCTCTCCTGGAGAAAAGGGAAGCTCGGGGTGAAGTACAGGATTAGAACACCAGGGTCCTTTGGAGAATGGGACACCCGTTCTCCTTGCACCAGACCAAGACCCCCACCCCCAACCCCGCCCCCGCCCCCAACCCTCTTCAACGGAGAAGATACAAAGTTCTTGAAACTTGTCCAGGAACCTGGTGCATGTGGCAGGCAGCTAGCTGACCTGAAGAGAGCAAACCAGGGGTCAGCATCGATGTCCAAACATGCTCCTCCTGTCCCTTCCCAGGCCCCTCCAACTCACCAGGGAGTGTTAAAGCCTGCGCCCCAGCTTCTTGGCAGGCAGGATAGGACATAACTCAGCTTCCTCCTCCTCACTCCCATCTTCTTCACTCTCTTCCTCAGAAAGATCATTGCTTATAGTAACTGGTACACAAGCAGTCAAGGGAGGAAGAGAAGTTAAAGCCACACCTCCTTCATACTACATGTCATTTATTCATGCCCTGTGGCTCTAGGCTTGCAAGGACTCTGACCTCCCAAAGCTTATGGCCTAGGTGGGAAAAACCTCAGATACTAAACTAGATAACAAAGAGTCAAAGGGCTTCCCTGGTGGCTCAGTCAGTAAAGAGTCTGTCTGTAATGTGGGAGACCTGGGTTTGATCCTTCGGTCGGGAAGATCCCCTGCAGAAGGAAATGGCAACCCACTCCAGTATTCCTGCCTGAAGAGTTCCGTGGACAGAGAAGCCTGGTGGGCTACAGTCCATGGGGTCACAGAGTCGGACATGACTGAGTGACTTTCACTTTCAAAGGAGTCCACATCAGTGGAGCTGGATAAGCTGGGGTAGGTTCCGTGAAGAACAGCTGGAGTAGCAAAGTGGAGGATCTTTAAAGTGGAGTAGTAAAGGCCACGGAGAAGGCAATGGCAACCCACTCCATACTCTTGCCTGGAGAATCCCAGGGACGGCGGAGCCTGGTGGGCTGCCGTCTAAGGGGTCGCACAGAGTCGGACACGACTGAAGCGACTTAGCAGCAGCAGCAGTAGCAGTAAAGTCCAGGGTCTGTATGGGAACTGCACTGGGAGACATGGCTGGGGTGGGGTAGGAGTCCAGATGGAGAGTCTACTGGAGGCAAAGGAGAAAATTCTCACCAATCTGGTGCCGCCCAGTGATGCGCACAGGGCCAGAACCTGACTTCAGGCGGAAGGTTACAGGTGGTTGGAGCTGGAAGTCATCCAAACTGAGCTGGGAGAAAGACAAGGATGACGGCCTGGCCCATTCCTAGCCCACCCCACCTTGCGAGAAGTCCTGAAGTCCTCAATTCCTACCTCCCAGCCTCCCAAGGTATGGCCAGGGAACTCACCATTGGTTGGCAGGACAACTTGAGGTTGGCCACAGGGACTGCGATCTCCTCGTGGTCATGGTTCCGTGCCACGACTTCTACCACATTACACTCATCTTTGGCCCCCTCGGTGAGGCAGAGCTGGGAAGGTATATAGGGCCTCGGAGTCTCCCCCAATAAGGGTGGACACCACAAGTGGAAACATCTACCCTACAACCTGCCCAGCCTCCGAGGTCCCTGGATCGCCTGGCCAGGGGAGCCCCCACGTGGGGATTAAGCAGAGTAGATGACTCCCAGTAGAGCGGGTAAGAATAGACACGCGAGTAGAGCCTGTTTAGGTCAACCAATTAACCTCCACTCCCCCTACCCCGCCCCTTACCATGGTCAAAGCCAGCACATGCTCCGCGTCATCCTCTTCCTCTACCTTGAAGGTGAAAGAACGGGTGTGGCCTGAGAGCTCACAGCCTGGAAGAGGTTAACAGTGTGAATGTGCTTCAGTGTGCGGAGGACATTTCACCAAATCCCGTTCACCTGCAGCCAGGGACTAACCGGCCATCCACACGGCCACGTGTCAGGAACCGCTGGTGTGCTCGGCCCAGGCTGCCGCGGGAGGCCCTCCCCCCCCCGCGCCCCCCCCCCCCCGCCCCGTTTCTCAGCCCTGCTTCTAACCCAGCACCACCCTCAGCCCCTCCTTTCCTCAATACCGAAAAAGAAACTGTCCATAGTGACCGGGGCCGGGACTTGCAGACTGCCGACCCCCCCAGCTCGGACTCGGCTCTCCTGATCCAAAAACGTCAAGGCGGCCGCTGCGCCAGCTGCCATGCTGCTAGGGCCTTCTGCGGCTCCGCCTCCGACACGTACAAAGCCTCGGACTCGCGGCAGTTCCGGCCCCGCCTATTAAAGGAGACGCTGGCGAGGCACCCTGGGTCCAGGGCTTCATCGCCCTGTCTCCTTCAGTTCAGTTGTGTCCGGCTGTTCGCCCCATGGACTGCAGCAAGCCAGGCTTCCCTGTCCATCAGCTCCCGGAGCCTACTCAAACTCCTGTCCATTGCGTCGGTGATGCCATCCAACCATCTCCTTAAAGCAGTCTCGCAGTATGTCGCGTCTGCTTTGCGTATCTTTGCAGAGTGCCAAGCATCAGCTTGGCATTAACGTCCTTGCTCACTTCAACGACCAAGACTTTCTGAGGGTGGCTCCTGCCTCCATTTCCTCTAGTTCTGCACTCCCTCTAAGTGTTCCCCTCACCCACCCCAGGCTAAGCTTTCATTAAATACATGAAAATGCAAGCCTTCCCAGTTCTCCCAGCAAAGGCGAGATACAGTGCGTCGTTTTTCTTAAAAAAGCGAATACAGATATGTTGTCCCTCCAAAGGAACCAAAGGAACGGAGCATGAAGGAAGACTTTGAGCTCCTGTTACTTAGTACCCAAACCACTCCATCCACTCCCGGATATGCAACGATCCTGCGGCTCATTATCCACATGGTTGTATACCTACACTGAACTCCAGATGCTGGCGCTTGCTAGCAGAGTAGTTAGCTAAAACGTGGGGCTAATTGCTGCTCCTGTCAAGAGGCAGACTAGTCCAGCCTAACATTGATTGACGTCTTAGACTCCTGTCTCATAATTCGGGATCTGCCTTCAACTTTCACCTTTTGACCGAAGAATCAGGCAATTTTCCTTATTCTATTAGGTGGCATGAACTAACTCGAACTAGTTGCCTTCATTTACCCCCATGTTATAACTGTGTCAGGAAGGTGGCCTGGCCAAAACGAGTCTACTTGTATCCTTTGCCTTGCCTTGAGGAAAATATGGAAGGCAATCTTTTACTAGAGATAGAAGTGGGAGAAAACCGCCTTTAAGACCCAGTCCCTAAGTTGAAACAGCTTTGGAAAGGAGGCATACTTGCTTGGGAATGCACAAGCAGGAAAAAAGGCAGGAGGCAGAAACAAGGAGGAGGTTTACACAGTACACAACCACACATTCACTTCAAGTTTTATTTTGCCTCTTGTATGGTCTTCAGATAGTTTTACAGTTCATTTTCTACAGGAACTGAGCTGTGATCTAAACAATCAATGAAATATCATCCCAACCATAATAAATAGCCATAACCACAGAAGATTGACAGCACAGCATTTTACGATCTTAGAGGCCTGGACATCTGTTTCATAGTTAGCTCTGTGACCAGAATACCAGCCAAACTGATTATTAAAAACAAAGATAAAGCTGCAAGCAAACTTGCTGAAAATCCTGATTCCACTGGAGGATGACCATGGAATCCACCAGATAAAATGCTAGAACTGTCCACTAGTGTACAAAATGTACTTAGAAAAACAAAGTGACATTAAGCCGGTAGAGACCCTCCCTTCATCTCAGCCTTTGAAAATGCAAACTTGGTTCCAGTTGTACAACATACCTTCCATATCCTGCTACCAGTTGCTGGTTTCTAACCCTGAATGTAACCCTCCTTCATTCCTCTCACCCATTCGGTGCACACTCACAGGCTTTGGTTGAAAGTCACTAGGTACAATCCCTTAGAAGGCTTTTTTCAAAGCCTACAACTGATGGAAATCTATGAAAGAAAATGTTTTAAATTTTCTTCTCCTTGACCCTCTTCCCTCTTAGCTCAAACTTAAACTGCTGATACAAAACTGCTGGGAAGCAAGGTAACAAAACATTGTTACAGAGAAGCCAGCAAGCCATGATAAAAAAAGAAAATGAATCCTGCAGAGCAAGATTCAATGCAAGAGCATTTGCTCAGAACCCTTAAAAACACCAAATCTAAATTAAAATACTTGAAGCTTTCAGAACCTGCAGTTAAAGGAAAGAGAAAAGGGAAACCATAAGTCATTGGTTAAAGTGTACTCATTCTTTTAAAAATTAGATACAAACATGCAAGAACTAAAGACTGATTTAATAAAACCAGTAGTAACCTCTTGAAATTAAAGGACAACTGACCTGTGGGCAAATGGGATCAATCAGTCCCCAAACCCTACTTGCCAGATGTCAAAACTAACATTTCACATGCTGACCTGCATTGAGGTTAATTTCCAGAAATGACTGCACTTTGCAACAGATTGTGAGTCCTATGAAGTTAGGCTCTTATACCCAAAGTGGTCATGGCCTAGCCCGAGGTGGGAGGCACTTCTTTTAAAAACAAAACAAAACCAAAGACAAAAGTAAAGAAAATTCACTGTCCACTGATTTACATTATTCAAAGTGCCATTCTGAACCGCACCCTTTCATTTTCAAAAGGAAAATTACGAAAACACAGAGGATAGTCAGGTTACAACTAGTTTATATACAATTTTTTTTTTTACAAGTTTGTCACTTTTAGGCTTTTGCCACAAACAACTGCACATCTGTCCCTACAAATCACAACTTGCCTGAACCAATGGTCACTATGAGACAACCAGCCAAGGCTTTACAAAAAGCAGAAAAACCGTCCAAACCGAAATTGTTTCCTCAACTCAAACTATGCCATAACCATCCCACTTGGACTTTCCACCCTGAGGCCTCTGAACCCAAATCTTTCCCATCTTTGTCACGTCTCTAAAGCATGAGATACATTTTCAGTCAATAAGCCAAGGAGGATGACAAATGATTCATTACTCTTAGGTGAGAAATGCAACCACACTGGGTGCTGACTACATTTATTGAAGACCACCTCCCTATAAGCCCATGTAAGAGGTCCTGGCACCGAACACAAAACCCAACAAGGAGGCCCAAATCTCTTTCCTACAGGATTCGCAGCAGTATTATCTTCTTCCAACCAGTGAGTAAGTATCTCTAAGTATGATGAGTGAATTTTACACAGTTCTCTTTGTTTCCAATCTGAATTGGCTGATTCATTGACGCTCCAGAGGCTGAGCTGTATGAAGACCCCAACCACCACCCACCAGGTGAAGTTAAGACTTTCCGACAGTTCATAGTGCCAGCGAATGTCACAGGCTCCGACCAAGTATAACCACATCCTTTGGAAATCCTTCCATTTTTGCAATTTCAAAACAGCCCAACTTGCTGTAAAATTCCAAAATTCTTTTATCATCAGGTCTCACTTCACAGAAAGCTCCTCGGGACCCTAGGGAAAAAAAACAAAACATTCACAATATAAATGTTACTGAATTAGTAGAATTATGAACTTGTGATTAATCTTTATATATTTCAAATAGATCACAGTAGGAGCTTATCTATAGCAGTCCCTAAATCTCTCACAATTTTTAAAATTTATATAAAGTCAATGGATATTAATATTCATCAATATTGCAATGATAACTATCCTAAAGTTAATGGGTATGTTAACTGGCTTGAATATGGTGATTATTTCACAATGTATTTCAAGGCATCAAATTGTACACCTTAAATACAGACAATCCTTGTCAAATATATGTCAAAAAAAATTTTTTTTTGAACAGCAAGTAAAAACTCTTCCCCAGAAAGAGTATCTTTTAGCAAAGAAGTTGTCCAAAAACCTCAGTGTCTACAGCCATACCACCCTGAACTTGCCCAATCCTGTCTTATCTCGGAAGCTAAGTAGGGTTGGGCCTGGCACCAGCCTTGGATGGAACAAAACTCAAGGCAAACAATAGCTCTGCTGACATATAATTATAATATGTATACATGAATATATGAATACTATACATACACACACAAAATACCTTTGAAGGACCCACAGAGCAGAGCCTATTCCAACCTACGTCACAAGTCAACACAACCAGAATGTGTTTTTTATATTGATATACCTCACACCTGTACAATCCAATTCCAAGCACAACACTTCTGAGAATTATACTTTCCTCAGACAGAATTATTTCAATTATCCCACAAAGGGGACACCACTGAACCAAATGATTCAAAGATGCAACAAAGTGCATTCTCATTCATCAACAATTCTCTAATGAGTGCTCACCTTCTGTATGTTCATTTTTGTCTTGCCCAAAGGCTAAGAAGTTTTTAGTTTTAAAAGGTTGTTGGACTTGATGGACATGAATTTGACCAAGCCCCGAGAGTTGGTAATGGACAGGGAAGCCTGGTGTGCTGCAGTCCATGGAGTTGCAAAGGTTGGACTAAGTGACTGGTCTGAACTGAACTGAATGTACAGCAAAGTATTTTTAAGATTTAAGTAACAAACTCAAGAGAGAGTATCAGCGATTCTGCATTCCTAAATGAAGTCTTCCCAAGGTTCATTTAATTTTCAACTATCATTTATAAATCTCCTGGAAAAATAAAGTCATGTGTTTACTTCTCATTTAACTGGGGCTTAATATAAGCATTCATTTTATAAAAGAGCAGCATTTTTCAATGGTTAATACACATGCAATTCTTGCAGCACTAATTCAGAAGCAAAACCGTACATGGTGAAAGGAATGTAAATTCACTTCTTTTTTTATCCTAAAATAAGAGTCCTGTCCCCACCTAGCCCAAATACCAGCAACTCCACAATATCTACTCACCATTGGCTTTCAGTGAAGAGAGAAGGCAAGCCATCATGCTTTTGGCTACACTTGGATCTGTTACTTTTTTGTGAATATCCATCTTTATCAGAGAAGGGAAATTGGCAAGGAAAGTTTCTGGCAGTACTTCCTGCTCTTCATGGAAACTCAACATTATTTTCTGTAAAAATTAGGATGAATCTCTTGACTTTCAGTAGCTACTCATTATGAATCTACATATCCCAACTACAGAACTTAGAAACAGGAAAAGGAAAGCAATATTCAATAACAACTCTTCTGGTAATGGGAAAATTACCACATGCAAAATCAATTAGCTTATAATTCTGGCTGACACGTTTTCATTTTTTAAGTTTGTCTAAATGTAATGTAGTATACTGGATTGGCTCCTGAACAGATTAAGGACATTAATGGAAAAACTCTAAGTAAGGTGAAGAGTTTACAATAATGCACCAAAGTTGGTTTCTTAGACAAGGACAAATGTAAAAAGTGGGATGAAGGGTATACCTAAACTCTATTATCTTTGTAACTTCTGTACATCTAAAATTATTCAAAATAAAAACTAAATAATTCACAATAAAACAATGTTTTTAAAGTTTCTACTGCTTGCACAAGAATGTGAATGTACTTAACACAACTGAACTATACCCTAGAATATGGTTAAAATAGTAAATTTTATGTATATTTTACAATTTTTACAAAAAACGTTTGTAATAGACACACTGGTTATTCTTCATATGTTCCTAGGCCAAGAACCACTGGATACAGAAAAGCAATACATCAACAGCTCAATCACCAGCATGCTGCAGTCATGTTGATGTAATTCTAAGTAAGGCAGCCTACTCCAAACTAGCCTCTTATTACACTGCCATCTAGCTAGAGGCAAAAGGTAAAAAATAGTAATAGAATTTGAGTACACTGGTGTGGGGAAGAGGGGTAGAGAATTTCAGAAAAGGGGGAGAAGCAATTCAGAAGAAAACAGACAATGTCACAAATATAAGTCCAAGTATATTCTCTGAAAGTATTTATTGAGTGTAAGTAAAGTTTATCCTCCAGAAGAAACTTTTTACTGTTCATTCCTTTTACCATGTGAGGGCTTCCCTGATAGCTCAGTTGTAAAGAATCTGCCTGCAATGCAGGAGACCCCACTTCAATTCCTGGGTTGGGAAGATCTGCTGAAGAAGGGATAGGTTACCCACTCCAGTATTCTTGGGCTTCCCTGGTGGCTCAGCTGGTAAAGAATCTGCCTGCAATGCAGGAGACCTGGGTTCGATCCCTGGATCGGAGAGATCCCCTGGAGAAGGGAACAGCTACCGACTCCAGTATTCTGGCCTAGAGAATTCCATGGACTGTATAGTCCATGGGGTCACAAAGAGTCGACTGACTTTCACTCATACTACCATGTGAAACGCATTACTGAGAGAGCAAGTTAGCTTCATCAGCACACAAATGAGATTTTTAATTACTCAACTTGCCCTGAGTACCTAAAGAAGAAACCATAACGTACAAGTCTGGTGCTTCAAAACAGAAAGGGAAAAGAGAAGGTTCTTTCATTGTTAACACTGTGCTTTCACTTGAGAAAGTAACACAACAGCTCCAAATCAAAAAATGTTGGGAACAGTGGAAAATGCCATGCTAGTAATAAGTAGTAGTAAGCCCTAAGAATTCTTCTCTGTAAGAAATTTAGAAAGCACTGGGATTTTAAGATATATCTGCTTGCTTTTTTATTTTAATAAGTACTTTACTTTCTTAAAAAATTACCACTGTTTAATTCTAAATCTGTGTATTACCTCAGCCTCAGAGAGTTCTTTATCACCATTTGGTTTGGTATACTTCTCCTGCATGAAGGGAATCCAGGAAATTTTACATTTTTTAATGAAGGGGGTCACATCTACAGTGCCCAGGGCATAACCACATATGCCATCTTCATCTTCTAGGACAAAACAGTAATCCAGGCTAAGGGAAAGCAGCCCTCCTACTAACCTGCTCAGAAGAAAAGAAACCAGATGAGTTAAGTTACTAACATAAAACTTCAGAAATCAGTGATATAATAAAGCCCAATACACTCAAATGACAACGTGTGGAAACTACATTTGACATAAATAAAAATTGGAAATTTATACATATTAATAACTCAGATTTTATTACAACTAAAGTAGGACTTCTAAAGAACTGTATCTGTATTTCTAGTCTTCATCTCCCCACAACCAGATAATCCTGCCTTTGAAATGTCTACTCCCAAATCCAACAAATACTTCATCACATACTTGTCTCCAATAAGGTCAGGCTGACTTTGAAAAGGTAAACCAACTCCATCGTCATACATTTCTCTGCAAATCTTGTACACGGAAGCCTGAAAATACAATCTAATTAAACAATACATCAAGAAAAATGGCAACAGACTCTGACAATATGACTCATAAGTCATAAAGGACTTCTAGAAGAGGGAGTAACAAAATGTTTGACTTGTCATAAACATCACCTCTGCTTTGTTAAATATTTATATATTGAGTCATATTTGTAAAATCAGTAGACAACAGCACGGTTATAGTAAACAGTGAGAACTGCCTTGCAGGGGATAGTTTTAGACACTAAGTAGAGGCTTCAGAATTCAGCAAACTATGAGGCTGAGTCTCTCTCAGCTTTCTATACATCCAAAATACTTAAAAGGTGATTTTCCTTAAGCAGGCTTGCCTTTTTCTGTAGCTGATTATCAACAGCCTGGAAGCACTTTACAAACTGCAGAAAATATATTGGAGAACATCAGGCTAGAACAACACATCACAGAGATATTGTTCAGGATTCTGACTCTGAATACATTTCATCTGATAAAAACTAAGCACAGGACTTCCCTGGTGGTCCAGTGGCTAACACTTCACCCTCCCAATGCAGGGGGTCTGGGTTCGATTCCTGGCCAGGGAACTAGCTCCCACATGCCACAACTAAAGAAACCACATACCACAACTAAGACCCAGAGGAGCCAAACAAATAAATAATTAAAAAACTAAGCACAAGATGCTGAGTCTAAACTCCTTAGGCTTTTCCTTAAACTGCCCGTGTTTAATGTTTCAGTTAACTTTCTCCATCTAAAGTTTGTATTTTAAGACACAAAAGTGTTTTTTTTAATCAGGGAGTTCAAAAGAAAGTATTAAGTGTTCACCATAACCACACTCCAAGTTGGCAGGTAGACAATTACCTCATCTTTAGGAAAATATGGTCTGATAGTATAAACTTTGGAGGTAGGAGTCAGTGGGGGTGGTTGAAAAAAGAGGTCATTTGCCCCATCAATTGGCAGCAAACGCTGTAGGAAGAAAAAAAAAGGGAGACAGATTAGTGCTGGGAAGACATTCACTTCTTTTAATGAGTGTGCACTGCAGATTACCAACTTAACATTAACTGGCTACTGCAGGCAGACCTAAAGAAGAGGGGTGCACTATGCTTTACTAATATAAACACCTCTTTGCTGAGGGAGGGGAATGCTTCTGAATCGAAATTACCCAAACTGAGTTACATAGCTTTAGTGGCATACTACTGGGGATTTAAATTTACAGTAAAAAAAAAAAAATCTATTCCAATTATGACAAATCTATTTTTTTAAACCAATCTTATATAGACCATCTCTCTACTAAAAGATGGCAGAACAGAATGTCAGGAGGAGAGGTTTGGTCTGAAGAGGGTTATCTGTCCAGGAGACGCTTTATCCCCAAAGCAATGCGCTTCAGTTTGCTGTGCGCAGCAGAGCACCTGTTGGGGGGAGAAAAGTAGAGCACCTGAAAAGTCCATGAACAAAATTCCAACACCAAAAAAAGTTGCATTTTGTTTAAATTTTCATTCCTGGACTGTTCTTTCAAGTACAAAATTTACTTATAAAATAATTGGGAAAATATCTCAAAGCCCTTTCACCATTCACTTGCATAATTATTTATTCTTTTTGCTCATGGAGTTTCCACTGGCAGACAAGCATGCGCGCATTGTGCATTGCGGGCGCAGATTAAAATGCTGTGCGACCTGCAAAGAAACAATGTGAAGTGTATACCTAGAGCCGCTGCGCTTCGCAGGCGCGGGGGGGAATTGGCAGCATCTCCTTCAGAAATTACTGCGAAAGAGGAGGAAAATTTGATTTAAAATCCAGCTATGTAACTAAATTGAATTTGGGACTAGAAAGCCTTCGGCAGACCAATCCTTCCAGCCATCTGATGCGCAACATAAGGTTTCTCATAAAACAAAGAAAACGTCAATTCAGTTGTGAATTCATATTGATACCTGGAACTCTCCTGCTAGACCACCTCTAAAGGCCCAGGGTTCTTGGTCTCCAATTAAGAACTGTGCTGAAGAATGACTACGACACCCTGTTGAGATCAGATCCAAGCGGAGAACGTTACGAGAAAGGGGATTTCCTGGGGTCTCAAACGTCCAACAAACTAACAAACACTGTGGAAACAGCTCTCTAACAATAATAATCCAGGGTTTCAGGACAAGGCTGTGATAATAATTTTTTAACTTGTAATGGAATTTCAATACTGACGTTCCTTCCTCTGATTAATGAATAATCACTGTTCTAGTGAAAGAGTTCCACCCTTTATTAAATTATTGGAAGGAAAGTGTCGAGTTTGTCTAAGTCACGTTTATATATTCCCTAGGTACAGCTATAAATATCAAGGCAGCTGCTTCCTCTTTACCAAAAGTTAACTTTAAAGTGAAGTAAAGTGAAATTGATGACACATTTTATTATCACAGCCCATAAAGGAATTAAACTTGTCTGAAGTCACATTTTACATTTTGAGGAAGGGTACAGGGAAGGGAAAAATGGGAGAAAAGGGGTTAATCTTGTCAGAAAACTAAGGTCAGCAGAATAAAAGAAATTATTCAGTAAGTTGACAATGAAACACAGTGAGTACTTTTTTTGACAAGGACAATTCAAATTCAGACTTGGCTGAATTGGTAACAATACCAGTCTGACAGATTCTGAGAACTAAAGAGAGTCAACTGATGCTCCTAATTTGTCCAGAACTAAAACATACTTTTCTTAAAAGTATGACAGTATCTGGCTCCTCTGAGCAACCATTATAATCTTTGTGGTACACTTATTAGCTCATACATGGAGTGGCAGGCTTTGAGGTCCAAAAATCTGCATTTAAGGTCACCACTTAACCCACTCCACAGGCAATTAAGGAACCTAATAATGAGAGAGAATTAAAAGCAAATTATAATTGCCTTCCATAGGCAATTAAGGAAGCTAGTAATAAGAGAAAAATTAAAAGATAATTTGGAGGCCAAATCACAATCACCTGCCTAGTCTTCTGACAAGATAAAGCAGCGCAATATAGTTCTTTTCCAACTGAAGACAGCATTCTACCTCCTGTTCAAGTTAACAGTCTCATCAGTACAATATATAGTGTGCTAGTCAGACAGTCCCAAAGCAAACCAATTTTTTTGCTGACAATTCAGACCCATTAAGAGATTATATCCAGGGTTGTCATTTCTCAGGGGTAGGGGTACTTAAATACATATATATATATATGAAATGTAGTATTTGTTAAATAAATATGAAATAGGGTAAAAATTTTGGTTATGAAGAGAACCTGCCCCATTCCATAGCTCAGTGTAAATTTACACTGCAGGAAAAAAACTATACCACTCAAACTTTAAGGAACGGCCAATTTCCCCTACCCCCCACTTTGAGACTACAACATAACTAGCACTTCCAACTATGACAATAAAAAGTTGCATGTACGAAGAGCTGTATAAATGAAAACATGGTTAATGCCTCAGTCGCTGCGCAAACGTGACTTCAGTTCATGCCTACTGCCCTTAAATCTACCTGAGCTACCTCACAGAACCTTTTAATTTAAACTAATTAATCATGACGCGCTGTGAACATCTGCCGCTGTCCATCCAATAGTAGTAGAACTTGTGCTGAGGATTCTCCCATCTGTACACAATGGGGAAGAAGATAATAGAAGTCGTTAGTAATCAAAAGTACTGCATAGCCACATTCTTTAAAGGACTGAATGCCAGCTGGACTGGAGACTGGAGGAAAACAAAGGGTCCTAATCAGTAACTCCCTGAAATTACCATAGAACCATAAAAATATTTTGTAGTGAGCTGTTGTGGAGCTATGTGGATGCCAAGATGATCACTTAAAACTTCTAAGATACTCTGACCTTGAGACTGTACGACAGCTATATACAATTAGGGAAAGCTGCCCCCGGAACTGCACAGTGCAGAGGTAAAAGCCTGAGAGGAAAAAGCAGCAATACTGTATATAATCAAGAGTTTTTAATAATTTTTGAATTGAAAGCTAAGTAGCCAATGTTTCAAGCAACATTTTCTCAAACCCAATAATCTGGATTATAGGTTGGAAATTTAAGACTTTGATCCCTATAAAGGTTAATATATCCCCTGGAAGGCAAATGCCACCATCCAACGAACAATAGAGAGGTTTTTTCCTAAGCCTAAAAGCAGACAAGTATCACACAGAAGAGGTATCCTGGAGCCTTTTAACAGGAAGAGGTCACAATTCTCTTTTCTACCTGTTGTGCGATATATATAGGAACCCAAAGTTCTCTATATTTTCTCCCAATTTATTTTTTTATTTTTCATCTTTGCCCATGCCCTGCGGGGAGTGCCCTAACCAGGGATTGAACCCATACCTCTTGCAATGGAAGTGTGGAGTGCTAACCAATGGACAGCCAGGGAATTCCCTCTATTTTCAAATTAACAATCAGACTATTTTTAGCTGCTAATTAGTTGTATCAAAGGAAATATTTTTTTTATATATTTAAGAATCTAAAAGTATATACACAGAAAGTGAGAAATCTCTTTGCTACCACTCCTGGGTAACGGTAACTGTAAGCTCACAGTGTTTTTCATATTTCTATTTCACAACCAAGACTATGTAACCCATCATAGTGTTTGTAACTACTATGAAAATTGACATGTCAGTTAGCCGTGCTGCCTGCTGTGTACTATGCATAAGTCCATTACATATTCCTTATACCTGGATTGAAAACCTGAAAATGAAATGAGATTCCCTGGAGAAACTTGGCCATGCTGGTGCTTTTTACCAAGCTTGAGAACTTTAAAAAAAAAAAAAAAAGTTCACTGTTTGGAGAACTTCCATTTAATGAAGCAACATTTTCAGGGGTTTGCAATTTTTATCCCCTGCTAAACCAATTACTTGGTAGAGGGATAAAGAAAAAGTCCTATGAAATAATACCAAGTAGCACCAGAATAGCCTACCACTAAAGCTCGCATGCGCACAGGGCTGGGAGGATGGCTTCCTCTTTCCAGGCCCCTTGGTCATTTCAGCAATTGTTCTGTTAAACACAGCATTAATATTATCAAGACACAGCAAGCAGCAGAGAGCTCACATAGTCACAATTCATAGAGTCTCATCTCCAAATCAGATAAAAGTGGTATACATGGTTCCATCCAGGAAGCATTCAGTCAGAGCAAGTTAAAGTCAGTACTTTCTAACACATTTTCAAGATATTTATGCTGAATTAGCCCAAGGGAGAAAAATCAATGTGCTCGATATGTTTACTGAGGCTTGCACCTCAAGTCTGTAACAACAGCTACACCTTTGAAATCTAGGCAAGGAATTTAAACACAGTTGGAAATTCACCAATTCCCTAAATGTTTTTCTCCCTGTGGGATAATTTTTTTTTTTTAAGGGACAATATATCTGAGAAGAGATTATTCCTGGTGCACCTACCTAACCACTGTACAAAAGACTTCACCATAGACATTATACTCTTGATATCCCAAACATAGGAGTACATGTCATAAAGGATTGTCCTGTTGGCACAATTGGAGAGACGAGTGAACATTCCCATCACTAGTCCGCACATCTCTTCAAACTTGGCTGCTCGTGACCGCCATTCTTCAATCTATTGAAGATCAATAACAACACTCAAAAAACTGGAAGTTTAAAAACATAATCTAAAGCACAGTTATGAACTAAGCAGTTTATGTTATCAAGTACCTGCAAATTTACCCTCAACATTAAAGAATCACAGGGCTTAAACTTCTAAAGATAAGCAATAAAAGTCTAAGTCTCCCCAAATATTCCTAAAATGTTCATCAACTTTGACCTTCCTTCATTCCTAACTACTCTAAGGTCAAACTATGGTAGCGCATGATTCAGCAGAGTCTGTACCTACTTTACAGAACACATTCTAAGATGTGGCCAATTCTCATTTAAGACCTCCTCCGTATCATCAGCATGGGGATCCATCCAGGCCAGAGAAGCAAGTATATTAAGTATACTCACTTTTTCAGAGTCTTTTCCTTTGCAATTGACACTGACAACACTGCTATTTGCTCGAAGCCACTGGAACTCCCGTAACATCTGCGCTCCTTTGGGTCCATGCTCATAAGGAAGGTAGAACAGGTCAGCAAGTAACTGCAAATCCTCCAGAGTCACTGGTTCTGCAGTGTACAAAGGCTTTTCATTTGGACCAGGCACAAACTGCTCCTTGTTTGTCTGTTCATCAGTCTGCATAGGGGCAATATCACTGATGCAATCCTCCTGCATAGACATCTCTGGGGATTTTGATTCAGCGATGCTTTCTTTATCAGTGTCCATTGGTTTCAATTCCTCCGCCATTTTAGCTTCAACAATTTCAGTTAGTATTTGATTGTCATTCTTGTGGTCTGTTTCTTCCTGTTTTTCCACCACCATGTCCATGGGTTCCTCATCTGGCTGTTTCTTTTCTTCTTCCTTGGTCAGGGCTGTAGGCTCACCACTCAAGGCTGCTCCCTGGCTCATAATGGGCTCCTGGTAAACAGTTGTAACTACAGTTGTGGCATTTAAAGAGGGTGCTGCAACTAGAGGAGCCCCATCAACTACACTTGCTTTAGCTCCACTGTGTGCAACCTGCCTACCTATAAAAACAAATTGCCAGAAAGATAATCAGAATGAGAAACGGAACAAATAAGATCCAGAGAAATGTTTTCTACTTATCATATCTGTAACTATAAGCCTCAATTTGAGATTCCAAATAATATGAGCCCTAAGAAAAAGTGCCACTTCTCTAAACCACTAGGAGGTGAGGAAGCGAAGAGAGGGGAAACACAGATCATAAATATGGCAACACCTATTATCTTCTCCTCTTTTGAAGATCTGTATCTTTGAACAACTATTAAAAAAAAACATTTAAAAGACAAATTAGCATTCCAAGAAGATAAAATCTATTTAAGGCCAAAAGTAAAATTTAAAAAACCTTATTCTCTAGATTCCTAAATTTCATTTTGCTTGGTGGGCCTGTAATAAGACATCACAAATGTTCTTTATGTCTCAAATAATGTAACCCAACCCTCTTAAAAGGCCAAACTCACTGCTGTATTGATGAGGTACGCCAAACTCCTGCAACCATTCTGTTAAAGCTAACTTCAGAGCCATCTGTGGACTATAGAGTACATCAGTTTCAATATCTTCATCACTGCCTTCATTTTCTAACTTTATCTGGATTGATACAGTACTGTCTTCACTATCAGCTGCAAAAGAGAGAAAGGGCACAAAAACAGTTTTGATTACAAAACACTAATTCTTACGGTAAAACTGGAGAGGCGAAGAGCCAGAATAAGAACAAACCTTAAGCATAATAATGCAAACACAACCAAGACCCTTCACTGAACCACTTCACCTAGAATATTCATCTAAGTGAAGTCGCTCAGTCGTGTCCGACTCTTTGCAACCCCATGGACTGTAGCCTACCAGGCTCCTCCATCCATGGAATTTTCTTGACAAGAGTACTGGAGTGGGTTGTCATTTCCTTCTCCAGGGGATCTTCCCAACCCAGAGATCGAACCCAGGTCTCCCACACTGCAGACAGACGCTTTACCGTCTGAGCCACCAGGGAATCTCATAGTCATCTAAATGCATTGCCAAATGTAAAATCCCAAATTAAATAATAAACACTAATTTCAGAATCACTGGACAAATCATTAATAAATATCCACTGACAGTGTTTTCATCTCTAGCCCACCAATCTTTTAATGCCCAACAGGCTTTACTTATATTTTCACCCAGTGTTAAGTATCTCCTTCTCCACGAAGTCGTTTACCCACTTTTGCTTAAGAGAGGTAATCAACCACCCCCTCCTCTGTGTTCCCCCTAGGACTCTGTAGATAATTATTCTCAGTACTCATCATTCTATAGTACAATTCCTTGCCTGCTTTATTAACACCAGACTAATTCTTTCAAAGTAGGGACTATTATATTCTTTGAATCCTTAGTGTCTGATAAATAGGTATCTAAGAGAGTTCCAGAAAAACATCTATTTCTGCTTTATTGACTATGCCAAAGCCTTTGACTGTGTGGATCACAATAAACTGTGGAAAATTCTGAAAGAGATGGGAATACCAGGCCACCTGACATGCCTCTTGAGAAACCTACATGCAGGTCAGGAACCAAGTTAGAACTGAACATGGAACAACAGACTGGTTCCAAATAGGAAAAGGAGTACGTCAAGCCTGTATATTGTCACCCTGCTTATTTAACTTATATGCAGAGTACATCATGAGAAATGCTGGGCTGGAGGAAACACAAGCTGGAATCAAGACTGCCGGGAGAAAATAAATAACCTTAGATATGCAGATGACACCACCCTTATGGCGCAAAGTGAAGAACTAAAAAGCCTCTTGATGAAAGTGAAAGAGGAGAGTGAAAAAGTTGGCGTAAAGCTCAACATTGAGAAAACTAAAATCATGGCATCTGGTCCCATCACTTCATGGCAAATAGATGGGGAAACAGTGGCTGACTTTATTTTTCTGGGTTCCAAAATCACTGCAGATGGTGATTATTGCCATGAAATTAAAAGATGCTTACTCCTTGGAAGGAAAGTTATGACCATACTAGATAGCATATTAAAAAGCAGAGACATTACTTTCTCAACAAAGGTCCGTCTAATCAAGGCTATGGTTTTTCCAGTGGTCATATATGGATATGAGAGTTGGACTATAAAGAAAGCTGAGGGCCGAAAAATTGATGCTTTTGAACTGTGGTGCTGGAGAAGACTGTTGAGAGTCCCTTGGACTGCAAGGAGATCCAACCAGTCCATCCTAAACGAGATCAGTCCAGGGTATTCACTGGAAGCGCTGATGTTGAAGCTGAAACTCCAATAACTTTGGCCATCTGATGCAAAAAGCTGACTCATTGGAAAAGACCCCGATGCTGGGAGGGATTGGGGGCAGGAGGAGAAGGGGATGACAGAGGATGAGATGGTTGGATGGCATCACTGACTCGATGGACGTGGGTTTGGGTAGACTTTGAGTTGGTGATGGGCAGGGAGGCCTGGCATGCTACAGTTCATGGGATCACAAAGAGTTGGACATGACTGAGTGACTGAACTGAACTGAAATGTTAATGAATAAACAACTAGTCAGCATTTTCTTACCTGGAATTCAATTAAGAATTTTTCATAGATAAAAATCAGTGAGCCAATGTCTAAAATAAGAATATGTTTCATAAATGTAAGCTAAACTGAAATTACATAGTAAGCAACTCAGATAAGAATATCTAGCCATCTAAAATACACCATTTAAATATAATCATCTGAAAACATAAATTCAATCAGAATTACTCAAAGGGTAACAGGAACATTAAGACTACTTTGTCTAGTTACTCAGGTTTAAAGGCCAAGTCACATTTTAAAAACAAAGAACTGAGGCCAAAAAGTTATTAAGTAACTTGCCCAAAGTCACTCCAGGGAGCCCTTTTTCTATCATTTACATCTCATTCACAGGACTAAACAATACCTTAAAAAATTCTTGATGACAAAAGAACATATACTCACCAATGGTTCTAGTTACCCCCAATCTCTTCCCAGGGTCAAGAATCAAATCATTTACTTACTCATCACTACATCTTTCCTTACTCCATTCATGTTTGATTTGTACCAGGTGGCAAGGGTGTGGATAGCAACATAGTTGGCTTCAAATTCACAATTTGGATTAGTCAAGACTCCTTTTAATCGTGGGATGAGTTCTGTGGATCTTCCTTTGTAGGGGCCCAGAAACAGTCTCTTCTGATCATAATCATTAGCATGAATGTTATCCCAGATTACTGGAGGTCTCTTAATTATCTTCGAAACCTCTTCAATGGACTCTACTGGAATTTCTTTAGAAACAACTTTAGGACCTAGAAATAAGGCCATCATTTATTAAAAGACTCTCATACATGGTTTTTCAAAATAGTAATATACTGTATGTAACTTTTTATTTTGTTATATTTTTAAACAATTTTTCTTTTTAAAACAACACAGCAACATGTGCTTCTACTCAGCTTAATCCCTTTGCTCAGTCACTATTTCCTCAGAGTAAATTCCTAGAATTAGTGTTTAGAAGACACAAATATTAAAGGTTTGGGCAAGTTTCCTCAAAATGATACATTAATAAGAAACAAATTTTCCATGTAAACAATTTTTTTCCAATATAATATATCCTCAATTAGGCAAACTCTAATTAACCTAAACCCTGGGAGGGCTTCTTCCCTTAATTCTTAGAATGAAAGCTAATACAGCTCATCAATTACTAGTTTCAATCTAGCATTAAGGCTTTCATTTCATAAAATACAACATTCTTGACTTTCCTGGTGGTACAGTAGATAAGAATCCACCTGCCAATGCAGGAGACATCCCTGGTCTGGAAAGATTCCACATGCTGCAGGGCAGCTAAGCCCGTGTGCCCTAGAGCCCAGGCTCTGCAACAAGAGAAGCCACTGGAAGGAGGAGCCTGTGCACCGCAGCTGCAACTAGAGAAAGTCTGTGGGCAGCAACAAAGATGCAGTGCAACCACAACAAAATAGAAATTATAAATTATTTTGATATTCACTCACTACAAAATCCTCAAAAGGTATTCTTAATACTAAGTGAAGAGTGTATACTTTGTAAAAGAAAGAGAATCTCATTAAGCCTCAGCAAAGTATACAATTAACCAAAACAACCAATTTCTCTAGATCCTAGTTAATTAAAAGTTTTACTGTATAAATGTTTAAAACTTACCTGTCCAAAGCACCTCAATTCCGGGTAGAAGCTTTTCACCCACAGTCCTTAAATAAGGAGACTGAGACACATTTGGATAGCAGAAAGTGCCACAATATTCTGAATGTAGGGGGAAAAATTAATCAGTAAAATAGGAATGAAATAGTCATGAGTATTTTAATGGGGATAAAAACGTCTATCAATTTTAAACTATTTTCATCCAAATGATAAAAGGCCTCTATCTCATGCCCCCAAAGAAGCCAACAAACTAGCTCATTTATGTATTAAAAAAAAAAATCAATTCATAAAACCTGATATTCCTCCTCCAGAAGTGGGACAGATAAATCCTTACGATCCTATGGTCACTAGAAATTTAAGTTTACTAAAGATAAATAATTGGAATTTTTAGCATTTTCTACAAACTCTGAATTGCCTACATTTCTCAGTTTCAATCAGAGGCCAAACAGACTGGATTAATATCATAATAAAAATAAAACAAAATTATGCCCCTGGCTTAGAACTCAATTATAACTGATTATAATTTGCAATGAATTAAGTAACTACCAAGTATGATCTTATTAAACATTACTTGAATATTCATGTAGCATCAGAAGAGATAAGGCTCACAGTTCACAATACTCTTAACAAGACAGACAAACACATGGTTAAATCAATAGAACTTATTTAAACTCTTCCTGAACAAGAAGTCAAGTCTGGGGAAGTTTTCTTATAGGCTGAATTTTGAGAGGAAAAAAAAAAAGAGAAAAAAAATTTTCAGTGGAAGGAAAAAGGGAGAAGAGGGGGGAAAAAAAGGAAAAGGGGGAAAAATTATTAAGCTTTTTATTCTGACTACTGGAAGTAAGAGCCCAGATGGGAGTAAGAGAAATGAAAAGGGACACAGATAGTCAAGGGCAGAAAAAAGGAACAAGTAGGAAGGAAATGAGAAGCGACTTAGTTAAATGCAATGTAAATTTGCTTTTTTCTAGTTTTCACTTTGATAATACTATTCCCTTCCTCTAATCCGGAAAAGGTAATGTTCATATACTTTTAGTACCAAAAAATACATAAAATCTTTCGCCTATTCAGTTGTCATTTATTAACCCCTAAAATTTCTCCAACTTAAGATCTGGAGAAACATCTTCTAGAAAAAGAATTCCTACCTTTACATACCAAAGGGACAGGAAACAACAATAAAATTCATACATTGTCTTTTGAAAGTTATGTATTTCAAGACTAGTTAAATAGAAAGCTATTATATACAATACCTGTGGGACAAAAGAGGAAAGTTTCTGGCTCTCCTAGGTACTGATAAATTTCATTTGTGATGGAGACCTGGGCATGAGCAAAAGAACTGAATACCTCTTTGTCAGCTGCACACATATTATGGTCAATATCATCAAAAAGCAAGGCAAATGACCTGCATCCAAACTGAGAAACCTAGGAAAGAAAAAAACAAACAAACAAACAAGATGCTTTACAAGCACATCTTAGAGAGTAAAAAATACAGGCTTTAAACTATATTTAATATATAGTTAATAGTTATATGTAAAAGTCAAATATTTTCCTTAACAGAATGTTCAACGCCAAACCACTCCCTCTCTGTGTTAAAAAGCTACACAATTTCAGTACCCATCTTTTCATTTGGGTTTGAGTGCTCTAAACAAATTGTCTAACAAAGCTTCTATAATGAGGCTTATCCTTCTACATCTTTCACTACAGAAGATACATACCAGAGGAAAAATCCAAGTCATTTGCTCTAGTCAAGATGCACTGATGCTAACTAATTTCTTTGCACATAAACCTAAGTCATCAATCAGAAAGACCAAAATAGCAGAATATGATCAAGCAGGGAAATAACCTCTTAGGAGCTTATTCACAGAAATTTAACTACTTGTTTTTTTTTAACTGGCCGCAGCACACAGATTGTGAGATCTTAGTTTCCCAACCAGGGACTAAACCCAGTCCTGGCAGTGAAAGCACCAAGTCCTAACCCTTGAACAGCCAGGGAAATCCCAAACTTTTAGGTTGGTACAAATGTTAACTGCAATTTCAGACTGTTGATTTTAAATCGTTATAATTAAGTTCAAACACATCTTTTATAACTCAAAATAGGAACCATTACAGTCAACACATTTTTGCCAACGAGAGTTAAGTTTATCTCTGTAACGTAAAAATCCATGCTTCAGGATTTAACAAACTCTTGGAAAACACTTCCTGCATCCTGCTGGTTTTGGAAGCATTTTCGCTGCAAAAAGCTGTTGAAATGCTTGAAAAAGTGGTAGTCGATTGGCTAGAGGTCAGGTGAATATGGAGGATGAGACAAAACTGCAGCCCAATCCATTCAACTTTTGAAGCATTGGTTGTGCAAGTGAGGTCAGGCGTTGTAATGGAGAAGACTGGGACTTGATCAATGCCGTCTGCAGGTGTTGCAGCTTCCAGGGCATCTCATCGTGAGCACACTTCAGTGATGTATGTGAGCATACTTCTTGGATGTAATGGTTTTGCTGGAATTCAGAAAGCTGTAGTGGATCAGACTGGCAGCAGACCACCGAAGTGACCAGGACCTTTTCTGGTGCAAGTCTGGCTTTAAGAAATGCTTTAGAGCTTCTGCTCAGTCCAACTACTGAGCTGGGCATCACTGGTTGTATGAAATCCACTTTTTGTTGCATGACACCATTCAATTGAGAAATAGTTCACTGTTGCATAAAATAAGACAACACTTTAAAACAATGATTTTTTTGGTTTTCGGTCAGCTCAAGAGGCACCCTTTTATCGAGCTTTTTCACCTTTCCAATTTGCTTCAAATGCTGAACAACCATAGAATGGCTGACAATGAGTTCTTAAACTTGTCTAGTTGTAAGAGGAGCAGCCTCAATAAAGGCTCTCAGTTGGTTGTTGTCAACTTGATGGCCAGCCACTGTGCTCATATTCAAGGCTCTCGTCTCCCTTGCAAAACTTCCTGAACCACCATTGCACTGTGCGTTGATTAGCACTTCCTGGGCCAAATGCATTGTTGATGTTGTGTCTCCACTGTCTTATGACCCATTTTTTAACTCGAGTAAGAAAACTGCTTGAATTTGCTTTTTTGTCTAACATCATTTTCATAGTTTCAAATGCATGTAAAATATACAGCAAGTAATAAGTCATTAGCAAAAAAACAAAGTGAGAAATGCCCATTAAAATGATGTATGATATATTCACATTTAAGAATGTATTCCAACATCAAATGGCAAATGTCAACACTGCAAAACCACAATTACTTTTTTTTTTTTCCACAATTACTTTTACAACAACCTATTAACTTTAAATTCTTTACCAGCCATTCCAATACCACCAATAATATACAATTTTTTTTTTTTTTCTTTTTAAAAGGTGCACCACAATGCAAGTGGGATCTTAGTTCCTTGACCAGGGATGGAACCCATACCCCTGGCAGTGGAAGCATGATGTCTTAGCCACTGGACTGCTAGGGAAGTCCAATGTAAACTTTTGTTTTAATAAACATATTACACTTACTTGACCAAAACACATGTGCAGCTTTTATACTAAGTAGAATGTAGATTCCAATCAGGTTCAACAACAGCTTACACGTTTACCTAGTTTTTCTTCTCATTTTGGGAAACTAGCCAGTCATTTCCAGACTGAATTACGTCTCTTAACCATATAACCGAGTGAATCCTATTTCTATAACCTCACTCAGAAGTTCAGTCAAGCAAGCACTGAACAGCATACAGAGTTTCTGGAAATGTGACTCTGGAAGACTCAGAATCAGCTGGAATGTGAGCTAAGTCTCCACCTCAAGTCTTCATTAAGAATCTATGGGAATGGAGCTTATGAGCATTCTTTTAAGCATTACTTCTAAGCATTCTTTTAAGGCAGTTCTTACGCAAAGGGAAATTTGTAAAGCAATGGTATACCTCCAGTTAAGCTCTTTTCACTCCCTTTAGAAAATATTCTTATCAAAAGTAAAAAATTTGCACAGAAAGTAAAAATCTGTACAGGAACAAAGAAGTACTATGAATCTGGTTTTCTTTTTATATCATAAAAGCAACTCAGAAACTTTTCAGTTTCATGTACTGACTCAGGGAAAAATAATGAAAAAGCAAGGAAATTACCTGGTCCAGTTTGCGTTTCAATGTAGACACTTCCTTGGGGTTAGAAAAAGTAATATCCAATCCAGGTGAGATAGCATAGATGAACTCTATCTCATATTCCCGTGCAGCAGAGATAAGAGTCATAAGTTGCTCTAAAGAACAGAGTCCATGACTTTAGAAAGCAGCACAGAAAACTAAAAGAGCCTTCACCTTTAAACTGAAGGTTATTTTTCTCCGATTTTCAATAAGTCAAGAGAAAAAGTCCCTTCAATTTTACAAAACTGTCATGTCCAATGTGACAACAGGCCTTACCTAATGGCACAAACTTGATACAATTTAATATCACCCTGAACTCAATAAAAAAATTCTCTTCCTTCCATTGCCATTTCTCAAAAATACTCAATTAAGGCATCAATCTTACTGAATGCAAACCAATTTTATTTCTCAAGTGTTTGAGAGTTATGTTTTTGCTGTCTCTCTACAACTGGAATTCCTAAAAAAATAACTCTACATATAACTACTTTATAATTTAGAAGAAAAGAAAAATGTGTTCTTAAGAACCAGGGTTAAGTGATGGCCTTAACAATCTTGACATCTCTGTAACTACAACAAATCTATCACAGCTTTAAGTTTCTAAAATGTGACAGACAATTTTCCTAAGTAAATTGAAATACTATTCCATACCACAAGATATTTATTTAAATAACTTTCAGTAGTATCTTAAGATATTCATTTAACTATATTTTGATCACATTAAATTTCATTACCAGCATCACCAGAAATCAAGTTGAAGAAACACAAGTTATATAGAGTAGTAAACAACAAACTAGATGGAGTTTTAATTACTTTTTTCATAATTTAAGAAAACTTTCTGCCTTCACTATCTTGGCTGGGCTCTATAACCAAATATCAAGTTAATTATTTGTTAGTTTATTTGTAACTATCTTACTTGTAACAAGTAAATTACTTGTTAGTTATAATTTAATTCCAGGTATGAAAATGTTCCCCCACTCACTCAAGTACACAAAGAAAAGCACTTCACCATTTGCCTTAGTTACTTGTATTTATGAATTTTATGTAGCTAACTCGACATAAGAACACACGCAGAAAGGGCAGTTTGAGAGCTTTCACTTCAGTATAGGCCTGAACCAGGGTAAGGTCCTTCTAAATAAAGACAGGACCAGTACTAGTAATCAAGTGGTTAAGACCAAGCCATACCTGGCTGAACCTGAAAAAAAACAATCAATAATACTAACCCTGTCTTTATTTTAGATTTTGGTATTTTGTTCATGGATTTTTTCGCATTAGTTCTGGTTTTAAAAATAGATAATACTTTTTACCTTTATTACTGATTTTTTGGAGTACTTTAAAACTTGCACCCAAGGCAGGCACCTCACTTGCCTTGCCAGAGGCCTAGCCTTGCTTCAGCACCTCTTTGTCCAATGGCCTACTGCTTACTGGCAGAAGTTAAAAAGTACAATTATGACCACAAAACAGGTGGAATGAGGCTAGCAAAGTCATGAATCACACCATGGCCAGACATCGTTAGCGCTATTCTTTCAATCTGCACTCACACACAGAGTTACTATATAAAAGAAACCTACCCACAAAGTGAAAGTGGAATACTTAATTCTTGTACAACTACATTTAAAATATACCTGTTTTCTTCACATAATCTACATTTACAGATTAAAAAGAAAAAGATTACCGGCTTCCTCCACTGAATACATCTCTCGCCAAAACATCCTATGTTTGTAGTCATCTTTTGGAGCATACAAATATGTATTTAATTCCCATTTCTGGAGCCTTAAAAGGAAAGAAAATTACATGTATATAAACAGGCAACATGCATAACCAGTATACCTCAATTTTTTCCCTTTTCTGGGAGCAGCTCCATCTCTTAAAAAGCTAATATTCTGGGGCAGTAGCTTTTAACCTTTTTCAAGTCCAGTGGAGTTGTAAAAAAAATTAAATAAGGAATGTTAACATATCCAACAGTTTTAAATAAAAATACAACAGCTCTGAGTGAAGCAAGTGAAGCCCAAAACCTATCCAGCTTTCCCAGGCAAGTCTGAGAACCACCTGCCTAGGTGAAGAGGAAGAAGACCAAGGTTAAAATAACTTCTGCAACTGAGAAATCATCAAACTGTACTTGGCCTATTCAGTGCTAGTGTTTCCTCAAACAAAAGGAAATGTTAATTAAGACTCTCCTTTACAAAATAAAAAATTACCTTCTAAAGAGTTCTTTTCTCTGTTCCATAACCCATGGTCTTCCATAAAATCCTGGATTCAAAAGTAAGAATGAAATTTTAAGAATGTGATAAACTGTGTACTGAGAAAAGCAGATTACAATACAAATGACGTCAGTTTGTAAACAATACAAAAATTTGAAGGATGTTTAATAAAATATTAACATGTTTTGGGGTGAAATTATAAAGTGACTTTAATTCCCTTTTTGCTTAGGCAAATTTTCTGGTTTTTCTACCATGGACACTAATTACTTATGTGATAAAGTTATTTAAAAAGAGCTAAACATCATCTCTTTTCACTGTCAAAAAATACCATATATTTAAACCTAACTTTTTAAAAAGATTATCTCAATCTTACAGTGAGGAGAGGAGAAGCCTAGTAACCCCAAGCTGCTATTAATAACAAGTACTATCTAAGAGGGGAGTTAAACCACTTTTAGAGGTAGAAAAGGTAGGAAAAAAATCAGGAACAGAATTAGTAAAGAATCTGACTGACCCAATTTTATGATTTTGTTTTCCAAAATTACATTATAAAAGAGACCCAAAAAGTGCCTTAAACTACACTCACAGAAAATTCAACATTGGAACTGGCCCAAACAGGAAACTCAAGCAATCTCAATTCCAGAGCAAATGTTTGAACAACTGAAAATTCAAGAATGTGACTCACTCCAGTACCCCATGTGGGGGTACAGCACTAGTAATGCAAGAAACAAACCAGCAGATGAATGATGTTAGTGATATAAGCACCAAACTGGTATTACGGCTTGCCTAACCTTTATTTTCACCAGTCTCAATCTAATCATCTGCCAGAGGTAAGGACAACCTCTCAAGAATATTATGAAGACGGTTCAAATTCTGTTTTGAACACAAAATGCTCCTTACACACACAATTTAACAAACTCAAAACCAAACTCAAAACCAAAATTTCTGAACCTTCACTCTAAACAGAATGGTTACTCTGCACAAAGACAATAAAACAGACCAAAAAATAAAAATTAAAAATTCATTAGGTACTAATGCATGAAACTGTAGCACTTGGAATCTGGACAATTCCATGGTTACTCTCTTACAAGTGATTTAAAATGTTAAGTGAATTTTACAAGTCTTTACAGCTTTCCTTCAACAGTTTGCATCATCATTACCTCTTGGAGTAGGCATTAAACTTTCCTTTAGAGCTGTCTGAACATTTAAAAAAATTTTTTTCAAGGGTCTAACATTTTAATCTTCAGAAACCCTAACTTTGCTCTTTGAGAGTAAGGTTTATGGTTTTAGTTAACTAGCACCACAAAGAGGAAGCAGGGCTGTTACACGAGTTAAAATCAACAAAGATTCGTCCACAGAACTGGCAACATTATTCACGTCAGTAAAGTGAACCTTAAGAACTGGGAACTTTGGTGACTGTCAGTGCAGTTCACCCTTCCTTCAAAAAGAAAAAACAAAACCAACTCGTAAAAAAAAAACCCCAAAACAAAACTAACACTCAGGGTAGACCTTTTTGGCAAAACTTTTGTTTCACTTTTATATAGGTATACATATGTGTGTGTTGGTTTGTGATGTAAAATGCACTTTTAAAATCAATAAATGTTGTTGGCCACTGTAAATACTTGCAAATAAAAGCACAAATTAACCTCCTAAGTATGTAAATAAATAAAATCAACAAAGGTTTGTGAGGGAAAGAAAAAACAAACATCAAAAAAAAAAAAAAAAAAAAATCAGGTGCTTAGTCACCATGGAAATATTCTAGGGAATGGGAAGGAGAAAAGACAACAGATATAAGACAATTGTAAGTAGACTAGTTCCTTTTTAATACTATTCTGAAAAATAAATCAACTGGTCTTAACCACAGCTAGCTTTTTCTGTAATTACTGAAGGTGTAATCCACAGGCAAGTATCCTTAGACTCACTGTAGTCTAGCTCTAAAATTTCTAATTGTCCAGCACTTCTCTCCCACCCTCCATCCCAAGATCTTAGGTCACAAAACACAGATTCTTTTCCTAGTATCTCCCTGCAGATTCTAGTCCTATAAATATATCGATGGATAAGTCAAGCAAATCAATCATGTTTTCATAAACACCGACTCCAGACAAACACACAGGTAGTTTTTCCATTCTGTTTTCCCCAAAATTGTGCAACAGTTAACTTCACTTAACCGTTTCATTTCTAACCCTAGCTGCCAACTAGTCTGTTTTCCCCTACAATTAAACTTTATCTTTCAAATGAATACTCCATATGTTTGGAAGTTCTCATCCATGAGGACAATCCTTCTTTCCTTTTCCATGCCTTTCTGGTTTTGTATGAAGACCAGTTATTTAACTGTTACTCCTAAGCACACCATTACATAAAAGAAAACTAATGAAGTATACAAGCTAGGAAACCCTGGGTTAGCCAAAATACTTTAGAAAGTTCGAATACATGCTGTACTTCAGGTAAGAGCAATAACGAAATTGATTAATACTTTCACAGAATGCCCATCTGTGCAACATTTGTCCATTACATTCATAAACTGTGATACCCTCTTCTACTCATTTTCTCCAACTACCAAAAAAAGTCCATCATTCCTAAATGGTAATGGAGGAGGTGAAAAGGAATTTTTAAACCTCTTCTGCAATAACTAAACTAAAAATTCCACATCTGAGATACTATTAAAATCAAAGCTTCATCCCCCAGAGGCAAGGCGGAGTAGTTAGCAAAGGGCAATTTTCCAGGCTGCAAATGAAACTGGATTTAAAGGGTGGGCGGTTGGGAACTGAATAAACAAAACAAAAAACAAACCAAAAAAACTACCTCTAAGCAAAAAGGAATTTGTAAAACTATAGGCCCACAGTGCTCCTCTTCACTACAGGAATACAACTAGCACATCTGATGGGTAGTCTTTTTTTCCTTAAGGGTAGGGGCAGCAGCACTATACATGCCTTTCCGTATGTGAACACAAACCACCCTAGCAAACAAGATCCCAAGGTACAAAGATGTAAAACTCAGAGCCCAAGACCAGACTCCCCACACTGCCTCCACCGGAGCACGCCTGGCTCCAAGTCCAAGGCGGGTGGGGTCAGGCACGTTAATAGCCAGAGGGGAATTCGACGCCGTTCCAGAACGCGAGAGAAGACTTGCCCACCCTCTCGCCTCTTCCCTCATTCCAGCAGGGTCAAATTTCAGACCCACAGGAATAATCCCCTTTTAGAGCTTCCCCCCCCCCCCCCCCGCCCGCCACCGCCGCCGCCCAGGCTCCGCCGCCATCCGCCTAACCAGGAAAGAACAGATTACTACTAGGGTGGGGCGGGGGGAGGACGCTCCAGCCCAGCCCGCGCGCCACAGCTCTCACCTTCCACCACGCCACACAGGAACCTCCGAGCCCCTCCTGCCGCCCCGGCCACCGCTGCTCCCCCGGCCCCGGCTGGGTTGTCTTCTCCGGGGGCTGGAGCTGCCTGCGGTTCCAACGATGCCCCCGCGGAGGCGGCAGGGTTGGAGTTGAGCTCGCTCTCCCGCTCCTCCAGCGCCGCCTGGCTCTCCTTCTGCACCATTCTCCTGCCCCCGGCCGCCGCCACCTCTGCAGGTCCTCCTCGGCCTCCGTCCGTTGGGCCGCCGGCCCGGAGCCCTAGAGAGGGCCTCGGCTCCTAGCGCGCGCCCTCCCTTCTCCTTCCCTTCCCCCTCTGCCCTTCCCCCTCCTGCTCCGCAGGGACCCGAATGCCCGGATGAGAAGGGCGGCGGCACCGGCGCGAGCCCTTTGTCAGCCGCTGCCTCAGCCTAAGCTGGGGAAGGCCGGAAGCCTAAGCGCAGAGCGAGTCCGCGACGTATCCTTCCCTGGAGGCAGATGGCCAAGGCTCTTTTTCTCCTTCTCAGTTAGGTTCTGTTGACCTTCCGATAATCCTAGCTCTCCCGCTGCCTCCTCCCGAAGCCCCTGGGTCTCCTCTGCCGCTGCCTCTACCGCCCGCTTCCTGTTTATCCGCACTGCGCCTGCGCCGGAGACCGGCTCAGACCGGTCCCTTCAGCCCGGCTCCCCCTCCTTCTTTTGGACCAGACTATTGAGCTTCATTCGGTAGGGGGGAGCAGAACAGAAAAAAAGTGAAAAGCGGAAGGTAACGAAGGCAGTGGGATGTACCATTTATGCTCTCCACCCTCCAGAACGAGCCAGACTCCCAAGAACAGACCATTAACCAACCCGGAGAAGGGGAGAATGGGAGGAGGCTGGAGCGGGTTGGGGCAATAGGGAGGTGGATAGGGCTGGCAGGCGGGAGTGGGTGAAAAAAAAGAGGTGTTTACTCTCTTAATGCGCAGGCGCGGAACCCGAGCCTCTGGTTCTTAAAGAGCTGGGAAGAAACTGACCTACTTTCTATTGAGATTCTTCTGACAAGTTGATTCATTACATCAGCCTGACCCAGGCTCGGTTCTGTGAAGACAACACTCCAAGAAGGTCAGCTCACTCCTCTGCCCTCAAACATTTCCCTCTACCTCCAGCTTGGCGCTAGCCCCCTTTAAAAACTAAGTCATTCCTTCTTTCAGCAGACACCTATTGAGCTTGCCTCCTGCTTTCCTCTTGGGCCACTATGAGCTCACAGCAAGGAGGTTCAGACTAACGAATACACACACAATCCCCACACGGTGTACCCAAGTGTGGTGGGAGCTCAGAGGAGGGACTGACTTCATCTTCCTTTGGGTAGAGGCGGCGGCCATGGCTTCACTTTCGATCGGGGTCATAAAGGATAAATAGGATTTAGCCAATTTAGAAATAGTAGTTAGTTGGGGAGAGAGAAGAGAGCACTCTAGGCAAGTGGAAGGGAGTACACATGTAGGAAGGGGTGAAAAGGCCTGGCCTGTTTGGGAATGGGGAGTGTGAATTGTGTATAATGGAGACATGAGACTCTTTGAGCCTCAGCACAAACATTTCCTTGTGGGAAGCCTTCCCTGAGCCCTAGATGGACTTGGGTTTCCTTGCTTTTATTCTCAGGGCACCCTTTGGTCCTGTCAAGATGCACTCAGTGGCTGAGAAATCTGTGGTTAGGTAGGTGGTTTAAATGTGAAATAAGCATCTCCTTCTCATTCTGATTATTAACACTTAATATTGTCCATCTTGTACTTCAGTCTCATATTAGACTCCTCTGTCGGTAGACCAACTTGTAGCTCCACAGACTCTTATAGTCCCTCTTTTTAGTACTGGAATGTTAAGATGGGGATAACTTCAGTTCAGTCGCTCAGTCGTGTCTCACTCTTTGCGACCCCATGAATCACAGCACGCCAGGCCTCCCTGTTCATCACCAACTCCCGGAGTTTACTCAAACCCATGTCCATCGAGTGGGTGATGCCATCCAACCATCTCATCCCCTGTCATCCCCTTCTCCTCCTGCCCCCAGTCCCTCCCAGCATCAGGGTCTTTTCCAATGAGTCAACTCTTCCAGTGAGGTGGCCAAAGTACTGGAGTTTCAGCTTCAGCATCAGTCCTTCCAATGAACACCCAGGACTGACCTCCTTTAGGATGGACAGGTTGGATCTCCTTGCAGTCCAAGGGACTCTCAAGAGTCTTCTCCAACACCACAGTTCAAAAGCATCAATTTTTCGGTGCTCAGCTTTCTTCACAGTCCAACTCTCACATCCATACATGACCACTGGAAAAACCATAGCCTTGACCAGATGGACCTTTGTTGGCATAGTAATGTCTTTGCTTTTTAATATGCTATCTAGGTTGGTCATAACTTTCCTTCCAAGGAGTAAGCGTCTTTTAATTTCATGGCTGCAATCACCATCTGCAGTGATTTTGGAGCCCCCCCCCCAAAAAAGTCTGACACTGTTTTCACTGTTTCCCCATCTATTTCCCATGAAGTGATGGGACCAGATGCCATGATCTTAGTTTTCTTTATGTTGAGCTTTAAGCCAACTTTTTCACTCTCCTCTTTCACTTTCATCAAAAGGCTTTTTCGTTCCTCTTCACTTTCTGCCATAAGGGTGGTGTCATCTGCATACCTGAGTTTATTGATATTTCTCCTGGCAATCTTGATTCCAGCTTGTGCTTCTTCCAGCCCAGCGTTTCTCATGATGTACTCTGCATATAAATTAAATAAGCAGGGTGACAATATACAGCCTTGACGTACTCCTTTTCCTATTTGGAACCAGTCTGTTGTTCCATGTCCAGTTCTAACTGTTGCTTCCTGACCTGCATATAGGTTTCTCAAGAGGCAGGTCAGGTGGTCTGGTATTCCCATCTCTTTCAGAATTTTCCACAGTTTATTGGGATCCACACAGTCAAAGGCTTTGGCATAAGATGGGGATTAGGATTAGGGGACTTCCTGTGATGACAGTAGGGGGCCATAGCAGCTTCACTGGATATTGTGGTCCTTTGGGGATTTTGGAGTTGGCATTCCAGGTGACCCTAGCCTCCAGTCTCATGACACTTTCCTCTTTGCTTCACACTTTACAATGTGGCAACTGATCGCAAGTCATCAGCCACAATTTCATCTACTCTCTGTAGCCAACACTTCGAAGTCCATGACCCAGGCAAGATCCACCTTCCATATCTGTACTTCTCAAGTTTAATGGGCAATTCTTGCCACACCCTTTCTCTCCATAACACACCTCTATCCCCCAGCACCTACAGTAGGAACCATAGCCTAGCAGGCCTGTGATAAACAGTTGAGGAATGAACAAGATAGGGTCCTGCTCTCACAGGGCTTACATTCTGGTTGGAGAAATAGTTTCAGTATACACACAGGAACTCAGTTTGTGATAAGTGCTATGAAGAGAGGAAATCTAGTGATGTGATGAAAAGTAACCACAGTAAGGAAGGTCTACTTCAAATGGAAAAAAATATAGTTAAGCAACGATAGTGCTTTAGACTAAGGAACAGCAGTGGAGAGAGATGGTGAACCTTTGATGGTGGAATTGGTGATTTTTTTTTTTTTTTTTTTGGGGGGGGGGGGCTGTGCTGCATGGCTTGTAGAGATCTTAGTCCTCTAGAGATCCAGGGATTGAGCCTGGCCCTGAGCAGTGAAAGCACCAGAGTCCTAACCACTAGACTGCCAGGGAATCCCCAGGATTGGTGATGAATTAAGGGAGAGTAGAGGGAGAGTGGAGGGAGAATTCCAGTTGAGCTATTTCAGATCCTGAAAGATGATGCTGTGAAAATGCTGTACTCAATATGCCAGCAAATTTGGAAAACTCAGCAGTGGCCACAGGACTGGAAAAGGTCCGTTTTCATTCCAATCCCTAAGAAAGGCAATCCCAAAGAATGCTCAAGCTACCACACAATTGCAGTCATCTCAGACACTAGTAAAGTAATGCTCAAAATTCTCCAAGCCAGGCTTCAGCAATATGTGAACCGTGAACTTCCAGATGTTCAAGCTGGTTTTAGAAAAAGCAGAGGAACCAGAGATCAAATTGCCAACATCCGCTGGATCACCAAAAAAGCAAGAGAGTTTCAGAAAAGCATCTATTTCTGCTTTATGGATGACACCAAAGCCTTCAACTGTGTGGATCCCAAAAAACTGTGGAAAATTCTGAAAGAGATGGGAATACCAGACCACCTGACCTGCCTCTTGAGAAACCTATATGCAGGTCAGGAAGCAACAGTTAGAACTGGACATGGAACAACAGACTGGTTCCAAATAGGAAAAGGAGTACGTCAAGGCTGTATATTGTCACCCTGCTTATTTAATTTATATGCAGAGTACATCATGAGAAACGCTGGGCTGGAAGAAGCACAAGCTGGAATCAAGATTGCCAGGAGAAATATCAATAAACTCAGGTATGCAGATGACACCACCCTTATGGCAGAAAGTGAAGAGGAACGAAAAAGCCTTTTGATGAAAGTGAAGAGGAGAGTGAAAAAGTTGGCTTAAAGCTCAACATAAAGAAAACTAAGATCATGGCATCTGGTCCCATCACTTCATGGGAAATAGATGGGGAAACAGTGAAAACAGTGTCAGACTTTTTTGGGGGGGGGGCTCCAAAATCACTGCAGATGGTGATTGCAGCCATGAAATTAAAAGACGCTTACTCCTTGGAAGGAAAGTTATGACCAACCTAGATAGCATATTAAAAAGCAAAGACATTACTTTGCCAACAAAGGTCCATCTGGTCAAGGCTATGGTTTTTCCAGTGGTCATATATGGATGTGAGAGTTGGACTGTGAAGAAAGCTGAGCACCGAAAAATTGATGCTTTTGAACTGTGGTGTTGGAGAAGACTCTTGAGAGTCCCTTGGACTGCAAGGAGATCCAACCAGTCCATCCTAAAGGAGGTCAGTCCTGGGTGTTCATTGGAAGGACTGATGCTGAAGCTGAAACTCCAATATTTCAGCCACCTCACTGGAAGAGTTGACTCATTGGAAAAGACCCCAATGCTGGGAGGGATTGGGGGCAGGAGGAGAAGGGGATGACAGGGGATGAGATGGCTGGATGGCATCACCACTCGATGGACATGGGTTTGAGTAAACTCCGGGAGTTGGTGATGAACAGGGAGGCCTGGCGTGCTGTGATTCATGGGGTCGCAAAGAGTCGGACACGACTGACCGACTGAAGTCAACTCAACTCAGAGGGAGAGTGTGGAAGGAGAAAAGAAGACTCCTAAATTTTGACCTGAGCAACTAGGTAGATGGTGTCATTTATTGAGATGGGGAAGACTAGGAATGCATGAGTCAAAACTCCATTTTGAACATGTTTATATGACCATTATAGATCCACATCAATATGTCAAATAGGCAATTGAATATGTGGGTCTTGGAGCTCAGAGGAGAATTCTGGGGATAACAACTTAGGAGTCTCCCTGCATATAGATAATGTTTAAAGCCATGGGATTGGATGTATTATGGAAAAGAGGCTCTGGTCTGAGCTGTGGGGACCAATGTTTAATATTCCAAATGAGAAGGATGAGTTATCAAGGGAGGACTGAGAAGGGATGGCCAGAAAGGTAAAAGAAAAACAATAAAGAAGAGTGTTTTGAAATGGAGCAGCTAACAACATTCAGAATCTAATCAGTGGCCAGAAAAAAATGATCAGAATCCCAACCTCCTGTCTTTTCTCTTTTTTTTTTTTTTTCCTGGTTCCCATTGTCTGCCCTAGCTCTGGGGTACTTCTCAGTTCCTAGAAATTCTCAGCTTCAGACTTACACTTCCCTTAAGCTTGAAAGTACCCTAAATAGAGACCGTCTCCATATTTAAGCCAATTATATACATCCACTTACCATGCCCATTTATCCAAACCATACAGTTATTCATACAGTTATGAAATGCCTATTACTTGCCAGGCCCCAGGATAGGATGGTAAGGGGGAAAAAAAACCTAGTCCAGGCACTCAAGGAGTCCTCAGGAGCTTACAATGTAACAAAAAAGACAAATAATCACTCAAATAAATACACTTGAATATACAGTTACAAACTGATAAGTGCCCGGAAGTAAAAGTACAGGGCAACAGGACAGCCTGTCACAGTGTTACATTGTCTCCATTATACATGACATGCATAGCATCCATCTTTCACCCACAAATTTTTACTGTGCTCCATGGCCACCTTGGACAGAGATTTGGGGGATTGAGTCTAGTATCAACCTTCCTATAAACTTAGCAGTTGATCTTGAGCAAGGGCTCTTTGCTCTTTGGGCCTGTTTCCTCTTCTGTACAATGGAAGACAGAGGTAGACTGGATCATAGGTTCTTAATTAGGGCCCATGGATGGGCTTCAGGGACACAAAAACATATGGAAAACTGTGCTATTTTTTTCCTCTAGACAGTAGGTCCACAAATTTAACTAGATCCTACAGAGGGGTTGTGACCTAAACGAACCCAAGGACCTAAGAAGCAGACAGCTATGTGATGATGTGAGCAGCAAAAACATGACAAAATGAAGGACTCTGGAAGTAAGGTTTTGTTTCTTAGACACCATACCCCTCCCTTGATCTTGTCAATGTGTGCATTACGATGTTGGAAGAGAAGGCCTGATCCCCCTTCTATGGACTGTAAAGCTTGGTTACCACATAATACTGCCCTAGAGAAAGGATGGGAGGAACTTAGCATTGGCAGCCCCTCTCCAGGAGCAGAACAAAGAAAGGTTCCTACCCCACACAGGAAGCTTCTATTACCCTTTGTGTCAACTGCTCCATGGTGACCTGTCCTTGGTCTACTTCATCTGCTCCCCCATCATTCTTGGCTAGAGTACAGACACAAATGTACATCTATACTAGCTGGAATGTTTACACAAAGGAACTTTCATTAGAACCTAAAGGGAATTCCCCTCTTAAAAGCATTTTAAAATTAACTAAGATATATTAATATGTAAATTAGAAATTATTGATTTGACTTGAAAGAATGTTTAGCCAAAAGACAGCTGGCTTGGCATAGTCTTTGGGACATCAATCATCTTTCTCTTCTTTGTCTCCTCCATGGATAAGGGAGATTCAGGAGCCTCTCTAAGGTCTAGGAGGTTTCCAACTCTTCCAGAACATGTGACTTGATCTCCTGCCAAGGGTTGGCCATACTCTAGGAAACGAAGCATTGTCTTTGGGATCTAAAAGGCTGTTTGAGTTAGGGGTTGTGAGTTTATGTGTTGGGTAGGAGGGACAAAAAGGCAGAGACAGCAACCTGTGCATAGCCATTGTGTTTTATTGGATCTGGTGATTTCTTATTTTACAAAAATTACAGAGGAACCAAAAATGCAAAGTAGTCAACAGTGTTCTTATGGGGAAGGGGGCTCCTTGGGGGTCCTCCCCCTCAGTTCACAGCTGACTGGGAAAGTGAGCTAAATGGGACAAGCAGATATATTAAAGGGTAGCAGTGTGGCCAGGCTGCTGACAGTGAGGTGGGACCTGGATCCTATGGTCCCTGCCTTCAAGGTGTGCTCAGAGGCATCTCTGGGTAGATTGACTAGAGCAAGAGGAAACTCTGAGTAGGCTATGAGGAGGCTATGTGGGGAGGGAGGAATAGAGCCTGGGTATATCAAAAATTCTCAAAAATGCCCCCACACTGGGTTCAAATGCTATGTCTGCCTCCTTCCTTCCTTTTTCTCCTAAGGCATCCACAGGGTGGTCCCTGACTTACTCCATGCCTCCAGGTCTAGAGGAAATGACAAATGAAAACTTAAGTTGCAGCCATCATAGAAGGTAGGCCAAAACTTTGGCAGGTATCAGTCAAGACAGCTCCCACACATCTTCCCCCCACTGCCACCACCTCTACCCAAACAGGAAGGAAGAAGAGGAAGAAATTCCAGGGATCTGCCAAAACCCGGATCCCAGGTTCTCCTGGGATACTGAGGAGTACATGGAAATTTTCTGGGGATATTTCCAAGGTTTTCTGAAGAGCCTGGAAACACATATTCTGATGGCTTGGGGTGGCAGACCTGTAGAGCTCAAAGCTATAGCCTGGTATGCTGTCACTGACAATCCCCAGGCTTTTCTGCTCTCTACCGCAATTGCCTCCTAGGGCCTACCCGCTGGCTTAGGCCCAAGGTTACTCCCTCCACATTCTTGACCCCCTCCTACAGCACTGTCAAAGGCCCTGGCCTGAAAGGCCAGTCAGTGCCGAGGACAGAACAGCCTTTTTATAAGGAAATCTTAGGGGAAATGCTTATGAGATCAGGGATGGGGGAAGCACCATAGCAGGAGACATTTTGCCTAGTGTTGTGGTTTCTCAGTTCGGGGGTGGGATGGGAAAGACCACTCAATTCCCATAACAGGGCACCCTCGGCACTGAGTTTCAGGCAGGAAGGGGGAGCTGTTGGGAGTTGAAAACACCCCCACAGATACACTCTGCCCACTCCCTACCCTCCTCAGCTCCAGCAGTATGGACCACTAAATCCCCAGGCTCTTGGGTTCCTATAGCCCCCAGGGTAGAGCTAGGATGAAGACAGACCTGGGAAGAGAAGGGTGAGGTCCACCTGGACTAGGGCTAGAGCATGGTCCCCCCAGGGCAACTGACCCCCTCTCCTGGGGAGCTAGATGACATTGTCAAAGAGTTGCATGGACCTCATGATGTTCTCGTCCTGTAGCCATGGTGGGAGAGGCAGATTGGAGAGAAAGGAAGAAAAAGAGCTTATCAGAGAAAGGGAGAAGAACACTGATTCAGAAATAGGGACGTTCAGAGACAGAGAGAGGCAGTGAAGAAGGAGACACTCAGAGAGGTGGGGAAGGGTCAGGTCTCCCCAAGTTATGAAGGAAAACGATTCAGAATTAGGGGTAGTTAAGGAGATGGTACTCTGCCCAAAGGAGCTTTCTCCTACATCATTGAATCAGGCCCTGAGTCCAGATCAGGAAAATGTAGAGGGCAGGGCCCTGTACCTTTTGACAAGACTCAATGAATTCCTCAATAGTCACCACGCCATCCTTGTTCCTGTCCATCTTCTGCAAAAAGGTAGTCAGGTAGAGAAAACAGGAGGGATGACAGGAGAGAGGCAGGCAGAACTTGGGTAAGTTCCCGGCTGGGACCTTGCCTCCTTCCTTTCACTCCAAAACCCAGCCTGCCCAGTCCCAGGCACCTGGAAGAAGCTCTCCACGTGCTCCCTTGGGGCCTCCTCCCGGAGTGCAGGATACGTGTACTTGCCCATCATGTCATAGATGGACTTCATGATATCAAGCATTTCCTGTTAGACCAAGAGAGAAGAGGATCCCTCCTCAGAGTCTCCAGCCTCCTAACTAGAAGGCCTGGGGCCTGGGGCAGACCTCAACCCTTGCTGATGATGCACATGTGGGTCACATTCCCCGCCCCGGGGCCCTGTGCCTGTCCCCATACACATATAACTCCCCACCCCCAGCTCATCAGTTGCTCCCCACCTCCTTGGTAATACAGCCATCCTTGTTGAGGTCATACAGGTTGAAGGCCCAGTTCAGCCTATCATCTGTGGTTCCCCGAAGAATCACCGACAAACCAGCCACAAAGTCCTAGAAAGAAGGCAGGGGAAAATGAGTCTTCAGGTACCTTCACTCAACCTGGGTTTGGGTTGGCCTTGAAGTTCCAGGAAACATGCTTCCCTGGCCCACCTCCTCCAGCTCACCTCAAAACTGACTGAGCCATCATGGTTGGTGTCAAAGGCATTGAAGAGAAAAGTGGCGTATGTGCTGGAGTCTGTAGGATAAGTGTGGTGAGCAAGCTTGGCTTCCAGACAGGAGCAGACTTCCTACCTCCCTACCTCTGTGGGGCTCTGCCAACTCCCAACTTGGCATTTCCAACCCCTCCAGAACCTCTCCCCAAGGACTTGTCTCCTTACCTCCTTGAGGAAAGAACTGGGAGTAAATCTGCTTGAAGTTTTCCTCATTGACAATTCCACTGGGACATTCCTGTGGGTAGGGTGGGGAGGGAAAGCAGACTAAAGGAAGAGGAAAACATCTTCTACTTACCGACCGTCGTCTCACCCACGTTCCCACCCCACCCTCTGTGGTCAGAGACTCCCAGAGAGGTGGGAAGTCTTTGCGTCTCTAGAGGGCTCACCATGTAGCTCTTCTACTGGAGGGAAGACATCTCCCAAGCACACAAATAAAAAGCACAGAGCGGACAGGCCAGCCTACAGGCTCCCTTCTTAAACTGGCAGGCACCCCTACCTAGGAGCTGTCCCTTCCCCTCCCCATCGCTGTCCCTCCCGGAAGCGAGAAAAGTCCTGCACAGACCCCGCCCCTCCCCAGCTAAACTGATCTTTGCACTCACGTTTTTGAAACCACGGTACAGGACCTGCAGCTCCTTGCGCGTGAATTTGGTTTGCTCCTGCAGCTGCTCCAGACCCTCGGGCCGGTGACACACGGTGGACAACTCAAACTCATCCTCCACGCTGTCTGCGGGGTGGGGGCGTTTGGGGGGGGGGGACAGCCGCGCCTCAGGCCTGTCCCCCATGACCCCTCTTCAAAATCACTTTACTATCCAACCCCCGCCCCACCATCTCCGACGCAGGAGACCAGCCTGCCAGTTCCCCTGATCCCGAGGCAAGGACTTCAAGGCAAGGAAAGAAGACACCAAGTCAGCTTCGAAGTTAATCAGCGGGCTTAGTCCAAGGCCAGGCCTGGTCCCAGAGCCAGCGGTCTGAGTCAGCGCTGGCCCCTGGACCCTTGATCCCTGGTTGGAGGGGAAGGCCCCCAGTCCCATCTTCATCCCAGGACAGGAGCAGGAAAACTGGGTTGGAGAAGGGGCCTCTGAGGGTGGGAGCTCTGAGCCTTCCCTTACCAAACTCAGATCGCCCAGCCTCACCCTTGCCCCGCCCAGACCCAGTCCTCCAGCCAGGCCCCGCCTATCCCAGCCATGCCCAGCCATGCCCCGCCCAGCTCCAGCCAAGCCCCATCCATAGCCCAACTCCTGCCACACCCCTAGTGTGCCTTAGAGAAGGCCACCACCGAGGCCCCATCTCAGCCCCACCCCAGTTCCCAACATCCAGTCCCCAGGCAGATGCCCTCAACCCAGGCTCCCAAAGTTCCCCGCACCCACCCCCACCAGGAGAATAAGTCACCTGGGTCCAGCAGGCGGGGTCTGTGGGGGCGGAGGGAGGCTGGGGCGGCTAATGCTGAAGGGAGCGAACTGTCACCGAGAAAGCGGAAGACACGGCCAACTGCACACACCTCGCCCCTCACACTCACAGCAAATCTCACAGACCTGCTTGTTACAATGCACACCCCCCATCTCCCAGCGCACGCAAAGGCACACGTAACGAATGAGCACAGACACACACAAATCGGACCTTACGCATATCACACCTGCCCTTTTTCGGAATCTACCCCCATGTGGGACCCAGCAGAATCAAACACAATGACATTCTCCAGTAGTGACTACAAACCGGGTCTTTATAGCTTGCAAAATGCAGTATGTATAATCCTGTGAGGTGGACAAGGCCCAAATGAGGAAACTGAGGCCTACAAAGTGAGGTCACTCAACTGGGGACCAGGCTGGTCCTATAAAACTCCAGTATCCTGGTATCTGAAGGAAGGTGGACTCGGCCCTTACACTTGTATCCGTCTAGTCAAGGCACTGGTGACCTACCTCTCAAAGTCCAAAACATGCCCAAGGGCAGAGAGGGCGGCCAGACAACAACCCCATGCACAGACCCTCACAGCCACCTGGTCCCACCTATGCCACCGTGGCCACACTCACACAGGATCAGAGAGACCTCAGCCTGTCACACTGACCACACCCCAAAATCCAGATCCCGCCCATTTCGCAGGCCCAGATGGCCCACACTCAGGCCCCGCCTCCATGCTGACCACACCCACACATTCCCTGGGTAATCACGCCACCTCACACCAGGGTCAGCCAGCGCCCAGCCCACCTCTGCCAAGTTGGTCACGCCCACACGCACTCTCACACTCCTTACACCCCAGGCACACACGGGCCCCACCCCCGGAAGCACAGGAGAGGCACTTGCTTTCACTGACTGAGGGCAGGGCTTGGGGCCCGCAGCATGGCAGCAGCTTGAGGAACCGCTGCTTCAGCGCTTTTTTAGTGGGCCCTGGAGGGTGGCCTGGGAAGAGAGAAGACCCCAGGAGGGGACATTAACCCCGCTGTCCCTCCATTCCCTGTACCCTCCCCATCATCACAAATCGACCCCGGCTGGGGGCGGGTGTTGGGGGAAGATGGGGGGTGGAGAGAGTAGCTGGGGCAGGTTAGGGGGGTCCAGTGCGTTTCACAGGCACGGAAGGTCCACCAAGATGGCTCAGGCACCTTGTATAAAGGGACACAGCTGGGGACAGCAAGATGGTGGGGGTGGGGAAAAGTGGCATATTGGCCTCAATCTTTGTTGACCCAGTGTCCTTGGCTCCAGTGCTATATAGCGGGACCTCTGAGGATGATGTCCAACCCAAGGACACCTCTCTCACACACACACATATACAGTGACAGGTGTGTATACACAGAGCAATAAATTACAGAGTGATGGATGCCACACAGGGACAGCTTGATACCCAGTACTTCAGTCAAACCCAGTGGCCTCCCAACACATGCACACACACACACACACAGACATACCTATTTTGACCTAGTACTTACTCTTTAATACAAACATACAGAAATGTGACTGACCCAGGAAAAACTGGACAGACATGTAGGCCATATAGGCCATCTTACACACAGCATGATCAACCAAACCACACAAAGAACACACAATGACCCTGGGGCAACATGTCACAGTATGGTCATCATGCTCATATCATATTGTAACCTAGGTGCCCATGGCACCAGATACCTAAGGTGTACCTTACCCTCAGAACCTGCATTTGCCCTGAGCACACCCACCTTTCTTTCCTATAATCCCTCATTTCAAGGCACCTAGAATCTTCATGCCAGCAGAATAGAGTTCTCAGCTAATTCATCCACCCTAAAAGTATGTCCCCTCCCAGTCCTTTCCAGTATGACTTACTCTTTGAAGGTGAAATGATAGCAAACTTTGAGGCAATGACAGACTTTGGAGATGAGTATTTTGTTGTCATGTAGGACTATCCGGAGTCCACTAATCACAGTCCTCCTCACTTCCCCTTACTTATATATGTATCCTGTGGCTCTAACTGTATTCCAGGGAGACCCTGCAAGTTCCTGTTGTCTGTCTCCTGGCTGCACCCACCTCCAGACTCCAGGGCCAGAGCTCACTGAACCTGTTACACTGACTGAAGTTGGCTTCAGTCCATTCCTGGAGGGGCCCAACTTTTTTTAGTTGTAGGTTGACACCCCAGCTCCTTTACAGCCCTGCCTCCCAAGCCAGGCTCCACCCTCAGGAAGATGCTCTGCTCCCAGGAAGGAACTGCTTGAAGTTGGCACCTCCTCTCTCTCCCATTTGTCCTCTCTCCCCCGGAGCTATGGAGCAGAGGGAGGGAGGGAGGCAGTGAGCTGGGTGATCGATGGTGGTTTGGCCCCTGGCCCAGGACTCCATTAGCCCAGACTTTGGTTTCCCAAAGCCTATTGTGCTGGGGGCCTCCGGTGGTATAGTAGCCTCTGGACTGAGGGATGGCTCCGGCACCTCTCCCAACCTCCCCATCTTCACACATGCCCCCATCTGGTCCCCTGCCTGCTTCAAGGACTCAGTCTCCTCTAGGCTCTTCTGAATTGGGGAGAGAAAGGGGGTGCCTTCAGCAGACAGAATGCCTGCATTTCCTTGGATGTCCACCCCCCTCTTGCATCAACAGTCTAAAGGGGATGGCAAGTTAGATCCTGACTGATTTCATCTTTTCAGGACTGAATGAATCTCAATGCATCCAACACCAATCCCTGCACCTCTCCCCACTTCAATAAATGCAGCAGAGGATGGAGGGTAGACTAAGACTTTTCTGCTCTTACTGAACCCTAAAGCAGGCAATTCATGAGCCTTCTTCTTGACCTCAGCTCCTTTTACATCTTTTCAGTTCTCCCATGTGTCTACCCTGCAGTCCTGTCCATAATGGAACTAGGGAACAGCCATGCTATGAAGTTGCACGTTCTTGGTATGAAAAAGGAGAGGCTAAAAATCCCTGGAGAAGGCAGAACATGTTCCCCTCTCTACCTTTAGTATCACTCTTCCACTTGACTTTGGGGTCAGATGGAGAACTGACTTCCCACTCACAATGTTTAGACTCTGGAGCCCATTCTACCCTCAGATCCTGAGAGGACCTAGGAGAGGCAAGGAGTCTTGGGAAGCAGGGTCCCTGATCTGACCCACCCCTCACTCTCCTACCAGAGTTGATCTATGAATGTTTCAGTCATGGTATCCCCAACTCTTGTCCCTCCAGAACCCATCCCATCCTTTGCCTTGGGTATGGAGCTGGCATATCCTCAGGAACTCTGAAACAGCCACACACACAATCAGATACCCCAAGAGGCTCAGCCACACACTCCGTGCCCCTCAGGCACCTTTGCCATGTCATAAAGCTACACACACTGTCACTCAGACACACTCAGTCACATTCCTATCACATACACAGGTTCAAGTAGTCACACATGTTGGCCTTTCTTACACACGTGAACACCCAGTCACACCACCCCTGTATCTCTCACACACTGAGTCCACACGTACTGTGACCCAAACCTGCAAGGATGGAGGTGTGGAGAGTCACACATCTTCAGAGCCATTGTGGGTCCCTGGCCCCAAAAGGGGACCGCCCCCACAGAAGTCTGGTGTTATCTCAGGATTCCCAGAACCTCCTTCCTCTATTCAAGATACCTTGCCTGTCTCCAGACTTTTCCTCATTCCTCCAGTTTCTCCTTATCTCCAGTCCCAGTCCCCCCATGCTGTACCCCTCACCACCGCCCTGCCTCCTCGCCCTCTTTCCTCACCTCCCTCAGACACCTGGTCCTCCAGATTCCCTCTCTTCCTCCCCAGATCCAGCCCTTGAGTCCCCCTCTTTACCTCTCCATGATGTCCTACTCCCCTACCTTCTCTCTTCCCCTTCCCCAGATACCCCATCCCATCACTAACCTGCTTACCCCTGCAGCCCCCACCCTAGTCATAAAGTCCCCAACCCTCTAGCCAGCAGACCAGACATGCCCAGATACCTGCATTACCTTCCAAGGAGACAGGCTCAAAGAGGCCAAACTGCTCCAGGACCTTGACAAACAGGGCAAGGACCACAAGCACAGCGACCATCTCCAGCCCTTCCAGGTTCATGGTGGGCCTGGAGCATGGCCCCCCAGGCTGAGGCTGGCCCGCCCTACACACGCTTCCTCCCCCTCAGGCTCCCCAACTGCCTGCAGTCTCTCTTCCTGCTCCTTCCCCGGATCTCCTCCCTCTCCCCCCTCACCCCGCCTCCCCACAGGCCTCCCAGCCACAGCCTCTTCCTCTTTGCGGGGACCACTTCAGCCTATAGATTGATATCTCCTCCGGAGCTTCTGGTGAGAAGGATACGGCCCAGGCCAGGCCAGAGGAGGAGCAGTGACTTGCCTCTGCCCCTGAGGAGCTTCCCTCAGACACCTTGTGGCTACTCTATGCCAAAGAGGAGCAGAGGGAAGACCTATGCTTAGAAGTCAGGGGCGGGCAGTGTGTGTGTGTGTGTGTGTGTGTGTGTGTAAGACAGAGAAACTAGGAACTGTACATGCATAAGAATATGTTATGGGTGTCTGGGTGTCTTCATGTGTGTATATTCCTGTGTTTGTGTGCAGAGAATGTATACCTCTTATATATGTCTCTCTGTGTGTTTACACGATTGTGCACCTGTCTTAGGGATGTCTGTGGTGTATATGGGTATGTAACCTGGGTGTCTGTGGTGTGTGTGAGTGTATTGGAGTATTTGAGTGTGCATAGAGTGTGAGGTATCTATATTTTAGCAGGGTTGTGACATGGGGGGTCTGAAGACTGGTAATATGAATGTATCCTATAATTAGGAGTATGGGTCTGCGGTGGTTGTGTAATTGTATCTGCATGAAACTGTATGAAAACCTAACGGAGGAGAAGGCAGTGGCCTCTCCAGTCAGGAGGACACAACCAACATTGATTGAGGTTGCCATGGAGACTAAGAGGTGGGAAGCACTCTTCTTCCCCCTGGCCACAGACAGGGAAATTGAGGCCCAGCGGAGGGAGGATTAGGTCCAATAGCCTGGGCAGGGAAAAAAGGCCGCTTAGCCCTAACATGACCCTCTGGGGAGGGGACTCATTGAAGCTGATTTTAGGACCCAGAGAATCAACCTCCTTGGGAGAGGAAGGGCTTCCCTGATAGCTCAGTTGGTAAAGAATTCACCTGCAATGAGGGGGACCTGGGTTCGATTCCTGGGTTGGGAAAATCAGGAAAGGATGGGTGTGCTCTTCCCTTCCTTCTGGCAGGGGCCTCACTCTGGAGCTGCCAAAGTCCTGCCTGCTCTTTGGGAATCTTTACAGAGCTGACAGGAGAAACCCAGGGCTAGAGGGAAACCTGAACCTTCCAAGAGAGCCACCCAGCCGCCCCGGGTGCAGTTCTGGAGCTCTTCCCCCATCTTCCGGTCTCCCTCCAGGCAGTGGTGTGTGGTAGCAGGTGGAGAGAGGCTTGTTGAGCCAAGGAGCCAGGAAACACCAGCCTCTGGGCTACTGCCACAGCTGATGAGGGACTGAGCACTCAGTATGTGCTAGATAATGTGTAGTGTGACATCATCACACTGAATCTGCACAATAAACCTATGAAGGAGGTACTGTTACCCCCACATTATGGGTGGGAAAACTAGGCAAAAGGAGTTTAAGCAAATCTCCAAGATCAGTAAGTGTCAGATCTTCAGCCATCCTGACGGAGCCTGCACTCTAAACTACACTACAGTACAGTGGCTCCCTTCATAGACAGCTTGCCCACACAGGAGGCCCAGTTTAGGAGGATTAACCCCAGAGGGACCCTTCCCTCCCTATACAGCTCTGAGATGACTATGTGTCAGCCTCAAAGTTAAAGTCGAGAGTAAAAAAGTTGGTTTAAAACTCAACATTTAGAAAACTAAGATCATAGCTTCTGGACCCATCACTTCATGGCAAACAGATGGGGAAACAATGGGAACAGTGATAGACTTTATTTCTGGGGGCTCCAAAATCACTGTAGATGGTGACTGCAGCCATTAAATTAAAAGATGCTTGCTCCTTGGAAGGAAAGTTATGACCAACCTAGGCAGCATATTAAAAAGCAGAGCCATTACTTTGCCAACAAAGGTCCATCTAGTCAAAGGTATGGTTTTTCCAGTGGTCATGTATGGATGTGAGAGTTGGACTATAAAGAAAGCTGAGCGCTGAAGAATTGATGCTTTTGAACTGTGGTGTTGGAGAAGACTCTTGAGAGTCCCTTGGACTGCAAGGAGATCCAACCAGTCCATCCTAAAGGAAATCAGTCCTGAATATTCACTGGAAGGACTGATGCTGAAGATGAAATGCCAATGCTTTGGCCACCTGATGCGAAGAACTGACTCATTTGAAAAGACCCTGATGCTGGGAAACATTGAAGGCAGGAGGAGAAGACGACAGAGGATGGCATCACTGACTTGATGGACATGAGTTTGAGTAAGCTCAGGGAGTTAGTGATGGACAGGGAAGCCTAGCGTGCTGCAGTCCATGGGGTCGCACAGAATCGGACACAACTGAACGACTGAACTCAACTTGGGAATGGGGGGTAGTCCCTACTGCTTCATTTGAGGTTCACGGATCTGCAGTTCTACAAGGCCACCACTGGGGGTCAGGCTTTCATCTCACACCATTTATCTTACCCCTTCCCTCTCCCAACATCCTTGGGAAGGTGTGGGAATGACTGGGCAAGACCTTGCCCCTCTCCCCTTCTTCCTCCAGGAAGAAGTCAACTCAGGGACTGTTTTTGGTTTCTCACACCTTTGAAGGTTACACACCTTTGAAGGGTTTACAGATAAAATGAGCAAATATTCAGTATCTCCTTCTCACCTTCCAAAATCCATGTATGGCATTTAATACTCTTCCCCTGCTCTCATCAGCAGATCTCTTTTTTGAGCCAGCTTGGCCTACTCACTGTCCCCCAAACACAGAAAACTCAGTGCTGTTTCTTACGTCTGCTCCTGCTAGTCCCTCTGCCTGGAATGCTCACCCTCTGCTCTCCTGTCCTACATTCTTACCTGTCCTTTAGGGACAGCTTAAATTCCCTTTTCTTCAGAACCTCCAGCCCTCAGCAGGCTCCCAGCTACCTGAAATTCTACCATACTCATTGTTGGGCCCTCAAAACTCAGAACCTATGTCTGTAATGTTATTAGCGGGAACAGTAAAAGGAGGCAGCATAGCATGGTAGGAAATAGTGTGGGTGAGGGTGCCAGGCTCCTTGAGTTTAGATCTGCCACTTGCAATTAACTGGGCAAGTTCTTAATCTCTGTGTGCCTCAGTTTCCTATCTCCTGTGGTTTTGAGGCCCTCTGAAATGAACTAATACATGTAAAACTGTCAGAATAATTCCAAGCACAGAGTAACTGTTTATAATTGTTTGCTGCTATTATTAATAACAGACATTCTCCTGCTTACATTTCTACAGCTCTTAACAATTTATAAAGCATTTCCACAAACATTGTTACTTCCATGGCTTCTCATGACAACCCCATGAAGTAGGCAGATGAAAAGTATTGTACCCATTTCACTGATGAGGTAAATGAGGCCCGGAGAAGTAAAGGAACTCACTCAAGGTCACCTAGCTGAGAAAGGATGTTGCAAATTTGAACTCAGGTCTTTCTGGATCAATTCTGTTTCCTCAATTAGATTCTCAGCTCCTAGAGGGCAAAGATATTAAAAATATTGGACCTATACAAATTGAATGCCAGGCTCTGAGCCAGTGTCTGTGCAACAAAGGTGAACCAAACAGGGTTTTGGCTTCCTGGGCAGGGAGAGACAGCCATTGACAGAACTATAAGGCAACTATTCATTCAAAAAATATTTGTCATGTGTTCAGGCCATGAAATGAGCTCTAACTGGGAGCCCAGGAAAAACCTGGAGAGGGTATTTTTTGAGCTAGTTCTTTCAGTTCAGTCGCTCAGTCGTGTCCGACTCTTTGTGACCCCATGAATCACAGCACACCAGGCCTCCCTGTGCATCACCAACTCCTGGAGTTTACTCAAACTCATGTCCATCGAGTCCGTGATGCCATCCAGCCATCTCATCCTGTGTCGTCTCCTTCTCCTCCTGCTCCCAATCCCTCCCAGCATCAGGGTCTTTTCCAATGAGTCAACTCTTCCAGTGAGGTGGCTGAAATATTGGAGTTTCAGCTTCAGCATCAGTCCTTCCAATGAACACCCAGGACTGACCTCCTTTAGGATGGACAGGTTGGATCTCCTTGCAGTCCAAGGGACTCTCAAGAGTCTTCTCCAACACCACAGTTCAAAAGCATCAACTCTTTGGCACTCAGCTTTCTTCACAGTCCAACTCTCACATCCATAAATGACCACTGGAAAAACCAAAGCCTTGACTAGATGGACCTTTGGTGGCAAAGTAATGTCTCTGCTTTTTATACGCTATCTAGGTTGTCATAACTTTCCTTCCAAGGAGTAAGCATCTTTTAATTTCATGACTGCAATCACCATCTGCAGCGAACTAAAATGGACTGGAATGGGTGAATTTAACTCAGATGACCATTATATCTACTACTGTGGGCAGGAATCCCTTAGAAGAAATGGTGTAGCCATCATGGTCAACAAGAGAGTCTGAAATGCAGTACTTGGATGTAATCTCAAAAATTACAGAATGATCTCTGTTCGTTTCCAAGGCAAACCATTCAATATCACGGTAATCCAAGCCTATGCCCCAACCAGTAATGCTGAAGAAGCTGAAGTTGAACGGGTCTATGAAGACCTACAAGACCTTTTACAACTAACACCCTAAAAAGATGTCCTGTTTATTATAGGAGACTGGAATGCAAAAATAGGAAGTCAAGAAACACCTGGAGTAACAGTCAAATTTGGCCTTGGAGTATGGAATGAAGCAGGGCAAAGGCTAAGAGTTTTGCCAAGAGAACATGCTGGTCACAGCAAACACCCTCTTCCAACAACACAAGACAAGACTCTACACATGGACATCACCAGATGGTCAACACCGAAATCAGATTGATTATATTCTTTGCAGTCAAAGATGGAGAAGCTCTATACAGTCAGCAAAAACAAGACCAGGAGCTGACTGCGGCTCAGATCATGAACTCCCTATTGCCAAATTCAGACTGAAATTGAAGAAAGTAGGGAAAACCACGAGACCATTCAGGTATGACCTAAATAAAATCCCTTATGATTATACAGTGGAAGTGAGAAATAGACTTAAGGGACTAGATCTGATAGACAGAGAGCCTGATGAACTATGGACGGAGGTTTGTGACACTGTACAGGAGACAGGGATCAACACCATCCCCATGGAAAATAAATGCAAAAAAGCAAAATGGCTGTCTGAGGAGGCCTTACAAAGAGCTGTGAAAAGCAAAGGAGAATAGGAAAGATATTCCCATTTGAATGCAGAATTCCAAAGAATAGCAAGGGGAGATAAGAAAGCCTTCCTCAGCGATCAATGCAAAGAGATAGAGGAAAACAACAGAATGGGAAAGACTAGAGATCTCTTCAAGAAAATTAGAGATACCAAGGGAACATTTCATGCAAAGATAGGCTCAAAAAAGGACAGAAGTGGTATGGATCTAACAGAAGCAGAAGATATTAAGAGGTGGCAAGAATACAAAGAACTGTACAAAAAAGATCTTCATGACCCAGATCATGACGATTGTGTGATCACTCACCTAAAGCCAGATATCCTGGAATGTGAAGTCAAGTGGGCCTTAGGAAGCATCACTACGAACAAAGCTAGTGGAGGTGATGGAATTCCAGGTGAGCTATTTCAAATCCTGAAAGACGATGCTGTGAAAGTGCTGCACTCAATATGCCAGCAAATTTGGAAAACTCAGCAGTGGCCACAGGACTGGAAAAGGTCCGTTTTCATTCCAGTCCCAAAGAAAGGCAATGCCAAAGAATGCTCAAACTACTGCACAATTGCACTCATCTCACATGCTAGTTCTTTAAGGATGGCGAAAAGGTCAGCAGTCTGCCTTAACAAAGGGCCCAACATTTACTGAGCATACTTTATGTTCTTGATACTTTACACATGTTATCTCATTTAGTTCTCATAACAGACCTACTAGTAGGGTCTATTATTACAGCTGACATGGGTCAGATAGAGCAGAACTATACCCATTTTGCAGATGAAGGAACTGAAGCTCAAAGAGAAGTGACTTTCCCACGACAACACAGATGATAAAAGATCGACCAAGACTTGAATCAGAACCAGTGATCTGCCAGCTCCTTCAGTCTGTCTCTCCAAAGTGTATGGGGGTCAAGGAATCCTGAGTGACTGCAGCTTAGTTCCTATTAGGGGAGCTATGAGTGATAAGACCAAAAAGGGGGCAAATTCCATGAAGCCTTCGATGCCAAGCCAGACCATTTGAATTGAAAGAGGCAGCATAGCCGCATCTCCCTCCTCTCTGCTGCTGATTCACAGATGGACAGATGGACAACCATTCAGCCAGGTGCCCTGTCCATGGACCCTCCTCTTCCCTCTAACCCTTACCCTCACCCTTCAGAGACCCAAGTCCTAAATCACCCATGCCTCTGGTGGGAGGATCTAGTAGAAGTGAAAGAGCAAGTTGCTTTTCAGGCTGTCTCTTCCCCCTACTCAGAGACCTCTCAAGGCTCTGAGCCTTGTGAGAAACTTGCCCAAGTCTGTCCTCCCCAGGCATCCCTCTGCCACTTGGCTCTTCATCCAGTGGAGTGAAGTCTTAATGGAAGCTCTTCAGGCAGAGTGAGGGCTGAAGGGAAATTATCTTGAAGCATTAGGTGAACTCTTCGTTAGGTCTCTCAAATCTCACCACAGAAATACCCCTATCAGTCATTTACTTTATGAAGTTCAAACCCAGAGAAACACTGCCTTCTGAAGGGGGTCCATACTAGGTAACTGGCCCACTTTCCCATCTGCCCTTGCTCCCCTAGTGAAGGACCCAGCCAGTGAAGACCCTTCTTTCAGCCCTCTAGCCCCACTCCATCCTCAGCCAGGATAGAACACAGCAGCCCCCAGCTGCATCAGGTGATTAATGACCTCCCTGGGCCTTGGGGCTATTTTAGGGCCTGGAAGTCATGCCTGCTATGATTGAGAGCTGGCTCTGCCTGGCTCCAGCCATCTGTCACTTGAGACAGGCCCAAGCAGGGGCTCGGAGGACACATGCTCCCCAAGAGACATCCAAGTATGACTCTGGCTCAACCCCATGGCCCCTCCTTCTGGGAGCACATGGTAAGGAGAGGCCTGCTTATACTCCAGGGGCTCAAGGGGATACCGTGGTGAGAACCAGAGAACTACAGATTCCAGAATGCCATGGGCTAGGTTGTTTTGGTCTCCCCAGGCCAGGTGAGGGGATGCTGGATGTTTTGGGCCCTACCGAGGCAGCTCTAAGGAAACCCACAGTATGCATAATCTCAGCAGTGCTTTTATATGATACCCACAATCCACATGCCATATAAATTCCACAAATCCCACACCAAGGTACAACCTTGTGTAAGTCTACACAACTAACTTACTGTGACTCAGGAACCCTTAACCCAACTCTAAAGCACAGTATTCCAGTATGTGCAGTCTTAGTGTCACAGAATCCAGGTGGACATGTAACCCCAGGGATGCATGGCCCCAGTGATCACAACCCCAGTGATGTACAAACCCCCTTAATTCAGACCCCCAGAGATAGACAAAACAGTGACATGCAATTTTTATGCCACACAAGTCTATCCATCCCATCATGCATAAACTCACTAGCTGAGTTCATGTTGGTCCAGTCCTACCTCAGGATTTTTTTCTTTCTGCACACTGCCCCTAGTCATCTTAAGATCCCATTAAACTAAGCAGTTCAGTAAAGGGTTTTGCCTTTTCCCCGCCTGCTGCAAGCTTCCTCCTTTTATCCCTATCCCCCTCCTTTTATCTCCCACATCCACCTGCTTGAGGTCCCCACTTCTGCTCTCATCGAGAAGCCTTGTCCCCTCCTCCACCATTGTGAGGAACCATGATACCTCTTGTCCTTTCCCCTTTGAAGACTCCTATGTCCCCCACCTTCTCTTTAAGGGGCCCTATCCCAAGCTCCACTTCTGTTGGGAGTGTTGTCCTTTAAACTCTTTTCTTTGAGGGATCTTGCCCCTTCCATCTTTGCGAGGGACCCTTTTTCTCCCCACCTCTGTAAGGCTATTTCACTTCTTCGCTTATTTTTTCAGGGATCCAGCCCCTTCCTCATACCTGGAGACAGTGACCCAGTCACCAGCTGGTAGAGGGATCGCGCTGCCTGCCCCAGCGGGCTCCGGCACCTGCGGGGGCATCTGTTCATGGTCCTGCCGAGAGCACAGTGGCCAAGCTCCACCCCCAAGGCTCGGGGCGTTCTGATCTCCGCCCGCAAGGAGTGGGCCCCGTGTGGGCGGCGCAGGAAGGCCGAACCCACAAGGACTAGAGTTTCAGGCAGTAGAGTCGCGTTCCGCTTCCTGTCCTCTCCAGGTCATAAGAGGGGAACTCACCCTGGCCCCCATTGTCTGAAGCACCCGCCCCCAAAGTTCTCAGAATGGGGAGGGGCGGGAAAGGGGCAGCACGGACTCTCCCTCAGAGTCTTCTCTGGGAACATTTTCTGAATTTCCGGTGGGGAAGGGAGCACCCATGGTTTTTGAAAAAGGATCCAGAGAGCAAAAACATAATCTTTTATTGCCGGGTCGCCCCCTTGTCTTCTCATTTTTGACAGAGAAGGGGAAGGGTTAGAGGACTTAGTTGTCATGGCAACTTCCCACACTTCCATACTTCCTGGACCAATGGGCGCGGGAGTAGGAGGGAAGAGGAGGAAATGACCAGTGTATTGGGGTGGCAGAGGGATGGCAGGGACATGCCCCTACTATCTCTGGCTTCTAGCTCTGAATGTCTGGCACAGAACTGTTCTGTGTCGCTATGTCCTGGTTCAACGGGTTCACACTCTCCCATTATATGCCGCTTGTCAGCCAAATGCATCAAGGAAAAGCCCCCTACCCGAAGTCCTGGCCCTGATCCCTTTCATAGACTCACCCCTATCTGGTTATAACCAAAGTAAACCCTTCCAGGGCCCACTAACACCTTCTAACAGAGTTTACGGGGATCCCACTCCTCCAACCGGGATTCCATATTTTTTAGCTGAAAATCCTACATTTAGGAGGTGAGAGTCACCTCTGAACTTCGTGGAACCAAATCTGGCCACATACCCATCTGGAATCAGCTCTGCAAGCATGGTTTCACTAAGACCACACGGGGGCACCCCAATCTCGGAACAATATTTATGGCCAGACAGAAGCGACTCAGAAGATCTCAGACCGGGACTGAGTTCAGGCGTTGGCCAGCCAGGTCCCAACTCTCCCATCTTCTTCTTTCCTTGATTCCAGCTTGGACAGAACGACTGCTGATTACTGCTTTTTCTCACCTCGTCGCACTGCCAAACGGTCCTGACGGGCTGGTAAGACTGGAGGGGCTGAATGCGGGGCGGGGCTCAGACTGGTTTCTCAAGTCTCTCAGATTTGTTTTGAGCCTGGTGTGGTAGTAAGGAAAGCGGCTGGGGCAACCCAGAATGCCCTGAGGTATGATTTTAGCGCCCCCTCCTCCGTGTCAGCCTGATAGGCTTGGATGACTGAAATTGAAGATTACCCCCAGGTTCGATCCAAGGAATCCCACCTGCACAAGTAACATTGGAAACCTGAATAGCAGTGCTGCACTTCCGCCTTTCACGTGCTTCAGCACCGCGGACGACTTCCCCTCGGGCTTCAGTGTCTCCAGACACCCAAGGCCTTAATACTGGCTTCCCAACCCATTTATCTCCTGTTAAAGATAAGCCCTCCTTAGAAAGGAGAGCTCCTGGTAGTGTTTATTTCCACTTTCCAAGTCGTGTGGATGCTGACGTGGAACACAATTCTTGATGCTTGTCAACTTTTGAACTTTCTATTTCCCTTGGGATATAGGGAGGTAGAAAGTAGTATTTCCCATTTTACAGATAAGAGAAGTGAGGCCCAGAGAGCAAAAGTCAAACAGAGCTGGCATTCACACTTCCATTCCTTCATCTTCCAGTAAAAGGGCTTCCCCACTTCTACCTAATCTCTGATTCAAACAGCCAAATGGGGAGGGGATGATTCCACTTAAGAGGAAAGTGAAAGTGAAAGTCACTCAGTCGTGTCTGACTCTTTGCGACCCCATGGACTCTACAGTCCATGGAACTCTCCAGGCCAGAAGACTGGAGTGGGTAGCCTTTCCCTTCTCCAGGGGATCATCCCAACCCAGGGATCGAACCCAGGTCTCCCTCATCGCAGGCGGATTCTTTACCAGCTGAGCCACAAGGGAAGCCTAAGAATGCTGGAATGGGTAGCCTATCCCTGCTCCAGCGGATCTTCCCAACCCAGGAATCGAACCTGGGTCTCTTGCATTGCAGTCAGATTCTTTACCAACTGAGCTACTAGGGAAGCCCAAGTGAAGCGGAAGAATCAATTAAAGCAAGAAGCAAATACTGACTGATGTGGTGCTAATAAGGGCCCTGGGGCACTTGCTACTCTCAAGGATCCTGAATTGGTGAGAATAGAATTCAAAGCAGAGCTTGGCAGCTGGACCTCTGGAACCCACCCGGGTCTGAAGCTCATCTAGGTCACATCTGAGGCCTGCCTGAGTGGAAGGGCTCCCTCTTCTGGGAGTCTGGGCTTAGGGACTAGAACCTCTCCAGGGTGGGTGAGTCACACCTAGTCCTCTTGGCATCCCCAAGTCTTAACCTCACTCCTCTCAAGACAGGCATGGATGTTGGCCTCCCTTCACCTTCTCAGCTTGTCTTCAGACACAGGGGAGACAGTCTCCCTCCTGTTCTCTCTTGGAGTTCTTGGGTTGGCTGCACAATGAGACAGAAACACACGCACATGGAAAATGTACACAAGGTGACACAGTCACCCACACAAACACATGGATCTGCCTACCAAACCCAGGAATACGCACAGGCACAGATGTACTGGCCTCACATATCTTCCCAGTGTGGGAGCGAGAGGATGCCTGGGCAGCAAAACGGTTTGGAAGACACTTACAAGAAGAGGCCACATGGCACTTCCCAGGCCTAGAGCTTCTATCTCTGGGTCTGGAGGGGAAGCAAGAGGGTGTGTTTGCCTCCAGGTTTGGGTGAAGTTTTGGGAGGGCTGTTGGGGGCTGAAGGAGCTTCAGTTGTTAAGAATGATCTCTAAATACTTTGGGTGGGGGCACTGACCCAGCATTAATCAGAGCCTCCCCACAGGAGATGGGTGTCACTCCCGGAAGCAAGGCTGGGTAGGTGGATGTGAGTCCCTCCTTGGGTCCACTGGGCTGTTTGTGGAAAACATGGAGAAGAAGTGGTGTGCACTAAGGACCCTTTTTGCATCAGGAAGCCAGAGAGGCAGCAAGGGTAAGATATGTCATAGACACAGAGCCCCACAGCAGACATCACCACATGAAAGTACACAATCAGTATCAAACACCAATATACCCAGTCTCACAATCACAAAACACAACACAGCCCACTTTAACACATGCTTGTCCCAGGAGGTTCACAGTCACAAAGTCTTACAAACAGGCATACCACCATAAAGTGAAAACCTGACACATACTGGTAAGTCACGTGGCATTTTATACAGAATCACACACCCAAAGCAGAGTTGCACACAGAACAGAGATACATGGTCAAAACAACTTCATTAGTACAATCTGGGTCCTACACAACCTCACTGAAACATCTGACAGGATCATACAATTGCAGAGTCACACGCAATCACACTAACTCTGGCTGTCACCAAGACCAGGGCACATGGCAACCAGCTGTGGGAGGCGCACACACACACATATACACAGACACAGAATGACAGACGCTCACACACGTAACACCTCCCACTCTAGACCCCTCCTAGCCTTGTGTCATGCATTCCCACACCTGCTGCTTCTGCCCACCTGCTCTCCCCTGAATCCCCATCCCCCGCGGGACCCAAGGTTTTGAACCTCAGTGTCCTGTTGCCCAGAACTGCTGGGAGGGTGCCTGGTAATGGGTCAGAGTGTGGGTAAGGGCCTGGCAGGGATCAGAGGAGCTTAAGGGTTAGGGGAGATGGAACCTACCCTCCTCCCCCCCCTCCCCCGGCCCCCAAGCCACCGACTCACCTGTGAGCTGGTCATAGGATCCGTCCAGGTCTCTTGAATCGGACAAACTCTCCTTACGGCTCTGGCCCCGCATGGCCCCCGGCGCCCCCCTCCCGTCCCCACCTGGGCCGTGGGAGGGGGCGCCGGGTGGCCGGGATAGGGAGCTCACACGGCGCCCCCTGGCGGCGTAGCGCCCTCTCGGGGGCTGAGGTACGGAGAGTCCGGGCTGGGGAGAGGAGCCAGGGGATCTCCGGTGTCCAGGGCCCACCTTGGGGTACTGGGACAGGAGCGGCAGGCTTGGGCAGTGGGTGAGCGCAGAGCAGGAGGCAGAGCGGAGAAGAGCGCGGAGCTGGAGCCAAGCCGCCTCTCCTCTCCTCCCGCCCCCTCCCCGCGGCTGTCACCGCCACCTCCCCCCTTTGGCGCTGCCGGGATTGGTTCCCCCTACCCCCGCCCCCTCCTCTTTGCAGCTCGGGGGAGGCACCCGGTGAAAGGGTGAACAGAGAAGTGCGGGGAAGGAGACCAGCTCTCTGGCAACACTAGCCCCTAAACCTGAACCCCCGGGTCTTGGGGGTGGAGGAGGGTGCAGGGCCAGAAAGGCCCCACTGTGAGGATTCCCCGGCCGATTCTCAGCACTCCTGATCCTACCCTCAGCACTGGCCGGGGTGTCTGTGCCAGCTCCCTATCAGCCCGTTTTCTCTGTGGTTCTCTGCAGATGTGTGAGTCTCTGTGGCCACCACCATTGCCCTGCCCGCTTAAAGGGGGAATGGGGATGTAAAGGTCAACCAGCCTTTAAGGCAGGCTCATCTCAGGCCAGTGGACTACAGTTTTCTCTCATAAGGACCCCTACCCTCACCCACTGCAGAACCCTGTCTCTGGGTCCTATTTGCTCTCAGGGTGCCTTCTTCCATGATCTAATGACCTCTGCTAGCCAACTGGGAAGAAAAAGAAAATAAAGACTGAACCAGATCAGTTTCTCAAGACTTTCTTGCTCTTTTGTTCCTTTTCTCTCTTTCAACTTTCCTGCCCTGCTCTACTCCGTCACCTGCCCTGTCCTAGATTCCCTCTGATTTCCAGAGGATCTGGGAAATAATTAAGGGGTCTGGGGATGCAGGCAAAGGTGAGGGGCAATGTCCTTGTTATGAGGCTCCTTCCCTTAGATTAGCTCCTTTTCTGAAGCAAGGGGCAGGCATAGGGTGGTTGGGCTATCTCCAGCTCCCAGTAATGGCGACTGAATGGCTGAGCCTACTTGTCGGACGTTCCCCACAATGCTTCCTGGGCTCCAACCCCATGAACCCCCCAAGTGCCATGAGAATTGGTGGGGGGCAATGTCTGATGTGTCTTCATGGTATGGTGGCAGTGTCCCAGGTAATCCTGCCTACCAATTGCTCCCCCAGAGGAGTAACCTGCTGAGACGGAAAGCTTCAGCTGAAGTGACCCCAGCACATTTAATCTTTTCAATTGGATTAATTTCCAAGCACTTGATTCAATTAACCCAGCAGGAATTGTGGTGAGAGTTCAGGCATGAGAAAGGGACAAGTAGCTGAAGGAAGGATTGTTTTGGGGAGCAATGCCCTATTTCTGGCTTTCCTCTAACTCTGGAGGGTATGCCACAGACCTGGTATAGACATGGGTGCATGGACAGGGCATGGGCAGCTCCTTTGAGGGTTAAATTCTAGGAAAAGACGGGACTATTATGTCGAGTTCTGAGCATAGGCGTATTTAAATGGGCCAAGAAATGGGTCCTTAAAATGGAGGGCAAGAATTGCTCTGTTTATTGCCCCATGCCCTGGACCTGCCTTTATTCACTTCACAGGGAAGCCTGAAAGGAATCCAGAAGCAGCCCAAATAGGCTGGTTAGCCTCCTTAACACCACACGTGGAGGTAGAGGGATTCCCTTCTTCCTTCCACTCAAAAGGCAAGGAAGGCTCCAACTTCTGAACTAAACTGGCTTCCCCTAAGACTAGGAGACTGAGGAACAGAGCCTATAAGGGGTTCCCTAGCCAGATGAGACCAGCACCTGGGAGATTACCTTAACTCTGTCATTGAGGAAGGAGTTCTGAGAAACAGAGATTAAGGAGAAGTAGAAAAGACACCAGAAAGTCTGTCCCATACAAATCAATTTTTAATAACTTCAACTTGCCACCAGCTTCCAGCTCCTGCTCCTCTGAGGTTCATCAATGTGGAAAACCCTAAATGCCCCAGGCTGAACTATCCATCTAGTCATCAGAGATGACCCAGCCCTGATATCTTAAGAATCTACAATTATACGTGGCAGCACGATGTGGATTCTCTGGAACTTGCTCAGTGTTGGAGCTGGAACTCTGGTTCCCAGGAAGGGCAAGTATCCCAAAGACACCTGAAGTGGAAGAGTAGCCTGGGAGGTCCCAGACCTGCTCTCCCGGCTGGATTCTGGCATTTACTTCCAGATTCTTCCTATGCTGCTTGCTCCCTGCCATCCTGAAGGCTTTAAAAAGTGCTTTAGAAAGGGAGGGCCTCAGAGGAGCAGCTACTTCAAAGGCAGCTGTGGGGCAGGGAAAGGCTACAGCAGTAGTCCCATGGAGGCTGTCCAGAGGAGGAAACACAGGCCAACTTCCCAAAGGTCGGCCTTTCCATGATGCTCACCTGGCTTGTTCCAGAGCCTGGCCCTGGCAAGCTCTCTCCCTTGCAGGCACCAGACCACCACAGGAACAGATTCCTCCCCAGAGGAAATTCTCAGGCAGGCTGGATGTAAACAACAGCCGGGTGAGGGGGTGGAACACGTGGAGGGGAGCTCAGTAGAGGCAAGAGAGGCTCCCAGAGGAGGGGGTGGCTAAGGAGGTGGGGAAGCTGCTGGAAAGGGAACCAGCAAAGTAGGCACCTGAGGGCTTCAGAAAACCTGTCAATGTTTATTTCACACACATACCCTAAAGACAGTTTAAACCAGATTGAAAATGAAAAGCTAAGATTGTGACCCTGTGGTGCTGAAGAGTCAATGGGCTGGAAGGCAGGGGAACACTCACAGGTACTCCTGGTGCCAAGAATCAAATGCAGAAAGTGGTGGCCAGACAGCAGAGGAGTCAGCTCTGGATTCAGAAAATAGAAAGAAGGTACCCCATAACTACCCCACTCAAGGCCTGAGCTAAGGGTCCCAATGACTGGACAAAGTGCCGGTGGGGGCATGGGACACAGATTTCAGGGCCGGCTCAGCCCCGGGCTCAAAGCAGAACTGGCTCCACCTACATCTGAGAGTTAGTCTGTTTTCAGAAGCTTGGGTGAGCCACTGACCCCATGGATGTGGGCATCACCCTGAGGTTTGCCCAACAGCTCCTGACAATTAGTTAGTAGCCATAACTTGTAATCTCAGTTGGAAATATGAGGGGTTGTCCAGAAAGCCCACCCCCAGAAATCCCCACATTTCTGAAGGTGTCTCCCTGTGCCCACCCATCCCTTCCCAAATAAGATTATCCCTGGCTTGCCCATCCTGGCCCCTGCTGTCCAAGCTCCAGTGAAGTGCGGCCTCCACTGACAGAACTTGGTGTCTGTGTTTTTCTCCAACGTTGGGAACAGGCCCTCGCCCCTGGCCCGCCCTCCAGCCCAGAAGCCTCGTGGGTAAGGGCAGTCAGTGGCTGCTCAGGTATGCGTGGCAGCTTCAGGAGATAGTGGAGAATTCCTTGAGCAGGACTTCCTGGCTGAGTGTGTGGAAGGCCAGGTTCCTCCGGACGTTGGTGCTAATGGATCGAACCTGGGAAAAGGTGAGGGGAGGTGGAAGGGCACAGGCAGAGAAAAAACAGGAGAAAGTCCATTACAAACAGTAGAGGGCAGTGCCTGAAGCACAAGGCCAAGATGCAGTGCTAGAAATTTCTCTCAGGAAATGAACTCTTAGCATCTATCATCCCTGCAGGTAAATGAGCGAACAGTTCTGCGATGGCAGGAAGAAAAAAGAGGTTGAGAGAAAGAATTCGAGTGGATGTGAGAAGAACATCTGAGCACCTGATGAGGCAGAGACAAGCAGAGACAGAAAAGGAGCGCCGACGTCAGGCCTCTGGCCTTGCCTTGGCCAGGCTGAGGGGGACTGGTCCAGTCAGTGGTCTAGTGGAGGAGGAGAAACTGAAGCCAGAGAACTCTTGCTCTGGAGCTCCCTCTCTGTGGGCGTTTTTTGCTCTTCTCAACCTCCTTCTGTATTTATCTACTTTTCTGGTTGGAAAGGACATTTGGAGATACAGCCCTTGTCTGGCACGGATGGCAGGAGTACGACCCAAAGAGGCCAACAGCCAGGAACAGGTCACATAGCCAGCAAGTCCCAGCTGTGGGAGCAGGACCTAGTTTCTCAGCTCCTGGGCCAGCACTCTCCATACCCCAAAGTGCCTGCCTGCTTTAGAGGAAAGTCTGGTTGTATTCTCACCATGTTCCCTCCACTGACGGCTGTCTACCCCGAGACTGAGAACCTTGCAGGAAGTCCTGTGTGTGTCAGCAGGGGAAAGCGGTCGGAGGGCCAAACTCCCTGCTCTGAGTGTGTTCTAAGATGGATTATTCATTGGAAATAGATGTGAACACTGATCTAGAGACAAAGCGGGGGAGGAAGGGGACAAAGAACGTGTATCTGTCTTAGGCCCCAAAGCCCAGGAAGCTTTTCTTCCATCTCTGCTGTGCTATGGGAAACATAATGAAGTCATCAGGCAGTAAGCAGAGGAAAGGCCAGCATGGCAAACAGCAGGCAGCCCAAGTTCATTAGCTCCAAACCTAACCAGACCCTCTGAGCTCCCCTATGCCAGTGGTACAGCTATGCGGAGACACAAGTAAGGTGCAGACTAGTGCCCCAAAGCCTCAAGACAGCTTTTGATGTTTCTCCTCCTCAGTCCTCTTCATCTCCTAGTAACTTAATCTCTTAAGACCTGATCCCTAGATCAACTTGAATATTTGCCGACCACCCCATAAAAGTACTATATTCTGCTATCTCCTTACACTAGTGGCTTCCCTGCTGCCTGCTATCTCAGCTCAGAGTATATATGCCTCACCCTGGGGAAGGCCCAAATCCCAGGAATGGCATGTCAGGGTCAGAGTTGGGCTGGGTTTAGCACAAGACAGATGATCTAAAGCTAGCACCTTCATCATGGACTAGGCATGGGTAAGTAAAAAGCTGGGCTGATGCAAATTCTGCCCTGGCAGTGGGAGGTCTGAGGATATGGGAAGTGGGTACAGAGGCCTGTGTGCCCCGGTCTCAGACCCCAGACCAGAGTATACAGGGAGACTGGGCTTTCCCTGAGGGCAATTTCTAAGCGCAGGGCAGGAAAGGGACCACTAACAGGGTGGTCCAGTTCTGTGGAGATGTCAAGGAGACAGAACAAGTGTTCACTGGCTTCAGATGGCCAAGGGAGGGGCTGCAGGAAGCTGAGTGACTGGAGAGTGGGAATGAGGGTAGGGAGTGAAGACTGGAGAACTAGATTGGAAGGGCACTTAGACCAGGACCCAGTCAGGAATTTAGGAAAGTGGTTACATAAGGAGGAGAAGAATCAATTACTCTCATTAGTTGTTCTGAGGATAGGATAAGGAGTAATGAGCCAGAGCTGCCACTGGGAATGCACATCAAACTCCAGGCCTAGCTGAAGCTGCACAGGGCTATCTCCATGGCAGCAGAGGAGAGGTGGGCACTGCTGCCTCAGGCTTCTCACCCTTCCCAGCCTGGCACAAGTACCCTGGTTAGTATCTTTGTCTCTTACCACCTGGTCCTTCCTGGACTGCTGTGGGACAGAAGTAGCAAACCCAATTCAATCAGGCCCCTCCAATCTTATTTCATCAGCCTGTACCCACCTGCACAGTAGAACCCAGTGGCAGGGAAGGGCCCTCCACAGACATAGGCAGAGACAGAGGCAAGGCTCACTCACCAGCTCTTTGAAGAAGGCGGCTTCCTTGTGCTGCTCCGAGTAGCGCTCATACTGGTCCAGGCCATCCTGCAGCTTCAGTGTGAGTGTGTCATAGTTGGCTCGCACTACCTCTAGCACCTGGGGAAGTTAAGAATCAGCCGGGGCTTAGGCCACACAAACCCTAGGTCACTTGGCCCCCACACCTCTCCTGCTGCTCTACTGAGCTGGATTCAGTCTGGGACAACACACCCAAGAGACTGTCACTATGTGTCACTACTTATTACTGAAAAAAGGCTGGCCATGGCAATTCCTCAGGTTTCTGGAATCACTTTTTAAAAAAAATTTGTATTGAAATATAGTTGATTTACAATGGTGTGTCAGTTTCAGGTGTACAGCAAAGTGAATCAGTTACACATACACATAAAATATACAGGGAATTTCCCAGTGCTCCAGTGTTTAGAACTCCATGCTTTCACTGTGAGGGGCATGGGTTCAATCCCTGATGGGGAATTAAGATCCTACAAGCCATGTGGCATGGCCAAAATACATACATACATACATACATATATATATGTGTGTGTATTTTTTTTACATTCTCTTGCATTATAGGTATTATAAGATACTAAGTAGAGTTCCCTAGCTGTACAGTAGCTGGGACCACTTTCTAATTTCTTCCATCCCCTGCCTTTCCTGACCGGTCCAGCCTGGTTTTCAGGGCCGTTTACTGTGGGTATGGTAAAGGAGATGAGAAGAGGGGACAGAACAGTAAGTGTCTGAGCCCCTCAGTATCCCTGACACCACAGACGCATTCTCAGCTGTATCGTGCAGCTTTCTCTGGCCTGGCTGTCACAGTTGCTGAGTAAGACTTTGCCAATATCTTTCCTTTTCCCTTTCTGGGAACCACATTTCTTTAGTCCCGGGATGTTCCTCAGTACCATCTGCCACTTGTTTTCATCTCTCAATGCCAACTCAGTCTTCTTATCCACTGCCTGGATGGAACTTTTGAGCATCCCAGCCTTGGAGTGTAGGAGACATTTCTAGACTAAGCTAGAGTTTATCTCATCCTCTTCTGTTCTGAGGAGGGGTCCCTCCCTACTATGTCTCTGTGGTGGACTCAGACTTCCGCTAACTCCAGGAAACTTGGATCTCTGTGGTTCCAGAAGGAAAGGATTACCAAAGCCAGTTCTGATGTAAGTCTAGCTTATTAGACCATGAATCACAGGCAAGGACAGTTAGTTAGATCACAAATATTCAGAGGTGACCGAGCCCAGGCTCCTGCTACTCCCTGTAACAAAAACTATTTTGGATATATCATGTCCATTATTAGCAACATAAGATTAGTATTTAGAGAATGTAATACTACCTTGCCAGCTTGAAGATAATTATATTTGGGTTATACAATGATTAGTTACATCAGAAGATGTAGATCTTCTCCATTAACTTAAAAGAAGTGAGCTAGGTAGAAAGGAGAGACCAGGAGAGTGACTAAATTTTCACTCTGACAATCTGGCCAACAGCTGTTCACAGTGCTCTGACATGCTTCTAAAGCCCAAGTCCTATCTTTAAGGAGCTAACAAGCAACGAGGAATCAAGATAAACCACCCTTGAAGGGCACACTTACACACACGGCACAGAAACAGTTGAGCCAATACAACTATAAGTGGTTTGAAGTCAGCTGACTAACTGATCAATGAATGGGCAGTCTGATTGAAATAGTAAACCTTTTAAGGCAGGGAAAATTAAGAAATCCAAAGTCTCTTCTCTTTTGCCTACAACATAATCTTACTCAGCTAATTCAGACTGCAAAATTCTCACCAGTATGGCAGGGCCCCTGGGACAGCAGCTCAGGAGGGCCATTAGTTGACAGGTCTGTGACTCTGGCCCTGACAGCTTAGGCTCCATTCAGGGTATATTATTTGAAGGGTAGATTGTTCAGGCACTACCCAGATGCTGAAAAAATAAATCCTGCACAAAAGATGAGCAAAAGGTTGAAAGGGTGGGAAAGGATTTCACTTTACTCTCCACACAATCCATAGTTTCAATTTTTTTGGAAATCAGGTTTGATCCATTCTGAGATGTCCCTTTGAGGTGTGTTCAATTTAGCAACAACTTTCAGCTGCACAATCCAGCTAAACTGTGCAGTGTACTCATTAAATAACTGTCCAAAATAATCTAAGCAGACACACAAAGAGATCTTTGAATAGCCAGGTTCAAAGTCTTGCTGAGCTATATTTAGCACTTATTTGCATAAGTAACTAACAGGTTATGCATCTCAGAAGACAAGGAGAAGAAACAATTAGATCCATGAACTCCAAGGCTAACTAGTACCCAGAGAAAACTGTACCCAGAGAAAACTTCCTTCAGATGCCATCTACTTAACCTCTTATTCAGGACAATGCTTGGTTCATGTTGAGATGGACATAGCCTAAAAGAGTCATGGTTTCCAAGCAGACAGTTAGCTATCAGACAAAATATCAGCCATTCAAGAGCTCTCATGTTTCAATTCTTGCTGTTCTGAGAGACTTGAGGATAGAACCTTTGTAAATTATCAATGTTAAAGGCTGGACCTGGGCCCAAGAATAGAGGGAAAATATGGGGAAAGGGAAGAGAGATCTTTTAGTGTATTATCTTTAAAAATATATGAAAATGCTCACTATAACATCTTGTTTCCAAAATCCATTCAAGACTCTTCTCTCATAATGGAAAAAAAAGAGGAAGGAAGCAAGGAAGAAAATGAAGTAAAATGGACAATGCATATAAATAGTTAATTCAAGTGGTGGCTCTCTGAAAAGTAAATGAAATTTAAAAAATTTAGCTGGGTAGGTTAACTCAGGGTATATGCTAATATTCTGAAGTAGTTCAGGACTTCCACTTTCATTTATAATGGAATAACGGTGGCTTCCCTGGTAGCTCAGACGGTAAAGTGTCTGCCTGCAATGTGGGAGACCTGGGTTCAATCCCTGGGTTGGGAAGATCCCCTGGAGAAGGAAATGGCAACCCACTCCAGTACTCTTGCCTGGAAAATTCCATGGACTGAGGAGCCTGGTAGGCTACAGTCCATGGGGTCACAAAGAGTTGGACACGACTGAGCGACTTCACAACTTCACACAGGAAATAATTCTTTTCATACACTGTATAAAATGCAGTGCAGGACAGGAATCCTGAGAGAAAGAAAATATAAGGTGAGCACGAGGAGAAGGCAACGGCAACCCACTCCAGTATTCTTGCCCGGAGAATCCCATGGACAGAGGAGCCTGGTGGGCTACAGTCCATGAGGCTTGAAGAGTCAAGACACAACTTAGTGACTAAACCACCACCTAGACGGGTTAGCTGAGAACTAGAGTCACCTGGAAGTTAAGTGGGAGGTTGGACGGGGTTGCAGAGTTCTGTCTGGGGGAGACAATAACCTTGGACTGACTGGGGCAGGGAGCTGCCAGAGACACTGCTCAAGAAGTTGTTCCCAACAGGAGAAAAAGCAAGTTCCGATGTAGGCTTAGAAAAACAGGCAACTTGACCAAAGGCAGCAGATGAAGCCAGCCCAACTGGTTCATGAATATAGTTTAATGAAATGAATCCGGATGGGAACAGAAATAGATTAAGGGACCACATAGTGACTGGAAGAGTGGAGAGGGCTCAGCAGGGTCTGGCTGACCTCACCCGAAGCCTAGGTAAGGAATCTGGGGCCAGGCAGAGAAGGGCCGTAAAGGCAACTGGGAAGGTTTGGGGAGGTTTTGGAAGGCAATCTGACTTCTTTTTGGAGGGTGTTTTGAGCTGGTTGGGTTAGCAGCCAAGAGAAATGGGATTGAAAATGGAATTGGGGCCTCCATACCCTTGGTGTCGGCCCAGCAAATATTTTTTAGTTGCCACTGGCCTGAAGAAGCTATGTTGTAAACGCTTTCATTCCTTTGTGTACTTTATACCTTTTTTCCACCCCCCCCCCATTTCTTAATAAATGCTTTTGAAAAATGTGAGAAAAAAAAAAAAAGGTGAGCATGAAAATCTTGCTGGGCTAAGGAGACACATTAAAGTTTGGAAAGGCAGAGGGGCTGGCATTTGTGAGGCAGGTTACCAGAAAGGAAGGAGTTCAGCAAAGAAAAGGGTTTTAGAAATTTATATACAGTTTCCACTGAATCTGTTGCTGAACAATAAGAATCACACTTTTAGTGTAAAATTCAACCAGTTTCCACAGAAAAATGACTGAGGATCTGTAAGCTGAACAATTCCCAGAGCTCACACAGGATTGGGAGGTGTATGAATTTTGACCAACCAGAATGAAAAGTACCTGTTGCATGTGTAGGGCATTCAAAAGAGGCACCAGAACACTAACACCTTAACAGTAGAACTAAACTTGGGGGCTTCCCTGGTGGCTCAGATGATAAAGAGTCTGCCTGCAATGTAGGACACGCAGGGTTCGATCCCTGGGTCAGGAAGATCCCCTGGAGAAGAGAATGGCAACACACTCCAGTACTCTTGCCTGGGAAATCCCATGGACAGAGGAGTCCATGGGGTTGCACAGAGTCAGACACGACTGAGCGATTAACACACACACACACACACACACAGAATTAAAAGTCATTCTAAACCTATCTTAATAAAGATAAGGAGTTTCATACATGGTAGTCAAAAGGTACAAACTTCCAATTACAAGACAAATAAGTACCAGGGGGTGTAACATACTACATGATGACTACAGTTAACACTGCTCCTTAGTATATTTGGGCTTCCCACGTGGCACTAGTGGTAAAGAGCCTGCCTGCCAATGAAGGAGACTTTAGAGACACAGGTTTGATCCTGGGGTGGGAAGATCCCCTGGAGGAGGGCATGGCAACCCACTCCAGTATTCTTGCCAGGAGAATCCCATCGACAGGGGAGCCTGGTGGGCTACCATCCATAGGGTCACAAAGAGTCGGACACGACTGAAATGACTTAGTACAGCACACATGGTTTATTTAGAAGTTACTGAGACAGTAGATCCTGAGTTGTCATCACAAGGACCACCCCACCCTCCTGCTGCCTTTGCATCTATAGGATGTGACTGATGTTAACTAGACTTACTGTGGTAAACTTAAATAGTGGTATATGTCAGTTATAGCTCAATAATACTGGAAAAGAAAGATCACTACATTCCAATTCATTTTTTTCTTTTGAAAAAAAGAAGTTTCAAAAGGATTGTTGTTCTGTTGCTAAGTTGTATTCAATGCTGTGACTCCATGGACTGCAGCACACCAGGCTCCTCCTGTCCTCCACTGTCTCCCAGAGCTTGCTCTAATTCATGTCCATTGAGATGGTGATGCTATCTAACCAGCTCATCCTCTGTCATCCCCTTCTCCTTTTGCGTTTAATCTTTCCCAGCATCAGGGTCTTTTCCAATGAGTTGGCTCTCTGCATCAGGTGGCCAAAGTTTTGAGCTTCAGCTTCAGCAACAGTTCTTGCCATGAATATTCAGGGTTGATTTCCTTTAGGATTGACTGGTGTGATCTCCCTTCAGTTCAAGGGGCTCTCAAGAGTCTTCTCCAGGACCAAAATTCAAAAGCATAAATTCTTTGGCGTTCAGCTTTCTTTATGGTTTATGGTCCAACTCTCACATCTGTACATGACTCCTGGTAAAACCATAGTTTTGACTATATGAACCTTTGACAGCAAAGTGATATCTCTGCTTTTTAATATGCTGTCCAAGGTTTGTCATAGCTTTCCTTCCAAGGAGCAAGTCTTTTAATTTCATGGCTGCAGTCACTGTCTGCTATGACTTTGGAGCACAAGAAAATAAAGTCTGTCACTGCTTCCACTTTTTCCCCTTTTATTTTCCATGACGTGATGGGATCAGATAATCTTAGGTTGCTTAATGTTGAGTTTTAAGCCAGCCTTTTCACTCTCCTCTTTCCTCATCAAGAGGTTCTTTAGTTCCTCTTCACTTTCTGCCATTAGAGTGGTGTCATCTGCATATCTGAGGTTGTTGATATTTCTCCCAGCAATCTTGATTCCAGTTTGTGATTCATCCAGACCAGCGTTTTGCATGATGTACTCGACACAGACGTTAAATAAATAGGGTGACAATATACAGCCTTGTCAGACTCCTTTCTCAATTTTGAACCAGTCAGTTGTTCCATGTGAGGTTCTAACTGTTGCTTCTTGACCTGTGAACAGATTTCTCAGGAGGCAGGTAAGGTGGTCTGATATTCCCATCTCTTCATGAATTTTTCACAGTTTGTTGTGATCCACACAGTCAAAGGCTTCCGTGTAGTCAGTGAAGCAGAAATAGATGTTTTTCTGGAACTCCATTGTGTTCTCCATGATTCAACAAATGTTGGCAATTTGATGCTGGTTCCTCTGCTGCTTCAAAACCCAGCTTGTAACATCTGGAAGTTCTTGGTTCACATACTGTTGAAGTCTATCTTGAAGGATTTTGAGCATAACCTTGCTAGCATGTGAAATGAGCACAACTGTATGGTAGTGTACACATCCTTTGGCATTGCCTTTCTTTGGGATTGGAATGAAAACTGACCTTTTCCAGTTCTATGGCCATGGCTGAGTTTTTCAAATTTGCTAACATAACTGCGTACAGCACTTTAACAGCATCATCTTTTACAATTTTAAAACAGTTCAGCTGGAATTCTGTCACCTCTGCTGGCTTTGCTCGTAGTAATGCTTCCTAAGGCCCACTTGATTTGTCTGGCTCTTGGTGAGTGATTATATGGGTCATTAAAACCTTTTTGTATAGTTCTTATACAAAGAACTTCTTAATCTCTTCTGCTTCTGTTAGGTCCTTACCATTTCCTTTATTGTGCCCATCCTTGCATGAAATGTTCCCTTGATAGCTCCAATTTTCTTTTTCTTTTCTTTTTTTTAATTTATTTGGCTGTACCAGGTCTTAGTTGCAGCATGCAGGATCTACTTCCCTGACCAGGGATCATACCAGGGTCCCTTGCATTGGGAGCTCGGAGTCCTAGCCCTGGACCACCAGGGAAGTCCCTCTCCAAGTTTCTTGAAGAGATCTCTAGTCTTACCCATTCTATTGTTTTCCTCTATTTCTTTGCACTGTTCATTTAATAAGGCCTTTGTATCTCTCCTTGTTATTCTTGGAACTCTGGATTTAGTTGGGTTTATCTTTCCCATTCTCCCCTGCCTTTTGCTTCTCTTCTTTCCTCAGCTATTTGTAAAGCCTCCTCAAACAACCACTTTGCCTTCCTGCATTTTTCTTTGGGATGGTTATGGTCACTGCCTTCCTGTACAATATTACAAAAAGGAGATTGCTGATCCACAAATAATTTTTTACCTTCCTCAATGAAGTCTGACACTATTTAATAAAGACAACAAAATCCAGCATTCAACTATATAACATTCACAATGCGCAATATCCACTAAAAAATTATCAGACATGTCAAGAAGCAAGAAAATGTAACTCATAACCCAGAGAAACATCAGTGAATAGAAACAGACCCAGAAATGAAAGAGATGATGAAATTAGCAAGGACATTTAAAGAGCTATTATAAATATGTTCAAGTGCTTAAAGACAATCATGAACATTATAAGGAACAAAACGGAAGGTATAAGCACATCACAATAAAATTGCTGAAAACCAATGTTAAAGAAGGAATATTAAGAGCAGCTCAATGGGGAAAAAACACACATACAAAGGAGCAAAGACAAAAATTCACACTTGTCAGAAACTATACAAGCCAGAAAACAATGGAATGATATCTGTGCCAAAAGAAAAAAAAAGTTAGCCTAAAATTCTATATCCAGCAAAAACATCTTTCTGAAATGAGAGTGAAATAAAGACCTTTTCAAACAAACTATCTGAGAGAATGTGTTGTTAACAGTCCTACAATTAGAAGAAATGTTAATAAAAGCTCTCTGGTAGAAGGAAAATTACATTATCTGGATCTTTCAACAGGAATAAAACATACTGGAAATGGTAAATACATGGATAAACTGTAAAATACTTCCACATAAATTTGAAAACTAGGAAAAAAGATAATTGACTCATCAAATCAAAAAATGATAACAATGGAATGTGAAATTTATAAGAAACCTAGAAGAAAAATGTTTGACAATAGTAATACAAAGACCAGGAGTGGGGCAAATGGAAACACACTATTGTAAGGTTACTACACATTATATGAAGTCATATAACAAATTTTGAAGGTATCCTGTGGTAAGTTAAAAATGCATGTTTGAAAACCTACAGCAATGACTAAAATAATAAAACTAAGGGGTAGAGATAAGAAGTCAATATTGGACATAAAATGGAATCATAAAAAATACTCAGTTAATCCAAACAAAAGCAGAAAAAGGAAAAGATAAACAGAAGAAAAAGAAGGGGAAAAAAGGCAAGATGGCAGATATTAACTCAACAATATTAATAAATAAATTAAATGTAACATTTCAATTAAAAGACAGAGGTTGTCAGACTGGGTAGAAAATCAATGTCCAACCACAGGTTTTGTCTAAAAGAAATCCACCTAAAATATAAAGACACAGATAGGCTGAAATTATAAAGATGGGAAAAATATGTTGTATCAACACTAACTTTTAAAAAATTGAATTGCTATATTAACAATCTGATAAGGAGACTTCTAACAAGGGATATTATCTGGAACAAAGAGTGAAATTTCATAAAAGCAAAAATAAACAAGTAGAACCTAATTAAACTTAAAAGCTTTTGCACAGCAATGGAAACCATAAACAAAATGAAAAGACAACCTATGGAAGAGGAGAAAACATATTTGCAAACTATGAGACTATTAAGGGATTAATTTCCAAAATATACAAACAGCTCATACAGCTCAACATAAAAAAACAAACAAACCAATCAAAATATGGGCAAAAGCTCTAAACAGACATTTCTCCAAGGAAGATATACGGAGGCACATGAAAAGATGTTCAACATTGCTAATTATCAGAGAAACGCAAATCAGAACTACAGTGAGGGAACTTCCCTGGTGATCCAGTGGCTAGGACTCCATGCTTCTAAAGAAGGGAACCCAGGTTCGATCACCATCAGGAAACTAGATCTCGTACACCACAACTAAAGATCCTGCATACAGCAATGAAGATCGAAGATTCCACGCGGAGCAACTAAGATCCGGCACAGCTAAAAAATAAACATTAAAACTACAAAAAAGACTACAATGAGGTATCACCTCATACTGGTCAGAATGGCCAAATGGCCAAATGGCCATCTGTAAATAATCTATAAATAATGACTGCTGGAGAAGGTGTGGAGAAAAAGGGACCCTCATACACAGTTGGTGGGGATGTAAACTGGTATAGACATTATGGAAAGCAGTATGGTGGTACTTCAGAAAACTGAAAAGAGAATTGTCATGTGATCCCACAATCCCACTCCTGGGCATATATCTGAACAAAACTATAATTAGAGAAGGCACATGCACCTCAGTGTTCATAGCAGCACTATTCAAAATAGTCAAGACATGGAAGCAACTTAAATGTCCACTGACAGAGGAGTGGATAAAGAAGCTATGGTAGATAGATATAATGGAATACTATCCAGTTATTAAAAAGAATGAAATAATGCCATTTGCAGCTACACGGGTGAACCTAGAGACTGTCATACCAAGCAAAATAAATGAGAAAGAGAAAGACAGGAGAGTGGTGTGGAGCATGCAGGTTTTGGTCTACAGCCTGTGCACCACCTTTGCACCCAATGAGCCCTGCCTACCAGGGCTCTGGGGGCTGTAGGCGGGCACCTACTGGGCACTGAACACGTGCCCCACTCTGCTGTTTGTGCACAAATTCACAGACAAACATGAATAGCTAACAACAGAAAATGGTGTTGGAACAGTGGCAATCACCAATTTTGTACAGGAAGACTTGGGAGATGTTGTTTGCTGTAGTCTGTCAGAAGTTAGGACAAAATTGAACAAACAAGGAATTTGGTGCACTGTAAATTATGTAAATTATTATAAAGAACGCTGAGTGCCAAAGAATTGATGCTTTTGAACTGTGGTGTTGGAGGAGACTCTTGAGAGTCCCTTGGACTGCAAGGAGATCCAACCAGTCCATCCTAAAGGAGATCAGTCCTGGGTGTTCATTGGAAGGACTGATGCTAAAGCTGAAACTCCAATACTTTGGCCACCTGATGCGAAGAGTTGACTCATTGGAAAAGACCCTGATGCTGGGAGGGATTGGGGGCAGGAAGAGAAAGGGACGACAGAGGATGAGATGGCTGGATGGCATCACTGACTCGATGGACCTGATTTTGGGTAAACTCCGGGAGTTGGTGATGGACAGGGAGGCCTGGCGTGCTGTGATTCATGAAGTCGCAAAGAATCGGACATGACTGAGCGACAGAACTGAACTGAACTGAACTGAAATTATGTTTGAAAGTGAAAGCCACTCAGTCGTGTCCGACTCTTTGTGACCCCATGGACTATACAGTCCATGGAATTCTCCAGGCCAGAATACTGGAGTGGGTAGCCTTTCCCTTCTCCAACCCAGAGATTGAACCCAGGTCTCCCGCACTGCAGGCGAATTCTTTACCAGATAAGCCACAAGGGAAGCCCAAGAATACTGGAGTAGGTAGCCTATCCTTTCTTCAGCAGATCTTCCCAATGCAGGAATTGAACCACGGTCTCCGGCATTGCAAGCAGATTCTTTACCAACTGAACTATCAGGGAAGCCCTAAATTATGTTTGGTGCACTGTAATGTATAGCTGCTAGTGAACTCTACACTGTGTGTATCAGAAATAACTGAAATTACTGAAACTCTAACAGAAAATCCAGGACTTGTCAACAAATCTTGTTTCAAAGATGGTTGGGTCATCAAGATGACACTCAGTAACCCTTCACAACAAGATGAACTAATGAGTGAAGCAGCAGGAGAAGTCCATAAAATCTCTTGAGGCACAAAAATGGAACCCCTAAATAAACTAGTTTGAAACAACTTAGAAAAAAAGAGACAAATACCATATGATACACTTATCTATGGAATCTAAAATATGACACAAATGAACTTATCTATGACAGAAATGGAATAAAAAACATAGAGAACAGACTTGTGATTGTGTGTGTGGGGGGACAGGGTGGATTGGGGGTTTGAGATTAGCAGATGAGGTTAGCAGATGTTTATACAGATCCATCTTGTTTATACAGAATGGATAAACAACAAGATCCTATTGTATACAATAGGGAACTATATTCAATATCCTATAATAAACCGTAATGGAAAAGAATAAAAATACCATTTAGATAACGTAAAAAATGATTGAGAAAAACAGGTACAAAACAGTATGCTAAAAACTACAAAATACTGATGAGAAAATTTTAAAGATCTAAATAAATGGAGAGGTATATCATGGTCGTGGATTTGAAAACAATATTATTAAAGTATCAATTCTCCCCCCAAGTTGATCTATAGAGTTAATGCAATTCCAATCAAAATCTTAGCAGGTTTTTATTTGTAGAAATGACAAGCTGATTTTACACTTTGAATAGAAATGCAAAAGACATAGAATATTCAAACAATTTTTAAAAAGAGCAAAATCAGAGGACTTACATTACTTGATTTCATAATTTATGACAGAACTATAATAATCAAGACAGTGTAGGGCATAAATTTTGACATATATGAGACCAATGGAACAGAACTAATACTTTAGAAATAGACCCACATATACATGGTCAATTGAACTTTTACAAATGTACCAAAGATTTCAACAGGGGAAAGAAATAGTCTTTTCAACAGATGACAATGGAACAACAGGATACTGCAGGGTGGGAACTGGATGAACGTTTACCATTACCAAACGCCTTACAAAAAATTAACTTGAACTTCCCTGGTCGTTAAGTGGTTGAGAATCTGCCCGCCAGTGCAGGGGGACATGAGTTCGATCCTTGGTCTAGAAACATTCCACATGCCTCTGGGCAACTAAGCCTAAGCCTGTGTGCCACAACTATCTAAACCCTCACTTCAGAGCCTGTACTCTACAACAAGAAAAGCTAGCACAATGAGAAGCCCATGCACCACAACTAGAGACTAGTCCCTACTCGCCACAACTAGAGAAAGCCTGTATGCAGCAATGAAGATCCAGGGCAGCCAAAAGTAAATAAATAAATTTTAAAAAAAGAAACAACAATTCCATTAAAAAAAATCAACTTGACACAGAGCATAGAACTAAATGTAAAAGCCAGAACCATAACACTTCCAGAAGAAAATACAGGTGAAAATTTCCACAACTAGAAGGAAGCAAAGATTTACTAAATAAAACACAAGGGCAAAAATTGTTTTAAAAATTTCATAACTTCATCTTTATGGTATTAATTTAAAATTGGTTTCCATTCAAATGTCTGGACTTTGAAAAACACTATTAATAACTTGCAAAGACAAGTCACTGAAAATAGAAGAAAATATTCATAATATATATGAAAAGGACCTGCATCTAGAATATACAGAAACTCATGAATAATCAAATTTAAAAACAGGCAAATGATCAGAGGGTCAACACTTGTCATCATGCAAATTAACAGTAATTTTAAACACTGTAACATATGCAGTATTACTAGAGCACTTTATATGCACTAGAATGGCTAAAATTAAAAAGACAATTCCAAGTGTGACAAAGATATGGAGTAGCTACAACTTATTCATTGCTGGTTGGAATTAAAAATGGTATAACCACTTTTGAAAACAATTTGACAGTTTCTTTCTTTTGAAAAACATCTTTATTGAGATAAAATTTACATACCATAAAATTAAATCATTTTAAGTGTATAATTCAATGTTTTTAGTATATTCACATAGTTGACAATTATCACCATGATCTAAGTTTAGAACATTTTCACCAACCCCAAAAGAAACTTCATAACAATTAATAGTCGTTCCCCAACTTACTCCCAACCCAGCTGTAGGTAACCACTAACCTATTTTCTGTCTCTATAGATTTGCTTATTCTGGTCATTTAAAATAAATGGAATCACATAATATATGGTCTCTGTGACTGGCTTCCTTCATTCAGCATATGTTTTCAGGAATCACCCATGTTGTATCAGGTATCAGTACTTCATTCCTTTTTATGGCTGTACAATATTCCATTGTATGGATGCATCACGTTTTGTTTACGTATTTAGTTGCTGATGGACATTTTGGTTGTTTCTAGTTTTACTACTTGTGGCTCAGTAGTAAAGAATCCACATGCCACACAAAGACAGAAATATAGATCAATGGAACAAAACAGAAAGCCCAGAGATAAATCCACACACCTATGGACACTTTATCTTCGACAAAGGAGGAAAGAATATACAATGGAGAAAAGATGTCTTTAACAAGTGGTGCTGAGAAAACTGGTCAACCACTTGTGAAAGAATGAAACCAGAACACTTTCTAACACCATACACAAAAATAAACTCAAAATGGATTAAAGATCTAAATGTAAGACCAGAAACTATAAAACTCCTAGGAGAACATAGGCAAAACACTCTCCGACATAAATCACAGCAGGATCCTCTATGACCCACCTCCCAGAATACTGGAAATAAAAGCAAAAATAAACAAATGGGACCTAATTAAACTTAAAAGCTTTTGCACAACAAAGGAAACTATAAGCAAGGTGAAAAGACAGCCTTCAGAATGGGAGAAGATAATAACAAACAAAGCAACTGACAAAGAATTAATCTCAAAAATATACAAGCAACTCCTGCAGCTCAATTCCAGAAAAATAAACGACCCAATCAAAAAATGGGCCAAAGAGCTAAACAGACATTTCTCCAAAGAAGACATACAGATGGCTAACAAACACATGAAAAGATGCTCAACATCACTCATTATTAGAGAAATGCAAATCAAAACCACAATGAGGTACCATTTCATGCCAGTCAGAATGGCTGCTATACAAAAGTCTACAAGCAGCGTTGGTGGTATAGTGGTGAGCATAGCTGCCTTCCAAAAGTCTACAAGCAATAAATGCTGGAGAGGGTGTGGAGAAAAGGGAACCCTCTTACACTGTTGGTGGGAATGCAAACTAGTACAGCAACTATGGAGAACAGTGTGGAGATTCCTTAAAAAACTGGAAATAGAACTGCCATATGACCCAGCAATCCCACTTCTGGGCATACACACCAAGGAAACCAGAACTGAAAGAGACACATGTACCCCAATGTTCATCGCAGCACTGTTTATAATAGCCAGGACATGGAAGCAACCTAGATGCCCATCAGCAGATGAACTGATAAGAAAGCTGTGGTACATATACACAATGGAATATTATTCAGCCATTAAAAAGAATACATTTGAATCAGTTCTAATGAGATGGATGAAACTGGAGCCCATTATACAGAGTGACGTAAGCCAGAAAGAAAAATACCAATACAGTATACTAATGCATATATATGGAATTTAGAAAGATGGTAACGATAACCCTATATGCAAGACAGAAAAAGAGACACAGATGTATAGAACAGACTTTTGGACTCTGTGGGAGAAGGCGAGGGGGGGATGATCTGAGAGAATAGCATAGAAACATGTATATTATCAATTGTGAAACAGATCACCAGTCCAGGTTTGATGCATGAGAAGTGCTCAGGGCTGGTGCACTAGGATGGCCCAGAGGGATGGGATGGGGAGGGAGGTGGGAGGGGGTTCAGGATGGGGAACACATGTAAATCCATGGCTGATTCATGTCAATGTATGGCAAAAACCACTACAATATTGTAAAGTAATTAGCCTCCAACTAATAAAAAAAAAAAAAAAGGAATCTGCCTGTCAAAGCAGGAGATGTGCGTTCAATCCAGTATTCTTTCTGGGGAAATCCCATGGACAGTATTCTTGCCAGGGACATCCCATAGACAGAGGAGTCTGGTGAGCTACAGTCCATGGGGCTGCAAAAGAGTTGGACACGGCTTAGCAACTAAACAACAGATACCAGTTTTGAGTTATCATAAATAGTAGTAGTATGAATATTTGTATACAAGTCTTTGGGTGGATATATATTTTCATGCCTCTTGGGTAAATAGCTAGAAATGTCACAATATGGATGAATCTTAGACACAAAAGAGTTTATGTGAAATTCATAAAAGATGAATATAATCTATAGTGACAGAAATTAAATCAGTGGTTACCTAATTTGGTTACCTAATAACTAATCAGTGGTTACCTAATCAGGGTCCAAATTTGCAGATAAGACTAATTGTACCAAAGAATTTTAATGGGTTATGGAAATAAAATGTTCTGTATCTTGTGATGGTGATGATTACATAAATATATCTTACATGTTAATTACATCTCAATAAAGTTAAATAAAAAGTCCAGTAACTCATGACAAGGCCAAAAAAAAAAAAAAAAAGGATACATGGTTATGGCAGTAAACTTATGTCTTTTTTGGTCTTGCCATTCCATTTTTGGTTGGGGCAAGCATGATTCAGACTGACACATATCAGTATCTATAAGCTAGCAGTTCTTAGTATTTTCCAAAGATTCCCCTCATTGTGCTACTTCTCGCTACCTCTCCACCACAGCAATCCTCCCTGACAAACTAAATGGACTCTGGGTAGCAATCAACAGTGTCTGCAATCATTTTCAGCTGGGCAGCAGTCAAATGAAATTTTTTAAATTGGGTGTACTGTCACTTTTAATTGGGTGTACCAGGGCTTCCCTGGTGAGTTAGTCATTAAAAAATCTGCCTGCAATGTGGGAGACATGGGTTCAATCCCTGGGTTGGGAAGATTCCCTGGAGAAGGGAACAGCTACCCACTCCAGTATTCTGGCCTAGAGAATTCCACAGACAGAGGAGCCTGGCAGGCTACAGTCTATGGTGTCACGAAGAGTCGGACACGACTGAGCGACTTTCACTGTCACTTTTTTGACAAACAATCATTTCCCAAGCTCAGAGACTAGAGTCCCATCTTTACCAAGGACACCTAATGAAGGTTCTACTTTTGCCTTTTTTATAAAACTGAGGCAGGGGTAAAAGATAGAGATGATCACTGCTCTCCTTATGGAAATTCACTCCAAAAAGGGTCATCAGCCAACCATTTATGGATTTATAATGAGGGGATGTTTCACTGGGGTACCTATAAACTAAACTTTCTTAGGTTTATAAAGGGTTGTAGGTTGCTGTTGCAAGCACACCAAATACACCAGGGGAGTGAGGTCTATAGACTAGCACACAGACAAAGGCCTAAACGAGTGATCCTGATTCCTAATCTGTGAAGTCCTTAAGGGTATGTATGATTTTTGTACTTTTATAGCCCCTAGTGTGGCACAGAGGTTGTGGTTATGCACAGAAAAGAAATAATCTGGGGAATGTGAAGCTGGGGCACCCATTCCTTGTCTTGCTGCACTAACCAAGGACACCAAGAAGCAGAGAATTCTTAGACTAAAGCAGGTTCTGAGAACTTCCTTGGTAGGCAAGAATTGGTTCTTTTTCAGAACACTTTAGCTCAAAGTGGCTTAAAAAAAAAAAGTACAGGAGCTAGAACAAACAGTAATGTGTAAAATCATAGGCTTCATTTGAGTGAGCATCCCTCCCTCCACTAGGTGCCTACAGTGACTTTCTATCCAAGATAACCCAAATCTCTCTCCAGGGCACAATCACCCAATATAATTGTTTGGAAAAAAGGATCCAAATGGTGAATACAAGCCTCTGGATAGACTAAAAAAGATGATGCCCTTTAAAAGATAACTCTTTCTTCTATACAGCTAACTTGTATATAATATGCAAAAGGTCCCCCCCCCCCCCCCCACAGCCCTTTCTATTTTCATACTCAGGACCAAACTCAATTTCAGAACCAATTTAAGCTGGTCAGTTCTCCTGGCCATCCATGTCTTTCAAGCCTGCACTGAAATTTACTGATCTCACAGGCTGGCTCTGCCTTTCAGGAAGGTGGACCAGATAATGAACCTCAAGTGGGTGATTCATGAAAGGTCATCACTTGGTTAAAGGAAAGGTGACAGTGATTTTCTTTAATTTCCCTGGGCAGTTGCCCCACCTCCCTGATTTTATTTGGTTGAAGCCCTAGAAACTCTTTGTGAAGCTTTTCTTTACACTAATTACAAACCCAACATTCCCAGGTCCTTACCCTGCACAAGCAAGGTATGCAATCACACCAAGAGGCAGCCAAGATAATGAGGGTAGGGGAACAGGATACACATGTTTACCAAATATCACATCAGGCCTTCTCCTTCTCTATGGCTTACTGCAGGCAGGACACTCCACCCAGCTCAAACCAAGAGGCAGATAGATGATCTCTGTCCTCCCCACTTGAGGCCTTTTCTTGGAAACAGATCACATCTCAGGGAGGGAGACAGAAAACACCATCTCTGCTCCTAATTCTCCAGCAATCTGACATGGGGTCTCTGCCTCCCTGCCAAGGCTCACTTATCTGTCCCTCCCTAACAGAATTCTTCACCAGAAATCCCATTTGTGGGCTAAACAGTTTCCCTCCTAGTTGGGTGGGTCATTTTTAAGATTGTAACTTCCTTTGAGCAGGATCACTGTGAAAGGTCAAAGTGCTGTTATGGTACTTAGCAAAAACATTCCCAATTACACAGCCTGTAACAGAGAAAACGCCTTGCATAGTAACACTTTTGGCCTCCAAAGTAACTATAACAGTGGCAAACCATGCTTTTCCAAGAATATCTTAAAAGAGTTTTGAACTACCTTCTAGGAAAGAAGTTGCAATGGAAATAAAACAAAAGTACCAGAAGGTCTATTTGGAAGGAAGGAGGTGGCTAGAAAACAAACTGAAGAGTAAAGTGCTTGCTATCTTTATATCTAATAACTGGGAGAAAGAGTCTTCTTAGCTTAAAACAAGGCCTGCTGTATCCTCAAACTTCTTGAAAAGTTGATAACTACTGGAATTCCTACGAGCTCCAATGCTATTTCTCCCATGCACTGCCAAAGAAGCTTTACCGACAATGAAGTCTGATTGAGGAAGACCAGAAGTTTATGTGATGGGCATTTCAAAATTCATACTTAATTGGAGGAAATACTGACAGTGGCAGACAAGAATAAGTTAAGCTCTTCACCAGTGACCTCTGCATTCATCTAGCTTGGCTGAGGGACATTAATTTTGTATCTTCACTTTGCTACTTAAAAAAAAAAAAAAAAAAAAAGGAACTACCACTTTAAAAACAATTAAAATTCAGTGTGCTATGTTTTAGATTTTGACCCACAAATATATATCATCTTTAAAAGAAATAAGTTCATAAAAACTTTTAAAAAATTCATCATCTTCCTTGGGTGTGTGGAAAAGCTTTATTTTTCACAGTGACTTTGCTGACATTCTTGGATGGGATAAAGAGACTTTGCCCTCATTTATAAAGTTATAATACTGTGCCAGGAGCCTCTACTGAGGCATTGCTGCCTAACTGGCAGACAAACTCTCCAGGTCCCTGTTTAGTACTTTCTTTCCTTAACTGAATGGGCCTTTCCCAAACTGGGATTCTTTCCCCACCCCCTAGAAATGAGACCTGTTACCCCTGTTCTCTGCTTCTCCCTCCACCTTCCTATCCTGACTTGCCTCTTCCTTCCGAATACCTAACAGACTCTAGTTGTCTTGCATGTTTCAAGAGATGAAAAAGCTCAGACTTTGGTGTCAGAGTGACCTAGGTTCACATTATGGCTTTATCACTAGCAGCTGTGTTATCTTGGGCAAACTACTCAGTCTCTTCAGCATCCTCATCTATAAAATGAGGATAATTGTATCTTATCTCAGACAATTGATTAAATTAAGTAAACAGCCTAAGTAAAAGTGCCTAGCTCAAAAACTCCTAGTTGCTCCTTTTATCTCTTTGTGTCCTTTTTAAATCCAAGATACTTTCTTCCCTATTCAGAGGAGCCCAAAATCCAAGACCCTTTCCCCCTGATCTGGTAGTGCAGCTTACCTCTTGGTCCAAGTAAGAGAGTAAATATCCTAGCAGGACATAACCAGCTCACCTTCCTAAATGGACCTTCTCAAGATGCCCTATGTAACAGAAAGTTGATTTCCAAGGTTAAGCAGCTTGTAGGAAAATCCCTCTGCCTCTGAATTTGTTTCTTTTCTGCGTTAGTGAGTCCAGTGAACAAATAACTCATATCAAACTTTTTTTCCTGCCAATTAGCTCACTCAAAATGCCAGAATCTAAACAAAGGCAAAAAAGAGAGGCAGGGTCAGACAGTCAATGCTTGTGTCACATGCTTGTACTCACTAAGAGTTCCCACAGCAACCATCACTCAGGCTTAGAGAGACTGCAAAACCATAGGCTGTTGTACAAAAACAATGCCAAGTACAGGAAACTGAGTTATGGCTATCATGAGAGTCTTAAATCTCAGCTCTAGCATATGTCTCTGCCAAGGCTGCCTTGCCTGACGGCCAATGCCATGTTTTAAGATGAGAAAATATCACAAGGGCTCTCAAAGTAGGCTGCTCAGAGATCTTGATTGCCTTGGGAGGCAATATAGATGGCTCCCATGGGGAAAGTGACCCACACTCACTTCCTGCATGGAAAGCCCTGCCTTGTAGCTTCACAGCTCCCTTCTCCCAGTCTTCCTCAACAACCAGTGGTGTGCTGGAGCTGGTTGACACATGCATGGCCTGTGAGAGTGAACTGTTAAATTTTTAAGCACTGTGAGAGCCACTTGGCTTTACACTGGTGGCTATGGTGGGAGTATTTGTCCTCAGAACTACAAATCAGTCCCCTCCAACCACTTACCCTCCTACCAGCTGTTAAACATTTACTAACACCCCAAAGGGCCAACAACTCTAAAGTTGAAGTACCAGGCTCGACTTTCCGCATAAGTCTTGAAGCTTTTAGGGTACCTCCCAAAGATCTTTATGTGTTTCCTCCTAGATGTTCACAATTAACAGGTGCCAGCCAGGCACCCCAACAGTGTTTGCCTCACAAACTAGGACTCTCCTCTTGTTAGTACCTTACTCTTCTCTGGGAAAATAAAGCTGGATTTCATTAGGATTTCTAAACACCCAGCAGTTATTTATAGTGATTCTTATCTTAGGATCAGGAGAAAATCAAAAAGGGTTAGAAAGATTACTAATAGATGAAAATAAATACTCAGCTTCCAATGTAACTTTCACTCAATCACATATAAAGCATTTTTTAATTCTGCAAGGCAGAGGGGAGGGAAGGGAAGTTGTTCAATAAACAGTTTCAGTTTTGAAAGATGAGAAATTTGTAGAGATAACTGCTCAACAATGTACATATTAACACTACTATAGTGTACAGTTAAGAATGGTTAAGATGGTAAATTTTGTTATATGTGTTTGTATGTTATGTGTTTTGTTATATGTGTTTGCTTTATTTGTTATACCAGGAAAAAAAAAAAAAAGAGCTAGGTTTGCTTAGTAGGTCTAATAATATGCCTACTAGCATTGAAGGTGGCTCATAGCAGGCCTTTGATGAATGCTTGTAAACTGAATCAAAGGCGGTATAATTAGGACAGGGATGAGAGTCGGTACACTAGGGATTATGGAAGATGTGCTAACAATTTTAATGACTGAATTATACATCTAAGTCATCCAGTCCCTGGGTACCCTGGGACCCGAGGACAAGGCAGAGACACTCTGGGACTCTTCCCACTCTTTCTGTCCTTTTCAGGTCCTGGCTTTGAGGATATTTTACAATTTATGCCTCTCCATTTATCCAATTCCTATCCTTCCCCTTTCAAGGCCCAACTCAATCCTTTTCTCTTCCACATGGCCTTTCCACCACCACAACCCACAGAGATCTTTCCCCTTTCAAGGCCCAACTCAATCCTTTTCTCTTCCACATGGCCTTTCCACCACCACAACCCACAGAGATCTTTCTCTAACAGGAACCTACAGATCCTATTGCTAGTACTGGTCAGCTATTGATAATAAGCTGCCTTAAGCCATCTTTCGCACTTATTTTATCCCTTGAGAACAAAGGCTCTTTATCATACTTCTGTATTCCTCAAAAGCCTAGGATGATCTGAAGCACAAAGCATTAAATGCTAAAATACTGAGAACTGAATGAAGATTGAAGAAAGTTAAGGGTGGGCCAATCACTTACTTGCTTTCCAATGGGATATTTCAATGGCACAAAACTGGTCATGAGTTTAACTGAAAGCTTAAGGAATCAGGTGATCAGCGAAGGTTTTGTCTTGAATGCTAAATTGCCACTATGTTCTCTAGATACTCAGGGCTCTAGAGAATCTTTCTGTAAAGTTCTGCTATGAAGCTCTCTTTGGTATAAGGAAATTAGAGCTGATATAAGTTAGTGTCATAGCATTTGCAAACCAAAATAAATAGCAAATAGTCTAAAAGGAGCTTAAGATCCTCAAAGGGCATTTCCAAAGGTCTGATGGCTTTGGGGTCAAGGAAAGTATGAGGTACTACTCAAGTCAACTAAGCCAGTGATTTTCTACAAAACTTTGTATGTTGAAGGGGCCAAAGACTGGTTGAGAATTTTAAGAAAGATGGACCCTTTTCAAGGGGGGAAAAAAAGGACATATGCATAATTTTGCAAAATTTCAGAATGTGCAATAATTTTCTAAAGCCTATGCTTGGACTTTGGATTAAAAAAACGATGAGTTAAAAAAACAAATGATGAGCTAGTGTGTTGATCCATTTCTAGCAGGATGTAGCCAGCAATAATAAATTTTTTTCTTAATTCGAAACAGGAATGAAGGAGACAGAGTATATCAGAGTTTAAAGTAGGACAAGATAGGGAGGAGAACCCCTTGAAGAGCTCTTCAATTCCAACATACTTACCTGAAGGGAGCACTGAATCATCAAGACAAGATATCCTCAAAGCATCCAAACCCAATACTTAGGCTGGGGCCCAGAATTTCTCTTAAATCCCTCCCATCCACACTTATTTAGTAGAAACAAAAGGGTCATTGGGATTTATCTATGAGAATCCCGCAGGTTTTGAGAGTGAGACTCAGCTATCCTCGTGGGAAAATGAAAATCAGGGTGGATGTCACTGGTAGGGACAGGATCATAACAAATTATTCTACCGGCTAGAGATAGATGCTTACCTACAAGCCATACTGAGAAGAGAAAGGAGCTAAATCTCAGCTAATGGTTGGCAAGGGCCTTGAAGGACAATTTTTATAAGATGTACTAAAGACAAGCCAATCCAGAAGGGAATAAACTGAGAATAGTTTCACAGTTCTTGGAAAAGCAAATTTTCCCTTCTCCATAAACTTTATTCATAAAGATATGTGAAATACAAAAAGAGGTCAAAGTGCCCTTACCAAACACCATATACAAAAATTAATTTAAAATGAATCAAAGACCTAAATGTAAAAGCTAAAACTATAAAAGGCAACACACAGAATGGGAGAAAATGTTTACAAATCACCATGTCTGATGAAGGATATCTATAGAGTATATAAAGAATTTTTAAAATTCAACAACAAAAATCCAAACAATCCAATTAAAAAATGGGCAAGGGGCTTGAATAGAATTTCTCCAAAGAAGATAAAGAGTGGTCAATAAACATATAAAAAGATGCTCAACATTAATAATGACTAGGAAATAACAATTAAAGCCACAATGGGATACTACTTCACCCTCATTAGGATGGCTATTATCAAAAAACAGGAAAAATTGGAATAATTTTATATTTTAGGTGCAACCAATGTGGGAAACACTATGATAGCTTCTCAAAAAATTAAACACAGAATTAATTCCCATTTAATCCAGCAGTTCCATTTCTTGGTATATACACAAAAGAACTGAGGGACTCAAACTCCAATTTCACAGCATTCTTCACAGTAGCCACAAGGTGGAAGCAACCCAAATGTCTGTTGATGGACAGAAGGATAAACAAAATGTGCTATACACATCAATGGAATATCATTCACCTTCGAAAGGAATGAAATTCTGATACATGCTACAACATTGAAGACATTATGCTAAAAGAAGTAAACCAGATATGAGCAGGCTAAGTCATTTCAGTTGTGTCTGACGCTTTGCGACTCTATGGACTGTAGCCTGCAAGGCTCCTCTCTCCATGGGATTCTCCAGGCAAGAAAACTGGAACTGATTGTCATTTCCTTCTCCATAAACAAAAGGACAAACATTGCATGATTCTGCTTTCTGTGAGACCCTTAGAGGAGTCAGATTGTTGTTTAATAACAATAAGTTTTGTTGTTAAGCTGTGTCCAACTCTTTTGCGACCCCATGGACTGTAGCCTGCCAGGCTCCCACATAAAGACAAACAGTAGAAGAGTGATTACCAGGGGCTGGGGGGAGAGGAAATGAGGAGTTACTGTTTAAAATGGGTATAGCATTTCACCGTGCAATGAGAAAGTTCTGGAGAAGGATAGCAGTGATGGTTACAACAATGTGAATGTACTTAACACCACTGAACTGTACACCTAAAAATTGTTCAGTTGGCAAATTTTATGTATCTTTTACCACACTCACACAAAAAGAGTTAATATGTACAAGGTTCACAATGAACCCCAGACAAATATGACGCCTGTGTGTACAATGTAAAAATGCATGCAGTTTATTACACTGGATAATGCATGACCATTCAGTCACACTGAGGGTATTAACTGATTAAAAAACTTTGCTCTCCATGAAGCCAATGAGAAGTAACAAAAGATGTCGTCTATCATCTGGACACCTGAAAATAAACCCCAGTGTGAGAGTTTGGGCTCTGTTTGATAAGCAATAATGGATTTACAAGTATCATCTTGAAATGCCTCAAACAGACTGCTAGAATGTATCTGGGGGTTGTCAGAACTCAAAAAGTCATACATCTCTTGCCAGAAGAAAATGGCAGCCTGAGCAGGCAGATCTAGCAAACAGCCCTCTCTTATCTGCTGTCTTACTAAGCTCACTAAACCCCACTTAATGCCTATCCATGGTCTTTAGGTTTACTTTAACAGTACTCTAGAATCCACTTGGGGATTAAGTTCCCAATTTCTTCTTCTACTTAGTTTGCTGCTAACAAGTGCAGGTTCTATTTTTTTTTTGGGGGGGGGGGGGGAGGGCCACATGGCCTGTGGGATCTTAGTTCCCTGACAAGAAATCAAACCCGTGCCCCCTGCATTGGAAGTGAGGAGTCTTAACCACCTGACTGAAAGGGAAGTCCCCGCAGGGCCTATTGCATCCCAAACCCAGTTCTTTAGGAAGCTGTGAATACACTTAACATTAGTGATATCAGCATGAAGTGAAGGGAGAGAAGTGCTCCAACACATGCTGGAGATTAACAAGGAGTCAAAATACTTCTAACCTGATAGTGCTGAGAATAAAACCAAGTGTACTCTAATGCTGTCACCTATTGCCCTTCAGAGTCAGTTAGGGAAGAGAAGCAACAACTATTTTGAGGGCAGTTTCAAAAAGGGTCCCAGAACAGAATAACCCTTCCATCAGTACCCAAGTGAAAAGGATTGCTAAGAGAGGTGAGTATACACAAACTCCATGACAGTAAGGACTACACTTAAGATTATTCACTAATAATCCCTACTACCCAGCACCACTCTTTGTACACAGCAGATATGAAATATTATTTATTAAGAAAAGAAATCTTTGAGAGCTGCTTCCCCTTCCTCATTTTCAAATAGGGCTGTGTATTCTCCCACTCTATAGAAGTCGCCTCATCTCTGGCTTGTGGATGCTTTCTGAGAGGCACTTTCATCACTTCATTTAACTCTGAAAGAAGTTGGAGAGGGGGTGAGGACACGTGCTTGCTAATCATCCTTTTCCAGATTGCCTCATGCGCCAGAACGGAATTTTATTATTGGTCTGTGGCTGCTACTGCTGTAGAAAGATTTCAGCCTGACCTTCCCAAGCTGCTGGGGGATGAATACTGCACGTGGCTGACTGGGAAAAAATGTGTCTTCCTCTTTTTTTTTTTTTTTAAAAAAAAAAAGCTTTTAGACTAAACAGAGCTCACTGTGATAGGAAAGTCACCCTTTCTTTCACTATACAAAGCTCAAGATGTTGAATTCTTTTGCATAAAAACAATATAACAAAACTGATCTGAGCTGGTTCACCAGGAAAAAGGTAGGATGTTGAAGCACCTCACAAAGAGCAGTGGCATCAAAGTCCTGAATAGGACTTAGGGTTGCTCCATAGGCAGAAGAGGAAAAAAGAAAATGAAAGCCATTTATCAAAGTGGTTTAAATAAGAGGATGGATTCCCACAGCTGGCCTCACAAAGGAGAATAAATATGTCAAAGGGAATAACTGATAGACTAATTGAGTCCTATCCATCTGGCTGAGGAAAGAGCCACTGGTGAGAATACTGAGAAGCTGTCTGTTAGGCAAAGGCTTGCTTTGGTGCCTCATTTGGCCAGTGGAATAGCTTTTAGGAACACTGAACACACAATCACACCACAGCTGGCTAGCTGGCCCTGCCAGCAAGAGGCTCACAGAAGGGTTACACTGATGTAAAGGCCAAAAAAGGGAAAGCAGAGCACAGGTGATTTTGTTTTTTTAAATGGGCTTGGAGCCTATACCTGGATTCTCACCTCATGAATACCCAGGCCCTTCAACTTGGGAGTAGAGTGAGAAGGAAGGGAGACTGTATGAATATATGTCTCATTTTGTGCTTTTGAAAACAAGACTCAAAGTCTTGTTCTGAAACATCAAGTTCAATACTATGCTATGCTAAAGCCCCATCTTACTTTTATATAATGCAGAGCTCAGGGCTCTTTTCTTTGGGAAAAGAGGAAATCAGGCCAGACTCAAGAAAAATGAACACACAACACTATCTGCATGTGCCACAGTTCATACCACAGAAAAACCTGCTCAGAAATAACTTCTCAAGGCACACAGAACTCAATTCTTAGGCAAATCTGCCCCAAGGAGGGTTCATATTTTAAGGAGCCAAACAACATCAAATTAAGCTGAACTCTGTTTTTCTAACTGGCAGTTTCAACCATTTCTAAGTTTTCATTTCTTATTTTCAAAAGTCAAAATGACTCTCTGCCTAAAATTTTAAAAAAAGAAATGCCTTATCACCCACACTAAAATAACAAGTCACCAAAATTTCACCTACATTATCTTTTACATAATTAAATGAACCCTCCATATGGCACAAAAGCAGAAGCCATCATTCTAATTAAAGTACTATCAACAAATCCCTTACTAATTCCTCTTAGCAGCCTGGCTCTTGCCACTCCCATTAGAAGCTCAGTCACAGAATCCCCCCGCCATCTGAAAGGACTTGATGCTGGCCACCAACTAGGGCCACTCTGAGGAAAGTAGTTGCTTACCTGCTCCTCCGACAGTTGGGATATGTGATTCACAGCAGCGTAGGATTCAATTTTGGGGTTAAAGTGGTTGATGATGGCTCTGAAACAGAGAATTAACATTAATACAGTACCAGATGGAATAAGAAGATAAATGAGTTAAAAACAAGTATCAGCTACCCTCTGATGTAGAGTATGAGACCATGGGTGTGACTCTCAGAAGGTAACTGTCCTCTTATGAACATGAGGTCACATGGGGTGAAGTGATTACTCTAAAATGGGAGAGGTTTAATAATTTATTAGACAGAGAACAGAATCAAGTATGCCTGCTCTGTAAATGAACTAGGGGAAAATCTCACAACCAAACAAAACTCAAAACCTAGCATCCTTCAGATGAGAAACAGGGCTCAGACTGCTGTCCACCAGGAGGCCCTCATGTTTCAGTCAGAGAAAATTAAAAAAAAAAACTTTGCTCTGCTCTTACTCGGGAGAACAGGGCATTCTGTGAAGCTGGACCAACATGTGGGTTGAATACAGTCTCTGAAGAACCTAAGATTTCCCAAAGCCCACAACCGTCATATTTGTTAGTTAATATTTTGAACCAAAATTTTATTTCCAGCATTCAAACCAAAATCTGAACATTGTTTTCAAACATTCTCTCTTCAGGGTCACCAAGTCACATCAAATATATTTCTTAAAAACCTCTGAAATCTGAAATAAATTTCCCTGAAACCAATGCTTTACTATAGATCTTCGTGATTTCTTGTCTGGTAGAGTAGAAAACTAATAGTCATGTATGGATTTGAGAGTTGGACCATAAAGAAGGCTGAGCACCAAAGAATTTATGCTTTCAAACTGTGGTGCTGGAGAAGACTCTTCAGAGTCCCTTGGACAGCAAGGAGATCAAACCAGCCAATCCTAAAGGAAATCAACCCTGAATATTCATTGGAAGGACTGATGCTGAAGCTAAAGCTCCAATACTTTGGCCACCTGATGTGAAGAGCTGACTTACTGGAAAAGACCCCGAAGCTGGGAAAAACTGAGGGTAAGAGGAGAACGGGGTGACAGAGGATGAGATGGTTGGATGGTATCACTGACTCAATGGACATGAGTTTGAGCAAACTCCAGGAGATAGTGATGGACAGAAAAGCACAGACAGAGAAGCCTGGTGTCTTACAGTTCACAGGGTTGCAAAGAGATGGACATGACTTAGCAACTGAACAACAAGAAGAGTATTAAAAACACAGGTTTTAGACTAGAGGTTAATGGGGAGAAGGGAAAAATCTAACAGAACAATTTCAAATAATACGTGCAGATACTCTCCTCTTTAGGAGGTGGAGTTTAGTTCCCATTATCACTGAGAGTAAGCTAGACTTATCTCCATAGAGTAGCAAAAGGGAAAAATAGTAACTTAACAGTAAAGAATCCTGGTAAATCTACTTCAACCAAGCAATGAAGGTGAGTATCACCAGTGATGTCATGTAACCCCTGGTATGGTCTGGTAAGAAGGGCACTTCATCTCTGTCATGTACTTTCAGAAATTCATGATCTCAATCTAAGCACAAGAAAAACATCAGACAAACCCACACTGGGGTACATTCTGGAGAGTATCTTGCCAGTTACTCCTCAAGATTGTCAAGGTCATGAAAAACAAAACTTGAGGAAGAGTCATAGACCGGAGCCCATTGGTGAGATATGACTAAATGCAACTTGATGCTCTGAATTGGATCCAGGAACAGAAAGAGGACATTAAAGGATAAACTGTTGAAACCCAAACAAAATATGGAGTTTAGTTAATAGTAACGTATCAATGCCTGTTTCTTAGTGTTGATAAACATACCATGGTAATGTAAGAGGGGAGAAACTAGGTTGAGGGGCATATAGAAACTCTATGCATTATCTTTGTGTTTTTTCCTGTAATTTTTAAATTATTCCAAAATAAAGTTTATTAAAATGTGTGTATGATAGTATAATAGAAACCAATATATTCTTTTAATATAACTTACTGATAGTAAAGAATTTAATCTAACCCAAATATCAGAAGTATAAGCCAGAAATTTAAAAAGAAAATCATGGCGTGGAATCCCAGTTTGACCAATGTTTTTCTGAATGATTTTTGGAAGCTGTATATTTTGCCAGAGGGATAAAACGGGAATAATATCTGTTTTAGCACAGTAACTAGAAATAGTACATTGCAGGCATACAATAAATGTTTGTTGAAAGAGTGAACTAAACCTTAAGAGGATTCATGCAATATTTATATAGTAAAGCAATGTTAAATATCTAGCACAATGCCTGGCACACAGCTAGTACTCAATAAATATTCAATGAATGACTAAATCAAATAGGACAGAAATGGGTCAGGCACAAGAGGCAAGTTTTGGTAACTTATTTTCCAAGAGACTGTCAAGAAGGGTAGAGATGTTATTATCTGCAAGTTAAGGTTGTGGGGCTTGGTCTAAATCCAAAATATCCACTGTGATCAAGTTGGGGGCGGGATCAAATATTTTTCTCAGTCAGAAAGCAAAGTTTGAGGATACTGGCAGGGATGACAACAGTCCAGGAACAGAAAGGAAAACCAGGAGGCTAAACCCAATGAGAAGACGGGGTGGGGGGGGCGCGCGCGCAGGTATAGGGAACTGAGAATCCCACCAAACCTAGCAGTAGCACTAACTTACAGTTAACCCAGGATAGAGTCTGAGTCATAGAATTCAGCGCCCAAAAGAGATGGGAGTGAGGAAAGGAAATACAATAGACAAATCAATCTACTATCAGACCTCAGTTATTTTGGAAAATGGAAATTGCATTCTATAAATACATCTATTTCATGATTTTATAGGGTTTTTTTTTTAAGGTTTTCTTTAAATTTCTTAATAAAAACATTTTTTGAAAAGTGTTTGAAAAAAATCCTGACTCAGCTGAACTAGAATTGCGTTTTTGTTTTGATGTGCCTAGGTTTGGTGAACAGAGAACTCCAAAAAACCCTGATGTCTGTCTGGGTGGGATGGTAGCAGCCACTGGGACCCAGCTGGCAATCCAGAGAAACTGCTGAGGTTAGGACAATGAAATAATCCCTGGGAATGGAACAGATAGGGATGTTGTAATTCTATTCCCTTCCTATCAGAGGAATTTTCTTTCCAAGAAAGAAAGCAAGGAAGCAAGAAAGAAATGAGAGAGAAAGGAGAAAGAAAAAGAGGGAAGAAAGAAAGACAGGGAAGGATCTCAGAGCAAGAAACAAAGGAGAGAGGAGATGGGGGAGAGAAAGAAAAAAATTGGAAGGTACTATCTTCAGAGGGTACACTTATTTCCTTCCCTTCTAACTGTTACATATGCCAACTATCAGCTGGGTCTACGGATGCAAGCCTATGCTTGATACTGCAGGGCATGTATGCTGATGCTGTTTAGGCAAACTTATCCTGAGAGTATGATAGATTTGTCAGTCTGAGAATTTATATTTTAGAACAAACATAAAATCATCCTCCAATATAACCTGTGACATTCTCTTCACAGAGCTTCAGATCTCTTCAAATGATGGAGGTCTCCCACCAGGCAACTTAAGGGACTGTTTAGAAACCTGAGACAGGTGAAACAGTGTAAATCCAGTTAATAATCTCTAACTCAGGACCCACACAGGACACAGTATATGCCTCTGCTTTACCCTTCCTGCTGTTTATTTGGGACTGTTATCTGTAAAATCTGAGTACTAATCTGATTTTCTGGAGATACCAGGTGCAGGGTGCTAGGCCTAAGAGGTAAGAAAAACAGTGACACTGGCTGTTCTCCCTCCATGCTCTTTAGCAAGGCATTTCAGACAGGGTTTGGAAGGTTCCTATTAAAGTGCTCAGGACTTCATACTGTTGAAATGGAAGTATGTTCTGAGGCAGCAAAGAGATGACAAAACACCAAAATCAGGCTAAGTCAGCCCACACTGAGTGACATATACCTTTGCAGTGACCGAAATACTTAGGTTCTCCTTTCCCAAGAAGTCTGGAGGCTACCAGGGCTCACCTGGGTTGTGATTTCACGCTGCCCCACCTGGGGTAGCCCCCAGAATGAAACTCATGCCTGACCAGCTCTCAGTGGGAGAACAATGAGATACGAGATTTATGGATGAAGGAGGAATCTCTCTCTTTTCTTCAGGCTTTCCTTCTCACTGATACCACCTCTAAAAAGATCTACCATCATTTCTTCTGAACATCTGGGAGGAGAGGAGGAGACTACTAAGTCATTCTAATTGTAGCTCTCTCATTTTCATTGATCAAAACCTGTCAAAACAGGTAGCAACTGTCACGTGCTGAAGTCTAAAATTTTAGGTTTCCAGACAGGAAATGGCAGTTTTTTTCTATCAGAAGATGAATGATTAAAGTATGATTTTAATTCCCTCACGACTCACTTCATCCAAAAAAGGCCTTCGGCAGTGAAAGCACAGAGTCCTTAACTACTAGACTGTCAAGGAATTCCTTTTGTACACTGAGATTGGCTTTCATCTAATATCAGCCTTTCAGGTATTCAAACAAAACCTAGCCTTTGCCAATGGAAAACTCTCATGCTCCAAAGTATTTCTGAAAAGGAGACTTGAAAGGAGAGGAGGAGTAGGGAAGAAGAGGATGGTGTAAATGGACAATGAGTGAGGAAACAGCCATTATGCACTAAGGTTTCTCTTTGACAAAGGTAGCAAAACATCAAGTTGGAAAAGAATCTTTGCAAGAAATGATGCTAGAACAACTGAATATCTACATGCAAAGGGATGAAGCTGAACCACATACCATACCCATACCATACCAAAAATTAACTCAAAATAGAACATAGATTTAATATAAGATCTAAAAACCATAAAACTTTTAGAAGAACACATGAGAGTACATCTTCATGAACTTGGGTGAGGCAATGATTCCTTAGGGTAACAAAAGCACAAGTGACAAAAAAACAGAAGTAGGTCAAGTTTAAAAACTTCTCTGCTGCAAATGATAACCATCAAGAAAATGAAAGACAACCCACAGAATGGGAGAAAATACTTGCAAATCATGTATGTGATGAAAAACCCCCATGAGATACCACTTCACACCCACCAGGATAGTAATAACCAAAAAGACAGTTAACAAGTGTTGGCAAGGACATGAAGAAATTAGAACTCATACATTGCTGATGGGATAGTAAAATGGTACAGCTACTTTGGAAAGTGGTTTGGCAGTTCCTCAAATGTTAGTACACAGAGTTACCCTATGACCCAGAAATTCTACTCTTTTAACATGCCCCCAAAAATGAAAACATTATGTTTACACAAAAACTTGTACATAATTGTTCACAGTGGCATTATTCATAATATCCAAAAAGTAGAAACAACCCAAATAGATAAATAAAATGTGGTATAGCTATAGTTAAATATTATTCACCCACAAAAAGGAATGAAGTACTGATAAATGCTAAAATATGAATGATTCTTGAAAAAGTTGTTATGTGAAAGAAACCAGACACAAAAGGCCACATAATGTACTGTTCCATTTACAGGAAAGGTTTAGAACAGGCAAATTATACAGACAGAAAATAAATTAGTGGTTGCTTGGGGCTAAGGGAAGGATTAGAGGAGAAATGCAGATGGACTTCTAAAGGATATGGAGTACCTTTCTGGGGGGACAACATTCTAAAAGTAGATTGTGGTGATAGTTGTATTACCTTGTGAGTATATTAAACAATGGGTTGCACACATTAAATGTCTGAGTTATAACATATGAATTGTTGTTCAGTCGCCCAGTTGTGTCCAACTCTTTGCGACCCCGTGGACTGCAGCACACCAGTCTTGGCTTAAGGCATCCTCGACTCCAGCAGTTCTTGAGCAAGCTGCTTTCCTTAGTAAACAATTCCACATAGAATTCACAGATCCCAGAGTTCTTCACACACCAAGATAATTTTCCTAGAGCTTGTGTATGCCCATGATGCTGGTGGCAAGAGGAAAAGGAGCTCACTGGGTCACTCTGTCATAAATTAGAGCGGACAGAGTCTAAGGAGCTTCTTCTAGAGAGGCCTCTGTGGTCAGTGCCATAAGAGGGAGCAGAGATACGGGCACTGACACTGGAAGCCACATGTGCAGGGAGGAATAACTCTGCCCAGAGATAAGAAAAGTTCAACTCCTGGCAACATGCATGATATCTTCAGATGAAAAGGTCTGCATTTGTCAAACCACGTCAACTTCTGGCTGTTGAACATAGAACTCCTTGGAATAAAATGTTATGAGTAGACTGAAGGGGGAGAAAGAAGGTTCTCCTAGTCTCAACACTCGTGACTACTTTTTGTTTTTGAGAAATGACTGGAGCTGCCTACATTACTCAGAGAAAGCCATCCATCCAAGACTAGGAAGAGGATTTAAAGAAATAAGGCCTAAGGAAAGGGGAAGGAGTCTGGAGGTAGAACTTAGTGGGGAAAGGGAATACAAATTCTTACCAAACCATCAGTTTTCCTCACACTAGAACTGAATGCACCATGAAATTTATTTTGCACCAAATTTATTTTGTTCACCAATATATTCCCAAGCCTTTAGCAAAACTGAATAAATTAAAGTCTACAAAGGTTTTTGTCCAATCTCACCACAAGTAAGGAGGTTCATGATCACCAGCTACTCTCCAAAAGCATGAAAATAACAATAAAAATGTTTTATCCCCAACCCGGAAGAAAAGGTGACTCAGACATGAACAGCTGTCCCCAAAAGAAGGAACAAACGTTGTCACTGAAGACAGTAAAGTTTTCTCTTCCTTTCAAGTCATATGAGGAGGTCAGGAAAAAACTTTTTGGCATTTCTTATAAAAATAATCTAGTATCTTCTAAAAGTAAGCCTGAATTTTTGTTTGTTTGTTTAGGGGTAGGGAGTGGGGGAGGTGTTGGGTAGTATGTTATACTCTGGTTCTGGGTCTCCTAAATACTACTGAATTGGAAAGTTCCAAAAAGGGAAAGGAAGAAGAAATAGACAATGTCATAGAAAGGGAAATTGCTGAAGTCAGTCACAGTAAGGGATGGATTTGCACCCAAAGCACCTTTAAGGGCAAGAATCTGGGCCACCCTCCAATGCAACTGTCAACTTCTTACTGCTGAAGACAGGGGTCACTTATATAAACTGAAGCAAAATGAAGTGGACAGATGGAACAGCAAGGCTGAGCTACAAACTGGCTGGGGATTTCTTGGTCCATTTTTAACTTACTCTCTGACTCATGACTCTGCAAAGTGGCTTTCTTTTCCCCAGTGCTGGATGGATGATGGCTGAGACACATAGTTAATGCCCAACTTAGCCAGGAAATACATGGAAATGTTACCTTAAAATGCAGGCAATGAAAAAAAAAAAAAAAAAATGCAGGCAACGCAGCTTAGGAGAAAATGTGGGTTCTTCCTTATATCCAATGCAAATCTAACATAAATCCTCCTAACATGCAATTTCTCACAATCCCAGCTACCTTCCATAGACAGAAGTCTCTAAGGGTCTTTTATAAAACAATAAATAAATAATAGTTTCATCCAGAAGCTCGGAACATGGTGCTTGTTTCCTTACTAAGACATCTGAGAAAGCAGACTGTCTCTAAAAGCTGCTATGTAAATTCTTCAGGCACAAAGGAGAAAAACAGGCAAAGGTTGTTTACAGGCAGATTCTGTAGCTCTGATTCCAAGGAAAGAGGGAACATAACTGGTATATGCAACAAGGTACATATGAGGAAAATTCCTAAAAGTTTCACCCTAACACTATTCTTATAAGGTCACAGATTTACATGAAAGGGTCTGATTATGGTGAATACCTAAAGCCTGATACATCTGGATTTCAAGCCCAGTCTCATCAAGCTATTGTCCTGTATTCTCAAATACTTGCTAAACATGTACACCTGTATATCATGCTTTGTTTACATGGTTTTCTTCACACTGTTGTTGCTCAGTTGCTAAGTTGTGTCTGACTTTTTGCGACCCACGGACTGCAGCATGCCAGGCTTCCCTGTCCTCCACCATCTCCTGGACACGGAATACTATTTTTCTTCATTACCAAAAAGCCAAAGTCTTAGTTTTCCTTTTGAAAGGCCCAGTTAAAGCACCATCATTTCCCTGCACAACATAATTCACATAATGTAAAAAACAAAGCTTTAGAGGCATTAGACCTAAGTTAAAATTCTGATTTTTCTACTTCTAGGCTGTAAGACCTTGGGCAAGACACCAACCTCTCCGAGTACCAGAGAAGTATTCTTCACCTGGTTGGGTTTCCTTTCCAAAGTTTTTCTTTGTGTCTTCCTATGTAACCATAACTTGCCCTAAAGAAAACTTAACCCCTCAAGCAGTTTCCGTTTTCCTAGACCCAAAAGAGCAGTCCAGTGATCTGTACTACAGAATATATTCCCAGATATCTGGAATTAAAGATAATTCCCTGATGGTCCAGGGGTTAGGAGTCCTTGATTCCACTGCAGGACTGCAGGGGACATGACTTTGATCCCTGGTCAGGGAACTAAGATCCCACAGGCCACATGGCATGGACAAAAAAAAAAAAAAAAGACAAGGAAAAAAAAGAAAGTGACAAGAAAACCATCATATTCATACCTGCTTCAACCTGGGAAACCTTCAAATATACAGGTTACAAGACTGGCTTCTGAGAAAGGGTGAAGGTATGACTTTAGTGGTATGTGGCAGTGATTAACATTTCTTTTCACCTTCAGAATTGCCTCATATACTCCCATTTCATGCAGTAATAAGCTTCCCTCTTCATGAAGTCAATGAATCTTCAGCCCATCCAATTCAACAACAACAAAAAAAAGCAATTTCCCTTGATGCCTGTTAACAGCAGTGTATTACAAGCCTCAGAGATTCTGCTGATTAACATTAAACAAAATAAAACCTCAAATAAGAATAGCTTTTAACCTTTTCACTTTGAAACTATCTAGTCAAAACTTCAGCAAGTGACCTGTTTCCTCTAACTCACCCTTTATGTTCTAGGTCTTAACCCTTTCATGCCAAATATCCCCTTCTTTATACTGCTGTTTCTGTGGCCATTCTTTTCAAGACCAGAGACACAAAAATGGACCCTTACTATAGAAGACATTTTGACAACCATCAGGAAGGATGAGCTACTGGCCAATGCATCTAGTTGCGTGCTTTATTCAATGATCCAAAGTATGTAAATTGGCCAAAAGAATTTGATTTATTAGTATACATAAACTCATTGGGGTTGCAAGAATCAGACACGACTTAGCAACTAAACCACCATAAACTTACTGACTGAAGGAAATGGAACAGTGAATGGTGTAGTCCCAAACTACACCATGGTTTAGTGCAGTTCAGTTCAGTCCCTCAGTCGTGTCTGACTCTTTGAGACCCCATGAATCACAGCACGCCAGGACTCCCTGTCCATCACCAACTCGCGGAGTTTACTCAAACTCATGTCCATCGAGTCAGTGATGCCATCCAGCCATCTCCTCCTCTGTCGTCCCCTTCTCCTCCTCTGTCGTCCCCTTCTCCTCCTGCCCCCAATCCCTCCCAGCATCAGGGTCTTTTCCAATAAGTCAACTCGTCACGTGAGGTGGCCAAAGTATTGGAGTTTCAGCTTGGGCATCAGTCCTTCCAATGGTAACTCTCAGGTTTTAACTTGGGGAATGGCTTAAGGAAGTATCTCTCTCGATTTCTAGGTGACAAGCACATGTATCATACTCGGCAAGTTATTCACCTACTGGACATTTTTCTAGTCTCTGCATTAGACAAACGAAAGTTCACAATTCATTAACTGGAGGGAAACAAGAAAGAGTTAATGTGTATGAAATGTACATGGCCTGAGGGGCAGTTGCCTCATTTTCTGAAGCTGTGCATGGCTACACATTTTGGCAGTTTGAGATTTCTACCTTGATGCATGATTTTGCCCAATGTAGGTTTCTGCCTCATCACCTGCTGGAAATTAAGCAATTGGTTATAGCTACTTTGCTTGAAAAATGAGCTAATTTCTAGTTACTGTGGCCCCAAACCACAGATTTAAGCCAAGTGAGATACCATGGGCTTTACATTTTGGCTAAATTATCTCTTCTAGCACTGCTAAGAGAGGGAAACAGAATTCCTTCTTGCTTTTTAGATACCAGCCTGATTTTGTTTCACTCTTTCCAAAATCACAATGAAAGTAAATGAAGAAAAATGAACCACAGGAGACGAAGGAACCACAAAAGTCAAATAGACCATGTACATTTCCATAGAAGATACCACTTAATCTATGCCCCTTAGAAATGCTTGCTTTTTATCAAAGCTTTCTCTCAATAAATGAACAGAGGCTCCAAAACTTTCCTAGGACAAAACACCTACAAGATAAGCCTCCCCCTGCTCAGATCCCATTATTCTGTGCTACAGATTCCCTTACTTTGTTCTAGTGGCAGGCCAGGAGTTGCTGGCAGAGTTCCTAGGGCTGCAGGATGTAAACCTTTGATATCCTTTGCAATTAGTAGTTTAGCCCTGGATTTCTTGTCTCCAGAAGCAAGGCCCATCTACACTCTCAGAAATTAGTGACTATAAAGGAACAAAACAGGCCATGTGAAAATGTCTAACAGACTTTCTACCTTATTTCAGGATACAAGAAAATCCTAATACATACCTGCAAGGACTTCTGAGGCAGTGGAGATCAGCTCAAAACCCCAAGAAGTGATCTATTTTTAATTAACAGTGAACATTCCAATCCCTTGAATGTGACCTGAGAACTTAAAAAAGAAAACTGACATGTGCCAAAACCCTGAAACATTTTAATTATACCTCATTCCCATCAGCACAATTAATCAACTTATTATAAGACATTTATAACTTTTGAATATGGGGGACAGGATGGCAAAAAAAAAAATTAGTAACTGACTAACTTAGGCTTCTTTTCCTATCAATTCAAAAACAGAGGGAAATTAATTTAGTGAATCACATGCTAGACTGGGGAGAACAGGGAATATTCTGTGGATCCCATACTATAGTTAGAGAAAAACAGGCACATGGATTCCAAACTAAGCGGGAAGAGCTGTGCATATACTTCAGTAGTGGAGAGGGAGGAATGGAGATCTCATGTGGATAAAAACAGAAGACAGCTGACCAGATTCCTTGGTTAGTCCAGTGTGGGCCATATGGACACCATACTAGCAAGGAGTGGGTCTGAGGTTCATGTCATCAGAGAGAGGAGGGTGGGCATATGGATCACATACTGGTTTTCAACTACTCCAAGTAAAGAATGAAATTAAAAGACATGAAAAGGGGTTTATGCTCCATCCCAGGGGTATCTTTTAGAACTCCTCAGGAAAGGCAATCAGCAACTCTGCCGAAGTAATTAAGCAAGTGAACATTTACCATAAAGCCCACATCAGTTAAGTGAACAGAGATGAATCTTATTACAGCACACTGTCAGCTCTGAGCCTGTAGGCGCTAACCACCGAGATGCCTTGCTATGTGCCTTGACTGCTGGCCCACCCACTGTGGTGGAGCGCTTTGCCTTTCTTTGCAGCTCTGAAGAAGCAGGCTTCTTTCACCTGCTCTGGCTGTGTTCTGTTGCCTTCAGAAAGTCCTAGTACAAGTGGTTTAGTGCTAAGAAGCCTGAGTATAACTAGTAGAGGCAGGTGGTGGGGTTGGCTAGAGAAAGGAGCCCTGAGAGGTAGAATATATGGGTGTTGGAGAAAAAGCAGGGGAGCTGGATAGTAAAGTAAGGAGAATAGGACAATTGAGTAAATCAAGAAGTAATCAGGTAAATCAAGAAGAATAAATAACCTCCTCAAAGTTTCAAACCATTCTGCTTAGGTGAAGTTGATGGTATCTCTTCTCGCTGAAAAGGAGAAAAGTTAAAACTTCACTGCAAAGACTGAGGGCAAGAGGAGAAGGGGGTAACAAAGGATGAGATGGTTGGATGGCATCATCAACACAATGAACATTAGTTTGAGTAAATTCTGGGAGATGGTGAAGAACATGGAAGCCTGGCGTGCTGCAGTCCATGGGGTTGCAAAGAGTGGGACACGACTAAGCAACTGAACAACAACAATAATGCAAAATACTTTCTCCACAGGAAAAGAAATACTACTAAGGAATATTGCTTTTTCAGTGTTAATAGTAGCCTCAATATCTGCTTTATTAATGAGTTAGCTCCAAATCTAAAGGGTCTGATTTTTTTCAACAACCTAATCACTATCTATTGTTGAACTTCACTGTTTGCTAAATGAAATTGGTGTTTAATCAATCATTCTAGATTAACAAATGGTACCTGATATACATTTGGCCCTATTTTTTTCTGCAAAGAAGAGTAAAAAAAAAAACCAAAAAAAGCCTCAAACTGACTAAATGGTAGTCTACTAAGTTAGAGACCCAGAGAGCTTCTATTCAACAGAAACTCTCACAAGAGGATAGCTGTAAGAGTCCTTGTGGGGACAAATTACAAAATCATATAACACATGTAAAAAAAAACTCATCAAAGGCCATGTGTCTGTCACTCGGAGGAGTAGTTAACAGTATACAGACAAGTAGATAAGGCCTCTGCGCTTACAGATCTGTAAATCTTTAACTCTTTATCAAGAGGAGATTCCCAAAGACATTGCTGGGAGAAGACATGACCAGCTACTGAGAAAATGAGATGGAATGGGTTTGTGACCCAAACTGATGGAGGTCTTATAGCACATGCACACGCAGGCACTCATATATTCGAACTTCTCTCTAGACCTAGGACAAATGCAAACACAGAGCTGTGGTAAAAGTGATTTATAGCCTTACTTTCTATCGTAGCTCTTTGTTTGCAACAGAGCCTGCAGTTTCCTTACATTCAAAGGCAGTGAGAGGTGGGAAAAGGAGAGGAGACTAGATGACTACTACTCAGAACCAAGCAGAGCTGCCCAGGAGAGGACTTAATGGGAGGATAAATTTGGGACCTGATTCTCTGACAGCACCTCCAGTAATAGCTAGTAAAGCAGGGGGTGAGAGCCAGCTCCACACATTCATCATAATAGTGCAACAAGATGAAGGTCTTTGGGGGAGAGTCTATGAAATCCGGAGTAAGAAAATGAAGCCCATGTGGAGGGCGAGGCGGTTGGCTCTGGCAAATTGTCTCTACAGGAGGCTGGGTATAATTGTTTTATGCTCACAAAGAAGTTATTATCTGCTTTCTCTCCAATATACCAGAAATAGTGGTAAGCTTTTCCTCTCCTGAAAAAGTGATGTTACCAAAAGGACAGATTTAGTTTTAAAGTGATTCTAGAACTTTATTTATCCTGTATGCACCATTTAAGAAAGAAAGAAATCTTCTATCTTCTCTACCTCCCCTACTCTGCAAATTGACTGCTTTTTCGCTTAGTGAAGGAACACTGTCCCTACAAAACCTAGAAAATCCTAAGTGTCTGAAGCTAAGGATTTGATAACACAGACCATGACGTAACCATTTAGTTTGTTTGACAAACACGTGAATACCGACCATGTGTAGGTACTATGCAAGGCAATGGGGAGGTGAATGAAATTTTATCCCAGATAACAAGGAACTTATAGATTAGTGGAATAGACATGCCACAGACAGACAATCTCATTATAATGTTGTAAGGGCTATACAGACAAAGAATCAACGAGAGGTATCATGAGCACGCAGAGGAGGGATATTAGACCAAGCTGGGGACTTAGGAAAGGTACCCTGAAGGGAGATGGCACTTGAGCAGAGTATGGAAATATGAGTTAATCAGGGAAGGGAAGAGAAGAATGTTTTGACACATTTTCTTATGGGGACGGAGACTATTACCCAACTTTTACTAAATCAGACTAAAGAAACCTTACTAGATTAGTTAAATTAAGGTTATTGCAACTAAACAACAACAACAAAAACACAGCCATCCAGGTTTTCCAGTAAACCAAAGAGAAAAGTTGGGATTCCCAGGTGGCTCAGTGGTAAAGAACCCACGTGCCAATGCAGGAGGCGCAGGAGATGTGGGTTTGATCTGCAGGTAGGGAAGATACCCTGGAGGAGGAAATGGCAACCCACTCCAGTATTCTTGACTGAAAAATCCTGTGGGCAGAGGTGCCTGGCGAGCTACAGTCCAGGGGGTCGCAAAAGAGTTGGACACGACTGAGCAACTAAGCAAAGAGAAAAGTTATAGCTTCCTTTCCCAGGGTCTTGTTTTAAATCTTTTCCAGCTAAGGGGAATCAGGATATCTTAGTGAAAGCCATGAAACCTTTGCTTGCTGGGTCCTGTTTGCATCTTTTTGCTCAGTGCTAATATAAAGATGCCCATGGCAAGTTCTGAGCCTCCCCTCCCTTTAACTAAGTGTAGACACAAAGCAGCTATCGAAGTTGAAGGCAGCCCTTTCAGCCTCATACAGGAGTGGATGCATCTCAGCTGTGCTGCGCCCCGCTGCAGTGTGTCAGTCTCCAGCTGGTAATGCAGCTGCTTCACTTAAAGCTAGACAAGCCTCTAGACTCTGATCTCCACCAAACCACACTGAAGGGACTAAACGGCTCTGCTCTGCAGCTGCCTGTTAATTCAACAGCTTCCTTGGTTCCCCTTTGGCTTATAAGACAATATACACTTGGGAGGGTCCTCAGAAGCACACAGAGAACCTTTAACCTCATGAAAAGCCTGAAAAATCACCTTACTGCCAAGAGCAGTAAGGCATCAAAACAGCTGTAACGAGTGTATAAACAGCATCAGAATCACAGATTCCTTCAGCAGAGCCTCTAGCTTACATAAATGACAGCAACCCATCATTCAGCCAATGAGGGTTTTTTTTTTTTAAGGAATCCTTAAAATCATCCTTAAAATTCAGTGAATCTGCAAGATAAAAATAGCATTAATTGCCTTAACTTGTTACTTTAAAAAAGGGAAGAAAAACAATGCATAATGCTATCAATAATTCACTTCAAAGTGGCTTTAGCTGTCTCAAAGCCCCATTTCAGATAATTAAAATCTTTTGGCTGTGCTCTTGTTATCCTGGAGGAAATCAGAAGTTTGTAAGCTCTACTGTGTTGGGATAAATAACTCAGCTCATAAATAAGGGAGACACTGGTAACTATTCCAAAGCATTACTTCCTGGCTATACCAGGTTAGTCCAGGAGCTGCCAAGACTGTTGTTTATTAAGATGTGAAGCAGACTCTTATAATGGGGCTCCAGAGACATATCTGGGAAGTACTATTAAAGGGGGGAGCCCTATAAGAACTTCTTAGGCAACTCAATATCCACTTTCCTAGCTTTTTAGGACCTCAGGTCAGCTGATGATTCTAGAAGACAACAGTAGTAGTATAAAGCCTTAGAACATCCATTCCAGTCATCTATTCATGCACCCAACAAACATTTATTGTACCATACTGCACTGTATGAGGGGCAGAGATTCCAGAAGTAAACAAACATAGTCTCTGTCCTTAGATGTTCACTATCTAATGATGGACAGACATGTAAACAACTATACCTCAATGTGATAAGTGTTCTAAGACAGAAATGTACAATACAGAGTCCTATAGCAATGCAGGTGTGAACCATTCTGCCTCAAAGAATCCAGTAAGCTTTGTAGGAAGGTGACATCTGAGCTAGATTTTGAAGCATTAAGTAAGATTTTGCTAGGTGAAAAGAGGAATAGGAAGACATTCTGGGTAAAAAGCATGCACAAGGGACAAAGGTATGAAATTTAATACTCTGTGGCCAAGTCTAATTCAGCCAGATCTTAGGACAGATGGGAGAGCAGTAGTAAGGTTAGAAAGATGTCATATGAAGAAATCTGGACATTATCCTATCCCTATCAATGACAGGGAATCACACAAGGTTTAAAATCTGATGATTTTTCTAACGAAATAGCTTAGACATAGAAAAGAGTGCAGAAAAGAATATAATGAATGCTTGTTTACTCAATAGCTAATTTAAGAAAGTATTACAAATACCTTTCAAACACTCCAGGTACCTCTTCTGGATTGCATACCTGTCTCTCTCTTCCTAGAAGTAAACACTCTCCTGATTTTGGCATTTATCATCCCTATACACAACAGATTTATTCTTTTACTAAAAATGTCTCCAAATAATACATATTTATTAATTTTTGTTTTTAATATTCTTATATCCTGCAATTTTAATATTACCTTATATCCTGCAATTTTTTTATCCTGCAATTTTTATTCAATATTTGTGAGATTTCTATTGATTTGTATGGTTCTAATCCATTTTCAGTGTTACAAAATATTCCAGTGTGTAAATACACAGTATATTCTGTTGCTGAAAATGTAGGTGGTTTTCAGCTCTCTTGGTATTTAAAACAATACTTAACACATGGTGTGTGTGTGGTTTTTTTTTTTTTGGCTACACCCATGGCATGCAGGACCTTAGTTCCCCAACCAGGAATCGAACCTGTATCCCCTGCACTGGAAGCATGGTCCAGACCATTGGACCACCAGAGAAGTCTCAACATGTGTTCTTATTTATACATCCTTGGAATCATTTGGGAAAGTTTGTCAAAGACGTATACTTAGGAATGAAATTACTGTACTGTAAGGTTTGGGCAACTTGGACTTTATTAGATATTGCTGAACTGCCCTCAAACGTGGTTCCAACATACTCTCATCATCAGTGTTGATGGCTGGCACTTCTGAAATTCAGCTCTAGTGATTGAATAAATGTGAGACATTATGAGACCTTGAACTAAAATGGTAGTTGTAGAAATAGAGAATTAACTTGAGAAAAATTGAAGAGGTAAAGCTGAAAGAACCTACTGACTGATTGAGTAAAGGAGAGAGAAGGCTCTAAATCAGCCTTGAGATTTCTGCTTTAGGCAACTGAACAGACAATGATACCATTAATTGAGATAGTAAACACAAAGTGATATGGTTATTCAATTGGTATACTCAGTAAGGCATATTTTGTGGAATGTCAAGTTTGAATTACTTGTAGGACCTGAAGTAGGGTATGAAGTTCAAGAGGCAAGACCATGTTGGTAGTGAAAACTGTGAAACTTGTTCACCTAGGGAGCTACAAAGAATCATTTGATACAACTTCATTTTGGAAGGACTTCATTACACTTTAATTACTATATTACATAAGCTACTACTGCAGTATTAGAGTATACATTGGCCATGTGTGTCATTTCTAGTACTACCCATAAACCTATCACCGACTTAGTTGATACCAATGGATTGATTCAGTTCAAATGATTTTCTACATATGGATTTAAAAATGTAATATATTTAAAGAATATTTTATGCAGACAGCAGGAGTCCCAGCAGGGCTCCCTAACCTCAGCCCTACTGACATTTGGGGTAGGCAATGTGTTATAGGGGCTGTCTTGGGTTTAGCAGCATCCCTGGTCTCTATTGGGAGAAGGCAATGGCACCCCACTTCAGTACTCTTGCCTGGAGTATCCCATGGATGGAGGAGCCTGGTAGGCTGCAGTCCATGGGGTCACTAAGAGTCAGACACCACTGAACGACTTCACTTTCATTTTTCGCTTTCATGCACTGGAGAAGGAAATGGCAACCCACTCCAGTATTCTTGCCTGGAGAATCCCAGGGACGGGGGAGCCTGGTGGGCTCCCGTCTATGGGGTCGCAGAGTCGGACACGACTGAAGCGACTTAGCAGCAGCAGCAGCTGACCTTTATTTACTGTATGTCACAGCACTCCCCCACCTCCACAAGCTGTGATGACCAAACATACCAAATGTCCCCTGGGGGGGGCGGGGGGGCAAAACTACATTAACTGAGAACTACTGAGTTACAGTGATACCTACACAACTCAGAATTGGTAATTAAAGTACCTATTAGCTTTTAATTATAGTTAAATTATGTATCTAGTTTTATAAGGTAAACATGAACAGATTTTTAAGTTCAAAATGAAGGCATACTATTGACGTATTATTGAGTAGAGAAGCAAATAACAGCACTACTTCAGAATACCAAAGAAGAAGAGACTGGAAGAAGGTGTGCTGTCAGCCTCATAATGAACGGCAGCTGCAATTCGCCCCACCACGGCAAAGCAGAAAGGCTTTTGTTGTGAAAACAACTTTTCAAGATAATAAATACCACTAACAAATGTCAGCAAATGTAAAGAAGCTTATTCCTAACATTAAAAATGAATCAACAAAATACACTGTCTGAAATCAGAATTAAATGTCCAACAAAGGGGACATATATGTATCTATGGCCAATTCATGTTGATCTTTGACAGAAAACAATGAAATTCTGTAAAGCAATTATTCTTCAATTAAAAAATTAATTAATTTTAAAAGGCCTGTAAAAATCTCCCTCAGGCAGAACATCTGAATAAACTCTTCTAATGAAAAAAAAAAGTCCAATAAAAAAATTTTAATGATTTTTAACAGGATCAGAATCTGTAACCTCTGGTTACTATACCATTTTTTGATGGAGATGTGGTAAAATAAATTATTATTTCAGCTATGGGCAGTTTATCAGACAATTATGAGGAAAACACTTTAAAAAAAAAACACACCTTATAAAAAGTGAAAGATCTTCAATTAAACCACTGAATAACTGCCCTACAGAATATGACATTTCTAATGATATCAACTGAGAATTTCCAGATGTACAAGGTGGATTTAGAAAATGCAGAGGAACCAGAGACCAAACTGCCAACATCTGTCGGATTACAGAGAAAGCAAGTTCAGTTTAGTTCAGTCACTCAGTCATGTCCGACTCTTTGCGACCCCATGAACCTCAGCATGCCAGGCCTCCCTGTCCATCACCAACTCCCGGAGTTTACCCAAACTCATGTCCATTGAGTCGGTGATGCCATCCAACCATCTCATCCTCTGTCGTCCCCTTCTCCTCCTGCCCTCAATCTTTCCCAGCATCAGGGTCTTTTTAAATGAGTCAGCTCTTCGCATCAGGTGGCCAAAGTATTGGAGCTTTAGCTTCAACATCAGTCCTTCCAATGAACATCCAGGACTGATCTCCTTTAGGATGTACTGGTTGGATCTCCTTGCAGTCCAAGGGACTCTCAAGAGTCTTCTCCAACACCACAGTTCAAAAGCATCAATTCTTCAGCACTTAGCTTTCTTTATAGTCCACCTCTCACATCCATACAGGACTACTGGAAAAACCATAGCCTTGACGAGACGGACCTTTGTTGGCAAAGTAATGTCTCTGCTTTTTAATATGCTGTCTAGGTTGGTCATAACTTTCCTTCCAAGGAGTAAGCATCTTTTAATTTCATGGCCGCAGTCACCATCTGCAGTGATTTTGGAGCCCAGAAAAAGAAAGTCAGCCACTGTTTCCCCATCTATTTGCCATGAAGTGATGGGACCAGATGCCATGATCTTAGTTTTCTGAATGTTGAGCTTTAAGCCAACTTTTTCACTCTCCTCTTTCACTTTCCATCAAGAGGCTCTTTCGTTTGTCTTCACTTTCTGCCATAAGTGTGGTGTCATCTGCATATCTGAGGTTATTGATATTTCTCCCGGCAATCTTGATTCCAGCTTGTGCTTCCTCCAGCCCAGCGCTTCTCATGATGTACTCTGCATATAAGTTAAATAAGCAGGGTGACCATATACAGCCTTGACGTACTCCTTTTCCTATTTGGAACCAGTCTGTTGTTCCATGTCCAGTTCTAACTGTTGCTTCCTGACCTGCATACAGGTTTCTCAAGAGGCAGGTCAGGTGGTCTGGTATTCCCATCTCCTTCAGAATTCTCCACAGTTTATTGTGATCCACACAGTCAAAGGCTTTGGCATAGTCAATAAAGTAGAAATAGATGTTTTTCTGGAACTCTCTTGCCTTTTTGATGATCCAGCGGATGTTGGCAATTTGATCGCTGTTTCCTCTGCCTTTTCTAAATCCAGCTTGAACATCTGGAAGTTCATGGTTCATGTATTGCTGAAGCCTGGTTTGGAGAATTTTGAGCATTACTTTACTAGCATGTGAGATGAGTGCAATTGTGCGGCAAGGGAATTCCAGAAAAACATCTACTTCTGCTTCACTGACTACACTAAAGCCTTTGACTGTGTGGATTACAACAAACTGTGGAAAATTCTTAGAGAGATGGGAATACCAGACCACCTTACCTGTCTCCTGAGAAACCTGTATGCAGGTCAAGAAGCAATGGTTAGAACCAGACACAGACAATGGACTGGCTCAAAACTGGGAAAGGAGTATGTTGAGGCTGAATATAGTCACCCTGCTTATTTAACTTATAAGCAGAGTACATCATATGAAATCCCAGGCTGGATGAATCACAAGCTGGAATCAAGACTTCCCAGAGAAATATCAACAATCTCAGATATGCAGATGACACCACTCTAATGGCAGAGAGTGAAGAGAAACTAAAGAGCTTCTTCATGAGGATGAAAGAGGAGAGTAAGAAAGCTGACTTAAAACTCAACATTCAGAAAACTAAGATCATGGCATCTGGTCCCATCACTTCATGGCAAATAGATGGGGAAACAGTGGAAACAGTGGCTGACTTTATTTTTCTGGGCTTCAAAATCACTGCAAATGATGACTGCAGCCATGAAATTAAAAGATGCTTACTCTTTGGAAGGAAAGTTATGACCAACCTAGACAGCATATTAAAAAGCAGAGACATTACTTTGCCAACAAAGGTCTGTCTAGTCAAGGCTATGGTTTTTCCAGTGGTCATGTACAGATGTGAGAGGTGCACTATAAAGAAAGCTAAGCGCCGAAGAATTGATGCTTTTGAACTGTGGTGTTGGAGAAGACTCTTGAGAGTCCCTTGGAGTGCAAGGACATCAAACCAGCCAATCCTAAAAGAAACTAACTCTGAATATTCATTGGAAGGATTGATGCTGAAGCTCCAATACTTTGGTCACCTGATGCAAAGAGTCAACTCATTGGAAAAAAGACCCTGATGCTGGGAAAGATTAAGGGCAGAAGAAGAGGGTTTCAGAGGATGAGATAGTTGGATGGCATCATTGTCACAATGGACATGAGTTTGAGCAAACTCCAGGAGACAGTGAAGGACTGGAAAGCCTGGTGTGCTGCAGTCCATGGGGTCACAAAGAGCCTGACACGACTAAGCGACTGAACAAATGATATATATTAAAAAAAAAAAAAAATCACTTGATTTGAAATGTTTTACTTTTCTCTAGATTTTAGATGACACTACCCAATGAATAAATACTTTGGATACATTTTGTCTCAGATAACTTTCACAATTCGCAGCCCAAATCTCTGAACTTGTGGCATAAATATCTTAATCTTCTGTATCTGTCAATAAGGAATTTGACTAGAACATTTAAAAAATTTCAGCACACAAGTGGTGCTCCAGCTATGTTAGGTCAAAAGTCCAGATATATTGGCAATTTATCTTGTAATTTTTTTGGCCCTGTCACACAGCTTGTGGGAATCTCAGTTCCCTGAGGAGCAACTGAACCCCAGCCCTTGGCAGTGAAATCAAGGAGTCCTAACTACTCAACCTCTAGGGAATTTCTTACTGGCATTTTAAACCAAAACTAAAGTCTTCCCTTTCTGTATCATCCTACTGCATGGTATATGTTAAAAATATTTGTCTATAGTTTTCTGAAGCAGACTCTTGTGTCATGGATATAGTTGCTAAAATCATTTAGTATGTATGAACACCGCAAAAGCTATGAATATTGCACGTTTATGCAGCAGTTACAGAATTAGAAGACAATGAATTTAATGATCCTGAGTTTTCAGCCAATGCTCACTGGCTGATCTGTGGTGAGGTTTACAAAAAATTTAGTATACTGTTAATTTCAACCCAAGATGCTTTTGAAACAAAAGGAATACCTATGGAATATTTAATCATAAAAAATACTTTTAAATTAATGAGTTAAATTTGAAGCTCCAAGGAAAGGAAAAGCTTATTCTGTGACCAATCTAGCCAAGTATTTATGTTGAAATGGAAACTTTTCATAACATCAATAATAACACATTTTTTCTAGTGGGAGTCAATATATAAAAGGTTTTATTTGTAACTGATGGCACTAGATAGCTGCAAAAGCTACAAGATATTTTTGAAAACATTTTTTTGATATTGATAAATTTTGAATTACCTTAACAATCTATGCCACACCTCTTTGAAATTGGTGTTAAAACAAGAGTTAGTGAATTCCTTTAACCTGGACAGATGTACTTTGATGTCAAATGAATTCTAAAAAAGATGAACCACTTTTATCAATGTGGACGCAAATGTCAAAGGGGAGTGACAGTGAGGTACACAATTCAGTTATTGAAAAAATTTTACGTATGTTTGTAACAATCTGGGTATATAACTCTAATTTTCAATTTTAAAAAAACATTAATAAAGGTCAAATATTTCCAATGAAAATATACCATCTGAACTGACATGTGCTGTAAGTATAAAATAGCCACCTGACTTTAAATATTTAATAAAATATTTTAAAAATACATTAATAGCTCAATAATTTATATACTGATTACATGTTAGAATGATAGTACCTGGGGTACATTTGGGTAAATAATGTATTATTAAAATTAATCTCACTTGTTTGAAAATAAAGTTATATGTGCTGACAATACTGAACCATGCTGTCTAGACCTTGTTGCAAATGTTTCCTCTCTTACTGGTCCACCTTCCCCTCCCATGGTCTGTACAATATAAGAAATCAGTACAATATGGGGCCCTAGTAAGTTAAAAACGTGAAACAGTCTTCAAAGTATCTAGTCTGGTGTATTCGACTGACCGCTGCTGACACTGGCAGGAAGAACTGAAAGTGAACTGAACTTCACCTCCAGAATTTACAACTAAGGGAAAACAACATTGCTACAGTCACTTATTCTAGTAACTTTTTGTAGACTTTATTCTAGCAACTTTTTGTAGTCCCCATCAGGTTTTCTACTTAGACAATCATGGTGTCCTCAAATAGACAGCTGGTCTTTTTTTTCAATCTAGACACCATCCATTTCTTTTTCTTGCCTGACTGCATTGTCTAGAATCTCTAGCACAATGTTGAGCAGAGGTGGGCAGAATCCCTACTTCGTTCCTGATCTTAGAGGAAAAGTGTTCAATCTTTCACCATAAAGTATAATAGCTAAAGGTTTTTTATAGATGCCCTTTATCAGGTAGAGGAAGTTCTTATATTTGTACTATGCTGAGATTTTTAAATCAATAGATACGAAAGTCAAAAGCAATCAGACTCTGGTGGGCAAATGTCCTCAACAGACTTGTCTAGTTTAGTGCTTCAAGTTGCTTCCTCTATTCTGGAATGACGTATATGACAGCATAGGAGGGAGGGAACGCTTCAGAAACTCTCCAGAAGCAAGCAATCAGGGGTAGGCAGTAGTCTGTCATTTCCGGAAGCTTTTCAAAGGAGCTATAGCTATCTTGGTCACATTCTATCTTTGGTACAACATGATTGTACCCTGGCCTTCAGATGTCCTTCCAAAGTCTTAACTGCAGTGACATTCTATCCTATGAAGTCTTGCCATCTGGTACTACTGATGCAGGTCAGTAGCTAAGGGCACAGAGTTAGTACACAGGAAATACAAAGTAAGTAATTATGGACTAATTAAGACTTAGCCAAGATGGATATGCATTTCCCAGTTGGATGAAGTGCTGCGCTATGTATAGTCAGTAAATTGCACTTTAGATCACTTTTGGATGGAAGGGGCATAAAAATACAGGATTAAGATAGGATTCGTGGCTGACATAAGCCTTTATCTCACAGCGTTTCACTATCACCTACTTATCCAGTCAAAAATTTTAAATGTCATCTCATAATTTCTTTCCCTGCTAAAACCTGTCATTCTTTTTTACAAAGTTAATTACATCTTTTAAATCACTACTTGCTAAACCCTGCAAGTATAGGTGAGCATGCTAAAGCAGAATAAGAAAACAATGGGCTACTTGATATGTATATTTGAGACAGTTCTGTTTCTGATTAAATTAGTTTTAGTTCAACACTGAACAAAATGATTAGAGTTCTGCTCCAACAGCAGACTTCATCTAGCATATTTGCATTATTTATCACACTAGGAGGAGAAGGGACAGATTTTTATTACTAGGGATACAAATCAATATGAGATTTTAACAGATGGGGTCTTGGTTGGGGGCACAACAGCCCCTTCAAGTCCAGTGCTGAAAATCATTCAGCTATAAATTCTGGAAGACCCAGAGACATTTGATTGGCAAGTCACTCATGGAATCAGCATCATCTTGCTAAATGTAATCTGCCTGGCTGGGCCAGAATGAGGGCCACACATCTGCTCAGGGTAGTCAGCAGTTAGCACACCAAGCTGCAGCCATAGAGCCATATTAAGTATTATTGCTGCAAGTAGTGTAATACTACTACAACCATAAATTCCCCACTGGGCTATTTTTAGAGACACTGAATAGATATTGAAGAGTCTGGCATTCAGGGAGGTGCTTCAAGTTGGACATGAAACGCATACATACATACATACATACATACATAAAGTAAACTATACACACAGTTCAGATCATTGGAGGCATGGGGGAGTAGGAGGAAAAAGGCACGGCAGCTTTTAGCAACGATTCAGCATTTGTGGTTCACCTGTCCCTGGGTCCCTGACATACTGCAAACCTGCCTCACAAACCCAGAGGGTAATGAAGCTTTTTGTTACAGTCCAAATATAGTAGAGAGGTAAAGAAGTTGATTCTGAGGTTGGTTCTGGGACAGAAATATCCTGGGTACTATTCTGGGTCTTAGAATACTTCAGTCGTGGAAGGGCCCAGAAAGAACAAATAAACAAAGCTTTAAACCAAAAACTAAATCCACAGAACTCCAAATAATTGGATTCAATTCATAAATTGGGGAAATGATCCACTTGTCTTTTTCTGATGGCTATCAACAAGGCCCAAAAGCTCCTTAACAGTGATTTTCTTCTTAAAATAACCCTTTCATCAGTATAGAGGTTTATATAATACTGACACCTAAGGAAAACCACTGCAACTCACCCTTCCATCTCTGCTTCCACTCAAACACAAACAAACAAACAAAATCGTTGAATTTGGAAGCAACATGAAGAAAATCCAAATTCTAGCTCCTGTTATTCAAATCAGCTTCAAAAAGTTGCTACATATAAAGTGTATAGCAAAAGTTAAATGTGTTATCCTTACCTGTGGAGATCTAATTTTTAAATTAAGATATAATTTGCATATGGTAAAATTTACCCTTTTTAGTCTTGACTTGAAGTCTTAAAGACCTGCAGTCAAGTCTAAGTCTTGAAAAATGCATAGTCATTTAATCAACAGCACAATCAAGATACAGAACAGTTTTATCACCCAAAAAATTCCCCCATGCCCTTCCTAAACCCAGCCCCTGGTTGATCTCAATTCTGTGCTTGTAATTTTTCCATTTCCAGACTATCATATACATGAAACCCTAGACTACAGCCTGTTGAGTTCAGATTCTTTCATATTGCATTTCTGTTGTTCACTCGCTCAGTCCTGCCCAACTCTGTGACTCCACGTACTGCAGCACGTCAGGCCTCCCTGTCCTTCACCATCTCCTGGAGCTTGCTCAAACTCATGTCCATTGCGTCAGTGATGCCATCCAACCATCTAATCCCCTGTTGTCCCCTTCTCCTCCTGCCTCCTCTTTCATACTGCATAATGTAATTGAATTCATCCATGTTGTGGCATGTTATCAGGAATTCATTCCTTTCTTTTGGTGAGTAGTATTTCATTATACAGGTGTGCCACAACTTGTTTATTCACTCATCAGCTGAGGATCATTTGAGTTATTTCCAGTTTCGAGAGAATGCATGAGTATAGACAGACACAGTTGAGTCTGACTCTTTGAAACCCCATGGACTGTAGCCCACCAGGCTCCTCTAATCCCAGGCAAGAATACTGGAGTGGGTTGCCATGAGTAAAGCCACTATAAACATTTATTCATGGCTTCCCTGGTGGCTTAATGGTAAAGAATCCGCCTGCCAATACAGGAGATACAGGGGTTTGACCCCTGGGTTGGGAAGATTCCCTGGACAAGGACCTGGTAACCCACTCCAGCATTGTTGCCTAGGAAATTCCATGGACAGAGGAGCTGGGTGGGCTGCAGTCCACGGGGTCGCAAAAGAGTCGGACACAATTTAGTGACTAAACAACAACAAACGTTTTTTCAAGCCAAGTTTCCATTTCACTTGGGTAAACTGCTAGGACTGGACTGCTAAAGATCTACTTTTGAAAATAGCTGCCTGATTCTATACAGCAGACGTGCATTTTCGCAACGGGATGGCTACACTGCAGGGGCCACAGTGCTTTTCTTCCTGCTCCATCTACATCATTTCTCCACCCTCCTCGGCATAGGAAACATCTCCAAATCAGTATCGCTTACAAACTTCATTAACATTCTGTTTACTTTCAGGCCTAGATCATTAATAAAAATGCTAAATATTCCTTACTTCCTCATCAGCACCCAGCAGAATCCTAGGAAACACTCTGTCTCAAGTTACACACACACACACACACACACACACACACACACACACACACTCTTTAAATTTTACACTTGTTTAACAACACATGTTGCATCAATAGTTTCTCTTCTATATTCTTAATTTTCAATCAAGCAAAGAATCTTTACTATATCACCATTAACAGCTACAAGAAAACCAAAAAGAGCTTTCCCCAACTTATTCCAAGTCAGTGTACTTTCTGCAAATCACAGACAGACAAGGACCCACAGAGCACACTTAGAAAATCTGAGGTGCTGCTCCCTAACACCAGCCTAAAAGCAACACTGGGCTTCGTTCCTCCTAAAACAGTGTCTTATTCTAAAAACAGACTTTCAAATAAATGCTGTATTAATTAAACTAGAAGAGAAAAAAAGAATGTCAGCACAATTAACATACGAAGCAACAGTATGGCCTAATTAATCACCATGAAGAGCAATTGAACAAAATACTACACATTTTTACGGAGCAATTTAATCTGGCAAGTAATTAATCACAGAAACACTAAGCAAAACAAATGGATTTCCCTTTAAGGAACTCACATTTATCATCAGTAATGTATCCCAACTCAAAATTGTCCAGTAGACAATGAATTGCCAGCTTTCTTAAAACACTGATTTTTTTTTTGTTTAAAAAAAAAAAAAAGAACATTGAGCTTTTCAAATCAAGTTACAGCCCCTGAGCATCCAAGAGCTAAGGGTTATGGGGCAGAGGTCCATGGCAATAGGCATAGAGGGCTTAATCTCAAGAGCTTTAAATCAAGGTCATTTTAGTAAAACCGGAGATAATTGCTAAATGACTCATGTAAGAAAACACTTAGCATTACGAGCAACAATTATAGGTCACAGATATAACCAAAACCCCAAAGGAAGGACCTTCAGTAGCTGACAACAGAAGGAAACAATGCTTTTGAACTTCAGGACAAGGGGGAGGGGCCCATATTAATGCAGTGAAATTTAAGTCAAAGAAATCTCTTTTACTCCTCCTCTCCTCTTCCTTTCTTCTTTAAACAATGACCCATTTTCCCTGAGCCCTGACAACTTCACCAGTTTGTTTTTCTGAATGGCCTCAAGTTTCAAAGACACAGTGACACACATTAGCTAAGAAGGTTCAAGAGGCTCTCTTCATTCATCTTCCCAGCTACCTACCTTCCTTATTTGGCTATATTTGAGACTACATGAATTGTCCTTTTTTTTTTTTTTTGCCAAGGAAGCTCATGGTACTTATAAGCCTTTCTTTGAATATTCCCATTTCCCGCTAACTTTTTTTTTTCTATATACTAGTCTTAAAGGTCTATGCCTCTCTCTCTCTCTCTTTTTAAAGCAAACTCCTATAGATAAAAGCACCTGGCAGAGTCCCAGACATCTGCTGGCCTCAACCAAAGTGGGTTTCTCTTTATTGACCAGCTTGACCTTCAATGCTGGGTCCCACGAAACATTCAATACTTATTCAATAGTACAGGGAAAGTCATGCTTTTCACACTTTCACCCTGACTGTGTTCACAATTTGAGAACAGCTGTTGCTGTTCTCAGGATACCTGCTGTCCAGGTATCCTATTCAGCCCAAGGTATTTACCTCTAGGTTTTAACCCTTACCCTCCTCTCATGGCAGAGAGTTCTGACAAAATGTGATCTACTGGAGAAGGGAATGGCAAACCACTTCAGTATTCTTGCCTTGAGAACGCCATGAACAGTATGAAAAGGCAAAAAGATATGACACTGAAAGATGAACTCCCCAGGTCGGTAGGTGCCCAATATACTACTGGAGAAGAGTGGAAAAATAACTCCAGAAAGAATAAAGAGATGGAGCCAAAGTGAAAACAAAGCCCAGTTTGGGATGTGACTGGTAATGGAAGTAAAGTCTGATGCTGTAAAAACAATATAGCATAGGAACCTGGAATGTTAGCTCCATGAATCAAGGTACATTGGAAGTGGTCAAACAGGAGATGGCAAGAGTGAACATCGACATTTTAGGAATCAGTGAACTAAAATGGACTGGAATGAGCAAATTTAATTCAGATGACCATTATACCTATTACTGTGGGCAAAAATCCCTTAGAAGAAATGGAGTAGCCATCATAGTCAACAAAAGAATCCAAAATGCAATACTTGGGTGCAGTCTCAAAAATGACAGAATGATCTCTGTTTGTTTATATTCCATTCGATATCACAGTAATCCAAGTCTATGCCCCAATCATAATGCTTAAGAAGCTGAAGTTGAACGGTTATGATGACTTACAAGACGTTCTAGAACTAATATGTCTCTTTTCATTATAGGGGACTGGAATGGAAAAGCAGGAACTCAAGAAATACCTGGCAAGTTTGGCTTTGGAGTACAAAATGAGGCAGGGCAAAGGTTAACAAAGTTTTGCCAAAAGAACACACTGGTCATAGCAAACACCCTCTTCCAATAACACAAGAGATGACTCTATACATAGGCATCACCAGATGGTCAATACTGAAATCAGACTGATTATATTCTTTGCAGCTGAAGATGGAGCCAAAGATGCTCTATACAGTCAGCAAACACAAGACCGGGAGCTGACTGTGGCTCAGATCATGAACTCCTTATTGCCAAATTTAGACTTAAATTGAAGAAAGTAGGGAAAACCACTAGACCATTCAGGTATGACCTAAATCAAATCTCTTACAAATATACAATGGAAGTGACAAAAATATTCAAGGGATTAGATCTGATAGAGTGCCTGAAGAAATATGGAGGGAGGTTCATGACACCGTACAGGAGGCGGTGATCAAGACCATCCCCAAGTAAAAGAAATGCAAAAAGGCAAAATGGTTGTCTGAGGAGGCCTTACAAATAGCTGAGAAAAGAAGAGAAGCTAAAGGCAAAGGAGAAAGGAAAGATATACCAATTTGAATGCAGAGTTCCAAAGAATAGCAGAGAGAGAAAAGAAAGTCTTCCTCAGTGATCATTGCAAAGATACACATGAAAACAACAGAATGGGAAAGACTATCTCTTCAAGAAAATTAAAGCTACCAAAGGAAATTTTCATGCAAAGATGGACATAATAAAGGACAGAAATGGTATGGACCTAACAGAAGCAGAAGATATAAAGAAGAGGTGGCAAGAATACACAGAAGAACTATACAGAAAAGATCTTCATGATCATGATGGTGTGATCACTCACCTAGAACCAGACATCCTGGAATGTGAAGTCAAATGGGCCTTAGGAAGCATCATTACAAACAAGGCTAATGGAGGTGATGGAATTTCAGTTGAGCTATTTCAAATCCTGAAAGATGATGCTGTCCAAGTGCTGCACTCAATACACCAGCAAATTTGGAAAACTCAGCAGTAGCCACAGGACTGGAAAAGGTCATTCCAATCCCAAAGAAAGGCAACACCAAAGAATGTTCAAGCTACCGCACAACTGCACTCATCCCACATGCTAGTAAAGTAATGCTGAAAATTCTCCAAGTGAAGCCTCAACAGTATGTGAATGGAGAGCTTCCAGATGTTCAAGCTGGATTTAGAAAAGGCAGAAGAACCAGAGATCAAACTGCCAATATTCACTGGATCATAGAAAAAGCAAGAGAGTTCCAGGAAAAACATCTATTTCTGCTTTACTGACTATGCCAAAGCCTTTGACTGTGTGGATCATGACAAACTGAGGAAAATTCTTCAAGAGATGGGAATACCAGATCACCTTATCTGCTTCCTGAGAAATCTGTATGCAGGTCAAGAAGCAACAGTTAGAACTAGACATGGAACAACTGACTGATTCTAAATTGGGAAAGGAGTACCTCAAGGAAGTATACTGTCACCCTGCTTATTTAACTTATATGCAGAGTACATCACGTGAAATGCCAGGTTGGATGAAGCAAAAGCTGGAATCAAGATTGCCAGGAGAAATAACAATAACCTCAGATACGCAGATGGTACCACCCTTATGGCAGAAAGCAAAGAGGAACTGAAGAGCCTCTTCATTAGAGTGAAAGAGGAGAGAGAAAAAGCTGGCTTAAAACTCAACATTCAAAAAACTAAGATCATGGCATCCAGTCCCATCACTTCATGGCAAATAGATGGGGAAACAATGGAAGCAGCAACAGACTTTATTTTCTTGGGCTCCAAAATCACTGCAGATGGTGACTACAACCATGAAATTAAAAGATGCTTGCTCCTTGGAAGGAAAGCTAAGACCAACCTAGACAGCATATTAAAAAGCAGAGACATTACTTTGCCTACAAAGGTCTGTCTAAAGCTATGGTTTTTCCAGTAGTCACATATGGGTATGAGAGTTGGACCATAAAGAAAGGTGAGTGTGGAAGAATTGACACTTTTGAACTGTGGTGTTGGAGAAGACTCCTGAGAGTCCCTTGGACTGCAAGGAGATCCAACCAATTCATCCTAAAGGAAATCATTCCTGAATATTCACTGGAAGGACTGATGCTGGAGCTGAAGCTCCAATAGTTTGTCCACCTGATGCAAAGAACTGACTGACTGGAAAAGACCCTGATGCTGGGGAAGATTGAAGGGAACGACAGAGGATGGGATGGTTGGATGGGATCACTGACTCAATAGACATGAGTCTGAGCAAGTTCCAGGTGTTGGTGATGGATAGGAAGCCAGGCATGTTGCAATCCATGGGGTCACAGAGTCAGACACTGAGCAACTGAATTGATACTGACTGATACGTCTCTCCTTCAAACCTTCTGCTCTTATCATTCCTGTTTGTACCAGATTTGTATCTGAACTCTTTTAGTCTTCCTTCAGTTCACTTCGCTTTTGGAGAGTTCGCCTGGCATCTTTTGTTCAGTGATTCTCTGAGATGCTTTCTGAACTGTCCCTATGAGCTCCTTTCATCAGCCAATGGTAACTGAAGTACTATCACTTCCACCTTATTTCAGATCAAGCCCAGCCAGGACCCTGCATCCCTGCCTAAGAGCAAAACTCTATGTTGATTTATGTTCAACAAACATTCATTGAATGTTGCTTAGCACAATGTTACTAAGATGAGTAAGACACAGATGTGGACTGCCTTTATGAGTTCACAGCCTAGTAAAGAAGACAAACAGACAAGCAAATATTTACTACTGTAGTATTTAATGATGAAGTAATGCTGAAAATGTGCTATTTCAGGAGGCAAACTGACAAATAGAGGAAGAACAGGTATAACAAGAATTATATATATATCATATATATAATATTATATGTATGTGTATATATATGTGTGTGTGTGTGTATATATATATGTGTGTGTGTGTGTGTGTGTGTATATACATATATATGGTCAGTTAACAGTTTGTCCAGAGAATGTGTCTCATTTGGAGAATTCTAGGTGATCTAGCACAGCTGCAGTGAGGACAAATTCCACGAAGCACATTAAGAACAGAATTGTACCCATGCTACAGAGCTTAGCAACCTCTCTGGTGGCTCAGTTGTTAAACAATCTGCCTGCAACGCAGGAGACCCAGGTTCGATCCCTGGGTGGGGAAGATACCCTGGAGAAGGAAATAGCAATTCACTCCAGTATTCTTGCCTGGAAAATCCCACGGACAGAGGAGCCTGGTGCACTACAGTCCATGGGATCGCAAAGTCAGATATGACTTGAGTGACAGAGTGTATATATATATATATATATATATATATATACAGAGCTTAAATATTTTCTTCAGGGGTTGAGGGAGCCAGTGATGGGATAAGCACAGGGAGGAGAAAAAGAACGAGGCAGTGAAGATGACATGTATGGTTAGAGGCTTAGAGAACTCAATTAAAAAAGAAATGCAGAGAATGAATAAATTGTGGTATATTTAAACAATAATAAAGTACTACTCAGCAACAAAAGGAAAGAACTATCAGATATTTGCACATCCCCATAGCAGCATTATTCATAATAGCCAAAAGGTGGAAACAACTGAAATGTCTATCAACAGATGAATATGTAAACAAAATATAGTTTATATATACAATGGAATATTATTTAGCCTTTAAAAGGAAGGGAATCCTGTCACATACTCCAAGATAAGTGAACCTTGAGGACATTATGCGAAGTGGGAAAAAACAGCCACAGAAAAAGACAAATGCTGCATATTGCCTTATATAAAGTATCTAAAGTAGTCAAATTCATAGAGCAGAAAGTAGAATGGTGGTTGCCAGAGGCTGAGGAGAAGGAGGAAATGGGGGGAAGCTGCTGTTTAATAGGTACAGAGTTTCAATTCTGCTAGATGAAAAAGTTCTGGAGATCTGTTGTAGAACAATGTGAATATATGTAACACTACTGAACTGTATATCTAGAAATAGTAAAGATGGTAAATTTTATGTTTTTCACCACTATTTTTTAAGGTCTACATTATTTTTTTAAGGAATAAACTAATATACATCACAAAGTGGATGAATTTAAAAAACAATATACTGAAGGCAAGAAGCCAAACACAAAAGAGGATGTACTGTATGAGTTTATTCATATGAAGTTCAAGAAAAGGTAAAACTTAACTTGTGAAAGAAGTCAGAAAACTGCATAGTTCTGGGGAACAGGAGGGTTACGAGGAATTTTCTGGGCTGATGGAAATGCTCTACATCTTGATCTGTGTGTTGATTAGATGGGTATACACACATGTAAAAAAGTTGTTCTATTACACACCTAAGATTCTGTACATTTTACCGCATACCTCAATTAAAAGGAAACAAAAGGGTTTCAGTGAGTTGGTAACATGCTATTTAAGATGAACCATTCACAGTGTTCATTTTACCATCAAGCTTTACTACAAATATACATTAATACAGTACTCTTTATAATTTATCAAATAGTTCACATTTTTAAAATAGGAAACTAGTTCTGATTAAATGAGCAAAAGGAACAGATTTTAATCCATTGCTATCTGCAGTCCATCTAGTAAATTATCCCATAAGAAACATGAAATACAGTCAAACCCTGGTCAGAAATCTTCTGCCCCCTTCTACTCAGAATGAGCTCCAAGTACAGATGGCTACTCCTGCTGCCTTTTGAGAGGTGTCACCAAAATGAATGTAGGAGAGGAGAGACCAGTGAGAATCAACTGTCTCTACAGCTTTCTTGAGATTGAGGATTTTCATCATATGCTAGGAGTGTCAAATGAGAAAGAAATTAATGTTCTTTGGTGTATAAGGAAATGTCTTAGCATATTCTGTATTTGACATCCCACATGTTACTGGTTTTACAAGAAATTATATAGAAATCAATTAGAACAAAAAAAAAATCATTAAATCTCTTACAACAGGGGTCTTCTTTGCTAGAGCATGCACAACATCTAGGCTCCAGGGAAACATGTATAATCAAGGTAAAATTAATCAAAACCTACATAAAAAGAACAGCAAGAGACGGTTTAAGAAGAAAATCTTTCCTTAGTGTTAGAAACTCCTACAGTCTGATCACTGAGTACATAATTCTGCTTATTATTGTCTTCCACTATATAACACTATATTTATAATTAGGCTGATATTGCAGTAAAATTCAGACACAATTCATTTAACAATTAATCTACTGGAGCTAAAAAATTCTTACCACGTCATTAATTGCCTGCTTAAAATGGTGCCTCTGTTTCAGTTTTAGATTATCACACACCTTTGTGAAGAGCCCAGGGGAAATACAACACACAGACAAAGCTTGTTTAGGGGAGACAGAGCAGGCAGCAGTGAGTTTCACACTTTTCTCTCCCGATAGACCTCAGCTCAGAAGAACCTTTATTGTGACCACCAAGCTTACTACTAATTAAAAGAGAAAACAGTAAAGAGCATCTTCCTTCTCTGAATAGCTCTCACCTACTCTCACTTCAAACTGCCTTTTTAATTTTCTTTACCTGTATGTCCTCTCTAATTTCTCAATATAAGAAGTAATGCTTGCTACAAACTTTGTCCTCCCTCCCTTCCTCTTCTCCCTTTCCTTCCTTCTTCCTTCCTTTCTCCCCTTTTTCTTTTTAAATTTCAATTAGTAAATCCGTCTGTTAAGAGAGTAGGAGGATAGAGAAAGGCCTGAACCATTCTATGAAGGTTGTTGTCCCTGATTTTTCTATAAATGGATTTTATTTTTCTAGTCTGGCCCTGGCTGATGATTCCCCACCCACAGTTTTTTCTTCATATAATTATTCTTTATCAAGAGCTTTGTGGTTGATTCTTAAGAAAAATTTTCAGTGTTTAAGGCCATTTTACATAATAGTAGCAAGTCAAAATCCAGAAAGGGGAGATTATTTCCAAATCACCCAGCAAATCAGTAGCAGAGTCAGGATTATACCAAAGCACCTGGACAAAAATTTTTAAGCATATTTATCAAATATCCCAATGATACAAAGCTACAAAGGAAAACCAACACACAGAAGGACATAACTAGGATTCAAAACATATCCTGATAAATTAGACTGATGAGTTGCAATGTCTAAGATACATTTAATATGAATGAAGAGTTTCCTTTAGGTTGGTTTAAAAGAAAAAATGAACTAGAGATGTTCAGGAGATTCACCAAAAGTCATAGCAGCAATCTCTGTGAGATATGACTTGACTTTAACTTTGTTCTTTGTAAGTTTCTGCACTGCTTTAAAATTTTCTACAGTAAGCAAATAGTATTAAAAAAAAAAAAAAAACTAACCAGTACCACAAAGCAAAACAGCACCAGGAACTAAACAATTACAGGATTGGGAAGAGTTAGTTTGACAGCAGGTCACTTTAAGCAGATTTGAAAGTTTTAGTGGGACCTAAGCTTGTTATGAATCAACAATGAAATTCAGCCGCTGAAAAGTTAATGCTATGGGAGGCTGCAAATGAAACAGGTTTCTACCTTGGGTGCTAATAGTACTCCTACAATCTAAGCTACTAAGATCACATCTGGGTCCAGTTCTAGGTGTCACTCAATCTAAAACATTAACTGAATGCTCATTTGGTACAAGGCACATGCTAACACCACACTTTAGGAGGTAAACTGAGAAGACAGAATATACCAAAAGGACAATCATAGCACGCCAGAGATTTTGAAACCATGTCATATGAAGAACAACTGAGGGAGGAAAGGATGTTTTGCCTACAGAAGGGCAGTAATATACATGCTAGCCCTTTGAAGAAGTCAACACAGAAGTCAGAGTAAACATCTTGGTGTTCCATCTGAAGGTAGAAAAACAATCAACAGGTTCAGATTATAAAAAGGATGAGCTGACACGAGGAAGAGATTCTCATCATTTAAAAAAGTGAATAGTGTATACAGCCTAAAGTATTAAGCACTGTTTCACTAGGTCTTCAAGTAGAGGCTGGTATTACCTCAACAAATGAGATTTATGCTTTGGCAAGGAGACTCAGGTAGATGGCTTCTTAAATTTTTTCAGCTTTTTAGGTTAAGTGACCCAGCACTGCTAACCTGCAAGATAAAAGTTAAATCTAAATTGGAAGGTATGGGACCTTGGCCATTCTGGTATAATCGAGAATTTAAAATGATTAAGCTCCTATGGCCAAGAACACTTCTCTTTTTGTTCACAGTAATCCAAAGAAATCTAAAGTTTCATTCGCAGAAGAAATGCCTGTTTGGGTCTGCTGATAGGAAAATATATTGCAACCCAATAGTAATTGCTTCTTCATCCCATCAGCACATTTTAAAATACCTGAGTAATATGAACAGAGTTCCACTCTGACTTTTGGAAAAGATAAATGGAAAGGGAAAAATAAGGGAAAAGATGAAGAACTTCCCACAATTTTAAGACTACTTTTTAAAGTATTTTAGATATAGGACAGAAAAGGGAAAAGAATTAGGGACTTAAAACTATGCCTATTTACAGCTAGGCTTTGTATCAATTACAGTTAGAAGCCAGCCTTTTGTGAACTAAGTCATGATTAAATGTCTACATTTCCTAGCAAGAATTCCTTCTGGGGCTTCCCTGGTGGCTCAGTGGTAAAAAAAAATCCACCTGCCAATGCAGGAAAGATGGTTCAACCCCTAATTTGGGAAGATCCCACATGCCATGGAGCAATTACGCCCATGCGCCGCAACTACTGAAGCCCGCATGCCCTACAGCCTGTGCTCTGAAACAAGAGAAGCCATCACAATGAGAAGCCTGCAACTAGAGAGTAGCCCCCACTTGCCACAACTAAAGAAAAGCCTGTACAGCAACAAAGACCCAACACAGTAAAAAAAAAAAAAAAAAAAAAAAAAAGATTTCCTTTTGGAAAACAATGACCTTTTCTCAGATGAAAACAAAATTTTCCCACCCCCTGAATCAATAATAATTAGGGAGGAGCCCATCCCTAAAGGACCAGAGTCAGCTGTACCAGCAAAAGCAGGCTGTCTCCAGAGAGCCAGAGAATGAGGCAAACTGGGTGGGAAAGGGCACAAGTTACATGTGCTTTTGCGGGCACAACTGAAGAATGGCAGGCTTTGGATTGCTGTACACTCTAGCCCCCTCTCACCCCATTTTGTAATGAGTCAGTTGAAAACACCTTTCTTCCTGATCTGCTAAAATGGAGCAGCAATTCTAGGTCACCTTGACGGCCCCTCTGGTTTTCAACTCCTAGTACTTAGAAAGAGCTATAAAGATAAGGAAGCAGTGACAGAAAGACAAGAATAAAGAAACGTTCCTAAAACCACACTTAAAGAAAGAAGTCCAAATTTATCTCACGCAAACACACCATACTTCCTCTCATTCATTCTCTTTCTATCTCTGAGTCTCTCCTCTCATGTTTTTGATGCCTATCTACAGACACTAAAAATGCCGTATGATTGATCCTGCTGATTCAAATACTAGCAGAATGAGGAACATCCATCAATAATAGTTCATCTCAGTCATCCGTAAAAAAGTTAATGTTAGGTTTAAAATCTAAAGTTAACTTTATTGTTGTTTAGTTGCTAAGTCATGTCCCGACTCTTTGTGACCCCATGGACTGTAGCCTGCTAGGCCGCCCTGTCCACCAACTCCCAGAGTTTACCCAAACTCATGTCCATTGAGTCGGTGATGCCATCCAACAATCTTATCCTCTGTCGTCCACTTCTCCTCCTGCCTTCAATCTTTCCCAACATCAGGGTCTTTTCAAATGAGTCAGGTCTTCGCATCAGGTGGCCAAAATATTGGAGTTTCAGCTTCAACATCAGTCCTTCCAATGAACACCCAGGACTGTTCTCCTTTAGGATGGACTCTCCTTGCAGTCCAAGGGACTCTCAAGAGTCTTCTCCAACACCACAGTTCAAAAGCATCAATTCTTTGGTCCTCAGCTTTCTTTACAGTCCAACTCTCACATCCATACATCTCACATCTATACATGACTACTGGAAAAACCATAGCCTTGACTAGACGGACCTTTGTTGGCGAAGTAATGTCTCTGCTTTTTAATATGCTGTCTAGGTTGGATATAACTTTCCTTCCAAAGAGTAAGCATCTTTTAATTTCATGGCTGCAGTCACCATCTGCAGTGATTTTGGAGCCCAGAAAAATAGTCAGCCACTGTTTCCACTGCTTCCCCATCTATTTGCCATGAAGTGATGGGACCAGATGCCATGATCTTAGTTTTCTGAATGTTGAGCTTTAAGCCAACTTTTTCACTCTCCTCTTTCACTTTCATCAAGAGGCTCTTTTTTTTTTTTTCCATTTATTTTCACCAGTTGGAGGCTAATTACTTTACAATATTGTAGTGGCTTTTGCCATACATTGACATGAATCACCTACCAAACTGCAAACAGGCTTCGTCAAGAGGCTCTTTAGTTCTTCTTCACTTTCTGCCATAAGGGTGATATCATCTGCATATCTGAGGTTATTGATATTTCTCCTGGCAATCTTGATTCCAGCTTATGCTTCCTCCAGCCCAGTGTTTCTCATGATGTACTCTGCATATAAGTTAAATAAGCAGGGTGACAATATACAGCCTTGACATACTCCTTTTCCTATTTGGAACCAGTCTGTTGTTCCATGTCCAGTTCTAACTGTTGCTTCCTGACCCGCATACAGGTTTCTCAAGAGGCTGGTCAGGTGGTCTGGTATTCCCATCTCCTTCAGAATTTTCCACAGTTTATTGTGATCCATACAGTCAAAGGCTTTGGCATAGTCAATAAAGCAGAAATAGATGTTTTTCTGGAACTCTCTTGCTTTTTCGATGATCCAGCGGATGTTGGCAATTTGATCTCTGGTTCCTCTGCCTTTTCTAAAACCAGCTTGAACACCTGGAATTTCACAGTTCACGTCTCTTACCACACCATAAAATTATACATAGGAGATCCAATTAATAACCAATGGGACAGGGACAAAACAAAGGTCTTTGCTTTGTAAATACATATTTACAGAAACAAAGAATGTTGTGAAACGATTTGCTCTCCTGCCACATAGGGACCACTCACTCAAACACCTGGGACCAAGGGCTAGAACACTCTAGAGCAAACTGCCAAAAATACATTTCTCCTCCAGTGTTCTTAGCAATTTCATGTGCAACTGTCTGCTGAGAAGAAAGCCCTTCCAACTCACCTCAAGAACCTGCACTCTTAATTACCTTAGTACCCAGAGAGCAGCTACTCCATTATCACTGGCTCAGTCACAAAGGCTGTCCCTTGAGCCATCTCCAAAAGGCTCAAGTAAGCTCTTGGCATAATTCATTAAGAAAGAGAAAAATATCAATGTAATTAACAAGAAAAAAGATTGTCTAAGCGTTTCCCAAAACAACATTCAAAATAAGGTCATCTGATACATATAAGATCTCTCTCAACTAACTCAAAATTATGAGGTTCCTCAAGTTGGCTGTCACATTCCTATAAAATACTAGCCTTTACAAAGGATGAGACCCCATACCTAGGAGGCCTTAACTGACACTCCCAGAGCAGGCACCTGGAACCCAAGGAGGTCCTTCTATTTCACATTCCAGATTCAGGACAGAGGGTTGGGCTCAAAGTTGACTCCTTTTCCCTAGGAGTCATACTCCATAGACTGTTCGTTATCTGAGCCAATAAAAACAGGCCACAATCAGCAGTTCCTACCTTGCTGGGAGAAAATGAGATGCAAAAGACAGGGCACAGGACAAGAATACCTTCCACAAACCAACACTGACTCCAGATGTAAAAGAACACACCTAAGAACTCTTTCATGCACTCCACATCAAAGTACTGTGTCCTTCTTTCAGAAATTATATACCTCCAAAACAAGTTTTCACCAATTAATCCTATTACTTCTGTACCTTTACTTCCAGTTATAAAGCTCAACACGCAGGCATTAAGAGCCAGTTAGCGCTGATTGCTGACATTCTGAGTATACAAAAAGGAATCGCTGTGGGCTATTAGCTCACCAAAGAATACAGCAGGTTCTAGAATGCTGTATTTACCACCAACATGTGAAAAAAAATCTCTCACAAAGGAAACGTATGCATCTAAAGTTTAAATACAGACTTTCCCCCACTATCACCTAGTCCTAACTCCAGATACGAAAAAGAGGACAAGGGTCCTGTTTCTAATTCCTCCTTTCTCAGGAAATAAGTGAAATTCTTCCCTTTAGTGTGTTATTTTGGCAAATGAAGTTTACTGGAGTATTGCATGTATACATTATTTAAGGGCTACATAAGTAATATTCATATATCACACAAATATATATTATAAACTTGAACTTCTAATTCTGATAGGATATATATGGTAAGCCCTAGAGCAACCACTAAAGAACAGTGAAAAAATCATTAAGGAAATTAAGGTGCTACATTAGAAAATGTCTAATTCATGCAAAAAAATGCAGTTAAGGTACAGAAGAAAAAAAAAAAAAGACCTGAGAGACAGAGAAAACTAGAAATAAAATGGCAGACATAAGTCCAATTATATCCATAACAGCATTAAATATGAAAGTAATAAACAATCCAATCAAAAGGTAGAGATTATCAGACTGGATAAAGTAGATAAGAGCCAACAAATGCCATCTACCAGAGACATATTTTAAATTTAAAGGTATAAACAGATTGAAAGTTAAAAAAAAAAAAGAGCGAAAAAGATATGTCGTGAAAGAAATGAAATTAGAGAAAATTCAATAATAAAAATTGGAGATTGCAATACCCATTCTTTAATAATGAAGAGAACAACTAGGCAGAAGATTAACACAAAATAGGAGACTTGAACAATATTATAAATCAATTAGATCTAACATAGAATAGTACCCACAACCACAACAAACTATGTTTTCTTCAAGTGCATATGAAACATTCTCCAGGATACCTCATATGCTAGGCCATAAAACAAACCTCAATAAATTTAAAATGACAGAAATCATACAAAGTATGTTTTCTGACCAAGTTTCTTTCTATTATTGGTTTCTAATTTCACTCTACTGTGGTCAGAGAATATACTTCATATTATTTCTATCATTTAAAACTTACTGAGATCTGTTTTATGGAAGAGTAAACTAAGCTTAATGCAAGCAGAAGGAAGATAATTTAAAAAAACAAGAATGGAAGTGAATGAAATACAGAATAGAAAAACAAAAGAGAAAATCAATAAAACCAAAAGCTGATTCTTTGAAAGATCAACAAAACTGACAAATCTTTAGCAAGACTAACAAAGAAAAAAGAGGAAATTCAAATTAGTAGAATCAGATATAAAAGAGAGCACATTACTACTTACCTTACAGATTAAAAAAAGATTATAAAGAAACACTATGAACAACTCTATGTCAATTAATTAGATCACTTAGACAAAATGAACAGATTCCTAGGAAGACAAAAATTACCAAAACTGACTCAAGAAATAGACAATTTGAATAGACCTATAACAAACAAAGACAGTGAATTACAACTTCAGAAAAACCACCTGTGAAAAAGAGTCCAGGCCCTGGTGGCTTCACTGATTAACTGTACCAAAGATTTAAAGAAGAATTAATACTAACTTTTCACAAAGTCTTCAAAAAACGAGATAGGATCACTTCCCCAACTCATTCTATGAGGCCAGCATTACCCTGATATCAAAATCAAAGATATCACCAGACAACCAGCAGTCAAGTAAGCAGATGCATAGGGATCACTGGGCAGCAAGGACTTGTTACCCAACCCAATCCTCCTGGTGTGCATTTCTCTGCTCCAGGCTATGGACCACAGACCGGACCCAGCAACATTTTTTCCCCAAACATCCCTGGATGAGGTAAAACTGCCAAGAGAGGACAGATTCCTCCTGAACACATGTGGGGACAGTTCTGAGCACCAGAATTAGCTTCCAAAGTTTACCTCAGGCTGGCCTTAGCCAGTGCAAACACCTTTTCACCATCATCGTCAGTCAATATCATAACCTTTGTGCAGGCATGACTGAAGTTTCTTTCCCCCTGCTCCTCACTGCCACCACAATAAAGGGACATCCCTAAGTAAGAGGAATAAAAATATGACAATATTTAAAACAAAAACAAACAATCTCCCCCAAAGCCCAAAGGCATCACAAGAAAAGAACACTACAGAGCAGTTTCTCTTATGAATATGGACACAAAAATTCTTCAGAAAAATATTAGCAATCTGAATTCAGCAACATATAGAAAGAATCATAAGCCATAAGTAAGTGAGATTTATCCTAGGAATACAAGATTGGTTTGATATCTGAAAATCAATTAAACCATATCAATAGCATAAGAAGCAAAAACCACATGACCATCTCAATAGGTGTACAAAGAGTGACAAAACCCAACACCCTCTTGAGGAGAAAAGGGAACACTCCTACCCTATTGGTGGGAATGTAAATTGGTACAGCCACTATGAAGAACAGTATGGAGGTTCCTTAAAAAACTAAAAACAGATCTGTCAAAAGACCCTGCAATCCCACTCCTGGGCATATGTTCCAGAGAAACATGATTTGAAAGGATACATGCACCCCAATGTTCATTGCAGCATTGTTTACAAAAGTCAATACATGGAAGCAACCTAAATGTCCGTTGAGAAAGGAATGCATAAAGAAGATGTGGTACATATATACAATGGAATATTACTCAGCCATTAAAAAGAATGAAATAACGCCATTTGTAGCAACATGGATGGGTCTAGAGAATGTCACACTGAGTGAAGTTAAGTCAGACAGATAAGGAGAAATATTGTATGATATCCCTTACATGTGAAATCTAAAAAGAAATTATACAAATGAACTTAAAAAACAGACTCAGACTTAGAAAATGAACTTATGTTTGCCAGGGGAAAGGGAATTTAGGGAGTTTGGGAAGGTTATGTATATACTGCCATATTCAAAATGGATAACCAACAAGGACCTACTATATAGCACATGGAACTCTACTCAATGTTATGTGCCAGCCTAGATGGGAGGGGGTTTTGAGGGAGAATGGATACGTGTATATGTATAGCTGAGTCCCTTCACTATTCACCTGAAATTACCACAACACTGTTAATCAGCTATATCCCAATACAAAACAAAAAGTTTATAAAGTTAAAAAAAAAACCAACACCCGCTCAAGGTAAAACAAAACAAGCACACACACACATACACACAAAACAAAACCAGAAACTATTAACGTAAATAGAAAGGAACTTCCTTAGCCTAAGAAAGGGCATGTATCAAAAAAATAAATAAATAAATAAATGCACAGCTGTTTGTAATAAAATATTAGAAAGAAAAAATTTTTAAATACCTATAATCTCTCCCAACCACAGATATGAACACATTGCTTAGTTTCCTTTCATACTCTCTTTTTCTTTCTTTCTGGCCCCTCCTCAAGGCATGACAGATAGATCTTAGTCACCCAACCAGTGATCAAACCAATGCCCCCTGCATCAGGAGCCCAGAATCTCAGCCACTGGACCACCAGGGAAGTTTAAAATAATATCATTTTGTATCTCTGGTCCCTTCTAAGTCCACATGAAGAGGAATGAATGTAACTGAAAAAAGTTGCATATGCATGAGACAAGTGCTCGGACCTGGTGCACTGGGAAGACCCAGAGGAATCGGGTGGAGAGGGAGGTGGGAGGGGGGATTGGGATGGGGAATACGTGTAAATCTATGGCTGATTCATATCAATGTATGACAAAAAATAATAATAATAATAATAATAAAAAATAAAATAAAATAAAATTTAAAAAAGTTGCATATGGAAGGTATTTGCTTGATTAGAATGAAGTCTTGTGCAGATCATCAGAACCAAGGCTGGTAAGACCCCAGATGTGCATATTCAGGACAGCAATTTTTTAAAAAGATAATAATAATGAACAATTACATAGCACTGACTATATGCCAGGCACTAGTCTTAAGTGCTTTTCAATACTGTCATTTAATCATCTCAACAATGACACAGGTTCCATTACTATCCTCACCTTACAGATGTGGAAACTCAAGCAAAAAGTGGTTAAATAACTTCTTCAAAGTAAGCAAGCAGTAGAGCTCAGACTCAAAGTCAGACAATCTAACTCCAGAGTCCCTGTTCTTAATCAAGCAGAGGAAAACCAAAAGGAATGAAGACATGCAGAAAAAAATGTGGAGTCTCCATTTTTATACCTTATCTGTTAAGTTCCAAACTCAGCCTGATTCAAATTTAGAAATTAGAGTTGTGGTTATCTCAAAAAGAACAAAGTGGGTGCTGGGCAAACTGGATCTCCAACTCCAAAAAAAACCACGAAATTGAACTCTATCCTTACACTATGTTAAAAACGTCACTCAAAATGGATCAAACAGCTAAATGTAAACGCTGAAACTATAATACTCTTCAAGAAACAGGGGAAAAGCTTCATGACTTGCACTGGCAACGATTTCTTGGATATAACACCAAAAGCACTGACAACAAAAGAAAAAATGGATGGAAAGGACGAAAGTATTTGCAAACTGTAAGGCAGGATATTGGTATCCAGAATACATAAAGAATTTCTAAAACTCAACAACAACAACAACAAAACACAATTTAAAAACCCGCAAAGGACTTGAGTAGACATTTCTCCAAGGAAGATACACAAATTTGGGCTAATAAGCACATGAAAAGATACTCAACACTACTAGTTATCAGGGAATTGCAAATCAAAACTCACAGTGAGATACACTTCATACTTATAGGGATGGTTGTGATTTTAAAAAACAGAAAATAACAAGTGCTGGCAAGACTGGAGAAATTGGAAACTTTGTGTATCATTGATGGAAATGTAAAATGGTGTGGCTGCTGTGGAAAAAGGTATGATGGTTCTTCAAAGTATTAAAAATAGAATTACCATATGGCCCAACAATCCAACTTCTGAGTATATACCTGAAGTGAAAGCATAGCCTCAAATATCTGTACACCCATGTTCATAGCAGCACTATTTACAATAGCCAAAAGGTGGAGGATGCAACCATTTATCAATGGATAAATGCATAAAGAAAATGAAATAAATAAATACACACACACACGATGAAATACTGAATTTTGTCTTTAAAACAAGGAAAGAAATTCTGATATATGCTATGACATGGGAGAACCTTATGGATATTATGCTAAGTAAAAAAGCCAGTCACAAAAGGACAAATAGTGTATAATTCCTCTTATATGAAGTTTCTAGAGTAGACAGAAAGTAGAATGGTGATTGCCAGGACTTGGGAAGAGTAGAGAATGAAGAATTATTGCTTAATGAGTACAATTTCAGTCGGGGAAGATGAAAATGTTCTGGAGATGGTTGGTGGAGGTGATGGTTGCACAACAGTGTGAATGTACTTAATGCCTCAGAACTGCAGACTTAAGGGTTAAAAACGGTAAATTTTATGTAACAAATATTTGTTCACAATTTTTTTTAAAAAGCAAAGTGGAAGTCAGGTTGCAGTAAAGAAGGGTTTTATATGCTAAAGTAACACTTTAAAATCACAGCAGCCCCAATTTTAAAAAATCTTAATATTTCATTATATATATCTGCATCTCCTAAACCAAGACTTCTTTACTGCACTGCAGTTGACCAAGTTCAGACCTAATGCAAAAACCTCTCTTTGCAGCATAAACCAAGTTAGGGCAAAAGAGATGATAAATCACATGAGATTCAGTGTTTGGTTTTTCATTTCTAGCTGCTACAGTCTTAAGAGATTGGGGAACAGCAACTGTTAGAATAATATGTAATGTTCCCAGCCACTGGGGAAACAATATTGCAGCAGCCTCATTATGGTGCTTTGTTTTAATCTGCATAATGCTTTTCATCCTCTGTAATGTGAGATCTGCAGGGTCTGGTTAACAGAAGAAAGGTCATTACTGATAAGTTCTGATCCCGGGAATAATTTGAGCCTGCCTGTCACTTTGGAGTAGACAACTGGATGTACTCCTTGCTACTCAAGAGTGATCTGCCCAATACTTCTGGCTCCTAACATTAATCATATTAGTCCATATTTACTATTCACTAGACTAGGTTGCATCTTTCAGCTGAAGTGCTTGCTGTCAAACTGCTCCTCCTCTCATCAGTATCCATTCTGATAAGAGAGCTGTGACTAAGAGGCAAATTTTGCAGCCCAAACAGGTGCATGCTGCTGCTGCTGCTGTTAAGTCACTTCAGTCGTGTCCAACTCTGTGCGACCCCATAGACATCAGCCCACCAGGCTGCCCCGTCCCTGGGATTCTCCAGGCAAGAACACTGGAGTGGGTTGCCATTTCCTTCTCCAATGCGTGAAAGTGAAAAGTCAAAGTGAAGTCGCTCAGTCGTGTCCGACTCTTAGCGACTCCATGGACCACAGCCTACCAGGCTCCTCTATCCATGGGATTTTCCAGGCAAGAGTACTGGAGTGGGGTGCCATTGCCTTCTCTGGAACAGGTGCATGAGCAAAGGGATTTTAGGGAATTTTGCCTGGCTGAGACCCTTTCCAATCCTAACTCTATGGCCATCAATAGTGAATGTACCCTCCCTGATTACTGCCTGAGGGTGTTCCACACCTCCCTCTCTATGACATTCAGAATTCTGTACATAGCCCACTCCAAAGGGTATTATTCTCAATGAATCCCTTTAGTCAGAGGCTGCTGAATTTTTATGTTCCTTAGAGTCCCCAGCAGAGTGTACATTTAAAGCATTCTTTTTTTTTTGAGGGAGTATTTTCTAGGATGAAAGAACACAGCTACATAAGCACTAAGCAGGAGGGGAGAGCACACTTCAGCATCGGAACAAAAAGATCACTGGAGCAAACAGAGGACAGCAGGCAAACTCACCAGGTGAACAGTTAAGAGAGGCTTACAAAGAAATGCACTTAATTCTCATTCCAAACCACAAGCTTGTCACTAACCCCAGCAATATCTAAATAGTCATTCTCTAAGACCAACTAAACTTTGGCTTAATGCATTTCAAATAAAGGGGAAAATTAATATATTAACCACAGAGTTCAAACCTTATCTACCTTAAGAAAATCACAGATCAGGAGAAAAGCCCATTTGCAGTGATTCAGTCTCTGTTTCTGTGAGCAACCAGAGAATAGGATTGTGTACTTGGTGCTAATAAAATGCTCATTAAGTGAAAAGCATTAAGATGTTAACATGAAGAGGTTCATTAAGGGCTTCAAATTACTTACCTTGAAAGTTGTTTGGCTAGATGAAGGTCAGATTTCAGTCTAACATTTTTCTTTTTCTCTTTTGACTAATTAGGTTAAAAGTCAGCAGACGTCTTCCCTAAAGTACAAGGCCTCACTGGGGTAGCCTGCTCAGTAGTGGCAGGAAATACTTAGCATAGAAGTGTCCAAGCAAAAGTTTCAAATGTTTTCCTTCTAGCCTTGCACATAGTCCCTCAGAGTACTTTTCCTTTGTGGATCAGTAGATCTGTGAAGGCAGCTAAAGTAACAATTATATCAAATGGAATTTTAAAGGTGGAGCCATACTATTTTATTTTCCTTGTGGCAAAGCAATGGAACATCCCTAGAGGGGAAGGAACAAACATAGGGCCCTGTATATTAATGACATCAGGTGTTTCAATAAAAATAGCAGTTTCTAAGCAGCTGCATTTTAAGAATCTCTCTGAAGGATTAAACAGGAAGAGAGAGACAAATTGTTTAAACACAAATAACTTTGACAATTAAAGAACTAGCATGACTAAGCCACGAAAGACAAGTGAAAAGCAAACAGACTGACACTTGAGCAAATTTAGGCCTCCAAGCAAGCGGAAGTATTTTTAATTTTCAGTCACAATCTAAACTCCCCCCCAAAAAAAGGTCTGCAGTCTTCCTGCAGCTTTTCATTTGCTAGTGAGATACTGTTAGGGTTGCCATTTACATGCAGTACATTCCAGAAGGTTCCAAAGACATAACTTGTAGCTGTCATCAACTGGCAAACCAGTCTCGGAGGCTCTTCCAGCTGTTAGGTGTCTGAAAATTTCACATGCAACCTAATCCCTTCCCATGATTATCAAAGAACATACTAGAGAAGAGGTGGCTAAGTTTGTTCACTCTGCCTTAGAATCCTTTTCAGGGGCTTCCCCAGTGGTCTAGTGGCTTCAATCACTGGTTGTGGAAGTTCTGCATGCCTTGAGGTGCAGCCAAATTTAAAAAAGATCCTTTCCACGTGTTGGATCAGCACAAATAACCTTTACAAACAACAGAGGTAAATGTCATATACCATCACCATTTTATTGAAGCCTTTATAAACTCTATCTTTGATACTCAACTTGGGCCAGAAGTTAAATGTCCCGTAGTATCCCAGGGAAACCCACAGGTCCAATTTTCTGACTGTCTCTTGTTTTCTAAACCACCAGAAGTTAAGAGTGTCACAGATGTACAACACAAGGCTCTTAAGGAGCAAAGCTAAGGAACAGAAGGCAGCACTCATTACCACTGGCTGGATCACAACCTTGTAGTGGCAAAGGGGCCTGCGTAACTCAATGAAGCGATGAGCCATGCTGTGCAGGGTCTCCCAAGATGGACAGGTCATAAAAGAGAGTTCTAACATGTCCACTGGAGGAGGGAATGACGAACCACTCCAGTATTCTTGCCTCAAGAACCCCATGAACAGTATAAAAAGACAAAAAGATATGACACCGGAAGAGGAGCTCACCAGGTCAGAAGATGTCCAGTATGCTACTGGGGAAGAGTGGAGAAATAGCTCCATAAAGAATTAAGAGGCTGGGCCAAAGCAAAAATGATGCACAGTTGTGATTGTGTCTGGTGATGAAAGTAAAGTCTGATGCTGTAAAGAACAATATTGTACAGCAAAGGACTGATGCTGAAACTGAAGCTCCAATACTTTGGCCACCTGATGTGAAAAGCTGACTCACTATAAAAGACCCTGATGCTGGAAAAGATTGAGGGCAAGAGGAGAAGGGGACGACAGAGGATGAAATGGTTGGATAGTGTCACTGACTCAATGGACCTGAGTCTGAACAAATTCTGGGAGACAGTGAAGGACAGGGAAACCTAGCATGCTGCAGCCCATGGGATCACAAAGAGTCAGACAGGACTGAGCGACTGAACACAACAATAGTGGGAATGCAAACTTCTTAGGCATACCACATTTTTGCCCTCAGAGAAAAGAATACTCCTTGGACCATTGTTATTCAAAGCATCAAAGCCTACCCACAAAGAAAAGCAAAACATCTTTTAAGGGTAACATATTAACATATATAAAAGGGATAAATGAAGACACACATAGGAAACATTCTAAGTGCTCAAAATGCTAACCCGGAAAACAGCATGGCAATTCCTCAAAATACTAAACATAGGTGTGCTCCACACCCACCAGAGGCACTCAGAGGGCTCAAACAAAACCTTGTGCGCACCAGGACCCAGATACCGCACAGAGACTGAGCCAGACCTGCCTTTGAGTGTTTGAGTGTCTCCTGCGAAGGCATGGGTCTGAAGTGGCCTGCTGCGGGGACAGGGGCTCTGGCTGCAGCAGACCTGGGTCATGCAGCGTGTGGCATAAGCCCTTTTGGAGGAGGTCGCAATTAGTTCCACCACAGAGCTGCCGAGCAGACTGCAGAACAATTATACCAAAGAAATTCTCGCACTGTTAAGAAAGTTACAGGACCCACAACAGATTTTCCAACCTGGGGATCCAGCAAAGAGATTGAGAACCCCCAGGGAATTTGACTTTGGAGGTCAGTGGGATTTGATTACAAAACTTTCACAGGACTGGGTAAACAGGCTCTTGGAGGGTACAAACAAAACCTTGTGCACACCAGGAGCCAAGAGAAAGGAACGGTGTCCTCACAAGAGACTGAGCCATAGGTGACTGTCAGTGTCCAAGAGTCTCTGGCGGAGGCATGGGTCGACAGTGACCTGCTGCAGGGTCGGGGCACTGAATACAACAGTGCATACACAAGTCCTTTTGAAGGAGGTGCCATTACCTTCATTACCCCTACCATAGTTTGGCCTCAGGCCAAACAACTGGAAGGGAACACAGCCCCACTAATCAACAGAAAATTGGATGAAAGATTTACAGAGCATGGTCCCACCCATCAGAACAAGACCCAATTTCCCCAACAGTCAGTCGCTCTCATCTGGAAGCTTCCGTAAGCCTCTTATCCTTATCCATCAGAAGGCCGAAAGAATGAAAACCACAATCACAGAAAACTAACCAAACTGATCACATGGACCACAGCCTTGTCTTAACTCAATGAAACTATGAACTATGCTATGTAATGCCACCCAAGGACAGGTCATAGTGGAGAGTTCTGACAAAACATGGTTCACTAGAGAAGGGAATGGCAAACCACTTCAGTATTCTTGCCTTGAGAACGCCATGAACAGTATGAAAAAGCAAAAAGGTATGACACTGAAAGATGAACTCCCCGGGTCAGTGGGTGTCCAATATGCTACTGAAGAAGAGTGGAGAAATAACTTCAGAAAGAATGAAGAGGCTGAGCCAAAGCAAAACAATGCCCAGTTGTGACTGTGACTGATGATGGAAGTAAAGTCCGATGCTGTAAAAAACAATATTGCATAGGAACCTGGAATGTTAGGTCCATAAATCAAGGTACATTGGAAGTAGTCAAACAGGAGATGGCAAGAGTGAACATTGACATTTTAGGAATCAGTGAACTAAAATGGACTGGAATGGGCGAATTAAATTCAGATGACCTTTATACCTACTACTGTGGGCAAGAATCTCTTAGAAGAAATGGAGTAGCCATCATAGTCAACAAAAAAATCCAAAATACAATACTTGGGTGCATTCTCAAAAATGACAGAATGAAAAAAAAAAAAAAATGACAGAATGATCTCTGTTTCTTTCCAAGGCAAACCATTCAATAGCACAGTAATCCAAGTCTATGCCCCAACCAGTAGTGCTGCAGAAGTTGAACGGTTCTATGATGACCTGCAAGACCATCCCCAAGAAAAAGAACATCCTGAAAAAAAAGAAATGCAAAAAGGCAAAATGGTTGTCTGATGAGGCCTTACAAATAGCTGAGAAAAGAAGAGAAGCTAAAGGCAAAGGAGAAAAGGAAAGATATACCCATTTGAATGCAGAGTTCCCAAGAATATCAAGGAGAGATAAGAAAGCCTTCCTCAGTGATCAATGCAAAGAAATACAGGGAAAAAACAGAATGGGAAAGACTAGAGATCTCTTTGAGAAAATCAGAGCTACCAAGGTAAAATTTCATGCAAAGATGGGCACAATAAAGGACAGAAACGGTATGGACATAACAGAAGCAGAAGATATTAAGAAGAGGTGGCAAGAATACACAGAAGAATTATACAAAAAAGATCATGACCTAGATAACCACCATGGTGTGATCACTCACCTAGAGCCAGACATCCTGAAGTGCGAAGTCAAATGGGCCTTGGGGAGCATCACTACAAACAAGGCTAATGGAGGTGATGGAATTCAGCTGAGCTATCTCAAATCCTAAAAGATGATGCTGTGAAAGTACTATACTCAATATGCTAGCAAATTTGGAAAACTCAGCAGTGGCCACAGGACTGGAAAAGGGCAGTTTTCATTCCAACCCCAAAGAAAGGCAATGCCAAAGAATGTTCAAACTACTGCACAATTGCACTCATCTCACATGCTAGCAAAGTAATGCTGAAAATTCTCCAAGCAAGGCTTCAACAGTAGGTGAAGCGAAAACTTTTGAGATGTTCAAGCTGGTTTTAGAAAAGGCAGAGGAACCAGAGATCAAACTGCCAACATCCATTGGATCATAAGAAAAGCAAGAGAGTTCTAGAAAAACATCTACTTCTGCTTTATTGACTATGCCAAAGCCTTGGACTGTGTGGATCACAACAAACTGTGAAAAATTCTTAAAGAGATGGGAATATCAGTCCACTTTACCTAGGACTTCCCTGATAGCTCAGTTGGTAAAGAATCTGCCTGCAATGCAGGAGACCCTAGTTCGATTCCTGGGTTGGGAAGATCCACTGGAGAAGGGATAGACTACCCACTCCAGTGTTCTTGGGCTTCCCTTGTGGCTCAGCTGGTAAAGAATCTGCCTGCAATGTGGGAGACCTGGGTTTGATCCCTGGGTTGGGAAGATCCCCTGGAAAAGGGAAAGGTTACCCACTCCAGTATTATGGCCTGGAGAATTTGAATCCTGGACTGTATAGTCCATGGGGTGGCAAAGAGTTGAACATGACTTTCACTTTCACTTTACCTGCCTCCTGAGAAATCTGTATGCATGTCATGAAGAAACAGTCAGAACTGGACATGGAACAATGGACTGGTTCCAAATTGGGAAAGGAGTACATCAAGGATGTATATTGTTCCCCTGCTTATTAAACTTATATGCAGAGTACATCAGGTGAAATGTTGGGCTGGATGAAGCACAAGCTGGAACCAAGATTGTTGGGAACAATACCAATAACCTCAGATACACAGATGACAGCACCCTTATGGCAGAAAGTGAAGAGTAACTGAAGAACCTCTTCATGAATGTGAAAGAGGAGAAAGAAAAAGCTGGCTTAAAACTCAACATTCAAAACACTGAGATCATGACATCCGGTCCCATCATTTCATGGCAAATAGATGGGGAAATGATGGAAACAATGACAGACTTTATTTTCTTGGGCTCCAAAATCACTGCAGATGGTGACTGCAGCCATGAAATTAAAAGATGCCTGCTCTTTGGGGAAAAAGCTATGACCAACCTAAACAGCATATTAAAAAGCAGAGACATTACTTTGCCAACATAAGTCCATCGAATCAAAGCTATGGTTTTTCCAGTAGTCATGTATGGATGTGAAAGTTGGACCATAAAGAAAGCTGACAGCCAAAGAATTGATGCTTTTGCACTGTGGTGTTGGATAAGACTCTTGAGAGTCCCTTGGACTGCAACAAGATCAAACCAGTCAATCCTAAAGGAAATCAGTCCTGAATATTCACTAGAAAGACTGATGCTGAAGCTCAAGTTCCAATACTTTGTCCACCTGATGCAAAGAACTGACTGATTAGAAAAGACCCTGATGCTGGGAAACACTGAAGGCAGGAGGAGAAGGGGACGACAGAGTATGAGATGGTTGGATGCCATCACTGACTCGATGGACATGAGTTTGAATAAGCTCCAGGAGTTGGTGATGGACAGGAAAGCCTAGCGTGCTGCAGTCCATGGTGTCGCAAAGAGTCAGACATGACTGAGCAACTGAACTGAGGTGTGCTCAGTTGCTCAATTGTATCTGACTCTGGGTGCCACATGGACTCTAGCCCACCAGGCTCTTCCATCCATGGAATTTTCCAGGCAAGAATACTGCAGTGCTTGCCACTTCCTACCCTAGGGGATCTTCCAGACCAAAGGATTCAACCAGCATCTCTTGTGTCTCCTGCATTGGCATTCGGATTCTTTACCACTAGCGCCACCTGGGAAGCCCCATTAAATATGGTTATTGTTCAGATGCTCAGTCATTTCCAACTCTTTGTGACCCCATGGACTGCAGCATGCCAGCCTTCCTTGTCCATCATCAACTCTCAGAGTTTGCTCAAACTCATGTCTGTTGAGTTGATGATGCCATTCAACCATCTCGTCCTCTGTTGCCCCCTTCTCCTCCTGCCCTTAACCTTTCCCAGCATCAGGGTCTTTTCCAGTGAGTCAGCTCTTCGCATCTATCCATTAAACATAGGCTTACTACACAATCCACCAATTCTACTTCTGGGTATAGTTGCAAAAGAAGCAAAAGCAGGAACTGAACAGATATTTGTACACCCATGTACAAATAGCCAAAAACACAACAACCAAAAGGTGGAAGCAATTCACTTGGGATCTCATCAATGGATGATGGATAAATAAAACGTGGCACCTATATACTTGGAATATTACTCAGCCTAAAAAGGAAGGAAATTCTGACAAGTGCTACATTGGCGATGAACTGTAAAGATATTATGCTAAATGAAATGACCAGTATTTTATAGTTTTCTAAGTACTATAACATACATAAGTCTGACAACTGCTTCTCTATAAAACAACTGATATCCTCATGACCTCCATTTTATAGATAGTAGGAAGAGGTCCAAAGATAAGTTGCTCAAGGTCACATATTAAGTGGTAGAGACAAAAATTAAAAACCCAGTTTTTGTAACTCAAATTCCCATGCTCAAGCTCCTTTCAATACATCATACTGAGTTTTCTGCTTACCTCCATAGTAACACTAAAGAAGGAGGAGTTACAATATAAAAGAAAGAGCCCTGGATTTGGAATTAGAAGAACTATGATTAATCCTCAGATTTGACACACAAGAATTGTGAGACTTTTTGCAATTCAAATATCTTCAAGACTTAAGTTTCCTCATTAGTTAAAAAGTATACTCTATAGGGTTTGATGACTGAAGAAGACAGCAATTTTTGAAAGAGCAGTACCTAGTTTCGCACTTTCTAAATGAAAATAAATTTTAAAAAGGAAAAAAGTAAACTTCTGCAGGCTTAGCATCACCAATATATTCCCCTGATCTGGTGTTAGTGTAATAAGTGATATTCTAAAACATCTTTCCAGTAATCTCTTGAAAAAACTGACTGGATCTTTGATATTTTCTACATATATTCCAAGTCTAATTCATTAGCAACAGTGAAGATGATATAATTACTGTCTGCAGCAAGTTCATCAAGAAGTTTGAGGAATGAAAATGAAGGTATAGGCCTGACTTACAAAGAGAACCATGTCATGGTTATAGGCATCTGCTCTAAGCCCAGGCCAGTCCTTTCTGGTGTATTCAGAAAAAGGACAGGTCAATAGTTTTAAGTCAGCTGTTTGATGGTCCCTGGGAAGAATAAGGACAGCAGCCAAACCAGAAGCCACTGAAAGGAAAAGCAACAATGCAGAAGATAAAGGAAGCATAAAAGACTGTGATCAAGGAAACAAGCCCCAGATGAAAAGGCACTGTCTGAAAACCCTAAGTAAATACATGAATAAACACAACATAAATTATACCCATATGCACTTCATTCTGTAGTCCAGAATCTGGTGTTTCTTTCAAACACCCACATTTGTCATACTGTCCTTCAGTCACAAAGGACTCTTTAGGAGAAGGCAGTTTGTAATTCCTGATTCCTACACAAAGTCACATTTATCATAAGGATTTACTACAGTATTTGGCTTATTTGCTAGATGCAAATATACATGAAGGTGTGAGATTTATAAAACCATGTTTGCTGCAAAATGTCTCTGGGGGTCAGGTAAGGCAAATCAACCTTCAATACCCTCAATGCAATCTTGTTAGCACATCTCACCTACCTGCTCCCTCACCCCCGCCCTCCCAAAACACACATTTCACACTTTTTCTTTTGTTCCCAGACTTGTCAAACACTAGTGAGTCACTGCAGGGACAGGACATTTTATCTTAAAAGAAAGGGGTGGGAAGAAAAGAAAGATATAGAAATAAATATTGAATCTCAGCTCTGTCACAAATTAGAATCTATACCAAGTTGTAAATGTGCATTACTATTACTGGGAATGTCTGGCAAAACTTACATCTGGAGCTAAATCAAGTTTCCCCATCTGTTGGGTTTGCCTCTTCTACTCAATGTTAATTTTTCAATTGTTTGCAAGAGCAATATAATAACTGCTGAGAAAATAAAAAATGATAGGCACAAAGGGAGCGAGGAATGTAACACAAGTCAGCTTTAGGTTTCAAGACACTGAAAGCACATTCTCTCCATTTACAAACAGCTCTCTCCTGTGAGTGTGTGCTATTTTCTCAAGACCCTAAACCAACTCCATGTCTGACTCAATTTTATCCAATACATATAGCACTCTGTAATTGCCATGCTGTTTCATAAGGAACCTAAAATGACTTAGCCCCATGAGCTCCATTTGGCTCTGTTTACCACAAATAGATATAGCCATGTAAAGCAAAACGTCAAAAGTTCCAGATCCCATGAGTCATTCATTCAACTCATGCAGAAAGGCAGAAAAAAATTTCCAGAGAAAAGCTTTCAGATGGCCTATACACAGAAACTACTTTGGCAACAAAGAGGCCTGAAAAGGGTTTCCAACTATCTCCTGATAAGAAAATTCATAAACGAGCAAATTCTGTGAGCTATTTCAATATGACAAAATGAAAGTCACATGCATTCCTGCTTTTCTTGATCAAATACGAAAATTTCTTCCACTCCTACAGACATCAGGGCTTAAAATAGTAGTGATGTTCACATTTCACTTAGAAAGGTACAATAAACCTCAGGATTAACCACAGAACTCTGAAAGAGATAAACCCTCACTTCTTACCTGATATTAACCAACGCGTGAGTCACCTTGCTAGCTGCTTCTTTCCACTGGCCTGCATTGGTAGAAAGCCTCAGGACTGTAAAAAAGGAAAGAACAAAGATGTGTCAGACCACTGGTATAAAACAAATATGAGGAGTGAAGACACAATGCAGAATATCACTATTGGAAAAACCAAATGGAGTGTGTGCCAATCTTCTATTTAAGACATTCTAATGTAGAGAAAAAATATAAGGGCTTATTCTCAACTATCTTTCCCGCAATTTTTTTCCTTTCTTTCACTTTCTATCAAAATATTCTACTCCTCTGCCTTGGGTTTCCCTCTCTCCACTCCCCACTAAAATGTTTCCATACTTAGTTTTTGCATTCAGTTAAAATCTACACTGGAGTGGTGATGTGAGGGTAACCTGATTGCCACATTAATCATTTCCCTAACAGCTGAGCCGATTTAGTGGAATCGGCCAGCTGAGTTAGTGTCCCTACCTGTTCCACATACAGTATATCTTTTTCCTACAGGTCTAAACTGGGTCAAATAGGATAAATAATCTTGTCAGACAGAGGATGGTCATGTTTCAATCAAACAGTAATCTACTTTAGCTCCCTTGACTTAACTGTGTGACCTGCAACATGAATCAACTGGAATATTCTTCCCTTCTCTGACCAAAGTCTTACACCCTTACTCACAGAAGGGATGATGGAAATATAGTTCCCAGGTGGTGCTAGTTGTATAGAACCCGCCTGCCAATGCAGGAGACGTAAGAGACTTGGGTTTGATCCCTGGATTGGGAAGATACTCTGGAACCCACTCCAATATTCTTGCCTGGAGAATCCCATGAACAGAGGAGCCAGGTGGGCTATGGCCCACAGGGTCACAAAGAGTCAGACATGACTGAAGCAATTTAGCACAAACACATGCATATTCTCTACCAGCTATGAGCTTCAGGGCCACACATTACAGTACCTATACTCTTTCAGAAGAGAGACAAACCAGCACAAGCGTTCCTTGAAAGAACAAGCATACAGTGGGCACTCTAAGTATATATTTTTAATGAGTGAATAACGAATATGAACTAAACATGTAGAGAGTCTACTATGTGCCAGAAACTAGACAAAGAATATATACAATACAGCACACATATGAGACTCAGAGGAGACAAACAATTAATCAATCAAGTTCATTCACAGAACTGTAAGTAATGGGGCTAGAATTTAAACCTGGAGGGAATGGTCCTACAGCCTGTACTTGATACACTGAGTGGTTAAGAGTGTGAACTCTGAAGCCAACTGTTGGTGTCCAAGTCTAGCCTTTGCCACTTACTAGAGAAAAACAGCAATACTTACATGAAAGGATTATTATGAAAATCAAGTAAGTTATATATATATAAAACCTTAGATCAGTACCTGGCACACAGTAATTGTTACATAAGTATTAGTATTAGCTCTTATTCATTAAATAGACTGTCTTTCAAACAAATGCAGGAATATACTTAAGACTTTCACAGAGGAGAAAGTTAGTTAGTTAAGTTAATCAGAGCCTAACATTAAAAAGCGTGTAACCAATCTGCTTAGGTACCATCACTACCAACTCCTGACCAGTATTCCTCTAGCAAGAGTAGTAGTAGCAGCCGCTGTCCTAGAGGGAGGGCATATAGCTGTTATAGGGAAAGAAAACTCATCTGGCTGCTCTGCATCTATTTCAGCAATATTTCATTTTTATAAATTCATCCAATTTTACGAAAGAGAAGATGGAAGCCTTAATAAAACATTATCAGAGTGCTGCTTTCCTAATTTACAAGATTTAGTGCAGGGGAACTCAGTTTCAAGTTAGAGCTTTTCAGTCTCAACTGAGGGTTTCATTAAGTGTATGCACAAATTTATTCATGAATGAACAAAACTGTTTCAAGCAGGTCAGGCATATTTTTTTCAACTCAGTTGCAAAAACTGTTTAGATATATCCGTTTTCCACTAGACCCTCCACTAAATCATAAATTCTCTGATGGTGAGGATCTAGTATTTGTGGAATTGAGCTGAATTTTACTCCCCTTACCTCAGAGAGGTATTCAACTCTGTTCATGGATTATTTCTCTGTTAACATCTTGTCACTTCTGTTCCTTAGTGAACAGGCACCCAGATGTCCTCATCACTGCATTTCCAAGGGAAACAAGCTTTCCAAGTCATTGGCTTTTACATTCTTTTCTAAGTTCCCAAATTTAAACACAAAATTATCTCGAAATGCCCAAACGCCTCAAGCTAAGGTTATCATTTAGGTAGTACAAAGTATGATACACAAAAACAGCATACCATGCAGCCATTTAAAAAAGAGACTTAAGTAATAGCAAAAACTGGAAACAACCATAATTTTCATGAAAGGAAAGAATGGTTCAATAAACTGTACCCGCACTATGGAAAAACAGAGAGGGGGGGGAAGAGAGAAAGAAACTTAAGAAAACTACCAAAAAAAAAAAAAAATACAAAAATGTTCTATAATAGTTAAAAAAAAGAAGTAAGATAACATGATCACAATTATGTAAAACTACGCATAAAGTAGACTAATGCGTCCATGCATGCTAAGTAACATGATCACAATTATGTAAAACTACGCATAAAGTAGACTAATGCGTCCATGCATGCTAAGTCACTTCAGTTGTGTCTGACTCTTTGCGACCCCTGTGGACCATAGCCCACCAAGCTTCTCTGTCCATGGGATTCTCCAGGCAAGAATACTTGAACAGGTTGCCGTGCCCTCCTCCAGGGGATTTTCTCAACCCAGGGATCAAATCCACATCCTTTACATCTCTTGCGTTAACAGGGGGTTTCTTTACCACTAGCACCACCTGGGAAGCCCGTATAAAAATAGTGGTCATACTAGAAAGGAGAGATTGTATTAAATAAAAAAAATTTGCACCTTGTTTTTTCTTTAGTACTGGTAATTAACTTTTTCTAAAAGGAAAAAAAACAGTTCAAAATATGGTATCATTTATGGTTCAGGGTAGCTTGTGTCGAGGTCCTTCCTTGTCAGTGGATATCACTGCAAGTAGCTTAATTGCCATAGGAATATTAAATGTGTGTCTTTATCAAGAGTCTCCCTCTGCTAGCCATGATGAGGTAACAAGATATAATCAACCCGTCTACCATAAACAAGAAAAAACTGAACAAAATATAAGAAACAACAACTTTCAGACATTGGACAATGGGTATACAGAACTGTGATCCTTGAAGATGGAAAACAAACAAGGCGAGCCCAAGAATTATCCCAGCTTACTGTGTGAAAAAGTTTCCAATCTACAGGGCAAAGAGGAGGAACTTAAACAGAATCCAGAAACTTGCCAAATCAAAGACACAGAGATCAGCAACTGGACAGGCCAAAGAACCTAGAATTTGTGGGGTAGAGTACTGTAGAGGAGGGAGTTTAACAGGGTATTCTATAAGTTTGTAGAGGGGTCCTCTTACATCTTCTGCTGAGCACTGATCTACATGTAAGAAAGGGAAAACTACTCAAGCCTGGGGGTAAAGAACCACTGGAAAAGAGAAGAAACTGTAGAGCTCATGGAAGGCTCTACAAACAAAATAATTTGCATTTCCACCAGCAAGAGTAGAAAAACCTACTAATATATGAATTATCAGGAAGAATCTTCAGATGGGTACTGCATTAGTGATCTGGCCAAATTAGCCTATAATAAAAGTTGCTCTTAACCCAACTTGCTGCTACTGCTGCTAAGTCGCTTCAGTCGTGTCCGACTCTGTGCGACCCCATAGATGGCAGCCCACCAGGCTCCCCCGTCCCTGGGATTCTCCAGGCAAGAACACTGGAGTGGGCTGCCATTTCCTTCTCCAGTGCATGAAAGTGAAAAATGAAAGTGAAGTCGCTCAGTCGTGACTGACTCTTAGCGACCCCATGGACTGCAGCCCACCAGGCTCCTCTGTCCATGGGATTTTCCAGGCAAGAGTACTGGAGTAGGGTGCCATTGCCTTCTCCTAACCCAACTTAATAACCCTTAAAAGCAAATCCTAAAAGGATGAAACTGATTCCACACAACATAACTGCATTCCAGAACAAAGTCTAATATTATATAAAGGAACATAATAAAATCAAACCTTACAACATTAACATCACAATGTTCAAAATCCAATTTAAAAATTACCAGCATTCAAGAAGTAGAAAAGGGTCTTCCCTGGTGGTCCAGTGGTTAAGAAAACACCTTGCAGAACTATACACAATATTTTATAATAACCTATAGTGGAAAAGAATCTAAAAAAGAATACACATATGTATACACACACACACACACAAATCACTTTGCTCTATACCTGAAACTGATACAACATTGTAAATCAACTGTTTCAATAAAAATTTTTCAAAAAAAAAAAAAAGAATCCACCTTGCAGTGCAGGGGACACGGGTTCAATCCCAGGTCAGAGAACTAAGATCCCACTAGAGAGTCCATGTGCTGCAACCAAAGATCCCACATGATGCAATGAAGACCCTATGTGCCACAACTAAGATCCAATGCAGCCTAATTAATTAATTTTAAAAACCCAAAGAAGCCAGAAAAACATAACCCATAAGCAGGAGAAAAATCAGTCAATAAAACAGACCTAGACATGAAGAGAGATGATGGAGTTAGTGGGAAAGGACATTAAAACAGCTACTGTAAATATGCTCCATATGTTCAGGAAGGTACCAAGTAAAAAGAAAACCTGTGTTCACATATAGCTGTGTACAAAAATGTTTACAGAGGTTTTATTTACAATCCCTAAAAAACTGGAAACTTTCTAAATGTCCTTCCACTGATAAGTGAATAAGCTAAACTGGCATATTCCCATAATGCAATATTACCCCATAATAAAAAGGAACAAACTACTGATACATGCATCAACATGGATAACTTCAAACATATTACTACGTATAAGAAGCCAGACTCAAAAAATGGTATGATGTCATCTATATACTATTTTAGAAAAGGCAAAATCATGGGGACAAGGAATAGATCAGTGGTTGCTAGAAAATGGCTTGGAGCTGATCTCACAGGAGTGGGTGGAGGAGTTGATCTCACAGGAGTACAAAGAGAGAAGTTTTTGAGATGGTAAAACTCTTCTAAATCTTGATTTTCTGTGATTATACTTCTATATGCATATGCTGAAATTCAGAACAATACATTAAAAACGGTGAATTATACCATATATGTAAATTATACTTCAAAAAACCTGACTAAAAAATACATTTTTTTCTACCTGAAGTTTCATCATACTTTACACAAAATGGAGTACTGAAACATGCCACCTTCTACTATTTGTTGTGTTTCATTAAGTAAATATTCACTTTCCTCTTTGTACTTTCTTAGTACATCTGAGCATTCCCAGATATCCTTTCTTCTCTTGTTGCTGTAGCTGCAAACGTTGATCTCATTTGACTGTGTACACAGCTCAACTGCGCAGGTAAATCAGACATCTATAAAACACCTCCCCCACTCCAACTCTCCTTCCTTTCCTCACTGAAAGACCTCTTTATTCATCCATTAATGGGTACTAAAGCCTCTGGGGCAGCTCTTCACCCTTAGAAAATTCTATATTCTTGAAAACAAGAACACTAGTAAAAGCCGGGTAGATGCAAACCACACCAGGGTACACTGAGAACATTCTGCCAATGGGAAATTTGCTAGAGGGCTCTCATGGAAGACTTCCTAGCTCCAAATAAAAAAAAAAAAGACGTGTGACTTGATATGACAATGGGAACCTCTTATTCTGAGGGGAGCTGACATGATGCTAAAGCTATTACACTGAGAATGAGAAAGCAGGGAAATAGAAAAAAAAAATTTCCTCCTAGGCAATCCTTCTTTCCACTCTTTGCTTCTACTCTTTCTCCAGGTATTCCAAATCCCCTCTACTTTACTCATGATACATACAGGAGTCCCAAGCAGAAGATGAACTTGTCATAAACAGTCCCAACAACAGGGATAAAGTAAACTAATCAATAGTGACAGAAAGCAGATCAGGGGTTGCCTAGGGATAAGGGACAGAGGTGGTAGAAGTGACATAAAAGGACACAAGGAAATCTGGGGAGGGGGTGGGTATGTACAATATCTTGATTTAATGACAGCTTCATGTACATAGACACATGCCAAAACTTATCAAAAACTGTATCCTTTAAAAAAGTGCAGTTTGGGACTTCCCTGAGGCTGCAGTGGTTAAGACTCCATGCTTCCACTGCAGGGGGTGTGGGTTCCATCCCTGGTCAGGGAACTAAGATCCCAAATACCTCAGCATGGCCAAAAAAAAAAAAAAAAAGAAAGAATGCAGTTTATTATATATCGATTACATCCCAATAAAGCTAATAAGTTGGAGCTTTTTAATAGACAGCTTTATTAAGTGGCTTACTATTTCTGGGAAATCTAAAGAAATCTTTCTTGACCTTTAAACTTACGTAGGTTTGATTAGACTCTTCACTCAAACTTACAGGGATACATGACCTCTTATAGAAATAAGGAATACTCATGGCTGCAGAGTAAATTTTTGGTGAGTCAATCACCAAAAGGTTTTTGCAAAAAAGATTTTTATCTAATGCCCACTTCCTCTTCTAAGTTATGCTAAAAATACATAGGTACATTAAAAATCCTTAAAACCTTGTACCTTCTCAAATCACACAATGTTCCTTTGGGATCCAAGCTCTTCTATTTGCTGCTGTCAACTCCCACCCACTCTCACACCCATCTCACTGGCATTCACTAAATCTACAAGCCTCCCTATTTTCTCTCTTTCACAAACATCAAGAAAGGGCTACAGGGATGCTAACCAGCTTTCTACTGAGATGAATTCTGAGTTCCTAAAGGCGAGGAAGTCCAGACATACTATCTTATTAACTGAGAAAAGGAGACTACTATAGTTCTGTGCCAAGTAAGGGCACCAAGCAACTAGGGGAGAATCTTTTGCAGTCTTTACCTTTCATAGACCAAAAACCACAGCTGACGGGGAGAGAAAAATAAAAAGAAGACAGCTTACCCATAGAGTAGAGGTTGTCAAAGCTCTGGTGCATGCGAATAATCTCATAGTAGAGTTCATCGTAACTGCTGGGGGTGGGCAGGAATGTATCTCCATATGTGATAAACATATTAAATAGGTTCACAATCTAAAAAAGAAGCAAAAGCCCATATATAGACATCATACTATGAAGACTCAGAAAGGTATTATCAGTAGTGTGCTACGTAGCCAGCTCTTATTGTCTTTCAAGAGCAGTTAAATTTTCTGGTTATTAAACAGTCATTATTAAAAATTAACTTCTATAAAACTTACCATTCAATAAATTACATTAAAGTAATAATTACTGAAAACTCAATCACTTTCTAATTATTTTCTACCTTTCCATATCATCGATCCCCTTGAAATTAATTTATACCTCTTATATCTGTGTGGTGGGAATATTATATAACAGTGTGTCTTACCATTATTTCATGAAAGAGCCCCAGGTTCTCCAAAGACACAGGTGAAAGTGGAAGCACTAGCAGAGAGATTCTGATCCAAAGGGAAAATAAAGGCCTGGTATCCCCCTATAGTTTAATCCTTAGAACACCAGCTCCTTTCTCAAACCAGCCCGTTTCTGCCCTAGAGTATAACTTCAGAAAAATAAATGTGTTTTTTTGCTACTCACCATAAGAGCTAACGTAAAAATGTTGTGCTTTGCCAAAAGTACAGTCTCATTTGACATAAGGAACTTCAGCAAATTTATCAAGGCTTTAAAAAGAAGGGAAAAAAAAGGCATTGATAAGATAATCAAAGCATAACCAATAAAGTTAAATGAAAGTAGACTAGATCTAAAGAAATCCAAACAGGGCTAGAATGAGTATATCACAGCTACTAGGAAAATTTTAAAGGCAGGCAGAGCAGGTGTAGTTGAAGAAAGCACTGACCTTCTCAAGCACATATCTGCTTATCTGTCCATAGAAGGTTTTAAAAAATCTACTTTTTACTTCTTAAATAGCAATTAAGCTCAGAAATTTGACTATAAAATGGACATTTCAGTGTTCCAAATTTACACCTATATGCTGATTTCCCATCAAATTTCCTCAGCTTATTGAGCGTCCCTTCTCACCCAGGCTGCTAGCGTTCCAAGTCACCAAGTTTTAGCTACGTATCTATTTCAAACATTACTGCTAAGAAGGACATCTTTCGAATCTAAATGATCAACAGACATACTGTAGAACCTACTGCTTTAGTTCTGGAGAAAAAAAGAGCTCATGAAGGGGAAAAAAAAAGCCCTTAACTGTTCTAAATATTCAAATGAGAGTGCAACATGCTCTGTCCTCTCTTAACTGTGACAACATTTACTGAAAAGGTCCCCTTTTTGCCTTGTAATCTTTAATGAGGGGAGAGAGCGCCAAAACCTAAGCAATCTCAATCATGAGACTGACTGCTAAGTCCCTAGTTAAACAGTACAGCTTTAAAGACATTTTTGCCAATAAACATTAAGCATAAAATAATTTAACTGTTGCCTTATACTCTTTCACCCAAGGCTATAAACTCAGTCCTGCTTCTGGGCCCACCATAGCCACTGCCACTGTACCTATCTCCCCTGTGTGATGGGGAATATAAAGGAGGGGTTCAGCGGCTACAAGTATTTGATGTTCCTTTTGTCTTCTCCCCCTCAACCTGTCCTACTTCTACATACACACATACAAAAAAGGCTTGACCGCTCCTTTCCTAAGGCCATACCTGCTTTTTTGTCAGCAGAGAAGTCCATTCTCGCATCTGAGCTTTGTGTGAAGTTTACTACTCTTAGAAAAGAGATGTGAGCTTAGATTTGAAATAGCAGGGAATGATGAGTAGGAGTAAGTCTTTCCAGACACTTGGTGCCTGCCACATAACACCCCTCACTCTCAACCCTCTAAAAGCACAGGTACAGTAAAGAAACAGCAGGCAAGGAAAAGTATAAGAGCTTGTCTACATTCTGTTTCTAAAGCCTGACTCTTCCCTTCAAATAGAAAAAAAAAAAAAAAATCCTTGCTAGGGTTGAAGGAGGCAGGCATCCTCATTTACGAACTCTTCACCCTGACTCAAGTTCTCTAACGTTTCCCAATGGAAAGGCAAATGATAGGCAGCTGGCTCTTTTGATGTTGTCTGTTAACAAGTCTTCTATTGGACTGGACCCAAAAAAGCTCCATGGGAGACCATTCTGGATCATACAATCTACTAAGCTCCTACCAGGAGCTCAGAGAATGAAGGGGACTAGCTAAAACCCACATAAAAACGACTAACCCATGGGGATTCCCCGGCAGTCCATTGGTTAGAACTTGGCACTTTCACTGCCGTGGCCTGGGTTCAATCTCTGATTGGGTAACTAAGATCCTGCAAGCTGCAGCATGGCCAAGAAAAAGACTAACCCAGCCCAAATCTCTCTTCTTAATGTGTAGGGGCTGCCCACTCCACCCCCACTAACCCAGGAGCTTAGACAAGCCCTGTTAATGGATAAATCTTCTGGCGGTAAGACTCTATAAATTCACAGGAGACAAGAAAAAAGGATGGGTAATACATGTGGCATTCTACAAAACACAATGGCTAGATAGAAACAAAGCTGCTTTTGTACACATCCAATCAACGAAGGCTTTTGTCCCAGACACACACAGCACAAAGATGCAGCCTCAGCAGTGATTATGTGGTAATTAAGGGGTAGAAAACCTGGAGAAAAGGAAGTGAGCACAATGATTTATTGCTCCTCTGCTGGACTACAGCTAGCCTTGATCTCTGGGATTCAGAGTCAGGGATGACAAAGTGATAAATATGAGGGGAGGAAGAGAGCAATTCTAGCACAGGCCAAGAGGTGGCCTGCGTTCCAACTGTCACCGATGCCAGCAGAGTCAAAAAGTGTTGAGAAAGAGAGTCCAGCACTGCAATACTCTGAGAGTCTGTATCAGGAAAACCTGCATTCTATCCCTGACAATTCAGGTCAGACCCCCTACCTTCTGAAAAAAGCCAGGGTTTTCTTACCTGGAAGTCACCATTCTCTAGAGGGAATTTAAAAGGCAGCTAAAATGAACAAAGTAACCTTTAAACTGGCTTCCCTCTGACATCAGGAACCATGATTCCTCTTTAAGAAGGAATACCCCAAATATCCCATAATATAACACTTTTTTTCCTTCAACATCTCTCTGACTTAGCACTCTATCAACTGTTCAGTGTCCTATATACACACACATGGTCTTCTATCCTCTGACCCGATGTGATGGGAGTTCAAAGTCTGTGAGGCTTCAACACAGTTGATTTTAAATTTTTAGAGCTAGAAAGGACCTTAGAGGTTATTTAATCCTACTCCCTCATTTTTGGATTCAAAAACAACCCCCGACCACCATCCCAACTAGTTAGTGACCAAGCAGGGACTAGAACCTGGTCTCCAGTTTAGTGTTCCTTCTTTCATTCCATTAAGATAAAAGCCTGCAGTCCATGGGGTTGCAAGAGTCCATGGAGTCACTGCTTAGCAACTGAACAACAACAACAGACAAAGGTGCTAAAAGTGAAAGTGAAGTCGCTCAGTCGTGTCTGACCCTTTGGTACCCCATGGGCTATAGACTGCCAGGCTCCTCCATCTGTGGGATTTTCCAGGCAAGAATATTGGAGTGGTTTGCCATTTCCTTCTCCAGGAGATCTTCCCAACCCAAGAATCAAACCCGGGTCTCCCACACTGCAGGCAGACTCTTTACCATCTGAGCTAGATGTAGTCAAATGTTAAGACAGAAGGAAGCTTATGTATAAATGGTTTGCTTAAGACTTGCTGACTATACTATTATCAATGCTTCCCTAGAAGACTCTGGTTTATAACTTTCTCCACCTATTGGCTGCTCCAAGGTTATTTCCATCTACTTGGTGCTGTTCTTTTCTTGGTCCTCAGCTACTTATTATAGCACAGCTGCTTAACACCTCATTATTACCTTTCTTCTACTCATTCTCAACACTAAAAAAGTCCTAGTAGCTTTTCTCAGCAAAAACCACCTCAGCAGGCCCTCTATATCAGCTTTCATCTCTCCTCTTTATTTTTAATTGTTTTTTTAAAAAACATTTATTTGCCTATGCCAGTTCTTAGTTACAGCATGTGGGATTTCTTAGTTGTGGCCTGCAAACTCTTAGTTCCGGTATGTGGGATCTAGTTCCCTGACGAGGGATAGAACCTGGGCCGCCTGCATTGGGAGTTCAGAGTCTTAACCACTGGACGACTACAGAAGTCCCTCATCTCTCTTCTTTAAATCTCATCTTTCCCACACCTCTACCTCCCTTTCTCTTTCTGTCTTCTCACTAGGATCTTTAAAAAATAATACTACTAATAATAAATGTCAACTAAAACTGTTCCTATTCCCTTCACTCTGGGTGTCTCCTTCAAAATTATGTACTGAACATAGATCATGATTGGATCTGAACTTCAAAATGGAGCTGCTGCTGCTGCGAAGTCGCTTCAGTCGTGTCCGACTCTGTGCGACCCCATAGATGGCAGCCCACCAGGCTCCTCTGTCCCTGGGATTCTCCAGGCAAGAATACTGGAGTGGGTTGCCATTTCCTTTTCCAATGTATGCACGCATGCAAAGTCGCTTCCGCCTCTGTGCAAGCCTATGGACAGCAGCCCACCAGGTTCCTCTGTCCACAGGATTCTCTAGGCAAGAATACTGGAGTGGGTTGCCATTTCCTTCTCCTCAAATGAAACTAGGATCCCCTTTCTTTATGCAAAATCAGAAATGGAACAAACAAACAAAAAAACCTGAGTATAAACAATTAGTAGCCAGGTTTATTCATAAGCTATTACAGTGCTATGAACAGGGTTTAACTGTAGGGCAGAGAATAGCCGTGGGCCAGGGGCAGGTTAAGGACGGAAGAGAAATGGTACTCGGGATCTCGGTGCCAACATACAAGGAGCACAGAGCTCATGCCGGCCGGGTCCTGCCTCGCCACTCTCCACACGCACGTTTTCAGAAAACCACCCGTGACCCACTTGTTTAACACTTGGTGCCGTCTGGGCACGTGACCAGCCAAACTGCTCCAAGGACAGTCACAGAGGTAACAGTACACAGAGGGAAGAGTTAAGATGACTACAGAAGATAAGGTACTGGTTGTATAAACATAAGATTGTTAATTAGTCATATCTCTGTTAAGAGTTTGGTATCAAGCATGATACATGTTGTAGTCATTGTGAAGATAAGCGGTGGAGCAGGATATATTTTTTTTCTTTTTAATTTAACACTTTAGTTACCACGTTTCTAATTTTTAGATAATAGTTTTAAAAGGAAGCAGGGGAGAAGAGACTAACATAAAATCTTCCTCAACAAAAATATGATCATTAGTCTGAGGGATTTCCAAAGAAAAAGGGCCTATGTTACAGAAACCCAATACTGTGTAAACAGTTTTGCCCATTAGGTGAGCAATAGCTACTCATCCCACAAAACAAAATGGCACAGTTTACTGCAGAGTATCTTTTCAGATGAGGACAAGCTTGGTGGCTTAGACCCTCCAGACCTTAACAGACAATTTTCACTGGCCCCAATCCTTCGCAGCCCCAGGAGTAGGCTCTCCCAAAACACCAATGCCAGATACATGTATCATAGAGAAATGGATCATATCTTTCTGCTGAATGACACCTAATACAAATCACTAACTGTGCCAGAAGTTCACATCAAGTACAGTTGTTCGTCAGTATCCACTGTGGGGGTGGGGGGGTGGGTAGGATTGGTTCCAGGACTTCCCCCCCAAACACCCAACTCCATAGATTCTCAAGTCCTTTAAGTAAAATGGTAGTTACCCACACACATCTTCCTATATAGTTTAAACCAACTCTAGGTTACTTACAATACCTAATACAATGTAAAAGCCATGTAAATAGCTGCTGGCATAGAGCAAACTCAAGTTCTGCTCTTTGGAAATTTCTGGAATCTTTTTTTTCCAAATATTTTCGATCTGTGGTTGGCTAAATCTGTGGATGCAGAACCCATGGATATAGAGGGAAAACTGTTATCTCAAATCTTCCTCTTTTCTACTGCACTCCACTTGACAGCTTAAAAAGAGACACCTAACTACAGAAATCATCTCCCCCAAACTGCAGTCATCTCTTTTCAAAGGGAGAAACACAAAAGTCATAAATGGCAAGGGAGGTAACATCTATTAGGTATATGCTAGATGCCAAGCCAAAGAAGGCAACGGCACCCCACTCCAGTACTCTTGCCTGGAAAATCCCACGGATAGAGGAGCCTGGTAGGCAGTCCATGGGGTCGCTAAGAGTTGGACACGACTGAGTGACTTCACTTTTACTTTTCACTTTCATGCACTGGAGAAGGAAATGGCAACCCACTTCAGTTTTCTTGCCTGGAGAATCCCAGGGACAGGGGAGCCTGGTGGGCTGCCATCTATGGGGCTGCACAGAGTCGGACACGACTGAAGCGACTTAGCAGCAGCAGCAGCAGCAGCAGATGATGCTAGGCATTATGTAAAGCACTTAAAGTACATCACTTTCACTGAAACCTACTGAGTATCCCATGAAGGAGCTAATAATGGTCCCAATTAACAGATGACCAAATTAAAATTCAGAAAGATTTAATAAGTTATCCGAAGTCACATAGCTAATTGAAGATAAATTACATTAACAGAAACATACCAGGAATGGTCCATGAACCCCTGCTGAGATCTATGAAACTACTGGTTCCTCCTAAACTTCACTTAAAAAAACATTTGTTGAAGGTTGAGGAACAAGCTATCTAGGACCAATACCTGTATTTGCCACCCAAAATCGTAACTTTAATCAGAATTCCACTAACCAGCCCCTCACACATCCAAGTGATCAAAAGAAAAATCTTGTAAGTTCAAGTTCATCTCTCTTTTAAGCATCTCAGAATTTTACTCCACTGACCTAAAGACACTTTAACCTGCATACTCTCAAAAACAAGAAGTGAAAAGCAAGGACTCAAGTATTTTTGCACCCATGTTCATACCAGTATTATTTACAATAGTCAAAAGGGGGAAGCAATACAAGAATCCATTGACACATGAACAGATAAACAAAATGTGAAAGATACAATGAGAAAATTACTTGAGCTAATCAGTGAATTTAGTAAAGTCACGGGATACCAAATCAATACACAGAAATCCCTTGCACTCCTATACACTAACAGTGACAGATCAGAAAGAGAAATTAAGGAATCAATTCCATTCACCATTGCAATAAAAAAAATTAAAATACCTAGGAATAAATCTACCTAAGGAGACAGAAGAGCTGTATTCAGAAAACTATAAGACATTGATGAAAGAAATCAAAGATGACATAAACAGATGGAGAGATGTACCATGTTCCTAGACTAGAAGAATTAATATTGTGAAAATGACTATACTACCCAGAGCAAACTACAGATTCAATGCAATCTCTATCAAATTACCAATGGCATTTTTCACAGAACTAGAACAAAAATTTCACGATTCATATGGAAACACAAAAGACCCCAAACAGCCAAAGCATTCTTGAGAAAGAAGAATGGAGCTGGAGGAATCAACCTTCTTGACTTCAGACTATACTACAAAGCTACAGTCATCAAGACAGTATGGTACCAGCACAAAAACCGAATACAGACCAACGGAACAAGATAGAAAGCCCAGAGGAAAATCAATGCCCCTATGGGCACCTTATTTTTGACAAAGGAGGCAAGAATATACAACAGATAAAACACAGTCTCTTCAATAAGTGGTGCTGGAAACCTAGACAATTTCATATAAACGAATGAAATTTGAACACTTTCTAACACCATACACAAATATAAACTCAAAATAGGTTAAAGACCTAAACGTAAGATCAGAGACTTAAATTCTTAGAGGAAAACATAGGCAGAATATTCTTTGACATAAATCACAGCAAGATCCTCTATGACCCACCTAATAGCGTAACAGAAATAAAAACAAAAATAAATGGGATCTAATTAAATGTAAAAGCTTTTGCACAGCAAAGGAAACAATAAACAAGATGAAAAGACAACCCCCAGAATAAGAGAAAATAATTGCAAATGAAGCAGCTGACAACGGATTAATCTCCAAAATATATAAGTAGCTCAGGCAGCTCAATACCAGAAAAACAAACAACCCAATCAAAAAAATGGGCAGAAGACCTAAATAGACATTTCTCCAAAAAGACATACAGATGGCTAATAAACACATGAAAAAGTGCTCAACATCGCTTATTATTAGAGAAATGCAATCAAAACTACAATAAGGTATCACCTCAAACCACTCAGACTGGCCATCATCAAAAAATCTACAAACAATAAATGCTGGAGAGGATGTGGAAAATAGGCCATATGACCCAGCAATCCCACTACCAGGCATATACCTGAGAAAACCACAATTCTAGAAGATACACGTACCCCAATGTTCACTGCAGCACTTACAATAACGAGGACATAGAAGCAACCTAGATGTCCATTAACAGATGAATGGATAAAGAAGTTGTAGTACATATATACAATGGAATATTACTCAACCATAAAAGGAATGAATTTGAGTCAGTTCTAGTGAGGTGGATGAACCTAGAGCCTGTTATACAGAGTGAAGTAAGTCAGAAAGAGAAAACAAATATCATATATTAACGCATGTATATGGAATCTAGAGCTCCCCAGGTAGCTCAGCTGGTAAAGAATCTACCTGCAATGCAGGAGACCCTGGTTCGATTCCTGGGTTGGGAAGTTACCCTGGAGAAGGGATAGGCTACCCACTTCACTATTCTTGGGCTTCCCTGGTGGCTCAGATGGTAAAGAATTCGCCTGCAATGCAGGAAACCTGGGTTCGATCCCTGGGTTGGGAAGATCCCCTGGAGGAGGGCATGACAACCCACTCCAGTATTCTAACCTGGAGAATCCCCATGGACAGAGAAGCCTGATGGGCTACAGTCCATGGAGTCACAAAGAGTCGGACATGACTGAGTGACCAAGCACACATATATGGAATCTAGAAAAATATACTAAGGAACCTATTTGTAGGGCAACAACAGAGATGCAGACATAGAGAAAGAATTGTGGACACAGGAGAGTAAGCAGAGGCTGGGATGAACTGAGAGAGTAGCACTAAAACATACACATTACCACATGTAAAACAGACAGCCAGTGGGAATTTGCTGTATGACACAGGAAGCTCAACCTGGTTCTCTGTGACGACCTAGAGGGGCAGGATGGGGTGGGAGGAGGGAGGAGTTCAAGAAGGTGGAGATATATGTTTACCTACGGCTGATTCATGTTGATGTATGGCAGAAACCAACACAACATTATAAACCAATTATCTTCCAATTAAAAAATAGTTTTTTTTAAAATGTGGTATATGATGGAATATTACTGAGCCTGAAAAAGGAAATTCTGACACATGCTAAAACATAGGTGAAATATGAAGACACTATGCTAAGTGAAAAAAGTCAGTCACAGAAGGACAAATACCACATGACTCAATTTACATGCAGGATGTAGAGAAATCAAATTCATAGAGAGAGGAAGCAGATTGGTGGTTGCTAGAGGTGTAGACAGGGAGGAATACAGACTTACTGTTTAATGGATACAATTTCAGTCTAAGAAAACTTTTAAAATTCTGGAGATGGAAGGAAGAAATGGTTGCCCAACAATGTGAATGTACTTAATGCCACTGAGTTTATACTTAAAATGATAAAATTTTATGTATGTTTTACCAACTGAAAAATAAGAGGCCAATATCTTTCTTTCCACAGACATTAGCATGAGCCCTGCAAAGACTCCATCCCAACTTTCTGTAACCTCAACATAACCGATGGGCTGAAATTTACATCATGGTACACAGTACTGAGTACAGGGCCAAACATACAAAGGTATTTTGATGGGGAAAATAAAAGGCACCCAATATACTCAATCAACAGAGTCATGAACACTTGAGCAAGAATACAAATTCAAAATGAGCAATGCACAGCCTTCAAGACAATACTATGGCAGTTTTCAGAATAATCATCAAAGTTGATAGTCGAAGCTAACAACACACTGGAGTACAGCTGATCCTTGAACAATGTGGGTTTGAACTGTGTGGGTCCACTTATATTTTTAAAAATAAATGTATACTATGTTACTATATGATCTGTGGTTGGTCAAATCCACAGATATGAAACTTTTGGTAGGAAGTGCAGACTGTAAAGTTAAAGTTAAAGTGAATTTTTGAAAAGGTTGGAGTGGGGCCCTGGGTATAAACACCCCAAAACCTCAACTTCTTTAAGGGTCAACTATTCAAACAATATTCTAGGAAATCCTTGGGGATGCTGGGTTTGACTCCTAAATCTTTTCTATTTCTACTAAAGGAGGATACAGATCCCTGGCTTCAAATACTCTTAACCTGCACTGAGTGAAAAATAGAGAAGTTATCTCAGTGAAACATTTGAGGTATTCCATTACACATTCAACAAGTTTAAGTTGTAGGGTGCTCCATACACACTTGTTTCTTCACTGAAAAGTCTTTTCCACCAAGCACTTTGAAAACTTAAGTTTCTGGATTCGCTTTCAGGAACTACAAACTAGCTGCAACTGCTGCCTCTCTACCGTCCTGGTAGCTCAGTTGGTAAAGAACCTGCCTCCAATGCAGGAGAACCCGGTTTGACTCCTGGGCCAGGAAGATCAGCTGGAGAAGGGATAGGCTACCCACTCCAGTATTCCTGGGCTTCCCTTGTAGCTTAGCTGGTAAAGAACCCGCGGGCAATGTGGGAGACCTGTGTTCGATCCCTGGGTTGGGAAGATTCCCCTGGAGAAGGGAAAGGCTACACACTCCAGTATTCTGGCCTGGATGTTGCCTCTTTGACTCTGTACTAGAGGCAAGTGTCAGTCTCCTACTTAGCTCTCCAAGTTTCTTTCCTTGGAGAGTCTTGTGCATCAAATATGGCAGCAGGATGCAGAAGTTCTGACTTTTCTGTATGTAGACACAAGTAGAACAAAGGATAGAGCACAGGTTCTGCAAAGTTGAGCCAGGAATGAGTACCCTGACAGTTCCCAGGGTCCCAAGTGAATTCACAGAGGCAAAAGCAGCCAATCTGTTTTTCAAATGTGAAGAGTTCAATATCACCCACCTGAGAATCCTGCTGTCTGACACAAGGCCATCTCACTGCATAAGCAACCTTGTTCACAGAGCTGTTCCTAGCATTAACATACCCGACACAATAAGGACTTTCCCAGACTTTTCTATTCTGCTTTGGATTTAAGTGGAGGAAAAGAAGGTAGCAAGCAGCAAACCATGTTGCCGTGTAGGAGCATGGAGTGAATAATGGATATGGGAACTTCTCCAGAACTAAAACCTCTCCCCACATTGAGGTAAACCAGGTGCAGAGAGGAACAAGCCAACCAAAGGAAGACACAATTAAGTGGTAGCTCAGCGCCTGCCTCAGAGAAGCAGAGGGGAGGTTTAATTACAAAACCAAGTGAATGACATTTAAATAAGATTAAAAACAGGAAGGAGACAGAGAGCAGAGCACAAATAAATGTCTCTGAAGAATCAGGTCAGAGAGAGCAGTTTGTTTGAACAGCTTTTACCTGCTATGAAGACAAAGAGATAGAAAGCAAAGACAAGACTAAGCCAGGCCCTATTTTGTGGCCTGGCATGGAGTTAGGATGAGAGGCCACAGATCCCAAGTCAAAACCTGATCATTAGGGGAAATGGGTAACTTCACAGTGACTGATAGAAGAGAAATACTTAGAACCTCACTAGCTTAGAAGAGAGGTAGAAGAACTCAAAGGACAGGCTACCAATAGCACTAGTATGAAGAAGAACTAAAGAGCCTCTTGATGAAAGTGAAAGAGAAGAGTCAAAAAGTTGGCTTAAAACTCAACATTCAGAAAACTAAGATCATGGCATCCAATCCCATCACTTCATGGCAAAAAGATGGGGAAACAATGGAAACAGTAACAGACTTTATTTTGGGGGGCTCCAAAATCACTGCAGATGGTGACTGTAGCCATGAAATTAAAAGACGCTTGCTCCTTGGAAGGAAAGTTATGACCAACCTAGACAGCATATTAAAAAGCAGAGACATTACTTTGGCAACAAACGTCTGTCTAGTCAAAGGTATGGTTTTTCCAGTAGTCATGTACGGATGTGAGAGTTGGACTATAAAGAAAGCTGAGGGCTGAAGAATTGATGCTTTTGAACTGTGGTGTTGGAAAAGACTCTTGAGAGTCCCTTGGACTGCAAGGAGATCCAACCAGTCCATCCTAAAGGAAATCAGTTCTGAATATTCTCTGGAAGGACTGATGCTGAAGCTGAAACTCCAATACTTTGGCCACCTGATGTGAAGAACTGATTGATTGGAAAAGACCCTGATGCTGGGAAAGATTGAAGGCATGAGGAGAAGGGGACGACAGAGGATGAGATGGTTGGACGGCATCACCAACACGATGGACGTGAGTTTGAGTAGGCTCCGGGAGTTGGTGAAGGACAAGGAAACCTGGCGTGCTTAAGTCCATGGGGTCACAAAGAGTCGGACAAGACTGAGCGACTGAACTAAGCTGAACAAGTCAATGCCTCTGAAACCCCAGAGGCACTATAAACTCTAGCCAATTTGAGCATCTCTGGACAAAATCACCAATTACTCAGGGACACTGCAAGCAATCAGCAGGCTCACTGACAGTCAGCAAAGTGGCACAGGAAGGACTTAGAAACCAACACTGACCAGCAGAATAATTTAAAAATACACGAGGTGGGTTCTCAGAATACAGGCATCTGGCTGGCTGTTAAACCCAAGTGCCTTACTGAAACAGAGACCAATGAATCCAACAAGAAAATGAAACGGCTTTGGTTATATGCTATGAGCCTCTCCAGGTGAACAGAGCACAAAAGTCGGTATACCCAGAGGGAAGATTCTGGGAAGATGGCAGAGCATAAAATGTCAGGAATCTCTCTCCCCACCAGGACAATAATTGCCCTGGCAGAATCTGTCTGATGTAACTATTTTAGAACTCTGGACTCTGATGAAGGTTTGCAACTTCTACAGGAAAATCTGGATGGTTAATTTGGTTCACTTTGGTCAATTTCAACTCTTAGTACATTAGCAGCTACCTATCCCCAATCCCAGGCCTGTGGTAAGCAACTGTGCACCTGCTTCTAGAGCAGCTTGCACACAGCTTCCAGGAGCTGGGGTGGGTCAGCTCCCAGATATGGCAATAAGGGTCATATCTTCCAAATATTGGGGATCTGTGCTATGATCACTAATTGCTGCTTCTGATCACAGAGATGCAGACAAAGAGGTGGGCAGCCATTTTTGTTGCACTTCCCCTCATTGTTGCAAGCCTGTCCCCCCGAACGATAAAGACATTCAACACAAATGAACATTATCTAAGAAACAGAAACAGACTCACAGACCGAGAGAACAGACTTCTGGTTGCTAAGGGGAGGGTGACAGAGGGAGGGATAGATTGGGAGTGTGGGGTTAGCATGTGCAAACTATTACATACAGAATGGATAAACAAGAAGATCCTAGTGTATAGCACAGGAAACTATATTCAATATACTGAGATAAACTGTAATGGAAAAAAATAAATACACATGTATAATTGAGTCACTTTACTTTTGATTCCACTTTGTATAGTGGAATCTAATACAATATTGTAAATTAGCTATGCTTCAATTTAAAGAGAAAAGGTAAATACTAAGACAATAAAAACATTAATCAAGAAGACAATTCAGAAACCAAAAAAAAAAAAAAAACCTAGGACATTCAGAAACAACTGCATATTCAAGGAAAATTAGAGAGTGACTGCATATGCCCAAGAAAAAACCTCAGAAAAGATCTAAGAAAAAATTAAGTTTACACCTCAGGCTGATCCTCAGCAAAGACACAGCCTACAGTCAAAAACAAAAATAACAGTGAATTCCCTGGTGATCCAGTGGTTAGCACTCTGGGCTTTCACTGTCAAGGATCCTGGCTCAAACCTTGGTTAGGGAACTAAGATCCCACAAGCCATGCAATGCAGCCAGAATAAATATATAAATAAAAATAAACAAGAATAATAACAAAAAATAGATAACTCTGCAGGAAGGGGGGATCTGATTTCTTGAACCTTCAGAATATTGTAAAGTAAAATAAATCAAGTAACAAAAAGACAAATAGTGAATCATCCCACTTACATGGAGTACTTAGAGTAGTCAAAATCATAAAAAGAGAAGACAGACTGGTGGTTGCCAGGGGCTGAGGGGAAAGGGGAAGAGGTTCAGTTTTAGAAGATGAAGAGTTATAGGGAACGATGGTAGTGATGCCTACATTACAGTGTAAATGCATTTAGTACCACTGAACATACACTTAAAAATGGTTAAGATGGTAAATTTTTTTTTTTTTTACTAAGATGGTAAATTTTATATTATGTGTATTTTAGCACAATAAAAAGTCAGTACGTCAACAACCTGCGCTGTCTAAAGGCTCTATGTCCTAGATGAACTGGAGAAAAGAACAAACCCTTTCTTTAAATGGAAGTTAGCTTCTGTCTTACCATTTTCCTTGCAACTGAAGTGTATCTGCTAAAAAAGAAAATAAAATTCACATCTATCTCCAATTCCCCATTTACTTGGAGACACTGCAGTCCTCACAGTTACCACCCACCCTCCTTACCATGAAAACAAGTTTTTATGTGAAAGTTCCCACTGCTTCCGTATGGAGGAATGCAAGATCCCATACACATTCTGTGCAGCTGCTTCTAACTAAGCATGCTTATAGGCCACCATCTTCTTCTAGGGCCCTAGACATCTCCTGATTTTTTCCAGCACTGCCCAAATGAAAGAGAGTCAAAATCTCCCTTGAAGAAATCTCAGTTAATGAGACCATGTCTCAGTGGAGCCATCTGATGTAGAACCAAGAACTTTACTTTCTGCTCAAACAAGGGTAAAACCACTAAGAGACTTGTCCTGCGCACTTGAGATCCAGGGAAGGATGATACCTTATGAAATGAAATGACACTTTCCTACACAACCAGTACAGGCAGCACAACAAAAGCACAACTACTCTCTCCTCTGCCTTTTTTAGTTGACAAGATGCTAATGGGCCCACGAGAGTTGACATTTCTCTGGATGGGAAGTGCCTTTTTGTGCAGAGAAAAGAACAGATATTTCTCACTCTTTTAGGTGGAACTCTTTTTCTCCTTCTAACAGGCTAAACTTGTTAGAAATTCTTATCTTTTGCTTCTGCCAAGATTCTAAGAGAAACATTCAAAATAGTATAAATTTTAGATTTAGCCAAATGTGGTGATTTGAAGGGAAAAAAGGTTTCCTAGCATTCTTTTTCTGCCCTGGGGCTTCGTACACTGCTACATAGGATCTTCCATAATGAAATTATGAAAGGAGAGAAATACCTTCGAATGCTCCCACATTAGAACATTCTAACTTTAAGAAGAATTGATTACCCACAGAAGAAAGAAGCCTCCATATTTTTGCACATGGAAGCTAGAGCAGTCTTAATTAGGCACATCAAGCCTAGAATACATCTTGTAACAGATTCCCCTAAATCAGAGAAAATTTGGGGAAAAAAAGAAGAACAATTTAAAAAGCAATTTTAAGAACAAAATAGCAATAGCAGCTGCCAAAATTTCTCTTGCTATATACTCTAGCTGTTTACTGCTATGTTCTTCCCCACCTGCATACTCTCTTCAAAACTTAAAGCAGCAATATCGTACTTATGTAAGATGTCACCATTGGAGGAATCTGGGTGAAGGGTACAAGAACTCTCTACTATTTTTGCAACTTCCTGTGAGTCTATAATTATATCAAAATAAAAAGTTTAAAAAAGTAACCAAACTAAAAGAAGCAGACAATTAACAACTCAAAGGATAGTTTCCCCAAGTCAGGAGGGGCTGGCAAACTGTCAAAGCTATACCCATACAAGAACTACCAACTATATCTATGGCTCAGGTCAGTCTTTCTCCTGAAAATTTCCAGTCCTGTATAACACCTACAGTATAACAAGCACGCAATGAAAGCTCTCAATTCCCAGTCTCAAGGTGTACCTAACCATGAAGTCACAGACTTCTGTCAGTGATGAGTGTGCCAGCTGGATCCAGAAAGCTGTGACACTCTTGAGTTTTCTATTTTTCCCAGTAGGTATCTGAAAGGTCAGGCCAAGTACAATTTCTCTCTTTTTCACAAAGCTGTGAATGCTTTGGATGCTATTTAGCACAGTGAAGCCGAACAGATTGTTTTGGGGGCTTTGGGGGCCTCTCTTCCTGCAGGGAGGCAAATGTTGCCTAGTGATCTGCTTCTGAGCATAGGAGTCAGGAACTCTAAGTTCTGATCATGACTATTTAATGTCTGGTTTCCATGATCCTTAGCAAGTCACTTATCCTTCTATACATTTCCCAACAAATGGTGATAAAAATAATGACTTATCACCCAGATGTGCAGCAGAGTGAAAGGGTAAGAAGGACTGTGATCCACAGATATATGCCAAATATAAAATGCCAACATAAACCTGTCTTTATTTAAATCAACCTGTTTTCAGACTGTGGAAAGCTACACTATTTAAACACAGGCTGGCTCCCCAATGCTCCATCTGCCTGCAGTGGAAGTAAAATAAGCTGACTCCATGAAGTTCTCTGTTCAAGTATTTCCCTCTCCAACAACTGTATGCTTCTCTTTAAACATTCTGCTCATTCCTTGGTTAATGGCTTAGAAACTAAGTTTCCATTTTCACTTGGTTAAAAGTAATCCATGTGTCTGTAGGTAAGGAAGAAAGTGACAAAGGAAAGAGAAATCATCCACCACTCCCTTTCATACCAACAATTCAAATAAAAAGGTGATGAAGTCAGCTCAAAAGACACATGAAAACAAATATTCTAATACTAATTTTTTTTTGAAGTCCAAACACAACATTGTACCGCCTTAAGAGAATGCTGACTCATCACCAATGGAAATTTTACATACCCATTCATCCATTTATTTATTCACTCAAATGTTTTCTGAGCCCCTGTTACAAGCCAAGTAGTGTGCTGGGAATAAATCAATGATTAAAACTCAGGCCCTGCCCTCCAGGAATTTTTTTTAAGAGGAGAAACAGATAATTTAAGCAAATCATTGTACAGACATGTGCAAACACAGCATAACAATGTGATATGCTAAAACAGAAGCCCAAAGTTCTGTGAGAATAACAAGAACCAAACATAGTGACCAACATCGGTCTTTAGTCTCAAGTTCAGATATAAAACTAAAGTTCCCAGGAGGAATGCAATACAATCAGTAAATAAAGAAAAACTATCTAACCAAACATAAAGAAGTTCTGTGAAGACAGAATTGGGAGGCTAATTGCTAAAATTAAGATAGCGATTCTTCCCCCCGCACCCTTTGGATTCCAACTTGAGACTTTTTTGTTTGTATTTAATTATTTTTTTAATTTATTTTTAATTGGAGGATAATTTCTTTTACAATGTTGTGCTGGTTTCTGCCATATATCAACATGAATCAGTCACAGAAAGACTGGGATGCTTAACACTGGATCATGGATGGGCTTCAGAAGAAGGTCCATGAACTCTCTGAAATTATATGCAAAATATATATGTGCAAATGGACATTTTTCTGGATGCAAAGATATCTTTCACTATATTCTCAAAAGCAAAGAATTACTTCACTAGGATCTCACCCTAAAACTTGGTTTTCTATCTTTATCAGACGAGCATTTTAAGACCTAATCTTTTACTCAAGATAGGAAGTTTGGGTAGCCTAGAGGTCAGAGAAGAGCTTTTGAACTTCCCATAACTTGGTGGAAAACAGTGACTGCTGAAAATAGGGTAATGAGAAAGATAAGATGTTTTCCTTTCTATATTCAAGTTGAGGTTAGCCTAAATATATTTCTGCATCTACTCAGATACCATGGTGACAGGCATCATATAAATAGACCATGGCAGCAGGGAGTAGGTCAGGGATTACATCTGTAAAACCAACATATTAGGCAGGATTAAAGCCCCAACTAACATAGCTGCCGGATGAACTATGGATGGAGGTTCACGACATTGTACAGGAGACAGGGAGCAAGACCATTCCCAAGAAAAATAAATGCAAAAAGGCAAAATGGCTCTCTGAGGAAGCCTTACAAATAGCTGTGAAAAGAAGAGAAGCGAAAAGCAAAGAAGAAAAGGAAAGATATAAGCATCTGAATGCAGAGTTCCAAAGAATAGCAAGGAGAGATAAGAAAGCCTTCCTCAGTGATCAATGCAAAGAAATAGAGGAAAACAACAGAATGAGAAAGATTAGATCTCTTCAAGAAAATTAGAGATACCAAGGGAACATTTCAGGCAAAGATGGGCTCAATAAAGGACAGAAATGGTATGGACCTAACAGAAGCAGAAGATATTAAGAAGAGGTGGCAAGAATACACAGAACTCTACAAAAAACATCTTCACAACCCAGATCATCACGATGGTGTGATCACTCACCTAGAGCCAGACATCCTGGAATGTGAAGTCAAGTGGGCCTTAGGAAGCATCACTACGAACAAAGCTAGTGGAGGTGATGGAATTCCAGTTGAGCTATTTCAAATCCTAAAAGATGACGCTGTGAAAGTGCTGCACTCAATATATCAGCAAATTGGAAAACTCAACAGTGGCCACAGGACTGGAAAAGATCAGTTTTCATTCCAATCCCAAAGAAAGGCAATGCCAAAGAATGCTCAAACTTCCACACAATTGCACTCATCTCACACTAGTAAAGTAGTACTCAAAATTCTCCAAGTCAGGCTTCAGCAATACGTGAACCGTGAACTCCCAGATGTTCAAGCTGGTTTTAGAAAAGGTAGAGGAACCAGAGATCAAATTGCCAACATCCGCTGGACCATGAAAAAGGAAGAGAGTTCCAGAAAAACATCTATTTCTGCTTTATTGACTATGCCTAAGCCTTTGACTGTGTGGATCACAATAAACTGTGGAAAATTCTGAAGGAGATGGGAATACCAGACCACCTGACCTGCCCCTTGAGAAACCTGTATGCAGGTCAGGAAGCAACAGTTAGAACTGGACATGGAACAACAGACTGGTTCCAACAGGAAAAGGAGTACGTCAAGGCTGTATATTGTTACCCTGCTTATTTAACTTATATGCAGAGTACATCATGAGAAACGCTGGGCTGGAGGAAGCACAAGCTGGAATCAAGATTGCCAGGAGAAACATCAATAACCTCAGATATGCAGATGATAACATCCTTATGGCAGAAAGTGAAGAGGAACTAAAAAGCCTCTTGATGAAAGTGAAAGAGGAGAGTGAAAAAGTTGGCTTAAAGCTCAACATTCAGAAAACTAAGATCACAGCATCCGGTCCCATCACTTCATGGGAAATAGATGGGGAAACAGTGGAAACAGTGTCAGACTTTTTTGAGGGGGGCTCCAAAATCACTGCAGATGGTGACTGCAGCCATGAAATTAAAAGACGCTTACTCCTTGGAAGGAAAGCTAAGACCAACCTAGATAGCATATTAAAAAGCAGAGACATTACTTTGCCAACAAAGGTTCATCTAGTCAAGGCTATGGCTCTTCCAGTAGTCATGTATTGATGTGAGAGCTGGACTATAAAGAAAGTTGAGCACAGAAGAATTGATGCTTTTGAACTATGGTGTTGTAGAAGACTCTTGAGAGTCCCTTGGACTGCAAGGAGATCCAACCAGTCCATCCTAAAGGAGGTCAGTCCTGGGTGTTCATTGGAAGGACTGATGCTGAAGCTGAAACTCCAATACTTTGGCCACCTGATGTGAAGAGCTGACTCAGTTGAAAAGACCCTGATGCTGGGAAAGATTGAGGACAGAAGGAGAAGGGGATGACAGAGGATGAGATGGCTGAATGGCATCACCGACTCAGTGGACATGGGTTTGGGTGAACTCCGGGAGTTGGTGATGGACAGGGAGGCCTGGCGTCCTGCCATTCATGGGGTCACAAAGAGTCAGACATGACTGAGCGACTGAACTGAACTGAATGTAGCTGGCTCCTCCTTATCATAAAACCAAACCTGAAAACTCCATATAGGAATTTGGAGGGGGATCCCTGGCTACTTCCCCAATAAGAAAGAGGCAGTCAAACAGTATAAGAATAAAAATAACCACTCAAAGTGCAGTGAGACTAAACACTCTCATTCCAAATAATAAAAGGCATTTGCCATCCATGCTTCCTGGGCACCTGAGGTCTCTCATGTGTCTGACCTAACAACACATGCCTTACCAGTTTTATTTGTAAGTAAAATTCAACTAAAGTTTGCAGTACATGTATGGGCAAGCATCTGTACTTAAGCATATTTGCCATGATGAGTTTCACATATCTCCCTCAAATCTATACATCTAGAAGGCAAAGAAAGAATGAAAACATGGGCAAACCGATATATGAGGGGTATTACCAGCCAAGGAGTGGGTGGATCCACCATAGACACATTTATATTCACTGATTACAATATTATACATTATTATGGGCTCTGATGCATCAGATGTAGTCTAGTATTTTGCAGCTTTCCTTAACACCTGCTGCTCTGCATCTCACTGTATATACTCCATGTATGAACATAGGGAGTCAGGTTACAGGAGGGCTCACCCAGTCTACATAGAAAAGGAGCTAACCTCACCTGGCAGAGAACTCTAGTACAAACGCCTATGCCTGGAACAAGCAGCCATCCAAGCCTCATGAATGACACTCATATACACCTCCTCTCAACCTATCAAGGGCCTTAGCATGCCAATCAGTCCTGAGATAGCAAATAATTATATACAGAGTTAAACATGATATAAAGTACCCAAAGAAATAAAGTCAATACAGGATAAAGAATGGTCTCTTGCTTCACAGCTTCTCACCGGAACAGGGAAAGCTAAGATCCAGAAAAGATAAATATAAAAGATACTTTTTAAATCTCTTTAAAAGATAATTGCCTCTTTAAATAAAAATGATGGAAATGTATTTTGGGGTTTATAAAATATATACAAGTTAAACATATGACAACAACAGCACAAAGGGCAGAATGCAAGGGAGTAAGAGAATAAATGGAACCCTAGGACTGAGGAAGACAGACGAGAGTGAACAGGAGAAGGCAATGAAAAAGACAACAGAAGAGGAGAAATGACGAAGAGGACAACTGATGACAAGGATAGGAGAAAAGCCAGAGAGCTCCTAGGGGCAAGAGAAAGGATAGCTAGGAGAGAAAGTAAAGGTGATAGAATAAAAGAGAAAACAAAAACAGAAGAGAATCAAAAGCAGGCAAAAATAACTACTACCATCAACTCTTTAGTACTACAATGTGTAACTTCATCCCAGTTATAGGCATAAGCCATTTGTACTTGTTACACTAATGTCCACAGATTTGTATCATTTTTGTGTTTTCTCTTTAATTCTAAATTTTTAAATTAACCATACAACTAATTAATTATACAACTAATGCACAGACAACCAAATAGTCCTTTATATTAGAAAGAATTATTCCAACCTAAGAAATTCAAACTTTAGTCATTTCAATCTCTTGATCTCTCTTTAGCTTTTCTAACATTCTTTCAATTTTGAACTCTCACATAATCACACTCTTCTCCTAAAATATCAAAATGCCACTGTTGCCATCAGTGTTATTATCCTACTCCCCCTTCAACACCATAGGCAGTAACTGCAAAGAAGTTGCTAATCCATTAATTAAAGATCTCTACTTCCCATTATGAAGGACTAAATTTAGAAAGCCAAATTGGGTTGGTAGGAAACCATGTGTCACAACAAGTGAGATGAATTCCATGGGAGGGGGCGGGGTTACTGGCCTGCTTCTCATTTCTCACAAAGCCTCCCATATTCACACACACTTCTCTGCTCAGAATACACAGAAGCTCTCCTAAGGGTGGGGCAACAATTTACCACTATAATCATCTGGAGAAGATTTTATTTTACTATCAGGTCACAAAAGCCACAGGACCTATCAGCAAGCAAATGCCTCAGGAAACATGTCTCCTCTGCTTTTCTGAAACCTCCAATTTAGATGCACAAAAGAAAGGGGTGTCAAGCCAGTATTAATTGTACCCTTAGAGAAGAGACACTTTTTTCCCCAACAGGGGTGGCAGTAACTTTACTGGGCTACCAAATGTATACAAAGACAAAAGTAAACACTGTAATTTGCTGTTTTTATCTCTGGCACAGGGGGAGTGGTAAAACTGACACTGTCTATAAACAGTAATAATGCCAGATGTAACACGAAGAACAGGGTTTCCCCCCATCTCTCCACCTCCTCCCAACCCCTTCTCCCTAAGACATTCCTCCTGAGATTACTCATCCCCAGGAAACACACAGAAGCCTCCCTATAGTCCATATGCTGTTACCAAATAGAACCAAGAGAGAATCCAAGTTTGTACTGACTTCTCAATGGAAGAATCAATGGAACTCAAGAAATATTTAATTATTTCTGCCAGCTGACAAAAACATACAGGGAGAAGGAACAGAGAGAAAGTATAAAATAGATATATAGGTGACATGCCCAGGTTTGGATTATAACAAGGCTGAAATGACAAAAAGAAGAGTTGAAAATACAAGCATCCTAAACAAACTAAAAAGTTTGTTTGATTGTTTGTTTTAAATTCATCTATGCCCAGGCACAGAGGCTCATAAAACATATAGGAAAAGATGATGAATTCAAAAGAGAAAGTTACCTGACCAGAGTTCCCGCCAGGTATAATGCAGGCGTACTCTACACTTCTTCTGATAGCAAAGTAGTTTATGTACTACCTGAATGCAGCGCCTGGAACAGAAAAAGAGAAAAACTGGAATAAGTCTAAAGTTACGGTGCAACTCACCACAGATACCCTTTCTTTAACAAGGCAACTTTTGCTAAGATCACAAAAAACACTGGATATGAATCTGTATACATGGGAAAGAAAGGAACTTCTGCAACTTTCTGGTGGATAAAAAGCCCAACCCCAAACACACACAATGTAACTTGTGCTAACTCCCATATCTCTAGAAAAAGGGACTTATAACCACATTCTAAGTCAGTATTCAATTAGGCACTACTTTTACCATTCCCTTGAGTATCTTTCCTCAGAGGAAGAATGCACCATGAACCAAAATGAGACTACATTCGAAACTGCAAACATGGGATGCAAAGATGTAAAATTAAAGAACTTAAGACTTTAGATCTATTTAAATATGTTTTTAATGTAAATAAAATTTTAAATAATATTTAAATTTTGATTTACATTAAAGGTTAAATTAACAATTCAGTTCTTCGGTTGCACTAACCAAGTACTCAGAAGTCATGTGTGCCTAGTGGCTACCATATTGAACAACACAGAAAAACAGAACATTTTTATCACAAAAATTATACTGACAGTGCTATTCTAGATCACTGGACTATTAAACATTATTCACATCCCAACAACAAAAATGCTTTTGAGAATATTTCCAAGTAAACTGAAAAATGAAAGACATTTTTTAAACATTGTAAACCTAACCAAAAAAATGTCTTTTCATCTCTGACTGGGGAAGAATTTTGAAAGCTAAAAAATCTATGAGTGAATGTATAAAAATATTGATAAAATTTACTTCCTAAAAATAAAAATCTTGGGACTTCCCTGGTGGTCCAGTGGTTAAGAATCCACCTGCCAATGCAGGGGACATAGGTTCAATCCCTGGTTGGGGAACTAAGATCCCACATGCTGTGGCACAACTAAGCCCACAGGCCACAATTACTGAGCCCACACACCACAACTAGAGAGGAACGCAATAAAATGTTCTGCAGAAATGTTTTGCATGATGCAACGAAGATCCCACGTACCGCAACTAAGACCCAACTGCAGCCAAAATAAATAATTTTTTTTAAAAAAGCCTTTAAAATAAATTTGAAAAAATAAAAATCTCATTTAAAAAAATTGTAATGATTAAAATTAAAAGCCAAATCTGGGAAATTACATTTGCAACAAATGACATGAAATGGTTACTATGCTTAATACATGTGAGTTTATATAAATTGATAAGAAAAAATAACAACACACCTAATAAGAAAGATGGGCAAAGGAAATGGACAACAAATCCCTCCATCCCCAAAAAGAGGAAAAATATGGAAAGTTAATATTTTCCTATAATGTTCAATTTCACCTTAAAAAGGTACATTAAAACAAGATTCTGGGTTCTTTTTTTGGGGGTTGGGGGCCCACTGTGTGGCTGAGGGCTCTTAGTTCCCCAACCAGGGCTAGAGCCCGTGCCCCCTATAGTGGAAGTGTGGAATCTTAACCTACTGACTGGCAGGGAACTCCCCAACAAGATTCTGTTTTTGCAAACCAAATTAATACAGATTTTAATGCTGACAGCTAAAGGTATGAACAACCCAAATGTCTATCAACTAATTAATGGATAAATGAATGATGTTGTACACCCAAACAATGGAATATTACTTGGCCATAAAAAAGGAACACAGTAACATGGATAAAATCCTGGAAATATGCTTAGTAAAAGGTCAGACATAAAAGATCACATAATATATAATTTCATTTCCATAAAATGTCCAAAATAGGCAGATACAGAGACAGAAAGTAGAAAAAGTAGATTGGGGGTGGGAGGAAAGAAGCCCAAGTCTTGGTCTATATTGCTTTGAAGCTCCAAGCTCATCACACAAATCAAAAGATTCACAGGAAACCATCAGACCTATCTTCATTCATTCCATAAATACTGACTGCAAACCAAATGAAGATCTAGCACTTAAGTCTTACCAAAACTAAACTGTCAAGTTCCTGGAAATTAGATCTAGATAGTCTGCTAGTTTCAGGCAAATAAAGTTTTTTCTCCCGAAACTCTTCTGACACCAAAGAATGAAGCAAAGAAAACAGAAATAAGCAAGGCAAAAGGGTGCAGCAAAAGTGGCTTCTCCACACCTAATATGCCGCAGTTGAAATTCAGCTGAATGACAATACTTCTAGAGGTGACAGTAAGACTCTCTCAGGTTCTGGGGTTTTAATATGAGACAGAGTATCTTGAGATCCTACTAACTTCAGCAGACATCATATCAATATGTAGGATATCAATCCTACAGCTCATGAAATCAAGCAAAAATGGTGACAGCTAATTTTCTGGGCCTCTTAGCAGAGGGCAAAGAAAAAGGCGGGGGGGGGGAACCCCACCACTACCAACAGCAGCAACAAAAACACGACAAACTTCCCTCTGTGGAGTGAGACACAGGACATTAAAGTACCTGACAACACATCAAAGACACAAATGAAGAGAAATAAATTTGTAAGTTAAAAGTCCTGCAAGTTTTCAAAATAATTCCAATAATGGAATTAACCTGCTACCTCACTAGCCTATTCTACATGCCTCATTATTCACATCTCTCTGTTCTTTCCATTCCTCACAGTTCTAAGTGGTCTTACAGGAGACTTTCAGATAGAATTTTATAAGAGGACTATGTGACAGAGATCTCTCTTAAAAGACTTCAGTATATATTAAAAATATTTTACAAGCCAGACAGACAGAAATATAAATATATAAATACACACAACAAAACTTTTAAATAATTCCCTTTTATTCTCTAAACAGAATATAGAGAATATAGGATGGTGGCTCAGACGGAAAAGAATCTGCTTGCAATGCAGGAGACCCAGGTTCAATCCCTGGGTTGGGAAGATCCCCAGGAGAAGGAAATGAATGGCAACCCACTCCAGTATTCTTGCCTGGAGAATTTCATGGAACAGAGGAGCCCAATGGGGTTGCAAAGAGTCAGACATGACTGAGTGATTAACACTTATTCTCTAAATAAACTGTATCAAAACCACTTACAAAGTGATATAAATTGTAGTGTAAATATTCCTAATACTTTCCAAACCATTGGCTGATTTTTAGAAATTGTGGTGTGATCTTCCATGTGATGCAGCTATCAGTAGCTACAGGATGCCCTCGTTTGAGCCATGATTTAACTTAGGAAAATACAAACTATTCTATCAATTTGCCATTAAACTGACAGTCATTAGGTCCCTCCCTGGGGCTGAAACTGGTGCTGCAGCCAGCAAGGGTAGCTGGCCACTGCCCATGCATGACCACCCACACACAGAACATTCCTGGACACCAGCACTTCTCATACGTCCTAGATCTGGACAGCTGCACCGTGTCTCTGTTGACAACATCATCCCAGCACTGAGCCACTATGGAGCAGCAATGAGACATGACCTGTGTTACCACACTCTGGTGCCAGCCCCCTCTGGCTCAAAGGCTTTTTATATCCACTCCAAGGCTCCGTTCCTTTTCCTGCAGCCACCCAACAAGGGACAGTATTTGCCTTGTGGTCTCAGTAACTTATATTACTTACCAAACAGAATGAAAATTTTAAAAACTATTATGATCTCAAAGATATGCTGGCTGAATGACTCCAAACTGACAGTTTAGGGCATTTCTTTTATGCATGTAGCAGTTTCCTATTTCAACACAAGACAGTTCCACTTTAACTTGAAACTCTTCTTGTGGGGTCTACTGAAGTCTCTACCCACAGGTCTGAGAATTCCTGATTTAGAAAGAGTCCAAGTTTTCCACGTAAGAGTAATTTAAAGGAGAGTTTTCTCTCCTCAGAGACCATTTCCCCTAACTCCCAATCCTGTGCCAGCAGTAGGGGTTGGCAGCAAGAATCAAAGAGTAGCAGCCAGAAGAGGAAATTAATTGGTTGGGTTTTCCTACCTCCTAATGTTCCAGGCAAAACTTTCTTTTTTTTTTTTTTTTTTGTATAAGCACCTTTCTCCATTATTACTTTACCTACAGCATTCACACACAGATATCAAACTGTTTCTGACCCAGATTCTGGCTTGAGTATTAAGTCTTTCCATATTCTGTACTGCTTCATATTTCACCAGGAGGATTACAAACTTATCTGAAATGGTAGAAATTCATTTTACTTTCAATTTCTTATTTTGCTGTATGCTGCTGAAAAGCAGTATATAATGAGAAGTGAGAGCAGCAACTTGGCCTGATGCCCAGCTGGGAGCAGATAAGTTCACCTAAAAAGGACCTGACGCTCCAAATGCCAGAAACTGGAAAGAGGGCTGGAAGTTGAGGAGGCAGATATGGAAATATGCCCAGGGGTAGTAATGGAGAAAGTGAATTCAGCCTGAGGGTGAGACCTTCTGCCCAGCCTCTGTCAGCCTGATGCCTCATTATCTTCTCCATCTTCCCTAACCTCAGGATATTCAATTAGGAAGCAGGTGGAAAAGGAACTGAGAGAGCAAAGCAAAGCAAAAAAAAAAGGCAGGAACCAGGGGGAAGAGAGAAGATCAGGTTCACTGGCTGGGATGTGAGGGTTTGGTAGACAGACAGGTATCTATAACTCTAAGTGCTGAGCACAGTCTAATCATGTCATCCCCACCTTCAACTGTTACCCATCATCCATTTATTTCAGGTAATACTTTTTCTACCCTCTTGGCCTTTCTCCATGCACCCTATACGCTAATCCTTTTGAATTTCTTTCTATTCTCCAAAGTAGGCCACACTATCAAGTCCCCAAGCTTTTGAACATGCTGGTCCCCTGCTTGGGATGTTGCTCCTCACTCCTCTGCATACAAAACTGCCTACTATTTCTTCATGACTCAGGTCAAGTGCAGCCTTCTCTGATGCCCCAGTGAGCATTAGTCACCCTGTACAAATCTTTTCTTTGTCATTTATCATAGTGGTAATTAAGAAAGAGTACAGCCTCTTTCCTAAGACAGACTTGAGCTTGAATCTTGGTGATGCAACATACATATGCAACTGTGGTAGCCAGCCCACAAGATGGCCCCCAGTGGTCCCCACCTCCAGGGATTCACATCCTTATGGAGTCCCTTCCAACACTGCATTAGGCTTGGTCTGTGAGACCAATAGAAATGGTATGTCGTCTGAGATTAGGTTATAAAAGGCCCCATGGTTTCCATCTTGGGCTCTCATTCTCCTTTTCTTTCTCTCTTGTATTACTTGCTTTGGAGAAAGTCAGCTGTCATGTCAAACAACCCACATGGCTAGAAACTGAGATTTACCAACAACCACGTAAGTGAGCTTTGAAGCAATTCTCCAGCCCCATTAGAGCCGCAGGAAAGCTAACATGTTGACTGAGGCACATATCAAACCCTATGCTGAAAGCTGCTACTGGATTGCTGAGCCACAGAAACTGTGAAGTAATAAATGCCTGCTTTAAACCCTATGTTTTGGAGTAGTTTGTTACACAGCGATAGATAATACACCTGACAAAGGGTGGGAACAACTTAGGATTTACTGTAAGAAAACTTGGGTTCAAGTCCAGACACTGGTGCTTACTAACAGAATAATCCAACCTTCAGTTGGATTAGAGTGGATTACGAACCCTCAGCTTCCTTCCTTGGAAAATGAGTAAACTAAGACTATAATAATATATTACAAAAAAAAAAAAAAAAAATACTCTATCCTAGAACTAGAACATAAGATAAATAAGCTAAAAATAAAGCCTGTAGCAAAACAAATATAATCCCTGAGGTACTGACGTTCAGCAATCCCATCTAAAATAAGCAGAAAATTCATCTGATAACTGTTTGGTTTTTTTTTTTTGATAAGTGTTTAAAAAAAGAGCTTTTCATGGTCTTTAAATTGCAATAAGGGGCTTCCCTGAAAACTCAGTTGTTAAGGAATCTGCCTGCAGTGCATGAAATAAAGGGTCAAACTAATTTTAAACAACCAAAAGATACAGAAAAATGCAAACCAGAAACTACTTATCTAAAAGTAAAATTTGTATCTTATTTCATACCTATGAATTAAGAATACGTAGCCTACAAATAGTCTAAAAACTAGAGATCTTCCATTCATAGTAAAATCCTTCATATCTCCCCAGATCCCAGGCTCAGCATTGGAATGAGGTACACTAAGCTTGCTGTGCACCAAACTTTTCTCTTACTTGGGAAAAAGTGGAGGTACTAATTCTGTTGTCAGACTGAATCCAGATGCATTTTAAGGAATAAAGATAATATATATACTTGAGATCACACTAATATGGCACAGTTGTTCCTAGACATTAATAAAAAGAAGAATGCTGAAATAGCAAAGAAGCGAGAAAGCCTAAAGGCTTAAACTTTATTAAAATATGAAGACTTTCAGTTATTTCTAGTTATACTGGCTGTAAAGAATTGTGACAGACAATCAGATCCCCTCGGGAGGCAGAAGACTCCCAGCCAGGCCACTATATATACACAATCTAACTAGCTAGTGGAGTTCTGACTAGGTTGCTAGTACAACGTAGGCTAAGAATGAACCAAAAGACCTCTCTCTCTCTGGCCTTTCCCTACCTTCTAAATACTGCTGACTCCTTTGATGCCAAGGTCTAGGGATGACTAAGTGGGTTGCTGGTATTCCATATCTTTGGATACCAGAGTCACCCATGATCTCTGCTTCAACATATCAGCCCTATTCTTCATGCAGTGTGCCTAAAAGTGATAATGAAGATATGTGGTTTGTGCTTTCCCCTCTTTCTGGAAAAATGTATAAACCCAGGCCATAAACCATTCCCTGACACTTCTCTGCATATACATGTGCTTTTCCTGAAGTGAAGTATACATAAAAATTTTGTGACTATTAAACTTCTTACACTCAATTCTATAAAATAGATTTGCACACATTAAATGAACCATGGTACTTACACATAGAGATCCATAGGAAACTCCTTCATCATGTGTGTTACAATAAACTCCACCATCAGGTCTGAATGGGAAGAAGAAAAATCAGATCAGTCAGAATGAAATTCACTGCTTGCCTTTGGAGTTGGGAGAAAAACTTTATCAGTACACCTTACAACCATGCTGAATGCCATCAACTAACCACATCTTTATCAATATGCATTTAAATTTATTTTATATAAGGCACTTTTTGCACCACTTTCACCACCTGCCACCTGTAAGGTAACAAGAAAATTAGTTCACTCTTCCACTTCAGAAGGATATGTTGACCTGCCAATAAACTCAGATACAAGGGAAATTTCACTGTACAGATATTTCATACCATGGCACTAATGCAAAATGCCAGAGGGAAATCATATTCTGAGAACCAAGTGATGAGGCAAGCAGAGAAAAAATTATGGATCACAGCTGTGTAACCAGAGACTCAAACTCTAAAGCTATGTCAGTCTTTCTTGTCTTCCTATCACACTCAGCTTGGCAGATATTGACCAGAATGGTCTGGGGAGGTTTAGGTCAATAAAGGCTTACTATATAGTCTTAATTGTTGTTTTTAAAATCAAGTAGATTGGGGGGATCGGGATTGGGAATACATGTAAATCCATGGCTGATTCATATCAATGTATGACAAAACCCACTGGAAAAAAAAAAATAATAATAATAAAAAAAAGAAAATAAATAAATAAATAAAACCAAAAAAAATAAAAATAAAATAAAATCAAGTAGATTTAGGAAGCAGGGCTGAATATTATAGCGAAATGGGATTAAGAGTTCAGATCATTCCCCTGAGGAAAATGCAGAATTCTGGGCAGACAAAATTACTTGCAATACAGCCCCCTATCTGTCAGCTCTGTCAGCCTCCTCTCAGCTTAAGTTACTCAGAGGAAGTTTTGTATGTCTAAACCTTGAACTTTCGCCTCCTGGCCCACTGACACATCAATTTGGGCCAAGAAATGGAGGGAAGAATTTGAGAGTTTTATCAAGTGTAAGAAAGTTTACAAATTTATGTATCAAACTTAGATATCTGTCTCCCTAGAAAGAACTTTTTCTTTGAACAAGGGCACTCTTTAATTGAACATTAAATTCATTGGGATTGCTTTACCAAACTTAACAAGAAACATGGTTTCTTAGGCCAGGGAAGAAATACAACTAGTAACTTCTTCTCTGAGGAGGAAGCACATCAAACAGGACCTATCCCTTATCTTAAACATGAAAATCTATCATTGGCTCAGAAACATACCCATTTTGATGATACTCACCCAGTACTGCACATACTAATGGACGGCAGGGAAGGTTCTTGTCTGCTGCCTTCTTCCTGTGTCTCATAGGCTTCACACAAATAAGAAATGAGATTATAAGACATCTGAACTAACATCCAGTGGTTCACCATCATTTTTTTTTTTCACACAAATAACATCACTATGGGAATTCCCTGGTGATCCAGTGATTAGGATTTTGCGCTTACAATGCTGGGGGCCCAGGTTCAATCCCTGGTCAAGGAACTAGGATCCCATAAAATGTATGGCCTGGTCAAAAGAAGAAACAACAATAATAAAATAAAACCACTACTACAGAGAAGCTACCTTTTCTTTCTCTTTCAAGTGATAGGTGTTGGGTGAGGCAGGGATGACATATAAGTGCTTCTCAGTTATCGATGCAGGCCTGGGACAAAAACACAGTTCACAGCAAGACCACAGCCCCACAGGGCACTGAAGCATACTACAAGGGGAAAGCTATTGTTTTTGCTTTGATTTTATCTATACAAGTGACATTACTGACAACAAAAGAGATACACTAGTATTTTTCTTTGATAAAATAATAAGTAAGAAAAAGGGAGAATGTGGCTGTGTAGAGGCAGCAACAGCAGCAGTTCAAAAAAAAAAGGAAAAGTTTTTTTAAAGGAAGTTTTAAATATAAACCTCAAGGTGATATTTCTGAACATACCTCCAAGTTTTAGGAAACTCCTTGATCCTTCATACTCTATTTCCCCCACCCCTCAGATGAATAAATCTAATAATAAGCAGAATCTAGCATCACCCAATCAAAGATCACAGCATATTCTGAAAACAAAAGGCTTAGGCCCATCTCCTTGTTGAAATCTACATTACTGATACATTCAATGTCAAGATATACCTTTTTGGGGTTTTTTTGTTTGTTTGCTTATTTTTTGTTTGTTTGTTTTTGGCCATGCTGGGTGGCATGTGGGATCTTGGTTCCCCAACCAGGAATCAAACCCATGCCTCCTGCAGTGGAAGTGCAGAATCTTAACCACTGGACCACCAGAGAAGTACCCTGATACATTCTATAATAATATTACTGCCATGGGTATGAGACTGTGGATCTTTCTACCCTCTATTGAGTAGGTAACACCTCCAAGACACACACAAAAAATTCCAACAACAGGGATGTGTCTTCTGAACAGCAGTTAAGCAAGGGCCCTTTAGCGTAAATTTCCACCCACATCTGTTCTAGTAGGATCAATGTCATCATCTCCAATTCTGCCAACATAAAAAAATTCCTCTAAGAAAAAACAAGAAGTAAAAGCCATACCTACCATTCTATGTAAGTTTACTCGAAAATTCATGTTGTCATCATGCAAAAATGCATTGGCATATTGATCCTAATAAAAATAAAAACACAGATAAGGAGGGAATGAGAGCTATAAACTCCTTTTATAATCTATCTATAATCTATACTCTTATTAAAAGTCCAAGGATTTACAGGTCTTAAAAGAACTCCTTTCAAGCACCAGTTAGAGAGCTAATGGGAGAAGACTACAGCCTTTATGTCAAACCCTACTCAAGCCATGAGGTTTCACTTAAGTGTAATTTCCCAGTAGGTCTCTAACTGGTCAAAAATCTCAAAGCAAATTACAAACAATAAAAATTAAGGCACAGACACTTGAGACAAATGCTGAGAGGAATCTGTTTTCCTGTTCTCTCTTCCTTCCCATCTGCCCGAGGAGCACAGGGACTGCAGGTTACATGTGCAGTCTACACTTGAGGATCTGCGATTAAGAAGAACTTGGTCTGCACTCTGCCGGGAACAGGCTTGGCACAGCAAGAGAAAACTGCTTACTCAGGCAGCATGGCAACAGGTAAGATCCTGTATATCCCTGGCTTTTCTGAAGACTGACGGAAAATCAAAAACCTCTCACCATGAATCAGTAATAAACATCCCTTGGCTCTTTCCCAACACCTTTTCTGAAGATCTGACATGCCTACAAACTCCAATTCCTAGGAACTGCTACAATTTGTGAAAAACAACTCCTTTAATGATTTTCTTAGAAAGATTTTTGAAAAGCAATTATACCAGGCCCACTGCTAATAAGCAGCTCTTCTACAGCTACTCCTAACCTGGTGAAAAGTAGGTCAACTTTCCACAGCAAACATAAAAATGGAAAGACAGGGAGATCTCTGCTCCACACGGACCACACCTTAACTATTTTTCTTTGGAGAGAAAAGATCCGAATAAGGAGTAAGTGAAAGAGGAGATTGAAACTACAAATTCAGCTCTAAATTGACTCAATTTCTGCCAGACCTCTGTTGCCAACAAGATTTAAGGTGAGTTCAGGCCTAATTAATCCAGCCAAAAGTGACTCTTTCCAAAGCCCCATTTGCGTCTCTTCTTTCTTTACCCTCTGGTTCTTGTTCTTCATCAAACTACAATTAATCGAACTTTACTGTTTCCAATGCCCATCCCTCAGCTTTTCTCTCCACCTCTCCCCACAGAAACCTGAGCTCCTTTTTTCATTTTGCTAAATGCAAAAGATTCAATGTAAATAGTTTTAAAGGGGCAGGACTGTTTTTTTTTCTGAAGAGGTGTAAGTCTCTTTAGAGTTCCAAACTCTTAAGAACTAGAATCTTCCAGTTCTCAATTATAGCCGTTATCATATGAATTCATTATGAAGTCATGCAATAAATACTAACTGACCCTCTACTACATGCCAGACACTGAGAAAACACTGGTGAAGAAGACAAAGGACCTACTGGTGCTTACTTCCAGTGAAGGAGATAATATAAAGGGGGAAGATTTTCTCTCCCAAACTTTAGGTCCCTAAAAGTCAAGAGACAGGAAATGGAGAGAAGGGTAGAAAAGAGAGCATTTTGTAAGAGATTAGCTAATACCAGAAGGCTGGTGAGACCTACCTCTGCAATACATGTGAGGATAATCAGACAGAGTTTGCCACTGTGAAGGCGGTGCTCATCTGAAAAGAAAAAATAAATCCTTCTCTCTAAATCATCCAGACCATGTTTCTATAGAGAATAAAGATGTGTATCATCAAAAAGAACATTCATACTTTCTTTCCCCATAAAATTCATGAACGAAAATCAAGGTTTTACTAAAGTAATTCTTTTCTTCTAGACAAAAGAATTCCCCCATAAGATTTTTTTCTTAAGTGTTCCAGTAGTATGACAGACAGCTAAACATCTTCCTGAGAACCATTTAATTATTGTAACAGTCCCTAATACTGTGGCCCAAATCAGGGCCATGTCCTTTGTTTCCATATCAGCCTTTTGCTTCTGGACAGTCAGATCCATTCCTTTTCCAACTCCACGTCATCCACTAGTTAAAGCACCACCACCTTTACTCATCTACCACAAAATCTAGAAAATTTTTATAACTGTTCATAGCAAACTGGCAGCAGAACCAGAAAGAAATTAACTAGAAACTAGGATCCAGCTCATGCTCTCCTTACAATGTGAACATTCTTACAACCAAGAAAGTTGGGAACTCTTGATCATTTTTCTTCCTGCCAAAGCTACTCACTCCACAAATATTTATTTATTACCGACTATGTGGTAGGCAGGGCTTCCTTGGTGGCTCAGTGGTAAAGAGTCCTCCTGTCAATGCAGGAGACGTGGGTTCCATCCCTGGCTCGGGAAGATTCCCTGAAAGAGGAAATGGCAACCCGCTCCAGTATTCTTGCCTGGAAAATTTCATAGACAGAGGAGCTTGGAGGACTACAGTCCATGAGGGTAACAAAGAGTCGGACATGACTGAGCATACACACATGTGGCAGGCACTATGCTGGGCAGTAGAGATATAGTACTGGACTAAAGAAAGGTCTGTGGCCTCCCAGAACTCACATTCTAGTTATTAAAAAAGAAAGCAACCTCAACAACAGGGCTCTAAGCCCACACAAAGGACCCAGAAAGAGCTAACCCATCACTGCCAATTACCAGAACCATTAAAACTTTTTTGCTTTCCAGGATGTTTGTGGGTGAGGTGGTAAAGTGGAGGTAAAAAGAGAGTTATACCAGCATATCCAAAACAGAAAAATGGCTTATGTTGTTTCAAATTAGCTTTGATAGGACCCAGAGTAAAGTCCATTCTGGAGAGATACTATTAACAGATTACCATGCTGTGAAAGTTAGCTAACAGTACTCATCCTGACATTAACCTGTTACTTCCTCAAAGATGAAATCTATAAACCAAAACCTGACAGTTAGAAGGCATAAGGAGGGTCGTGGTCAAAGAAATACATTTACCTCTCCTTAGCGATAGGTGGTGCAAAAGAGTAATGATGATGATCCTATCTGACATCCCAGTAGCCTACAGCAGAGCCCCTAAGCAGCCAGAAAAGAAATGCCTTGCTAACTCAATACCATATTTATGAGACTCTTCTACCTACCCCTGGCCGCAGAGCTTCTCTGGTACTATCCTTCACTTTCCTCAAAAAGCTGATAAGCAACTCTTGCAGAAAAGCCTGCAGCTCTCTCTCCACTTAAAAAAAACTGTTCCTGATTACAAAAATAAGGCATATTTCATTATTATTCATTTTTAAACTTCAGAAAAGCACAAAAAAACAAGAACAATAAAAAATATGTTTAATCATACCAAAAATCAAAAATGGTGGTCAATCAACTTTAGGCTCTGTATGCATAGATATATATTTCTAGTATTTTTATCTCTTGCCTATCTTAAAGATTGAGCAGATATTCCCTCAGGGTGACAATACCCAAGGCAGAATAATAACCTCAGGAAAAAAAAACTTTGAAAGCACAGCCGAAATTAAGGTGATAACAAACACAAAATTCTGAATCACGGAGAGGAGAGAAGTAGCTGGGGAAGGGACACATAGGTAGCTTCAACATCATTAGTAATTTCTTAAGTTGACTGATAAGTTCACATACATTCATTTTATTATACTTTTTAACCTATGCCATTTTATTATGCTTATTATAAACTTTATAATCTAATAGTAATAAATATTTAAAGTATTCTTATAGGCAGCAAACGATATATAATAAAGAAGACAAAATAGTACTGGGGGAGGGGAAGGAGGAGCAGAGCCAAGAAAAAGTTGCTTCTATCGCCACTAAAATAATAGATCCTGTTAGCCAGGTCAGGGTCTTAATCAACAGGAAGGGAGCTGGGCCAATGAAGCCACACAAGTATCGTTCTGAAATTAACTCTTCATCATACTTAACCATATTTAGGCTGCTGTATCCTACTATATTGAGGCTTCCTTTTAGCAAAGATCTAACCCAGCCAGAATTTACAGAAACAGCCTGAGACCACTCTTGCTGCAATTAATCTACCCTCAATTTTGCCTTCTATTTATTTTATGGATGGCACAGTGATTAGTACAATGAGGATTATATAACCATTAAAGCTAAAAGTGAGTTTCAAGGGCCTCAATTCACTGTGTTATATCAAGCAAAGCTAGAAATTTATTTTCAGGGTCACACCTATGCAGTTTTTTGCTTTCTGTGGTTGCTGCAGTATTTCCAGAAAAAGGGAGAGGTTACCGATTTCCAAAAAGGAGAAGCAACAGCCTCAGGAAACACTGATGCATGTATAACAGCATGATTATACTTAGTGCCACTTAAAAATAGTTAAAATGGTAAATTTTACATTATGTGTATTTTACAATAGATATATATACTAGAAATAAATAAATAAAATTGTAAACACTCATATAGATCCAGTTTAAAGAAAAAGCTAGGCTTAAAAAAAAAACCTTGAGATATATACTGAACAGAATTTGCTGGGTTTCTTCCCAATTTCTTCTTCTAGCCCAACTATTCCACTATCCTACCACCAGTTAAAAAAGATCACAGAAAAATCATCAACAGAGGAAGAACAAAATAACATCAAGCTTTCCTAATACCTATTTCTCTCCCACTTCCGTTCTGCATTTCACGGATGAGGACTAACACGTCTATTTTAAGTGTTAAAGAACACAGTCCCTCTGAATCTCACCTCTTCCTACTGTACTCTGCACAACAGTCCTAATTCTCACTATGAGCTGATGTTTTCAGTTCTTGTCCTCAAAAGGGAATTCCCTGAAACATGCTAATCCCCTCACTTCCCACACGTAAGAGTTTGCATCTACTTACCAAAATCTATTTAGAAGACGTGTTAGTCTTTGTAGAGATCAATTTATTTTCTCTGTTCTATTTTGGAGCATTCCTGCTCCAGCTCCAGGTTTTCCCAACACCATCTAATTGCCATCTGGCAGTGAGAAATTTTCCAGTAATCAGGACCACCACTTTGCAAGGAGGTCCCAATGGGTCATCTCTTACAAGTATTAATGCTGCTCCTTGATCAAGCTAAGCAGCTACCTACCACCTCCTGCTTCCTGAGCTCTCAAAGGAGAATGCCTTACCTTTGGTGTCTTGCATGACAATCGAGCTATACTTTAAGAAGGTTATCAGTAGATTACTGGTCTGTACATCTGCATCCAGTGGGAGTTCCACAGAACTTATAACTGGAATAGAATAGATAAAATGCATTCAGCCTGTAACATATTCCATTTAACACTTCTACCTATACAGACAACTTGCCAGCAGGCAAGGAAATCACAAAAGAATCTTTCTCCGAAACAGAGGAAAGACTGAGTGCTTATCATAACACTGTTATCTAGTCTTCCTAGGCCTCTAGAGCTCTTCCCACCCCCAAGATTAAGCCCAAAGTCCTTCTCTCCTATCTAAGAATGCCTTTCTAAAGGAACAGTGCTTTTCTCCCAAAATTCTAAGAAGGGTATTTTGATTCCATTTTCTAGTTCCAAGCAAACCAAAAGGGTTCAAGGCCCTTCTAAAAAGCACTTTAATTTGTACCTAAGTGAAAGAGCTGTATTGAATATAAATGAGCCTTGCTTTGATGAGTCTACTGCTTAAAATAAATGACAATTCATTCCTAATATGGAAAAATCTTGCTCAATTTTGAGAATAAGCCTTTAGGCTGGAAATACGCAAGATAGAAGGGAAAAAAGGTAAGACAGAAATACATTCAAATTCTACTTCTTAATCCCTTCCCCACAAAAGGGAACCTGAAGGAATACCAGACTGAAAACAGGTGGACATTACTGACTGAGAACAGTTTTATATACATAATTGCTTGCTGGAGAAACTACCCCTGCTCACATTCTCTGTGCCACAGTAACAACGAACAAGGGACCAGACTAGGGCTGACCCACACAGGATAGCCTTAATACAGATCCCCAAGTTTCTAATACTTTAAATGAGATTTAGACATCTTGCTAAGTACTTTTACACTGTCTAAGACATAATATACAAAAAAAGGAAACTCATGATTGCCTAGAAAAACTAGAGGGTCTATAGTTTTCTGTCATATCTTCACCTATGAAGACTCAGCTGAGTTTGGGATATTATTCACAATATGTATTCTTAACCATAATGAATCCCTCTGAAGTTATTACGATGTATGCTGAGAACATTTATTAACAATGGGAAACATTTGCATATTATGGATCCATGATACAGAGCAAGCACAGCAAAAAGCCTTATGAGAAGAAATTAGTATTCCCAACCCTTGGCTGTTTTCCCACAATTCAGCCCCCAAGAACTAATAAAAGACAAATATATTTTTATGTTGAAATACTAATATATCTTAAAATTCATGTTATGGATTAATGACTTGAGACTGTCATTTCAAACTACAGCCTATTCTGAAGCTCAGAGTCCATAATCCTTCCTGTGTCCAATACAAAGAGGCATTGGTCTGGTAAGTGGGACTTTTTTCCCCCACTCAAACACAAAGATAACTAGAAAACTGCCTTACATAATACACAGAAATATAGAAGTATATGTATTTTTAGTTTACAAGAAAATCCTCCCATGCCAAGGCTGAGTTGTCAAATGTCAAGTCTGAACTGAGAACAAATGTTTTAGCTAAACTGCTGACTTTTTAAAAATAATGGCAACAGGGACATACCTTTAAATATAACTAGGCCACTGAGCACCAGTTATATTAAAAACTAATTAAAAAACCAAAACTTGAGGATAGTCTTATAAGACATAGGACCCCTACAAAAAGGAAATGAGTTAGAAAAGAAAAAGGAAAAAAAAAAAAATAGAAGCAATATCAATAGAATAAAATCCCTCACAAATTAAAATCTGCTTCCTGTATGGCAAAACCAATACAATGTTGTAAAGTGAAATAAATAAATAATTTAAATTAAAAAAAATAAAATCTGATTCCTAAGAGTTATTCCTTCGTAATTCTTCCCAGCAGCCTTTGTCAAGGGAGATAGTCATTTGAAAGTGGGCTGACTCCAATCTTCCCACTAGAGAAAGTAAAACCTCACTGGTTGTAGGTAAGCAAGCACAAATCAAGTTGCATAATCAAGTGTGTAGGTGGAAGTGTTCACAATGAACAGTTTGAAAGGCAGTTCTCTGAAGCATCCAAACCCTAACATCACGTGAAATCAGATATATAGACATAGACAAAGATATATATGCTATGCAAACCCAAACATGCACACATGCGTGCACACACACACAAGCCTTTTGATATCCATGGTAACCAGGAAGGATTCATCGTTAAAGAAAAAAAAAACAGTATTTCTGTTGGAATATTATTTGGTGACCAGAGTAAGCAGAGAACAAGCAGGCAATCCTATTACATGTTCCTTCTCATTAAGATACAGTTGTGCCCTGCTTTTCAAAAGCTCATTTTACAAAAGTCACTTCGCTCCACAAAAAAAACTACCTTAGTACTTGTTTTCACTAATGCAAAGTCTAAAGATGGTTTTCACTTTTCAGAAAAAAGGCAGGGACTTTCCTGGTGGTCCGGGTGTAAGACTGTGCTCTCAATGCAGGGGACTCAGGTTCAATTACTGGTCAGGGAACTAGATCACCAAATAAGAGTTCACATGCTGCAACAAAGACCTGGTGCAGCCAAAATAAACAAATGTTTTAAAAAAAAAGAAAAAAAGGCAAAACGGGGAGGGGCAGAATAGGTGTAGGGAATTAACAGGTACATATCAGTATATATGCTATATAAGCTACAACAAGGATATATCACATATCACAGAGAATATAGCCTATGTTTTATAGTAACTATTTGTTGTTTAGTTACTCAATCGTGGCTGACTCTTTGTGACCCCATGGACTGTTGCCTATCCAGGCTCCTCTGCCCATGGGATTCTCTAGGCAAGATTACTGGAGTGGGTTGCCATTTTCTTCTCCAATATAAATGGAGTATAATCTATAAAATTTGTGAACCACTATGCTGTATACCTGAAACTTATATAACATTGTAAATCAACTATACCACAATTTTTTAATTAATTAAAATTTTTTAAAAAGATAAGTCAGGGAATTCCCTGAAGGTCCAGTGGTTAGGACTCCGGGCTCTCACAGCAGAGGGCCCAGGTTCAATCCCTGATTAGGAACTAAGATCTCACAAGCCATGTGGCCAAAAAAAAAGACAAGTGATAACAAGTAATAGTAAAGATGTGGAGAAAAGGGAACTCCTATGTACTGCTAATGGGACTGTAAATCAGTGTAATCACTAAGGAAAACTGTATAAAGGTTCCTCAAAAAATTAAAAACAGAACTACCATACGATCCAGCAATCCCACTTGTAGGTATATATACAAAGGAAATGAAAATAGAATATCAAAGAGATATTTTCACTCCCATGTTCATTACAGCATTATTCACAGTAGCCAAGATACTACAAACACTATATGGCATTATTTACATGTGGAATCTTAAAAAAACAAGTCAAGCTCATAGAAAGAGAGAGTAGAAAAGTGGTTGTCAGGGGTTAGGGGATGGAGGAAATAGGGAGAGGTTGGTAAAAGGCCACAAACTTTCAGATTAGCAAAATCTGAAGATCTAATGTAAAATATTAAAATGGTGACCATGTTGATAATACTATATTGTATAGCTGAATTTGCTAAGAGAGTGGAACGTAAATGTTCTCATCCCCTACCAAAAAGAAAAAGAAAAACACATGCAGTAACGGATGTGTTAATAGATAGGGGGAGTTTTGTGCTCGCTTCGGCAGCACATATACTAAAATTGGAACAATACAGAGAAGATTAACATGGCCCCTGCGCAAGGATGACACGCAAATTCGTGAAGCGTTCCATATTTAAAAAAAAAAAAAGATAGGGGGAGTTTTCTTACAATGTATATGCGTATCAACTCATCTCAATAAAGATGAAAAAAAATTTTTTAAGTATACACATTCAACTTTATTTTCTCAAATTCAGGCAAAGAAAAGTAGAAAAAAAATCCTACCACCTATCAACAATTAGAAATGAAAGTAACAAGAAACAAGAGTGATGGCGTGAGAAGAAAGAGAAAAGACAAAAAATGAAAACAGTATTCAGCATTTGTTTTGCAGCAAGTTTTAAGAGGCATCAGCATCCCCAGCAGTGAGAGTGATACCATTCAATTCCTTCCCCACAAACTACACGCAGTATGTAAGAATCAAGCCACCCAGTTCTGAACTGCGTTTGTGAGCATCTGTGCTTTATCTAAATTTACTCTGTGCATCCATTAGCAAGTTGCAACCTAAGATATTTGCTTCTTTGCTTTATGCAATGCAATTTCAGCTTACAAAAGGTTGTGTAGGAAAGCTCTGCTTTCAGAGAAGAGGGGAAATCTGTATTTTGGAATTTGACTATCAACTGAAAACAGATCCAATTTGCTACCACAGACTTGAATATCAGTGGCACCTCCCAGTAATACTTTTGTACTAATACTGCTTGTACTACCTTGAAATGCTAATGCCATAGGTGTTATATCAAAGTTTAAAGGAGAAACAGCAGAGCAAAGATGGTCATGTCAAATATAAGAGGGGCACAATTTTTTTACCCAAAATGAGTTCAATATTTGAGGCAAAACATCAAGTATTAATGAAGACTATTTTTAGGTTAAGTTATTCCCTCAAGCACACTCAGCTGACATTAGAACCAATTCAGGTGGACACAAAGTTTATTGGGCAAAATTCTTAATTTCTTTTCTATTACCCTTTTCATAACTTCCAGTGATAAGATTTATAAAGTAGAATTTTGTTGTTGTTATCTTTTAAAGGAGAGAAATCTTAAATACCCAGCAAATTCCCAATTATTACACACTTGTCATTTTCTAACTGGGTGTGCTTGGCAGACACATAACAGTGAGCAAATTCCCAAGTTCATTTTCACATTCATTTAGTCAACAAATATTTACTAAGCAGTAACCATGCCAGGCACTATGTTGGGCATTTAGTGGTACACAAAACAGGCATGGTCCCAACAATGATCCATGCAAGGCTCTTAGTGTCAGCTCTCACTAATCTTAGGCAAACCTCATACTTCCCTGGCCTCAATTCCCTCATTTGTCAAATGACAACATGAGATGATTTTACCATTTTGCATTTATTTCAGTGAGATATTCATAAAATATCTCATCTGAGCCTCACAAAGTACCCTGAGTTTGGCAAGACAGGCATCACTGATCTCTGAGGTCCCTTTTAAATCTAGCATTTCCATGATTCTACAATCATTCCCTAAGGAGGACAAGCTGGAGTTTCGTAGATTCTCATAGAGGAAAGCATTGACTGTCTTTTCTTTAGAGTTTCACGAATCCTAAAGATAATTTCTTAAGCAAAAGAACTAACAGTTATGCTTTTTGTCAGAAAAAAAAGAAAAAAAACAACTACAGTCACCCCTAAAGATTCAAGATTGTATTAATCAAGAAAACAAAGGAGGTGACAGACTTACCATCAGAGGAGGGTGGTGTGGTCCCAAGTGGTGTGGCTGGGGTTGTTGGAGCAGGACTGACAGGGGTTGTCACCAAGCCCATTTCTGGATGACTCTGAAAGAGAACACAGATAAGGATAAGAAAAGAGAAGATTGCAGGTGTCCTCTGCGTAACCTTTCTGGTATTCCTGGCCTCACAGACAGAAACTCACTGAGGAGAGACTGCTTCTCTATTTCGTTCCTATTAGTACCTGGTTACTGTTGATGCTTGCTAAACTCTAATAAACTCTGCAGGCTAGTTTTCTTTAAGTAACTAAGTTCCCATTATGTAAGTTTACTTACAGAACAATATGAATAAAAAACTGGGGTAAACAAATACACAGAAATATTCCACACACAAAAAAGGGCATTTGCAGTCCTATCTGAACCTGAGAAGGGACTATTATCTGATCAACTCAAAACATATCTACAGACTATTCTGATGACCACATAAGTCAACTAATAAGTGCAGGTGAGCCAAAGGGATAACAGATACTACAAGAAGGGCTTTGCAGAGGGCAGCCCTTCTTGTTCCACCACAAAAAAGAGTGTACGGGGTGGGAAGGTAGAAACATGGGCGGAGACATTCAATAGTGACCAAAAGAGATGACTCCTCTTTCCCTTACCTTCCTTAGCCATCCTTGCCACATCAGCTCTTGAGAATCAGGCTGAGTGGTGGCTACTCCCTTCTCCTCCCCGAGAGTTTTACCAGATTTTACCCTCCTCACTTTTTCCTTTAAAATCAATTACAGAATCTGGAGCGCTAACAAGGAACATCATAAGAATCATGGATAAAGCCTCATGTGATCAGTCGTGAAAAATGAGAACTGCTAAACCAACAAACCAGACCCCCAAACCAGCACACTGCTTTTTGACCTTATTTTTCTTGTTGTTGAAACTCAGTGGCTCTCATACATAATTACCTTTTGAGAAAAAAGCATAAGCACACTTTCCCTTAAAAGAAAACTTCATACATAATTTAAACAGTCTGACTTTAAAAACACTTCATCAATTTTTAAAGACAGCTTTCAGGGGCAGCACTTGAGTTCTCAGCCTATTTTAGCTCCTTCTGTACCAACAACTTAGGACATCCCTTAGGCAAGTGACCCAGTACTCAGGATTCTATGACTTCCTGCTTTCAATATTTGTTGACCGTTTTTGGGGTTTTTTTTTTTTTTGGTTAACAGCTAACCTTATGTTACACAGGATATTTTGTACTTTTCTTCTCTGGAAATGGATGAGATAATAACATAAGTGACGTGGCCTATTTTTTCTCTGGTTGTAATTCCACAGAGGTTTAGGAAGCAGAAAGCCTGTTAAAAAAATCCGTATGGGCAGATAATACTAAGGGATTTCCAGTGAGCAAAATGAAATAATCTCAACTCATTTGGGTTAGCAGAATCAGTCAACTGGTCAAGACCATTAACTTGGCATGTTACCAGTTCCATTTCAGCACGAGATGGAAACATACATATTTGAGGAGAGCATGAAGCAAAGGCAACTGATGCAACTCTTTAGTTACTAACTACAGCTCACCAGTGCAAAGTAGGGTTTACATGAGCACAGCCAGATAGGCTTTTCAATGAGTGAATCTGTATGAAAATCAGAGAGAAAAAGAACTGAAGTTTTTAATATAACCAACCTGGGCTAACACTGTGATAAAGTTGCGATTTAAATGAACAGCTTCGTAAAGTGCCAGAAGGATGGCCTCATTGGTTCTAAAGAAAAAGAGAGCAAATTGGAGAGTCTCTTATAATGAAGAAGGTAGAAGGAGGTAAAAGAGTATAATCATCAAGATAAGATTTCACCCCAACTCCTCATTATAAATCCCTTTGAGCTTCTAATGCTCCATTATTTCCTTTTTGGGCTTATATAAAGGAAATACAGTCAGCACTTTAATTCCTTAGATCTGTTCTTACCGACTTCACTATTTCCCCCTTTCACTTTTTCACCCCAATCCAGTTAAGTTATTAACTGGCTCAGACACCAAGCTCTCTTTATTTCCTTTCAGAGATAGCTGGGAACAGTTTTATAACTTCTTAGAGCTCAATACATGCAAGTTCCATTATTATTTAAAACTCAAGAAACATTTGACAGATCATCAAAAAAGTCTGAATCTGCAGAGATAAAGTTTCACACTTTCATATCCAGTAAGAGTCCACACTGAAGTTCAAGTCACTGCACAAGAATGTCAGGCACTTACTGTACTGAGATTTTCTCATGGGCATCTGCTATGAACATGCTGCCCACCTGTGGAAGAAAAGGGGAATTGCAGAGTTATAGCAGGGAAATGTGAGAGGAGCTCTGGGCCCTACAAAGCCTTTAATCAGTGAAAAAAACAAACTGCAGCATGAGGGAATCCTGGCCCACCAGTCACACACAACAAAACCAGCTCACTTTGAAGATATTAAAAGAATCATAAGCCATGAAACTCCCCTAAACTGCCTTTGCTTAAAGGGACTTTAAAAAAACCATCCCAGTACTTTTGTCCAGGTCTCCTATGTGTTACTTCAGTAACCACTGACAAGTAAATGATAACTTAAACATCCTCATCACTTTGCCTCTGTCCTAGAAGCTGCTTATCTGAAACAAACTAACTCACAAAAAGCATTACAGAAAGCAGGCTGTTCATCCAGCACAGAGTCGTCTTTGGGGGAATATTTGGGTTTCAGACCAGAACTATTAAATCAACGGTCAGCAACCTTTTTAGCATCAGGGACTAGTTTCGTGGAAGACAATTTTTCCATAGACCAGGGGATAGGGGGATGATTTCAGGATGATTCAAGTGCATTATATTTATTGTGCACATTTCTATTATTAATGTATCAGCTCCACCTCAGATCATTAGGCATTAGATCCCAGAAGCTGGGGACCCCTAGTCTAAATGAAACCTACTATACATCTTTCACATCATGAAATCTTTTGTTTGTGTCCTAGGCAGGACAGTTGAATAAGCAAATGGAATAGGTTGCCTCCAATATATGAGATATCAGAGGCAGAGACAGATGCCCATCCTTCTAAAATTGCCTTTTCCACCTATTTATTGATGCCCAAATCCATGCAGCCGGAGCTCCATTTATTTGGTACAAAACTTTTTCTTCTTGGCTAAAAGGCAAAAGGTCCCTGGAAGCAGTATGATTATATCTAATGCATCTAATCAAATACTGATACAGCCCTCACATTGTTTTGACATCTGAGGGACTACCCATTTGTGCTTCAGAATTAAAGAGCTTATCATTTCCTTTCCTTGAAAGTAGGTTCAGAGAATGAAAAAGGCAGATTGCAGGGGTAAAGTTGCCTTTTGGGGTGGTGGGGGTGGGGCGGGGCCTGTTGTTCCTTACAAAGAACTCAAAATCTGTCTTGCCCTAGGGCTGATTACTTGAATACTAATACCCAAGAACACAGACTTTCTGAATCTGTCTAAATTCTGAGACTTTAGATTTACCTCTTAAAAATTAGCCCCAGATTATCTGGCCTAAAATACCTACCATGCTAAGGTTGAGATACCTTGCTCAAGAGTCTTGCAAACTGAACCAGTAATTTTCCCAAACCATGGAGCCCTCAGCCCAGATCCTAAACCTTTAAGATGAGTGGTTCGGATCACTGCACCAATCCCTCAACTCCAGGACCAGCTACAAATGATGAAGGGGTCACAGCAGACAGCCAAGGATCGCTTATGGTTGGACTCAGATCTAAACCCTCTATGCTGTGTTCCATACCTGTCCTCAAACAGAGTCAACTGTCTTTTTTTTTCTGGTTCTTTTTTTTTCAGAGCCAGTTCTTCAGGAAGCAAAAGTCTGGCTTAATATGAACCTTTCTTTTTTTTTTTTTGTAGCCTTAAAAAAGTTGAATTAATTTGGAAAAAAAAAACCAAAACAACCCAGCCCCAGAGAAATCAGAGCTCTTCTTTGCCCTGCCTCACTTGGGTTTGGAAATCACTAGAAGAGATATAGTTCTCCAAAAAATCTGCTATGAGCAGCCTCTCTCCCCTAATCATCATTATCTCAAATATCTAAACTTCTGAGTCCAGACTTGTCTACCCTATAAGATCTCATATATTTTTGAACGGGGGAGAGAAAAAAAAAAGACAAGTAGGACTTACCATATTTGTTAAAGCAGAGAAAAAACCGCTCTGGTGTTCTTCTTCCTTGTCTTTATACTGCCTGAACAAAAATAACTAAATTCAACTTTAGTGTTATTTATCACATATGTCTTTGTCCTTGGCATACTAGGTAATCAGGGCAGCTCACTGGCAGAATTTCACTGACTCCAGAAAACAAAAACGTTCTAACTACTGAGCCTCTGCAGTTTGCCTTGCAAGCTAAGAGGCACCCATCTGCTCTTGAGGTAGCGTACACCAAAATGCCCAGCTACTTCAGGAGAGACTTAGAAAGCAAGCTGCAAAAGTGTGAAATGCTCTAACATATGGCTGATCCAGTTATTTTCCAAACAGACTATTACTTGAAAAGTGTGGCAGTAAAATTAAGGCTGTAACAGTGAAAATCTTGTTTGTTTTTGAAGGAAAAGGAGGGGAATCTGTGAGCTCAACTATTTGTGGAGATGGGACAGATTTGAAATTCCAACACCCAATTGTACATGAGGAAAGTCTGGAAAGGAGTAAGAAAGATCCTGCCTGGCCCTTGCCAGGATTAGATACAATTCTGGTTTCCATTCAATGAATACCAAATCCTCCCTATCCGCAGCAAGGGTGGGGGGAAAGCAAGCATCAAAGAAAAGAGCCCCCAGATAGACAGGACTCTGAGAAACTGCAGTTGATTACTGATAAAAAAGAAATACCTGTCAAATGAGAATTCAGCGCTATCTCTTTTCTTCCTTTTTATAAGCATACAAAAAAAAAACACCACTTCACAACCTTTTTTTACATAGAAATGGTATTTAAATGATACATTGAGCCTGCCTGTGGCTGGAAAATTTGTTAAAATGCTCTGCAATAAAACGTCAAAGGTTGCAAAAGAATGTTTAATGTTAAGAGTTGCTTAAACAAAAGATGGACACTAATGTGGTGGCTACTTTTCTCCTAGTGTTAGAAGCAACCCCCGCTAAAGCCATCAAGTCAAGCTAGAGCAAATGAATCTGCCAGCAGCTATACCTCTGAATACTCTTCTAGGATAGGTAAGGGATGTTCACCCAAGAACTCTTAACAAACCTGTTCCTGACTCAACCAGTTCAAATGAAACTGAATTCAGATAGACTTACCTGTTGTACTCAGATAAAGCTTGAGCAATCACAAGCCCCATTCCCTAGAGAGAAAAAAGACAGCACAGGTGAAATAAGGGCCTGGTGGTGATGCTATGACTAGACCACGGAAAACACTAATGACGGTCCAAACCCAGCAAGTTTTACCTGAAAGTAGGCAACAAGGACAGAAATTCTGAGAGACTTGTCAATGGATGAAAAGGAACTTCTCTGGAAAGATTTTTCTGATCTAATTACATTACTTAATGTTTCTAGATATAATTAAAATAGAATAGCAAGAGTTGAAACAGACCAGTCCAGACCACTGACAATTTCACTGGGGTCATTTTCACCTCAAAAGAGAAGACTAAGTTAGAATCTTTAAACAAAAAGCTCTCAGATGTCTCTAAAAACAACCCACAATAAAAGTGACGAGTCCCACCTTAAATGAAGGTACATACAGACAAGCCACTCTCTTTCAGACCACAGGAAAACAGTAGTGTAACAGAAAGAAGCATCCAATAAATATTAAAGTAACTTATCAACCTTCCCCCTAGAACCTGCTAAGCATATCACAAAGATCAATTAAGGCCATAAGAATGAATCATGTGTGCTTTTTTTTTCCTTCATAAGAGAAATTAGAACGAAGAGGGCAGACGGAAAGAGAATAAAACCAGACACCTGGTCATCTTCTTCCTCCCTATATTGAGGGATCAAGTTTTATTTTCCAAACCTCCAAGGATATATGTACCAGATATTACATCATCCTCCACAGTTCAGCTTCACCAAGGCAGGCTGTAAATATAATCTGACTAGTTCTACAAGAAATCTCCCAACATTTAGTCATCTAAGCTTTTTTTTAAAATTTCAGTTTTATTGAGGTATAACTGTAAGATATTTAAAGTGATTTGACATACCATCTAAATCTTACTCTTAGAAATGTCACTTCTTGACTCTGTAGGATAATCAAGCTCAGCATACTAGAACATGAAGTATAACTGACCATTTCATCATAATTAGCAAGCAAATATCCCCTCAAACCTTCTTTCCATGAGAAAACAGAAAACCATAGATAGTAGCACAATGCTCTAAAAAGAAATACCTATTCCCTCTTTATAGCCAGATGAAATTAACACAATAGTTTCCTACTCTCTGTTCTAAATATCCAATTAAAGTAAGGCCAACAAAGGCAAGTAATTAAAACACAAGAATCCAGATACTCACATTGAGGGTGGCTTCATCATCCACAATAGACAGCTTCACAATATAAGGATTCACAGACTATTAAACAAAAGAAGAGACTGCAGGTGAGTGTGACCTAGTTAAGAACCCATTAGTTATTTAACAAAGTGTTAACAAAAATCCTTCCAAGACGCTCTCTCTAGAGTGATGTTCCTAATACCTATGCCCAACTATCTTGCCAGTTGACTTCCTCCATTTCCAGTAAATCTCTCTGTGCATGGGCATTCGCCAAGCACGCAGAGACAGACAGACACACACACATCCCCCCCAAGCATGTGTAAGTTTACATGCACACACACACACACAATTCTATTCTACCTGCATTTTCCTCTAGGCTGAATCAGCTCAGGCCTTTGCCTCTTCTCTCATGTTTCCCTCTTCTTTCTAGAAGTAAGTGAACACTCCACAACACTCACTTTGTCCTATCCTGACAATAATTTACTGAGTCCATAGGGACAGCTGTCATTTGGGGGACACAAAAGCTCCCCTGACGTAAGGCACAAATGTGTAAGTTGCTAACTTACACTCTCATTCCAAAGGCTCCCTAACCATTCCACAAACTATATCCAAGGACTGATTCACCCACCCGTAAAACAAAGCCACCTTGGGGGTGGAAAGTGGCAGCTGCTTAACAGCCAGACAGGCCATTTATGGATCCAATACCCAAATAACACTGCAGGGGAACTGAAAAGAAAGATGTAATTACCCAAACTACAATCTGGTCAGGACACTGGGATTTAATGATTGTCCCATCACTTAAAGCACTGGAAGATTTCTTGAGTTTTTCCAGATTCAATCTCAGCTGGGTAGCATATGGAAATGGACATATATTTAAACTCATTAAGCAACTGGGCCATCTCCTACCGATGGGATGAGAACCAACGACCTGCTCACCTTGAAAACATCCCCCACGTGGTATGTGAGGAAAGACCCTCTACAGCTCAGGCATGAATTCTAACCCAAGAGAAGCCAGAACAATAGTTCTTAGATTAACAGCTTTTACAGCAACCAAGAAAACACATCATTGAGAAACTTGGAAATCCAACTAAAAGGCTAACCCCCATCTCCTCAGACTTTATTAATCAAGTTCCTGAGGTCATCTTTCTAATGTCAATTGGGAATAGAGAAAGAGAAGCTTTGCTATTTTTAACAGCCAAATGTTTTTTGTTTTTGTTTTTGTTTTTTCAAATCCACCTGTTTTATTTTTTGTTTAAAAAATAAAAATAAAAAGGAACCAACCAAACAACGAACACAAGGAGGCCGCCTGGTTCCCTTGGGCATGGGCATGCATCTGGGTCGGCAGGCCTGTGCGTCATGCCCATCCCGCTGCGGCTGTGGTTGATATGAACACATCACCAGGTGTGGGAGGTGCTAACCAGTGGCAGAGTAAAAAGAGGAGTTGGGGTGGACGAGAACCAGTAGTCTCAACGTAAAGTGCATGGCGAAGGCTGGCATGGGGCCACACCTGGCCCTCTCCCTCCTCCCCTAGCTGGGGGAAGGGGCTCAGCACAGGATTGCAGTCAGCAGGAGGTCGTGTCCACCGGCCACCGAGGGAGGGCCAGATCCCAGTCCCTGCTGTAGCACAGCCACAGTCCTCCAGGACCCTCTGGCTTCCAGAGGAGCAGTCAGCACGGAGGGCGCTGTGGCAGCCTTCCTGGGCGGTGGGAAGACTGATAAGGTTTTCTACAACCCAATTCAAGGAGGTAAAACCCACTCCATTCATTACTTGATCTAACAGATAAAGGCTCTCAAACGCTTCTTCCTCTAACAACAATGCTGATGCAACAGACTTCAGATAAGATTCAAAGCAAGCTGATCCTTGGAAATGAAAATCAGCAGTGGGCTGACCTGGAGATGCCATCATGATGAGATCTACAGTAGAAGAAGCTGGCCACTGTCTCTTAGCATAATTTTTGAAACTCCTACTTACTCACCTTCCCAAAAGTAGACTGTCTCAGGTACTAATAAGGACCACCTGATTACCAAGAACAACCACTGCATTAGCAACTGTTGAGGAAAAGGGGTAAGGTGGCTAAAATCAAAGGTTTAAGTTCCAGCTCCTCCACTTATTAATTGTGACGAGGTAGGCATGTTAATAAACCTAAGCTCAATTTTCTTCATCTGTAAAGTGGGGAATAATATTTCTTTCCTTGGGGCTGCTATGAAATTTAAATCAAGTTAAATCTTCAGCACAGTATCTGGCATATAATAAGGGCTCAATTATTGGTAGTTATATTTTTTTCTCCTGACATTTTTATAACATTCAAAACAAGCTCTATAAGGAAAAAAGAGAAAGAACAACTCAAAACCAGACATAATAAACAATTTTGTAATATCTAGGAAACATCATGTTCAGGGCAGCAGTTGGGGGCTGAGTCACTTCATTTCAGAAGACTTAGCCAACGCAGAAGGCCAAGATCTTAAAGCTGTGAAAATTTCTATCCCAGCAAACACTGATTTTCCTTAACACTACCTATTCTGCTGGTCATGTTTTAAAACTCAAGACAATCTACTTTTCATCAGCAAGTCAGAATTACAAACTTCACAGAATCACTCTAGTAGAGTCCAGCATTTATTTGATCTAAACCATACTTAACAAATTTCATTGCGCTTCCCTAGATCTTTCCCCTCCCCCCCACCACCCCCCACCGGCCGCATCTTGTAATCTCTTGAGATTAAATGACTAAAATGAAGTGAGGAAGAACTACTTTCAATCCTTAAATTCAACACCTAATTTGCCTTCTCTGTGTTTAGCTGGACACGGAGCCTCTCTGGCACCCTCTGCACCTTTCTGGAAAGGTTACAACTTACCCCATTGGTCATGGGACCAAATGTGGTGGTAACTAAAATGTTGTTCTCCCAAGCACACCCTCTTGTATTTTGCATAAAACTTCTCCAGCTTTCGGTTTTGCTGTGTTCATCTAGAAATTCCTCACACTCCTGTCAAAAACGTTCCTGCTCCATGGTCACCAGGTTTCCTTAATGGTTTCTGGTGAGTGACTTATATCAAAAGCTGCAAAGCCCAGATAAATTATGCCTACCAGCTTGCCCTCACCTACTGTATTAATTCTTCTGGGGTTTCTGACAGACCAGAGATGCATACCTCACTCTAGAAATATGATTTTCTCCAGCTCCACGGCCATGTCCAATTTTTCAGGCTGACATTTCAGAAAGTCTTACTGGGCTGAACCAGGGTTCTGTTCACATTCAGAGAAACCAAGCCACTGTCTCAGAGTGGCCTACATCCAGCAGAATGTTCTGAAAATATTCATTACTGATGATGGGGCTTTAATATCACACATAACTCAACTCTCTTTAACTACCTTCAGCATTTTTTCTCAGCTATTTTTCTTGCTGTTGTAATAAGGCCCCAGAGGCAATTACACATGACAGAGATCAAAATGGCTACCATGCTGGCCCTTCCAGATCACCAGCAAAACAGGTGTTGGTGATAAATTACTTATTTATTAGTAGCTCCGTACACCATTCATCAGTTCCTCTGAGACAAAGAAAACAATCAGTTCCTGGGGTTTATAACACATTAACACTGCTCCATATTCCAGCCCCTCTTTATGTACTCCTTTCTCACAGAATCCTTTCTTTCATATCCCTCTTTGTAAGAATAAGCTCCATATTTTATGTTACCCATCACTTTTAACATGGCTACTAATCATATCAAAAATCACTAAGTGAAGATCCAGAAGCTCAAAAATGAAAATATTCCCTCCAGTTGGCCCATCTGTCATAGTATTGAAAGAAAGTAAAAGTGAAGTCGCTCAGTCATGTCCGACTCTTTGTGACTCCATGGACTGTAGCCCACCAGGCTTCTCCATCCATGGGGTTTTCCAGGCAAGAATACTGGAGTGGGTTGCCATTTCCTTCTCCAGGGGATCTTCCCCACCCAGAGATCGAACCCAGGTCTCCCGCATTGAAGGCAGATGCTTTACCCTCTGAGCCACCAGGGAGTGAGAATGTCATAGTATTGCTGCTGCTGCTGCTAAGTCGCTTCAGTCGTGTCCAACTCTGTGCGACCCCATAGACGGCAGCCCACCAGGCTCCCCCATCCCTGGGATTCTCCAGGCAAGAATACTGGAGTGGGTTGCCATTTCCTTCTCCAGGGCATCTTCCCAACCCAGGGATCCAACCCAGGTCTCCCACATTGAAGGCAGATGCTTTACCTTCTCAGCCACCAGGGAATGAGAATGTCACAGTATTGCTACTTATTAAATAAAGTCAAGTTGCCTCAATGTAGCTTCTGATTTCTGGCTTCAGTAAAGCAGTGCTAGTGTCCAGGACCCAGTACCAAGTACTCCCTGCAAAGCAACCCCCAATGAGGTTCTGGCCTTCCCTAAGTGGTCCCCTTTCTTTTCAGTGCCCAAGTATAAATCTTTGAGTTCAGCTTTTTATCTCAAAATCTATAAATCTGTCCCTAATTCAAATGCAAAAAGAACTCCAGAATTAATATGGATAAGGCTCTGTCTTCAACTTCCATCAAAATCAAAAAAAGTCCCCAGACCAACAGTGATATTTATACAAGTCAACTGAGTACATTATGGAAAACTAATATATAAGTTGAATGTTTCAAAACAGATGCATTAGGTCAGTGGTTCGCAATTCCCTGAGCATCACACTCAATAGGAGATCTTTAAAAAAAGACAACAAGGTCCCATCCCGTAAGAGATTCTGATTTGGTGTGCAAAGAGTAAGGCCCCGGGGCTCCCCTGGTGGACCAGTGGTTAAGACTCTACACTTCCACTGGGTGGGGGCATGGGTTTGATCCTTGGTTGGGGAACTAAGATCCTGCATGCCATATAATATGGCTAAACAAATAAATAAAAAAAGAGTATGACCCAGAAACATCTTCTTTTTAAAAAAAAATCCTGGTGATTCTAATGATAAGCTGGGTTTGGGAACCACTACATTAAGAAAGATTTACTCACTTTATTAGAAGTTACACCACAGGATTCCTTTAAACAGCTATAACCTCTACCCTAGGAGTCTAACATAGGACTTTTAGAATTTAATTTATCAAAATTAATCTATATACCATTTACCAAGAAAATATCTTCTACATTAAACAAAATTACTAGGAGTGGTCACATTTAGGAAGATTATAGAAAAACAGCAGCTGTCCATTAAGAGACTCACTTACCTCATATTTTCTGTAGTTCACTAGCAAAGCCAAGAGGACAACAGCATCATACCCATGTTCCCTACGACTTGGCGGGTGGGAGAGTATCTGTAACCAGAACCACCAACAGTGAGAGTGCTTGAGGAGGCAATTTATCCAAAAAAGAAAAAGGCAACAAGGGAACTGACCTACCTGTAAAATTGCTTCAAATATGCTGTTGATCATTACATATTCCAAGATAGTGTTCTGGCTGATGTTATCTGTCACCTGCATACAATAAAAGACTATTTAAAATCTATAGTAAGACACTGATATCTCAGGTATATCTCCTCACCTAGTATCTAACACAAACAGAAATGTTAAAACATTCTACCAAATACTTAGTAGATCTTTCATAAGCATCCCCAAAGCCACCAGAGCCTGAAGAGATAAGACACTAGAAGGGTAACAAATTAGCAAATTAAAACTTCCTAAATTTTTGACCTTCTCATTGTTTCTCTTATACCCTCACACAAGCATTTGCCTAAGTTTCTTGGGTTTCATTCCCCAAATGCACAGGAAGTACTTTATGATCCACAAGTCTTCAAGAGATTGCAGGGAAAGGAAACCACCTAAAATTAAAGAATAACATTCTAGAAGGTACAATCCAGCTTCCAGGTATAAAATCAAGGTCAGAACAAATAAAAATATTCAGCATCACAAAAAAGTATTTCCAAATGAGACCTGATGAGAAGGTCAAAATCTGACAATACAGAAGAGAGCACTTCTCCAGGACTGGTACAGGTTAAAAATGTCATCAGTTTCTCCAACGAGCAACTTTTAGGAAGCAGAAGTCCATACAACTAACTTCCTTCTACACAAACACAGCAGAGTGGTGTAAAGGTCCAGTAAAGATTTTTCTCTTTTCCTTTCTAACTCTGGCCTCAAGAGTTCAAATTTGCCCCTGTTGTCGATTCACACCCTTGACAAAGAAACATACAGATGGGTCACTTACTGTCACTAAGCAGAGGAGAAGTTTCAGACATAAGCTCTTCAGACTTTCAGAACCTTCTGCACAGAGCAATGAATCCAAACTCTCCATGAGATTCTGAGAAAGAGACACATTAAGTATTAAACCATAACAAATAACATTTCCACCGTGTCTTTCCCATACATACTCTGGGTTATGTTATGCAGGGTAAAGTAAGAAACATTAAATGAAGCAACCGTATCGTTGCCTGAGGCCTAGGCCTTGCACGATTAGATGAAGAAAAGGAAGACTTCTAAGTCTAGCTATTTTGAGGAAAAAGCTTTAGGACAACTGCACAGAATAACAAAGAATTCACTATTCTACCAAATGAATGCTTGCAGCCTATCACCCTCATATAAACCTTTAGATAAGAATGAAGTAAATTTTTCAAAGATTAATAATGATTAAATAGAGAACCGGAAGCAGCCTGCAGATCTCTTCCCTTCTGTGGCCATCGCTGAAGCGCCGTCGGCCAAAATGAAGTTCAATCCCTTTGTGACTTCTGACCGAAGCAAGAATCGAAAGAGGCATTTCAATGCGCCTTCCCACATTCGCAGGAAAATTATGTCTTCTCCTCTTTCTAAAGAGCTAAGACAGAAGTACAACGTTCGATCCATGCCCATCCGAAAGGATGATGAAGTTCAGGTTGTACGAGGGCACTACAAAGGGCAGCAAACTGGCAAAGTAGTCCAGGTGTACAGGAAGAAATACGTCATCTACATTGAACGAGTGCAGCGGGAGAAGGCTAACGGCACAACTGTCCATGTGGGCATTCACCCCAGCAAGGTGGTTATCACCAGACTAAAACTGGACAAAGACCGCAAAAAGATCCTCGAACGTAAAGCCAAATCTCGCCAAGTAGGAAAGGAAAAGGGCAAATATAAGGAAGAAACAAAAAAAGAAAAAAAAAAAAGGAAGAAACAATTGAGAAGATGCAGGAATAAAGTCATCTTGTCTACAGCTTTCATTAAAAACCGTTAAAATGAAAAAAAAAAAAAGATTAAATAATATATCTACAAACTAAAAACAATAAGTAATAACCTAAATAAAATTAAATTCTATTAAATAAATTTTAAAAAATAAATGGTTAAGTTAAAGGTTAATAAAGATAGTTAAATAAGTAAGCATGTTTCATTATTTGATAAAGAAAGCGTATCACTTGATGCAGGCACACTGAACAAATAACAAAAAGATAACATCGCTACTAGCTATTCACTGGCCACGTGCACTATCCAACAAAGTTGGCCCATATTCACCCTGGTCGAGTCTACTAAACAAAATGATCAGAGCTTATCACTTGTACTAACAATCAGCTGTCATACCAAATATAGTCAAAAGATGAAACCCTTAGATACTACAAAAGAAAGAAGAAAAAAAGAAATTTTTTCATTAAATAAAGGAGGAAAATGAATGGAGAATACAGATTTAGCATGCTGGAAGGTTGAGTGAGTATTCAAAATAAGCTACTTCAATTCAACAAATATGTAGATTCTATGTGCCAAATTTCATGTTTTCAAAGAAAACTAAAAAATAAGACAACAACCTTTGCTCTCAAGGCGTTTTTAGTCTAACAGGAGAGAAAAATAAGTAAACAGTTTTAACTTAATGATTACTATGAAAGAAATACATATGGAAGAAAGGAATTAGCTGTGATGTTACCTATTCCAGGACTCCTAAGGGACAGGTTGTACTTTGAAAAATCAGTAGGAATTAATTAAAACTTCAGAAGGAAAGGAATTCTAGACAGACATCAGCATGATCAAAGACACACAAGGAATGAAAACAGTCCTGGGTGTGCAGCTGGAATACAGTTTGTTATTATGGAAAGGTGAGGCACAGTGATGAGAGATGCAATTTGAGAAATAAATAGAAAGAAGATCACAAAAGTTACATAAGGCTAATGAGGAAGTTTGGTCTTTATCCTTTCAGTGACAGGAAACTAATGAAGGGTTTTAACCAAGATTTGAGTGTTAAGATACATCACTCTGGTGTCAGTGTGGATGACAGATTTAAAGATGTTAGGTCTGGAGGAAGGGAGAAAAATGAAGACTAACCTATCAGTTTTCTGAGGATGGTTGCCATGTCTGATTTGCCTCTGTATCCCCAGTGCCTAGCACATAGGAGCCTAATAAATGTTTGTCAAAAGAATGAAGGCAGGGAATTTCCTGGGAGTCCAGTGGTTAAGACTCCACACTGCCAATGCAGGAGACAAGGGTTCAATCCCTAAACAAGGAACTAAGATCCCACATGCCATGCAGTATGGCCAAAAAAATTAAAAAAAAAAAAAAAGACTCCAGGTACTAAATCTTTGTGCACTCCTAACTGCATATTTGTAATTTTTTAAAAATAACCTATTCACTATAAGGATTCTTTTGCATGTGCTGTGCTGTGCTTAGTCGCTCAGTCGTGTCTGACTCTTTGTGACACCATGGACTGTAGTCTGCCAGGCTCCTCCATCCATGGGGATTCTCCAGGCAAGAACACTAGAGTGGGTTGCCAAGCCCTCCTCCAGGGGATCTTCCCAATCCAGGGATCAAACCCAGGTCTTCCGGGTTGCAGGTGGATTCTTTACCATCTGAGCCACTAAGGAAGCCCATTCTTTGGCACAGAGATTTCTTTATTTTGAATTTAGTGAATGAGAAAATACGAGTTCTTCAAAGTTCATATTATGAACAACATTCACTGAAGATAGTGACAGTAATATAAATCAGGTATCTGATATGGGATCTGTACCCAAAATAGGTAAAGAACTCTTACAACTCAACAGTAAAAAGACAAATAATTCAATCTACAAATGGGAAAAGAATTTGAATAGACATTTCACACACACACACATACTGCTGGGGAAAATGTAAAATGGTATCGCCACTTTGGTAAATAGTTTGGAATCTCCTCAAAATGTTAAGCATAGAATTACCATATGATCCAGCAATTCTACTCCTAGGTATATACCTAAGAGGATTAAAAACATATGTCCACATTTACAATCACTTCATAGCAGCATTATTTATAACAGCCAAAATGCTGAAACATCTCAAATGTCTATCAACCGATGAACAGATAAGTAAAATAATATGATACATTCATACAGTAGAATACTAAGCAGCCAAAAAAAGGAATGAAGTACAAGGTACAACATGGATGAACCTTGAAAACATTAAGCTGAGTGAGAAACCAGACACAAAAGACTACATATGATATGATTCCATTTATATGAGAAGTACAGTAGAGGTGAACCTATAGAGATATAAAACATATTAATGGTTGCCAGAGGCTGGAGAGAAGAAGAAATAGGGAATGACTGATAATGGCACATGTTTTCTTTTTGGGGTGATGAAAATGTTTTGAATTAACAGTGGTGATGGTTGTGCAGCTGCATGAATATACTAAAAACTACTGGTTATACACCATAAAAGGATGAACTGTATGATATGTGAATTACATACTGATAATGCTATTTCTCAAAAAGCATCAAACAGTAGAAATGAGAATTCTGGTAAAATCAGTGTTAAATAAGAAAACTTAAAAGTTTAGAACTAAAATATCCTTGTGTATTAATTTGTTACCTTCTATTTAAATTCTTACATGCTTTTAAGAATGTATGGTCATGATGTAAATCACAAGTTTCTCAGTCTTTATCCTACAGGGAAAAGATGCCTCAATACAAATCTGAATTTCAAATTTTCCTTTATTAAAGGATAAACCAAATCTGTAAAAATATCCAAATTCAAGGCCAATTCAATCATTTATGTCTATCTGAGTTAGATGACTAGAACATTTAACTGTCTGCAGATGGTATTCCTCAACAGCTGTCAGAAGCAGACACCCAGAGGCACATCTGCAGCTTATGCCTCACCTTCATGCACAGCTCCGCCTTGTCAAAGCCCATCAGCATGTTGATAATGTCAAACCCAGAGGTAGACTTATTCTTTTGATGGACTCCTCGAATGAGTGCACACAAGGTCTGCAGAGATGAGAGAAAGAATTCTTTCTAGAAAGTCTCAAAATGAAAAGGGCATTGGATCAGTAGCCTCACACTACAACCTCAGAACCTTCTCCTCCTATAGCTGACAATCAACTGCTCTATGCTTTGAGCTCCAGAATATAGTCGGGGTCTTAATATGTGCAAAATCTAGACATGAAAAGAGGAACAGCATCTGAAACTGTCATCTTTTTTATTCTTTTCTGGCCATCCTCTTTTTAAATATTACATTGCAGACAAAGATTGGAAGGTGACATTCAAAAATAAGAAACTGTTTTTGAGCTTGAATCATTGGGTTGATAGACCTTGCCCTTATTTAAAATTAATTTTAGAATTTACAAAATAGTTTATCATCTTTAGTAATTATTTTTAATAACTATAGAAGACCCTGTATGATAACAACTGATCAATTTAAATCTTAAAAATTCATTACAATCCCCATCTACTACTTACTAACTGTGTGAGCCTGGACAAATCAGTTAACTTTTCAGTGCCTCATTTTTCTCATCTATACAATGGGATAATAATAGCATTAATCTCATAGGGATGATGTGAAGACTATGTGAATTAATACTGTATGGCACTTAGAATAGTCCTTGGAACTTTGTTAAAATTCCTGGACTAGCCTGGAACTTAACTTTGTTAAAGCTCAATAAATGTCAATTATTACAAAACTGTACTATAATTCTATGGTTCACCAAGTGACTTAGTGTCAATATATTTCCACTGAACTAAAAAGTTTACAATTCATGCCCCTAAAGCAAGTCACTGTAATGACAGGAAGTACAATTTCCAACTTTCATTTCAATTTGCAATGAAGAGGTCACAACAACTGTGATGCTCAAAATGTAGAATTTACTGTCCAAAAGTTAAGCAAGATACAGGATAAACATGGTCCTTCTTTCTGGGGCATTAGCTCAAAAGGTAATTTCTACATTCTACAAATGAGAAAACCGGAGCTCACAGAGTGATCTGCCCAACTTGTAAGTTAGAAACTTAAACCCAATCTACCGAAAGTTCCAATAAAATTCTTTACACTGTCATGACTTCTTCATATTCTATGCTTGTCAATCACTACCCTAGGTACTCAGCTCAATCTAGGCTACACTGGAGCTACTAAACTATAAACTTTAGAAATTTTGAAAAAAAAAAAGAAAGAAATTTTGCCCCTCACTCTTTCAAAAAAATTTACTTCTAGAACACTACCTGCCAGGCACTGATCTACACACTAGGAACAAAGTATTGAATAAAACCATCTTTACCCTCAAGAAGACTATAATGTATTCCACCAGCTCAATGTTAGGCGTAACAGTAATTCAAGAAATTCATGAATCTTCCGCATGATAATGCCACTTAGCATTAAGAACAATGATTCTTAACGTTTTTAGACTTACTGACCCTTTTGAGAATCTGATGAAAGCCCGCTCTCCAAAAAAATGTACATATACACATAATGTACATATAAACATAAAATATTACATAAAACTACAGGGAGTCAAGGACCTTCTGAAACCTCAGAATAAGAACTCTTGATCTAGTGAGAAAATACTGTTTGTATAAGAAAACACTATCTATTTAATTAAGAAAGTCTCATGATTTTTGCTGTAGACTAAGCACCCTTTCTGGAGTTTCTTCTCTTTTACTTTCCTTCAAGTAATAATAAAAATTCTGTCAAACAATCCACCTTGGCATTAGATCAAATTATACAAATGGAAAAGATTACTACTATAGATGTCCATTTGTTTAACTAGGAAGATAGCTAAATAAAACATAGCATAGATGTTTGGTTACTTAAAGAAATAAAGGGAAAAAAGCCTCAAGCCTAAGGGTAATTTTAGGTTCCTCAAGTTCCAATAGATGTATTACAGTTTATAAACAAGACTTCCCCATTCTCCCAGCCATGTACCTGCAACGCATTAACCACTCGAATTGGATGTTCCTCTCCCAGAGCCTGGATGCAGTGTTGAAATAAGCAATTAATATTGTCCTTGATCTTCATTAACTCCTCACCATCAAGAGATTCCAACTTGCCTTCTAGGTACTCTAAATTCACCTAACACGGAAACAATAAGGGCCTGAGTACATTTTTAGTGTAACACCTAGAACACATGTGAAGGCAATCTCAGTTACCAGGAAAATCCACAGATGCCACGAAGTCTTACCTTCATGAGGAAGAGCTCCTCCCAAAACCGAGGACTGCACTTACTAGGGTCCTCTGTCTGAAACCAGAAGATAAGTAGATTCAATATACCCAGCTAACACCAAAGCATTAAGAACACATTTGAAAGAGTCACTATATGCCTTTCATTAGGGTCAATCTTACCTCTCACAATTAACTCTGAAAATGCTTGGTCATTCCAAACAGCGGTAAAGGGGAACAATTTGGGGGGGGAGGGGGGTGTCCCCAAATGGAAGACATTGTGCATGGATATATATTCCCTGCACCAGAAGTTAAATGACTCAAAGAATCTCCTTCAAATCTTCCTCTTCTTAGCAAGAAGTGAAGAACCAGTTAGTCATATTCTGATACATCCCCACTGTACTTTTATGGGTGCTCAGTTTTCAAGCCCATTCACATACATGAAATACAACAGCCCAGTGAGCCAGGTAGGGTAAATATTATCACGATTCTCCTTTTAGGAAAGAGAGTCCACAGAATTACACAAGATATGCAACTCCTTTTACAAGAGTAACATGTTTTACACATTTACATGTACTACTTATGACCAAGATTTCAGAAGTTAAATATATATGCAGGGTATCTAATTACTCTAAACTTCCATGAAGGGGTATATTTTACAACACTGGCCTGGACTACAGTCAATACACAGTTCTGAAGACCCAAAGAAATCCCCAATCTAATTGCTAATAATTCCTTAGTCATCTCATAATGTTGGAGGATGAGACAACCTAACTAAGAAATCGTTCTATCCACTAACAACTTGAGAAAGAATGTAACAGTGCATCTTTTTAAAATATCTGGACCAAAAAAACAAACAAAAAACAACAACAACAACAAAACAAAAAACAAAAATCAAAATATCTGGACCATAGAATTCTAGGGTCAAAGGGAACTTCAAAGGACATCTAGGATAGAAAGGTCCTTAAGTCAAATCATAAGGAAGACAACTCTTAAATATATTCAGAAAGAGCAATCCTCTTTTAATTGTTTTACCCAGCTAGAGGCAACAATCTATAAGAACAACACAATAACAATCTACGTTAATTAACACATGATCATAATTTCTACTATGAGAGAGCTTACTCTCACCCTTGTTCTCTTTTTCCCTCTGAAGAACTAGAAAGTAGCAGGCAGAGGTGAGGTTAATTCTCATTTTGGAACAAGAAACTGAGTCAAGCTGTGAAAAATGTCAGAGCTCCAGGCCTTACCATGAAGATCTCATCATACATCAGCACCACTTTTTCCTTCAATGGTTTTTTGGAGGCTGAAGATTTCCGAAGCAAACCCCCTCGTTTCTCTACCTGTGCCATGGTGAGAGAATCTGTGAAGGAAAGCCACACTTAGTGCTAGAAATGCTAAGATGTTGGAGAGAGTATTGAAATACCTCTCAATGGGAAATTTTTTAGGAAGAAGAAATGATAAATAACCATGGTATAGATTTTGTGCATTTGTCCAACATCCCCTCCTCTGACCAGGTAATTTCAAGGTTTAAATCATAACTTGGTCTACAGCAAAACACATTTTACATCCTTAAAACATGCCAGTGGACAAGACTTAAAGAAGATCCAAAACCAAGCAGGAAAGTGTAACTAGCTCCCTCTGCAATAGGTCTGGTCATATATTTGAGGTTGATGGAGGAAAGGCTGCAAAGCACACACTGCCCACAGACTGATGGTGAAGTTAAATTTCAAGTATTGATCGAGCTTAGGACCATTAAGGCAAGAAGTGTGCTGCAGACTGATGTACTCCATTGATTTCCCCAAAGTAAGTAGGTCCTCCTCACTGCAAAGTACTTGGCCTTCACTGTCATATAAATCACTCTGGACTTGACTGCCTTCAGAAATTCCTCTGTAAAGAAACCCAAGGCAGAAAACAGTAGTTAAAAGACCAAAAATTAAATTAATCTAAAAATAACCAAATATAACTCCCTTTAAATTTAATTATATGTACACATACATATAACTTCAGTGTATTTTTTAATTCTCTATAAAAGCAGTTCCACAAATCATGCCCAAATTCTCCCATCTTGCTTCAAGGAATCCTCAATTTTTTCCAAGTGAGAACTTGAAATGCCACAGGTCTTCACATGGATTTACACATTCTCTCACTTCCCCAACTTTTTCTTCTGTTGACAAAATTCCTCTCTTTCCCTTAAATCTTAGGCTTTAGTTGTAAAACTTAATTTTATCCAATGACAAGTATGGATGGTAGTAAGGAGACTGATTTCACTTTCAGACAAATCCAAAGCAGCAGAAAACTAATCTTGTTCAATGACATTTGGAAAATATACACTATGTTTCAAATCAAAATCAAAACTTTAATGAAGAGATGAATCCAACAGCATAAAAGACTCTGTCTCAGATATCATCTTTCTCTAATACGTATAGCCCCAAAGGAGATGCATTTTTGAGCTCTAAAAGCACAGAAAATTTCCTCACTGGATGTTATGCATCCTTAGCACAGGGACTGTATCTTATACCTTTTTCATAAGCACTTGGTTCGCAGTAAATGCTCAGTATATGCCTGTCACTGAGAAGTCCTACGTCTAACCTAAAATTTTAGTTAGACCTGACTGTATCAAAGCCTCACTAAGACCTCTTATTCCTTTATGATCCAGAGAAAACTGAAGGAAAAAATAACAACAACAAAAAAAGAGAAGATTCTTTCAGGCAATTTACACTGTATCGATCATTGCTTTGCCTTAAAGCATGAAATAGAGGCTCCATTCAAAACATTCCTGTGTCTTTTAAATAGGTTGTCAAGAGGAAGATGTCCTTATCGGGGGAAAATAAATTGGAAATCAAGAGGATCCTATTAAAATAAATCAAAAGCAATGCAATTCTAAGCTTAGTGGATATAGATCTTTTATGTGCTCAGCTTCAACCAGCTGATTAACAGGAATAGTGGGAGCCAAAGTCCCTGGATGTGAAAAGCACATGTTTACAAACATCTCCTTCTGAGGATTTATAATTAGGTTACAGCTAATCAATGTCCACCCCAAATCTAATAAACTCACTTTCTCTATTTTGGAATCAATACTTTCTAATAAGCAAAAGGGAATAGGAGAGGAAGGAAAAACAATTTCAACCAAAAGTACCAAATTTCCTAAGAAATTAAATTCTTTTCATCACTCTCCTTCCATCTGGAGCAGGGGTAAATTCAACGAAGGGCCTCAACTCATTATTCTCTGTCATCATCACAGGCATCTGGAATTTACCACCCAAGCTGTCTGAAGTGTGACTAGAAACTGACAACATAAAAGTCCCCTCCTTTTGCCAGCACTTCTACCCAGTGAGCACAACAAAAAAGGGTATTTCTAGAATGCAGACTAGAAGAAGCGTAGAACTCTTAAAAAACTCTTTCTGGGGTCTCAGAAAATGAAGCCTGTGCTCCCAAATTTGAAAGTAAAATATCTGACTGGTAGAGCAGTAAATTGCAGTACATCAGTAATGTAAGTGTAATCTGTTTATATCCTCCCAGTGTTTCTTTCCTCTTTCACAATCCTCCCCTATTGTAGAGAGAACCAGCAGCAGCTGAGCAGCAGTCAGACATAAACAAATAGCCAGCAGAACTGAGACTAGAACACAGCTCTCCCAAGCAACTAGATGACACTGAGTAAATCATTGTGCTTCTCAGTTTCCTTACAAGTAAAACTAGAAGACTGGACTAGACATATTATCTAATGAGTCTCTCGGCATCCCTGAAATACCACAAGCACAAAAGGAACACCTAAATACTGTAAAGCTCTAACTGAGGCACTAAGGAGTTACAAAAAGGAAACTCCAAATTGGATCCTCTAGGAGCTCAAATCTATTAGCAGAGACAGGCACAGAACAACCCATGAAGTGTTAGTCGCTCAGTCCCATCCCACAGACTCTTTGTGACCCCATGAACTGTGGCCCACGAGGCCCCTCTGCCCATGGAATTTTCAGACACGAATACTAGAGTGGGTTGCCATGCTCTTCTCCAGGGGATCTTCCTGATGGAGGGACTCAACCCAGGTCTCACACTGCAGGCAGATTCTTTACCATCTGAGCCACCAGAACCCATGAAGAAGTGAAGTGAAGTGAAGTGAAGTCGCTCAGTCGAGTCCGACTCTGCGACCCCACGGACTGTAGCCTACCAGGCTGCTCCATCCATGGGATTTTCCAAGCAAGAATACTGGAGTGGGTTGCCATTTCCTTCTCCAGAACCCATAGCACAAGGCAAATCATGAGAAAGTAATAAAGTACAAAGAAAATGCTGTGGACTACAAGGAAGAGAAAGAAGCATTCTATGACTACACTATGACCTCTGTTGGTCTGGGCTTTTAAATCCTTCTAGTGAAGAAGCAAATACAGCAAAGCCACAGCAATCCCACAGAAATGTCATCTTAGGCATGAACACAGTTTCTGAGAAACAAGATATAGTAGACAAAGTAATAAAAAATAATCAGGCAATTTTTCAATGCTAATTTCACCTACCACCAAACTTAGGAATGGCTTTAAATCCCCCAAACTCAATGGTAAATCAATGAAGTCTTTCATTCCTAAACCTCAGGAATTGCTGGTCCCATGACCTGCATACAACTTCTCTCTGAAAAACCCAAGTCATACAATAAGAACTATATCTTAAAGCAGTCCAGCTACAGACTTCTTAAATGCACATCACTTCACACCCCTACAGCATAAAATAATTAAATATCAAGATTTTAAAACCTGAAGTCAAAAAAATAAATAAATAAAACCTAAAGTCAAATACTTCCAGTGTTTCACAAGCAAGGAATGCTAGTTACACTTAACAAGTTACTCATTTATTTTATTGTCTTCTTAAGCACAATATATGCCAACTCTAGTATCAGAAAATTAATTTAATAGAAATTCACTCTGATTTCCAAAGTGATCAATTAATCTATTAAAGTCTCGGTATTGTATCTACATGAGATGATGAAGGTTAAAAAACTAAATCTATTGAGGTAGTCATTTCACAATATACATAAATCAAACCATCATGCTGTACACCTTAAACTTACACAGTGATATATGTCAATTATTTCTCAATAAAACTGGGAAAAATATCTAAAAAAGGCTTCGGTCTTAGTCCCAACTATTATACACTCATTCTATAAGTTTCCTTTCTCTTCCTGGCTTCAATTTGCCAGTATGTGCTGGACCGCAAGAAGGCTGAGAGTTAGAGAATTGATGCCTTCGAATTGTGGTGCTGGAGAAGACTCTTGAAAAAGTCTCTTGGACTACAAGATCAAACCAGTCAATCTTAATCAACCCTGAATATTCACTGGAAGGACTAATGCTGAAGCTAAAGCTCCACTATTTTGGCTACCTGATGCAAAGAGCCAACTCACTGGAAAAGACCCTGATGCTGGAAAAGACTGAAGGAAGGAGAAGAGGGTGGCAGAAGATGAGATGCTTAGATAGCATCACCGACTCATGTGTGCCTGCATGCTCAGTTACTTAATCGTGTCTGACTCTTCACAACCCTATGGACTACAGCATGCCAGGCTCCTCTATCCATGGAACTCCCCAGGCAAGATTACTGGAGTGGGTTGCCATGCCCTTCTCTAGAGGATCTTCCAGACCCAGGGATAGAACCTGCATCTCTTACATCTACCTGCATTGGCAGGTGGGTTCTTTACCACTAGCACCACCTGGGAAGCCCAGCATCACTGACTCAATGGACATGAATTTGAGCAAACTCTGGGAGACAGTGAAAGACAGGGAAGACTGGCATGCTACAGTCCATGTGGTCGCAAAGAGTTGGACATGATTTACTGACTGAACAACAAACAATAGCAAAAGCCATGGCAAGAAGCCATGGCAAGAATGTGCAAAAAAGGGAACCCTGTGCACTGCTGGTGGGGATGTAAGTTGGTACAGCCACTACAGGAAATAGTATGGATGTTCCTCAAATACTAAAAATAAAACTACCATATGACCCAGCACTCCCACTTCCATATATATCTGAAGAAAATAAAGTCACCATCTTGAAGAGATGCACTCTCATGTTCACTGCAGCATTATTCACAATTAAAAAAACCATGGAAATAACCTAACTGTCCATCACTGGACAAATGGATAAAGAAAAGGTGGTATATACATACAGTGGAATATCATTCAGCCATAAAAAAAAAGAAGGAAATCTTGCCATTTGCAACAACACAGATGAATCTTGAGGGCAGTATGCTAAATGAAATGTCAGACAGATAAAGACAAATATTGTTTGTTGCATGTGGAATCAAAAAAAGCAAAACAAATAGAAATTGAGTAGATCAGACTGGTGGTTGCACAGGGGATGGGGAATGGGGCAAATGAGAGATGCTGGTCAAAGGGTACAAACTTCCAGTTATAAGACAAGTAAGTTCTGGGAATCTAACATAAAACCTGGTGACTGTAGTTAACAATACTGTATCATATATCTAAAAGTTGCTACATTAAATATTAAATGTTCTCACCACAAGAAAAAAAGGAAAAAAGTGACCATGTGAGGTAATGGATGTGTTAACTAACTTTATCATTGGTAATGATTTCACAATATATATGTATATCAAGTCATTATGTTGTATACCTTAAAGTTATACAGTGTTAAACATAAATTGTGTGTGTGTGTGTTAGTCACTCAGTCGTGTCCTACTCTGTAGGACCCCTTGCACTGTAGCCTGCCAGGTTCCTCTGTCCATGGTATCCTCAACGCAAGAATACTGGAGTGGCTTGCCCTTCCCTTTGCCAGGGGATCTTCCCGACCCGGGAATTGAACACAGGCTTCCTACACTGTAAGCAGATTCTTTACCATCTGAGCTGAAATATCATATCACAACAAAATAGGAAGAGGGTATGGAACGGCTCTCTATAGGCTTTCAGGGTAATGGTCTAGAGTTTTAGGTTCATACTTGTAATGGACTGGTAGCAAGTATCACCCTCACTTCACTGCTTGATGAGGCTCTAAAACACTAGTGTAGGTAGATGCTCAGAAATACACCTCAAAACATTTCAACCAGAATGGAAGAAAAGACCAAATGGAAAGAAGGAAAATTAATAAAAATAAATGTACCCAGCATCCAGAAGAAAAAAATATGCACAGATCAGGCATGCATTCATTCATTCAACAATACCAATACTGATCACCTTTCAGGTGCTAACCATTAAGGGTACAGCAGTGAACAAGACAAACAAGATCCCTGCTTTCAGAGTTTTCATTCTAGTAGAGGAAGAAAGGCAACAAACAACTTGAGACAATGATAAGTATCTTGAAGACAAATTGTCTAGGGGGACTACAGATAGCAAATTAAAGAAGGACTCTAAGAAAAGTGATAGGAGGACTGAGATCAGGCTAACAAGAAGAAAACAGCCATGTGGAAATCTTCAGGAAAGTGTTCCAGATAGAGGCAACAGCAAATTCAAAGGCCCCAAGACTTGAACACACTTGGCATGTTCAAGAAACAGAAATGCCAGGGAATTCCTTGGCAATCCAGTGGTTAGTGCTACGTGCTTCCACTGCAGGGGAGCCAGGTTCAATCCCTGGTTGGGGAACTAAGAACCTGATGCCACACATCACGGCTAAAAAAGAAAATGCCAGAGTGCCTAGAGTATAAATATTCCTTTTTTGAAAGGTTTTTGTAAAGCCTATTGAGTGTGAGTTTTTTTAAATATACGAAGAGAATTCAAATGTCCATTAGCAGCAGAATGGGAAAATTATATTATATGTATAATATACACACTAGAATACTATACAGAAATTTTAAAGAACTATTGAAATAATATTGATAAACTAATAGATACTGAATAAAAAATGTCTGAAAGAAACGAGTACAAACTAATGATTTCATTTATATGAAACTCAAAAAGGTAAAATTAGCCTGTGGGAACACAGATTAGAATAGTTGTTACCCTGGGCAGGGAGATGAATGGGATGGAGTGTAAGGTAGCCTTCTGAGGTGCCAGAAATGTGCTCTATCTTGACCTGAGTGGAAGCCATATAAATATGTACATGTGTAAAAGAATTATCCAGTCATACACTTCACATTATGTATACCGTTCCTCGATCCAAAATAATGTATGTGTTCACATATACATACACATATGTGTATATATATATGAAAATTTAACACCACCCATGCAAAACATTAGAACAAAGCCTAGTAGGGACTCCAACTTGCACACACAGGACACTGATCTAAAATAACCACTGAAGAGCTGACACTTATTTAGCACTTATTATAGACCAAGCACTGTCCTAAGCACTTTATACACATTGTTTTATCCTCACAACCTATGATCCAGGAAACTTGACAGTAAGGAAATTAAAGAATGAAGCGGTTAAAAAACAAAAATAAAAAAACTTATCAGGATAAGTGAAAGTAGGGACTCAAACCCAGAGGGCCTAATGTTTGAGTTCAGCCCTTAACCACTATACTATACTGAGCAGAGATGAACAGATGTAGAGTAACCTACACATAAACAAAGCTGCATCTGCAGAGAAAATGAAGAGGTTCCAGGTGAGTGAGGAGGAAGACTACATGCTTGCTGACCTTAATGAACAAACTATAGAGTATCCAGATATCTTGAGTTTCATCACTTGTTTGCCTGTAGGTAGATGTGCCATCCTAAGAAGAGAACTATCTGCTACACGCATATGTATATAAATATGGATAACGGTGAAGTGAAAGAGAGAGACAAATCAATGAAATAGTAGAAAACTTAGAAGGAAAAATTGGAGAAGACTCTGAGTGTCTAATCAAGTTGATAGATGTATTCAGTATAAGAAATGGAAAAAAAAAAAAGCTGAAATACATTGATATCCACTACAGGGTCTAATTGATACTATATTTTAATTGAGCTATGGCTTCCCTAGTGGGTCAGATGGTAAAGAATCTGCCTACAATGCAGGAGACCTGGGTTCGATCCCTGGGTTGGGAAGATCTCCTGGAGAAGGGAATGGCAACCCATTCCACTATTCTTGCCTGGAGAATCCTATGGACAGAGGAAGCCTCGCAGGCTACAGTCCATGTGGTTGCAAAGAGTTGGACACAACTGAGCGACTAACAGAACTTAATTGAGCTAAGTCAGTGCTCTGAGGGTAATTCTCCACCAAAGCTGGATTATGAATGGAAAGATACTATAAAACAAGACAGAAAGATGAAAACGCTTTACCCCTACAGAGCTGTATCACATGTTTCAGAATCTCCTGGCATGCCTCCTGGAAATGTAGACTCCTAAACCCCTCTCCCCACTACTGAAACAGACTTTTCAAGATAAGAACTAGAGGTCTACATTCTAATAATGACCCCAGTCAGTGGTTCTGAATTGGGGCAATTCTGGCTCCCAAGGGACATCTATCGCTGCCTGGAGCTATTTTGGGTTGTCACAGCTGGGAGGGGAGGTACCACTGGCATCTACTGGGTAGAGGCCAGGGATGATGCTAAACACCCTAAAGTGTACAGGACAGTTACCACACAAAGAATTATCTGGTCCAATAAGTCAATAACGCTGAGGTTAAAAGACCCTGCCCCAAATAACTCTGATGTTCACTAAAGTTTGAGAAGTACTCATCTAAGCCTTAAAACAAGCCTTCAAAAGAAAGTAGCATCTGGACAGACTTTTGAGAGGATGAATAAAACTTCTGCCATCTCCAGGAGAGGCACTGGGGCAATCCTCACCTACTTCCGCCTCATTCTCCCAGTATTACTCACCAACACCATCCCCTTTTCTCAGGATCTTAGTCCCTGTTTGCCCATCTGTGAAAGAACACTATGGAATACATTGACTATAGTAGTCCACAGTGCCTCCTGAAGGAGATGAAAATCCTGTCTGCCCAGAAGTTGTGGCTGAGTCAGATAACATCACTCCAATTCTGATCGTGAGCCATTCACCCAATACACAAAAGGAGACAATAAGTTTACCGAGTCAGAAAGAGTCTTCTGACTTTCTTAAAAAATTTCCCTAGTTCCTCTAGATGTGAGGGTTTGTGTTTTTAATTTTTAGGCAAAAGTTATGTCCTTCTGCAAGGCATCCCACACTCCCGTGTAAAACTATAATGCAAGGCATTTTTACCTTCAAATCCCAACCTTTCATTTCTCAAACTAGCTCCTGTATCGCCTCTTCCTTTCTGAAGGCCCCAAGGATTTAGCTCACTAATTGGATTCACAAATTCATGATCCACATGACTCCCTGTCATACCTTCTCTCAGTAGCATGGGACACGGGTTCCCCTAAGTCTACCCCCAGACTGGGTCTGAAACCAGCATGTAACTCCTTTCCATTTTAATGGATTTTTACTGCTAGTCACCTCAAGTCTTTTATACCCCCAAAAGGAAAATAGAGTGAGACCTGAATTCTTGAAGCTGCCTCTCTAAATCCCCTTCACGTGGTCTTTTTTTTTTTTTTTGGCCACACCACACGGCATGTGGGATCTTAGTTCCCCAACCAGGGATCCAACCCTTCCACCCTGAAGTGGGAGCGCAAAGTCTTAACCACTGGATCTCCAGGGAAGTCCCCCTAAATTCTCTTCATAGAGAGCTCCACGACAGGCCACAACCCTTTTGCTCTATCATTTGTTTTTATTACTAGGGATGGAATTCATCATTCATTTCTCCATATCTTTCAGAGCACAGCCTCCCACTCAAGGTGGTATATAATAATAAATACTACTACTGAGTACTTACTATATACTTGGCACTATTCTAAGTGATTTAAATACACTGTATTTACAACAAGCAAATGAAGTAGGTACTAATACCATAATTTTACAGTGAGGATTTTACTTTGCCCAAGTAATAAGTAGTAAAGCCACTAAATCTTTCTGGTAGCTCTATGAGAACATCATGTTAGTGCAAAAAAAAAAAAAGTGCTTACTAGTAGAACATTCAAAAATCTAGATTCAGTTAAAATTCTATGGAAACTCCAAACTGATATTCATTTATATCACATTCCCACTTTACATCTGACAAGCATCACCCCTATTTTCTAGATGCTAGGACAGAACCAGCCTGATTCAGTTATAAGCACATGAGCCACTATGCGGCAGCATCCGTATCTTGTGTGTGTTCCTATGCTCTGTACAGTGTTTACCTCAGAGTGGGTGTCTAGCCTACACTTGAAAGTGGAATTAACTCACGGGACTTGCCCAAGACTAGGCAGCAAGTGGCGAAACCACGATTTCCCCAATCTCTACTCTGGGTCACAGTCTGCACCTACTAGAAGTGAAATAGCTCCACAGAAGAGAATTCAATCTGGTCCCATCAGAATCTACTAAGTCTGCCTACTTTCACAAATTAACAATACAGATGAAGAGGTTGAAACAAACATGACTATCTCAGGTTCCCTTTCAAATGATTTTACCTAAGAAGGAATGCACTTGTACCTTCAGAAGGAGGAACCAACTTCAAACTGACAGGATTTCAGAAAACGGTGACTGAAAATCACCCTTTTTCTGACAGCTCCCAGAATGAGAATTCATTGTAAGATCCTCTTCTCAAGAGCAGGAGCTCTTGTAAATTAATACTGTCTATATCCTGCTCAAGCCCTGAACTTCCTCAAGCAGCACAACGTCACTTACACCTTCTTCATCTCCTTTCCTGTTGAACAATACAAGCCTCATGAATAACACCTAAGTATAAAATGAAAATTATAAGACAGACTCCCATCATCTTCTTAAAGGAAAGCACAAAAGGTAACAGCAACCTAGCAAAGTAAATGGATTTCCTGTTGGCTCAACAACTAACACTTACCAAGACCTTAAAATAACATGAGCATGGTCTAAGGGGAAAAGGACACAAAATTAGAGGTATGGTCCCTGCCTTGAGATGCTCACTATAAAGTGAAAGAAGTACCTATTCAAATAATTCCTTATAAAGAAATAGACATTATTTTCCCAGGAGCTTTTTCACGTATGTCCTTCCTCCAAGTTACTGCCAAAATATAAAGCTCACCAGGCCTCCGTATTTCCAGCTGCATACTAACATGTCCATGAGTATATCCCACAATTAACTTGATCTCAGCATACCAGACTATCTCCACTATACCTCTTTCTATAGCCACCCAACCCTTTAAAAAATCTGCTCTACTTTTTCTAATTCATATTCTGGTCAATGAAATTCCCATTTACCCAATTTCTCAAATTAGAAAGCTTAGCCCACTGTCTCTCCCTAAACAGTCACTAAGTCCTATTGCAGCTATCTCAGAAATACTTCTAAAATCCATTCCCTCTCCTCTTCATTCCCACTGCCACACTTGATTGAGACTCTCAGGCAACTGCAACAATTCTAGTTAGTCTCACTGCCTCATTTCTCCATTACTTTAATCTGCACTTCTGTCGCTCCCTAACATTAAAAAGTTCCAATGGCTCCCGGCTCTCTTTTCAGTCTCACCTCCAGGCAATTTCCCCACCACACATTCTGTTTCAGACAAATTTAGACATTATTTTTATTTATTTTATTTTAATTATTTTTAATATTTTAATTTAATACATTTAATACTTTAATATTTTAAATTTAAATATTTTAAATTACTTAAATTTAAAATATTAAAATAATTTAATACTTTAATATTTTAACTATTTTTAATTAATTGTTTTATTTGTTTATTTATTTATGTCAGACATAAATCTGACATTTAAACGTCATGTTATTTTCTTTCCTGACTTCCACCATGTCTTTGCTCATGCTGTTGTCTCCAACTGGAATGCCTTCCCTTACCTGCCCAAATTCGTTATAAAGAAATAGACATTATTTTCCCAGGAGCTTTTTCATTTTCCAACACCCAACTCAAATACTTCCTCCCTGCAGATTGCCCTGACTCTCCAGGCAATGGTAATATTTCCTTCACATCCAATAAATTCCTTTAAATGGATATGTAACACGAAGCACTACAACTTTCATGTGAATATGTCTCTCTGATGTTCTTGAGGAAAGACTGTCATCTTTCTTTTTTTTAAAGTAAGAAGTGGATTTATCTTGAGAAACACACTCCACAGACAGTGTGGGCCATCTCTGAAGGCAAGAGGCCTGATACTCATATATCTAACCTCAGATAAGTGCTCCATAAATGTGTGTTGAATAGAGTTCACCCTCATATATCCTGGATCAATTTGTTATTTGGTTAGTTTTCCCAAATTTTATGGATTTCTGAACTTGGTTCTATATAAAAGTAACTTTCATAACACTGCTTTGAGTTTTCAAGAGGTTTTATTATTACTATTCAAATGTCTAATGAGTATATGAATTACAATGCCTAAACATCCTATGAAAATACCTTAAAGGCTCCCCTGTTCACTAAGGAAAGATTAAGAGTACTCGTTCACAATCCTAACAAGAAGAATCATCCTTTCTTCTAGACTGATCTGATATCTGGAAAAGCCCTCACACAGGAGGTACGGTGCACACAAGACCAACTGAAGGCACACCGAAAATAATCCCAATTAACTTGAGCTAAATTAACAGCAGACAAAAACCCTCCTTTACAAAGTCAGTGATTGAGTACAGAATAGCAAAGAAACAGCTCTCACTACACGCAAAACTTTTCCTGGAGAGGAGGAACTGGGGAGGGTCAGATGATCCACATTTACTGGGCCCTGCCAAGCCTCTACCTCTCCACGTCGAGAGGCAGCACTCCTCAGCCTCCCATAGTTCTCCTTCCCCAAGGAACCAGCTTTTATTTCCTGTTTCTTCCCTACACCTTACTGGGAACAGGTTCGTTTCCCCGGTTCACACCTAGTTAGCGAGAGAAAACATGGTAGCTTTGTGTGAAGGGTGGGCTGAAGCTCGACGGTCAGAGACTGTAAAGGAGGACAGGATGGAGCCCTTCCGGGACACCTGAACACTCCGACACACAGGGCTTCCTCTAGCCCTTCTCCTGGGTCTTACTCCGCGCCCTCACCTCAGGGCCAAGATGGGGTGAAGGCCACTCGGATTGGGTGAACACCACTCGAGTGGGAACAACCTGGGAGAAAAGCTCTCAAGGTAGCCTGAGGAGTCCGGGTCAGCCTCGTGCCGGGGTCAAAGGTCAGCGCCTCGGCTGCCAGAAGAGCCCACCAGGGACCCGAAGCGGCACTGGAGAGTTAGAGGGACCGGCTGCCGGAGAAGCGCTCGGCTTCTCGCTCCGCTCCGCCGTTCGGGGCCCACCCTCCCCGCCGCACGCAGCCTCCGCCCGCCTCAGCAGCTGCCCTGCCTCCCTCCCTCTCCCCGCGTAGTACCCGCGGCGAGCGCAGGCCCCGCCCCCAGGGCCGCTTCAGGGCCAAGGCCTAGTATGGCAGGACCCGCAGAGGTTGGCCAGGTTCGGAAACCTGCCCGGGCCGACAACGCTTACCGAGCCCCTGGCTCCTCCTCCACCACCCGCGCCGCTCCCGGGTCCGCTCGCTCCCGACGCCACCGATACCGCCGCTGCTCCGGGCTCACGGACGCGCTCCCGACCTCCCCCGACCCTTCCCCCGAGCCCGTCGTGTCCCGCTGGGTCCTAAAGCGTGCCGCTCACAGGTTCGCCGGCGCCCGCTGCCTGAGGCTGGCTCGGACCACGATTCCCAGCAAGCATCACAAAGACTACGATTCCCGAAATGCACCGCGAGAAAGAAATTAGCAAAAGGAACCTGTATCAGGAGTCTACTGGATACAAGTTGAATTAGCAGTTTCCTTTAAATATGGCAAATTCTGAAATCGGCAAGTTTGGGGAGGAAGATGATGTTTAGGAAATGTCTATTAAATATCCAGGCAAAAGCATTTAGTAGACGTTTGGATATCTTCTGTTGGAATTCTGCAGAGATATCTTGGCTGTAGATAAATATTTTGGAGCCATTGTCCTAGTGGTAGTGGTTCAAGCCACAAGAAGGAAAGAAATGGTCTAGGAAGAGGGTTAAAAAATAATAATAATAATGGGGGGTGAGGGCAGAGAGAAAAGGGCCCCAAACGGAACTTTAAACCAGCATTTAAAGGATGGTGGAGAAAGAGGAACCAATAACAAAGTTCTGGATATAGTACTATCTAAAAAGGAGGAAAATTAGAGGGGAAGAAAATGCTGTGGAAACTACAGGAGAGACTTTCAGTAAGGAAGTTGTCAAATGTCTCAAAGAGAAAAGGAAACTAAAATACCTTGGAGACCTCAGGAAAATCTGCTTCTGATAAGTAGTGGTTTGAGAAATGAATGGAAGGAGAGAAAGTAGAGATAACAAATGCTAAATCTGCAAGAAACTTGACTGTGAAGGGAGAAGAAGTAATAGGGGTGACAGTTGGGGGAAATAAGAATGAAAGAGTGGCTTCCAAAACAGGACAAACTGGCGAGTGTTTGTATGTTGAGAGCTGCTACTGCTGCTAAGTCACTTCAGTCGTTTCCAACTCTGTGCAACCCCATAGATGGCAGCCCACCAGGCTCCTCTGTCTACAGGATTGTCTAGGCAAGAATACTGGAGTGGGTTGCCATTTCCTTCTCCATACCGAGAGCAAGAGGACAAAATGAGGCTGATGAAACAGATATGGATGCAATTCTCAGGGAAGTTGTGCAGAAAGGGAGGGAGGGGCAAGGCTCATGGACTGGACTTGGAGGACAGAAGAATACTACAGCATCTGAGAAGGCAATCTGGAGTGGAAAGAACTCTTGTATGTCAATTTGTAGGTGCTGGAGAGATTACACACAGACTCAGTACCATTAAAGTACGTTTTAATTTTGTTTTCTAGCACAATGTTAGTTTGGATGGGTTGTTGATAAAATGGTTTGGTGCAATGACCCTAGACCCAGATTGCGTGTGGTTGAAATCCTACCTCTATCTCTACTGCTTAATAGGTGTGTGATCTTGGTCAATGTACCTTATCTCTCTGTGCTTCATTTCCCTCATTTTTTCCCCCCCATTTCCCTCATCTTTAAAAGGGGGTGGGAGTCACAGTACGTGCTAAGAAAGTACTAGCTATTGTTTTTTCCACTAGATTGTCATTCCGTGAAGCTGAGGTTTTCTCTTTTGTTCAGGTTTGTCTCCCCAAAGCCATGCACTTAGTAGGTGCTCAATAAAAAATTTCCTGAATAAATTGGAATGAGAGAGCGTGGCTTGGAGGGAAGGGAAGCGTTAGGAGTTGGATACTGAAAGGGCCGGAATCTGGATTCTTTAGTCAGACTCTGGGCCACTCCCCGGCTTCCTGGGGCCTGAGGCAGCCAGCCTCTGAAAGCGTCCCCAGGGTTGGCGAGGTCGGAGGCTCTGAGACCATTGGGTGCTCTCGCGGCTCCTCCCACAGCTATGCCCCTGTAGCCGCCCCCACCGCCTTGATGGGCGGTGTTATGCCGGCAGGGCGTAAAACAGGCGCTGGTCTAGAGCTAGCCGTGAGGGGCGGGGCTGGGCGGGGCTGAGTCTTAACCCGGCCTTGGCTCGCCCAGTCGACCGGGGACGGAAGTCTCAACCCCATCCTCGACTTCCCGCGGGAACCCGGGACTGAGAGACGGGCCTTGCCCTACGGTGCGGCGGGCCTAGGCGTGCTCCGGCGCGGGCGGCACCATGAAGCGTGCGGGGACTCTGCGCTTGCTCTCAGATCTGAGCAACTTCAGCGGCGCGGCCCGGCTCCGGGAGTTGCTAGCCGGGGACCCAGCCGTCCGAGTTCGCTGCAGCCCAGACGGCCGCCACCTACTGTTGCTGCGACCTCCGGGATCACCAGCCCCGCAGCTGCTGGTCGCGGTGCGTGGACCCGGCGCGGAGCTGGAAAGTGCCTGGCCGCCTGGCCAGCCCTCACCTCTAGACGCCTTCCTTCTGCCGTGGCCGGCGCGATCGGCGCTAGTCCTAGTGTGGGAGAGTGGCCTAGTAGAGGTGTGGGGCTCGGGGGTGGGGCCCGGCTGGCGGCTGCTGCAGAGCACCGAGCTGTGTCCTGGAGGTGGAGCCCGTGTGGTGGCCGTGGCGGCGCCCCGAGGCCGCCTGGTGTGGTGCGAGGAGCGGCAGGCCGGCGCTGAGAGCCAGTTAGGGCCTCCCGCAGTGGCTTTCAGCCACTGTGTGTGCGTCAGGACCCTCGAGCCCAGCGGGGAGGCCGGCACCAACCTGGGCAGCACACACATACTGCTGCACCACTGCCCCGCTTTCGGGCTGCTGACCTCCCGCAAGGACCTCTTCCTGGTGCCCACTGCCAGCACCTGGCCTGGCTTGGGTCATATTCTGCTCATCTGGAGCCCAAGCAAGGGCAAGGTAGTGGTGGCCGCCCCATGTCTTGGCCTCTCCCACAGTAAAAGCCTGAATCCTGGAAGAGGGGACACATGGGACTTCAGGACACTGCTCCGAGGCCTTCCTGGACTGCTGTCCCCCAGGCAGCCATTGACTGTACATACCTGGGCCCCAACTCCCCAGGGCCTGATGTGGCTTGACTTCAGGGGCACCGTAAGCCTGGTACAGCCCCACGGTGGCTCCCGGATTGTTGGCACCCTGCAGGAGGCACCTGCCAGCCTGGCAGGGTCTGCAGCATTGGGCACATTTCATGGCACTCTGGCCTGTGTGCTGGGCTCCACATTGGAACTGCTGGACATGGGCAGTGGGCAGCTGCTGGAGAGGAAGATCCTGAGTACAGACCGAGTACATCTGCTGGAACCCCCCGCCCCTGGCATGGAAGATCAGGAAGAGCTGGAGACTCGAGGGGGTCTTCGTTTGCTTTCAGCTGTGGGTCTTTTTCAAGTAGGCTGGAAAATCCCACAAAGCCTTGAGCTGCCTTCAGCTGAAGATATGGTGTTTGAGGAGGCCAGCAAGTACTACCAGCGACGGAGCCTGCGGGGTGCCCAGCTCACCCCAGAGGAACTGCGACAAAACAGCACATTCCGGGCACCTCAGGCCCTGGCATCCATCCTCCAGGGCCATGTGTCCCCATCAGCACTGTTGGCCACACTGAGGGCCGAGCTTCGGGATTACAGGGGCTTAGAACAGCTCAAAGCCCAGCTAGTGGCTGGGGATGAGGAGGAGGCTGGCTGGACTGAGCTGGCAGAGCACGAAGTGGCACGGCTGCTGAGGACTGAGTTGATGGGAGACCAGCTGGCCCAGCTCAACACCATTTTCCAAGCCCTCCCTACAGCAGCCTGGGGTGCCATCCTCAGGGTCCTGCAGCTCCAGCCAGATGGCAATGGCCATCTGAGGTCCCAAGCTCCCCCGGATGTGTGGAAGAAGGTACTGGGAGTTACAGCAGCTGGAAAAGAACCACCCAATGGCATACTGCCCCCCTTTGAACTCCTGTGCCAGTGCCTCTGCCGGCTGGAGCCACAATGGCTGCCACCCTTTGTGGAGCTGGCCCAGCAACAGGGGGGGCCTGGCTGGGGTGCAGGAGGCCCAGGGCTGCCCCTCTATCGCCGAGCCCTGGCAGTACTGGGTGAGGAGGGGACTAGGCCTGAAGCACTGGAGCTAGACTTACTCTTGGGCAGTGGGCGGCCCAAAGCTGTGCTCCAAGCTGTGGGGCAGCTGGTGCAAAAGGAACAGTGGGAGCGGGCTTTGGAGGCTGGCCTGGCCCTCAGCCCCTCCAGCCCCCTGCTTCGAAGCGAGATCTTCAAACTGCTCTTGGCCGAATTTGCCCGGCATCGTCGGCTTGATGCTCACCTCCCCCTGCTTTGCCGCCTGTGCCCACCAGACCTAGCTCCAGCTGAACTCCTGCTTCTACTGCGGACACACCTCCCAGATGAGTTGGAGCCCCCCGCCCCATTCCCTGAGCCTGGGGCAGAGCCCCCTCTCACTGTGGGCTTGCTCAGAGCCCTGCTGAAGCAGACTGGGACTCAAGGACGAGCCTCTGGCCCAGTTCTAAGCTTATATGAGGACATTCTGTGGGACCCAGGCACTCCACCCCCTGCCCCACCTCGGGTGTCAGCCCTCCAGGCATCAGACCACCCAGGCCTGGAGGCCTGGGCACCATCTGGACAGGGTCTCTATGTGACTGACACAGGCTGAAAATTGTCTCTGGGACACAGTGATCAGGGAAAGGTGCCTAGGAGTTGGAGGAGCCAGAGTGGGACCTGTATGTGCAATACTCCTCTCTTCTGAGCAGTTTATATATATATATGTATATATGTATATATACATATATATATATAAAATGGTATAATAAACATCTTTGGTTTTTGTCCTTAGGTTTCTGTCTTGGCACAAAGCTTCTAAAACTCGTAGAATTTCCTGAGTGATATGCGTGAAAGAAGTGTCTTTGTTATAACAAACCCCTTTATATCAAACCTGCATTTATACTAATAAGGTAAACTTATACTGCTACTAAAAGTGGGGACCCCTAGCATCAGGATAAGGGCTGGGCAGCAGAAAGACCAAGTGGTGAAAGGGTTGAAAGTTTCAGCCCATCCTCAGCCTCCTGGGAGGGGAATAGGACTAGAGATTAAACTCTATAAAAACTCCTGAACAGGCTGATTCATGTCAATGTATGACAAAACCCACTGAAATGTTGTGAAGTAATTAGCCTCCAACTAATTAAAAAAAAAAAAAAAACTCCTGAACAGGGAAATTTGATGAACTGGCTTGATGAACTCATTAAGGTGCTGGAACAGTGATGCACCCAGAGAGGGCATGGAAGCCCCATGCACATCCCCCACACAATTCTTTGCCCAGTGCATCTCTTCTATCTGGCAGTTGTATTCTTTAATAAACCTGTAAACATAAGTATTTTCCTGGGTTTTGTTACCATTCTAGCAAATTGTCAAACCAATTTATAGCATGAAAGTGAAAGTAAAAGTTGCTCAGTCCTGTCCGACTCTGCGACCCCATGGAATAGTCCATGGAATTCTCCAGGCCAGAATACTGGAGTGGGTAGCCTTTCCCTTCTCCAGGGGATCTTCCCAACCCAGGGATCAAACCCAGGTCTCCCATATTGCAGGTGGATTCTACCAGCTGAGCCACCAGGGAAGCCCAATTTATAGTATGGGATCTCGCAATTTATAACCAGCCAGTCAGAAGTATCAGTGACTTGTGACTGGTATTGGAAGTGAAGGTGGTCTTGTGGAATTGAGCCCTTAACCTATGGGGCCTATGCTAACTCCATGTAGTTAGTATCAGAACTGAGTTGACTTGCAGAACACCCAGTTGACGTCCACAGAGAACTGATGGTTGGTGTTGGAAAACACTCCAGAAATGCATACACAGTTTGTGTGTTTGAACAGCTAAGGACCTCATAGAGTTGGTCATAGAGGGAGTGGTTGAATCTGAACTGTTGGCTAAAGTGGCCACTTCCGATAATGAAAATATTAATAATTAATATTTATGAGTATTCTGCTAGGCTTTATAAATAGTCCGTCTTTTATAATGTTTCTAATAACCCCATCAGGAAAGTACTAATCCCCATTTTATAGGTGAAGAAAGAGATTTAGAAAGACTACTTGACCAGGGTCAGGCAACTAGAAAGTAGGAGTTCTAAGATTTGAACCATCTCACTGTATAGCCCTACAGTCGGACACAAAGAGTCAGACACGACTGAGCGACTTCACTCACTCACTCACTCATTTACTCACTGTATAGCCCTTCAGCTGATGCTGGCTTGGGCTTGAATGCACTTCTCATTCCTGGCTCATTCTTCCTCTAGCCTGTTGTGAGGAGGGGGATTTGCCAAGGTTCACACTTCCTTTCCCCAAGACCCTTCTGTTCCTAAGTAGGAATTGTGCTAGGCTCTGGGGCCATGCTTGTCCTCCCTAGGATTCCTGGAGCAGCCACTGGTTAAGGGGAAGGTTGACCACAAACAGGAGAGCTATCTGCAGAGACTTCTGGCTGACTTTTGAGCAGGGTTGCTTGGAGGCTGACTGCCTAAACCAAGAAACAAGAGCATCTCCAGCAGAGATTTCTGAGCCTCTGGATTTAGTCAGCAGGACCCCCTTTGAAGAGGCCTTGGCCCTCTACCCGCTGCTACCCAAGGGACTCCTCAGCTGGGTTCTGGGCTTAGGGTGGGACTCTGGGTGCTGCTACTCAGCATCATCCCAGACTCCCCAGGCATCCCTTGTCCATGGCTTGGGCCCAAGGTAAGGACTGCCACTTGGCTTTGCACTCAGCTAGTAACTGCAGTAGCTCAGTGTTAAAGAATCCGCCTGCCAACGCAGGAGACGCAGGTTCAATCCCTGGGTCAGAAAGATCCTCTGGAGGAGAGAATGGGTACCCACTCCAGTATTCTTGCCTGGAGAATCCCCATGGACAGAGGAACCTGGCGGGCTACAGCCCATAGGAATGCAAAGAGTCAGACACAACTGAATCGACTTAGCATTTAGTACACACACATATAGGGGAGCCACCCAGCCTGGCAGCTCTGAGGGGAACAGGAACTTCCACCTGCTCTTAAAGACTTGCTATTTGACTGCTCTTTTCCTTGTTCATGCCCCAGCTCCAATGAGTGGGGTGAAGCAACCCCCAACCTTGCCTCAGGACTTTGGAGAACAGTTCAGGGATGCAAATATTGTGTGACTGGGTTCTGGTGGAGTGTGCAAGAGGACCATCGGAAAGTTGGCCCCTGAGTCAGAGGGCTACAGGTAGGTGAGTGGAGAGAGGGGACTTCCCTGGTGGACCAGTGACTGGGACTCCACACTCCCAATACAGGGGGCCTGGATTCAATCCCTGGTCAGGGAACTGGATCTCACAAGCTGCAACACTTCACATGCCACAACTAAAGATCCCACATGCCACAAGCAAGATCGAAGGTCCCATATGCTGTAACTAAGACCCAGCGCAGTCAAATTTTAAAAAAAAGTAGAGAGAGTCCTTAGATAGGGATATTGGGACATGGGGAAATGGGGGATTTAGGAGCTGAGGTCCTTCATCTTGGGTGCCCGGGTAAAGGGGGAAATTCTGGGGCTGAAGGTTTTAAACAGGTGGCTCAGTAGTTAAGAATCCCCCTGCCAAGCAGGAGACATGGGTTCAATCCCTGGGTCGAGAAGATGCCCTAGAGAAGGAAATGGCAACCCACTCCAGTATTCTTGCCTGGAGAATCCCATGGACAGAGGAGCCTGGCGGGCTAAATCCATGGGAGCACAAAAGAGTAGAGTCAAACTTGACTTAGTGACTAAACAACAACAACAAGGTCCCTAGGCAGGAAATGGTAGGAAGGCCTGAGGCCCCTGGGGAGGTGAAGAGGAGGCTCCTAGGCCAGTGAGTAGTCATTTCCACAGGTGTGCCTCATCTCTGGAACTCTCTCAAGGTGACTCGGCTGTAGTCTCTGGAAAACTTGAAGGTGAAACTAAGTTAGACAAGACCAGAATGCAGTCTGGGCAAAGGAGAGGAAGCAAATCCTGAGGCTCCTCTACCTGCACATACTGCCATGGAGCCCAGTCCTCCCTTTTTCATCTCCCTACTGCCCACCCACTTTTCCCTTGCCTCACCAGGGGGTTCACTGTTTAGACACAGTCCATAGCTTCTGTGCCACCCAGTGACTGGAACACAGGACTACAGCAACCCAAGTCTTCTCCAACCTGCCAAGTTCAGAGATCAAAGCCCACCCCTTTCTCTGCATGTGGCCTGTAAGAAATTGGTGGCCAGAGTAGGCAGTATCCAAACCACTCAGTTTTCCTCCCATACCCTGATCCAGCCTCACTTTCCCTGCATGGTAAGGGAAAAAAGAAGGAGTCAGACAGTGGGGAGGAGGCAGCTGTAGACTCCCAGCTCCATAGGGAGCCACTTGAGGCTGGAATGCCTGACACCTGCACTATCATGGAAAAAGGGGAAGACAAATCCTCACCATGGCTCCCCAGGGCCCCACTCAGTCTCTTCTTAGGCACAGGCTCCCCCTGGTGGTTATTCTCATCATTGCCAGCTCCACCCATTACCCCTGCCACCTGGGAAGCCTCAAATATGCACGCACTTGCCCGTTTCTGGACTAATGACTGAGGAAGCCTCTGAAGGTGGTAAATTAAGGTTTTTTTTGAGGGCAAGGAAAAAGGAAGAGGTCAGGATAGAATTCAGGGAGCAAAATCACAGGGGAGAGGGGAAGGGATCCTGGTCTTGTACTACAACAGTGTCATAGTAGATACTATTCCAGAAGAGGGAGGAACCTGAGCTGCCAGGATGCTTCTTGTCCAGGGTGGAAACTGCCCCAGCTACCAGACTGACCTGGATAATTTGATCCAACCAAAGAGGAAGCTGAGGGCACAGCAGATTTTTCTCGGAAGGCGTAGTGTGGTTGTATTTTATATGAATTTGAAATATAGGAAAAAGATGCCAGATTTTATTCAAAATCAATAAAGTCCCACTTTATGCTCAAAATGTGAAATGAAGGTAAATCTTCCCAAATATAAAACTTTTAGAGAATCACAATTTCAAAGCTAATGGACCATATGTGTTAACTGTAAACTGCTATACTATTACTGCGTGGATCCCCATTTCTGTTGGTAAACAAAAATTCAGGTGGAAAGGGAAGCTGAATCAGGCTGTGAGGTCAGGGCTGAGTGACCAGGGTCCCTCACCAGTTGTGAGTAGAAGCCTTGGGGTGTTTTCTCCTCTAGTTCCCAGAGGGAGAGCCTGGGCCTACTCCAAAAGCTGCTACACAGGAGCAAGAACAAAGGTGAAGAAGGACAGAGGCAGAGAGATGAGTAAGAGGATGAGGTTGGACCAGGAGAAGAGAGAGAGGAGACAGGAAGGGGGAGACAGACCTGGCGGAGGCGGGGAAAGGCTCTCACTCTGGAAGGTAGAAGATGCTAGATGCTCTCAAGAGTGACTGCTGCAGGATGGAGGACAGAGCAGAGAGGGCTCCCTCAGGGCCTCTCACCAGAATCATAACCAGAGCCAGTGGGACAGCTAGTCTAGATTTGGTCTCCCAGAGGTTTCCATTATCTGGGAAATGAAAAGGGAAGGAATTGTGAAGAGCTGAGGAAGGGTGAGCAGGTGGTGGCCTTCACCAAGAATGATGTCAGTCCACCTCATCTGGGCCTCCCTGAGCTAAAGGTTCTGGGGAAGCAGACTGTCCAGGTCTTTCAGAGGTTTCAGGTCCTTGGGCTTTGGCAACCACTCAGATTCCAAGGTGACACACAGTCTTCTCACAGTCTCTATTATTTTTGTTTTGTACCCAGGAAAATTGGGCATTGTCCCACCCTTAACCACATGAGGCTGGCACTAGGAGCAGCCTAGAGCCTCAGCTTTGAAATTGTGCTTCTCAAAAAGTTTTATATTTGGGAAAATTCACCTTCCTTTCACATTTTGGGGATAGCTGAGGAGCCATCAGGAAAACAAGAGGGAGCTCTTCTTCCTGGGTACTGCCTATGAAAGTGGCAACCATCTCCTACTTGGCATCCTGGCCACCCTCAGACCCCTCATGAAGCCCAAGATCATCAAAAAGAGAACCAAGAAGTTCATCTGGCACCAGTCAGATGGATATGTCAAAATCAAGCAAACTGGGGAAATCCAGGGGCATTGACAATAGGCTGCACAGGAGATTCAGGGGCCACATCTTGATGCTGGCCATTGTTATGGGCCATTGTTATGGGCCAACAAGAAGACAAAGCACATGCTGCCCAGCGGCTTCCAGAAGTTCCTGGTCTACAACCTCAAGCAACTTGAGGTGCTGCTAATGTGCAACAAATCTTCCTGTGCCAAGACTGCTCACAATATCTCCTCCAAGAACCGGAGAACCATTGAGGAAAGAGCAGCCCAGCTGGCCATCAGAGTCCCCAAGCCTAATGCCAGGCTGCATAGCCAAGAAAATGAGTAGACACCTCGTGCACACATTGTGTTTGTAACAATAAAACCCTAAAACTTGGCCAAAAAAGAAAAAACAATTGTCAGTCTGTCCCAAGTCTGCCGTGCCTCTCCCACCTCTGTGCGCAGCTTCAGTTCCCAATCACCATCCTGTCAAGCTCTGGGCATCTCTTTTCATTCCTCACATCTCTCACACCACATTCTCAAAGTAATGGATTCTGAGCTTATGCATGTTGATGATCAAATCCACTGAGTCTATCAGTACACTGAAATTGTTAAAAGCTGAATTCAACAAATCTTCTGTATTATAAACTCTGTTGACATCCCAATCTTCTCCACCTGGGTGCTCACATCTGGGTGGGGTGGTGGAAATGGAGTGGTAGTACAAAAGAAGGATCTGAGCTGGGGGGTGCCCACCCTACATGTGCCACAATGTCTGTGCCTTCTTATCCCCTCTTTCTGGGATGCCATGAAGAGACTGTGGGTCCCTTACTGGTGTTCCAAGTTTCACTAACTCAAAATCCATGCAACTAATTCTAGGAAAGGGGGGATTAGGAGTTGACCCTACTGGGACCTCTTTGACGACTCTTCTAAAAAATAACTCCATAAAGGGGCTTTTCCTGCGTGCAGCTGAGGAAATACAGAGGTGAGAAAAATTAACTGGGAAATGCTCAAAATACAGCCAGCCATACAGAGTTAAAGGGAAGACGAATGATTGCCCCAGTTGGTGTCTTCAGGCCAGAGCCAAGAGGAGAGGCTATCAGCCCTTTCATTCCATGAACCAGAGTTGGCAGAAATTTCCCAGGTTAATGAACTTTTCAAACCTTTCTCAGGCTTTGGCCCTCTTTCCACACAGTGATCAACTGTAAAAACTTTGAAAGGAAAACGTAGCATGTAATTGTCTTTAGGGAGATTGTAACTAAGGGGAGGCAAAGAGATGTGAGGAGAGCTGGTGGCCCCCTTCAGCATCCAGTCTAGAGATGTGAGGATCCCCAGAGATTAAATGAGTAGCAAACAACCTGAGGCTCTTGTTGTTTGTGGAAAAGAAGAAAGGAGGCATGGTAGTACCAACTACAAGGCTTATATGGCTCCCAGTTCAGGAATCGAATGCCCAGAGTGGGAAAGAAACAGACCCAGCTGAATGGCTAGGCCCTGGTAAGTAAGGAAGTAACTTACTTCCTTACCAGTAAGGAAGTAAGAAACAGAGCTCAGGGAGCTAGCTTGGTTTGGCAAAATAAACCCTTCTGGATCTTTTTAACCCTGATGGCTCCCCCAGTATGTTAAGACACCTACCATTGTCAGGAACAGTCCTACTTTGTTAATGATCATATAGGAGTTCATTTTCAAAAATGTATTAACACTGACATCAGTTAATTAACATCTGGGAATGAGAGGAAGAAAAACGGGGTGGGCAAAGACTAAGACCTTGGGCCTTCCTTGCCTCACTTGCCTTGTGAAGGCAGAAACTCCCCTTCACTCCTTCTCCAAATTCTTACACGATGGACACAACACCTTCACATCATTCTATAGAGAACAATAACCTGGCTGACCCTTTCCTGCCACCAACATCTGTGTGCTTTTCTCAGTTTAAAGGCTCTCAGTGATCAGGCCTGAAGCAAATTCCCCATCACAAAGGGGCTTCTTTAGGAATTCCCTGGTGGTCCAGTGGTTAGGACTCCATCACTGCTGGGGGTGTGGGTTCAATCCCTGTTCAGGGAACTAAGATCCCTCTGCACAGGGTGCAGCCAAAAGGAAAAAAGAAAAGCGGGGCTTCTTTGAGTGGGAAGATATTTCTCCTTTCAGAGTCAATGACTCTCCAAGAATGGACTTAGATTTCCCTCATCAAACTGGAGGCACATGTAGTGGGTTGAATCATGGCCCCCAAAAGATACATCTACCCAGAACCTCAGAATGTGACCTTATTTGTAATAAGGGTCCTTGCAGATTTAATTAAGGTAAGGATTTCAAAAGGAGATCGTCCCAGAATAGAATGGGTCCTAAATCCAAGAATGAGTATTCTCATAAGACAGAAAAGGAGACAACACAAAGACACAGAAGGAGAATGTCGTGTGAAGACAGAAGCAGTATAGCTGCCTAAGCCCAGAAGCTACTAAAGAGGCATGGGATGGATTCTCCTCAGAGCCCTCTGGAACAAACCAGCCTTGTGAACATCCTGGTTTTGAGCTTCTGACCTCCAGAACTGTGAGAGAACACATTTCTGTTGTTTAAAGACAAGTTTGTGGTAATTTGTTACTGCAGCCCTGAAGCACTAATACACACCCAGTGAGGTCGGGTCTCCCTCAGCAGGTCTCCCTAAAGACAGGATGTATATCTTGGGTGGAGGCTATCTTTTCTGTGTCAAACTTAGGGTAGCAATAAAAGGCTAAAGGTCATGGGAGGCCCCCTTACCAGGCTAAGGCTGAGGTCAAGACTCAGGCAATGAACTTGCACTTGCTGGCAGAGCTCCGTGCACCTGTCCAGAGTGGTATCAGGCTGCTGCCCAGAGTCTGAAGCTCTGGCCCCTCTTCCTAGTGAGCTGAGAGGCAAGGTCCCCATTGCTTGCAAAACCTTCAACACTTTGGTTGCTAGGAGAGGAGCCGAGAACAATAAACAGGACCCAGGCTCTGGTGTTGATAGTGGGAAGAGGACCTGGCTTTGACCTCAGCCTGGGGAGGAACAGCTCTGCCAGGCCTAGCTGGGGCTACAGTCCTGGAGATTCTGTGGATAACTTCTACCTCTCCTCAATACACACAGACAAATACACACACACACACACTGAAAGAGCATTTCACACCTCAAAGTACCTCCCTGTCACCTTCTGTCAGTCACTTCCTCTGACCTTCTGAAGCCCACAGAGCAGCAGTTATGATGCCCATATTACAGAGAAAAGTAAGTGGCAAACAGGAAAGCTGGATCCTTGGCTAGCAGGTGAAAGACCTGGGACTAGAAAAGAGACAGGCCTACAGCCCTTAGGTTAGCACCTTTCCCCCTCCCAGGTGGACCTGGGAAACCCCTCTCAGCTCCAGGATAGGTCCCCCAGCCATGTGTGGACTGCCCTAGCAGCAGGAGTTTAACTTAGTACTTAGGAAACACAGGCATGTGAACAAAGGACGAAGAGCACTGAAACTTACAAAGCAAAGGAGGTACATATATAAGTATAACATCCTTGCATTTTAACTAGCCCCAACCCTTCAAGAGAGCCGGCCTGCCCTTCTAACAGTTGGGGCATTCCTCCTAACTGTTAGAAGGTTACCTGGAGACACACGGGAAATGAACTCACAAGGATTTAATTCTGCCTTTACCACCCATTGTCTGTGCAACCTTGAATAACTTTCTTAAGCTCTCTGAGCCTCAATGTACTCAGTCATAAGAGAGGAAAATGAATAGTATCTAGATTATAAAACAGTTTTGAGGATTAAAAGAGAGAATGAAAAAAAAAGAAAAAAAAAAAACAGAAAAATAGAGAATGAATGTGGAAGAACTTACTTGTAAGATGTAAATTCTATACATGTCATTTGGAGGGCACTGATAGTTAGGAACCTTAGGAATCTCTAAGGTCAGTTCCTCTAACTGTTTTACACTGGAGAAAACTGAGGCTCAGAGAATAAATGATGGAAAAAGGGTCACAAAGTAACTACAACAGAATTATACTATACCAGGAGATGCGATTTTAAATTAAACACAGAGCAAACTTCCCTGGTGGCACAATGGATAAGAATTCACCTGTCAGTGCAAGGGACACCAGTTTGAGTACTGGTCCAGGAAGATTCCACATGCTGAGGAGTAGTTAAGCCCATTGGCCACAACTACTGAGCCTGGGCTCCAGGGCCTGCACGTCACAACTGAGCCCAGATGCTGCAACTACTGAAGCCCTCACACCTAGAGTCTATGCTCCACAACCAGAGAAGCCACTGCAATAAGTCCACGCACTGTAATGAAGAGTAGCCCCTGCTCACCACAACTCAAGAAAGCCCACACAAAACAATGAAGACCCAGTGCAGCCAAAAATAAATAAATAAAATTATTTTTAAAAATAAACATATAGGTCAAAAATTAAATCATATAGTCAAAACATGAACATTCTTTCAATCATCTGTAAAATAAGGCAGAGCTGACCTCTCAGTAAGTCCCGCTCAGCCAGTTTGGAACCGACTGCTGTTTCAGTGGTTGAGCACCAGATTTGGAAGTTGGCTTGCTTATAAGGTCCATGTTGTGTGAAAAATGCTTGAATCATTGAACACACACTTAGTATAACTGAGATGCCAACTCTCTTCTCAACCTGCCAGTTGTTCAAAATGGAATCGTTCTTTGCTGAGTGTAGATGTCTATACTGGTCCTCAGTTAAAACGTGTCTACGATCCAGCTCCATAGAGGTGGAAGCAAGATGCAAGCCTCATTTTTGCACCTTCCTCCCAAGCATTTGTTCATCCAGCTAGGGGGGCCTGGCTGCTATCACTGTGGGCTTGCTTCTTGCTGAGCGTGGATTGGGCTGCCTGCCCACAGTCACCCCCCAAAACCTATCTTTCTTACTCTCAATCTGCTCAGAAAAGGATTCCAGCATGGGCTTTTGATGCTGAGATATTGTGATTTATAATAAGAAATGTTTAGTTGGTCTTCATCTCCATTTCTGGCACAGAACTCCTAAAATCCTTGGAGCTTCTTAATTGATAAAGCTGTCTAAGAAATGTGTTTTGATATTCATAACAAACCCTTTTCAACTACTCCAGAGTTTATGTTAATGAAGTGACTTTCAGAAAGTACCTTAAGGTTGGGGCTGGTTGCCAGGGGAACCAACCTAGTGATTAGAGGATTGGAACTTCCAGTTCTGCCCCTGACTTCCAGGAAGGGAGAGGGACTGGAGGTCGAAACCATTGCCAATAGCCAATGATTTAATCAGTTGTGTCTATGTAATTAAAAAAAAACTTAGTCGCTCAGCCTGACTGTTTGTGACCCCATGGACTGTAGCTTGCCAGACACCTCTGTCCATAGGGATTTTCCAGGCAAGAATACTGGAGTGGGTTGCCATGCCCTCCTCCAGGGGATCTCCCCAACCTAAGGATCAAACCCAGGTCTCCTGCAATGCAGGAGGATTCTTTGCCGTCTGAGCCACCGAAGTCTATGTAATAAGGTTTCCAAAAAAACCCCAAGGGACTGAATTCAGAGAGTTCCCAGCTTGGGGAACCAGAAGGAATCCACAGGACAGAAAGTTGGTGTACTCCAAACTCCACTGGGAGAGAAGCTCTTGCATTCAGGACCCTCCCAGAACCTTATATATATCTCTTCACCTGCTGTTCATTCATATCCTTTAATATCCTTTGTAATAAACTGGTAATCTAGTAAGTAAACTGATTTCCTAAGTTCTCTGAGCTACTCTAGCAAATTAATCAAACGAAGGAGGGAGGTATGGGAACATCCAATCAATAACCAGTCAGTCAGAAGCACAGGTCACAACCTGGACTTATGATTGGCATCCAAAGTGGGACTGAGCTCTTAACTTGTGGGATCAGATGCTGTCTCCAGGTAGATAGTGTAGGACACCTAGCTGGTGTGGAAGAATTGCTTGCTGGTGTTAAAAAAACATAATGGAGATACCCATGGAGGATGATCCACATGCTGATCCCTAGCAAGGGCCTGAAATCTGGGGGAGGCAGGATGATAATTGGCCACCAGTTCTCCCAGCCCCTCCTAGTTCCATGCAGGCTGCTTCCATCTTGCCCAGCAGGTTGGATTGGATTTTTCTGATGGTCTCCTTTCCAGGAGATAGTGTTTACATCTGTGTCCTGGGAGTTAGAGGGAGCAGGGTCAGGATACCAGGAGTAAGGGAAAATTTGGGGGGAAGAGGGTTTCCTGTCCAGAAATCTCAGGAGAAGGGACAGAGAGATGAGACTGGGTGGGCTGATGTCTCACATCTGTCACTGTGATGCCTGGAATCTGACACTCCCATGTGTGACTCAGGCTCTCTGGGAGGCTGGGATTCTGGAGTGGGGGTGGGATCAGAGTCCAGGACTCAGAGAGAAATTCCCAGGGGTGGAGGGAGGGTTAAGTCCCCTCTGGGCCTGAAGGATGGACTTGAGGAAGGTGTGGAGGTTGTACATGTTATTTCTGAGGGCGTTGCTGCTGTAGCAAATGGTCTCCTACAGCTGCTTACTGTTTATAAGCTGCAGATGTTCCAGCCCCTGGGGAGACCAGGCAGGAGGGAGAGGGGAAAAGAACTCAAATCCAGGTCAGAATGTGCTGAAAGGGTGAGAAGGTCAGTGGAGAACAGTTAGGGGTGTGGAAGTTAGGAGAAGATGGCTAGAGGTGAGGGGTCAGGGATAAAAGAGAAAAATGGAAAAAGGGTCAGAGGCAGATGAGGGGAACCAGGGTACAGGCAGGGGCTGGGTTCTGGGAGTTCTATGTAATGAAAGGGGATGTTTCTTGGAGAGATGGGGCCGAGAAGGTGAAAGTGTTCGGGGAAGCACACTGACTGAAACTGCCCACCCTGGCCAGGCTCCCTAGTAACCATCTGCATCAGTTGTTTTATGACAGGAGGTCCAGGTGAGGAACAGGGAACTAATAAGCCACCACCAACCAGAAAAGTTTGAGAAAGGTCAAAAGGAGGCACCACATGTGCGTCCACCTCCCAGGGTCCCTCTTGCTAGCATCCATCTTGGCTGAGCAGTGCATGCACCACCAGGAAGGACTCTGAGTCAGAATGATTGGCCAAACACAACCCAGAAACGAATCCCATCTCTGTAAAACCTGAGACTGCAAGCCACATGGCAGACCAGTTCTCCTGGGTTCCTTACCCTATATAGCTCTCTGCCCAGGTGCCCTTTCCCAATAAAATCTCTTGCTTTGTCAGCACATGTGTCTCCTTGGACAATTCATTTCCAAGTTTAGACAAGAGCCCAGTTTCGGGCCCTGGAAGGGGTCCCACTTCCTGCAACAAAAGTGGGGAGCAAGTTGCACAAGGCAGGGAGGGGTTACAGGCTATGATGGGAACTTCCTGAGGAGACCAAAGGTGACTCCTGACCAGGAGGGACTAGCTTTCAGATGAGAGGGGTGGGTACTGGGGAGGGAAAGGGCAACAAACAAGAGGAGCGTTCTCAAGCCTGGCAGGAAGCAGGCAGATATGTGGTGCTGGGAACTGGACTGTTGGAAAAAACAGCACCTGCAGAACTCACCTAAGCAGCTGGTGAAGTCAGGACAGGAAGGTTACAAGATCAAAGATGAAAGCAAGCACCAGGTACAATTATGTAGTCAGCCTCATATCTCAAAACCTGGGAGGGGGACTGGAAGGAATGTGGTCTTCGGCTGCAGCCAGATATCCAGGTAGCTCTCCATACACATATCCTACTTCCTGTTGGGGGAGGGGAGGGGTGGTAGCAGGGTGGTCTCCGGAGGCCAAACTTGCAAACGGAGCTCCCCTTATCTTCTTGTCTTGTCTCACTGGCTGTCCTTGTTTTTTAAGCTCTCACAAGTCTGGGTCTAAGTGGGAGAGGAGGCAGAGTGGTGAGACAGAATGGACCCAATTAGTCAGCACCTCCTGGACAATGGGAGACAGCCTCTGCTGTGCCCTCCTTGTGAAGTGAAAGTCTCTCAGTCGTGTCTGACTCTTTGCGACCCCATGGACTATACAATCCATAGAATTTTAAAGGCCAGAATACTGGAGTGGGTAGCCTTTCCCTTCTCCAGGGGATCTTCTCAACCCAGGGGTTGAACCCAGGTCTCCTGCATTGCAGGCAAATTCTTTACCAGCTGAGCCACAGGGGAAGCCCGTGTCCTCCTTCGATCATCCAGAAAGCATCCTGATGTACCAACATGGGACAGGAGGGCTCTGATGGGGTGCTTCAGAGCCTCTCTGCTTTGCCACTAGGCTGGCCTACTCAATTTACAGTTTGTTAGGTGACTGCAGCCATAAAATTAAAAGCTTTCTTCCTTGGAAGAAAAGCTATGCTAGACAGCATATTAAAAAGCAGAGACATTACTTTGCCAGCAAGGTCCAGATAGTCAAAGCTGTGGTTTTTCCAGTAGTCATGTATGGACATGAGAGTTAGACCATGAAGAAAGCTGAGCGCCAAAGAATTGATGCTTTTGAACTGTGGTGTTGGAGAAGACTCTTGAGACTCTCTTGGACAGCAAGGAGATCAAAACAGTCAACCCTACAGGAAATCAGTCCTGAAAATTCATTGGAAGGACTGATGCTGAAGCTGAAGCTCCAATACTTTGGCCATTGATGTGAAGAACTGACTCATTAGAAAAGACCCTGATGTTGAGAAAGATGAAAGGCAGGAGAAGGGGATGACAGAGGATGAGATGGTTGGATGACATCACTGGCTTAATGGACATGAGTTTGAGCAAGCTCTGGGAGTTGGTGATAGACAAGGAAGCCTGGTGTGCTGCAGTCCCTGGGGATACAAAGAATCAGACACAACTGGGTGACTGAACTGACCTGAGATCTTAATGCTCCCATTCCTCCAAACCAATCCTTCCACATCTCCCACTTCAGGATCCCAGCCATTCTCACTCCTGTGGGCTTTGGAGCATCTCCTAGGGTGACTTCCAGGCACTGAGCAGGCTGAAAGATGGGAGGTAGAGGGACCATTTCTGGTCTGACTGGTGGCTGGTGACTTCTTAGCCCCACTCCACCTACCCCCACCCATCTCCCAGGGCCTCTGGGTATATCACAAGAGGTAATCTTCACTGAAAGTTTACTCTGTGCCAACCATTTTCCAAACTATCTGTATCATTTACTCCTCTTAACAACCCTCTAAGACAGGTACTAATATTATCCCCATTTTATAGATGAAGGAAACAATCTCAAAGAGATTAAATAACTTGTTCAGGATTACCCACTCATCAGTGGTTGGCCCAGGATTCAAAAAATGAAGTGTCTCTGGCAGGAGCCTGTTCTCTGAACCACTGTGTTGTGATTACTTTAGGGATCCCTATTTTTGTTCATAACACGTGTCCTCTCAGTTCCTCCAAACCTTAATATTGCCTTCCATCCTTCCCCCCTATTCCCTCCCCATATTCAGTAGGCAGCCAGATTGTATCTGTTCTCTTGCTTCTCTCCCAGTCCCACACATACTTCTTAATTCAGGTCTTTGCTACTTCCCACCAGGATTCCATCTCTTTTATGGTTAGTATTTGTTGTTATAAAGGTAGCATGAGTACATTAAAGAAAGTCTGAAAAATGGCAAAGAGAAGAAAAATCCACATAGAATGCAATCACCTAATTGTCACCATTGTACCTTCTTCCCATGTAGTTTTTTCCCCAGGCACAGACCTTTTATAGAATTGTAGCCATTTTGTATTATCATTTATAGAATGATAATTTATCATCCTACCTTTTCAGTTAACACTGATCATAAATGTATTTTTCATTCTTTTAACCTCTTGGTAAGCATCATTTTGATGGCTATATAGCATTCTGTTATTAGGATGTCCCACAGTTAACCAAGCCATTCTCCTATCCATCACTTTCTGGAGTTTGCAAACTTTCTATAGCTAATGCTGTGAATCCCAGAAATGAAATTAGTGGGCCAAAGGTTGTGCACAATGATACAAATTGCTTTTCTGAGAGATTAGTTTATTCAAAGTATATGAGATTCTAAGTCTCTTCACATCCTGCCCAGTATTGGGTAGGATCATTGAAAATCTTTGCCTCTTTAGTATGATTCAATTTATATACTTCAAAAAACAAATAAAACCAATCATGGCATTAAAAAATAAGACAGTGGTTATGCTTGGAGAGGGAAAATGATGGGGAAGGGCATGAGGAAGACTTTAGGTTGCTAGTAATGTCCTACTTCTTGATCTCAGTGCTGGTTCAGTTTGTGTGTTCAATTGGAGAAAATTTGTAAAGTTGTCTTTTTATGATAGGTGTACTTTTCTGTATGTTATACTTCAATGCAAAGTTTACCAAGTACACCAAAATCACAAGCAACAAAAGAAAAAGTAAATAATTTGGACTTCATCAAAGTTTAAAACTTTTCTGCCTCAAAAGACACCGTCAGGGACTTCCCAATGTGGGGTCCCGGGTTCAATCCCTGGTCAGGGAAATAGACCCCACATGGTGCAACTAAAAATCCTGCATGCCAAATAAAGATTGAAGATCCTGCATACTGCAACTAAAACCTGGTGCAGCCAAGTAAATAAATATTTTTTTAAAAAACACCCTCAAAAAACAAAAAGACAACCCACAGAATGGGAGACAACATTTGCAAATAAAATATCTGATAAAAGACTTATGTCTATAATATATAAATAATTCTTACAACTCAATAAAATAATCTGAAAAAGAATATATATAATTGAAACACTTGGCTGTACAGTTGAAATTAATACAACATTGTATATTAACTATAACTCAAAAAAAAAAAACTCAAAGAATTTTAAAAGGGCAAAAGATCTGAATAGACATTTTTCCAAAGAAGATACATAAATGGCTATTAAAAGATGCTCAATGTCATTAGTTATCAGGGAAGTGTAAATCAAAACCATCATGAGATGGTACTTTGCACACTCCAGAATGATTCCGGTTAAAAAAAAAAGACAGATGATAACAAGTGTTGGGGAGGATATAAAGAAATCAGAATCTTCATATATTACTAATGGAACTGTAAAGTGGTGCAGTCACTTTAGAAAAAAGTCTGGCAGTTGCTCAAAAGGTTAAACATAGAGTTGCCATTTGATCCAGCAATTCCACTCCTAGGTATATACCCTAGAGAAATCAAAATACGTATCTAATCAAATATGTCTATGCAAATGTTCATAGCAGCATTACTCACAGCAGACAAAAAGAAGAAAAAAATCCAAATGTCCCGCAACTGATGAATGGATAAATAAGATGTAGTATATTCATACAATGAAAAATTATATTTGCCAGTAAAAAGAAATGAAACAGTGATACATGAGACAACATTGATGAAACTTGAAAATATTCTGGTAAGTGGCAGAAGCTAGGCACAAAAGACCATATATTGTATGAATCCATTTATATGACATGCCTAGAAAAGGTAAACTTAAAATGACATACAGTGAATTAATAGTTTCCTGGGGCTGGGATAGTGGGGGAAAATACTGAGTGACTGTTATTGGGTATGGGTTTTCTTTTGGGAATGATGAAAATGTTTTTAAAATAGGTTTTGGTGATGTTTGCACAACACTTAAGAATATACTAAAAGCCAGTGAATTGTGTACACTTTAACTGGGTGAATTGTATGGTGTGCAAATTATATCTCAATAAAGCAGTTATATTAATTTTTTAATTTACTAAAAAACTTTGTTACTTTAATAGACAAAAAGGGTCATACTATTTAAATAGATTTAAATTGCTATATTTCTATGTGTTTTAGTCTTATTATTGATACTTCCTCCTCTGAAATTGTCCTTTACCCTTTTATCTATTGAGGAGCCTCTTTTTAAAAACTATTTTGCATTAATAGTTGTACAAAAAGATTGTAAATCATCATATTTGCTGCAAATATATTTCCCAGTGCACCCATTTGTTTTTTTGGCCGTGGTAGAGGGTAGGGAGTGAGGATCTATTTTTTTATTTATACACACATATACCAAAGTTATACATTTGCAGTCAAAATGATCACTTTTCCTTTTTTTATTTCATTCTTTCCTTTCTGATTTCTTCCATGGTATTTAAAATCTTACAAGTTTATACTTTGCCATATACTTCTAGAAAGTTGGTGAATACTATTTCATTTTATTACCTTCTAATTTTATTTGCTTCCATTTAATTCTTTAATCTTGTTCAATTTATTTTATGATAAGTTAGGATTTTTTTTTTTTTAAGTTAGGATCTTTTTGTTTGGGTTTTTTAAGTTGCTAGAGTATGGACTTCATGGCCCTCTTCTTGGTCCCCCTTTTCTAGTTCTATATATCAGGCCAAACCAATTTTACTTTAAAAAAATACCTAAGTCACTCTGTTCAGAACCTGTTGGTGGCTTCCCACTCCCTATAAAATTAAGTCTAAACTTTTCAAGTTGGGGATTCCCTGGTGGCCTAGCAATTAGGACACTGCCCCCCAAAAGAAAATACAATAAGAAAAAATAAATTTCTCAACTTGTCATTGGAAACTGTACAATTTAGAAAGACCATGAAGAGCAGTTTTGCTGATTCCTTCTCTCCTATCCAGCAAAGCACCCGCTATTCCTTCCCTTGACCATCCTATCTCAGTACCTTCCCTAAAGCCATCCCTTAGAATGTCTGTCGATTCTTGACAAAATCACCTGTCACCTGTCCACTTCCCTCCCACAATCACAACCAATTTCACCTTCAGCAAGAGGTCTTCCCAGATCTCTTTGGTCAACACAAAGAGATTTCTCTCCCTATTAGTCTAAAGGATGTCACAGGTTTCTACTCCTGCTCCCTGAGGTGTGCTTTTACTCAGATTGCGGTCAGGTCTGATTTTCCCCTGTTCAGGGAGTGTCAGGAGGGCAGGGACCAGGTCTTAACTGTAACCTGCCTTAGACCCTGCAGTGACAGTCCATTACATCTGGAGGAAATTCAAAATCCTTGCTATCTTTGTGAGCTTAGGCAAATTGCTTGGCTTCTCTGACCCTTAGTTTCTTCCTGTTAATGGGAGATAACAACAGTCCCTACAACACGAGTAGTGGTCAGCTTTCAAAGAGATAATTGATATAAAGGATTTCTCGCAATACCTGTGCAGAATAAGTGTTAACTGCTATCATCATCATCGTCATCGACACCATGGCATTGTCCCATCTGGCCATAGCCTCTTTCTCCTGCCACCACATCTCCTCACTCACCAAGCTCAGAACCCATGGGTGTTCTATTCTCCCAAACCACTAAACACTTCCCAGCATCAGGGCCTATTTCCTCCACCTGAAATCCTCTTCCTCATTGGCCCAGGCTCTTCACTTGGCCAAGTCCTCCCAGTTCTTCAAGTCTTAGCTGACAGTGATAGATCACTGCCTCAGAGAGGCCTTCTTTAACACACAAGTTTAAACTAGGTGTCTCTAGGGACGACCATGGTGGTCCAGTGGTTAAGAATCCGTCTGCCAATGAAGGGAACGTGGGTTTGATTCCTGATTCCAGAAGATTCCACATGCCTTGGGGTGACTAGGGACATGTGCCACAACTACTGAGTCAGCACTCTGGAGCCTGAGAGCCACAACAACTCAGCCTTCCAGCTGCAACTACTGAAGCTTGTATGCTCTAGGGCACGTACTCCACAACAAGAGAAGCCACCGCAATAAGTCTGCACACTACAATGAAAAGCCCCCACTCTCCGCAACTAGAGAAGGCCCTTTGTGTAGCAATGAAGACCCAGCACAGCCAAAAACAAATATTTTAACATTTATTAAAAATAATGAATTAGGTCTATATTATAATCAAACCTGCACAATTCAGTTGTATATAAATTGTAATTGCATATGTATGCAACCATTTGTGTAATATCTATTTCCCCACCCAACTCATAAGTCATGTTTTCTTGTCTACTATTCTATCTCCAGTCCTTAGCAAGTTGTATATGCTAACTAAATGTAGCATGACTGGCTGAATGAATGAATATAGTGAGAATACCTTAGATAGCAGGTGCTCAATAAATGTCTGAACTTTATTTCAAGTTAACCCCAGATCCTCTGTCATAGTGAAAGCAAAGCACTCAGATTTGAGCTTCAGAGGTGGGAACATGAATTTGCAGAGATCACACCTAAATATATAACCAAGAAAAACTCCGAACATGTACAACAGGAAAAAGAAATAAAAATTTTCCTAGGAGGGCTCTTCATGATAGCAGAAATCATGATAGAATGTCCAGAGACAGGAGAATGAAAGATTGTGGTATAGTCACACATGGAATACTACACAGCCATCAAAATGCATGAACTCAGGAATATGTAGCAATATGAATCTTAGTATATTAAGAAAAAATAATAAGAAGCCGAAAACTACATACTCAGTATTACTCTATAATAAAGTTTTTAAAAAAGCCTAAAAAAAGTTGGGAATACATAAAGCTGAGATAAGCTAATAAAAAGGAAAAAAGAATGGGACCTACATAAACTCAAAAAGCTTTTTCACAGCAAAGAAAACAATAAGCAAAATAAAAAGACAATCCACGGATTGGGAGAAAAATTCGCAAATGATGTGACTGATAATGGATTAGTCTCCAAATTTTACAAACAGCTTATGATGCTGAAGAGCATCAAAACAAACAACCTATTCAAAGAATGTGGGAAGAAGACTTGAATAGACATTTCTTCAAAAAGGACATACAGTTGGCCAATAGGCACATGAAAAGATGTTCAACATCGCTAGTTATTAGAGAAATGCAAATCAAAACTACAATGAGATATCACCTCACACTGATCAGTAAATGGCTATCATCAAAAAATTCCACAAACAACAAATCCTGGAGAGAGTGTGGAGAGAAGGGAACCCTCCTACACTGTTGGTGGGGATGTAAGTTGGTACAGCCACGGTGAAGAACTGTATGGAGATTCCTTAAAAAACTAAGAACAGAGCTACCATATGACCCTGCAATCCCACTCCTGGGCATGTATCCAGAGAAAAACATGATCCGAAAGGATACATGCACCCCAATGTTCATTGCAGAACTGTTTACAATAGCCAAGACATGGAAGCAACCTAAATGTCCATTGACAGAGAAATGGATAAAGAAGATGTGGTACATATAAACAATTGAATCTTATGTGGCCATTAAAAAGAATGAAATAATGCCATTTGCAGCAACATGCATCCATTTACTCATACTGAGTAAAGTCAGACAAAGGAGAAATATTGAACGACATCCCTTATATGTGAAATCTAAAAAGAAATGATACAAGTGAACTTACAACACAGAAAGAGGCTCACAGACTTAGAAAACGAACTTATGATTGCCAAGGAGAGGGATAGTTAGGGACTTTGGGAAGGTCATGTACACATTGCTTTATTTTAAATGGATAACCAACAAGGACCTATTGTATAGCACGCGGGACTCTGCTCCATGTTATGTGCCAGCCTGGATGGGAGAGGGGTTTGGAGAACGGATACATGTATATGTATGGCTAAGTCCCTTCACTATTCACCAGAAAGGTTAAAATTTGGAAAAAAATAAAAAGGAAAAAGGAATGGTGGATACTTTGGGAGAAGGATGGAGTTTAGGTATCACCAAGATCTTAGCTTTCATGTGGTAAGTTCTTATGACAGTACTGTAATTAAACAAATGTGTTCTGTGCATAGGGCAATGAAGAGTGTGTCATGAAACAAGGGTATAATTAATCTAATTCTGTGCAGCTGACAACCATTAAAGGCAAGTAAGAAATTACACCTACTTCCTCCAGGTAGCCTCACTGGTTTGGGGGTCGTGGGGGAAAGATTCTTCCTTTCCAGGCCTCTCTGGGGCTTTTCTCAAGGGACTGTCTCTAGGTTCTTCTCCTGGAGAGGTGAGCTGGTGGCACAGAGGTGGGGAAGCAGGGATGGGAGTAATCCAGGGTTTAGCTACTTCAGAAAGAGGGTCCTGGAATTGGTGGAGTAGGAACCTGGAGAGGCGGGTCAGCTTCCGTTCCCCCCATTCTCTAGGCTAGGAACTGCAGGGTGTGTGGTCTGCCACTCATTTCCTGTTTTGCTTCACTGAAGACCTCAGGATGGGGTGAGAAGGAGCTTCAGAGGTGGTCCAGAGAGACTGGGACTGTGGCCACATGGTAGAGAGTTGTAAGCATTCTGGATACTGGGGAGCTGGGTCCAGTGGAGGCCAAAACCACCATCTTCAAAATTCAGTTTGGAATTCCGGGGCTGCTGACTCACATTTTACATTCCTTTTTTTCAGCCTGTGCCATCCTTGGTACCCCCTGCCCCTCAACCCCACCTTCCCTGCCCTTACCTTTTTTCATCCCAGCTGTATTTCCTAATCCTGTTCTCTCACCTCTACTTTTACCAAGCCCCAAAATGAGGCCCTACTTTGTGAAAAAAGGGATGCGAGGGAGACCCTGGGAGGGCAGCTTCAAACTTTTCACCTTAGGGGAAGGAGCTGGAGGTCAGAATGTACTGGGCCTGAGTCTTACCTTTAGGAAAGGGGTCAAAGGTCAGGCTAGACTGGGCTAAAGGTACAAAAGGGGCTGGAGATTGTACTGGACTAAACTAGCAGTCCTGAGATGGGGGCTGGAGATCAGGCTGGATGGGACTGGGTTAGGAAACATGGGGATGGAGCTGGGTTCAGGCTGAGCTGGGATCTGGGGGTAAGGGCCTGGGCTTCTGCAGTAGGGCCAGGCTGGGATACCCAGTTGGGCTGAAACAAATTTTCCAGCATCATTCTGGGCCTGGGACAAGGCCCTCAACTGCACCTGGGAACAGAGGACATGACAGCTTTGAAGGACTTCTTACTTCCCCACTCCCCAGCAATGCCTCCTGAACAAGGGCCTTCCCCAGAGGGGCCGCTGGGGCAAACAGGGAGGAGCCAGAGCTAGGGCTCCAGAGGAAGTCGCTGGTCACTGTTTCCTGAGTTCAAAAAGTGGGTTCTCCTGTCTCTCTGGCCCACTCCCTTCCCCCAAGCAGGGCAGAGTCTGGGCCTAGCCATCTACTTCTCCCCATGACCCCCACCTCCCCTTTAGAAACACACACACACACACACACACACAGAGAATGGGAACCTGCACGTGCTGAAACCCAGTCACAGGCCCACCCTGGCAGGCCCATAACCCAACATGATCATACTGCCAAGCCATGCATTCAAAAGTACATCCTCATTTATGTACTTGTAGCTGCCAATCACACCTAGTGGTCGTGCCCTCTCTGTCTTGTTCAGCACCACGTCCCTAGCACCTGGAGTTGCCTCAATGCCTATTAGCTGAATGAATGAATCCACTAAGACATACATCATAAATAAATGCATATACAAGCCCACACACCTATTCATAGACTCCCTTACATACACATATCCAAGCCCTCTTTCAGAAGTTACTACATACACTAGCTCACACTCAGGCAAAAAAGCCAGATGTTACCTAGTGCCTGACACAAACACACTGCAGACAGGCATCACCTAGGACTTCCAGGGTGAGTTGGTGGTCATAGACCGCTGGTAAATGTCCTTCAGTCAGATCGGGCCTGCAGAGGGGTGGTATGTGTGTGTGTGCATGGATACAAATGCAGGCCTTGGAGTTCTGAGGTGTTGGGGCAACAAGGAGCTCAGCTGGTGCGGGGCAGGGCCAAGGTAACTGCACGGACTGGAGGGTGGGGCTGGGCCGGAAGGTCCTTTGCTCTTGTTTCTTCCTGCAAGCTTGGAGGTGGGGGCAGAAGTGCAGGTCTATTGAGGCCTTACTTCAGATCCAGAGACAATAGGGGAACAGTGAGGCCCCAGATTCCCGTCTGGGATGAAAAGGAGGGATACTGGGAAATCCCTAACACTTTCACTGTCACGACCTGGGTTCAATCCCTGGTCAGGAAACTTAAGATCCCAAAAGTTGATCTTGAACGCTAGGCGGCACAGTCCCCCACCCCTCCCCAAAAATGAGGGAGATTGGGTAGCAGACTTTGCAGGTGCTAATAGCCCATCCCGAACCCACTGCAGGGTCTCCCTACCTTGCCAATATTCTGGAACAGAGGGAGAGGAAGTGAGTAAGGGAGAATCATCACCACCTGGAAATGAGTCTGAGACTATTCCTCCTCCTTCGTCTCTGTGGAGCTTCAGGCCATCCTGAGCATTAGCACTGAAGCATCCTCCTCCCTCTGTGCCTCCACCCAAAGTCAGCAAGGAGACAGCCTTACTCTCTCCTACTTTCCCACCCAGGGTCCTCACTCCTGGGGAGATTAGTGCAGAGCTCAGCTGGGCTGGTAAGCTAGAGGCCAGGTAGGGGTAGGAAGCTTACAGACAAAAACAGGCTTGAGTCTCCCGAGCATTAGACCGTTAGACCAAGTCTAATAGTCCAGAGCTCCTACAATCCAAGCTGCTTACCAGGTGAGAACCCCTTCCCTCACTCCACCCCTGGCTCCCTAATTCAAGGCCATCTATCCCAGGAACCCTGCCTCTGAAGGACCAGAAGAGTTAGGGGTGTGAACAGCAATCCGGGAAGGGACCGCCTGGGAAACAGGAAGAGCAACACCAGAAGAGTAAGGGAAAAGCGAGATGGCAGGGGGAGGAATTCACAATTCTTATCTCCTCCCCAGTGGCTGTTTGTAGAGGCTGTGGGAAGGAGGGGAAAAGGCTGCCTTGGACTGAGACATAGGCAACAATGACCAACCAAGACACTCTCAAACCAAAAAGTCTCTTTATTGATCGATACCATACATGACTCAAATGGCCCAAAAAAAAAAAAAAAAAAAAAAAGGCATTACAGTTGGGGTGGGACATCCATCTTCCCTACCCCTTCCCTCAGCTCCTGACACAACACCCTTCCAATAGTGGCAGCTGGAGTGGAGGAAACAGGATGTGGGGGGCCCCAAATCCAGAAGGAAGTGGGGAGAGGTGGTGCTAACACTTCTGGAACTGGCCACAGGAGAAGGCAGCGAAGCCAGAGCTGGGCCCAGACTCATGGGACCCTGCTCTTGGCTTCACCCTGGGCCCGGAGCCTCCACACATCCATCCAATTGTGAGGCAGAGCTGAGGATCCTGGCTGCCTCCCCTGTCCTTCTGTGAAGAAGGGGAGGGAGGAGATATTGGGAGATGAAGAGCCTTTACTTCAGCTGGAGGACAAATGCCTATTGCTCCCTGGTGGGTTAGAGCTGGGGACATCCTCAGTGGCTCCTACCCCTCTGAAGGCAGGGGAGGACTAAATATGCAGTTTGAGGAGGTGGGAAAGGAGAGTACTGGAGAGTAGATGAACCCCCTCCTCCACCCCCATGCCTGCCCAACTGAGACAAAACAAAAAACACAGTAACAAACAAGGCTCTCCCCTTCCCTCCACACTCCCTGAGGGAGGGAGCCTCCCCCTCCCCCCATGCAGACAGCTGCTCTAGTGGAGGGCTTGTGAAGAACATACACACCGTGGAGGGAGGGGGTGGGGACTGGGAGAGAGGGAGTCACAAGCACTAGGAGGGCAGGCCAGAGTCCTAGAGGAGGGAGACAAAGACAACAGCAGGGGGTTGTCACATGGGTGAGGCCATCAATGGCTCCCTGCCCCATGGCGTGCCTTCCCCACTCCAGTCACCCCGGAGGAGAAGGGAAGAGAGATGGCAAAGTGTCTCCTTGGTCTGAAGCTCTCAAACTGTTATCAAATGGTAATGCATAGCCCCCTTCCTCCACATGGGCTCTAAGCTCCCCATCTGCCAGGCAAAGGGAGGTAGCTGGACCTTTAATAAGGGGAAGAGGGGGGGCATGAGTGATTTTTTTTTAAAACTTACATTTTTAATAATATTATTTTTTAAAAAACTTGGAGCTGGGATAGGTGGCAGAAGGGAGGAGTCCAGAGCTTTACCCCTCTACTACCAGCCACCTAAAGGGAGGGTTTGGGGAAGGGGCATTCAACCAAGCCCCATGACTTTAAGTCCCTAAGGGCTGTGGGTGTAGACAACCCTGGGCTTGAAGGGGGTGGAGTCAGGAGGATGGGGGTACCCAGAACCTGGGGTGAGGATGGAGGCAAATGCCCTGGGCGGGGGGTGTGGGGGGGTGGTCAGGACATTTCTCAGAGGCCCAGGGTCCACGGAGGCATCCGCATGAGGCCCCCCTTCCCCCAAAAGGCTCTGCAGAGGCCAGCCCCAGCCCAGGGCCACTGGGGGACCAATCTTGGCACCTGCCCCCAGTGAGTCCAGTTCCTCCCTGAAGTGGGGGGATGAGGCTGCCCGTTTCAGATGCTCAGTCTCTTCATTCTGTCTTCTGCTCCCTGGGGCTGCGAGAGGTGGGGCAGGCAGGCAGAGCGCTAGGTGGCTGTGGTGGGGCCTTTACTGGGAGGCCTGTGACGTGGGGTTCTCCGATTTGCTCTCTTGGCTGGATGGAGGCTTGCTGTTCCAGGGGCTGTTGGCGCCCAGGGCAGGGGAGTTGTTAAAGCTGTCCTCGTCGTCAATGCCGTTGGCCGCGTCAAACTGGGTGTTCTCCAGCCGGGTGATGAGCCTCTCGTCCTCGTCCCCGAACTCCCCGCCCATCAGGGTGGGCTCCCCCACCACCATCACATCCTGAGAGTGGCGGAGGTCCCCAAACATAATCGGGGCAGGGGCTCGCCCAGCCCAGGGCAGCAGATTCCCCCAGAGCCCCAATACCCACCCAGGAAACTCAACCCCCACCCACCCGCTCATATCCCAGTTTACAACCCCATCTCCTCTGACACCCTCAGCCCCTAGAATACTCCCAAGTGAAAGACTGCAAAGAATCACAGCCTTTAACCCACATCCACTGGATTCTGGGAGAAGTCGATCTACTCCACCAGCTCCCTAATCCATCTCTCCAAAATTTTAGGGGGCTCCTAAACTTCTGTCCACAGGTAAGAGAGGGAGCAGATCAAAAACACCAGTGGCGGGGGGACTGTGTGCACGTGCATGTGTGTGTATTCTAGATTCACACACATTTAAGTCTGTGTGTCCTTATGTCAGTATGTGTCTCTCTGGTGGTCTGTGTGCCCCTAAACTGTCTGTCCTTTATGTCCAGATGTCCCCATGGCTGTGTCCGTCCCTTTGTGTCCTTTGTTGCTATGTCTGAGTCTATGTGACCACAGCCATGCATACGACTGACAAGGACTCTCAGACAGGAGTTAGCCCCCAGTGGGAAAAACTGTCTTGTCTTTGCTTCTACGTGTGCTAGTGAGCTCAGGGTGGGACAGGGTCAAGAGTCAGAGGTCAGCAGTGGGGCAGCCCAGAAGAGAGAAGAAAGCCGAGATGCTTACAGGTACCTGGCTGGAGAGGGCGAAGGTGCTGGCTGGGCTTTTCTTCTTGCTGTTGCTGTTGTTGGTGTTGCCGCCCCCCGAGCTCATGGTGCTGCCCCCAGACATCTTCCGTTTCCGCCGTTTGCTGGGCTGCTGCCGTGCAGGCTCCGCTGTGCCAGGGAAAGGAGACTCAGGAAGGGTAGGGCCCGGGGCTCCCTGTTCCCCAATCTGGCTCCTAAGGAGCCTGAGCCTACCCTTATCCCAATCTTGCAGACCCAGGAGCAAGGAAACGGCTTCGTGAGGAGTTAAGAGATACAGCCCTGGGGAGCAGCATCACATCCTAGAAAGAGCAGGTGCAGGTGCAAGGCACTCACCAGGGGGCGCTACCATGCGCTGCCACTTCTGGAAGAGGCAGGTCTTGAGGCAGTCACGGGGGCTGAGGCTGTAGGTCTTGTGGCGGGACATAAGCTCCTGCATGGGCTCTAGTATCACACAAAGCTGGGGGGAGACCAGTTGGTGGCTTGTCAGGGGACAGGCGTGGAGCAGAGACCAAATGGGATGGGGCAGAAACCAGGTGATCAGAGACTCACTCGGAGGTAGTTGAGAGTGGAATTGGACAGCCCACACCGGGTGATGTTTTTGGAGAGCTGATCTAACATCTGGGGATCCTGGGCCTGGAGAAGAAAGGTAAGAATACTAGCACCTGCTTACCTGCCCAGTCAACTGAGCCTCGAGACACCCCGGACAGAGGAGGAGTTACTATATAAAAATTCACTTCTCAGATGGATAAATTTCAACCCTGTCTAGGGCCACAGCAGGAAACATGGCACACCAGGTTCAACCCTTCCTGCTGCCCGCCCGCGCCCTGGTGTCTTAGGTCCTGCCTATAACTCACATGCATGGCAAGGATGCTTCGGGGGATGAGCTCTCGGTGCTGCCGGATGCTGAAGTGCCACGTCTTTATCCGCATCATGTCGTCAAACATGAACTCCAGGTACAACCGGCCTTCCACACATACCTGGAAACAAGCTTGTCACAGGTCTGCCCACCTCCCCACACACCCAAAAGTATACTTGTTCCCATTTCCTCATGACTCTCACACTGCACACACTCCTGTCACCTGAACATAAATTTGGGTGTGCACAACTGACATGGACCATCTCCTCACACCCACCAATCCAGTCCATACACACACACACACACACACACACGCACGCACAGCAGAAATGCTTAATAGATCCTTGTCCTCTCCTCATGTAGCCAGTAAAACACTCGTCTGCTATAAGCTCCATGAGGACAGGCTTGTGTTCACTTGTGTCCCCATGACCCAAAAAACTGTCACCTACAAACTCAATACATGACTGCTGAAAACTGCAGGATGCCTGCCTGCCCTGCATATCTTGCCACTTCCCTGGGTATCAGCCAAGTACATTCTGGGGAGCCAGTAGAGGAATCAAACTTAGGCCCTTCAGTGTTTCACATCCAACTGGGTGCTGACCTGGGTGAACATGGGTTTGCCGTGTTGGGTCACCATGCTGCCCTGGTCACAGTCAAGGGAAACAAAGTTGCTGTGGAATGCCTCCTTGGGGTGCTTAAGCACATAATAGAGCTCTGTAGCACCCCCCTCGAAGATGCTGCGGAAGTAGCGTGGGATCAGGGTCCGGCCAATGGCTGCAGAGATGGGACAAACTCTTCAGGATAGAAGGCTCTCAGAGGCGGTCAGACGGGTAACATCCCTGTCAGGACAGATCCCCTGGGACAAACACCCAGCCCCACATCTTGACACAGGAGGTGTATACTTTTATAGCAGAACTGGCAGGACCCGCAGAGGCCACTCACTGTATCTCTTTGGTCCATCCTCCAGGCAGAAAGTGATGGTTAACATGGCATCATCCTCAAAGAACTCAGTTGTGAAAGCATCCCACCAGAGATTGTCACACTCCTAAGGAGCACAGGGAGGGGTGCGTGTATCAGCAGACATGGCACAGGGATGCCCAGATGGCCTTCTCCCTCTCAGCTCCTTTCCCCTGGCTATACCTCTGTCCAGTTTTGAAGCCGTTTGTTAAGCTCGAATATTCTGTAGTCAGTTTGGTTGCCATATGGTGTGTGCCTTCTGGGGGAAGTGAAGAAGGGAGGTCAGTAGGAGCAGACCCTCCCTCCCCACCTCTGCCTTCACCTCTATAATGGAGAGAACCAACCTCCCCACTGGACTCCACTTACCCGATCCCAGGCTCCAAGTATGTAGGCGGGTACATGGGAGTTGGGCTGTGAAAGGAAAAAGGCTATGAGAATGGGGTAGAAGACAGGAATTATTTGGGGGTGTCACTCCATCCCCTTGCAGGATGCCATGTGGGGAAGGGACAGGAAGTAGAAAAGAAACTCACCCCACATCCCGATCTAGCATGGTGCCGGGATGGAAGGGCGGGAAGGCGTTGCCGTTGGGGGGCTCCTTCGGTGAGTACAGCTTGAATGACTTTGAGGAACAACCTAAAAGGGAAACAAAGAAGGGGTCCCCCGAGTCCCTCTTGGGAGTGCTCCTGGAAGGCTGTTAAGACTGTATGCACAGGAACTGGTCTTCTGGAGCACCCGAGTACACTGTGAAGGGGAGATTACCCCAGGGAGCAACTATCCCATCTTCTAAATCTGGCTCCAATTTTGTTTTACAATCTAGAAGTTCTCAGTCCTAATACTCAAGAGCCCATTTCTTCATATGGCTGAGCCCTGGATGAAAGAATTGAAACTGGGAAGAAATGTCAATAACCATAGGATAAATACATAAACATCAGAATCTAAAATTCTGAAAACTCCCTTTTCATCTACATTATTTTGTGTAATCATTACCACAATCCTGTGCGGCAGAAGTGACTCTAACATTCCCATTTTACAAATGAGGCTACTAAAAGCTCAAAGGGACTTGCAGAGTTGGTAACTGGCAAAACCAGGACTTGAGCCTAGTCTTCTGAGTCCCATATCCTATGGTAGTTCTACTCCCCTAATGCACTCTGGAGACGGAGCTGGGAGAGGGTGAAGGGGGATTTTGCCAACTCCCTGCCCCTTCTCCACCCCCAGGGTCTCAGGAGGGCAGGGGATAAAAAGATAAGGGGGGGGGGGTGCCTGCTGGGTGCCGCCCACTAGATAACCAGTTGGGCCTTCTGCCTCTCCCACCAACGGCCACTCCCTTATCAGTCCAACCCCCTCCCCCACACCTACCATGGTCCAGTATTGTCTACAAACCAGAAACCCAAAGCTTCAACCCCTTTTCTTTCCTTAGACTTGCAGTGAAGGAGGGAGGTAGATGGGCCTCCAATGGATCCCACTCTCCTTACAAATAGAAAATAAGAAGCCCCTGGGAAGGAGCCTAGGTTTCAGGGGCTCAGTTTGGAGGCAAGTGGTAACTAGACAGGGTCTCTGCTGGTGTGTATCTATGCCTGTGCACAGGTGTCCCCTCTCCACCTCACACGGCAGCACAGAGTTTCCTGCTCTACTATTATTACCTGACTGGAAGAAGTGTTATATTCATAGTTGGGTGCCAGCCAGGTCCCCCTGAAATACCATTTTCCCCCTCCCCACCAGACAGGAGGAGAAAGTGAAGCTAAGTCCTAGCCACTGCTGCTTCCTCCTGTCCCACAAACTTGACTGCATTTCGAAGGGTAGCTGAATTGGCTGTATTTGAGCCCCCTCTTTAATTTTGATACAAAATCTATTCTGTTCCTTGGTGGGGGGGAGAGACAAAGGAAGACCCTGTGCCAACATGTGCCATGTAATTCTCTCCCCTGGGTCCCCTCCTCACAACATGGGCCAAAGGAGGGTTCCAGAGGGGCCTACCCTACACGGTCCCCGAAGGTGCCAAAACTCAGAGCCTGTGTGTACCTGCACACGCGTGTGTCTCATCCTGCCTAGCACGCTTCCACCCTCAGCTCGCCCCAACATGCCTACCAAGGGTTGGAACCCAACAGCCCCAGGCAGGATCAGGGTGCCTGCAACAGGCCCTCGCCCCACACATGAGCTCTCAGATGTCACATCCACAGGCTCCCAGCATGACACACAGCCTTCACAAGCCAGTCAGAACTGAGTGAGGAGCATATGTCCTCGGGAAAGAGACAGTCCCACCCAGTCCCAAGTCCCCGCCACTCCACAGATAGATAAGGCCATGTAATAAGTCAAAGCTCACGTTGCCCACCAGAAACCATGCCTGGGCAATACACCCAACAGTCTAGATTAGGAGACCTGGCCCTCATCCTCTACCTAGGCCCTCCTTTTCACAAAACCATTACTGCCCTGCTCCTTGGCCCAATCTGAGTGTCAGCTCAAGATCCTAGAGAGATGAGAGGCAAGACACCAGGGTTCCTCTCTAACTCTGGAAAAAGTTTCAGAGCTTCAGTTTCTCACTAGAGAAATGACAGGCACATTACCTGGGGCTGGGTAAAAGTTCTGCAGAGCTAAACCCCAAAGCTCAGGGGCCTCTATTTACACATCCAGTGAATGGACACAAATAAAACTCAGCATCTCTCCAGAACCACAACAACTCCCAGTAGCCCCAGCACAAGGGCTTGGGAGTGAGAAGAGGAGGGGAGGAAACATCACCCAGACCATCTGTCCCTGTTGCTGCCTGTCCCCAGGAGCAGGGGTAGAGGTAGCAACATGGGGGTGGGGGTGAGGGGTTGGATGTGTCACCCAGTCTTGGAGTCAGGCAGAACCCTGGCTCCCATCTCTGGCAACCTGGGAGCCTTTAGGAAGTGGGAGGAGAAAGAGCCCAGAACTAGTAAAGTTTTCTCTGAATGGAAGCGGCATCCTGTGGCCTTAGGGGGGCATCTCCAGCTGGGCATTTCCATGGTAACCGGCCTGACCCGAGGGCAGGCCTCCTCCCTTTGGGGGCTGACCATAGGTCAGCAGGCCTGAGGGCCCTGGCCTCTGTGAGCTGGGGCACCTTTCTCCCAGGCCCGGACCAGACCCAGGACTTCCACCCACCCCCAACAGGCTTGCAGGGTGCCCAGACTTACCTGGGAGAACTGAGGGGACCAGGAGAGGTGCGGGGGGCAGCTGGGAGCCCAGAGGGGCCCTGGCTGGGGTGAGGCCTGAGGGGGGTGGTCAACTTCAGCCGCTCATGTCCCGAGTGGGACGGGCAGGCCTGGCTGGGAGCTCCACTCCGCGGGCTGCACAAAGACTCTCACGCACGGTCTCAGTCCGCCCCGCGGCGGCCACAGCCCCGGGGGAAAGTTACAATGGCCACTGGGCCAGGGACCGGGGGCCAGGGGGCCGGCCTGGGGGGCGGGGGGCCGCGGGGAGTCCGGAGCCTTCTTTGTTTGCAAGGTTTCCCTCAACAATGGCTGCTCCGCTCTTTCCTCCTCCTCCTCCTCGGCTCTCCCCGCCGCCGCCTATGCCTCTGCCTCCAAGCAGCCCGCCCGCTCTCCCCAGGCCAGCAGGCCCCTCCGCCGGGGCACCAGCAGAGGCAGGGCCCGGCACTCACACTCACTCACACTCACACACGCACAGACACACGTAGCGCCCGCCGGCTCCCTTCCTTCTCTCCCTTTCTCTCCCTCCCTCCCCGCTCGCTCTCCCCGAGCCGCTCTCAGAATGAGGCCCCAGGGCGGGCGGAGGGTGGAGCTGCCCCCACCGGCCCCGCCCCCCTCCCTGCGAGGCCGGAGGAAGAGGGAGGGAGAGAGAGAGCGCGAGGCAGGCAGGGAGGACTGCTGAGAAAAACAAAAGAGAGACAGAGACTGGGAGAGACAGGGGACCGGACGGAGAGGTGGAGATGGAACAGACTGGGTCCGGAGAGACCTGGATGGAGGGGAGGCCTGTGGGGACCGGGAACAGGAATGCCGCCCTCAAGCCCCAAGTGGGGGTGCTCAGGGGTGAGCTGGGGAGCCAAAGCCACAGGCAAGGATGGAGGAAAGCACTCTCCTCTCTGGAGATTTCCAGTATCATCTAACAGCCTCCTCCGAAATATCCCCCAAATCTCTCTTCCTTTCCTCAGTGATCTTTCAGGTTGGAGGCTGGCCTGGGCAGCCACTCTTGGCTGGTGAAATCCACAGCAGCTGGGGGGAGGCTGCAGGGGGTTATTTTTGACAGAGACACACTCAGACTTCAGCCTGTAAACACTGATCGGAGAGAGGGGGACACTCCAGGTTCCCTGCCCCCCAACCCAGCTAAGTTCCAAACAGATCTGCTTTAGCTGAGGGAGGCCCCCTTCCCCCCACCCAACATCACCACCACCACCATACCAGAGACACGTGGGTGCAGGGGAAAGGGGCTCTGTTAGAGTCAAGGAAGGCAAACTTGCCCATCTAAGGGTCCCCAGAAGGGGTCCAGTCTGCTGCTGAATCCTCTCCCTACACCCCAGGGACAAAAAAGGTATATGGTTGCCAGGGTAGGACCTGTTCTCCGAAGCAAGGGGGGAATCCCAAGAGACAGACAGACAGAGAGAGAGAGAGAGAGAGAGACACACACACACACACACACCCCGCTATGTGGGGGGGGGGGGGGTGGCGGGGGCACGCGGGGCAGCAGTAAGGACCTCTTACTACTTTGCAATTTGAGTCTCAGCTTTCTATTCCCTAACCCCCAAGCATATTAACACACAGTCCCACAACAGGATTTCTCATGGCATACACACCAGTTGACTGTGCAGTAACAATATTATTGCACCTGGCTCTGTGAACATCCTCCATACATAAACAACCCATTTCACTTTCACATAAATCAGTACCTGATACACACTTCAACCCATGATATACCTCAAACTCCAAATAAACCCAAACCTAAGAGACACACACATACACAGTCTATGTCAGACCCTGATTTCCATACACACTGGGGCTTGTGACACACACGCCCCCATCCCCAAGACACACCCCAAAATTGCATCATACCTCCTGAACCTTTGACAGACTGCTATACACTTCGCTACCCAAGGACTAACTCCACCCTCTTTGAAATCTGCACACCATGCTCCCTCATGGCCTGGTCATATGATACACTCTGGCTTTCATAAACATACTGAAAACTATACAGTTCAGCCAGAATGCCTACTGTCATAGTGCCTACCACCAGGACTTGAGATATTTGCCCTGATTCTCAAATTTACAGCCCAACTCTGGGATAACTACATTCCTCCCCCTCTGACAGGACAATTCTTGTCATTTGTTTCATGCCTTTAAGTTTTGCAAAGTACATTCACAAGGCAGTACCTTAAGAGAGTCTAATAGCATCCCGGGTCAAATATTATCCTATCTTGAACAGATTACAGTGAGACAGGAGGGCTTGAGGCTGGAACCCTGGTTCTAATCCCACTCACACAAGCCCAGCCCTGGGGCACTGCAGCCATTCCCTCTGCCTGCCCCCTCCAAGGAACGGTCACTCCAGGCCCCAAATGACTGTCTCCTCAGGGACAGGACATGGGTGTGTGCTCTGGCTTCTGCCTCCAGTTCAGAGCTCAGAATCCCCACCCAGTCTGCCTCTTCAAATTTCAGGGAGAAGGGCCCCTAAACACCAAGATGTAGCCAGACTCTGGAATATCATTTAAAACAGGCCCTCTCCTAGTTCCCCATCTCTAGCAAGTCTGTTCCTCTCTTGGTTCTGACTTAATTCTCCCACTTGCACAGGGGCAGAAGAGGTCCAACAGAAGAGAGCAACTCAGAGTTAGAAGCCTCTAAAATTGGTGGGGGGTGGGGTGGGGAGAAAGCTGGGAGCAGCAAAGACTGACAAAGGTGAGGAGGGAGGGAAGGGCCAGAGCACCCCTTCTGGAGGGGGGAATTCTGAAGGGCAGCAGCCCGCCCCAGCCCACAGGATAAGGTACCAGCACTGCCCCCTGCCCGGGCCCCTGGGGCTCCCTGACCCAGGCCTCCAGTGTGCCTGCCCCCCTTCCTTTGTCTGTGCCCGGCCTCCCGTTGGCCTGGCGCTCTGCCATCCCCGTCTCCTGGCTCCCAGCCGCCACCACTGCTGCCTCCTCCCCTCCCCCAACTCCTCCCTGCCTTAACCCTTCTGAGCCACACGCTGCCCCAGACAGGCCCGGGCCCCCTCAGCAACCTGCCCTGCCCAGGGTGATGCCCCTTAGCAGAGGTTCTCCCTGCTCCTGACCAAAGCACCAGAAGCGACTCCGCACCCCAGGAGCACTATGGGAGCTAGGTGTGTGTGTGTGTGTGTCCTGTAGTGTTTCCTTCCGCGTGTGCATGTGTGTGGGTCTGCGTGTGCTCTGGCTTCCCTCAGTCACATGTGTGGGGCATGTGCTGTCTCTGCCGGGCTGGGGGAGGAGGAGCCGGGAGACAGCAGAGCACAAAGGAGAGACTCAGACGAGCAGACAGGCAGCAGGCAGGCGGCCTGCCAGGGCGCCTGGGCCCCCACCCCAGGGCTGCTCAGGTTGGGGGCGGTGGTCTTTGGGCCTGGGCTGTACATGCTGCCACAATGTCCCTGTGTTCAACCATGTGCTCACACACACCTATGCAAGCCTGGTGCCCTCCCTTACCCCAATCCTACCATTTTTCACCCTCAGGACACTCATGCCCCTCCCCAAGTGGTTCTCCTTGCAGACTAACCTCCAACCATGGTTTATGGCATCAATCATGAGACTTCCTTACATTCAAGAAAAAGATTCCCCACTCTTGGCCATCTTAGGCCCGCTCTCCCCGAACTGATCACTAGACACACGAAAGGAACATACCATTTAGGGCACTGACTGAAGTTGTCCCCCCTCACACACAAAGGTCCTCATCTGTCCCCATGCTGCTCCCAGAGAGACTGAGAGGGAAACTTTCTCCCTTCTCCTACTGGACCACGCACCCAACTTCAAGACCAACGTCCCATCTACCTCTAGTCTGACAACTCTTCTAGATTCGCCTTCTGCCCACCATTCATAGGAACTAACAATCAACATTTAAGACCCAGCCCTTTAGCTATGCATCCCTTTAGTATGATGATGGACGATCAAGGCCATGGGATGGACTCAAGAGAATGGATGGGTCTGAACAGGGTACTTAGCATGGGAGAATTATAAAGAAAATACACACAGGAACATGTGTGATAGGAGGAGCTGATAGGAGGAGCAGTGATGGGGCCAGACAGGATTCCAGCTTGGCAGGCTCTTCCCTCCCCTCCTCTCCCCCACCCTCTGCAGCAGGAGCCAGGGGTTCCCACACCCAGATATTCCAGGATCCTCAAGCTCTACTAGCCCTCCCTCTGGGCTCCATGCCCCTTAAACGTCAGCCTCAGCAGGCACTTTAAGTGTGTGCCCAGCCCAGCCCAGCTTTGGTCTGGGTCACATGATTTTCAAGGAAGCTTCCGCACAGGCAGCTTCCCTTGGGGATTGTGTTGGGGGGAAGGGGGGCTTCCAGTTGTAGGGTATGGGCCTCCCAGAGAACAGGGCATGTGAATGGGCAAAGGATCCAAACCAGGCTAGATTCAAGAATATCTGACTTTCAAAAGAAAGCTAATTCCTGCCTGGGACAAGATGGGGTTCTGCAGATAACTCAAGAACCCAGAGTTGTGGGGACGGGTAGAAACCATGTTCTGAGGCCCTCTGAAGACTCCCTCTCCATTCACATGGCCCCTCTCCTTCCTCCTGGCAGTAGATAAGAGTCTTCCCCTTTCCTAGGAAAGAATTCAGACCCCAGCTGTCACTGGCAAGAGTTGATGTGTTTGGGGGGGAGGCAGGAATCTGAACCTAAGTCCTCTCATTGGGATCAAGCATCGCTTACCTCAAGTCTCACAAGTCACTCAATTTTCTAGCTTGCCTGGGGCTGCCACATTCCCCCTCCCACTAGGGCTGCCAGGCCCAAGGGCCCAATTATCTGCGCCCCCCCCTCCCCGCGGACCTCCGGTCCCTCAGGTGGGCCAACCGTCCCTGGCAACAGGCAGGATAATTTAGAGGGGGGCAAAATGGTCCCCACTCAATCCCTCCCCGAAAACAAGAGGCCTCAAGAAACAGTCTGGAGGGAGGTGTCACAAAATGAGGGAATAGACAGCAAGAAAGGTGGGGGGGGCAACCCAAACCAGCCAATCACAACTCTATGATGACCTGAGGGGGGGGGGTCAAAAGTCCAGACTCACTTCTGATTGGCTAACACCCTGGAATTCTGGGAATTTCAGCCCCCCCCCCACCCCTCCCTAATTAACCTCCCCTCAAAAAAAACACACACAACCTACCTCCAGCACCCCTTACCCGTGCCTCTGGGCTGCTGCGCATTTACACAGTTGGGGAAAACCCTCCCTCAACTGAGGCCTCACACACCCCTTACAGACCCCGACCACAGCCATGCCTTCGACGCCCCCCACACAAGTTCTCACCAAACAAGGATTGAGGGATCTGCAGGGAGGGCTCGGGAGGGAGGGGCCGGGAGGCCGCGCGCCCCACTCACCAGGACAGGCACAGCCCACTGACATCTTCACATCGCCCGCCGCTGGGGGCCCAGCCGAGTCACGGTGCCCGCCCCGCGCAGGGACAGGTCGGGCATGAGCCGCCGCCGCCGCCCGCGGCCCCCGCTGCCCTCACCGCCGGCCCGGCCCGGCCCGGCCTCGGCCCGGTGCGGGCGGCCCCTGGCTGCAGCGAGGAGCCTGTCAGGCGCGGAGCAGACAGGAAGGAAGCCAGGCAGGAAGGCGAGCTGCCTCTGCGTGTGTGCGCACGGGTGTGCGTCCCAGGAGTGTGTGTCGGTGTGTGCGCGTGTGCGTGTCTGTGCGCTCCCGCCGCCCTCCCTGCCGCCAACGCCGCCGCCGCCGCTCGCCCCCTCTCGCTCTCGCGCTCCTTCTCGCTCTCGCTCTCCCTTCTCGTAGGCGCCCGCTCTCCAGTCCTAACCGGGCTGGGCCGGGCTTTATTAATATGCTAATTGCCTGCTAGTGGGAGGGGAGAGCCGTGTCAAAGTGACCCGGGCGAGGGCGCAGCGAGCTGCGACGTGCGTGCGCCGCGCGGCGGGCGGGCGGCGAGGGGCCGGTGGCGCACCGGGCTCGGCGTGCATGTGACGCAGCTTTTAAAAAAGGAGACCGAGGCAGAGACCCCGGAGAGGGCAGGCGAGGGGGAGGGAGAGGAGGCGAGGTCTCACGCTGGGTGTCCGTCCTCCGGGCGCCGCCGAGTTGGGAGCGTAGAGGAGCCGGAGCGGGAGCCAGGACTGGGGGAGGCGGAGCCAGGGTGGGCTGTGAGGTGTAGCTCTCTCCACCCCCGGCCGAGCTCTGGGAGGGAAACCGGACTGCCAATCCCCCAGTCCATGCTTTCTGCTGAAACCCCAATCTTAATCTGGACGGCCCTGGTTATGCGCCCCCATCATAACGTGGGTGGGGAAAGCAGTATTATCTTAATTCGAGTAGCAACCCGTGAATTTATCTCCCCCCCCTAAATAACTACCCCTACCTTGCCTGCTAAACCAGTTAGGACTGGAGCCAAAGGGTTAATTAGGTGAGGTCCTGGCCCCCTCCCTCGCCTAATCGCCTGGGATCTGTATTTTGCTGGGAAGAGGGGGGCAGCGGAATGACCGCCAGGTTGGACTGGGGAGGGGGAATCCGCAGGCCGTCCTCTACCCTTGCAGACTCTGACTCATCAGTCAAGATGCTCTCCTCCCTTCCCCCCTTTCTCCATCCAGTCTCAGCTTCCTTCCCGCCCCAACTTCTCCTGGAAGCCGCTTTCATTTTGAGTGCCTCGGAGACTGGGGAGGACAGGAAGCAGACCCCTCCATTGCCCCCTGCCCGCAGGAGCTGGGACCTCTGTTGGAGGGGGTGGGGTGATGTGGATGGTCATCGTGAGGAACATTCCTACCCCCGGGAGGAGCCTCCCAACCTTCAGGCACTCCTCAAGGATTCCCCAACACAGCCTGGAGTGGGGGTGGGGGGGCCTCCATCTCCACCCCTTCCCAAAAGCCCAGCCTTAGCTGCCTCATAAACAGGAAATACCTATTAGCTGGGAGGAGGGAGGGGAGGGGAGCCGTCTTGAAGAGAGAGTTGGCCCCCTCCCTTCTGGGAGGGGGTCCCCAGCTGCTAGCTTTTCTTCCTTAAGCTTCATGGTGGGTTCCAGCAGTAGATGCTGGGGACCTGGGCGGTGTCCCCTTCCTAGGCTTCTGGCCCGGACTGGGCGGTGGGTCCTCCTTCCTTTTGTTACTTAGGTGGGGATTGATAGTGAAGGTTCCTTCACCCCTGCCCAGAGTCTACACAGCTGGTTTGACTGGCTGGGGGAGGGTTACAGATGTGGAGGCTTAAGTGTTTATGAGACCCTTTAGCTTTTGCTGAGGGAGCAGGAAGCGAAGCTATGGGCAGATGCAGAGTCTTAGGGATGAAAAGAGAACCAGCCAGGAGATGGGTATCCCCTGCCTTGTGCTTAGGAGAGGTTGGGGGAAGGGAGCTGTAAGTGCAGCCTCTCACTAACTCCAGCATTCCATCCACCTTGGATTCCCCCATCCCTAGCTTTCCCTATCTCCACCCTCTGGAGGGCAAAGTTGGGGGGGGGGGGGGCGGGGGTGTGCAGGTAGAAGCCTGCAAAGGGATGTGACTGAAGCTATCCACACACACAATTATTTCCTTGGCAGCATCCCTTGCCTGTGTCCACCTCCTCCCCACATTCCCCAGGGCAGAGGTCAGCACTATAAGGAGTAAAGGGAACCTAAAGCAATATAACCTTAGCCTGGAATTTTGGATACCTCACTTCGAATTCCAGCTTTACCCCTCACTAGAAAATTACTTGGGACAACTGACTTCCCCATTCTGTACTTTACCCTCTATAATTGGTTTCCCTGGCTTGATGAGAATCAAATGAGACAGTGTATGCCCAGTTGTCTAGCCCAATACCAGCCATGTAGTCAGTACTCAGTATACATTAGCTCCTTTCTGCTTTCTTTGAGGTTATCTGTTATTTGAAAAGTTTCAGAAGTGGGCTGGATTGTGTTGACCCCTTTCACTCCCTGTGTGTTAGTCACTCAGTCGTGTCCAACTCTTTGCAACCCAATGGACTGTAGCATACCAGGCTCCTCTGTCCATGGGATTTTCCAGGCAAGAATACTGGAGTGGGTAGCCATTCCCTTCTCCAGGGGATCTTCTTGACCCAGGGATTGAACCTTTGCAGATTCTTTATCCTCTGAGCCACCAGGGATGGATGCACACAATCCTGTAACCACTCACCCCTAAGGCCACTCATTCCAAACAACTAGCTTGGCCAGATTCTATGGTTATCACCAATCACTTGAGTGGACAAAGGGGCTTATAACCCACCCTGTAGGGGACTTTGCCTCCTCTGAACCTAAAGTTCCCTTCTAGACTACATAGGTGGAAGGTAGAAGGCAGAGAAGAAGAAAAACGGCATTTGTTGCAGTATACACTATGTGCCAGGTACTGTGCTAGGTGTTTCACACTTGAAATCTTATTTACTTTTCATGCTGACCTTTGGAAGAAAGTGGTGTTAATTCCATTAAACAAGCAAGAAAACATATTCAGAAAGGTTAATAAATTCAAACTTTCTGTAAAACATTCTTCTCCCTCTTCTTTGCCTATTAACTAGTTAATGTCTCCTTTGAACCTCAGTTATACTTCCAGTATTCACCTCGTCTGGGAAGGTACCACTCTCCCATTCCAGCTGATCTATTGATCCTGTTTCCTTTAAGAAAATATCTCAGTACTGTTGAATGGATGATTAAGTAGTTTCATCTCCTTGAGGAACCATGCTTAGGGAGGTTAAGTAACTTGCCTCAGGTCACACACATAACAAGTACTTGACCCAGTGCTCTTTTCTGCTTTACTTCTAGTTTGGACCAGACCTGGGGAAGAAGAGGGAAACATCATTGGAGCATCTCTGAAAATTGTGTTGCAAAGATGGGAGAAGCTACAGATGCCTGGCAGATAGCCCTAGTAGGGAGGCAGTGAGTCTGTGTGGAAGGTCCTTAATGACAAGGTCCGAGGGTGGCAGGCTTAGCTGATTTGGATGGATGGATTTGAGCACCCAGTATTTTCTTTTTTTGAGGTGAAATCTCATGACATAAATTAACCATTTTAAAGTGAATTATTCAGGGACTTCCCTGGTAGTCCTGTGGTTAAGACTCTTTGCTTCCACTACTTCCACTGCAGGGGGCACAAGTTCCATCTTTGGTCCAGGAACTGAGATTCCACATGTGGCATGGCAAAAAAAAAAAATTAATAATTCAGTGGCATGCCAGTATTTTTATTTTTTAATCTTTATATTTTTATTTTTTTAATTTATTTTATTTATTTTTTTTAATCTTTATATTTTTAAAAAATTCTATTTATTTATTGGTTGTGCTGGGCATTTGTTGCTGTGAGGGCTTTTCTCTAGATGTAGCGAGTGGGGCTACCCTAGTTGAGGTGCACGGTCTCATTGTGGTAACTTCTCTTGTTGCAGAGCAGGCACTCTAGGACACAAAATGGGTGGTTGTGACTTCCGAGGCCTAGAGCACAGGCTCAAGAGTTGTGGCACATGGCTTAGTTGCTCTGGGGCATGTGGGATCCTCCTGGATCAAGGATCAAACCCTTGTTTCCTGCATTGGCAGGGGGATTCTTTACTGTTGTGCCACCAGGGAAGCCCACCAGTATTTTTTAATACCAGTCATTAGTGTAAGATGGACTCTGGACATGGGGATGAAGCAAAGTGGGAGGTGCTCAGAAGAGGTGAGGTGGTAAGAAATGAAGGGATGAGCCCCACAGACAGGCAAACAGCAGAAGCAGTGGGCTAGACTGGCCTTAGGACAAGTGAGTTCCTGGCTTCTTGCAGTTCCTAGAACCTGTCCCATCCAACTCCTTTTCTTGACCTTACCTTGGCCTTGTCTGTTTTCTCCCACATTTCTTTTACTCCTGAAACTCCCTTAAATATTCATTGGCATTGCTCTTTTTTGGGGTTGTAATGGGTCATCATTGCTGTGTGGGCTTTTCTCCAATTGCTGTGAGCTGGGTCTGCTCGCTAGTTGCGATATGTGGGCTTCTCACTGGGTTGACTTTTCTTGTTGCAGAGCATGGGCCCTAGGGTGCCCAGGCTTCAGTAGTTGCGGTTCCCAGGCTGTAGAGCATAGGCTTGGTAGCTGTGGCGCATGGGCTTAGTTGCTCTGTGGTATGTGGGCATATGGAATCTTCCCAGATCAGGGATTGAACCTGTGTCTCCTGCATTGGCATGCGGATTCTTTACCACAGAGACACCAGGGAAGCCCCGACATTCCTCTTTTTTTCAAGGGTGAATCTGCTTTTTCCATCAAGATGATAATGATATGTCTTATTGATGTCTCTGTCCCCAGCACCTAAGAAGGTGCCTATAGCCTGATATGTATCATATAATATTTATCAAATGATTATAAGAATTCTGATAGGATTTCTTTCTCAGCTCCAACACATGACTCCTTCCCTTCTTGTCCATTTACCATCACCGTGACCATTTACTACTACCATCTCTTTCTCTGCTAAAGCAGCTACTTAAAGTATATGAAACTCTTAGGAAATTTGTTAAATATGTAGAAGGCCCCATTCTCCTTAGGAGGAAACCTTACCTCTGGAGCAAGGGGATCTACGAATCTGAATTTTAAAGAAGTGCCTCAGGTGGTTCTTATGCATGCCAATATTTGGGAATACGTCTTTCAGAAAGGGTCCCAACCCCTTCAGAACATTCTCACCAAATGGGTTGAAACCTATTCATTCATCTCTCCTTCCATAAGCAACTGCTTAGTACAGTGGAGGATAGGCCGTTAGGAACAGAGGAACCAAAGAAAACATAATGTACAACTATTCACTGTGCGCCCCTGGGCATATTGTTTAACCCTCTCTTAGCCTCAACTTCTTCCTCAGCAGAATGGGGACAATAATATCCCTACTTTAAAAAAATTCTCCTAGGGATATTGCAAGGAGACAGCATGATGAGGACTGTAAACCATTCCTCACACGTGGGTTGTTTGGGTCTAAAAATAAAGCACTAAAAGGGATATTGCCTGAAAGTTTGCATCTCCCTGGAAGAGTAACTATAAACCAGGCATAGTAATTATCTACTATTATGCAACAAGATACCCTCAACCTTAGCATCTTAGAATAACAAAATTTGTTATCTACCACTTCAGTATTCTTGGGCTTCCCTTGTGACTCAGCTGGTAAAGAATCCACCTGCAATGCGGGAGACCTGGATTCAATCCCTGGGTTGGGAGGATCCTCTGGAGAAGGAAATGGCTACCTACTCTCTAGTATTCTTGCCTGAAGAATTCCATGGACAGAGGAGCCTGGCGGGCTACAGTCCATGGGTTTGCAAAGAGTTGGACATGACTGAGCGACTGACACTTCTATTGGAAGTAATATATCATCACTTCTTCCTTATATTATTGGTCACACAGACCAATTCTGGTACAGTTATGGGAGAGAACTACATAAAAGTATGAATAGGGATTTCACACTCTGGTTCAGTGGCTAAGACTTGGTGCTCCCAGTGCAGAAGGCCTGGGTTCAGTCCCCAGTCAGGGGTCTAGATCCCTCATGCAGCAATTAAAAAAAAAAAAATCCAGAAAAATCCAGCATGCCACAAGAAAGATCCAGTGCAGCCAAATAAATTTTTTTAAAAAAGTGTGAATAACAGGAGACAAGACTATTGGAAGCCATCCTGGGGGTTTTCAATGAGACCAGGTCTGGTGCTCAGTGTTATAGGTCTGGTACTCAGTGTTATAGGTCTGGAGGTTCAATTTAGGAAGTGAATCAGAATTCATCGGGTTCAGGAGACTGACTCACACAAATTAAATACATATGAAGCATCGTGGTATCACTCTGTCTCTTTTCTAGAACTTCTTAGTTAAACCAGTTTTTCTTTTGAACACAAAAAAATGTGTTCTCACTTGAAAACCCATGCACTGACTTTTCTTCTTATCACAGAATGCTCTTTGAATGGCTAGGTCTTTCTTGTGATTCATATCTTACTTCAAATATGTTCTCTTCCTTACCTGATCACACCATGTAAAAAAAAAAAATGCCCCCTCTTATCTTTCACACTCTCCATCCCATTTATTTACTTCTCTCTCTCTCTTTTTGGCTGCATGCTCGACCTACAGGATCTTAGTTCACAATCAGGGATCGAACCTGTGCCCCCTGCATTGGGAGTATGGAGTCTAAATCACTGGACCACCAGTGAAGTCCCATCCCATTTATTTTCTGACAGCACTTCTGGCACTCTGAAATTATTTTGACTCTTTATTTACTTGGAGATTGTCTTCCCACTAGAATGTGAGCTTTGTTAGGGAGGCTGTTTTTTGTGTATGTTGTCTGTTTTGTCATTCCTGTATCTCCAGTGCCTAAAACAGTGCCTGGCACATAGTAGGCATTCAATAAAACCAGAATGCTGACTTGTTAATTCACATTGAGAAATAGATGTTATGTGAACTGGGCATTTTGTCTCACTTGATCAACACACTTTATCCCCATAGAAAATGATACAGGAAGTCAATTGTTATAATCAGATGAGTCTTTGTTGAACATGGAGTCAGGCAAAGATGGAATTGGGCACCCAGTGTTTGGTGGCCAGTGTCTCTGAGGTCTTCCTTCCTGGCCCTTAGGCCAAGGAGACTAGTAGCCTGCCAAGGAGACTAGTAGCCACAACACCCCTGTCTAGGTAGCACTGGAGAGATACATTCTTATCTCTTTTAGTATATTCCATGTGTACACCCTATGTAGGTAAATATTGTTTTATCAGATGCTAAATAAAGCAAAAAGGGCACAACTTTCTGCTTTTTTTTAAAAAACATTAATCTTCTCAAAGCCGAATCATCATAATATTGACCATAATTAGTGCCCAAATCACCAGCATTTACAGAGCACCTATTAGAGGATGTTTCTTCCAAAGAGGAAGAATTGTGCACCCCGTACTGGTTGTTACTGATCTCTTATTGGTAAATTATTTCCAAGTTTATTGGAAATAAACTTTATTGTTGCCAGAACAGGTTCACTTCACCCGAAAGAGTAATAAGAAACTAACTGAAAGGAAGTTGTATGAGTCTTCCCAGGCTTCCATAACAGGACACCACAGACTAAGTGGCTTAAAGAACAGAAATTTATTTTCTCACAGCTCTAGAAGTTGGAAGTTCAAGATCAGTCAGCTGGCAAGGCTGGTTTCTAGTGAGACCTCTTTCCCTGGCTTTCAGGTGTCTCTTTCTCTTCTGACACTGGACCTAGTGGATTAGACCCCCACCTTTATGACATCATTTACCCTTAATTACCTTCTTAAAGGCTCTGTCTCCAAATATATTGGGTGTGAAGCCCTTCAACATAAATTTTATCCATGGTGGTGGGGGGAACAATGCATATAATTCATTCCATAATGAGAGATCCTCTCCTCTCATGACTTTTTTTGTGGGAATGTGTGTTATTTTTTAGTTTTAAAATACTTTGGCTGAAAAAAAAAAAATTTGGGCTGAACCATGTGGCATGTGGGATTTTAGTTTCCCAGCCAACCAGGGATAGAACCGGTGTCTCCAGCAGTGGAAGGGTGGAGTCCCAACCACTGGACTGCCAGGGAACTACCTGGGAATATGTATTAACACAACCTTCCTAAAGGGCAATTTGATATTGTCCACTGACATTTCAAATGTATATACATATATATGGGGCTTCCTGGTGGCTCAGACAGTAAAGAATCTGCCTGCAATGCAGACCTGGATTCCATCCCTGAGTCAGGAAGATCCCCTGTAGAAGGGAATGGCTACCCACTCCAGTTTTCTTGCCTGAAGAATTCCATGGACAGAGGAGCCTGGCAGACTATAGTCTATGGGATCACGAAGAGTCAGACACCACTGAGCGACTAACACACATATACAGCCTTTAACTTAGCAAACTTCTTTCAAGGAAACTATTGCATAGAAAGAGTGTACAAAAATGCAAAAAATAAAAAAGGTGGGGCAAGAATTCCCCAGCAGTCCAGTGGTTAGGACTTGCAGCTTTTACTGCTAGGCTGGGTTCCATCCCTGGTCACGGAACTAAGATACCTTGGCAAAAAAGAAGGAAAGATATATGTATAAGAATATTCACTGTAACTTAATTTGTAATAGTGAAAAACTAGGAATCACAAATAAAATTTAAATAATGATAATTATATTAAATTATATATTCATTTGCAGGCGGATTCTTTACCAGCTGAGCCACAAGGGAAGCCCATATATTAATTTAAATAATGATATATTCATTTAATGGAACTGGTACTCAGATCTCAGTAAATATTGGTTAATGAATTGATTAAAAATTGGAAAAAATATAGAACTGATTTTTGAAAATAATTTATTTCTCCGTTTCCCATGTTTAGAAGTCCTTATGATCCCTCAGTTCCTTCTGGAACAAACTTTTCTCATCTCCAGCCAGCCCCAGTGGGTTCACCTTTACAAACTCTGGGACTAGGACAGAAAGCAATGCTTAAATGCGTCTTCACTACGACCTATACATTTTTATATACACAGAAAGTGTGGCTGAATATATCCCAAAGGTGACAAAGATTAAATCTGGGGATTGGAATTTGTAGGCCAAGTATCTTACTTAAACAGTTTTGTATTTTGTACTCTTTGAAATGAATTTTAAACTTTTGTAATACAAATCTTAAAAAAGAAAAATAGGAAAACAATATGAAGGAGATTGTAAATGCCAAATGAGTAAATAATAGAGATAGTTATGGAGTGTAGAAATTCAGGGAGGGCTCGAGTTTGGCTGGGATGACCAAAAAGACTTTCCAGGATAAAACAGAGCATCAGAGATGTTTTGAGGCTCAAGTTTTCCATAGAGAAAAACAAAAGCAGGGGAATGCTTGTTGTCTTTGGAGGATAACAAGATGATGTGCAATAGCAGGCACTAAATTTGGCGATGAGGCGCCAGCGTAGGTCTCTGAGTAGCTCAGAGCCGACGCCGATAATGTGCTGTTTTAAATTAAACTTGTGCCTGGCGTGCTGCAGTCCATGGGGTTGCAAAGAGTCGGACAAGACTGGGCAACTGAACAAGATTAAACTTAAATTACCCTGCCGCAGTGTAGCAGGTGAGATTTAGCTCTTGGAATGCGGGTGCCCACGAGGGGGTGCTATTTCAAAACACAGGCCCACTTGGACTAAGGCAAAAGGAACAAGCAGCCGGTAAAACGTCAGACAAAGAGGGCGCTCCGACAGTTGGGCAGATTAAGAAAAATAAAAAGATGAGCAAAAAGTAAATATCTCCTTCGCGCTCCGCAACTAGGTCCTCAAGCGCAACACAAAATCGTGCATTACAGAATGCCTGTACCACGTGCCCCTTAGGCTCTGCTGAATGCGACTACTACTCCCAGGCTCCCTCGCGAGGCCAGTGCGGTCTTCCCGCGTGCAAGTCGATATTACCGCTCAGTCTTCTGGGATTCGTAGTCTTGCAGGGTCTCTCGGGAGTTGTAGTTCCCTTCCCACAATCGCCTGGGCGAGGCGGCGCCGGCGATTAGAGCTGCGCTGGGTGTTCAGGGGCCAAGATGGCGGCGCGCCGGGGACGGAGAGACGGAATCGCGCCGCCTGCGAGTGGGGGCTCCGGCCCCGACCCTGGCGGTGGAGTGCGCAGCAGCGGTTGGGGGAGTCGGAGCCAAGCACCATATGGCACCGTGGGCGCTGTGAGTGGCGGGGAGCAGGTGAGAGACTAGCGGGCGGCCCGCGGCTGGCTGCAAAGCGGCGTGTGCCGGGCGGTGACACGTGGACGCCACAGGAAAGGGAAGAAGCGTTCGGGAGTCGATGCCGGGTAGCTGCGCGAGACGGGTTGGACCGAGTGGGTCTGGGTCGTTTGCTGGGGGATATGCGAGCAGAAGCAGGGTCCTTATGGCCATTGCTCCGGAATGCTGGAGGGGCAGAGCCGGGTGTCGGAAACCTGGCGCATGTGTGTGGGGGTGATCAGGCTTTCAGACTTAGAGTAATAGAGTAAGACCTTCCTCTAAGGATGCTGAGTGTGTGTGTGTGGGGGTGCCTCTAGCCCCTCGCCGCAGTGCCTTTTCGGAGCCACGTGGGGTGGGGGGAGCGATTTTCCCGGGAGAACTTGTCTGCTTCCCCTCCCCCTCTAGGCGGCCCCGGCACCCACGTGGGTTGGGCCGGGGGCGGGGGGGCCACGGGTCCACGTGGGGGCGGGGAAGGGATGTCCACGTGGCTCCCGCTCCAGGCTACCCGGCACCTCGTTTCGGCGCTGGAGCCGCTCTGCCGGGAACTGGGTGTGTCTCAGCCGGTCCCGCCATCTCCGATCGGCGCTGGGGGCCCCTGACTGGGAAGGAAGGTTGGGGCTGCTGGAATCAACTTTGCTCAGAACCTTGAAGGAGTTTTTTCCTTCTGCTTTGGCCCGCTTCGCCTCCCTACGATGGATGGTGAAGGACTTTCCAGATGTGCGTGTAGTCCTGCTGATGGCGGAGTGTGTTGGGGAGGCTAGAGGGCTGAGGTTGAAGGGCTGTGGAGTGAGCTAGTGGCGGCTTCTGTCCGACCGGCTTGGGGTGGCTTATGAGTCACAGGCGCTGGCGTTTTGCTTGCTTGTAGTCCTGCCTCCTAATTCAAGGAGTATGGGAGGTATCAACATTTACATGGGGCAGGCTTAGGTAAAGAAAGGGAATCCTCTCTTCCTCGCTTTCCCTCCAGCATCTCTGGAGAAGGCAGCTAAGGCCTGTTCCTGTGAATTGATACATAAATTGAGATGGTTTGTGTTTAAGCTTTTCTGGAATTTTTGCTGGGGATGACAAAAGTTGGAGGCGATTTGAGAACTATTCAACATTAGTTGAACGTTTATTGAGTGGGGGGGGAAATTCTGTCATAATCTTTTTTTCTTGGTCTTCAGTTCTTCTTCCTTTTAAGTGTTATCGTCCCACTCCTCAACAGGGCTTCTTAAAAGTTCCCACCCAGAGTGGAGGTGGAGGTGGGCAAGACTTAGTTTGGACTGTTATCTCTCTTAAGCAATTAAGCTGAGTCCTTGAAAGCCTTTTTTTTTTTTTTTTGGTTTCTAGGTGGGAGTTGGAAGATGGCTTCTGGGGCTCTTAACTTGGGAGCTGCCCACCCTGTTTTCTCTTATTTTCTCACAGGGCACATGCTGTGGGCCTGGTGCTGCCCATCCCACTCCTTTCGGGGAGAGGTAGGAAGGATCCATGATCCAACTGTAATCCAAGTTAGGTGGTCGTTTGGAATTGGAGAAGGTCTCATGGAGAGATTGTTTACCACAAATACACACAGAGATAAGTATGTGGAAGCTAGTCCAGTTAGCTAGGTATTGAGATTCCATTATGTTCAGATATAGGGGATGTTATGGTAATCACACATGGCCCCTGTCCTCCAGGATCTTATGTTTTTATCACGTTAGACAGTAAATGATGATGAGTGAGACAGAAGGAAAGTGCAGCATATTATGTAATCAGCAGTAGTAATTTACCTTGCAGGGTCTGGGAAGAGACATTTTAAAGTGAGACTGTGGGGGAGGGGGAAGGAGAAGCTTTCCTCAGAGGGAATACTGGGTGAAGGCCTTGAGGTGGGAGAGAACATGGCTTATTGGAGAAACCTGTATGGCTGGTGTGGCCAGAGAGAGTGGTGAGAGAAGACACCCTGGAGGAGTCTGGTGGGGGATACCAGGACCACTGTAATCCATTTAAGGACTTAAACCTAATGCTGAGAGCAGGAAAATACCCTTGGAGGGGACTAGGGAGGGTCTCAAGAGGTGATCAAATGTGTATTTTCAAGTCTGTAGCTGATTTTGAACCCTGCAGGGACAGGCTGGCTGTGGGAAAACCAGTTGGGGGGGTTATTAAAGTTAGAGATGCTGGTGGTTAACACTCTTATCTTAGCCTGGGCTTAACCCCTCCATGATCCTTGGTACTCTGGGAGCTGTGCTGTTTGGGGGTTGGGATGGATGAGGTCAGATGAAGACGGGGTTCTCTGACTGGGTTTCCAGTACCTGTCAGATGGAAGTGGTGATGAGTGGTTCATAAAGCTGGGGCATCGTCTTGGGATTCCAGCCTAATGGCTGGATCAGGTAGGTGGCAAGGCAAGTTGAGGTGCAGCCTTTTTGCTCACCTAGGAGTGTTTGCTGAGGCAGGTGCTATTCAGGTGCTGTTTGTAATTATAGGATTGTGAAGGCCTGGGAGGAGTGAGTGCCTAAAACCTGCCACCTTTCTCTTCATCTTTAGGAGGCCTGGCCTCCTAAAGTGTCCCTAGGTATCCTCTCCTCTCATTGGGCATTGTAACTCTTTGGCTTGGTTGGGAAGGTAGGGAGGGTGCAATCACACCTGTTGCTTTTTTTCTTTTGGAAGAGGTACAGAGTTTCCCTTTGCTGCCAGAGGAGAGGGGAGACTGGCTTGTCCATGTTTGTTCCTCTTCTCCAACCTTTGCATCATCTGTAGTTTCTTATAGGGGAGATTCCTCTACCTCTGGCCTCCCCAGCCCTTCCAGGCACTTCTAGCCCTGCCCACACCCACACTCTTTGACAGGCCTGGGCGGGTGGCTCCCTGCCTGACAAGGCTGAAGATGTTGCTACTTCTCAGGGAAGAGATGGGGTGGGGCTTGCCCATCCACAGAATCAAGCTTTCTCTTTTTTTGCTCTGACTGGGCAGGGAAGAGACTTTTCCCTTGCAACTACCTTTGAGAGGTTGGGTGGCACACTATAGTGCCTTCAGCACGGAAGCTGGAAATAAATGTGACTGTTACTCATGGTGGTTGAGATTGGGATTTGAGCTAAGCAGAGAACAGAGGCATAAGGGGAGTTTGAGGGTTGTCGCCGGCTTGCTGACCTCCTGTCCTTTGGTGTGTTCCTCAGAATGTCTGTCTTCATCACTGCTGGCAGATGACTCTTCTGAACAATCTTGGTCTTTTTGATGTTTTTACTCCCCAATTTATCAGTTTCATGGGCTCCGAGTATTTCTAGACGGAGTCTAAACTTTTTTTTTGCCCAGCAAGTCCAGAGGCATGGCTGTAGTGGGGCTCCTGCTGAGTCCGAGGCCACTGGTGGACGGCTGGGCACCTGGCTTACAGAGTGTGTCAATAGCTGCCCAGGGGCTTTTCTAACCTTATCCTCTTTTGCCCCAGGCGCTGCTGCACGAGGAGGGCGATGATTCTGGCTTTGTCAGTCTGTCTCGGCTGGGCCCCTGTTTGAGGGACAAGGACCTGGAGATGGAGGAGCTGATACTGCAGGATGGGGCGCTGCTGGGGACCATGCACAGCTATATGGATGCCTCCCTCATCTCCCTCATTGAAGATTTTGGTAGCCTTGGAGAGGTGAGCTGGGGCTGGGCTTAGAAGTCTTTAAGCAGGAATTTTGGCTATGACTTCCAGAACCTTGGTTCTCGAATGGTCAACCTGAGTCCTTGAAGTGTGTTTTTATTTCTAATTTAGACTTGGGCTGTGTCCCATGTAAAAGTATGGCCTGGCAGACTTGACATAGTCCACAGCCTTTCTCCCTGCCTGGGCCCCTGACTTACATGTCCACAGGGTTCTAATCTTTGTCTTGAGTCCAGTTCCAGCTTAGCCAAGGGCTGTCTACTGAGCATCCCACATCTTAGCTGAGGGTGGAAAGAGTATGAAACACAAACTCAACACTCAATTTTGACAGGTCTTTGTTGATACTAGAGAGGTGGTGGATGGTAGTAAATGAGATTGGAACCCATGCCCCCTGGTACTCATGTCTCTTTCTGGCACATTGAGCTGAACTGAGCCCAGGAGAGGGATCCTCCTGGCATCTAGTCCCTCAGTGGCCTGGTTAGGATAGTGGTGGTACCTTCCTATTGTCTTTCCTGAACAGAGCAGATTATCTCTGGAGGACCAGAATGAAGTGTCACTGCTCACAGCTCTGACGGAGATCTTGGACAATGCAGATTCTGAGAACCTATCTCCGTTTGACAGCATTCCTGACTCAGAGCTGCTCGTGTCACCTCGGGAGGGCTCCTCTGTAAGTGTGCAACACGGGGAAGAGGTGTGTGGTTGATGCAAAGGTTAGAACCACATCCGTGGGCCTACTCATAAAGTTCTGAAACACAAACTCATCTCAGGTCTTTTTCTCCCTTTTAGCTGCACAGGTTGCTCAGCCTCTCTCGGACACCCCCAGAACGTGACCTCATCACCCCAACTGACCCACTGGGACCCAGTACAGGCAGTAGTAGAGTAAGTGGGGTAAGCCTGCCCTAGGGAGCCTCATAGACTCCCAAGAGGGAGGAATATGTGGGGACAAGCCTGGAAAAATATATTCCTGGAGAAAACCCCTACATCTTGTTTTCTATCCTGTAGGTTGAGATGGCGCTCGCGGATCCCCCTTGGGACTTCTCTCCACCTTCCTTCTTGGAGACCTCCTCTCCTAAGCTTCCTAGTTGGAGACCCCCAAGGTCAAGACCCCGCTGGGGCCAGTCCCCTCCTCCCCAGCAGCGTAGTGATGGGGAGGAAGAGGAGGAGCTGGCTGGCTTCAGCAGTGAGATGCTTGCTGGGGAGCTCAACAACTCTGTGAGCAGCATCCCAGACTTCCCCATGCACCTAGCCTGTCCTGAGGAGGAAGACAAAACAGCGGCGGCAGCAGAGATGGCAGTGCAGGCAGCTGGAGATGAGAGCATCTCCTCCTTGAGTGAGCTGGTGCGGGCCATGCACCCGTACTGCCTGCCCAACCTCACCCACCTGACGGCTCTCGAGGATGAGCTTCAGGAGCAGCCAGATGACTTGACACTGCCTGAGGATTGTGTGGTGCTGGAGATTGTGGGTCAGGCGGCCACAGCTGGCAATGACCTGGAGATCCCAGTTGTGGTGCGACAGATCCCTGCTGGCCCCCAGCCTGTGCTCCTGGATGACACGCTAGAGGTCAGTCCGGCCTTGCAGCTGCTCATGCCACCACTAGAGGTGGAGACAGAGGCTGCTGTTCCCAAGGAAACCCTCTGCCCTGAGGATGAGGGCTTGTCACTGGACTCAAAGGAAAAGTTGGAGTCAGCCTCCATGTTGGAGCCCAGGGAGGTCATGGAGCCAGTGGCGCCCAAGGGGCCTCAGAACCCACCAGCCAATGCAATGCTAAGTTCCCAGAGGGCTCGAAAGGGCAGGAGGAAGAAGAGCAAGGAGCAGCCAGCTACCTGTGCAGAGGGCTACACCAGGAGGCTGAGGTCGGCCTCTCGTGGGCAGTCTACAGCTGTTCCAGAGGTGACCTCTCAGGGAGGCAACCTGCCTCAGGAGGACCTGCAAAGAGAGGTGGGGCCCCCCCATGGTAGAGGGAAGCCCCGGGCCTGGGCTCGGGCCTGGGCAGCTGCCTTGGAGAAGCCTAGCTCTGTGAATGTGGAGAGCAGTACTGAACAAGCTAGTCCTGCTGAAGAAGGTCCTGGAGACCTCTGCCCCAGCCTGGTTGACCCTATCCAAGCCAACCCTGTTTCAGCGCATCTCTCCCTGGTTGACTCTGCTCAAGCTGACCCCATGCCACTTGACTCTGCTGAAGCTGATTCCACTGCAGTTGACCCTGGTCCCACTGTGACTGACACTGAACCTGCTGACCCTGTGCTAACTAACCTTGCTTCAGCGAACTCAGAGCTGGTTGACCCTCTCCCAGCTGACCAAGTCCTGGCTGACTCAGCAACAGCTGACCCTGCAGCAGTTGTTCCCATCTCAGACGACTTGCCTCCAGTTGACCCTGTCCTGGTCAAGTCAGTACAAGTTGACTCTGTTCCCAATGACCTGTCTCCAGCTGACCCAGTACTAGTTAAGTCTAGGCCAACTGATCCCAGACGTGGTGCAGTATCATCAGCCCAGAGGAATCCAGCTGCCCAGCTCCTGCTGGAATCAGAGTCCTCAGAGCCCTCAAAGGCCAACAGTCCTGAAGTCAGGGAGGTTGTAGGTCCTCTGAAGGGGGAAACTGGTACCAGTACCACAACCCAGGAAGCCAGGCCTCGGCCTCTTAGCCTATCTGAGTATCGGCGACGAAGGCAGCAGCGCCAGCCAGAGGCTGAAGAGAGGACCCCCCAGCCTCCAGCTGGGAAGTGGCCCAGCCTCCCAGAAACTCCCACAGGGCTGGCAGACATCCCTTGTCTTGTCATCCCTCCAGCCCCAGCCAAGAAGACAACTCCGCACAGAAGCCCTGAGACTCCTCCTGAGGCTTGCTTTGGGTCTGTGGGCCCCAGCCCTGCCTCTCCTAGTCCTGAGCCCCCTGTGAGCAAACATATGGCCTCACCTCCTACTGAGCAGGTGCCGTCCCCAGAGAAACTGCTGCCGGCAAGACCGCCACCTCCTGCTGTGCAGCCCATGCCCCCCGCAATGCCCACTGCTCTGCCTTTTCCCACGGGTGGGCTGAGCATGACTGCTGTGCTGCCCCTTCCCGCAAATGGGCAAGCTGTCCCCAGTCTGCCCCCACCACCCCTGCAGCCTCCTAGTGTTCCGATGTCTGTGGGGCCAGTGCCACCTGATCCCTATACTCACTATGCCCCTGTGCCACCCTGGCCTTGTTATCCTCCCATGTCCCCTTCTGGCTATCCTTGCCTGCCCCCCCCACCAGCGGTGCCCCTAGTGTCTGGTACTCCAGGTGCCTATGCTGTGCCCCCCACTTGCAGTGTGCCTTGGGTACCTCCTCCTGCCCCAGTCCCACCTTATAATTCCAACTGTACCTACGGGCCCTTGGGATGGGGTCCAGGGCTGCAACACCCTCCGTTTTGGCCTGCTGTTCCTCCACCTCCTTTGCCTCTAACCTCAGTTGGAAGAGCTGTCCCCCCACCCAAGGTGGAGCCTGGTAGCATCCCAGCTGGCCCTCCTGAAAGTGTGCCAGCTGTGCCGATGGCTTCTCCCCTCAGTCTTGGGGCGGCTGGCCACGGAGCGCCACAGACAGAGCCCACCAAGGCGGAGGTCAAGCCAGTGACCGCATCTCCCCATCTGAAACACAAGGCGTCCTCCCCGGTGCACAGCCTTCGGGTCAAGGCTCCACCGTGTGTGTCTGCTGAGAACGTGGCTGTTGAGGATCCTACATCAGAGCGGCTAAAGCCTGAGCCGCAGGAGACTAGGCCCAAGGAGAAACCACCCTCTCCTGTTGCCAAGGCTGTTCCCACACCGACACCAAGGCAGAGCGCTACCACCAAACTGCCTGCTGTCCACCCAGCCCGTCTAAGGAAACTGTCCTTTCTACCTACCCCACGAACCCAGGGTCCTGAGGATGTGGTGCAGGCTTTCATCAGTGAGATTGGTGAGTGCCACACAGTTCAGTTGGTGTGAAGAATGGTGTAGGAATTGTGTGAGGAGTGTCCTCCATAAAACAGGATAAGCCACCTTGATGGGGCTGGCCTTTGTTAGAATTCTTGAGAGAGAGAAGTCTAGTTGGTTTGATGCTCTTTCTCAGGGAGTGTTACTCTCCTGGTTTACTTATCACAGTGGGCAGGGGGCGCATAAGGAGAGAAGCGAGGTGGTTTGGAACTTCTGGGACTTGTGTGCTCAGTGAATAGGGGCAGGTTTCCAATCCTGTGTTGTGTGCTTCTGCAGGAATTGAGGCGTCGGACCTGTCCAGTCTGCTGGAGCAATTTGAGAAATCAGAAGGTGAGGAAACTCTTTCTGTTGATGTTTCTTTTGGGCCCAGCCCTGTAGTTGCTTAAACTGGGAGGAGGGAGAAGGGGAGTCTCTGCCACTAGAGTGGCCCCCTAATTGGAATGGGAAGACAATCCCATTGATCCAGTCCAAGCCAGGGAGAGGGTACAGCATGACAAGAACTATAAAGAGTGGATGGATGGGGAGATCCAAGTGAATTGGGGACATTTTTCTAGAGGGAAGTAGTTCTCCAGCTGAGCCTTGGAAGACAGGAATTCAGAGAGCCTGCGTGTGGTGAATAAAGCAGAGGTGCAGGCAGGGTCACATATGGTGTATTTGAAAGGCAATGGCTTAAAAAAAAAAAAGGCAATGGCTAATTCAGCTTCTCAGAACAAGGTGTGGATCTAGGTGCTGCGGAGGATGCTATGTCGTGTTCTCAAGGAGCTTATGATCTAACTGGGAAGAGGAATCTGCAAAAATGACTCCTGAATTGACAATAGGTATCTGAAGTAGAAGGCAAAGTACAAGCATAGATCAAGAGTAGCTTATAAAACAAAACAAACAAAAAAAAGAGTAGCTTATAAGACTGGCAAGTTGGTCAGGTGGATTATATAGAACCTGGAATGCTAGGCTTAGGAGCTGGGATTCGGTCTTAGATTCTGTGGAGTGTGTGCTTGTTTTCAAGCAGAAGAGATATAATTAAAAATAGTTCTTGGGTACCCACTGGAAGAGAATGGATTTCTTTGGGGAGACCCCAGTGGAGTATGTAGGCAAAATGGATTTTCCTCCTTTGCGTCTTAAAGCCAGCGTTTCTGTGCCGCCTCAGTATGGAACGTCTGGTTGGGCTTTTAACTAGTATGGTTTCTTTGCAGCCAAAAAGGAGTGCCCTCCCCCGGCTCCTGCTGACAGCCTGGCTGTAGGAAACTCAGGGTAAGTATGGGGACATGAGTGAGTTACCCTACAGCTGTTGGTCAGCAGCCGGCCGGCGCTCCAGGACTGTCAACTGGATGCCTCTGTTACAGGGACATTTAGTCAACTCTAAAGTCTTTCCCTGTTCCCCACCCCCGGCTCAGCCCATCAGTGCTGGGCATTGTCTTGGGTGATACATAGGATGATATATACGAACCATCCTTTGGCTGATCCCAGTCTGGGGTTTCAAATGGTGATGCCTTTTATGTTTTGGCGAGTTGTGTTTTGGGGGGTTTCTTTCCTTTATTTAACAGGCGTTAAGGTTGCTCAACACTGCTGATGGTGTAAAAAAAAAAAATGGGGGAGGATGTTCATGGCTAGGGCTCCCTGACTCCTTGGAGGACACAGGCATCCTGGACCTCCTTGTTCCCCATTCATCCAGTACCAAGAGGCTTTTTTTTTTTTCTTCATATTCATGATACCCCATCCTTTTCTGCCAAGCATATTTTCCTCCGCATTGATTTTGGGTTGGTTTGAGCCGGGCATAAGAGGCTCCCGGCTTGGAGGAGGTGGGGGATATCAAGGTCATAGTCAGCCTGCCTCCAGAAATTGGACAGAGCTGAGACCCAACTTACATAAAGTCCAGTCACTAAGACCCTTTCTGTGCTGGAGGAGAATGATTGGGATAGTTTGTGCCCCCCATTCCTCTCTGCACATACCCCTTTCCTGTTGCTTCGTGAGGAAAGCAGATGTTGAGGAGGCAATGAACCAGGCTTTCCCTTTTCCCCCGCCAGCAGCGTTGACACTCCCCAGGAGAAGAGGCCCCTAGACCGGTTACAAGCCCCAGAACTGGCCAACGTGGCAGGTGGGTTCAGGGTGGGGAACTCTGCCTTTGATTAGTTTATGCAGCAAATGTTTGTAGAGCCCGCTCTGCACCAAGTGTGTGTAGGTGTTGGGGATATGGAAATCTGATCGTCGTCCTTGAGGTTCTCAGAGTCCAGGGGGCAGATGTGTAAACAGATGAGCATGTTGAGTATCAGAGGTTGTGTGTCAAAGAAACCCGTTTGGTTTATAGTGGGGTCTGAAGAGGGGCTGTCAGAACTGGATTATATAGAAAGTAACCCTCAAATCGGAGGCTTGAGAAAATCACTGATACCAGGGGCGTTTGAGGTTGTTGGAACAGCTTACGTGAACTGAAGAAACAGCCAGCCTGGTATCGGTGTGTTTTTGAGAAATGGTGAGTGGTTCGTTTTGGCTGGAGTGTAGTGCTGATCAGGGTGGTGGGCAGAGCTCACAAGAGAGAAAGCTGGAGTGTTGAGGAGGCCAGGTTATGGGAACTTGGCCATGTTAAGCTGGTTGGACTTTATATTGTATGTTGAAGAAGTAATTGAAAAAACCTTACCAATTTGATTTTAGAGTGCTTCCTCCAGTGGGAATGTAGAAGAGAGGTGGACGGGTGTGATGCCCGAGGTAGGAGATTATTAGATGATTACATGAGTTCAGGGAAGATGCAGCCCGGAAGTCAGTCAGTGCCGGGAGCAGGGGGTTAGTCTTAAGAATGAAGAGGTAGAAAAGACAGGACCTGGCCACCAGCAATGAGAGATTCAGGAAGACTCTAGCCAGTTGGGTTTCTGTTGCTGGTCTCCAAGGTGGGGAGCTCATGAGACGGAGCATTTGTAACAGTGGGACAAGTTGGGCTGCTGATCAGTGTTAGTACACTTTGTGAAATGAAGTGGGGGTCTCTGGAGCCTGTATACACAGTGTTCAGAAGTGTAGAATCGGATCTCATCCTGCTATCTCCATCCTCCCTCCCCTCACAGGGCTCACCCCTCCAGCTACCCCTCCCCATCAGTTATGGAAGCCCCTGGCTGCTGTCTCTCTGCTGGCCAAAGCCAAATCTCCTAAGTCCACCGCCCAGGAGGGAACCCTGAAGCCTGAAGGAGTTACGGAGGCCAAACATCCAGCTGCAGCCCGCCTCCACGAAGGGGTCCATGGCCCTAGTCCAGTCCATGTGGGCTCTGGGGACCATGACTATTGTGTTCGGAGCAGGACCCCCCCAAAAAAGACGCCTGCCCTAGTCATTCCAGAGGTGGGCTCCCGATGGAACGTCAAACGCCATCAGGATATCACCATCAAGCCCGTCTTGTCCCTGGGCCCAGCCACCTCTGTGCCTCCAGGCACAGCTGCCTCCCAGAAGCCACTTGATCACAGGACTAGCAAAGAGCAGGCAGATCCTCAAACTCCTTGCCTTGCCCCGTCTGCCTTGCTGTCCCCTGAGGCCTCACCCTGCCGGAATGACACGAACACTAGGACTCTCCCTGACCCCTCAGCCAAGCAGCAGTCACTGCGCTATTATCGAAAAGCCTGCAGGTCAGCCAGCCCCTCAAGCCGGGGCTGGCAAGGCCGCCGTGGCCGCAGCAGCCGTTCTGTCAGCTCTGGGTCCACGCGGACCAGCGAAGCATCTTCCTCCTCATCCTCATCGTCGTCTTCCTCATCCCGGTCCCGGTCCCGGTCCCGGTCCCTCTCCCCCCCACACAAGAGGTGGCGAAGGTGAGCTCTGATGGCCTGTTAGGTTCTCTCTCCGCTTTGGAAGTTCTCTCCTCTAGCTTACTCTGAAAGCTTTTGCACATTGAGTTTGATGAACTTTCAGGCACTAAGGCTTTTCTCTTTCTGTCTTTGGCTTTTGTCTTCTTCCCTTTTCCTGGATTTGAAGGAGGCAAGCTGTGAAAAGATAGCTTCTGTCCCCTGTTGGAGATTGGGATATCTCTGAGATCTCCTGCTTCCTAGAGACCTGCCTTGGGAGAGACCGTTAGGGTTTGGTTTTGACCATGTTGATTGCTTTGCACTGTATCAGTCCTTATTTCTTGTATTTTTCTGGTAGATGTGGGATGGTGGGCTAGTGGGTTGTTAATAGCAAACAATCCTTCCTTTAATCATCTGTTGAGGAAAGAGTCTGGTGTCCTTTGGGTGTCACTGTGGCCTCATCTACTTTTTAGGAGTATCTTTTTCTCTATAATAGACCCAAATTTTTCCACTTCATCAGTGAAGAATTCTTGGTTTTTGATGGTGAAGCTTATCTTCAGGTACGTCGTCTACTACAGGTCTAGCACAGTCACCTCCCCTTAATGCCATAATCATAGTACTCCTGTGAGACATGAGGGGAGCAGGATTCCAGAGACACGGGCCTGCCTGCCCTCCCACCTCTCCCTTAGCCCCCCACCCCCCGGCTAGTTGTAATACCTGGGGCCCAGCCCTTTATCTCTGAGTCTCTGTTATTTTTATTCTTTCTGACTTGTTAGATATTCTTCTATTTTTAATTGCATAATTGACAATAAATAAGATCAGTGCCCAGATACTCTAGAACATGTAAAGTTCACAAGGTTCTCAGTTTGCTCTTCTTCTGCACCTCCTCTGCTTTTCTCTGCCTTTGGTCCTGAGCTTCCTGACAGGGAGGCAGGGCTGGGGCCAAGGTGAGGTAAGTGGATGATACCTGCACTCCTCCTATCATTTCTGTGTGATCTTTTGTTCTCTAGGTCCAGTTGCAGTTCCTCTGGACGTTCCCGAAGATGCTCTTCCTCTTCCTCCTCATCATCTTCCTCCTCGTCTTCCTCATCCTCATCATCTAGTTCCCGAAGCCGGTCCCGCTCTCCATCTCCTCGCCGGAGAAGTGACAGGAGGCGGCGGTGAGCATGTTTTCAGGGATTTGGTGCATCTGGGGTGCAAGAGCCTAAGAGTTCTGAGACTTGAGCTGTCTAATGTCTGGGGGGCTGACAGCACCTGTTTTCTCTTGGCAGGTACAGTTCTTATCGTTCACACGACCATTACCAAAGGCAGAGAGTTCTGCAGAAGGAGCGTGCAATAGTGAGTAGAGGAACAGGTCCTAGGAGGAGAGGGCTTGTCCCTGAGCCATGACATGAGCTCACAGAGCCATCTGCAGCTATGGCCTTGGCTCATGGTGTGTCAATTTTCCTTGACCCAACATAGGAAGAAAGAAGAGTGGTCTTCATTGGGAAGATACCTGGCCGCATGACTCGGTCAGAGCTGAAACAGAGGTTCTCTGTTTTTGGGGAGATTGAGGAGTGCACCATCCACTTCCGTGTCCAAGGGTGAGGTTGGGCCCTAAGGTCAGGATGTCCTTCCTGTCCCATTAACTGTCTCAATGCTTTGTCTTTCCTGATTGCTCTGGTGTGCTGGGCAGCGTAGGACACCTTCATCTCTACAGTCAGAGGGTTGGCCATTTGGGGAATGAGAAGAACCTCTCCAGTCCCTGTACCCTGGGGAGCTGTCTCTTCTCCATGGCATGTGCCCAAATAGCCATCTCAGCCTCTTTCTCACCCTCCCCTCCAGTGACAACTATGGCTTCGTCACTTATCGCTATGCCGAGGAGGCATTTGCAGCCATTGAGAGTGGCCACAAGCTGAGGCAGGCGGATGAACAGCCCTTTGATCTCTGCTTTGGGGGCCGCAGGCAGTTCTGCAAGAGAAGCTATTCTGATCTTGGTGAGTGGAGGGAGGCCCTGAGCTTTTGGTCTACTCCCTCTCCTCCCTGAAAGAGTCCCCATCCTTTTGAGAGAGGGGTTAATAAGGCAGACTTGTCTTCCTCTGACACGTGAAGGGCTTAAAGGGTGGGGTGAGAGGAGAAATGGGGGCTCTCCTGCCTTTTGACTTAAAATTTAGGAGATTTTAGCTCCATCCATTATAGATATGAGAGGTAGCTGGCCATTTGAGGACCCTGTGGTTGGGAGGTGTACTCAAAGAGACCTTGATGTTTGTCTCTCTACCTTTGTAGACTCCAACCGAGAAGACTTTGACCCTGCTCCTGTAAAGAGCAAATTTGATTCTCTTGACTTTGACACATTGTTGAAACAGGCCCAGAAGAACCTCAGGAGGTAACCCTGGGCCCTTGTCCCCCATCCCCTTTTCTTTGGAGGTGCCCAACCTCCTCCATTCCCCTCCCCCAGTCTAGGGGAGAGAGCTGCTAGCGAGGAGATGACTGTTTTATAAAGAAATGGAAAAAAGTGAAATAAAAATTAATACATCAGATTTTAAGTGGTATTTGTTTTTTATAATAGGCTTTGAAACACATTAACTTGCATTCCTATGTAAGATGGATGGGGTTGAGGGGTTCCCCCAGTGTTTGGAAAATATAAATCACTATGCAGACTAATAAACATGAACTAGAGAGAACTGCCAAGTGCTGTTGTGCTTTTTTCTATGGTGCTGGTGCCAGAGAAGTTAGTTTTCCTCTCTGAACCCAACAGGGACATTCCTACTTTCATTTGATTCCTAGGACCCTTCTTCGGTTAGGTGCAGAATCCTATTGGACTTGAAACTGCTCTTCAAGAGTCTTGTCAGTGAAATCAGTCATCTAGGGCAGTGCTTCTCAGACTTTGAAAGGGTAGCTAAATCTGGAGATTTTTTTAAAATGAGGATTCTGAATTATGGGGTGGGCCTTGAGATTCTGCATTTCCAACAAGCGTGGTGCTATTAGTCCAGGAAGGAATTTGAATATCAGGGACCCAGAGGAAGTTCACACCTGTTGTAAATGTTTTTGAAACTGAGGCTTGTGTGTACCATAGCTTGAGCACAATGCTTGGCATTCAGCAGGTGCTCAGATGTTTAAAGAATGCATGCAGGTGAATAGACTTTTGGTAAAGAGGGACATGTAGGAATTATACCAAGGACAGGGGAATGCCTATTTTGAGAAAGGCAAAGAAGTGGGTCCCTCCCCAAGGGGCATGAAGGAGAAATAGTCTAGGGGTAGTAGATAGGATTGTAGGGATTGCTATCTGCTAATGTGAACTGAAATATGGAGAACTTGAAATTAACTTGATAGGCCTGGCCTGGGCATTGATTGATAAATTTGAGTACTCATGACAAAGAGAGGCAGTTGAGGGGTTTTCTAGTTCTTCCACAGGGAGGATTCATAGTGTGGACTACCCAGGAGGTAGAAGGGTTATTTTCAGGATTATCTGTTTGAAGAGATTGCTGCTGTCGGGTTTATTGCACATTCCCTTTTCCCTTCATGAAGCTGTGTAAATAAGGGAGGGAAGAGTTGTTTCATGGGCAAGTCAAGATTGAGGTGGGGACAGTTTTGAAGATCAACACCTCACCACTACCACAGATAATCTGAAGGGCCCTCGGTAATGGAGTTGGGAGTGCAGAGGCTGGGGTGGTATTTTGAGAAAGGGCCTTCCAGGGTGTTGAAAGTCAAGATGGAGAAGAGTGGGAATCCACTGGCAGCGCGAATAGGGGACGGTGGGTGGGATATGTGACCAAGTTTAGAAAATTCAAGGTCAGCTCAGGCCCGCCGACCCACGCCTTACTCTCCTATCCGAATGCCAGGGCCGCGGGTAACCGCTGCACTGAGAAAAGTGGCTCCAGCAGGAAGGCAAGACGCGGGAAGTCCGAAGCTTTCCCGCCGCCACCAAGGGCGTGACCTCTGACGTCAGGGCTCCGCCTTCACAAAGCAGAACGGTGGGCTCCGCCCTTCCAAGATGGCGATACTCGTGGGACCGGAAAGCGTTCCTGGATTTCGCCCTTACCCTGTCTCCGAGAGTGCGCCCGCCCCTTCCGGCGTGCTCCGCGCGGCGCGAGGACGTTGCACGGGTCCGTCCGTAGCCCGCCTCTTCCGGTTTCTTGAGTCCTGTGCGTCCGCGACGGTAGTGACGCGTATTATCGGGAGGATGGCGGACGCCGGCTTACGCCGCGTGGTTCCCAGCGACCTGTATCCCCTCGTGCTCGGCTTTCTGCGAGATAACCAGCTCTCGAGCGTGGCCAATAAATTCGTCAAGGCAACAGGCGCTGTGAGTCCGGGGCTTGGATCATGGGCTGGGGTGGGATCACCACAGGGCTGCGGACACTGACATGCTTAGGTCTGCAGGTAGGGAGGTCTGCGGGGTCCGCCAGACTAATGACTGCCAGGTCTTTGTGCCGAGCTCTCGGCGGTTGGCGGAAGCCTGGAGTCTTGGCATCACTTTATGAGGTCTGACTACTTAGCGCCGAGTCTTGCTTTTTTCTGGTGAGAGGTGAGGCGGTGGCAGCGTGGGATCCTCGTGGCCTAGGTCACGTGGCTAGTAGAGTGCGACCGGGCGGGAGCGCCTTGTCCCACCGGAGGCATTAGAGGCTCCTGGTACCTTCAATTGGGCTTTTATGTTGGCTAGTGCCAAGCGCGACTTGAATTTTAACTTTGAAACGGATTTATCCAGGACTCAAGTAGAATTGCTTTCGAAATAATGAAAGCTGAAAAAAAGTGAAAGTGTTAGTCGCTGAGTCGTTTCCGACTCTCTGCAGTCCATGGAGAAGCCCGCCAGGCTCCTCTGTCCTTGGAATTCTCCAGGAAAGAATACTGGAGTGGGTAGCCATTCCCTTCTACGGGGGGTCTTCCTGACCCAGAGCTCTAATCGGGTCTCACGCATGCGGACAGATTTTTTACCGTCTGAACCACGGGGAGGCCGTTAATGATAGCTGGGATTTTTGTTACTAAAGAAGATAATGAACGGGAGTAGAAGCAGGGTTGAGCATCATAACTACCAAGCGGTTGTAGAATCTTTGACTTCCGGCATCAGACAAGTCTAGCTTTGGGAACAGTCTCTGCCACTTTAAAAATGTATGATCCAGGCAGCTTGCTTAATCTCTGAATCTGTTTCTGCTTCTATAGGATTTTTGTGAGTTTTAATAACATGGTGTATGCAAAGTGGCAATACCAGTGCCTGGTGCTCAGAAAGCATCAATGAATGGAAGTTATCATCTTGGTTATGGTACCTTAGGATGTTCTAAAAACAAGTAAAAGGAAGATGACCAGGAATGTGAAAGGTTTGGAATCTCCATCTCAAGGAGAGTAGACAAGACTGCACAAGAAAACACCTTGAAGATAGAGTGGAGTGATGTGGTAGTCCTTGAAAGTGAAAGTGTTAGTTGCCCAGTGGTGTATGACTCTTTGGAAGTCCATGGACTTTAGCCAGCCAGGCTCCTCTGTCCATGGGATTCTCCAAGCAAGAATACTGGAGTGGGTTGCCATTCCCTTCTCCAGGGGATCTTTCTGACCCAGGGATCAAACCTGATTCTCCTGCATTGCAGGCATATTCTTCACCATCTGAGCCACCAGGGAAGCTCATATGGTAGTCTTTAGTGGTCTTAGTCTTTGACTAAGAAGATAGGCTTGTTCTTTGTGATAGAATCAGGTTACACAAATTATAAGTCAGATCAGCCTCAACGGGCTTCCTTAAGCTGAGACAGCCTGCCACATGTGATCTGATAGAGCTGTGTTCATATTGGAACTGTTTTGAATTGACTGTTAGAGGCTGCAGAGAGTATTTCCACATCCGGCTGGATGAAATTGGGCCTTTCAGAATCAGAAATCTTTTTTATGTGACAAAAGCTAATCTTTGTGGAGGGCATACTAAGGGCCAGATGCTAAGCTCCTTATGTGCATTATCTCATTCTTTCAACAACTTAGTGCTGTATAGTATTATCTATCTTACAGGGAAGAAAAACAGTATTAGAAAGATCAAGTGATTTACTCAGGGTCACACATTACTAACTGGCAGAAGTAAGTTTCACACCTCATCTAACTTTGAGCCTGTAGTCTTGTGTATACTGTAATGCCTTGCCATTTTTTTTGGACACCAACTCATAATTCATAAGCAGTGTAATTAACAGCTGAATGCAGTTCCTCACTGAATAATTAGCATAGATTTTTAGTAATCTTCTCTTGATGGTTGATTTCCAATGATTTGGAATTATAAACCAAGTTGCAGCAAACATCTTCCTGTGTAGGTGTTTGTTTCATGGGTAAGGATAAATTCCTGGATAGTACACTGCTAGAATTAAGGGGATGCACATTTTTAAAGGCTTTGATAAATAGGATTGACAGGCAGGGGAATAGATGATGCCAGAAACTAGAGGAATAACCCAAGTTTTTGTTACCAAAAATTGGGAAATACATAAACAGAATATTTTTCTCCTAATTGATGCAAGTAGGAGAAACCTTCAGAGATGTAACATTTGTATCAGATAGAGCAGACAAAATAAGTGACTTTTAATGAGAGAGTAACACAAAATTTGAACTCCCATAGAATAACCAGGATAAAACTTTCTTACCCTGCTTTCTCTCTCTTTTCTCTTATAGACCCAGCAGGATGCCAACGCTTCTTCCCTTTTGGATATCTATAGTTTCTGGCTCAAGTAAGTCTTCTCTTTGCTGGTGTGGCTCTTTTCTCCCCGCAAGTAGGCTGGGCTGTGTTCTTTGGTTTGAGAAGGTCCTGTTCCCCAGAAGTTAGCCTAATCTGCCTCAGCAGGTCCACCAAGGCCCCAAAGCGGAAGTTACAGGCAAATGGACCAGTGGCTAAGAAGAAGACTTCATCCAGTGACAGCAGTGAAGACAGCAGTGAGGAGGAAAAAACCCAGGGGCCTCCAGCTAAGAAAGCTGGTAAGGCCCAGCAGGGAGTTGTGGTTCCAGGAAGAAGATTTGTAGTCTTCCAGTACTAAATGGCTGATTCTTACTGGGACCCGTATTTTTGTTAAGCTGTACCTGCCAAGCAGGCCAGTCTGCTTCAGCATCCTGGAAAGGCTGCAGTCAAAGCATCAGAGAGCAGCAGCAGCAGCAGTGAAGAATCCAGTGATGATGAGGAGGAAGAAGACAAAAAGAAAAAGCCTGTTGAGGTTTGCAGCTTTGGGGAGGAAAGGAATTGCTTAAGGGATTGGAAAGAAGAAACCTAAAATCTTGGCTTTTAGCCTGGTGGTGGTGGTTATACAACAGCAGATTATTAGGAGGTCTTTCAGAGAGTTTGTAGACATATGAGGTTTGGAAAAGAATTTGTAAGGTAAAAGTTGAACCCTGAATCTAGAGGAAATTCAGCTCATTCTGCATCCCTGACAGTATTGGGTTTCTCTGGGACACTGTCAAGGATTCCAAGATGTTTTGTGGACAGGTGCAGGGAGCTCTAAACAGGGAATGGCAGGAACAAAGCTTAAAAAAGGGAGCACTTAGGGAGCTTGCTTTTGTACCTTAAGATGTCTTTTGGGTGCCCTAAAACTTACTGATTCTCCTGGCTTTTCTCACAGAAGGGAGTTAAGCCGCAGGCCAAGACAGTCAAAGCTCCTCCTAAGAAGGCCGAGAGCTCTGATTCCGATTCTGACTCAAGCTCAGAGGATGAGGCACCAAAGAACCAGAAGCCTAAGACAACACCTGTGGCAGTGAAAACTCAGGCTAAAGCCCCAGCCAAACCAGGTATTGTTTTTGTTCCCAAGAGGCTGGGCTGGGGACCAGGTTGCTCTGGGGACTGGTGTGAAAATTCCTCATTTACCACAGGGATGAAATGGCACTGGTTGTTGAACTAGAGGTATTGACTGGTGTCATTTTTTTTTTTAAGTTAGAGACTAGTAACTACAGAAATGGCTTCCCTGGTGGCTCAGACAGTAAAGAATCTGCCTGCAATGCAGGAGACCCAGGTCATGAAGATCCACTGGAGAAGGGAGTAGCTACCTACTCCAGTAGACTTGCCTGAAGAATCCCCATGGATAGAGGAACCTGGCGGGCTGGGGTTGCAAAGAGTCAGACATGTCTGAGCAGCAACTAACACTTTCACTTTTTTCAACTATAGAAATAGTGGACAGTGAGGGAAAACATGCTTAGGAGACTTCAGAGGGTATATTCAAATGTTTTGCATCATAAAATTTTTTGGAAGACAGGTTTATTTCTGAACTTGGGCAGGAAACTTATCCTTTGATAATGCAGTAAACCACAGCCTTCTCCTTTATGCTTGCTTCAAAGGCAAGAGAATTGACGGACTCCTAAGTTCCAAGCTAATAGGAGGAGGCTTTTATAGCCCTTTAATATCTTGATACTCCTTTCTTTTGATGTTCATTAGTTCATGTCTTTTTTTTTTTTTTTTTAAGAAATATTTATTTATTTGGCTGTACCAGATCTTAGTTGGCACATGTGGGATCTAGTTCCCTGACCAGGGATCGAACCCCCAGCTCCCTACATTGGGAGCATGGAGTCTTAGCCGCTGGACCACCAGGGAAGTCCCAGTTCATGTCTGTTTAAAAAATATTTTTATCTGTTTATTTTTGGGTGTGCTAGGTCTTTGTTGCTTTGTTGCTTTCTGTAGTTGAGGTGAATGGAGGCTGCTCCCTTGTTGTGGTGTACAGGCTTCTTCCTGTGGTGTCTTCTCTTGTTGCAGAGCACAGGCTGTAGAGTGTTGGAACTTCAGTTGTGTGGGCCCAGTAGTTGTGGCACCCAGGATTAGTTGTCCCAGGGCATATGGGATCTTCCCAGATCAGGGATTGAACCTGTGTCTCCTGCATTGGTAGGTGGGGTTTTTTTGTTGTTGTTTTTTACCACAGAGCCATGAGGGAAAGACTGGCAGGTGGATTCTTAACCACTGGACCACCAGGGAAGTCCAGCTCATGTCTGTTTTTAACGAGTATACAATTACTTGTCTTATAGTTTGTTGAAACAATAGATCAGACAACATTTGCCATAATAATGTATGTCAGAGTTGTTGGCTGTAAAAACTCGAGCCCAGCTATGATCTGAAGGGTATTCTCATCCACCTTTTGGTATTTCAGACAGCCAGCTAGCTTAGTCTTCTTTCTCTTACGCTTGTTCTTGGGACTTATTTAAGAATTCTTCTTTTCTTAGCACCATCATGAAGTCCCAACAGTAAGGTGAAATGTGGACTCCTTTTGAATTTTGTAGTCAAAGTATATCCATGTTCTGGTTGCTTGCCAGCAAAGATCAATCTTTACTAATCAGGAAGAATTCTTTTTTATCCTGGGTTTTAGCCCTTAATTTTCTCTTGTAATTGAGGGTTTGACCTCAAGAGTGAGTCATTCTCCTCAGGATCTTCATGAAAATCTGCATCTTGGCGGCAGTGCCACTGAAGATGGTGGGTCCGAAGACTGTCTTTACACACACGTTATTTCTATTTTCTTAGGTACATCAGCTCGGCCAGCACCTAAAGTCGCCAACGGCAAAGCACCTAGCAGCAGCAGCAGCAGCAGCAGCAGTGATGATGACTCAGGGGAGGAAAAGGCAATAGCCATCTCTAAGAAGGTATAGGCCTTAATTTCTATCAGGGAAGAGGGGGCAAGGGGGTGGAAGTCCTCCATTTCTTGGCAGGATTGGTTGGGTCAACATTTTCCTGTGGTAATTGATTTTCTCTGTGTGATGCAGACCATACCTAAAAAGCAAGTTGTGGCTAAGGCCCCAGTGAAAGCAGCTGCCGCACCTGCCCAAAAGAGTTCCAGCAGTGAGGACTCCTCCAGTGATGAGGAGGAAGAGGAGCAGAAGAAAAAGCCCATGAAGAAAAAACCAGGTGACTGGACACGGGGAGTCAAGCTACCACTGACCAGGGCCCAAAGGCAGGAGAACCTCTGCAGTCACCACGTGGACCTTGGCCTGACAGCTGGCCTGTCCCAAAGAAAGGAGAAAGCCAAAGGTTGCCTTTTGTAACTCAAAAATGACATGCCATCATCCCTGCCCTAGTCTGTTAGGAATGAGTCACTAATCCTAGCTCACCCTCAAGGGAAAGGGAATTAAGCTTCATTTCTAGAAGGAAGTGGTATCAAAAGATGTGTGTACATATTTTATCACACTATCCCCCCTTTTTTTTTCCCACACTATCCCTTTTAAACAGGTCCCTATAGCTCAGTCCCCCCGCCTTCTGTTCCCCGACCCAAGAAGTCCCTGGGAACTCAGTCCCCCAAGAAAGCTGCAGAGAAGCAGCAGACTGTGGAGAGCAGTGAGGAGAGCAGCGACGAGTCTGGTGAGTCATCTCCCATGGTGAGTGGGTCTGGGAGTGTGTGAGGAGTAGGGAAGGAAATGCTTCTATTCCCTTTTGCTTTTCTCTGAAGCACCACAGGGCTAATGCTCTCTGCGGGTCTTTGCATCCTTGTTGTTTTTGGCTGTGTCACATGTCTTGCGGGGGTCTCAGTTCCCTGACCAGAGATTGAACCCCAGCCACAGCAGTGAAAGCCCAGAGTCCTAACCAGTAGGCCACCAGGGAACTCCCTACACTTCTTTTTCTTGCCTCTGGTGGGACTCTAGACCCAGCCTAATGCCATTGCTTCTCTCCAGATTCAAGTTCTGAGGAAGAAAAGAAACCTCCAGCTAAGGCAGTCATCACCAAGGCAGCTACTAAAGCAGCTCCAGCAAAGAAGGCAGCAGAGAGCTCTTCAGACAGCTCAGGTAAGGAAGGCGTAGTGTAGGAGGCCCTCAGGGCGATGGTAGCTCCGAGGGCACTCTTTAGCCTGATTCGGGACCTATTCCCTCTAACCTCCCTATGTAGACTCCGACAGTTCTGAGGATGAAGCTCCTGCCAAGCCAGCCGGTACCCCCAAGAATCCCTCAAGTAAACCAGCCGCCACTCCCAAGCAGCCTGCAGCTAAGTCAGCCGCCACTCCCAAGCAGGCCGCGGGCAGTGGCCAGAAGCCTCTAACCAGAAAGGCTGACAGCAGCTCCAGCGAGGAGGAGAGCAGTTCTAGTGACGAGGAAGAGACAAAGAAGACTGTAGCCACCCCTAAGTCCAAGGCGACAGTCAAAGCAGCCCTGTCTTTACCTGCCAAGCAGGCCTCTCAGGGTGCTGGGGGCAGCAGCTCAGATTCAGACAGCTCCAGCAGCGAGGAGAAGGAAGAGAAGACACCTAAACCCCCAACTAAAAAGCCACGGAAGGAGGTGGAAGCCGTAGCCCCTTCCAAACCAGCCTCCGTGAAGAAAGCAAAGGCCGAAAGCAGCAGCAGTTCTTCCTCTGATGACTCCAGTGAGGAGGAGGAGGAGGAGAAACCCAAGGGCAAGGGCACTCCAAGACCACAGGCCACCAAGACCAATGGCACCTCGGCACTGACTGCCCAGAATGGAAAAACAGACCGGGGCAGCAACGAGGAGGAGGAGGACAAGAAAAAGGCAGCAGTGGCGGTTGCTAAGCCAGGTCTGTATCCAAAAAACCTGCCTCCTGGGTTTGTCCCCTAAACCAGAACGGACTGTACTCTATAGAGGAGTGGATTAGGGAGCCAAAGCCCCTGACCAGCTTCCAGTTAGTTGGAGGCCCTCAGTGTGGGAGCCTGGGAGGAGCGGACAGGAAACTGGTTTCCTGAGTCTGGCTTTCTGTTCTGTAGGTTCAGAAAAGAAGAAGAAGAAGAAGAAGAATGAGGCTGCTAAGGAGGCAGAGACTCCTCCAGCAAAGAAGATAAAGCCTCAGACCCCCAACACATTTCCTAAAAGGAAGAAGGTAGGTTGTCTTGTTTTCCTCTCAGGAGCCAGCTTTTAGAGTGGACAAAAACTGCAGATCACTGGACAGCTCTTTGCCTGGCCTGGCGCACACACTCGCGTATGTAGCTCAGGAGGGCCTTTTTGCTCCATGACTGCTCCATCCTGAGTTTCCTACTCCGTTCTTCCCCAGGGAGAACGAAGGGCATCCTCCCCATTCCGAAGGATCAGGGAAGAGGAGATCGAGGTGGATGCTAGAGTGGCAGACAATTCCTTTGACGCCAAGGTCAGGAGAACGAGGGGTCTTCACCATCCTTGAGGGGGTGGGGTGTGGTGGGAGAGAGTACAGCGTTTGGTCCTGGTTGATAGGTTCTCTGGGTTTGAGTTCCCTGGAGCAAGAAGAAATGACAGGGCCGTGGGGTTGCCCTTCTGTGTGCTAACTACCTCTTTCTGCTCACCAGCGGGGTGCAGCCGGAGACTGGGGGGAGCGAGCCAATCAGGTTCTGAAGTTCACCAAAGGCAAATCCTTCCGGCATGAGAAAACCAAGAAGAAGCGGGGCAGCTACCGGGGAGGCTCCATCTCTGTCCAAGTCAACTCTGTTAAGTTTGACAGCGAGTGACCATGGGCTGTCTATGGCACAGCAAGGGTGATGATCTGAGCCCACTCACCGTCACAGTAGACCTGGGAATCCTAGGCTTTATCAAGGGAGGGTCTTGGTGAAGAGAGCAGTTTAGAATAGGTCTGAAGACTCTGCACTGTAACACCCTCTAAGGTCCTTTTTTGTGTTCGTGGTTTTGTACAGATTTGTTTTTTGAGTGTTGGGTAGCAAGGACAAAGAATGTTCATTTTTAAGAAAAATTGTAGTTGTCGTTCCCTCCATGTTCTGTGAAAGTCTTCATACTGAAAAACGTGTATATTTTCTATTAAATAATTTCTTATTGATTTTTGTTGTGGTTTTCAGAGGTGGGTTCCCACAGATTAATCTTAGCTATCCCAAGACTTGGTAAAGGTCACTAAGAATTTTTATAATTGGAGAATTCTGCCCATGTGAGTGCTTGTGTCCACTTTTCATCCTTCCTACCCCTCAGAGCCCTGATGAGGGGCAGTTAGCATTCACCATTGTTAATGTATATATCTTTTAAGCATGAATTATGTACCTCATTCATGGGGTATAGGACTGAAATCTTCAGCCAGCATGGACTTACCTACTTTGGAGGATAAAAGTCATTGTTTTGTTTCAGACAAAATTCTAATGTGTGAATACCCTAGGGTCTGGATATTTTGTTTTTTTGTATTTTTATTATCACATAATGTTTGCAATATATGTTTGTTAATTTAAAAGCATAAACTTTTTTTATTGTTCAAAGATAATTTTTGATTGGCTTCTGAGGACTATATCTTCTCAGTTTTTTTACATTTTAGAGCACAAAATTTAATCTGAAAAGCCCTTATCACTTGGTATTTCTGTCTTGGTAGCATGGTGACACAAAATAGTTTGATTAACTTCTTACATGTTTGGGAGTCACTGATCAAGAAAGTGAAGGAAGAAAATCTATAATGAAAAACCTCAGTCCTCAGTAGGAATTAGGTTACATTAGTCAGGTGAATTTATAGGTTATAGGTAACCTAAGTATACGCTAACGGAGAGGAGAAGGACCTTTACAAAGCATTTTATCTGGTATTACTTGAGTTAGAGGGGGGTTGGGAGAGCATTCTAACAGGGTTATTGTGTCTTGTAGTTGGTACATGGGAGCAACTCATATGCCCCCTTTAGAACCTGACTGTCAGTATCAGTGGAGGTAACAATAAAAAAACCTGTGAGTAGAGATACAGCTCTTGGGCCGTGCAGGCTGATTGTAGAGCTGTAGGAGCAAGTGAGGAGGAAAGTTGAGTTCTCCAGTCTCTCCAAGTTCTCTGGTCCTGGGGTGTCCCTGTGTTGGGAAAGTGTGTCCTAAGTTTATAGATGAGGTGTAAGTTAAGGTTAGCCTCCCCTTGTTTGGGTTCCAAGTAACCTGATAACCTGGTTTTCTGTGTAACTGCTGCTAGGAAGAAAGTATGCTGACATACATAAAAAGTCTGCATGGTGAAAGTTCTACATCTTACTAGAAAATAATAAACTGACTGGTTTATATGTGTTTTGGGAGTTTTACTAATTGAATGCAAAGCCCTCCTGTCTCCTACTCAAAACAGAACAACTTGGGTGCCAGTTAGAGGGCTAGGGTTCAGACCTGAGGAGGCTCACTGTGGACTATACCTTCCTGACTATACCTTGTATCATGGTATCTTATTCGGGCTATAAGTCCAGCCTTTGGGTGGTCTAAAACTGGTGGTTGGCAAAATGGGCCATAGACTGGATCCAGTTGACCAGAATGGCTTTTACATTTTTTAAAGGGCTCAAGAAAATGTGACAGACTATGTGATCACAAAGGATATAATGTTTCCTGTCATGTTTTACAGTTTGCTTAAGCCCTGGATAAATCACTAATTTCACAACACTGGCTGAAAGTCAGGACTATCTGGGTATCTTTTGAAAACACCGATGCCCTGGGACCCACCTGCTGACCAGTTGAATCAGATCCTAGTGCTCTCTGGTGGATTCTGGGAGTTGGGATTTTTTTTAAGCTCCCAGGCAGGTGATGCTGAAGAGATCTGAAAACCACTGATCTAAAGACTATTTGAAAAGAAATGAGTGGGTAATTTTTCTTCCTTTTATGCTTTCATTTTCAAATGTACTTACTAGATCTAATAGTATAAAGTAAAAATTTTAATTTCCATTTTACCCATGCTTTCTAGGACTTGTTTCTTTTCTCTTTCCAGAATTTCTCTGTGCATCCTCTCCCATTTCTCCTCACACATGGAGAAGCTCGCTATCTGTAGTGTCTCATAACTTTAGAGCTCATTTTTAACAGCTGCATGGTACCCCATTGTATGGAAATAGCGCAAATTGTTTTAACTAGTACCTTATTGGTAGCTGTTTGGGTTGTTTTTGTATTTTATTATTCTAAATAGTGCTGCAGTGGATATTTTACACATGAGACAATTGTTTGTGAGTATTTGTGTGGGTAGTTTTATAGGAAGTATTCCTAAGAGTGTTGGGTCAAAGGCTATGTACTTTTAGTTTGTTCATCACTACCCTCCAAAACCACTGTAACAACTTGTAGTTTGAACAACACTTAAAGTACCTTTTAGCTTGCCCTCTTGCCAACACTTAACCAAATTGACTTTTGCCACTTGGATAAATGACAATGCTCAGTTTTTAAAAATTATGATGGAAAAAAACCATTTAAATTGCCATCTTAATCAGTTTTAAGTGTATGATTCAGTAATGTTAAGTATATTGACATTATAGTACAACAGATTGCTGTAATTTTGACCAGATATTTCATGAGTGCAATCAGACTTTATTTGTCCTTTTGCACTTAGTATGATGTCCTCAGGTTTGCTCATGTTGAAGCATGTGGCAGTATATTGACACTGTAGTGCAACAGATGACTGCTATGATTTTGACTAGATAGTTCTTATGAGTGACATCAGAGTTTATATGTCCTTTTGCACTTAGCGTGATGTCATCAGGTTTACTCATGTTGTAGCATGTAGCAGGATCTTTTCCAAGGCTGCATTCCATCGTATGTACCACATATAATTTGTCCATTTCATTGTTTAGTTTCAGGGACCTGAATTCCCACCTGTTGCTCATGGGTTCTGGCAGAGTGGCTGAAATCCACATGTTCAGTGAGTCGCACATATGATAGCTCATGCTCCTCTGCAGTGTACTTCACATGGACACAAGGCAGAAGATTTTCCAACTTCTTTTTGTGCCTTTTATGTTTCACAGGTTATATCCTCAACTGTCACCCAACCCTGTTAGTGAAAGTGAAAGTCACTTAGTCATTGCAAACTCTTTGTGGCCCCATGGACTATATAGTCCATGGAATTCTCTAGGCCAGAATACTGAAGTGGGTAGCCTTTCCCTTCTCCAGGCAATCTTCCCAACCCAGGAATCGAACCCAGGTCTCCCACATTGCAGGCAGATTCTTTACCAGTTGAGCCACAAGGGAAGCCCAAGAATACTGGAGTGGGTAGCCTATACCTTCTCCAGGGGATCTTCCCAACCCAGGAATCAAATTTGGGGTCTCTTGCATTTCAGGCGGATTCTTTACCAACTGAGCTATCAAGTAAGCCCCAAACCCTGTTAAGTGAATATTAACTAGACGATGGTGTCTCAGCCTTATTATTTGAGGCCAGGTAATTCTTTATGGAGAGCTGTACTGTGTGTTGGAGCATGTGTAGCAGCATCCCTGGCCAGTAGAGAGAGAGAGAGGGAGGGATGCCAGTAGCATCCCCCAATTTGGACAACCAAAAATGGCTCCAGATATTGCCAGATACCTCTCGAGGCAAAATTTTGAGAACTGCTGGGGTTTATTATTTGTTTAGGGTTGATAAAAACTGCAGCTTAGTGGCACATGTGAGACAAGAGCTCAGATCTCTCTCAACGTTCATCTGTATTCAACACTTGAGTACCTCTTATGTACAGCCATAGAACTCCCTGAGAGCTCAGTGTCTAATAACGGAAGTCAGGGATGGGAACAGTTCTGTATACCGTGCTGAGTCCTTTCACCAAGGGCCAGCACAGTACCCCCAGGGGGACAAGCAAGAAAAGACTTGACCAACCTTGGTCCAGAATTCTGAGAGTAGCAGCAGTCAGGTGTGAAGAAAGCACATACCATGCAAGGAAGAGGAAGTGTTTCCAGTGGGAGAAGAGAGCCTTGAAGATGGATCAGTTGGAGGGTGTGTGGTAAGTAGGGCAAGATAATAATCTGACTGAGGATTCAATAGCAATGACTTTTTATACCCAAGTCAGGGATTAGTACTTTATTTTGTTCACATTATGTTAGGGGCTTGCCAGTCCAATGCAGTGCACCAGGCACTCAACACAGCTGCGTGCTAAGTCACTTCAGTCATTTCCGACTCTGCAACCCCATGGACTGTAACCTACCAGGCTCCTCTGTCCGTAGAATTTTCCAGGCAAGGATACTGGAGTGGGTTGCCATTTCCTACTCCAGGGGATCTGACCAACCCAAGGATTGAGCTTTGTCTCCTACATGACAGTCAGGTTCTTTACCACTAGCATCACCTGGAAAGCCCAACACGGATGCAGTGAAAGCCAAGTTCCTACCAACAACGGAGTTCCCACCCGCTGCACCATGCAGAGCTGTCTGCAGTTACTGAAGAGGCCAGTAGGTGGGGTGCTTGCACATTATAGGAATCTGGACTCTAGTTGAAGCTTCAGTTCAGTTCAGTTGCTCAGTCGTGTCCAACTCTGTGACCCCATGGACTGCAGCACACCAGGCTTTTCTGTCCTTCACCATCTCCTGGAGCTTGCTCAAACTCATGTCCGTTGAGTCAGTGATGCCATCCAACCATCTCATCCTCTGTCATCCCCTTCTCCTGCCTTCAATCTTTCCTAGCATCAGGGTCTATTCCAGTGAGTCAGTTCTTCACCTTAGGTGGCCAGAATATTATTGGAGCTTCAGCTTCAGCATCAGTTCCTTCTGATGAATGGTTAAGACTGATTTCTTTTAGGATTGACTGGTTTGATCTTGTAGTCCAAGGGACTCTCATGAGTCTTCTCCAACACAATTCTGTGGCTTACAGCCAATCAACTCATTGCTACCGGGCTTTTTAAAGGGTCCTGGGATGTTGGTACTAAAACATGAGATATGCAGAGGCCTAGGAGTCCTGCAGCCATAAAATTAAACGACGCTTGTTCCGTGGAAGAAAAGCTATGATCAACCTCAGTTCAGTTCAGTCGCTCAGTCATGTGACCCTCTGTGACCCCATGATTTGCAGCATGCCAGGCCTCCCTGTCCATCACAAACTCCCAGAGTTTACTCAAACTCATGCCCGTCGAGTCGGTGATGCCATCCAGCCATCTCATCCTCTGTCGTCCCCTTCTCCTCCTGCCCCCAATCCCTCCCAGCATCAGGGTCTTTTCCAATGAGTCAACTCTTCGCATGAGGTGGCCAAAGTATTGGAGTTTCAGCTTCAGCATCAGTCCTTCCAATGAACACCCAGGACTTATCTCCTTCAGGATGGACTGGTTGGATCTCCCTGCAGTCCAAGGGACTCTCAAGAGTCTTCTCCAACACCACGGTTCAAAAGCATTAATTTTTTGGTGCTCAGCTTTCTTCACAGTCCAACTCTCACATCCATACATGACCACTGGAAAAACCATAGCCTTGACCAGACGGACCTTTGCTGGCAAAGTAATGTCTCTGCTTTTTAACATGCTATCTAGGTTGGTCATAACTTTCCTTCCAAGGAGTAAGCGTCTTTTAATTTCATGGCTGCAGTCTCCATCTGCAGTGATTTTGGAGCCCCCAAAAATAAAGTCTGACACTGTTTCCACTCTCTCCCCATCTATTTCCCATGAGGTGTTGGGACCAGATGCCGTGATCTTAGTTTTCTGAATGTTGAGCTTTAAGCCAACTTTTTCACTCTCTTTCACTTTTTATCAAGAGGCTTTTTCATTCTTTACTTTCTGCCATAAGGGTGGTATTATCTTCATATCTGAGGTTATTGATATTTCTCCCGGTGATCTTACTTCCAGCTTGTGCTTCTTCCAGCCCAGTGTTTCTCATGATGTACTCTGCATATAAGTTAAATAAGCAGGGTGACAATATACAGCCTTGACGTACTCCTTTTCCTATTTGGAACCAACCTAGAGCATATTAAAAAGCAGAGACAAAGATCCATCTAGTCAAAGCTATGGTTTTTCCAGTAGTCATGTATGGATGTGAGAGTTGGACCATAAAGAAGGCTGAGCACTAAAGAATTGATGCTTTTGAACTGTGGTGTTGGAGAAGACTCAAGAGTCCCTTGGACTGCAAGGAGATCCAACCAGTCTATCCTAAAGGAAATCAGTCCTGAATATTCATTGGAAGGACTGATGCTGAAACAAGCTCCTGTACTTTGGCCACCTGATTTGAAGAACTAACTCATTGGAAAAGACCCTGATGCTGGGAAAGATTGAAGGCAGGAGGAGAAGGGGACAACAGAGGAAGAGATGGTTGGATGGGATCACCAACTTGATGAACATGAGTTTGAGTAAGCTCCAGGAGTTGGTGACAGAGAAGCCTGGTGTGCTGCAGTCCATGAGGTCGCAAACAGTCAGACACAACTGAGCAACTGAACTGAGGAGTCCTGGAAGGTGAGAACTGGACCCTGGCCCATATTTAGAATTCAAATGTGAGCTGCCAGATGGCCTGAGGGTTTCTGAAAAAAGTGAGAATGACAGGAAACCTTGAAAGATACACTGTCTTCTGGAATCTGCTGAAGTGGACTGGACGGGAGAACAGAACTGGATTTCATTCAGGGCAGTGGTTCCAGTCTATATATAGGATGTCCACAAAGTCTGGAAACAGATGATAGTATTTATTATCTTCCTATGGAAGAATTCCTGATTATATAATGTCTCTTGGCTGGTGTTTCTAGACTGCATGGACTATATGGATCTGTAGTGGTAAGGAAGCCTGACACTTTCTGATAGCCTCTCAGAGAGCCTGTATGTTCAGTGAAGAGGGATCTGTAGTGTCAAGGAGCATACAGGGTCTTTTTTTCCACTGAGATATAGTTGATATCCTGAGTCTTTAGAATCTCCAATCGCTTGCTTTGGGAATCCCTTCTGGTTGTAACAGAAAAATTATCTCTTTGTCCAGAGGGTTTTGAGAACTAAAGGTTGGCAGTTCAGAGGAGATTGGCATCAACTGCAGCTGCTGAGGTAGTGACCAGTCAGGCAGCCATGAAACTGAAGAAAAGACGAGGTCAGCAGGAGCTGAGCCCCATGATGATTAATTGGCTGCAATGTGGGCATTGGCCTGTGGGCAACAGGGTGACAGCAGCCAGCCAAGCAATAGCCAGCAGGCCAGCAATAGCAGTTGAAACAAAAGCTGATAGTGTGCAGAGCTGTTGGCAGCTGTTCTGACTTCAAATAATCACTCCACTCCTATCTCAGTTTAGAGATCTGGGTGTGATTATAAATGTGACCTATTACAGGATGGTGGGTGAAGTATATGTAAATATCAGTCTGATGAGGGGAATCTGCCAATCCCCTAATTGAAGGAACTCAAGTCACATTTTCATTATGCTGAACACTTAAACTATAACACTAGGACTTCCTTTCTTTCTTTTTTTTTTTTTTTTTTTGGTGGGGGGTGGGGAGTTGTGCTGCACTGGGCAGCATGCAGGATCTTAATTTATGGCCAGGGATCAAACCTGTGCCCCCTTCATTGGGAGTGTAGAGTCTTAACCACTGGACCACCATGCATCAATTCAGTTCAGTTGCTCAGTCATGTCCAATTGTTTGCAACCCCATGGACTGTAGCATGCCAGACTTCTCTGTCCATCACCAACTCCTGGAGCTCACTCAAACTCATGTTCATTTATGTGCAAGTTTTTGTGTGGACATAAGTTTTCTTTTTTGTGTGTGTGGACATAAGTTTTCAATTCATTTGGATAAATACCAAGGAGCATGAGTGCCCAACTGTATGATTAAGAGAAAGTTTAGTTTTGTAATAAACTGCCAAACTGTATTTATTCAGATTTGTCTTATGGCCTAGACTATAGTCTACCTTGGGGCTTCCCAGCTGGCGCTAGTAGTAAAGAACCTGCCTGCCAATGCAGGAGACTTAACCAATGTGTTTTCTGTCCCTGAGTTGGGCATGGCAACCCACTCCAGTATTCTTGCCTGGAGAATCCCATGGACAGAAGAGCCTGGCTGGCTTCAGTCCATGAGGTCACAAATAACAACTAAAGCAATTTAGCACAAATGTGAACATAGTTTTTCTTGGTAAAGATCCATGTGCACTTGAGAATAATGTGTTTGGAGTTTGGTGGTGGTCCATAAATATCACTGAAATCAAATTGGTGGGGCTTCCCTGGCTCAGTAGTAAAAAATCTGCCAATGCAGAAGACACAGGTTCCATCCCTGATCTGGAAAGATCCCACATACTGCAGAACAGTATGTTCTATAGTAAGCCTTTGTGCCACAACTATTGAGACTGTGCTGTAGAGCCCAGGAGTGAAAACTACTGAAGCCTGTGCACCCTATAGCCTGTGCTCTGCAACAAGAGAAGCCCAAGCACTGCAACTGGAGAGTAGCTGAAGGAGTCTTTTGGGCCTAGAAAAGAAAACAACAGTCTCAAAGGCCCCTTGCTGAATCATCTAACTTCGGAGAAAACAAAGCATAACTTTAGTTCCATCCTGATGCTCCAGGCCAGCTGCATCTATCTGGGACTTATCACCCCCTGTCCAAAAACCTACCACCCCCTACACCCGCCCAAAAGACTTATCACCCCCTGCCCAACTACAAGTGTCATCTCAACAAAAGAATACTCAAAATATCCCGCCTGATTGACGTTTCCTTTATCGCTTCCACAAACCTCCCTATAAGTATGAAGCCTCCCTGATCCCTTTCGGCGCTCAGCCTGGTCATTAGGCCGACTGTCGCCCCTCCTTGCCTGAATAAAGGTAACCTACTTCTGTTGAGGTCGTCTTTCCTTTTCTGCCTCGCCGGCACTGTACCTTACATTTTTGGTGCCGAAACCCGGGAGGGGGCGAGGCACTCGTCTCACTCTCTCTCACTCTCCCTCCCTCTCACTGTTTTCCCCTTTTCCCCGGAGTCTGGGAGCGCAAACATCCTCCGAGCTCACTTCTCTGCCAGGGCTCTTAAGTTCCCCTCGGGGACGCCTAGTGCCTTCGTGAGCGGTGCAAGCCTTGTGCTAAGGCTTTATTGATGCTTTGCGTACCCCCAGGCCTCGGCTTTACCCCCTTTTCTCTCTCTGACGACCTCCAGAACAGGGACCTCTTGCCATTCGACCGCTCCACATGCAACACTCCACTCCAGCCAGCCCCTAGATTAAGGTAAGATCCGATCCGGACGGAGTTCTAGAGGCGCCCTAGAATTCAGTCCTCTCCGGGTCCCAGGGACCCCCGGCCCAGGGCCACTCTGTGGGCGACGGTGGGGGACGCTCCACCTCGACACAGAGCTCTCTTCTCATAACTCCTATTGTGACTGCGGGTGACGACTCGAGTTCCCAATAGGAGCCTCTGCTTGCCTTTCAATTATGGGGTCTGGCCACTCTGTCCCAAAAGATTCCCCTCTGGCCTGTGTTCTCAAAAATCTCAAACCACTCTCACTCACTGAACTCAAAGCTAACCGCTTAAAGCAACTCTGTACACAGATTTGGCCTCAATATCAATTAGACAATCAAGACCGCTGGCCTGAGGTCGGCACTTTTGACTTTAACATTCTCCAAAATCTCACTGACTTCCTTAAACGGAATGGCAAGTGGTCGGAGATCCCCTATGCCCAAGCCTTTTGGGCTCTTCGGAGCAGGCCCTCCCTATGCCAGGCCTGCTCCACCCACGAAGTCCTTCTATGCACCTTGCCTCCCAAGCAAAAGGGCTCTTCTTCCTCAATTAACCGCAGACCGCAACCTTCTGCACCCCCAGAGTTCGACCCTGCGGACTAGCCCCCTCCCTACCCGCCACCCCGCCGCCCCTCTCCTCCCCCTTCATCCAACTCACCTACTGGCCCCAAAACCTCTCCTGACTCCCCCTCAGCCCCGCTACCCCATCTCCCCGACTCCCCCTCCCCCCTTCCTTCCCCCACTGCCACACGGTCACGTACCCAACACATGTTTCCCCTAAGAGAGGTCGCAGGACCAGAGGGCCCCACCCGAGTCCATGTGCCATTTTCATTGTCAGATATGAGCCAGATAGAAGAAAAGTTAGGATCATTTTCTGAAAATCCTACCAGATACAGAAAAGAATTCCTGAGACTCTCCCAGGCCTATAACCTCACATGGAGTGACGTATATTATATCCTAAATGCCACTCTCACCCCAGATGGAAAAGACCGTATCTGGCAAGCGGCAAAAGCCCATGCTGATCATTTACATAACCAAGACCGGGACAGCCCAGTTGCTGATGAGGCGGTGCCTCAGTTAGATCCCCACTGGACTTACCAGCCCGGTGACCCAGGTATCAGGAGACTCAATCATATGATCACCTGCATTCTAGAAGGAATGCAGAAAAATACTCATATCCATGTCAATTATGATAGAGTCAGGGAAGTCACCCAAGGGGCAGACGAAAATCCAGCCTTATTCTTGGCACGCCTCACAGAGGCAGTCCAAAAGTATACCAACCTAGATATCACTACCCCTGCTGGGTTACTGTACCTTCATGTTCAGTTCATCAGCCAATCTGCCCCTGACATCAGACGCAAGCTTCGCCAACTAGATAAGGGCCCTGAGACCCCCCAGAGAGACCTTCTAGAAGTAGCCTTCAAAGTGTTCAATAATAGAGAGGAGGAGGCTAAGAGAGAAAAAGAACGTGAGAGAAAAGCTAAATATGCCCTTTTGGCAGCAGCAATTAAAGAAAAAAATCAGCCTGGCCCAAGTCATCCCAGAACGGGTCTTAAGACTCCCCCCGGACCCTGCTTCCGATGCAACCAGTCAGGACACTGGGCAAAGGCATGCCCAAACCCACAGCCCCCGACAAAAGCATGCCCAACCTGTGGCCAATGGGGACACTGGAAGATGGACTATCCCCGGGAGTGCCCTCGCACCCCTGGGGAGGTCCCCATCTCCCAGACCTGGAGAGTGGAATGTCCACAAGGACGCCCTGGCGCATCTGAGGAGATCCCCACTTCTCCCCAAAACCCCAGCCCAACTCTACAAGAATTGTTCCAATGATGGGGCCCGGGTTCCAGCCCCCCGGCCCGTGTCTTGAACACGAGCTCGGAACTTAGGGTAGACGGGGTAGTGGCCGGAAAAAAGACCTCTTTTATAATAGACACTGGAACCACTTTCTCTCTCTTTACTTCCTACTCTGGCCCAACTCAAGACTCAGAAATCACAATCAAGGGGGTCTCTGGAGTTCCCCTAAGGCCAAAAATCAGCCCTCCATTACTCTGTCAATTTGGAAAATCAACCCTTATACACTCATTCCTTATAATGCCTCAGTGCCCAATGGCACTTCTAGGGAGAGATTTGTTATCCAAATTGGGGGTCTCTATTACCATACCCCCCCTCGATACAGTCTCTATATTCTGCATGCAAATGGCACCTGGACAGTCCCTATCCCTCACCCCTGACCTTCCCTTAGATCTACCTGCCTTAGACCCCCAAGTCTGGGACACTGATCACCCCTCAATAGCCAAACATCATCCCCCAGTCCACATTACCCTAAAAGACCCCTCGACTATAATCACCCAACAACAGTATTCTCTCACCCCAGAGGCCCACAAGGGACTTAAGCCTATCATAGACCGTCTTCTTCAGGCCTCTATCCTAATTCCTACCCATTCACCACACAACACCCCTATTCTGGCAGTAAGAAAGGGACCAAACTCTTGGAGACTGGTCCAGGACCTGAGAAAAATCAATGAGGCTATTATGCCAACATTCCCAGTAGTCCCTAACCCTTACACCCTTCTGTCTACCATACCCCCAACTGCAACCCACTTCACAGTATTAGATCTCAAAGATGCTTTTTTCACCATCCCCCTCCATCCCCTCTCCCAACCTCTTTTCGCCTTCACCTGGCAAGACCCCGAGACTCACGTTTCCCAACAGCTAACATGGACAGTTCTCCCCCAGGGGTTTAGAGACAGTCCCCACTTTTTTGGACAGGCTTTACAAAAGGACCTACAGACTCTCAACCTAGCCCCGAGTCATCTCCTCCAATACGTTGATGACCTCCTCCTTTGTAGCTCAACCCGAAAACTCTGCCTCCAACATACTGCCAGACTCCTTGGGGCCCTGGGATCCTGGGGTTATCGGGTATCCCAATCTAAGGCCCAAATAGTCCAGACAAAATTCACCTACCTAGGACTTTCCATATCCCATCAACAAAGAACTATTCCCCCAGGTAGAATCCAGGCCTTAATTAACTGTCCACTTCCAAAAACAAAAAGGGAACTCCTGTCTATCCTCGGCCTCCTAAATTTTTTCCGTATCTGGATCCCCAACTTCTCCCTCATTGCAAAGCCGCTCTATGAGGCAACTAAAGGATGTCTAGATGAGCCCCTCTTTAATCGTTCCTCGCTGGCCAATCCTCTTCACCAACTCACCCAGCGCCTCCTCCGAGTGCCAACTCTCCACCTGCCAGATCACACCAGACCATTCTTTCTCTTTGCACATTCCAACCAAGGACAGGCCCTGGGGCTTCTATGTCAGCGGGCTGGAGACACCTGGGCTCCCATAGCCTATCTATCAAAACAGCTGGACATGGTGACCAAGGGGTGGCCTCCCTGCATACAGGCCATGGCTGCTATCGCAGCCCTCGTACCCGAAGCAAATAAACTCTCTAGACATGCCCCTTTAACAGTCTGTTCTCCACACACCTTCCGAGACTTGCTGTCACATCGGGCTTTCCTCTCCCTTCCCCCTTCCAGGGTACAGGTCCTACATGCCTTTCTCCTCGACCCTCAGCTCTCATTCTCCCCCTGCTCTCCCTTAACCCCGCCAGCTTATTACCCATGTCCTCTACAACAGACTCCCTCTTACATAGCTGCAGCCTAACAGTAGATCTTACCCAAAACCCCTTCCAACATGTAACAGATCAGCCCATCCTAGACCCAGACACCCCACACTGGTTCGTTGATGGCAGCTCTCAAAAATCCCCACCGTTTGCAGCAGGATATGCCATCATCCAGGGGGACCTTCGTCACAATCATAAAACACAGACAATTGAAGCTTCACCGCTGCCACCTCACACCACCTCCCAACAGGCAGAACTGATAGCTCTCACCAGAGCTTTAACTCTGGCTAAAAATCTAAGGGTTAACATCCACACAGACTCCAAATATGCCTATAACATACTTCACTCAAACATCCTAATATGGAGAGAAAAAGGTTTCCTAACCCAAAAGGGATCCCCTATTATTAATTCAGACCTGATTCACAAACTTCTAGAGGCAGCACTCTTACCAAACAAAGCCGCTGTCCTCCACTGTAGGGGACATCAAAAGGGAAGTCTCATATCAGCCTACAACAATGCTGCAGACCAGAAGGCAAAGGAGACAGCACTGTCCCATCCTTCCCTCCAGTCCCCTGTCATCTTATCTTTGACTCCACCCGACCCTCCCACCACCAGAGAAATCCTCTCTTATCTACACTCACTTTTTCATCCCTCATCCAAGACACTCCAGCAGTTCCTCCGTAACCACTTCCCCATATCCACTGCTGACCAACAATATTTAGATAACCTTACCCGCTCCTGTCAAACATGTCAACGTACTAACCCCAATTCCGACCTTAAACCGACATCCTTTCCAACCCATCAAATGCGAGGCAGCCTCCCAGCACAGGATTGGCAGATAGAATTTACTCATATGCCCCGGGTCCGGAGAGTCAGATACCTACTAGTCCTTGTAGACACCTTTTCGGGATGGGTAGAAGCATTTCCCACTACAAACAAAAGAGCCCACACAGTGGCCCAAATCCTCCTCACAGAAATTATCCCCAGGTTTGGGCTGCCTTCATCCCTACAGTCTGATAATGGCCCAGAATTTACATCCAAGGTCACCCAACAACTTGTCCAATTCTTACAGATACCCTGGAAATTTCACATTCCATACCGTCCCCAGTCCTCAGGAAAGGTAGAAAGAATGAATAGAATAATCAAAGAAACCCTTACCAAATTAACCCTCGAGGTACATCTGGATTGGACTAAACTTTTACCAATTGTTCTCCTCAGAATACGGGCTTTGCCCCAAAAGCCCCTGGGGCTGAGCCCCTTTGAGGTGATGTATGAAAGGCCCATGCTCCCTCCTGGACTCCCCCCTGAACCTCCTCCCATACCAAGCTTCCTACACTCCCCTCTGCTGGCACAACTCTGCAATGCCCTCTGGAGATACGTCAACCACAATCTGCCTGCCCCTGACCCCCAAGCCTCCCTGCCCCCTTTACAAATTGGGGACATGGTCTATCTGTCTGATAATGCCCAGGGTGACCTAACCCCAAAGTGGCAGGGACCATTCAAAGTCATCCTCCTTACCCCAACTGCAGCTAAACTCGAGAAGGTCACCTCCTGGGTACACCTCTCTCGTCTAAAATGGGTCACCTCTAATCCTGCGCTGCCCTCCTTAAATGACACCAATCAGGTCTCCCTCACAGGACCCACCTCCTTAAAATTCACCCGGCGACAACCCCTGTCAACCATCGGAGAGGACACTGAATGACCTGGACTCTCTTCAACCTACAACTGTTCCTGACCCAACTACTACAAGACCTCTGGATCAGCACCCCAACAGAAACCTCCTTCAAAGACCTGACTACACTGCTGTCTCAACTGTGGCTCCAGGAACCTTCTACAACCTGACTCCAGACGAAACTGATTTCTTTACTCTCATTCTCTACATCATTCTACATCCTAATGAGCACTGTTCCTCCTCAGATTCAAACAACCACCAACTTGGGGCCTTCTGCCCCTCACCCTGACTGGCCTCTCCCTGTCTCTCTAACCATAACTGCACTCCTAATCTTAATCCTTGCTATAGGCCTAGTAACCGTCTCCCCTCAGGACTGGCCGCCTATCCTTCGTCGTTCCGTGGGCATCGCCTACGTTGCTGGCTGTGTTCTGCTCCTGGGGCGCTATTTCCTCTGCACTGCCTAAATCACAGCCCATGGCTCCTCTGTTCCTCATCCTTGCTGCGCTCCCCAGCCTTCTGGCCACTCCCTGCCCCTGCTCAGACATTTATTCCTACGTACATTCCTCATGTTATAATACAGCTCCAAAACCATGCACCATGAACCTCGGGGGTGGGAAGTCCAAATCCCTACTCACTGTCAAAGTACAAAAGAGAGGGAGTTTCGTGAGTACCTGCCATGAGCCAAATGGAAGAAACATATGTTTTTATCCCATTACTCTTTGGGGGTACTCAGACGGGGGCGGGGTACTAGATCAAAATCGGGAAAAGAAACAAGAATAAGTTATAAAGAACATAATTTCCCGGTTACAGGCGACCCCTGAGCCTTACAAACGCCTAGACCTCCTTTCCCAATTACCGCCTCTCCTAAAACCTCCCTCTGGCAACCAACACCTTACCCGCCTTCTCAACTCTTCCTTCCAATTCTTCCAGTACACACAACACACATCCCAGTGCTGGATATGCATGTCACTGTCTCCCTCACCACACATAGCAATTCCCTTACCCTCAACCTGGCTGTCACAGGGCAACTATACCTCCCCTTCCCAACAGAAAACTACACCACTCATTGGGCCAGTCTCTGACAATGTCCTACTCTCAGCCTCTTCAAACCTAACCTGTATTAACTACTCTAGTCCCAACTACACTGGTCTTACAAACTCGGCTCCCTCCTTCTGTTCCACTTGGGTTCTCTGGAACAGCACAAATAATTGCACCAATCCAGGAATCTTCATTCTCTGTGGGACCTATGCATATTCATGCCTCCCCTTAGACCCCCCTGGACCCTGCATCTTCCTGACCCCAGGCCTAACATTCCTCAAAGAGGAAGAGATAGAACAAATAGTTTACCCCCAAGGGGAACTTTCCCACAGAAAAAGACGAGCTGTCATAGACCCCCTCCTGATTGAGACTGGCATAGCAGCAGCCCTAGGCACCGGGATTGGAGGCATCTCGACCTCTGCCCATTTCTATTACAAGCTGTCCCAAGAACTTAATGAAGACATGGAGCAGGTAGTAGAGTCCTTCGTTTCAATCCAAAAACAAATTAACTCATTAGCTTCTGTGGCCCTACAAAATAGGCGAGCCCTGGACCTTCTCACCGCAGAAAAGGGAGGGACCTGCCTTTTCCTAGGAGAAGACTGCTGCTATTTTGTTAATGAAACGGGCATAGTCCAGGGCCGAGTCAAAGAACTTAGAGACAGAATTGAACACTGCAGAAAAGAGTTACAAAACCTTTACATTCCCCAAAACCTGTTCCAACAGATACTCCCTTGGTTGCTCCCTTTCCTGGGACCATTGGTACTTATCATTCTATTCCTCTTATTTGGACCCTGTCTCTTTAATCTCTTTCAAAGGTTTCTCCAAGAACGGATTCGGGCCATCTCTCGAGATCAGGTCAAGACCATTCTTCTTCTCGAGAGCCTCACCTCAAGCTCAGAAAAAGGAGACTGTGGGCCCTAGGACGATCCTCCATTCCAGACCCAAGACCATCACCCCTATCCAGCAGGAAGTAGCCAGAGAGACACGGCGCCCTTTTCCCCTTTTTTTATGATTTCAGGGTCTGGAATGAAGGAGTCTTTTGGGCCTAGAAAAGAAAACAACAGTCTCAAAGGCCCCTTGCTGAATCATCTAACTTCGGAGAAAACAAAGCATAACTTTAGTTCCATCCTGATGCTCCAGGCCAGCTGCATCTATCTGGGACTTATCACCCCCTGTCCAAAAACCTACCACCCCCTACACCCGCCCAAAAGACTTATCACCCCCTGCCCAACTACAAGTGTCATCTCAACAAAAGAATACTCAAAATATCCCGCCTGATTGACGTTTCCTTTATCGCTTCCACAAACCTCCCTATAAGTATGAAGCCTCCCTGATCCCTTTCGGCGCTCAGCCTGGTCATTAGGCCGACTGTCGCCCCTCCTTGCCTGAATGAAGGTAACCTACTTCTGTTGAGGTCGTCTTTCCTTTTCTGCCTCTCTACTGTACCTTACAGTAGCCCCTGCTTGCCACAACTAGAAGAAAGCCTGTGCATCAGTGAAGACCCAGCACAGCTGAAGAGAAATAAATAAAAATTTAAAAATTTAAAAAATCAAATTGGTTGATAGTGTTCTTCAAATCTATATTATTACTGATTTTCTGTCTAGCTTTACTATCAGTTACTTAGGGAAAAGTACTAAAATCTCCAACTATAATTGCAGATATGTCTCTTATTTTTAATATAGCCATTCTGGCTTTCATTTGGTTCTTATTTGTATAATATACATTCTCCCATCTTTTTACTTTTAACCACATGTTTCTTTATATTTAAGTGAGTTTCTATAGACAAGAAACTCTATAGTTTTGTTTTTGTTTTTTTAATCCAATCTGACCTTCCTTGCCTTTTGATTGGGGTGTTTACTACATTTACAGTTAATGTAATTATCAATATGATTGAGTTTGAAGCTGCCATCTTTCAGTTACTTCTTATTTGCCCAATCTTCTCTTTGTTCTTTTTTTCTTGTCTCCCTGATTTCTTTCAGATTGAATTTTTTTGTGGTTCTATTTTGTCTTCATTATTGGCTCTATAGTTTATAAAATAGATTTTTTTTTATCATTCTGTATGGCTTAGGGGGGAACTTAGATCTTAGTTTCCTGACCAGGGATTGAAGCTTGGCCAGGTCAGTGAAAGTGTGCATTCCTAACCACCTGGTCACCAGGGAATTCCCTATAAAATACAATCTTTAAATATCAGTCTACCTTCAAATAATGTATCACTTCATGTGTACTATAAAACAATACAGCAGTAATTTTTTTCCTTTCATCTTTTGTGCTACTGTGATCATACATTTTCCTTTTACATGTACCATAAATCCTATTATAATTTTTGCTTTAAAGAACCAATTATCTTTTGAAGAGATTAAATATTAAGTGTATTTTACATTTACTCATATTTATTATTTCTGGCACTTTTCATTATGTTGTGTAGATCCACATTTCCACATGGTATCATTTGGAAGCAGTGAAAGCACTTTTGCTTGGAGACCTTCCTTTCATATTTCTTTTAGATCAGTAATTTTGTCATTCATCAAAATTCCAGTGATGAATTTTCTCATCTTTTCTCTTAAAAAAATAGTTCTTTTTCCCTCAGTTTTCTTACTGGGGTAAAATGTATTGGGTTGGCCAAAAAAATTCATTTGGATTTTTGTGTAAGATCTGGCTTGTGTAATTACTGATAAGAATTCTATTGTCATTCTTATATTTATTCTTCTGTAAGAAATATGTCTTTCTTCTCTGGCTGCTTTTAATGTTTTCTCTGTATCAGTGGTTTCAGAAATTTTATTGTAACCTGATATGATGTGGTTTTCCCCAGGTTTATTCTGCTTGGGATTTATTAAGCTTCTTGCATTTGTGAGTTTAATAGCTTTCAGCAAATTTGGAAATTTTATGGCCATTTGGTCTTTAAATATTTTTTTCTAAGCCTCTTTTCACACATCTTTCTTTATGGGATCCTTTTGAGATATTACATATATGTCAGTCTGCTTAATATTATTCCATACACAAATGGTGTTCTGTTCATTTTTTTCTGTCTCTGTGCTTCACCTTGTTTAGTTTCTATTTCTGTCTCTTCTAATCACCAATCTTCAGCATCTGCTTTTATTCCATCCAGTGTATTTTCCATTTCAGAAACTATGTTTTTTGTATCTAGAGGTTTCATTTGGATCTTTCCTTTATCTTTCACTTCTCTAATTATCTTGGTCAGGTTTTCCTCTACCTTTTTGAAGATATAAAGCATATTTATAGTAGCAGTGTTGTAGCCATGCTTTCCGGGAAACAAACTCACTCAGAAGGAAAATGCAGATAGTGAAGTGCAGTTTGTTACACCAGCAGGCCCAAGGCAGAGTCTCCTCTTAGCCAAGGGCCCCAACCAGCATTTGTGAAAATCTTTGATACCCAATGTGTAGGAGTCCAAACCCACCAGCCCAAATCCCTTGAGGCTTACAAAGGAAGGGTAAATACAATCACACTAACCCCATCATTCACGTGTTACACATTCAAACAGTTAATAATCAATAAGCCTGTGGTTACATTCCAATAGATAGTGTCCAGAGGCAGGGGTGATTAGTGTCTGTTTTCTCTTAGGCAATGAGTAACCTGGATGTGATCTTCAAGATTCCCCTGCCCAGATGGGGTCTTATCCTTCCATTGTCATTCCCACAGGCGCTAAGCACAGAGTTCAGAGTCCATTGGAGAGGCGGCCTAGCAGGATCAGCATGGACAGGGCTGAGATGGAGTCCAGGCCCTATGAATTCCTTCTTCAGCAGCTTTTGTGTTCTTGTTTGTTCCATCACCATTAAAATTTCTGGATCTGTTTTATTTATTTTTTCCATTGTTTTTTTTAAGCAAAATTGTTGATAATTTTTTTTTTTTTTTTTTTCCCGTTTGTGCTATATGGCTTGTGGGATCTTAGTTCTTGGATGACAAGGGGTGGAACCTGGGCCTCAGCGGTGAAAGCACTGGCTTCTAACCACTGGACAGTCAGGTAATTCCTGGTTCAGGTTTTATTCACCAATCAATAGCTCTCTCTCTCTCCTCCTTCCTGCATCCTGCTGTGCTCCCTTCCACATTCCTAGATTCAAGAGAGGAATTCTCTGGCCTCCTGAGCTGTAATCTGAGAGAGGAGGTCAGTGAAGAGAGCTGGAAGACAGTAGTTTGCTGTAGAGGGTGGCTAGGCAGGCCAACCCTTCCATCAGCATGTGTTCCAGCACTTGTAATAATCACTCTGTCTCCCATTTAAGACTGGCTTTTATCTCACTGGTTGTCCTGTAGCCATTCTTCCCTGCCAGCTCTAGCACCTCATTGTAATTCACATTGAGCTCAGCAGGAACAGACTGAATATGGTAAGTGCCACCCACAGGGATAATGCTGAAGCCAATATCATGTGCCTTTATTTACTTGATGGCCCTTATCAAGTTGTCTTGGCTGACATCTGGATTGAATTTTTCCCTATAAAACCTGTTGATGTAGCAGTTCCTCCAAAGTTCTCAAACTTCCATTCTGGTACTTCAGGGCTAGGCACACTTTGATAATCTGTATGCCCAGCATCTCAGACTGAAGAAGGAATTCATAGGGCCTGGACTCCATCTTAGGCCTGTTCATGCTGATCATGCTCGGCCACCTCTCCAATGGACTCTGAACTCTGTGTTTAGTGTCTGTGGAAACGACAACAGAAGGATAAGACTCCCTCAGGACAGGGGAATCTTGAAGATCGTATCCAGGTTACTCATCACCTAAGAGAACACATACACTAATCACTCCTTCCCCCAGACAGGCCATAAATTTTTCTGTACCTATTGGAGTGTAACCTCGTGCTTATTGATTATTGGCTAATTGTTTAACTGTCTGAGCACATGGCACATGAGTGATGGGGTTACTGGGATTGTATTAGTTTATGTAGTTATATAACTACATAACTTAGTTTATGTAACTCTCAAGGAATTTGGGGTGGTGGGTTCAGACATGTACACATAAGATATAAAAGATTTTCACAAATGCTGGTCGGGGTCCTTGGCTAAGAGGAGACTCTGCCTTGGGCCTGCTGGTGTAATAAACTGCACTTCACTATCTGCATTGTCCTTCTGAGTGAGTTTGTCTCCCAGAACGCATGGCTACAACATTTGGTGCATTGGCCGGGAAACTTCTCACTTTGAGGAGACAGGTCTCATTTGAGGCCACCCCGAGGCTTTGTGGCTTGAATCTCTTAGAGGGGGGAAGGCACCTCGCCCCCTGGAATATTTCAGCCTTTCAACACCTGGTTTCTTCACTTTGGCAGGTAGTGAATGGCAACAAGGGAACTGAGCACTCAGGTGAGGAGGAGCCCACCCAGTAGGGTGGAAGAGGGGGCCTGATCACCCCCCTGGGAGGGACCAGAAGGGAGATGCATAGGAAACTGGTTTAGGTTGGCAACAATAGCTGCTCAGCACTCAGGTCGACGGCCATGCCAGGGATAAAGAAAGGGAACTTAGGGTTTAAGAAAGCCAGTCAGGAGGTGTGTCCATGCCGTCTTAGGAAATGTGCCGAGTGGTCGCCACAGGGTTTAGAAAGAGAATATCGAATATTGTGTGCTCGTATTCTGCCCTCCCCCAGGAGGTACCCATCTGCTGTGTGACCCATCATCTCCCCTGCCAGTGGAAACAGGTAGATTGGCTTCTCAGGAAGGTCCTGGGATGTGGGAATCCAGAGGTAAGAAAATGGGAGGAAGCGAATCTAAAACTAAGGCCACTGTATTGGAGAATATGATTAAGAATTTTAAGAAAGGATTCGATGGAGACTACGGGAGGAAAATGACACCTGGCCAGCTCCGTACTCTGTGAAGTCGAATGGCCTTCAATGAGGGGTTGACTGGCCACCAGAGGGAACTATGGACTTAAAACTCATAAAGGCAGTCTATGCTATAGTTACGGGAAAGCCAGGACACCCCGATCAGTTCCTGTACATAGACTCTTGGCTGGGAATAGCCCAAGACCCCCCGAAATGGGCCTGGTTTTTCGCCCATGGTGGGGGAGGAAAAATCTTGATGGCCCAAAAGGTAACCAAGGATGAGAAGGAAATTTTACAGGACCCTGAAGGAGATGAACTTCCCCCACCGCCGTATTGGATGATGATCCCGCCAGCTAGTATCACCACGGCCACCAGAGGCCCAACCAGAGGAACCAACCCGAGACAGGTAAGGCTCCCAGATTCCTCAACGGTCCCGACAGCTCCACAGGTTGTAGAGCCACCCCCCCGGCAGGCTCCAGCCTCAACTGGAGGGACAATGAGCCCACCAGACTCTACCACCCTGGATACTGCCACTACATTTCCTAAACTCTACCCTCCACTCCTGGTAAGAACTCTGGGACAAGGGGAGGAACCACTGGAATTAAACAAAGGCTCTGCTCTGCCAAAGAGCCAGAGGAAAGAATACCCTTGCAGATGCCTCTTAGAGAAGTCCAGCAACCTCCAATGATAGGGGAAGATAGTAATTATCACCAAGCTCCTGTAGCCTATTACTATTAGCCCTTTTCATCAACCAATATACTGAACTGGCAAAAACACACCCTCTCTTACTCGGTGGAACCCCAGGGCATGACTAGACTAATAGAGACTATTTTCCTTACCCATTGACCAACCTGAGATGATATAATGCAATTACTAGCATCCCAGTTCAGTACAGAAGAGAGATATAGGATCAACACTGAGGCGAGGAAGTGGTTACAGGAGATGGTTCCTGAGGGCATTGCTAACCCAGAGAGGGGGATAGAGCAAGGCTTCCTCACTGACAGACCTAATTGGGACTACAATACAGAGGAGGGGAAAATCCAATTAGACAGATACCGGACAGTGATTATACAAGGACTTAAAAGGGGAACCTGGAGGCCGATGGACATGTCAAAACCGGCCAGAATAGTTCAGAAGGAGAACGAGTCATATTCTGAATTTTACGAGAGACTTTGTGAGGCCTACATACTCTATACACCCATAGATCCAGAAGCTATGGGCTCCCAAATCATTATCAATTCGTCATTTACCTCGCAAGCATTTCCTGACATAAAACAAAAGCTTCAAAAGACCAAGGGAGTTCTATTCCATGTCTAGTTCTCAGCTGATTGAAATAGCAGATAAGGTGTTCCAGAATAGAGACACAGAAATAGAAAAGAAATATGAGAAAAGGTATAAAGACGAGCAGAGGAGAACAGACAAGAGGTTTGCAATGTTGGCTGCTGCGCTTGGAAAGTCTTCCAAAGACTTTTCCACTGCCAAAGGAAAGAAACCCCCCCTAGCCTCGAGGTGAGGACAGCCCTCCGACTGGTCCCAATGGAGGCCTCAGGCTCCATTACAGACAAATTAATGTGCCCGATGCTGTGGGTTCGGTCATTGGAAGAATGAGTGTCCAGAAGGAAGAAGGGGGAATAAACCCCTCCCAGTTGCAAAACTCACTAACTCAGAGACTGAATAGGGATGCTGGGGCTCAAAGACTTCAGGTCCCCGAGAGCCCATGGTAACTTTAAAAATTGGGGACTAAGACATTGACTTTATGGTGGACACCGGAGCAGAATTGTCCGTGGTAACTAAGCCTGTGGCGCCACTGTCTAAAAGAACCGCTGCTGTAACTGGGGTTTCAGGAGAAGAAATTGTTAAGTCATTTTTCCAGCCCAGGAAATGTCAGATGGGGGGGTCACCAAGTGACTCATGAGTTCCTCTATATCCCTGAGTGCCCAGTACCCATGCTGGGGAGGGACTTACTCTCCAAGCTGGGAGCACAAGTGACTTTCTCTCATGAAGAGAGGTCCACTTTTCGGGTGGGCACAACAACCTACTTACCCTCCCTCTCTCTGCCCCCTCAAGACGAATGGAGGTTACATGAGCCCCCTGGAGATAGACAAGACCAGACAACAGAATTGGAGAGAAGGCTGACTCAGCTGTTCCCTGAGGTCTGGGCTGAAGATAACCCCCCCTAGGCTAGCCAGACACCAAGCCCCTTATTATAGAACTCAAACCAGGTGCCACCCCAGTGAGAAAGTGTCAATACCCAATACCCATAGAAGCCCAGATCGGGATTCTACCTCACATCAATAGGCTTAAAGCAGGCAGGCATCCTGGTGGAATGTCAATCAGCCTGGAACACACCAATCTTACCAGTAAAGAAGGAAGGAGGACAGGAGTATAGGCCCATACAGGATCTCAGATTGGTCAATCAGGCCACTGTAACTCTGCACCCTACTGTCCCAAACCCCTGTACCTTGCTTAGCCTCCTCCCACCTAAGACAAGGATCTATACTTGCTTGGACCTCAAAGACGCCTTTTTCTGTATATGCCTAGCAGCTGCATCACAACCCATCTTTGCCTTTGAATGGGAGGACCCCATTGGAGGCAATAAGCAGCAGCTCACCTGGACCCACCTCCCGCAAGGGTTCAAAAACACCCCAACCTTCTTTGGAGAAGCCTTGGCCTCGGACTTGGAAGCTTTCCAGCCTGAAAAGTATGAATGTTGGCTCCTGCAATATGTGGACGACCTATTGCTGGCCGCTGAGACCTGGGAAGAATGCTGGGAAGGGACCCAAGCGCTCCTCCAATTGCTGGCAGAGGCGGGATACCGAGTGTCGAGGAAAAAAGCACAAATCTGCAAGGAGGAGGTAAAGTATTTGGGGTTTGACTTAAGGGAAGGCACAAGGTTGCTAGACCAATGTAGAAAAGAAGTAATTCTGAGGCTCCCCACACGTAAGACTTGGCGGCAAGTCAGGGAGTTCCTAGGGGCCACCGGATTCTGCAGGATTTGGATTCCAAGGTATTCTCAAATAGCCCAGCCCCTATTTGAGCTCCTGACAGGGCCTGAAGAGAATTCAGTAAATTGGACTGAGAAACAGCAGAAAGCCTTTGAGGAGCTAAGACTAGCAATCACCTCTGCCCCCGCCTTGGGATTGCCGGACCTCACCAAACCATTCACCTTATATGTGACCGAGAAAGATAAAACAGCCATGGGGGTTTTGACTCAAACCTTGGGAACATGGGACAGGCCAATAGCTTATCTTTCAAAGTGACTTGATAATGTTGCCACCGGGTGGCCTAGCTGTCTGCAGGCAGTGGCCGCGTTCACCTTACTGGTACATGAAGCCACAAAGCTGACTTTCGGCCAGGATCTGATCGTAAAGGTTCCACATGAAGTCAACACCCTCCTTCAAGGAGACCCCCACAAATGGCTGTCAAATTCCCGGATTATTCAGTACCAGGGACTGCTATGTGAAAACCCCAACCTCTGTATCGAGCCTTGCCAGGGTTTAAACCTGGCAACGCTTCTCCCAACAGGAGAAGGTGGACCTACTCACGATTGCAAGGAAGTCTTAGAGGAGGTCTATGCTAGCCGTCCAGACCTCCGAGACAGGCCAATTTCAAATCCTGACTGGACTCTGTATACTGATGGCACCAGCCTGGTAAAGCTGGAACAACGACTGTCAGGCTATGCTGTAGTTACAGAGAGGACTGTTATCGAGGCCGGCCCCTTACCACAGCACTGGTCAGCCCAACGAGCTGAGTTATGGGCCTTAGTCCAGGCACTGCAGTGGTCAAAGGGCAAGAGAGTGAACGTCTACACTGACTCCCGGCATGCTTTCGCTACACTCCACGTACATGGGGTGCTATACCGGGAGAGAGGCATTCTAACAGCCAATGGAAAGGGCATTAAGAATAAGGAGGAGATCCTGACCCTGCTAGATGCTGTCTGGAGTCCCACGAAGGTAGCAGTCATGCATTGCCGTGGGCACCAGAAAGAAGACACCCTACAGGCTCGAGGAAACAGGCTGGCTGATGAGACCGCCAGACAGGCAGCCGAGGACAGAAAGGAATCCGGGGAAATCCCCATGAGAACATTTGTCCTAGCTGAGCTACCCGAGCTGGCCCTAGACTTCCCAACATACACCGAGGCTCAAAACCAACTAGCTGAAGCGGAGGGAGCCACCAAAACAGAGGAAGGATGGTGGGAGCTACCAGGTGGTAAACCACTAGTGCCCGAAGAGATGGCCCCCTCTCTGGAGAGCCAAGCTCATCGTATGATTCACCTAGGATGTGACAAATTGGAGGAATTGATCCAAACGTATTTTCTGGTTCCTCGCCTCTCTTCTCTATGTAGAACGGAATCCCAAAATTGGAACGCCTGCTCTCAGATTAACGCCGCTCCAGGGTGCAGACCAAAACCCCCAGGTATTCAACTAAAAGGTACCCTTCCCTTCGAACATCTGGGAAGTGGGCTTCACTGAGATGAAACCACATCGCCATTTTCGTTACCTGTTGATCTTGGTATGTACATTCTCAGGATGGGTGGAGGCCTTCTCCACCCGAACTGAAAGCGCGTCAGAAGTGGCTCGAAGCCTGCTTAAGGAAATAGTTCCTCAATTTGGATTCCCCACCACCATAGGATCAGATAACGGCCCAGCCTTCATATCGGATCTGATACAACAAGTAAGTAAGGCCATGAATATAAAATGGAAGTTACACACTGCCTACCGGCCTCAGAGCTCCGGAATGGTAGAATGAACTAACTGGACACTAAAGGAGACACTTTCTAAATGGATTATAGAGACTGACTGTCCTGGGTGGATTTACTTCCCATGGCCTTGCTCAAACTCAGGATGACCTCACGGTCCCACAGCTATTCTCCCTACGAAATTGTGTATGGGAGGCCTCCTCCCATAATAAGACAGGTAACAACTGATATACTTCAGGGACATGGAACAACAGACTGGTTCCAAATAGGAAAAAGAGTATGTCAAGGCTGTATATTGTCACCCTGCTTATTTAACTTATATGCAGAGTACATCATGAGAAACACTGGGCTGGAAGAAGCACAAGTTGGAATTAAGATTGCCGGGAGAAATATCAATAACCTCAGATATGCAGATGACACCACCCTTATGGCAGAAACTGAAGAGGAACTAAAAAGCCTCTTGATGAAAGTGAAAGAGGAGAGTGAAAAAGTTGGCTTAAAGCTCAACATTCAGAAAACTAAGATCATGGCATCTGGTCCCAACACCTCATGGGAAATAGATGGGGAGAGAGTGGAAACAGTGTCAGACTTTATTTTTGGGGGCTCCAAAATCACTGCAGATGGAGACTGCAGCCATGAAATTAAAAGACGCTTACTCCTTGGAAGGAAAGTTATGACCAACCTAGATAGCATGTTAAAAAGCAGAGACATTACTTTGCCAGCAAAGGTCCATCTGGTCAAGGCTATGGTTTTTCCAGTGGTCATGTATGGATGTGAGAGTTGGACTGTGAAGAAAGCTGAGCGCCAAAAAATTAATGCTTTTGAACCGTGGTGTTGGAGAAGACTCTTGAGAGTCCCTTGGACTGCAAGGAGATCCAACCAGTCCATCCTGAAGGAGATAAGTCCTGGGTGTTCATTGGAAGGACTGATGCTGAAGCTGAAACTCCAATACTTTGGCCACCTCATGCGAAGAGCTGACTCACTGGAAAAGACCCTGATGCTGAGAGGGATTGGGGGCAGGAGGAGAAGGGGACGACAGAGGATGAGATGGCTGGATGGCATCACCGACTCGACGGGCATGAGTTTGAGTAAACTCTGGGAGTTTGTGATGGACAGGGAGGCCTGGCGTGCTGCGATTCATGGGGTCGCAAAGAGTCGGACATGACTGAGCGACTGAACTGAATTGAACTGAACTGCAGTTAAAGTTGCAGGCATTGCCCCTTGGGTCCATCACACCAGAGCGAAGAAGGCATACCAAGCTGACCCAGAAGACGCCAAGTGGACCACCCAGAAGGACCCCACCGGCCCATGGGAAACCAAGATCATTCTGAAGAACAAGAAGAAAACGAGGTCCCGGACGAGCCCTCTCTAGTATGGAGCTGGGTAAACGACTCCTACTACTCGGCCTCACCAATGCAATTCTGAACCTGACCACTGTTCCTGCACAGGACAACGTCTTCATCTCATGGGCATATTCTTACGTGGACTTCCACAATTCCTCCAACTATTGGGTATGTGGGGCTATGCCCCTATCAGTAATGGACAGAATCCCGTGGTGGGTATCGCCACTCCATTATGAGGACTTTATACCGCTGTGCTCCTTGAAACAGCCGAAAGGAACTTTCCTTTCTCTCACCAATCATAACCTTTCTTTGCTTTCCTGGTGTAAGAAAAAGCCATCAATGGGCTGGGGACATAGGGTTACATTTAACATGATCACTACTCTTACGGAGGTAACAAGGGCTTATACCTCATATATGAAAAGTGAAAAGGAGAGGGGCTTCTTTACAAAAGAGGGACAGGCCTCCCGATACCTTGAGCAATACTGCCAGGTCTGGGATGAATATTTCTGGATGACTCCTGAGAAAGGACAGTTGATTACTCCCACTACTATTTGCTGGGAACAAAAAAAACACAAGGTTGGATTTGGAGACCACCCCCTAGACCCAAAAGAATTAAAATATATGGGTTATTTGTTCCCTGAACAATGTAAACAAATCTTTGAAGTTACCTATCACCCCAATCGGTCCGTTCAGTGGCCTAGTTCTGACTGGAAACATAATCCCGAAATCTGCTGGGTAGCCCCCAGCGGGACCCAGTGGCTCTATGGGCTTAATTTATGGCCATGGTTACCAGTTGGCTGGGTAGGGCATTGCACACTAGGATTTGCTTTTGCCCATGGCAGTATTAAGCCTAGCCTACACCAGCCTCCAGTAAACCTGCTCTATCTGCATGCAAGATGGACACGATCTGTGTTCCAATGGTATGACTATCTTGCTGCCTTGTTTGTACCCTCTATAGGGACAACGGATATCATGGTTAAGGTAGAGGCCTTAACTAATTTTACTAAACAGGACCTCTTAGACAGTTCAAAAGCCATTCAAGCCTTGAATGAAGAACAAATTCAGATGAGGAAGGCAGTAATTCAAAATAGGATGGCATTAGACATACTCACAGCAGCCCAGGGGGAGACTTGCACCATAATTAAAGCCAAATGTTGTGTATACATCCCTGACCTACCTGGAAATGTATCTACTGCCTTGGAGGATATGCAAAATCAAGTGAAAGCCATGTCTAATGAAAATATTTCCTTTTAGACTTCGGATCTATCCTGAGTAAAGGGAGACTGGTGGAAAACTATTGTTACTGTTGTCATAATTGTTCTAATCATACTGCTTTGTGGGCCCTGCCTCTTACAATGCCTTGTGAAGTTTGTAACCCAGAGGTTGATAGCGTTTTCTCATGTGGGTGGCCGGAAGGCTAGGGTACAATATATCGCAATAAATGATGCTCGTTACAGAAACTAGGAGCATCAGGAGGGAGGAATGAAGAAGGAATTCATAGGGCCTGGACTCCATCTTAGGCCTGTTCATGCTGATCATGCTCGGCCACCTCTCCAATGGACTCTGAACTCTGTGTTTAGTGTCTGTGGAAACGACAACAGAAGGATAAGACTCCCTCAGGACAGGGGAATCTTGAAGATCATATCCAGGTTACTCATCACCTAAGAGAACACATACACTAATCACTCCTTCCCCCAGACAGGCCATAAATTTTTCTGTACCTATTGGAGTGTAACCTCGTGCTTATTGATTATTGGCTAATTGTTTAACTGTCTGAGCACATGGCACATGAGTGATGGGGTTACTGGGATTGTATTTACCCTTCTTTAGTTTATGTAACTCTCAAGGAATTTGGGGTGGTGGGTTCGGACATATACACATGGGATATAAAAGATTTTCACAAATGCTGGTCGGGGTCCTTGGCTAAGAGGAGACTCTGCCTTGGGCCTGCTGGTGTAATAAACTGCACTTCACTATCTGCATTGTCCTACTGAGTGAGTTTGTTTCTCAGAATGTGTGGCTACAACAATACCAAAATCTTTTTCCATAAATCAGGGGATCCATCCCAATGGTGGCACACATGTCCTGGAATTGCATCTGGAACTTGAAACTCCTTTGGGTGTCCTACTTGTGCTTGCTGGCAAATTGCCCCAGATTAGTTTTGAAGCTTCTTTGGGGTAGTAATGCTGTCTCCCAAATGATGCAGCTCATACTGGTGACTCAGGTGCCGTGGTTTTGATTTGTATTTCCTTGATGGCTGATACTGACCATCTCTTCATGTGCTTATTGGCCACATGTATGCCTTCTTTGGAAAACTGTCTATTTATTTTCTTCCAGCCGACCTGGAAATGGAGATATGAAAATCACTGTGTAAAAGATATTGGTGAACCATTTCTGGAATTCTGGGTTCTACAATAGTAAGAAAAGTAGCTGCTCACTATCTTTTAAAATTTTATTTATTTATTTATTTTGGCTGCACTGGATCTTCATTGCTGTTTATGAGCTTTCTCTAGTTGCAGTGAGCAGGGATGATTTTGTAGTTGCAGTGTGCAGGCTTCTCACTGCAGTGGGTTCTCTTGTTGCAGAGCACAGGCTCTAGGGTGTGAGCTTCAATAGTTGCCGCAAAGCAGACCTTTGCTGCAAAGTGATGTCTCTGCTTTTTAATACTCTGTCTAGGTTTGTTATAGCTTTTCTTCCAAGAAGCAAGCATCTTTTAATATCATGGCTGCAGTCACCATCCACAGTGATTTCGGCGCCCAACAATGTACCTTAGTTAAAACATGCTAACCATCATCTGAAAATGTAGAGTTCTCATGAGTCTTCAATTTGTAGAAAACAAAGGATCTGTGAAGTGCAATAAAGGGAAGCCCAACAAAATGAGGTATACTTTTAAGATCTGTCCAGGAACTTATAATTTAATAGGAGTAGAAACAATTACATAACTTTAAGTTAAATCAAGAGAAAAACAGATATGATTTCTACACATTCTAACCAACATTTGTTATTATTGTTTTAAACATAGCCATCCTAGAACAAGCGAACTTGTATCTTATTGTGGTTTTGATTTGTATTTCCCTGATGGCTAATTATGCTGACCATCTCTTCACATTGGCTACTCTTCACATTCACATCTCTTCATATTGGCTACTTGTATGCCTTCTTTGGAGAACTGTCTATTCACATTCTTTGCATATTTTTTACTTTGTTGTCTTTTTACTGTTGAGTGGTGGAAGAGTTTTTGTATATACTTGTATGTTGATGTTCATTGCAGCACTATTCACAATAGCCAAATGGTAGAAACAACCAAAGTGTGCATCAGCAGATGAATGGACAAAAAAAATGTGCATACAATGAAATATTAATCAGCCATACAAAGGAAGGAAGTTCTGATACATGCTACCACATGGATGAACCTTGTAAAGATAATGTTAGGGGCCTCCCTGGTGGCTCAGTGGTAAAGAATCCACCTGCCAGTGCAGGAGACACAGATTGTAGGATAGTTGGAAAGTAGATTACAGGTTATCAGGAGCTTGAAGTGCAAGTAATAGAAACTTCTTGCTTAACAGATACAAAGTTTCTGTTTAGGTTTATGAAAAAGTTTTAGAAATAGATAGTGGTAATGGTTGCAGAATATTGTAAATGTAACTAATGCCACTGAATTGTGTACTTAAAAATGGATGAAATGGTAAATTCTGTGATGTATGTATAATTCATCACAATTTTCTTTTAAAGGTGGCTTTGGCAGCTGTGAAGAAATCAGACTAAAGTTTAAGATTACAGCAGGAATCCAGGTTAAAGATGATCTGTTTATCTTTCTAGAGCCACTCTACCATTCTCTACCCTGTTCTGTGCTCCAGTAAGCTGATCTGTGATGACCAATTAACCAGCTGGTAGACCCTCTAACTTCTGGTTAGATTCAGTCAGTGTGGAGCATTGCCAACATGGAGGACTGATCAAGAGATCAGAGGGTGAGGGGAAAATGAGATCAGGGTATTCTCCTGGCTCCCATCCTGCAGGGTGCTGTGGGCCTCTATCCCCTGATGAAAGGTGTCAGTTCCTACCAGGCAGCCCCCTCCACAAAGCTCTCTCTGTCTTTGTATTCTAGTAATGTCTCCCCTCCGTCATTTCTACTAGGGATATAGTGGCCACCACTAGTGCACTTGTATTTCCTAATGTATTAGTTATCAGTTCAGTCGCTCAGTCGTGTCCGATTCTGCGACCCCATGAACCACAGCACACCAGGCCTCCCTGTCCATCACCAACTCCCAGAGTTTACCCAAACTCATGTCCATTGAGTCAGTGATGCCATCTAACCATCTCACCCTCTGTCATCCCCTTCTCATCCCCTTCATCCCCTTCAATCTTTCCTAACATCAGGGTCTTTTCTAAATGAGTCAGCTCTTTGCATCAGGTGGCCAAAATATCCTAGTTTCAGCTTCAACATCAGTCCTTCCAATGAACATCCAGGACTGATTTCCTTTAAGATGGACTGGTTGGATTTCCTTGCAGTCCAAGGGGCTTTCAAGAGTCTTCTCCAACACCACAGTTCAAAAGCATCAATTCTCCTGCGCTCAGCTTTCTTTCTAGTCCAGCTCTCACATCCATACATGACCACTGGAAAAACCACAGCCTTGACTAGACTGACCTTTGTGGACAAAGCAATGTCTCTGCTTTATAGTTCATTTATTAAACTTAGAATTCCCTGGTGGTCCAGTAGTTAGGACTTGGTGCTTCCACTGCAAGGGGCCCTGGGTCTGATTCCCCGGTTAGGAAACTAAGATCCCACAAGTTGCACAATGTGACCAAAAGGACAAAAAGGGGAAAAAAAGAAAGAAAAAGAAATGGGATTACTGTAAAGAGTTCATGGAAGTTTGAGCAGATTAACCTTTAAAAAAAGGTTAATTTTAGCAATTTGAGCTGCCATCAGTTTCCTGACTTCCTGAACAGAGTGGGTGTAGTAGAGAGAGCAATGGATATATTCATACTTGGAGGTAGAGCCTTGTGGTTTTGATAGGTTGGATGGTGTGACAGACATGGATCCTGGCTCTTAGAAAACTTCTCATAAATTGGAGGACACAGGACATAGAGTCTAGGGGGGGAAAAAAAAAACAGACTCACACTAACTAATTATAGTCCAGTTCCCAAGTGGCTGAAACTCAATGCACTAATCCATCTGTCTCCTTGCCTTGGGGACAGAACTGACTCTTCTCCAAGTTCTCTGATATGCAGGAGAGAAATTGGAGGGGATTGGTTGGTTTCTACAGAGGAATCAGAAAACTAGGTGTCTCCCAAGAAAGCAGCAGAAATAGAGGTTCTTGGAAATGATCTCAGGAAAGAGTTTAGTCAATTGGGTCAAAATCCGGACACCAGCTTGCAATAGCTCAGGTTCCCAACCAAATGGTCTGAAGATAAAAGAGGGACAATAGATTGTGGAGACACTCAGGGAAATATTATCAGAGTTAATGAAGAAAAATCCTGTTATACCCAGTTGTTGGCCTCCTGTGCCTATTCCATCCTGTAGCCATACTCGGGGCAAAATGGGGATGATTATTCCATCACAGACTCTACATCATTTATACCCTCCTATTTCCCCCCTACTTTCTGTCTTTTCCCTGAATGCTGGTCTCCTATCCTGGCCCTTCCAGCTGCTGAAAGACACACATCAAACCTACATCCCTGCTAGATGGCAGAGTATCTGAGACCAAGGTGTTATCCACACAATTTGGGTTCTCCTGAGTCAGATTGGAAACTTCTGCCTGGCTTATTTCACTTTGATTCGACATAGAGAACTCTGAATGGGGTGTAACTTCTATAACATGATCCTTAGGTCTTGACTCCTGGACATGTCCTCTGGGGCTTGCTTTCAAACCAGGGCCTCTTGAGTAGCTGCTACTAAAAGCTTTCTTTTTTTGTCACATTTACTGTACTCCCCAGAGAAGCACATATCTACTCCATCTTACTCCCTTCCATGCTGTCGGGATCCAGGCATCCTTTAGATATTTACAGCTCTAGCTAGCTGTATGAACTCAGAGACATCTGTATGTCTCAAGCTGTTTTTAAGTTCTTAAGCAAATCCTAGTATGTGACAACACTCAATTAGTGTTAGTTGTTGTTATTATGATGTTGTTATTAACATAGCAATATGTTCTTACAACTGGTATAACCCACTTAGCAAATTTGACTGTTAAAAGTGGTCACATTTCTCTCTTTTTAAAATTCTGAGTCTAAATTCAGTTTATTTTTATAACTGTTTTATTTAACTTTAATTGTTTATTTCTTCTTGTGCTTAGTCACTCAGTCCTGTCTGACTGTTTGCGACCCCATGGACTGTAGCCTGCCAGGCTCCTCTGTCCATGGGGATTCTCCAGGCAAGAATACTGGAATGGGTTGTCATGCCCTTCTCCAGGGGATCTTCCCAACTCAAGGATCAAATCCAGGTCTCCCTCATTGAGGCAGATTCTTTACCATCTGAGCCACCAGGGAAGCCCTATTTATTTCTTACCTAGATATTATGTGCACCCAGAAAAAATTCCAAAACAGTAAAAAGGCTCACCACTTCTCCCAACCACCCACTTCACCTCCCCACCAACAGCCCTCTTACCAATTCCTTCCTTAAACAACTTCAAGGATATTCTATGCAATTATATTCACAAACTTGACCATTTTTCTCTTATATATGTCTTATATAAATATTAATACTAGCCATAATAATGTATCTTGGAAAACTTTTCAAATCAGTTCTTACGAGTTGCCTAATTATTCCCTTTTTTTTCCTTTTAAAGATTTTCCTCCAGTTTTTAGATTAGGGAATTTAGGGCATTGGATTTCACCCAATTTAGAAATATGGTATAATTTTCATAAAATAAGATTCATTCATTTTAACTGTACAGTTTAATAAGTCTTGGCAATTGTATACTGTTGTGTACCCTCTCAACAATTAAGATACAAATGTTTCCATCATTCTAAAACATCCCCTCATTCTCCATTGTAATCAATCCCCTCACCTAAAATCTAACTCTGTGAAACCACTGACCTGCTTTTTACTACAACATAGTTTTCATTTCTAGAGTTTCATTTATTTCATTGAACAATATACTGTGTTTGACTTTGTACACTTCAATTTTTTTTTTGAGATTCCATGGCCTTGTTGTACACATCACCATCTCATTTCTTTTTAGCACAGAGTATTAGGTAATAAAGGAGTTATTTACTCAATTATCAGTTGAGAGATATTTGGTTTGTTCCAGTTTGGGCTTAATATGAATAATGCTGCTATGAAAATCTGCATAACACTTTTGTGTGGAAATATGTTCACATTTGCTCTTGAGTAAATCCCTAAGAGTGGAATTTCTAGGTCATAAGGTATGTTTAACTTTATAAGACAATACCAAACTGTTTCACAAGTGTATCTACCATTTTGTAATCTCACCTATGATATAATTTGCCTTAATTCTTTTCAACAGCCGGCATGTAACTGCTGGTCAAAAAGAGCAATAAAGCAAATGCAGCAAATGTTAAATTGGTGAATCTGGGTATAAGAGTACACAGATGTTCATTTTACTATTCTTTCCTTTTTTCTTTAAAGTTTTTTCAAAATAAAAAACCAGAGGGGGTACTAGATTGCATGTTATATGATATTGGACTAATTCTAAAGTTTATCTGGCAGGGTATTTGTAAGGAAAGAGCAAATTTTCAAAGAGAACAATGAAGGGGAATGGTTCCAACTAGATAGCTAAACAAATTCTAAAGCTATGATAATTTAAACATTTTTATTGTCACATACAAAAACCTCCTAGATAATCATACAGAGAGTCTAGAAAAAAGCTCATGTGGCTATGGATTTTTAATATACAATGAAAATGGCATTTTACTTTTTTAAAATTTATTTATTTTTTTCACATTCAAAAAGCATGCAAAGGATTTATTTGCTAGTCAAAGCTGTTCACAGAACCAGACAGGGACTATAAATTAAGTTTTTCCAAGGAGCTTCGCCTTAGTGAAATTAGTTGACTCTATAGGCAGAAACAAGTTAACAGATGACATTTACACCTTGGGAAAATATATCACTGATGAGGTGTCCCTATATTTAATCATTTTAATGAGCATGTGACACTGTTAAGAAATAACCACAGAATTCTTCAAAACTTGTACACATCCACGCGTGTGTGCTCAGTTGCTAAGTTGTGTCCGACTCTTTTGCAACCCCATGGACTGTGGCCCACCACGCTCCTCTGTCCGTGGGATTCTCCAGGCAAGAATACTGGAGTGGGTTGCCATTTCCTACTTTAGGGGATTTTCCCAACCCAGGGATAGAACCTAGGCCTCCTATACTGCAAGCAGATTCTTTACCGCTGAGCCACCGGGGAAGCCTAGAACTGAAGATTAACTCTACTTAAAACAATTAGGGTGATGTTGATCAGACCACTGCATGGCCAATTTTAAGATGACTGTCAGAGCTGACTGCTATTTTTGCACAAAGTCCCCTCCTAACATCTATGAAAACTCTTGCCCTCTGATGTCAGTGGGGTAGGAGTTGGCCTTGGGACAGGAGTCTACCCTCTCCCTACCCCCCCACCCTCCCATAGCTGGCATCCAAAATAAAGTGTTGGTCCTTTAATGGACCGGAACCTGGTGGTCCAGAGTCGACGATGAGAAAGTGAAAGAAGGAAAGAGGGTTCCCTGGGTTACGCAGCCGGCTTTCACGCTCCAGGGAATCAGCCAGAAATAGAGAGATAGAGATAGAGAGATTGAGAGAGAGAGAAAGAGAGAGAGAGAGAGAGAAAGCAAGAGAGAGAGAGAGAGAAAGAAAGAAAGACAGACAGACACGGGGACCAAAGCTCTGATGGAGCAAAGGTGTTTTAATCAACATGGCGTGGGCATATATACTGTCTTACAAGATAGTTATTCTCAGCAAAGATAAAGATTAAAATTCCAGACTTACAAAACACAAGGCGATCCCTATTAAAGAGAGAAGAGGGTACTTATCACCATAATGAGAAACTAACAAAGGAAATACCTGGATTCCCCAGCCCTGGGAAAGGCGTGCCTCTCCTCTTAGTTCCTGAATATTCAGGAATTAATAAGGGCCAGAGGTTTCCTGACAGATCCGTAACAGCACACGGGAAGCCTCCTGTTAAATGCTTCCTGACAATAAAGCAAATTTTCCTTTCCACCAATCTTGCCTCCTCATTAGTTTCGAACAGTAAGCAGCTGAACCCCACTTTCACTTACACAAACATACATTTTTATACATAGATGATATATGAAAAGATCCACAAGAAACTAGTAATTGTGGTTGCCTCAGATACGACTGAGTGACTGAGAACGCACTGGGAAAGAGAACTAAGGATAGGAATGGGAGAGAGAGAGTTGATTTTCTCAGTTTACTTTTTATTCCTTTTCACTTTTTTACAACTTACTTTAATTTCGTGTGTGTGTATATTTGTAATGGAAAAAATGTCATTGTGTCCTCTATTCTGATTGATTTCAGAACACTTTCTGGACATGGAAAGAAGAACTGTAAAACTTGGTTTTAGCTGTGGGAATAGTGGCTCATGTTCCCAGTGTGATTTGCCAGTAGTCAAAATTACAGAGACAGAAAGTAAAACGGTGTTTGTTAGAGTCTGGAGGTGGGGGAGGGAATGAGGAGTTACCGCTTAATGGGTATTGAGTTTCAGTTTTGTGAAATGAATTCTGGAGATGGTTGATGTTGATGGCTGTGCAACAACATAAATGAAATTCTTACCATTGAACTGTGCACTTAAAAATGGTTGAGCTGGTAAATTTTATGTGTATTTTACCACAGTAAAAAAATATGGAAAAAACCCACAAGACAGTTATTAACATTTTAAAGTACAAATATATAGAACTTTATAATAACAGAAAAAGAACTATTAATGACAGTGAAGGATAAGTTAAGGTTTTCCCAGATTTTAAAAGAGCCTAAAGAACTTATTGCTGTAATAGACACTTCCTACAAGAAATGCTAAACAGTTGTTCCAACTGAAACGAAAGGAGAGTAACTAAAAACTGTACAAAGAAATAAAGAACACCAGTAATTGTACCTACATAGTTAGGTATAAAATCCAGTACTGTTGTATTTTTGGTTCGTAGCTTCTCTTTTTTCCCTATATGATTAAAAGACAAATGCAAAAACAATTATCTATGTTAATGGGCACACAATGTATGCATATGTAATTTGTGACAATAACAACATAAGGAAGGGAGAATGAAGCTATGTAAGAGCAGAGTTTTGTATACTATTGAAGCTAAGTTGGTTTAATTCAAACTAGATTATTATTAACCGAAGCTGTTACCTCTAACACCCGGCCACTAAGAAAATAACTAAAAGCAAAATCAGAAAAAGAAATGAGAAGAGAATCAAAATAGTGCACTAGAAAAAAATTAAACACAAAATAAGGCAGCAGTAGGAACTTCCCTGGTGGTGCAGTGGTTAAGACTCTGAGTTTCCAATGCAGGAATTGATGTTCAGTCCCTGGTTGGGGAACTAGATCCCACATGCCACAACTAAAGAACCTGCATGCCACAACTAAGACCCGGTGCAGCCAAATAAATAATTTTTTTTAAAAAGATAAAGCACAATAGAGTCACCCCAGAGATGTTCCTGTGTGTTCAGATTGCTGAATTTCAGTGTACCATCCTTGAATAAACAAAATACAGTGTGAATAGAAAGACTCATCACTGCCACCCCCACCTTTTTCTAAAAATAATTCATAAGAAAAAATCGTTAATATTTTACATAATTAGTTTCACCCAAAGTTCACACATGGAAGAAATAGCTAAGACATAACATCATAAATTCTCACTATGAAATCACAATAGAATCTGATATATTCTGAGTATTTGCAAGTTGGGAGAGAGCCTCAGAGATTATATTACTCATCCCCTCACTGTAGAGATGAGGTAGGTCACTGAGGCCCAAGAAGGTCAAGTGTGGGACCTTGGGGTCTAACCCCAGGGGCAGAGCCTGGGTAGAATGCAGATCTCCTGAAGCCTAACTCAGGGTGCCCTCTACTCCTTCCTCTTATCAAAAGTAAAACATAAAATTCACCAAATGATAAAGTGCACATGCTAATGTGGGCAAGTTAGGAGCTTCAGTAGTATCTGACTCTTTGTGACCCCACGGACTATAACCTGTCAGACTCCTCTATCCACGGGATTTTCCAGGCAAGGATACTCAAGTGAGTTGCCATGCCTTCCTCCAGGGGATCTTCCCCACCCAGGGGTTGAACCTGCATCTCTTACATCTCCTGCATTGGCAGGTGGGTTCTTTACCATTAACTGCCACCTGAGACACCCCACACAAGGTGGTGCAGATTAGCAATTTGGTCCTGCAATGTGATTCCTTTAGCCATCAGGCAGGTATGTAACCCACCTTGGAGTGGGAATTTTTCACACGAGATTGTTCAGCATTCTGAGGGAAGACTCGTACAGGTTAAACACGGCTTCTTCGTGGATTCAGGAAGATTCTTCATGGCTCTTAGCCTGTGGTGGGAAGGCGGTCAGCTGCATAGCAGAATTCCAGTTTCCAAGCAGCACTGTCAACTGTGTCCTGGCTTCGAGCAGCGCAGTGATATCTGTATGGTGCATGCAGGATAACCTTTCTTCATCCTGTCTTTCCCCAAAGGAGGGCCTGTTGGATTAATCATTCCTTCAACAAAATGGTGAATGGTCCACACCAGTCTGAAGTTCACTCCTAGGTGTCCCTACTATACTGATATAAACCATAACCATTGTGAAGAAAGGCATTAGCAGATTAGGCCTCTGCGGTCTCTGGTGTTGGTCATGGGAAACTCGCCCTGTCAAAAGTTGGTATAATGTTGGCCTTTTGGCTACAGTTTCTTGCCCCAGGGGAAATGTCTATTTTGCAGGCCTCCTCGACAGCAGTATTCCCACTCAACTTTCATGGGTAACCACTTCCCTCTCCAGGTGTAGCAGGCAACGGTGTTGTTCCAGGAGCCCGGGTGATCTGGCCTGGGTCACACAGTAGAGTCGGGCCCTTCCGGGTGTCTCCAGGTAGTGCCTTTAACAGGTAACCACCAGGGAGCATCTGTTACTGCCTGTTGACTATCAGACTTCCTGTGCTCAGTCAAAGCCAAAGGAGTCAGCAAACTTCTCGTGCTCTGTCAAATAGCTGGTTGAGTTTACAGCTTCTCAAATTTAGCCTTACTGACTTCATAGGCGTCCCTGTAAAAAGCATCAATAGCAACTCTCTTCACAGACGCTTCTCCATCCTACTTTATCTGAGGATCATCAGTGCCCATTGTAAATACTCTGGCAGGGATGGGGCCATCTTGGTGGGTAAAAACAGCGGCTCTCCGGGCCTCTTGTGAGTATAGGTGTGCAACCCCATCTGCTACAGACCCCGGGGCACTGGGGAGTACCCAAACTGCCCGAGCCTGTGAGAAATACCACGCCCAGGCCTCTTTGCCTCCCACCAGCCAGCCTGGGCCCCTCATCAAAAGCAGAGGCAACAACAGGATGAGCTAGATACAGTTTTTGGTTTTTTGTTTTGTTTGTTTTTAAAAAACCTTAGATTTTCTTTATTCATTGGCCCATTTCTACAACAAATACATCCGAAACACTACATAATAAAATTATTTACAACATTTCCAAATGAGAAGATTCTTTCTGCCCTCCTACTGCTGTTCACACACAGTACTTCCACAGCACATCATGAGATTACTCTGTACTCTAAACTGCTTAAGAAATGTGAAAACTAATAATGTAATCTCATTAGCTCTGCTCAACATGTGGCAACATTTTAGAAACCTTGAACTTCATCTTGCAACATCAAAAGAGTTCAACAACTGCTTTCCCCATTGTACTTTACAAAATAGGTTGCAGGGACTAGAAGGACCACATTGTCAAAATAACTAACTGTACAGAAATGGATTTAAAAAGTCACAACAAAACCACTTTTTATAAATTTCACACACATTTACAAATATCATGTTGTCATCCAACTTGTTTACTTGGATTTTCTTTGCTTGGATTGCACCACATTGGTTTTGTCTTTAGCAGAGCTAGAGGCTGAAGCAGACAGGATGGCTCAGTATGTCCATTTTTCATATTCTCAGAAGCCACAAGCCAGCTCTTCAGTTTGGGCATTTCTTTGGCTTGAGTTTTGGACTTTTCAATTACCTCTTTGGGCTCACTGTTTTGTCCAGAGACTATGGCAGCATTTGCCTTGAGTTCTAACCTGGGAACAGACCACTGTAGTGCTGTGGCTGGAGCTTCCTTTGGGACCAAACTCTGTGAAGGGCCTGGTGGTCGACTTGAAAATTCTGGCGGTTTAGGGCCCTTGAAAATTCTGGCGGTTTAGGGCCTGAGTTTTCCAAGCAAACTCCTTGTTTTCCAGGTAATGGCTGCTTATCAGCCTCCTCCAGACCAGCTGGGTGAGTATCTGGAGTGTTTGGATTCTGCTAACTATTTTTCTTCTACCAAGGGGTTTTCTTCTTCAGTTTATTTGCATTGATGTTATTTTGCTTATTGTTTACCCCAAAATTTCCTGCAGAGATATCACTCTGCAATAAGTTGACTAACAATGGGTTTGTTAGTGTGACATCCTTATTGACTGGGAAGCCTAGATTCTGACCACAGAACATCTGATTTCCATTGGGTGCACCAATGAAAGGTGCATTGAAAGGCATCCCATGACCTGAGAAGTGGTTTCTGGAGGCACTGTTTCCCTGCATGGCCTGAACATGGGGGTGGGGGAACATGATGCTTTGTTGCATGCTAACATCAGGCATCATCTGAGACGAGCTATCATTTGCTATAGTAGCAGGATCACCATGCTGCTGGGCCATACAGGTATATGTGTGTGTGTGTGTGTGTATAAATTTATTGGCTGTGCTGGGTCTCATTGCTTCACGGGCTTTTCTCTAGTTGTGGTGAGTGACAGCTACTTTCTAGTTGCAGTGCACAGGCTTCTCATTGCGGAGACTTCTCTTATTTTGAAGCACAGGCTCAAGGGTGCACGGGCTTCAGTAGTTGTGGCACATGTGCTCAGCAGTTGCAGCTCCTGGGCTCTAGAGCACAGGCTCAATAGTTGTCGGGCCATATAGTTTTAAATATTGTTTTTCTTTCACATTACTTTGTAAACAAGGTTTTGTGTTTCTCCATGTTCTGGCAGCGGCAAGCTGTTTTATAATATTAGTATTTAATAATTTAAGCTTTCATTAGGGGGTTGTTTGCAGTTTTTTTGAGTCCCAATGATGTAAGTGTTTTAGTATATATAATTTTTTTTCTTTTATTCTATTTCACTGGGTTTTAAATTCCTAGATGAGAGATTGGGTCAAAGAAAGCCAGTTGGCTCTTGCCAAATGTTACCGAAGTGTGCCTCTAGAAGGATTATTACCTGGCCCCTAGACAGGTGTGAATATATTTGTTTCCCAAAGCTTGGACCAGCGTTGGGTATCTAATTTTTACTTGGTTTAATGGTTGTTAATTGGAACCATACTATACTTACAGTCTTTAATTTGTATTTCCCTAATTACTAAGGAAGTTGAGTCTTTTAAAAAATAAATATATTGTTTATTACTTGTTTATCCTGTTAGGTGCCTACTCGATTCAAAGCAACAGACATTCTGAGTGCCCACTCTGTTCTAGGAGCTGTGTACAACCCTCAAAGGGGCAGTGACCTAATAAAAATGATCCTTTGGAATAGGGTGGGGGAACCAGGGTAGTATAGGAAATATACCACTGGACTATGAGAGAACTCCCCACAGTATCCTTCCATTGATGTTATCTGACTTGTATACTGACCCCAACCTTGTGAGGCAGGCAGGCAAGTATGACTCTCAACACTTTTTTGATGAAGAATGTGAGTCTCAGGTTAGGTAACTTGCCTAAAATCACAGGACTGGTTAATAATGGACAGGCATTTGAATCCAGGTCTTGTAACACCTATGTGGAATTCTTTTCTTTTTTAAGAAATGTTTTTTTTTTTTTTTAATTAGTAAAGATCTCAACAGGTGGTCACACCTATGTTCCTTTTATTTTTTTAATTTATTTTTTTTGGCTGCATGTGCGGCATGTGGAATCTTAGTTCCTAACCAGCCTGCTCTCCCTGCATTGGGAGTGCAGAGTCTTAACCACTGGCTTGTCAGGGAAGTCCGTAGGTGGAATTATTCTTGCAATGAGCATTGTTCTATTTGTTCATTAATCCACCAAATATGCACTGATCACCTTCTGAGTATCAGGCTATGTGTGAAGTAATCCAGAACCACAAAAGGTTTTGAGTAGGAAAGTAGCATGATCCAATTTAGGTTTTAGAACCTTCTTTTGGATGAGAGGACAGAAGGAAGTGGTTTTCAAAGTATGGTTTGAGACCACACTGGGTCAGAGGGGTCTTCCAGGTGGTGCTAGTGGTAAATAACTCACTGACCAATGCAGGAGATCTAAGAGATTAGGGTTTGATCCCTGGGTTGTGAAGATCCCCTGGAGGAGGGCATGGCAACTTACTACTATTCTTGCCTGGAGAATCCCATGGACAGAGGAGCCTGGCAGGCTGTAGTCCACGGGGCTGCACAGAGTCAGACATGACTGAAGTGACTTAGCATACATGCACGCACTGGGTCAGTAGCTCTGGGGTTGGTAATATGCCAGGTTTGGGTACTTTTTTTTTTTTCTCTAATGCAATAGAAAGTGCTATATTAGAGAAGGAAGTGTCAACTAATTATGAAGAGGTGCTGGCTGTAGTAACCAGGTGAGAGATGACACAAAACAGAGACAAAGGGAAGGACTTGGAAGTCATTGAGCTAGTATGGCAGGACTTCCCACTTGCCCTTGGCTCAGACAGTAGCTGAGAAGTGAAACTGGAATTCCTACCTAGGTCCTCTGGCTACAGAGCCTGTGGGCTTACGGCACATAACCATTTATAGCCGCTTCGTGGTTTTTAATATTTTGTGTTTATTTCTCTTAGCATTTGTTTTGCATATCTCCATCGTGTCTCAAACTGCCTTCAAGTCCCTTATTTTCATAAATTCTAGGACAGAAATAAGGGACAGATGAGTAAAGTCTTAAAATTTTTTAAACATTTATTTATTTGGGGCTGGGTATACAGGCGTGCTCGCTTTGGCAGCACATATACTAAAATCGGAACAATACAGAGAAGATTAGCACGGCCCCTGCACAAGGATGACACACAAATTCGTGAAGCGTTCCATATTATTAGGGCATCAGAGGGCAGACACACTGAAACCATAATCACAGAAAACTAGCCAATCTGATCACACGGACCACAGCCTTGTCTAACTCAATGAAACTAAGCCATGCCGTGTGGGGCCACCCAAGATGGACGGGTCATAGTGGAGAGGTCTGACAGAATGTGGTCCACTGGAGAAGGGAATGGCAAACCACTTCAGTATTCTTGCCTTGAGAACCCTATGAACAGTATGAAAAGGCAAAATGATAGGATAGTGAAAGAGGAACTCCCCAGGTTGGTAGATGCCCAATATGAGATGGCTGGATGGCATCACCGACTCGATGGACTTGAGTTTGAGTAAACTCCGGGAATTGGTGATGGACAGGGAGGCCTGGCGTGCTGCGATTCATGGGGTCACAAAGAGTCGGACACAACTGAGCGACTGAACTGAACTGAACTGGGTACACAGGCAAGGAAAAAGTAGATTTGATTAGATAAGCACAGACTAGGGAAGAATTGCAGGATACTGAGAGATGCGCAGCACCTCCTCTTCTATAAACCCCTGGCAGTCTCCAGGAAGTCTGAAGACAATAATCCCAGAAGCCCAGAGGGTGATCCCACTTCCTTCCCAGGGTTATTATCAGGCTGGAACCGGCAGGAATTCAGGAAACTGTAAAGAAACAACAGCCTCAACAACCAACTCTCCAAACATCAACACCAACTACCTCAACAATAAAACTTGTTACAATTCATCTCCCTCCCACTTACAACTGCAGACCAGAAGGAAGCAGAAGGGACTACGGGAAGGGCTCTTTGTTGCTCCTTCCCCTACCTGACCCATCCTTATCCCCAGCCTGGTTTTCCCAGGGTCTCCGGGAGGCGAGAAACAGACACCCTATCTCCGAATGGGGGCAGCAGAGAAACGGAGGACACCTTCATTCTCTCCTCATAGCCAGATAGATCAGAACTGAAACCAACAGAGGCAAAGGTTATAGTTGGCAGTGCCAGGAGAAGCCTGTCACATTCCAGTAACTCCAAAACCACAGCGGCTAAACTAAGCAGGTCAGAGATGAGGTGTTGCGCGAGAAAAAGATGGGAAGGTGGGCGTGGCGAAGGCGTAAGCTAGTGGGAGGCTTCTGGGGCGTTGCCCTAAAGAATGACCAATCAGAGAGCGGATTGCCGCCCAGGGGCGGGACAGGGGCGTATCTTTGTCGCGATTGGATGAAGGCCGGGAGTAGGGAGGGGGCCGCGGCGCGCCTAGGACAGCTGCTTTGCAATTTCGCGTTATATACTGCAGTGGCCGCGGCTGTGGAAGCCGGCTGCACTGCAGCGCACGTGCCTGCGTCTGAGGCTCTGGCTTGCCGCGGAGTTCCTTGGGTTCTGGGTCTAGTTAGTCCTGTCCCCAAGGTTCTCTCCATCCTCCGTCCCCTAGCTCTCGTCCAGCTCCCGACCTCAGCGTCTGCAAAACGAAATGGTCACAACCATGAATACCTCAGATGAAATAGAGCAGATGTTCCAGCCCTACAACTTCGAGCTGTTCCTGGACATGAGGCCCTATTTGGAGGAGTACTGGTGAGACCTGTAGAAGGGAAAGGGCCATGTTAGGGGCCCAACTCTGATGACCGCTATTTGGAGGGATTGGTGGAATGGGGGAGGGCGAGACAGAAAGTCCACAGAGATTTTGCTAAGGAGCGAAGATATTGGATTCCCCAGTACTGGCTTCACGTCCCTGTTGTCCAAGGTACAGGTAGTGTGGCACCTCAAAGAGGTTAGGTCTGGAAGAAAGGCAGAAATAAGAGGACAGGATGAAGAATTTGGGAGGAGACAGAAACCAAGGGGGAAAAGGTGTAGTGAGAACTGGTCTCTGAAGAATGGGGTTGATCTGAACTCCTACTCCCACCCACCTTAGAGACGACTCTCCATCCTTTGTGGCTGCATGTGTGCGCAGGTGTGCATGTGCTGATGCCTGAGGACTGCCCTTCACAGTTATCATCTTGTTCCTCAAGTATTCCATCATCCCTGCTGTGGAGGAGGCAAAATCTGGGTACCCTTCCAAAATTTCCTCAGACTTTGCCCTAGAGCCCCTCAGAGCTCCAGCCAATTTGCCATGACCAACCAGGCAGAAGTTGTTGCCACATTCTTTGTACATCACAGCCTTGGGTTGCTTCTAGAAATGGACCAGCAGCTGTCATCCACTCCCAACCCCAGGAACCTTGGTTATAGCTGCTGCCCTGTGTAAAGTACTTTACATATATTAACACTGTCAGGAGAGGAGTGTTATTCCCCCCTTACAAATAAGGAAACTGATGCTCAGAGAAGGAAGTAGGTTTTCCAATGTCACACAGCTAGTAAGTGGCAGAAGTAGGATTCCAATCCAGAGCACTGACCTGGAGATATGAGTGGACATTCCTCTAACCAATTCCCACCCATAAGTCCATCTGCTCTGCCTTCTGCCTGCCAGGACAACCTCATTCGCCATAGCTCTGATCTACCTGCTGGTCATCTTCGTGGGGCAAAACTACATGAAGGCACGGAAGGGCTTCAACCTGCAGGGACCTCTCATCCTTTGGTCCTTCTGCCTTGCAGTCTTCAGGTAAGACTCTCCCCACTCCAACCTATCTTATAGACTCCAGACCCTCATTCTATCCCTAAAAGCTTTCTAAAAACCTCAATTGCATCAACTGCCCAATTTGCCTCTTAACTCTCTCCCTGTTCTGTTCTCTCAGCTCTGACTCCTCTCCCCAGGTTCCACTCTCCTGTTTTCCTTCTTCTCCAGTTCCTAAACTAGTAGTCTCTGCTCTCTCTCATGAGACCTTTTGTGCTCATTGAGTCTGGATACTTCCAACAATTTCCCCAGCCTCTAATACTCTCTGCATCTAACACTCTCTCCCAAGACCTTCCAATAACTTCCCCAGCCCCTTCGTCCCATATTCCCCCCAAACTCCTTTGATCACCCCCATCCTGCCACCTGTCTCCTTCCAGGCTCCTACCCATCCTATGAACCCTATCCCCTAGCTCAGTTTTCAATCTCAGCCTCTAGCACTCCCTGGTCCCTCCCCAGCCCTCATGTCTTCTATCTTCTAGATTACTGGTTGGCTCTACCAGGTTGGCCTTGGGAGCTCAGAAGCTGTAACCCCTTTGGAAGGGTGGGGAGGTGGTGGAACTTGGATCAGTGACTTGACCAGGCCAAGGGTGAAGGTGCCTGGGAATGACCCTTACACCCTTTTCCTTTGTTCCATTTCAGTATCCTCGGGACACTGAGGATGTGGGGCTACATGGGGACCCTGATAATTAGGAGGAGCCCAAAGCAAACTGTATGCTTCTCCTCCTTCATCAGCAGTCCCATAATCCAATTCTGGTCCTTCCTGTTTGTTCTCAGCAAGGTCGTTGAACTTGGTGAGTGGCAAGGCTTTGTCTCTCTGGTGTCCAGTCAATTGATTCCATCTTCAGGCCCTCCCCTTGACCCATCACATGGAGAGTTCCTTCCCTGCCCCTGGGTCCTAAAAACACTTCTCACCAAGCCCGTCTTCAGATTCTCTGCCATAAAGACCCCTCTCCCTGTCCTGAAAATTCCCCATGTGCCCCCACATCAAGTTCAGAGGGTGGTCCCAACACTAGGTGATGTGTCAGCTATGACTCCTCATCTCCCAGGAGACACGGCCTTCATCATCCTGCGGAAGCGGCCGCTCATCTTTGTGCACTGGTACCACCACAGCACGGTGCTGGTGTATTCCAGCTTCGGATACAAGAACAAGGTGGCTGCAGGCGGCTGGTTCATGACCATGAACTTTGGTGTACATGCCGTCATGTACACCTACTACACTCTGAAGGCTGCCAAAGTGAAGTGCCCCAGATGGTTTCCCATGCTCGTCACCAGCCTGCAGATCCTGCAGATGTTTATAGGAGCCATTGTCGGTATCCTGGCTTACATCTGGAGACAGGAAAAGGGATGCCATACCACAAAGGAACACCTCTTCTGGTCCTTCATCTTGTATGCAACCTATTTTGTCCTCTTTGCCAAGTTCTTCCACCAAAACTACATAATGCCCAAGATCAAAGCCAAGACCAAGAGCCAGTGAACGGTTGGAGAGGAAGAAACCCTAAGCCCTCTCTCCTCCCCAGGGGACTGAGGGACTGAGCTTAGGTTTGAGGGAATGATTAGGAAGCCTTTCCTGTATGGTTTCCCCATGGCATATAAACTCCAAGGTGGCAGGAGGTGATGACAGTCAAGTAGTATCACCCCTGGGGTGGGGATGTGATCTAGTACTTTGATGTTTCTATTGTTAATGTGAAGACCAAGCAGGCCCTGTGATGGGGTGGGACTAAGGAGGCTCCCCCAAACTGAGTTATTTATGTTTCCAGAAATCTTTCTCCTTCTTGCTCTGTTTGTTTGTTTGTTTGTTTTTTCCCCAGCACCGCCCGGCTCCGAGAGGACGAGGGCGGGAGGAGGGGGCTGCAGACAGACATTCCTCCCGGCTGCGCGGAGCCCAGCCCAATTCGACCCTCTCGCCGCTCTGTTTTTTAATTAAAGATTCCAACAGGGTTTTTCAGAGTTTGGGGATTTATGGGAAGGAGGGGACTGCTGTGATGGAGGAGGGCTGCTGGCAGTGGGATGATCAGTGGGTGATAAGCTTACAACAGTGTATGGAAGGCTGAGAGTCACACACAGAGACACTCAAAAGAATCCTAGGCCTGGTAGGCACTTAATAAATGTCTGTTACAGACCAGAATTTTATTGCTGTTTGAGGCAAAAGTCCCTCGTAGGAACAGTGAGAAACAGATGCGCAAAGGTGGAGTAAGTTTCTAAAGTCGTAGGCTTCCTAAGTTGCAGCATTGACACTTGACTTCAAAAGCTGACCTTCCAGTTATCCTCCATGAGACCACGAGGCGGCGCGGCAGTACCAGCTTTGCCCAAGCCATACACATCTACACAGACACACACGCTTCGTGCGCCGCTTGGCTCCGGGAATCCCCAGGCTTCTCCATCCCGGGGTTGAAGCTCTAGAAGCCTGGACCCGCACATCTTTCCTGTAAACCCAGCTCTCCTTTAAAAATGGGGAAGGATGAGGGGAGGGAGCTCAACCGCAATTCTGAATCACCAGGCCTCTGACAGTCCGCGCACGTTTATTTCATTTATCTTTGAAAACCAGGGAGAGGGATTCTGGAGAAGGCGAGGTGGGCCAAAGGTGAACTGGCCCCTGGGGAACTGGTCCCTGTTCCTGGCCTTAGTCCCAGGGTCTCGGACTAAGGGCCCAGTCCACCCCTCAAGCCTGGGAGTGGGGGCAGGCTCTCTCCTGAGCTGGCCGCCTCCCCAACCCCGACTGCCCAGCTCTCCTCTCAGACCCCGAGGGTGGGGGCAAGCCAGTCAAAACGACCTCAGTCCGTCAAGGCCGTGCATTACCGCCCCACCCTCAGGGATGATCGACCGGCAGCGCCCTTCAGACGGGCCGTTCCACAGCGTACTGGCACGGACTGAGGTTGGCGGCCGGCGGCGGCCCCGGCACGGTGGGATAGCTGAAAGAGGCGTGCTGTTTGGCCTTGAGCCTCAGGCTGGCCAAACTCGAGTTACACGGGTCCCGATATACGTAGGGGGAGGAGGCGGCGGCGGCGGCTGCGGCTGCGGCCGAGGCGTAAGGGCAGGACACGGCCCCCGAGGACACCGCGGCCGGAGCCAGCCCGGGGGGCCCCCCGCCTAGGCCCTGCAAAGCCCCGGGCCCAGGCACGGTGCCCGGGGCGGTCGCGGCCGAGGGCACCATGGAGGCGGAAATGGAGCTGGGTGGCGAGAAGACGGGCTGCGAAGCCAGAGGCCCCACGTTGACCGAGTTGAAGGCGAACGGGAAGGTCTTGGCGGCGAGCGGCGGGCCGAGGGCCTTGGGTGGCCAGTTGCCGTACGAGTAGCCGGGGTACACCTCCTCGTAGGGCGGCACCAACCCCCCGAGCGGCGCCGCGAAGCCGCCCTTGCACAACTCCGCCTGCTGGCTGCGCTCGCGCTTTCTCCACTTGGCGCGCCGGTTCTTGAACCATACCTGCGGGCGTGGGAGGAAGGTCTTCAGGGCCCGGACCCCCAAGGCGGCTGGTGGACCGGTCGCCCAGGTAGGGGTCCAAGGGGGGTCCGGGGCCGGGCGGAATATAAAGATGAGGTGGCCGGAGACGAGAATGGGTGGTGGAGCAGCGGCACGGGCTGGGGGAGGAGCGCATGCGGGAGTCGGGGGTGACAGTATTGGGGAGGTGGCGAGGGCAGCAGGAGGGGGTCTAGGAGAGGTGAAGAGAAGAACCAGAGATAGTGCCAGGGGAGAAGAGGCGCTCCGTCTAGGGTGAGAGGGTGGAGGAAGAGAAGAGATTGGAGGTTGATGGAAAGAAGGCCGTGGGGGCAGCGGGCCTGGGCGAGGGACGTCGGGTTTTGGGTCGGAGGAAAGGGCAGACAGGGCAGAACTACAGGCTGCCGTTTCCGAAGCTGCTTGCTGAGCGGCCCGCTAGAGGGAGGCCCGAAGTGGAGGGGAGGGTGGTGGTGGAGGGCACCTGCGGGGTTGCGTACCCGCACGCGGGCCTCGGTGAGGTTGGTCCACACGGCGATCTCTTCGCGCGTACTCATGTCGGGGTAGCGGTTCCTCTGAAAGGTCGCCTCCAGCTCCTGCAGCTGCTGGCTGGTGAAGTGCGTGCGCTGCCGCCGCTGCTTCTTCTTCAGCGAGCCGTCTTCGGGGGAGCCGCCGGGCAGCGAAACCGAGGCCTTCTCCGAATCTGGGAGCCGGGGTTGGGGCTGTCACAGCACGTCCTTGCCTGCGCGGATTCCCTGGCTGCGGGTACTTCCTCCGTGGGGCCCTCCCTCACTCGCACCCGGGCTCCCACTCCCGGGTCCCACCCGGTTAGGGATGGAGCTTTTATTTCCCCCACCCCCAGAAGGGGGCGCGCTCACCGCTGTGCTCTTGGCCCTTGCAGCCGTGTTCGGGGAGTTGGGGGTGGGGGGTGCCAGCATCTGACAGCGAGAGGGCCGGGCTCCGGGCCTCTGCCTCGCTCAGCAGGCCGAACTCCATCGGGGGCTCGAGAACTCTGAAGGTAAAAGAAGACCCAGACCAGGTTAATGGGAATAAAATCTCCAGGTTATCTGGTTCCCAGTACAGAAGTGTTTCCCCATCTTCCCCTTTCTCGGCTACCTCTTTAATCTGAGATGCCCTAGGTTAGAATGGGGAAACAGCAGCCTAAGTGGAGAAAGGTGCATACTCAGAGGTTTCATACGCAGTTATACACACTAGACTTTGATTTGTTCCATGCTGGGCACCTAGAACCCTGCCTGGTGCACAGTTGGTGTTCAATAGATAATCATTGAATTAATGAAAACCACACTATTGCACATTGCATACCACATACCACATACTTAAAAAATTAAATTCCCTCTCACACGAATGCCCAATATCCCCATAAACTCAAATGTGCTTCTCAACCAGCCTGAACCTGTGTTATTCACTCTCCCGTGGGACAGATTTGATTTTGAACCAGGCCTGATACTTCCCTGTAAGGAGAATCGCTGCTATCATTTATGAGTACTGACTATGTGCCTTCACCTCATTATCTCTCCTCACAAGAATGGATCACTGTTAGGTAGGATCACCCTTTTTTAGGCATGGAAACTGAGACATGAAGTAATGATGAAGATCACAAAGTTTGTAAGTAGAGGAGGTATGATCTAAATCAGGTCTGTGAGATTCCTAAGATAAGATTTTGCTTGCTTTTTCAAACTGTGTTCTTTGGGGTCCCCCCTGCCAGGCAAACTCCCTCAGGGACTGGAACTCAGGGCTAACCTCAGGGATAGAAATCTAGCCTGATCTTACTCAGGTCAGCTTCAACTAGGGCAGCCCTGCTTTTCTCTGTTTTATTTATGCTTGCTGGAGAGACTTCATTTGAAGAAAGGGTTCTAGGTTCAAAAACAAGTTTAAGAATCTTGTCTGCTTCTGAACATTGCATCCTACGAGTCACCACTCTCTCCCATGCCTTCCTGCAGTCCCACCTCAGGCTGTGGGTGTAGGTTTCTTAAAAGCTGCTTCTGACTATTACTCCCCATGCCAAATCTCACCTGACATTGCCCAGGAGCCTGCCTGGGTCCTCCTCCAAGTCTCCCCCTGCAGGGTCCCCTTTCCTGCTAGCTCTCCCAGGCCCCCTCTGGTGGGAGGAAGGGGAAGGGGCACTAGTGGGGCTCAAGACTCCAGATTCCTCTTGGTCAGAGGAGAACCAATGGAAGCTAAGGACCAAGGAGCAGGGGTGAAGAGCTATGTAGGAGGAGCCCATATGCCTCCTCATTAAGAGGGACTTAATGCAGGGTGTGCAAGGTGGCATTAATGTGGCGGATTAGCCTAGATAGAGACGTGTGTCACTTGGCTGCTCTGAATTGATTAGGAGCCTTTCTCAGAGAGGCGCAGATGGGCAGTGGCCTGTATTTGCACATGGTAATGCCCCCTTCAACCAGCTCAGACATGACAGCTGCCCTCCCCCCATGCTAGTTTGAGTGGGACAGAGGTCAAGGCAGGAGGCTGAGAAACAGTCCCTGTTCTTTCCACAGGCAGAGAGGACTAGACCTTGGACCCTTTCCGAGGGTTGGAGAAGCAGGGCTGAAGGGAACCCCAGGAAGGAAGGAGAGAAATCAGGCCAGGAATGGGAGTGCTCAGCTTCCCTCCCCTTCCAGGTCTGAGGACAGAGTCAGAGGCATAGGACTGGGCCGATGATGCACCGATAGAAGGGAGAGGCCCTTGGGAGGGACCTGGAACAGCCTAGACTAGTAACTCTTCCCAAGTAGCTGTGGAGGCTTAGGTGGAAAAAGGGGTGCTGTGAAATCTCTTCATACCCTAAGATGCCCTCAAAATTGCAAACCACACCCCTGATTTCTCCAGAGGGCCACAGGAGCAATGCAGAGCTGGGAAAAGAAGGACAGTTGGGTTTGCCTGTAGGAAAAGCTGAATTCCACCATTGCTGTTCATCCTTCCAGTCTGCTTTGGCTCCAGACTTCCCATTTTCCAAACTCCCCCTTCCCCCAGCATTCCATACCTGTGTCTTGGTTTCACCCTTTATTTCAGCAGAGGGAGGCAGGGTGAGGAAAGATAAGGGCCAGAATAAAAGACGAGACTGAGAAAGCAGAGTTCAGGCTGTGTGTTCCCAAAGACAGACAGACACACATGCAGACAAATACAGGCCCCCACTCAGACAAAATAAGCACTTGGACTTGGAGCTAGAGGCATACAAACACACACTCTCTCCCACACATGTGCCCCCACATTCAGGCAGACAGACACACACCGTCACACAGTCTCCTCTCTCTGTGACAGGGACAGCTGCCTCGGCTGTTTTGGAGCTAGCCATTATCCCCCCCTCCCCCTTCCTGGCCCCTTTGAACCTCAGCTCTTAGTCCCAGGAACTAAGGACTCTGTGGGGGAGGAGGAAGCCCGAGGAGCCAGTGAAGTGGTCTCGCTCAGTGGCTGCTGGGGACAGCCTATTTGGCTGAGTAGGGGGAAAGTATGAGAATGCTGGAAAAATAGGATGGGGTAGTGGTGGGGGCAGAAAGTGATGAGCTCCACCATCCCGCCCTGACCCGGGAAAGTAATCTGGTATACCCCAAAGAAACTAAGTTTAGATTCAAAAGATCTGAGTTCATGTCCTGGATCCTCAATTTACTAGCTGTGTGTCCTTGGCAAATTACCTCTCTGGGCATGTTTTTTTCATCTGTAAAAATAAGATTATAATTCCTTCTCTACCTCTCTTCAGTATTGTGAAGAGGTTAAAATAAAACATAACATCTAAAAACGAGTAGGGGTCAAACTCTATCCAAGTTTTTTTCTCACTTATTGAAATGATGTTTGCACATCATTCTGTTCATTCACCTTCTATGAGCTGGGCATTGAGTAAGGTGCTCAGGATAGAGTCAGAAATAAGGTATAGTTTTTGTCTTTGCCTTTGCTTGCTTCCCTAGATTCTGTCTCCCAGTGAAAAATTGCTCCGTGAATAAAGGTGAGTATGCTGCATTTTGGAGAGGGATGCACGTATGTGTTGTGAGCACTCTGTTTGAAACATAAAAGAGGGCCCGGTCAATAAGGAAACAGCCACATGGGTGGAGTAGCCCAAACTAGGAGCTAATTTGGGGACCCGGAATGGGTAGGAGAGGAAAGAATGAAGGCTTCAGACTCTTGACTGCGTTAGTAATAGCAGCAAGAGGAAAGGCCGCTGAGAAGGGCCCTGCCTCTGAAGCTGAAAAAGCAGGAACACTAATGCCAGGCAGGCAACAGAGAAAGAGAGGGTGGGGGCAGATGCCTCTAGCAGATTGTGTCCGGTGGGCTGGTCAGGCAGAGGCTGGGGGCGCCAAGCTGTTGTCTGAGCTGGAGACAGGCTGGCTGAGGATTAAGCTCCCCCAAACTGCTGGAGGTTGGGAAGCTGGGGAGTTGGGACTGCAGCCAGGGACTTCCCCTCACTCAATGGACAGGGATAAGCAGTAGGTCTAGAGGCCACAGGTTTGGTTGATGCTGGTAGGATATACCAGGAAAGACCAGAGAGAGTCAAGAGATAACAGTGGCGCTGAGTCCAGCTTTTGGGGTGGGCCTCCTGGGGTGGCCCACCCCAGCCTTTCTGACATGCCCTGCAGGGGATACATGGCCCAGCCCCGCTGGTTTCAAGGTGGCAATCCCAGCCCTAGGGAGAATAGAGGGCTTGCAGGTGACCTTTGACTCTGAAATACAGCATGGAATTATAGGAAGCTGACATGGACCGCAGTAAGAACAAAATATCCAAGATAATTAAAGCGGAGAACAGAGACTGCCCCAGAGCAGAGAGGCTACAGTGGGGAGGCCATGGTTTCTAAGGGACACAACTTATGGCAAGAAGGTAACTTCCATGTGCACCCACTTTTGTCCTGAAGACAAACGGTAGACCAGGGCCACAGCCAGAGAGCCCCCAAGTAGTTGTAAGTCCAATGTCCAAGGCACAAGGTACACCCCAGAACTGAAATGGGAGAAAATCTTTTTCTTGCAGAGACTGAATGAAAAGGAAGATAAGAGGGGATGGAGTTGTAAAGCTGTAGCTCAGCTCAGCCAGCAGTAAGTTAGTGAATAGGTATAAACTAGAGCCCTAAACAGGATGGAACCTGAAACTAAAACTGAGGCCCTTTAAGTGGACACAACCTCATGTACATTAGGGATGCTGAGCATCCACACTGTCTGGTCTCCTGAGTTGCTGTGAGCAAATGAAAGCAAAGGAAGACAGCCGTGGACAAGGTTCACAGCCCCAAGAGGAAACCCTAAGACTCAGGTGGAGGCATCAATGATTTGATGCACTTACTTTATCAAGGGGTAAATCAGGGATCGGGCTTCCCAGGTGGCTCAGTGGTAAAGAATCTGCCTGCCAAGCAGGAGTTGCAGGTTTGGTCCCTGGGTCAGGAAGATTCCTTGCAGAAGGAAATGGCAACCCACCCCAGTATTCTGGCCTGGGAAATCCCATGGACAGAGGAGATACCCAAGAACGATAAGGGTACAAGACCCTAACTTCTAAGAGCCTACTGTCTGGGGAGACAAACAGAGCACAGGATAAAATGATGGACTGCATGGGCCTGATTCTCAGATGATGGAAGCTCAGAGACACAGAAGCCCATGTAAGGTGGCATCAAGTTTTGGGGCTCAGAGAATGTAGCACCTGGCTGCTCTGGAAATTAGAGAGGCAGAGAAGGTGGCAGAAGCTTCTAAATAAAAGAACAGTAGGTTCAGAGGGTAGCAGGGAGCCTAGCTTGGCCAGGGTCTCAGTGGGGGCAATGGGAGATCATCAGAAGAAAATGGTCAGGCTGAGGAGGCATCCAATGAGGGGCAACGGGTGGGGGTTCAGATTTGATACCATGTAGGCTAGAGAATTCTCAGCTTTTCTATGAAAAAATCCCCTAAGACTAGTAAGAGAGAATATAGTCTGTAAAACTAGGGGCACAACCTGAAACAGCTGCCGCCAGTATGAAATTTCTTTGAGATCTTCAGCCTTATGTTAAAATTGGAAGCAAATTTTGCATTCTATCCCACATTCATGTTTTTTAATTACTCTTTATTTTAATTGGAGGCTAATTACTTTACAATATTTTAGTGATTTTTGCCACACATTGACATGAATCAGCCACAGGTACACATGTGTCCCCCATCCTGAACCCCCTTCCCACTTCCCGCCCCATCCCATCCTTCAGGGTCATCCCAGTGCACCAGCCCTGAGCACCCTGTCTCATGCATCGAACCTGGACTGGCGATCTATTTCACACATGATAATATACATGTTTCAATGCTATTCTCTCAAATCATCCCACCCTCGCCTTCTCCCACAGAGCCCAAAAGTCTGTTCTTTACATCTATGTCTCTTTTGCTGTCTTGCATATAGGGTCATTGTTACCATCTTTCTAAATTCCATATATATGCGCTAATATACTGTATTGGTGTTTTTCTTTCTGACTTACTTCACTCTGTATAATTAATACAAAAATAATATTTTCTCTCCAAATCTCCAAGAGACATCTTCAAGTGACATCACCACACCAGGAAGATAGACCCGGGGTAGCCTGCAGCATCATGCCACTCCCACTCCTATACTGCCCCCCCAACCCGATACTGAGAAGCAGTGCTCCAAGCAGTGGGAGTCACTGGAGGCATGTAGGTGAGGGAGTGACATAAAGGCAATATCTTTGGGATCTTTTTTTGGCAATGATGAGCAGAATGGATTGGGCAGGGGAGAAATAGGAAAGGGGAAACTATTAACTGACAGAGGAAAAGTAAAGAAGGCCTCAGGGGAGGAAAAGTAGTGGAGAGAGTTCTAAAAGTGGCTTTCTCACCCCACTGTCTTTTCTTCTGTATCCTTATCACTCAAAATGGGTCCCTGTCAGTGACCAGAGACTAGACACTCTAGATATTCCCAAAGCTCAGGACCTAGTTGCCATCTTCAGGTTAGTTGCCTCCCCTACATGCTAGGAAGCATCACTTAGATTGAATGGAGAAGAAAAGATTTGGGTAGCGTATTTCTCTTATGCTCATCCCCAACTTAGCTCCAGCTTGCCTCCCCTGTCCTCCATTCCTAGACCTGGGTTCTGGGCCCACATTCACATCCTTGAGCTGGAGACAGGCAGGGGTCAGATCAGGATATTTGGTCTGAGAGAGTAGGCATTTGGGGAGTTCCCTAGAACTCTTCTCAGGGAGGGACGGGGATAGTGGCTGGCATCTGAAGCCTAGTATACGGTGTCCCATCTGTCACTGAGAATCTTCCTGTGGCTGGACCACAGATGCTAGCAGGCTGATCTAAGGTTTGAGATGCACCCTTCCAAATGAAGATTCTGTACTTACAGTGGACCTACAGTTGGGCATAATAATACCAATAATGTTTCTTATTTCTGTGTTGCCTCTCCATTTGCAAGGGGGCTTCCAAGTACATGATTTCATTGAACTCTTACGACCACCTTAAATGCCAGGAATGACCATTCCATTTCACCTCTAAGAAGATAAATTTGTCCATGGTTATAGAGATTGAAGAGGTTCTAATCCAGTTCTCCTAAGACCAGGGACTGAGCTCTTGCCACTCCTCGCCCCCTCCACCCCAGCAACCATTTGTGGCTCCGACATGCATTGATCCTTCCAAGCCCTTAAGGGATTCCATTTCTACTTCCTGCCTTTACCACCTCCCTGGAAATGAGCTCGGGAAGTTTGCTGCCCACTGTGTGCCAAGGAACATTTTCCCATTCATCCTGTGCTTGCATCATTCCAGTTCTAAGAGGCCCCCTCATCTCTGGTTTCAGGATCTGGGAAGCAAACAAATCTGCTTATCTAGGTCTTTCCTTATTTTTTGGATTTCCATCCTATCTCACTTTTCAGATGCCTAAACTTTCAAGTTTGCTCTCTCCAGCAGCCCCTGGCTCCTCCTTCTGCCACCATTCTCTGACCCTTCACTAGGTCCATAACATTCTTCCTAAGAGCCAGTGACCAGGCATGCAATCAGCTAAACAGCTTTATGCAGGGACAAGAGAAGGTTCTGCCTTTTGTTTCCAGTCATCTTTATTATAATGCCATTGCCTTTTTGGCAAAAGCAGAACCTAGGGTTATGGTCTTGAGAGAACCATCTGTAATGCCTTCCCTATTCCGTTCTGACTCAGATCCCTTCATTTCACCCATAATTTCAGTGTTTTCCAAAGACAATAGGGGCACAAACCCCTTGAAAAGGGTATCAAAATGTGATGGGGGGGGGGGGTGTAACTGGGATGTGACTCTATATTTATCAAAAAGGGATGAGGGACAAAAGAGTTTGGAAAACAACGTCCTAGCCAGTGATAAGTGAACTTTAAAATTAAGGAGTGGAGGTGGGAGTGTGGGGAAGACGTATGGGGAGGGTGGTGAGGGTGAGAAAGGTTGGAACCCACTTGTTTAGATTACTCATTGCTGAACATATTACCCTGCACTTGTCCCCATGAAACTCAGTTGCCAAATGAGCTGTTTGCTTACTTACATAGATCAGGAGAGTTCCCTCTACTTTGTTCCCTTCAGCTTAACTGGGTTCTGGTTAAAGAGTTGGAGTCAGAGTGGGCGGTCATTGTATGGATCCAAAGAAATCAGGGCCCTCTCCCAGCTGTAGGAAAAGCAAATAGGGTAGTTGGGTAGGGCTGAGACATCCTTCCCAACCAGAGATGGAAGGCAATCTGGGTCCCATGTTGGATCCCAGTGTCTGGATCCCATGTGTCTCCCTCCCATCTCCTCTCAGCCACCAGGGTGGTGGGGAGATTGGTGGGACTGAGGAAGCAAAAAGGGAAACAAGACCCCAGCATTTGCTTTGCTAAAGGGCTGCAGTTTTCTCTTTGGGCCTGGGCTCCTGCCCACTGCGAGAAAGGAGACTCTAGCCTGCTGAAATCCAGGCAGAGTCGGGGGTAGGGTGTCTGGTCAGCTGTACTGGAATTAGGGGTGACTGAGTTTGTGAGGGAACTGAAGCTGTCAGGGGCTTGTGCTAGGCTCCTCCTTGCGCGCGCCCCCCGCCCCATTGCCCTTTGTGAGCCATTCCTTCCTTTCCTTTCCTACCCTTGGTTCCCACTAGCAGTCCCAACCATTGGCACCCTCTCCACAAATCTGGATTCTGGAAGTCCAGGGTGATGCTCGGGACATATTTAATCTGGGTTGGAGAGGGAATGTCTCCGGGTGCCACTCCAACCCAAGGCCAAGTATCAGCCTTCACTCTCCATCCCTGCTCCCTGCCCCGCAGCCCCTAGCAGAGAGACAAGTTTGCAAAGTGTGAGCTGGGATTCTAGGCAACCCATCACAGCGAACCCCACCGTACACGCAGCAGCTGGGCAGGCGCTGCGGGATAAGTGAACATGCCACTCGGCCAGGGACATTCTGTACACCGCTGCCCGACACAGCGCCTGCTCTAGAGAGACCAACCTAGCTTCCCCGGACATTCTGTCCGCTCTGAGAACCGCGCGCGGTGGACATTCCGTCCAATTCCCTGGCTTTCCCAGGTCGGAACCCATCGGGGCCCTGACACCCCAAGCGGACCCGCCGGACCCGCCGTCTGGTCACTTGGACTACCCAACCTCGGCCTTGCAGCCCGCACAGCGGCCATCTGACACGGTCGCTGTCGGGTTCTCACAACACGGCTCCTATCCCAACTGCAAAGCAGCTACGAAGAAAAGCGTGTGCGACTAACGCACCCCTGCTCCCAGGCCCGGAGTCTGAGACCCAGCCCGGGGGCGTCTGGCACTGCCAACTGCCCCTTTGCTGGCGGCCGCCGCCAGCTCCCCCCGCTGGCCACAACCCCTTTAGCTCCCGGGCTGTCGGCCCCGTGCCCGGGGATCCCAGGGCGCTTCCTGATAATTGGTTTCCCAACGCTACGCCGCTTCGCAGAGCTCCTGTCCTGACCTCATGTCTCCGACTTCTCTTCGGATCCCTCGAGTCTTCCCCTTCTAGGTCCCCCGAGTCCTGCCTCTAAGTTTCCCCTTTTCTAAGTCCTGGCCCCAGGTCTACAGTCCGTTCTCCCAGTCTCGACCTGTTCCTCAGGCACCGTTCTACAGTTCAGCCGCCCTAGGTCCCGTTTTAGGGGTCCCTAAGTCCGGCCATGGCCCCTCTGCCCGGCGAGCCCCTGGCCCCGCATGGTCAAGCACTCACAGTGAGTCCCGCAGCAGGCAGACTCCCGGCAGCGGCGGCGGCGGCCGCAGTCTGGAGGGCAAGCAGGGGCCAGAGGCCGGGCACCCGGCCGGGGTGGGGGCCGCCCCCCTGCGCCCGGGGCCGCCGCTCCGCTCCGGCGCTCCCGGACTCGCTGGGAGAGAGTAAGCCTCGCCGCGGACTGCCACCCCCCGCCGGCGCCCATTCACTTTATGGCAGCCCAGGGCGCCCCCAGCCCGCAGCGGCTAGCCTCGCGCATCGGGCCCCGCCCCCTTCCAGATGCACTGTCGGGGCTCCACCCTTTCCAGCTGTGAATGTTCTGGCCCCGCCTTCAGGGGAGGGGTCCGGCCGGCGCGGCGCCAACAGCCCCGCCCCCTGGCCAATCGGAGGCGCTCCTCAGCAACTGGGTCACGCCCCTTCCCACGTGGCTGAAACCGCGCTCGCGAAGAACTGCGTGAACTGGGTATCCCCACCGAGCTCGGGTGGGTCGGCTGCGAGATGGGGCCAGGCAACCACCCTGAGCGAAGTGGAACGGTGCTGGGGGATAGAGCCGGGGGGTGGGGGTGGGGGGAGCGCACGGCCCGGGAGAGGCTGCGGGGTTTCAGCACTCAGACTTCGTTGCCGCTCAAGTTTCGGTGATTTTCTCCACTTGTCGCTGTCTGTCTCTCTGCCCTTTTGTCTCAGCTCCAATCCTCCCACTTCTCGCCTTTCTTTTTTTTTTTTTTTTTCTTTCTTCGCCACCACTTTGCTTCTTCTGTTTGTCTCACTCCTCCGTCCCCTGCCACTTCGAAAGACTAATTTCTGTCTCTGATGCTCTTTTTCTTTTTTCCCTTGCATCTTTCTCTCCTCCTCCTCTCGGCTGCCACTCCTCCCCAAGCCCTTTTTTCCTCTCCTCCAAGAAAGTAGCTCCGTGGAGACAGAGTTTGGAGTGAGATAAATTAAAACAGGATTCTAACCCTGCCATCAGTTGCAACATTGCCAAGTGACCTTGCACAAGTAAATTAACTATGATTCCCTTATTCTCCACCCACCCTGTAAAATTAAAGGAGATTCTAGCTGAATCTCAGCGTTTGGCCTGGGCACTCTTCAGAGACCTGGGCAAGTTCCCTGTCAGTCTGCTCTCTTATCTCACATAGTCTATGTTCTCCCAGATTTATCAAGGCTACCTTCTTCTTGGTGATACCAAGTTCACTTCTGTGGGCAAGGTGTGGCCTTGGTGCTTGCAGGTTAGGGAGTTTCAAGGGATAGGACAGATTTCCTAAGGAATATGTGGAGTCAGGTTGAGTTGCTAGGGTGTCCCTGAGGGCCCTATTACATAACATACTCCTAAGGTGAATCTGACAGTCATGCCTTTGCCTAAAACCCTTCAATGGCTCCTGTTTGCTGTCAGGATAAAGGCTAAGCTCCCTTGCATGGCATAGAAGAGTTTCAGGACCTGATTCTGTCTTAATCTTCAATCTCCTTGTGGTTTCCTGTATATCTCCAACAGTAAGATATTTCTAACCATTCTTCATTTTGCCAACTCCTACTCACCCTGCTAAGCTCCACTGAGGCCTCATTCTCTCTGGGAAGCCTTTCCTGAATTCCGAGGTTAGCCAGAAGTCCAGCCTCTTGCTCCCACAACCCTCCTTTGTGTAAATCTTTTACCCTACCCATCATATTGAAGAGATCAGTTTATGTATTGTTCCCTATGATGCTAAGATTTAGGGGGGAAAGGACCATACCTTCCTCATTTTTCTATTGCTAGGCATTATGTAGACACTCAATACTAAAATCTAAGAGGGAGATGTTTTGCTTGGTAAAATGATGGAGGTTAGAAGGGGCTGGGGCACTGTCATTTCTCTTCTCCTCATCTCTAACACACAATTCCATTCATGCTTTTAGGTTGATTAATTTCTGGAGGTATATAGGAGTGGGGATAGGACAGTAGGGAGTTTTGGCCTACTAAGAGGATTTTTCAGTTGGTTATCTAGGACCTCTCAATCTGAGATAGGGTCAGAAGACCAAATCCAACTTTTCAAATTAAGGTGGAAAATGGCTCAGAGGTAAGCTGGAAGAGATGCTAGAGTGGTTGTATCCTCAGCCTCTGACTCTGTTTGGGTGAAAGAGGCAAGGTCTTCAGCTGGACCCAGAGATCAGGAGCCCCATATGTAGGTACACAGACCTACTGAGGAGTTCTTCGGGTCTGATGGGTTTCTTCAAATTAGAGGATTCTAGCACAAGGCTTTGGATGTCTGGTTTTGAGACCACATTCCTATGGGGTTAGGAATGTAGCTTCCTTAGACTTGAGTCATCCATAAATGAGAGGAAATGGGGGAGAGAGCTGGATCTTTTTTCATTGTTTTCTAGCAGTCTCTTCAGGTCTGTAGGGACACCTAGGCTTTATTCCAGCAGACAGCCTAGGAACTCCAACATTTAATCTGCAAGGAGAAAACTCATCCTTCTGTCCCCTTTGTACACACACTAACTACTGCTGCTGCTGCTAAGTCACTTCAGTCGTGTCCGACTCTGTGCGACCCCATAGACGGCAGCCCACCAGGCTCCGCCGTCCCTGGGATTCTCTAGGCAAGAACACTAGGTCACTCTAAATATCCTAGCAACTTCTATCATCTCTTGCCAGGGGAGAGGCAACTAGGGGCAGGAGAGTGAAGACTACAGTGGGCATCTTGCTCTCAGATGTTTTATTATTTCTAAGGCTTCAGGAAAGCCTTCAGTTTCCTGTCACTGGTGATATGTGATTAGCTTTTTTTCCAGATAGGTAAAGAGTATCCAAGGGCTTCCTAGGTGGTGCAATGGAAAGAATCCGCCTGCCAATGCAGGGGATGCAGGAGAGGCAGGCTTGATCCCTGGGTTGGGAAGATCTCCTGGGGAAGGAAATGGGAACCCAGTATTCTTGCCTGTGAAATCCCATGGACAGGGGAGCCTGGCAGGCTGCAGTCCATGGGGTCGCAAAGAGTCGATACGACCTAGAGACTGAGCGAAAGAAATCAAGGCTTAGGATGAGAGTCAGATCTGGGTCACAGTCTGATAAACTAAAGTATAAGAGGTATCGAGGGGCAGTGAAAAAAAAGAACTGGATTAGAGTTGAGGACACTTAGCTTTGTCTCTGCTCTGTCATTAACTAGGTATACAAACATGGGGGCCATCTTTCCGTTCTGGGACTCAAGTTTCCTGATCCATAAAATGAAAGGACTTGAATTAGATATCCAAGCCTTCTGTCACTTCCCCTTGTCTATTTCAGGATGATAGGCATGAGGCACAAGACACAGAAACAAAATTGAGATGGGACAGATTCATTTATGAGAAGTCAAGCAAACAGAAGGAACGGTGGGGGACGGGAGGTTGGAATAGATTGCTCCCTTGAGCTGCCTTGAAAGGAAACGATTCCTCAAGTTTACGGTATTGGCCCGGGTGACTTTATTTTATTTTATTTTGGCCCAGGTGACTTTAATAGGGAGAAGCGGCCGGTTTCGGTGTAGGGAGAATCGTGTAGGCAACTCAAGGCTCTCAAAACGGACTCCGCCCCCTTTCCAACAAATCATAGCTTTCTTCCCCATAATGCCCAGCAGCCACTGCCAAGCTGTGCACTGCAACCTAACTCTACCTAACTCCACCTCTCCAACTGCCAGCACAATTTCTGCCTTTTTATTGGTTCTAGGAACTGTCATTCAGAGAGTCCTCGTAGCCGTTGGTTGTCCCCTGCCTGTCTTTTTCTTTCCCTTGTAATCTCGTCTCTTTAGGCACTACCCGCCTCCCGACGCCAGTTTCCTTCCTTCGATTGGGTAACTGAAATGCCATTTTTCACGATGCGAAGCTATGATTGGCTATGAGCGGCAGGGCTCGTGCAGTTACCAGGCAGCGGGCTAGACTGAGGCTAGTTACCACGTCAGTGAGCTGACAGGGAAGGTAGCCGGCTCCACCGCCCGTTCTGGCCGACTCTTCCTGGCTAACTGTGTGGGCTTTGATTTCGGCCTCAACTCCTAGAAAGGGCTCCTTTCCTGCTCCTATCTGCCGCCAGAGCCGGGAGAGCCGCTCGGAGACGCCTTCGAGGCCCGGGCTGGACATGAGCAGCGGCCGCCGGTCCTGGGACTAGGCCCCGCCATTTTGGATCCGCTGACAGGTCAGCGAAGTCTCTTATTAGAGTTCCAGTGTCGTGAAGGCCGCCCTGACATGACGAGAGGGAATAAGGAGAGGAGGGCCCTCAAACCGAGTAATCCTGGTTGGGTTAGGGACTCAGGGGCAAGAAAGAGATGAGGAGAGATTGCTGTGGGAGGGCACTGGGAGAGGTGCAGGGGGCAAAGGTCAGGCCCCTGCTGCCGGAGGGACGACTTCAACTCTGCCTTTTGATCTCTTGCAAGTACCCGAATCCTTCTCCCTGTGTTCCCAGGCTTAGTCTAGTTCCTCTCTCTTAGAGCTTTCTGCGTCCTAAAGAGCCCAGTTTTCAGAAGCTGAAAGCAAACCTGAAGAGTATCGTATCTACTTTTCAGGGTTGATTTTTAGACCTTGGATGAGAGTCTCTCTGGATTTTGTGCAGCGCCCACTTCTGTGTGACTGCCTTTTTAACACAGCTGAGCTGCTTCATTAATGATGATGAACTAATCATCACTACTACTAGACCAGGTAGTGAGAAAGCTTGCGGAAGGACTGAGGCCAGCCTCCCGAGGACCTGAATTAAGAGAAGGCTTTCCTTTTGTGGGGTTGCTCACCTGCCAGTCTGGGTCTGTGTGTAAACACTGGACTTAATCTTCTGAGCCTCTTTCGTCTTTTCCACAATGTTTTACAAATATTTTCTTCAGGTGTATATTTTTGGTTGCCGTCTCTTCCCCAGGTCTTCTCTTCACTTGGCCTGAGGAGATGAAGTTCAATCTCAAGGAAGCCATTCTATTACAACATATTTGGAGGAGAGCAGAGAGGGATTTGAAAACTTGTGAAGTTGGTACTATTGGCTTATTATTTTTAGTGGTAGGAAGAGTCATGAGAGATATTCAGTCAGTTTAAAGTGGTAGGGTCAGGACAGCAGAATGAATGATGGAACATAACCCCAAAGAGTGTAGTTTGTGGTGCTGTGATGACTTTGACAAACTGCTGTATTGTAAAGCTATAAGAGTCCTTCAGTGGTAAAGAATGCTTTTAAAAATGAGAAATAGGTATAGTGTCTTTATTTTTTTTTTTTTTTTTTAGGTATAGTGTCTTTAAATGCACGACATAGAACTTGGTATGCTTTTAAATCAGGTACACAAGGCATGCCTCTGGACCTTGTGGAGGATACAAATGGAAAGGTCTGATTGGAGATTGCTTTGCTGTGCTCAGTTTATGTGCTTCTAAAAAGCAGTAGCAATATATGTGCCCTGGCCTATACTGTGCATGTCAACCTAAGTGCCTTTTAGCATGTAATGTACACTCAGTAAGTGTTATCTGTACCTAGGATTAGATTTAGTGTGTGACCCTGTGGCCTGGTTCTAACCCTGGCAGTCAGGCCTTTTGCATGGTGAGGTAGTAACAAGGAGAATCTAAACCTCATTGTGTTAGAAGGGAAAACAATCTAGGTTCTAGAGTGACTAAACTCTGCCCTCCTGAAATTGTGTGTGTATGTATTTGTTGATTTAAAATAAATGGCGTGGAAACTACAGGAAGCTATTTGCATTTTAACTTGAACTTATCTAACCTGAAGTATCCAGGGTCTGCCTTTCTCATCTGGGTTGATAGGCCCTGTCGATCCCTGTTGAGTTGATAATGCTTTGCATAATAGGCAGTCTAGTCTTTGGATAGATAGTATGAACAGTTCAGCATCTTTTCATTTGGGCTTGGAGGTAAGTCAGGCATCAAAGATTTTACCTTTTCTTATTTGAAAAGTCATTTTCTGGATAGGAATAGTTCTTTACTTCCAGCCCCCATCCCAAATCAGAAAGTTTGTTCTTCCTTCAAGATTTGTATTTGAGCTTCTTTTTATAAGTGCCTGTAGACAGTACGTTCTAATCTTGACAGTGATGCTTATTGGCACAGTGAGAACTCAGGTTGTAGACATATCTCCTCATGAGTAGCTGGGCACTAATCCCAGTTGAACTCAAGTTCTCAGTAGTTACACTACTACTTCCTTCTCCGTGTTCCAGAAGGCAGGATGACTGCCACTTTTAGATAATAACTTCACTGATCGAGTACTTAAACTGGCTAGCAGTTAGAGAGGAAAAAGACACAGCTCCTGTTTTTGAGGAGACCCATTGTCTTTATACAGTACTCACTGGAAGGATCAGCCTTGTCTTTGTACAGCACTTCTATTGATTGATCAGTCTGTCCTTGTGATTCAGGGTGACTAATTAGAATGATTCTGTTGTGGGGTAATTGTGGAATTGAGTTGAAGGGAGTAAGGGAGGTTAATTTTACCTCTGGCTAGAAGACCTGTGTAAATGTAATTGGCAGCTCTTTAGCTTTTATTCTTCCTCTTTTTCTGTATTTCATTGTGTTCAATGGCAGTTGTTTATTTAAATGAAAATGTACTGGAACTTTGTGGTGATTTGGAGCCCACTTGTAGTGGATGTGATCACGAAATAATGATTTATTGCCATCATATAAATAAATTAGGGATTGCAAGCTCAAATGCCTGAGTATCAGGCAGGTATTGTAAGTGAGTGAAGTGAGCCAGGAGGGAATGTATTAGGATATAGTAGTGACTGTAGTGTACTGAAATGTGGGCACAGTATAACCATTCTTCCTATTTTTCAGGAGAAACTGGGAATTCAGATCATTGTGTTTTAAACTGTTGGCAACTAGTTAAATTATTTAAAAGCCTTTTACAGATGGAAAATAAGTCTGTGGACTGGATTCTGTGCCATGACAGTGGAGGATGACTCCTGATATTCAAGATGAGCAGACCTTATGAAACTTAATCACTGCAGTTCTCTATGTATAATCATACAGACTCACTTTTTAATATTTGTCCTACTCTGCCAACTTTTACGCTTAGTTGTCATACTGGATGCTCTGAGTGGTTAAAAGATGAGTGAGAGAAAGAAGCCTTGTTTCATTTTTCATCTCCAAGGTGACAGAAAGGACATCTTTGGACAGCTTTGGGCTTATCTCAGTGACATACTGCATATAGTTATTGGGATAACCTCAGACTCTCCATAGAGGGAGGAGCTGGAATGGCAGAGCTGAGATACACCTGCTTATTGGGTTGGGAGGATTTTCTAGCTGTATCCTGTCAGGGAATCAGCTTATTTCTTGGTTTGATTTTCTCTTACCTCCACACTTTAAGTAAATTTCTTGAGCCCAGTAAGTTGTTTATTAGTTCAGTAATTTTTGTTCACTTTCAACAAAGCACAGAATTATGGCATGTTCTTTGGCTAGCTATAGAAACCTTAAAAGCTCTGCATCTTTGGTGGTCCTCTGGGATGTTAGAGAGATGAGTGAAGGTAAACCTTGGAAGGGTCAGTTGATAGTTGTTCAACTGGTACCTTCTACCCTCTCAGTATGCCCATCAGAGTTTTCTTGGTTTACATGGCTCTGTATTAGACATCAGAGCACCATGAAAAAGAAAAAACCCTGAGTTTTTGCCTTTGGATAATCTAATTTCTAGTTGGATAAGAACAACTTTTAAGCAATGAGGAAGAAAAATAATGGTCTACTAATAATCTGTGTGTGTGTGTGTTCAGTTGCTTAGTTGTGTCCGACTCTTTGGGATCCCATAGACTGTAACCCGCCAGGCTCCTCTGTCCATGGAATTCTCCAGGCAAGAATACTGGAGTGGGTTGCCATGCCCTTCTCCAGGGGATCTTCTGAACCAAGGGATCGAGCCCTGGTCTCCTATATTGCAGGCAGATTCTTTACTGTCTGAGCTACCAAGGAAGCCCCAACTAATCTATTTAGTACCAAAGAAAATAAGACACATATACATGAATATGAAGAATTGACAATTGCATAAAGAATTATAGTTATTTACAATATTTCATAGAAGAAATGTGAACATGCACATAGCATAGGAGGAGACTTCAGGAAGATAGATGTAAAACAGAAGCATTGTGCTTTGGCTGGTGGGTAAATGTGGGTTCTTTTTGTCCGTAGAATGGTTAATATGGAAGGTTTGTAACTTCTTTTAATAGTGGAGGAACAAACATGGGTTACAGAAAGTTTTTCCTGCCTAGCTTAGAGTCCTTGTCTTCTGTGAAGCAGTTGTTCTCACAAGAGGTGGATGTGCATCAATATTGAAGAGTCAGTCTTGATATTCTTTCATTTATTCATTCAGTATTTATCACTTTTCTTACTATGTATTTATCATTTTTCTTGCTATGTAAAAGATGATAAATTATGGTCTCTTCCTGAAATGCTCATAGACTCATGGGAGAGACAGACTAAATAAATAATTATAAATTAGCATAAGATATGCTTAAATAGAGGTAGGTGCAGTGCTATGGGGTGACAGGAAAAAAAAAAACACTCTTGGAAAGTGGGTTAGCTAGGGAAGACTTACACCTTAGGTATTATCATAAAAACAGCCAGCCTTTGGGGGGTTTTAATATTCCTAATAGCATGCTTGGCCTTAAGAACAAGTGGATGAGGAGGTACTAGCTCAGTTTTGCAATGAGAACTGTAAACTGGGGCTCAGAGAGCCTAAGAAACTTGTTTAAGATCATATAGTTACTTCCTTTTCCAGTAAGCGGCCTGAGCTGACCCATAAAAATGGTGTGCTATTCACTCAACCCAGAAAACCCCACAAAATCATGCAAATCAAGAGGTTCAAATCTTCGTGTTCACTTTAAGAACACTCGTGAAACTGCCCAGGCCAAAGGGTATGCATATCCGAAAAGCCACCAAGTATCTGAAAGATGTCACTCTAAAGAAGCAATGTGTGCCATTCCGTTGTTACAATGGTGGAGTTGGTAGGTGTGCACAGGCCAAACAGTGGGGCTGGACGCAGGGTTGGTGGCCCAAAAAGAGTGCTGAATTTTTACTGCACAAGCTCAAAAATGCAGAGAGTAATGCTGAACTTAAGGGCTTAGATGTAGATTCTCTGGTCATTGAGCACATCCAAGTGAACAAAGCCCCCAAGATGCGGTGCAGGACTTAGAGAGCTCACGGTCGGATCAACCCCTACATGAGCTCTCCCTGCCACATTGAGATGATCCTTACTGAAAAAGAACAGATTGTTCCTAAACCAGAGGAGGAGGTTGCACAGAAGAAAAAGATATCCCAGAAGAAATTGAAGAAACAAAAACTTATGGCCCAGGAATAAATGCTGCAGAAAATAAATGCAAATAAAAGTAAAAAAAAAAAAAAAAAAGATCATATAGTTAATAATAGTCAAGAATACCACGGTGGTATTCTAACTCTCTCATTAACTTTTGGATGTAGTGAGTAAGGATTTACCAGGTGGATAAGAGTGGGAAAAAATGTTCAAAACAGAAAAGGAACAGAATGCACAAAGGCAGACAGCAAAGATCATGACTTGAACAAGAAAGAACTTTTGATGTTCTATTTATTTTGATGCCACACTGCAAGGCATGGATCCTAGTTCCCCAATCGGGGATCAAACCCACTCACCCAGCATTGGGAGGGCAGAGTCTTAACCACTGGACCACCAGGGAAGTCCCTTGATGGTCTCTTATACAAAGAGTATATACAGCATACGTGGGGCATCAGTGTCCCCAGCCAAGCTTAAAAAACAGCATTATCAAAGCTATGCCCTTCCGTTTTAGTCACATCTTCCTCCCCTTAGCCCCTGCTGTAAATTTTTTGTGCTTCCCTGGGGTGTAGTCTAGAGGGAGTTGCTAGTTCATATAGTGACTCCTTCTCTTTGGATCCTCTTGGGGTGAGTAACTGGGATGCTGCAAAATACTAGAGGAATCCTATTAGACCCAGGTTTAAATAGATAGTGGTTTCAAATAATATATGTTGCTCAGAGTCTCTGGGCAGATAAGACAGTGGCTTATTTGTCTGGAGGATGTTAGTTGTTGTGTATTTAGTTGTTTGTTCTTATATTATTTCTGATAAAAGGTCAACCTTAAGTTCTTTTCTACCGTACTCTTGAGGTGTCTGCTGGCCTTTGTGACCTTGTGACAAGGGGGTTCTAGGCCATTGGCTACCAGGCAGCAAGTCGTTCATCAGAGCTTCCCTTTTGAACCCAGAGGACAAATTTTCTTTGGGAGATTCTTGGGTGAGGAGATGTTCTTCAAGGCTTAGAGGGAGATTAGGCAACTCTACATAGTCCTTGAAAGTAATTCCTCTTTATTCCCTAGATGTTTCTTCCTTTTTTTTTTTACTAAGTAACTTATGGCAATGATTTTTTTGTTAGACCTTTGCTATCTTAGAAATTTGTTAGCTTTTGATGCCTAATGAATTTTGATCTAGTGTAGGTTGATTACTTCAGGTGGTATCCCAATTAAAAATTTATTTATTTTAGAAAGCCTTCCAAATAGCATGTAGATCCTATGAAGATCTCAGTTAAGTCTTGACACTTTTGTTTGCAATTTGTAGTATAGTTGTTGTTTCTTGTTGCTGTATTGTTCTCAGTATGGGTGTTTTCTCTCTTGCTCTTAGTTCTTTATGTAAAAAATTTTTTTATTTACTTTTGGTCATGCTGGGTCTTCGTAGCTTCACGGGCTTTTCTCTAGTTGTGGTACATGGGCTTCTCTTTGCTGTAGCTTCTCTTGTTGCCGAGCATGGGTTCTAGGGTGGCTGGGCTTCAGTAGGTGCGGTTCCTGGGCTCCAGAGCACAGGCTCAATAGTTGTGGCCCAGGGGCTTAGTTGTTCTGTGGCACGTTGGATCTTCCTGGATCAGGGATCCAACCCATGTCTCCTACATTGGCAACTGATTCTTACCACTAAACCATCAGGGAAGTCCTCTTTGTTCTTCAAAAGAGAAATTAAAAGTACTTCCCTGGCAGTCCAGTGGTTAAGACCCTGAGCTTCCCCTACAGGGGAATCACGGGCAGGGGACCTGTGTTCAATCCTGGATTGGGGAGCTAAGATCCCACATGCCTTGGAGCACAACCAAAAAAAAGAGAAATTAAATATTCTTACTTTATAGTGGTCCTCTCCAGGCCCCCCCAAATATTTTTTACAACGATTGTAGTCAGCATATATGCTACATATATTGAAAGCCCTCCAGGCCCCCCACTTGCTTTTGTAGCTTTACCTGCTATTATTCTCCTAGGAATAATGTTCCAGCAAGTCTGGAATAATCCTGATCCTCTAAATACATACTGAATTTTCCCACCAGTAAGCTTTTACTCTTGCCATTCTCTTGTATTTTTGGCTGTTTGAATCCTGTTTTTCGTTTGCTTTTCCAGTGTTCTCTGAAGGAATATTTTCTCTACTTCACTGCTGTGACACTGTGTACCACTCATGTATTGGGATATGTATGGGTTGTGTATAGATATATGTGTTTAATCTATTCGATTATAAATTCATTGTGGGTGGATAGGGATAATTCGGTATGACTCTGTCTGGCATTTTGCTTAGCATGTGCTAAGTAATATCTGGTTGACTGAGGTGAATGTTTATTAGTTAATTAACTTTGATTGCTATTCTTAATCATTTACACACGAAATAATACAAGTATTTTTCTAAAGAGCCTTCTCATTTTTAAAAATCCATTAATTAAAATTTAAAAATAGGTACTATATGTATGTGACACAAAATTCAAAAAGTATAAAAGAATATACAAAGAAAAGTAAGTCTTCCTCTTTCCACTGTGAAAGGAAGGAACTGGGAGTTCCGTTCTCCAGTGGCAACCTCTGTTGTGTGCTGTTTCAAGTCGCCTCAGTCATGTTTGATTCTCTGCGATCCTTTGAACTGTAGCCCGCCAGGCTCCTCTGTTCATGAGATTCTCCAGGCAAGATTACTAGAGTGGGTTGCCATGACCTCTTCCAGGGGATCTTCCTGATCCAGGAATTGAACCTGTGTCTCTTATGTCTCCTGCTTTGGCAGAGGGGTTCTTTACTTCTAGTGCCGCCTGGGAAATCCGTTGTTTAACACTCCTCCCCGCTGGGGAATCAAACCCTGGTCTCCCAAATGACAGGTGGGGATACTCACCACTATGCTAAGGGTGTCTTAAAAATCTTTCCAGAGATCTAGAACATATTCATCTTGCTTAAATAATTTAAGGAAGAAGAGATACTAGAGATTTTATCTTTTCTGATACTTTAAATTATTTTTAAATTTATTTTTCTTCTACTTCTTGATTCTCTTCCTCTTCATCATTATGTGTTCTCATCATTGAATCTTCTCCATCCATTGAAGATAATATTATTTTGTGCCTAGAGCATTTAGTCTTCTGAGACTAACCTAGTTGTTTCTTTAAATTGTTATTAAAATAAATGCTGGGACTTCCCTGATGGTCCAGTGGTTAAAATTCTGTGCTCCCAATGCAGGGGGCATCATTTCTATCTCTGGTTGGGGAAGATCCCACATGCTACATGGTGAGGCCAAAAAAAAAACCAAACTTTAAACAATAGATACTATCTTTTGTTGGAATCCCCTGTGGATTGAGAGAGGCCTGAACCAAATATGTACTCTTTTCCTTTGTCATGGTAGTTTTCATGCTTCTCACTTTCTTCATGCAAAGTATGCAAACAGAGCTACTTGCAGCGTGCTTCCCCCCACCCCGTGTCTCTGGCTCAGTTTTCTTTTAGATCCTGCTGAACTCTATAAATGCCTCAAGGGCAGAAATTATATCTCATTTCTTTCATAATTATTAATTTTAAATTATATTGATAGTATAGTAATATGTTCTTGTAAAAAATTAGAACATAGATAAGGCTATAAGTATCCTCCTGATCACAACCTAATTTCATAATACCTTCTCTAGAGATAACTGTGGTTATTGAGTTTCGGTGCATCTACTCAAACCTTTTATTCATTGTTTACATATCTCTCTATATACCTGTAAGTATACTTAACAACATTAGATGACTCACAGATAGAGTATTTCAAGGGAAAAAGACAAATTGCAGAAGAATACATACAATCTGATATACGAAATGTAAAAATAGGCAGAATGATACTGTCTAAAGATGCATATCAATGAAGTAAAGTACAAAGCAACATAGAATTTTAATAAACATCAGATTTAAAATAGTGGGAACTATGGATGAAAGAGAGAAGGACGTAATTAGGAAGGACACACAGAGACATCAGTTGTACTGTTCTTAATCTGGATACTGGCTTGTTATATCACTCTTTATATCTTGAAAGTGAAAGAAAGTGCTAGTCACTCAGTCATGTCCGGCTGTTTGCAACCCCGTTAACTGTGGCCTGTCAGACTCCTATGTCCATGGAATTCTCCAGGCAAGATTACTGGAGTGGGTTGCCATTCCCTTCTCCAGGAGGATCTTCCCATCTCAGGGATCTAACCTAGGTCTCCTGAAATGAAGGCAGATTCTTTACCAACTAAGCCACCAGTGAAGCCCCTTTATATCTTTGTTGCTGTTGTTCAGTTGCTCAATCATGCCTGACTCTTTGCGACCCCATGGACTGCAGCATGCCAGACTTTCCAGTCCTTCACCATCTCCCAGAGCTTGCTCAAACTCATATCCATTGAGTTTGTGATACCATCCAACCATCTCATCCTCTGTCATTCCCTTCTCCAGCCTTCAGTCTTTTCCAGCAGGAGTCTTTTCTAAGAGTCCTGAAAAGGAGTCTTTTCAGGGTCTTTTCTAATGAGTAAGCTCGTCACATTAGGTGGCCAAAATGTTGGAGCTTCAGCTTCAGCATCAGTCCTTCCAGTGAATAGTCAGGGTTGATTTCCTTTAGGATTGACTGGTTTGTCTCCTTGCAATCCAACAGCTTTATATCTTACTTTATGTTAAATATTGTATATTTTAAAAAACAAAAATCTAGTATTTTATGTAGGGTTGGTTAGTTTTTACATAACTGGTAACATATAACCATATACTACAGTGTGTTTGTTTTTTTTTCATTTCACAGTATGTCTGAAGCTCTTTCCATGTCCTTTGCCCTATATCCTTAGCACTTGGAAAGATGCCTTATGCATGGTAGGTGCTCATTAGGTAAATATTTCTGAAATTGCTTCACTTACTCTGTTAACCTCACTGTTTTTTATTTTATTTTTAATTGGAGGATAATTACTTTACAGTATTGTGATGGTTTCTGCCATACATCAACGTGAATCAGCCACAGGCATACACATGTCCCCCATGTCCCCTCCCTCTTAAACCTCCCTCCCCATCCCATGCCTCTAGGTTGTCACAGAGCACCAGCTTTGGGTTTCTTGTGTCATGCAGCAAATTCCCACTATCTGTTTTACACATGGTAATGTATATATTTCAATACTACTCTCTCAAGTCATCCCACCCTCTCCCTCTCCTACAGTGATCATTTGTCTGCATCTTCTTTAATGCACTGTGAGTAGGATCATCAGTACCATCTTTCTAGATTCCATATATATTGTTAATATACAATATTTGTCTTTCTTTTTCTGACTTACTTCACTCTGTATAATAGACTCTAGGTTTATCCACCTCATTAGAATTGACTCAGATGCATCCTTTTTTTATTGCTGAGTAAGATTCCATTGTATATATGTACCACTACTTCTTTATCCATTCATCTATTGAGGGACATACAGGTTGCTTCCGTGTCCTAGCTATTGTAAAAAGTGTTGCAATGAATAGTGCTGCATTGGGGTACATGTGTAGCCTTAGTGTTTTAATTTTCCTTGAGCCTGATCTAAATGTCTGTATAACTGTTTGTCTCCCCTTCCCTTCTTTTTATCCCTTTTGCTTTTAAAAATTTTATCTATTTTGAGGAGGGTTTCCCTCTAAATAATGGGAAGTGATTAGGCTGATTTTATAAGCTCCTATTAAGGTTTTCTCTATGCCAAGAAGAGTCTACCTTTTAGTTTACTTATTAGAGATTTGCTGCTATAAGCAAGTGAACTTGACTTTTCAGAACTTTTCTAAGCTTATATCACTGCCACTGTCCAATTTTCTGGAGCTGACTTGGCAGAATAAATGCAGTCTAAAAATTGATATTGTAACTGTGGTTCCAAACGAAGGCTATTTTTCTAATAGCCTTCATTCTTTTCTTTTAACTTAAATCTTCATTATTGATTGGGTTGATAAAGTAAAAGAACAATAGGAATATCTGAAATATTTCTTTAACAAGCTAGGCACACCAGTGTATCTTTTTGTCTTCATGCTTTGTAGGGTAGATTTGGGGGACGGTTGACTTTGAAGAATTTGAATGTTTGTTAGAGATTGTTGAGGTGCCTTTGAGAAATTTTCTGGTGTGATGTTTTTTGAGTTGTATCTTGAACTTTCAGAGACCTCTGGAAGAGCCAGGTAATTGAATTCATAACATAAGAAGGACATTATCACATTTTAGTATTATAGGTGGGGAATCTTGGTACTAAAAAGCTAAATCAAAGTTCTAACCTTATCAGGTACTGATTCAAGCATGGGGATGCTCTTGGATAACCAAATATTAACTAACTTTTCTCTTAACTGTTTCAGTAGGTTTGCCAGGATGGTGGATAAAAATATTTACATCATTCAAGGGGAAATTAACATTGTGGTTGGGGCCATCAAACGGAATGCCCGATGGAGCACCCATACACCGCTGGTAAGTGGGGGATGGGCAGAACACTTGGTTACTGAGTTGTTGTAGGGGATCTGATACGTGCTGGGTTTCCTGGTAATAATGATAATAGGAGCAATTCAGAGTTTTTCAGAAGGGTATCAAGGACCCTTTTGTTTTATTTCAATAAGAGTCAAATTTATAAACTGTCTTTTTTTCTCTAGAACCCAGATGATGATACCATTTTTCTTCTAGCTGTTTTTATAAGCAGCTTAAGCTAGTACTTGGGACCTCTTTAATATGCCTAAACATGTCAGAAAGATTTCTTATCTTCTTTTTTGTTTGTTTACTTTTTGAACCAGAAATTTTACTTCTAAGAATTTATTCTAATATTCAAATATTGGAAAAAAATTGCGATATAGATTCCTTATTTTCTGATTCCTGAGAACTATAATTAGCTATCAAATTCATTTCAGTTAGTATAGTTATTGGCACATGGAATATGGCTTTGTAATGGTACTCGTTGGAAATTCAGTAAGCTTTCAAATATAGAGGAGACCATATCTTACTAATCAGATGAGTAAGCTTAACTGTTGTAAAGCTGACTTTCTTTGTTGCATATGTATGTTCAGTGATGTTTTTGTTACAGTTGTATCAGTTTTGAGTACAATTGTAAAATTAAAGTTTAGACATTTCTAGCTTGGTGAATATGTATATGTTTGTTTAGAAATTTCTCACTTTCATTAATAAAAAGGAACTGTTTTATAAGTAAGAATGGAGTCAGGAATGAATGTGTATGACTATGATAAGAGACAGAGTAATACATGTCTCAGTGTGTATGTTTCAGTCTGTTTGGGATGCTCTAACACAATACCATGGGCTGGGTAGCCTATAAAGAACAGATTTTTTTTTTTTTAAATAATGTATTAATTTCTAGAGGCTGAAAGTTCAAAATCAGAGCATTAGCATGCTTGGGTGAGGTACTTCTGGGTCTCAGACTTCTCATTGTATCCTCACATGGTAGAAGGGGCAAGGAAACACTCTTGGCATGTGGGATCTTAGTTCTCTGATGAGGAATCAAACCTGTGTCCCCTTGCAGTGGAAGCATGGAGTTTTAACCACTGGACCACCAGGAAGTCCCAGCACAGAAGTTTTGAGGCGTCATGATCATTCAGACCATAGCACATATAGAAGACCTAGCAGTCTATGGTAACTTGAATGCCATGGTCTTGGTGTAGATTAAGATTAGTACTTCAGGATGTACTATTTTAGGTAAGCCCAGAGTACTTCTATGAGATAAGAGATTAGGGAACTGGAAAAATGAACCATGGCTAACTTTCTTTTCCTCAGAAGGAAAACTGACTGAATTTTCTGGTTGGATTCAGAGAAAGAGCTCTTGATCTATCTTTTATTTCCTTTTTACTCTTGGTCTGATAATTCTTTTTTTTTTTTTTTATAATCTGTGTGTTATAGGATGAAGAACGGGATCCTCTGCTGCATAGTTTCAGTCATCTAAAGGAGATTTTAAACAACGTAACAGGTAAGTATGTTTGATTTATTGCAAGAATGGACAAACTTTTTCTTTATAGTATAAGACTACATGATATTTTAAGCTTTGTAGGCTGTAGCAACTGCAACTACTCAACTCTTGTCATTGTAACCCAAATGCAGACTCAGATAATACTTAAATGAATAATAAATAAAATTTTCTTTTAAAAAAACAGGCTGCAAGCCAGTTTTGGCCCACAGGTGTAGTTTGCTCTGGTTTATTTTACTGCTGATCCTTCCTGGAGCTCTTAGAGTGTCCTACTTTAATGGGGAATCAGCGTTCATACAATTATAAGCTTCCTTCTTTGCTTGAGTTATAAGTGTTATTTTTGGCTAATGTTCTGTTTTGTTTTGGCTATTTTTCTTTCTCTAACTCACGTATGCCATCAGATAGGAAATTGATGGCACAAGTGAAGTGTTTAATACTTGCAGTGTAACCTTTCTCTTACAGAAAATCCTTACTGGTTTTTAGGACCTGAGCTTTCTGTAATGCAGCTCTTTTAGTCTTCACTTGTTCCCAGAATCTTTTGTGTCACACACTCTGCCTTTGTTTTCCTAATCATAATTATCTTATGTAATATTTATATGTTTAGAATTTTCAAAGCCACTTTCACATTTATTACCTTATTGAATTTTTTTCACTTTTATTTATATTTCAGATCAGGAACTTCATTCTTTCTTCTTTTAGTTTAATTGAGATATAATTGACATATAGCACTGTATAAGTTTAAGATGTACATAGTACTTTGAATTACATACATTATGAAATGATTACCACAGTAAGTTTAGTGAACATCTGTCATCTCACAGATACAAAATTAAAGAAATAGAAAAAAAAATTTTTTTCCTGGTGAGAACTCTTAGGATTTAGTCTCTTAACAACTTCCATGTGTAACATACAGCAGTGTTAATTACATTTATCATGTTGTATATGTGTACATGCATGCTCAGTCTCTCAGTTATGTCTGACTCTGTGACCCCATAGACTGTGACTTGCCTTGCTCCTCTGTCCATGGGATTTTTCAAGCAAGAATATTGGAATGAAGAATACTGGTTGCCATTTCCTCCTCGAGGGGATCTTCCTGACCCAGGGATTAGACCCATGTCTCCTGCATCTCCTGCATTGGCAGGTGGATTCTTTACCACTGGGTCACCTGGGAAGCCCATTGTGTTGTACATTATAGCCCTAATACTTATTTATCTTATAACTAGAAGATTGTGTCTTTTGGCTGCTTTCATCCAGTTCCTCCTTCCCCGACCCCCTGCCTCTGGTAACCACAAATCTGATCTTTTTTTCTGTGAGTTCATTTGTTTGCTTTTGAAATAGAATTGACCTGTAGTACTATGTTCTTGCTATACAACATTGTGATTTGATGTTTCTGTACATTTCAAAATGTTCACCATGGTAAGCCTAGTTACCATATCTTCTTGAAACTTTTACACAACCTGTGAGGGAGGCATGGCAGATTTGTCCCCCTTTTATGAATGAAGTTGAAGCCCAGAGATATTTTAAGTGATTTAGCTGAGATCACACTGATCCTAAGAAGTGGAGTCAGAACTCAAAACTAGAATTCAGGCCCCTAACACCAGATTTAGTGCCTTGTTCTGTGTTGCTTCTGTTCATACAGTTAAAGGGGAATGTACACAGGAAATGCTTTATATTATGTTTAAAAACATGTCAAGGGAGGAGGTAAAGGCTCAACACTTCATATTTTTCAAGCCTGGAGGGAAGATATAGACATAAAGGGAAAGCCTCAGAGCTGTGCTCCTCTGTTGACTATAAAGGGCTTTTGCAGTTGTATGTCCCTGGAATGTTTTTAGCTAGTAACATATCTAACACCATGATTGAAATAGCTTTTAGGCTTCTGCAGATTAAATAAATAAATAAGTAAGTGTTCTCCTTTTATGAGAAATGTAGGAGGATATCTGGAGAAAAATTCCTTTTACTTTCCTAACCCTAATCCTAGGGAATCTAAGGATTTTCTACATGTTTCTTTAAAGGAACAAATTTGACTCAATGTGAAAAGTGTTCGCAATGTTAGCCAATGATCAGATATAGGGGAAGAGGTGTCTGATAGCTAGTTAGCAGGGCTAATGCTGCAACTAGGCATGTTCTCATTTTATGGCCTGTGCTGAAAGTGATTTGGCTGCTTTAGAAAGTTGGTGGCTTGTGCAGATTTTTTTTTTAATTGAAGTATAGTTGATTTACAGTGTTAATTTCTGCTGTACAGCAAAGTGATTTAGTTATACATATATGCATTCTTTTCCATTATGGTTTATCCTGGGATACTGAATATAGTTTCCTGTGCTATATAGTAGGACCTTGTTGTCCGTCCATCCTATACGTAGTAGTTCGCATTTTCCCAGGTGGCGCTAGTGGTAAAGAACCCACCTGCCAATGCAGGAGATGCAAGAGATGAGGGTTCAATCCCTGGGTGGGAAAGATCCTTTGGTGGAGGGCGTGGCAACCCACTCTAGTATTCTTACCTGCCTGGAGAATCCCATGGGCAGAGGAGCCTGGTGGACTATAGTCCATAGAGTTGCAAAGAGTCGGACACGACTGAAATTACTTAGCATGCACGCAGCACGCACTAGCCCCAAACTTCCAGTCCATCCTCCCCTCCCCTGTAGCCACAAGTCTGTTCTCTCTGTGAGTGTTTCTGCTTCGTAGGTAGGTTCATTTGTGTCATGTTTTATACTCTACATACAAGTGATATCATATGGTGTTTGTCTTTCTGACTTACTTCACTTAGTATGATAATCTCTAGTTGCATCCATATTGCTGCCAGATTTTTCTTTTTTAACTTTTCATGTAAAACTTACATATCCCAATTACAAAGAAAAATAGTCAGTAGATATTTACAATTCTTTTTCATGGGTCAGAGTTTGGAGTGTTATCTTTCTCAGAGAATACATTTGGAAAATGTTTGGCAAGCATTTTATATACAGCTGAGAATTGTTGTCATAAGTGGCTGGGTATACCCTAAAATGGCTGAGGTCAGACTGGAGTTGCCTTGTAGACCTTTTGGGCACTTTGCAGACCCTGAGGAGCTGAGGAGCTGAGAGCTGCTGCTCTCCTGATAAAGCCACGTTTCCTACTTGCCATCCAATCTATATCCCACACTTGTTTTCTCCATTCTAACATATCCCAAGACTTCAGTTCAGAGATTGTATCTGTGGTGAGTAATACAGTCCAGGATTTGGTTTCTAGTTCATCTGAGAGTTACCAAACTTGAGTCTGCTGCCTAATTTTCTTACATCTTTGGGTTAGGAATCCAGATTATCTTCTACTTGAAACTATTAAAACCAGAATGTGCCGAGGAACCAGTTCTGTCAGTGGTACTAGGAACATAGCTGGGTGTTGTCCAAGCTTTCCCTCAAAGTGAGGAAGAAGGTGATGATATTTTCCAGGGGCCAGTAGCTGTGGCAGGTATTGAAACAGTGCCTATCTAAGTTGCCCCACTGTTCTTGGGTTTTAGCGTATTACCTACCTGATAAATGACAGAGTGGATCCAAAATAGAGCATTTCATGGTCTTCTGATTGGTTCTGACCCCCCACATAGTGCTGGCTTCCAGGAGCAGGTTTATGGGTCAGCTGCTCCTGTGGTCCTGGACTTTGTAATCCATGACCAATTTCTTGTTTCTTTTACTGAAACAAACAGATTTTTTCTGATTGGCAGTGTCAGGAGGATTGCTTTCTTGGAAGCCTGTTAATGGTTGGAGGCTGGGAAAGGGTTTTGAACTTGGAGAGAGAAACTGAAGGGACTGCCATTGCTATGTGACTGGGAATGGTGTACCACTTAGGTTGGAAGAACTATGATAGGAATTCCAAGACTCCATTTAGTTTAACTCATGAAAGTGACTTGGGCTTGGTCTCTTTTTGCAAAGGCTCTTTATTTGCACTTTTCTAGACTATCTACTGGCTGGGTTGGTTAAGAATATTGTTAATGGAAATAGGTGATTCATTGGACATTATCAGTCAACCAAAGCAATTTTTCCTCTTTTCTTTTTTTTTTTTTTTTCACTCAGTCCTACTCTGCGACCCCATGGACTGTAGCCTACCAGGCTCCTCAGTCCATGGAATTTTCCAGGCAAGAGTACTGGAGTGGGTTGCCATTTCCTTCTCCATTCCTCTTTTCTTGTAAGCAGTCAGAAGATCTTTTAAGGGCATAAGTGCTCCCTACTCCTTCAGGAACATTGTCTGAGCATTGTAAAGGAAGTAAGTCTACTGTCTCTAGTAAGGGTTGGCTAAGTCCATGTCAGTTATTCTCACAGGTGTGTCTCTGGACCGCATTTGCAGTCAGTATTTGCCCAAAATGCATGATAACTGAATGCTCTGTAATATCTAGAGTAATAGAATGTTCTAATACCAAATCTAAAGAGAGGGTTGCACTTGGAATGTATGAAGTGCCTAAGAGCAAAGTTTGCATATTGGTACTTTGGATAAAGCCATAGCTTACCACCAGTGAGACTTGACTGCTGCCCCTTATTTAGTCTTTCAGTTCTCTTAAGAATCCTTTAAGAGGTTATTCTGAAGGAGTTAAAACGGATGTGTGGTTGCTAGGAGCTGGAAGTGGGCATGGGAAGTAACTGCTAATGGTAATAGGGTTTCTTTTAGGGGTGATGAAAATGTTCTGGAATTAGATCGTGGTGATGGTTGTACATCTTTGTGAATATACTAAAAACTGTAGAAGTGTATACTTTAGAAGGATGAATTTTATGGCATATGAAATCTATCTTAATTTTTCAAAATAGCAAGTGTAGACTAGAAAAGCAATGGGATTCACCAGCTCTTTCTCAGGGCTCAGAGCCATGAAGGGATGCCTCTGACTATAGTTGCTGCTGTGCATTGAACCCATTGCCCAGCAAAGGCAGCGTAAGGCTCTGTTCAGCCTCCAGGCCCAGTTTGTCCTTTTATGTCTCTCTCATTAACTCAAGAAGCACATGGCTTTTATATTTAAATTTATTCAAGCTGTAATCTTTGACATTTGAGTTAGCTTTTAGTACAGTTTTGCATTTATAGTAATATATATTATGTATTTTCTCTATCCCCAAAGAATCCATTTTAATCTTTTCCGGATGCAAATTTCAGGCTGTCTTGCCCCATCTCTCCTTCCTGTCTTTCCCCTCCCCCAACGGAGTGTGTTTGATCAGGTGTGGCAGGAATATCCACTGTCAAGCTGCGCCCTTTATATTAGTCAATATTATCCTTCTCCCCCCTCCCTGTCTGTCTGCCCCTTTGGGCTTTCCCAGTTGATTTATAATTTTGGAATTCTCATCGGAGTCTGTAATACAGTTTGTTCATTATTTAACCAAAACCTGTTTAATGAGCAGAGAGAGGCAATGTAAATGTTAGGCATGTTGCAGTGATGTACCTTTGTGCTTCTCAAAGCGGGTGGGTAGTTAACTCTGTGCTGCCTGCAGGGCTGGGGCTTCCTGGCCTTAGGGGCAGAAGGACCAGTGCCTCTTCCTTGCATCTGCTCAAGCCATACGGTGGGCTTAGATTCCAAAGGCACATTTCCTTTTATCCTTTTAGAGATCTTGTTGGGGCTCTTGCGTATTGGAGTTATCTACAATCTCACAGATTGGGCGGTAAGATTTGTGGCATGGGACCGGGGGGGATGAAAGGGAAAGTGAAATATTAGAATACTTGATACCCCTCTTGGTTTTAGGTCTGTAGAGAGTTGTTGTTCAGTCACTCAGTCATGTCCTACTCTTTGTGACCACAAGGACTGCAGCATGCCAGGCTTCCTTGTCCTTCACCATCTCCTGGAGCTTGCTCAAACTCATGTCCGTTGAGTCAGTGATGCCATCCAACCATCTTATCCTCTGTCATCCCCTTCTCCTCCTGCCTTCAATCTTTCCCAGCATCAGGGTTTTTTTCTAATGAGTCACCTCTTCACATCAGGTGGCCAAAGTATTGGAGCTTCAGTATCAGTCCTTCCAATGAATATTCAGGATTGATTTCCTTTAGGATCAACTGGTTTGATCTCCTTGCAGTCCAAGCTGTAGAGAGTAGACAGTTTACTTTTGGTTTTATAGCTGTTCTGTGCCACATGTTGGATCTTACTTCCCTGATCCCCGATCAGGGATCAGACTCGTGCCCACTGCAGTGGAAGCACAAAATCTTTACCACTGGACTGCCAGGGAAGTTCCCCAAGTGTAGACATTTAGAGTAATCCTTCTAGCCAGCATGGTCTCTGGTTTTTGATCTTTTTGTTCCCAGATTAGACAAGTGCTTGCAAGCCTTAGTACCCTTCATTCAATATAGCTTCACAGATAGGGCTCCAGTCAGTCGTGATTTGTGGTTTTTGGCTATGATCATTTACCTCCAGATTTTAGGCTGCCTTTGTCCTTGGTGTTTAAACTTAGATCATTACAAAGAGATTCTTTTCCAGAATCCAAAATTTTTAAACCAGAAATTTTTATTTAAAGCACAGAGGCAAGAACAATCTAAAAGTATCACACCAGAGTCTTCTCTTAAGGAATCACCTCTTAATGACTTTAAGGGCTTGAGGAAGACCTCTTAGTGATATGTGTGTGTGTCAGGGATGGTGGTGGGGAGGGTAGTAAGTTTGCCTGTGGAGACAAAACTTCTTGCTGGTCTTTTTAATTTTGAGGACCTATGAGGCTCGGGGTATTTAGCATAAGACTAAGGTGGTCTTGAAGCTCAGTATAAGCACTTGTGTTAACTATGGAACTGTTGTAGCTGCTTGGACCTTTTCTTTCTGAGATTCACTAAGATTTGAATTTCTTCTAAGTCTGGCTTATTGAATTGCTTCTGACCAATATTTATTGAATACCTGCTGTGTGCTAGGCATTTTGCTTAGGCACTTAGCCATTGGATCTATAATGGTAAACAAATTTCCTGCCCTCATAGCCACTGGTTTTTAAGACTAGTAACTCTGGCTGACCATTCTGAGACTAACTTACATACTTATATACTATACGCTAGGCCATATGGTTCCCTATCAGATATGGAATAGATGATAGTGAATGACAGCAGTCTGTTGCCATCTTTTCTTATTCCTCCTTTTCCCCTTGTTCACATAAACCATAGAAATGAGGAGAAATTTAGCTCATGTTTTTGCTTATTTGGCTTTCTCATGTAAAGCTGTTCTGGGCAGAGTTTAGGTATTCCCAAAGATATTGATGGGTTTGCATATTGTAACTCTGAGGGATAAGACATTTGAGGGATAGTATATTTCTTCACTGTGCTTACTTGTACAGCAAGATATGATGTGCCTGAGTTTAAGAGGAAGAAGCAGGTGTCTGGAGAGAGTGGATGTCTCAGGAGTTTATTTAAATATAATTTATCCTAGACAAACACACCTGTAGGGTACTGTCTCAAGCTTTTTGAATTCAGAGTTTGAGCTAGGAGGTTTGAATCCATGTAACCTCCAGAGCTTTACAGAGAACATTTAAACAGAGTCTGAAAGCCAACTTGGGAGGAACTATAACTTAACACCTGTCTGACTTAGGCCTCTTGGAAATAGCCTTCTAAGTTGAAGCAAAACTGTTCCAGGATGCCTCAGACCTCAAGTTTAATCTGTTTCAATTGGAACATAGGGACATATAGGGAAGACATTCAGTAGTCACTGTCAGGAAGAAGACTGAGTAAGGGCACACATTCGAAAGAGAAATATCAATAACCTCAGATATGCAGATAACACCACCTTTATAGCAGAAAGTGAAGAGGAACTAAAGAACCTCTTGATGAAGGTGAAAGAGGAGAGTGAAAAAGCTGGCTTCTTTTTTTTTTTTTTAATTTTATATTTATTGGTTGTGCCAGGTCTTAGTTGTGGCATGTAAACTCTATTTCCAGCATGTGGGATCTAGTTCCCTCACCAGGAATTGAACCCATGCCCCCCTGCATTTGGAGCATGGAGTCTTAGCCACTGGACCACCAGGGAAGTCCCAAAAGCTGGCTTCTTAACACTCAACATTCAGAACGCCAAGATCATGGCATCTGGTCCCATCGCTTCACAGCAAATAGATGGGGAAACAATGGAAACAGAGACAGACTTTATTTTCTTGGGCTTCAAAATCACTGAAGATAGTGACTGCAGCCATGAAATTAAAAGCCACTTGCTCCTTGAAAGAAAAGCTATGAGAAACCTAGACAGCATATTAAAAAGCAGAGACATTTCTTTGCTGCCAAAGATCCGTCTAGTCAAAGGTATGGTTTTTCCAGTAGTCATGTATGGATGTGAGAGTTGGACCATAAAGAAAGCTGAGCACCAAAGAATTGACGCTTTTGAACTGTGGTGTTGGAGAAGACTCTTGAGAGTCCCTTGGACTGCAAGGAGATCAAACCTGTTATTCCTAAAGGAAATCATTCTTAGATATTCGTTGGAAGGACTAATGCTGAAGCTGAAGCTCCAATACTTTGGCCACTTGATGTGAAGAGCTGACTCATTAGAAAAGACCCTGATGCTGGGAAAGATTGAAGGCGGGAGGAGAAGGGGATGACAGAGGATGAGATGGTTGGATGGCGTCACTGACTCAATGAATATGAGTTTGATTAAACTTCTTGAGAGGGTGAAGGACAGGGAAGCCTGGCTTCTTGTGGTCTCTTTTTGTTTGTTTGTTTGTTTTGTGTTCTCTTAATTCCTGACCAGAGTTTGAACCCAGAGCACCCAGCAGTGGAAGCTCAGAGTCCCTGGACTGCCAGGGAATTTCAAGAGTTATTAGCTTTGGTCCACTTGGAGATGAGCTGGTAAATTGTTTAAGACCTAACTGGAGACTGAAAGAAAAAAAAATGATAAAATGATAAAATTTGGCCAACAAATTTATGTAATGTGCTAAGTGTTGGAACAGGCAAGGTTGGGCACACTTATGTAAGTATCTTTCCTGTGCCTTTTTTTTTCCTTTTGGTTGTGCCACATGGCATGCAGGGTCTTAGTTCCTTGACTAGGGATCAAACCTGTGTTCCCTGTAGTGGAAATGTGGAGTCTTAACCACTGGACCACCAGGGAACTTCCTCCTGTGCTCTTTTTTTCTTTCTTGTTCTGTAATAAAATATATGAATATATTAGTTTGGAGATTGTTGAGCAACACGTTAGAGTGTGACTTGAATTTGAGTCAGGCTGACTTTGGCATCTTGGTAGCTTGAGTGGCCTCAGATTTATGGGCATTTGAGCATAGTTAGGGCAAATAAAGGTACTGTGTTTTTTTTTTCCCTTGAGATTATTTATATCAATAAGATGGCTCCCAGAGGCCTATATTTTGATGACTTTACGTTGTCATTTCTTTTTTTTTTTTTTTTTAATTAATTGGAGGCTAATTACTTCACAACATTTCAGTGGGTTTTGTCCCACATTGATACGTTGTCATTTCTTTTTACTGGTGTGTTACTCGCTCAGTTGTGTCCAACTCTTTGCAGCCCCATGGGCTGCAGCCCTCTAGGCTCCTCTGTTCATGGAATTCTCTAGGCAAAAATACTGGAGTAGGTTGCCATTCCCTTCTCCAGGCTATCTTCCCGACCCAGGGATCGAACCTGGGACTCCCAAATTGCAGGCAGATTCTTTACCAGCTGAGCCACCAGGGAAGCCCCATGATCTGAAGCTTCATTTGACAATTCTAAACCAACAAGTTCTTCTAAACCTTCATTTGTCCTCAGGATTAGAAAATGAAGACTCTCTTGAGAAGAAGCATTTCTACATAGTCTTTTTATTAATCAGACTCTCCATTTTTCTCATCCTAGTACTCAAACACACCATCAGAACCAGTCTCCTGGTACATTTTCCACTACTCATATCTGAAAGGAAGCTGTGAAGAAAAGGACTTTTTTTGGGGGGTCACACTGCATGCCTTACAGGACCCTTAATTCTCCATCCAGGGATTGAACCTGCACTCTGGGCAGTGAAAGTGTAGAGTCCTAACCATTGGACCATCAGGGAATTCCCATAAAGGACATTCTTAGTATCTTGGCTCTCAACAGCAGAAGCAAAGAAACCTAATTTCTTTCTAGTAGAGTTTAGTGGACAAGGTGACAGTGTGGCCTGTGGTGGGTGTCACTGTTGCTAGTATTGCTGTCATTGACATTGTCCTTTTTAACACAGCCACCTCTTGAGGCCTGAAATTTCTCTCTGGATATGTGTTCCAGTTTGCCATGACAGCAGTCAGATGAGTAAAAAGAGGGAAAGCCAGATACAGCCTTGTTTTTAACAGGGAGTCAGGCAAGAGTCCCTTTCTTCTCTTCTACCCATTCAAACATAGGGTAAGTGCCAAGAGGGTTTCAGAAGGAGCCAGGTGTTTGAAATTCACTATGCAGTTTTTGTTAGGAGAGATGGTGAAGAGTTTTGTCCTAGCCTTACCTTCTTTAACCACCTCTCTATGCTCACAGATATTCAGTTGGTCACCCCAATTTCTAAAATGATATTGGGTATGTTTATGGAAAGGGTGAGTACATTTGTCTTTTCTCTTCTGCACTCATGATATAGAGCAAAATGAAGATCAGGTTATTTTATCTCAGAGATCATGTTAAACAAGAGTTGTAGATGGAGAGCAGTGACTACCTTAAGCTATCAGTTTTGCTTCTGGAAACGAGGAGATAAGATGCTCCTTTCTAGTTTTGAGACCTTTGTTTCTTTGGAAGTCTGAAGGACTTAGATGGACAAGCACTCCTGGCTGCTTGTTGGCTGGCTTCTCTTTTCATGCCTCTTCAGTAACACCAGCCTTCTGTTACCACTGTATGTTGAGTTGTGAAGGGCTGCCACATGTGCACATATCACAACTGACCTTTCCTTGTTCCACGCTTGTTGAGCGATTATTTGCCCGTTTGTAGAACTCACATTATTGCTTTGGGTTTCTGGCCCATTGTGAAGTGGAGCCATCCAGGAAGTGGACTGATACACTGTACATCAGAGGGGAATAAATTGGCATTTGATTTGGTGGAAAGGCAGGGCCAGATGTAGTGTGGGAGCAAGGGTTTTTCTGCAATCAACCATGTAGCTTGCTTCCAGGTGTCCTGGAAAGCAGCTTGGGAACTGGAGGCTAAGGGTAGTTGGGGACATTAATTGGTGAGCAAGAGGATCAAAAGGACTTCAGTGTTATCTGTGATGGGCCCTTAATTGGAAAAAATCCTCTGAAAGTATAGGTTATTTTCTGAAAGTATAGGGACAAATGAAATTTTTCTGACACTGGTAGGAATTTTTCAACGGATTATTTTTCCTTTTCAAGTAAAGTGAGTTATTAATTGGCAGAAAAATATAAAACTTGAATAAGAAAACTTCATTTCATGTGAGCTTTTCATGAAGGTTCATTCTTCTCTTTGGGCAACAACAGGTTTAAGAAAACTGCCTTAGTACTGGTAATAAAGGGAGAGCTAAGATAATAATATGACTACCCTACTATGGGCTAGGTTGATATCTTCAGACTGTAGTTGCATTCTGTTAATGGATTGTGATATCATTTTAAAGGGTTACACAGCAATTTTTCCTCAAATTTTTAGTGTGAAAAATTTCAAACATACCAAAATTGAAATATAGTGAGCACCTGCATCTCATACTTGAGTCAAAATTATTAACAATTTAGCCATATTTGCTTTATCGATGTATTTGTGTATTTTTTTTATACACCATTTGAAGATAAGTTGCAGATGTGTTGATATTTCAGGCTGAATCCTAAATAAGGACATTCTCCTATATAATCATAGTATCATTATCGTACCTAAGAAACTGAGCAGTAATTTACCAATATTAGTGAATATCCAGTCCATTTATTAAAATTTCCTATTTGTTCCCAAACTACGTTTTATATCTATAGCTGGTTTTACCAACCAAAATCCATATAGACTTGTCATTTCATTATGTAGTTATATCTCTTTAGACTTTAAAAATCTAATATAGTTTTCTCCACCCTATTTATTATTTTTTCTTGACATTGACTTTTTGAAGAGACTAGGCCTTTTATCTTTAGAATGTTTTACGTTCTGGGTATGTCTGTGTCCTTGTGGTGTCATTTAACCTGTTGCTGTACTTCAGATATTTCCATTCTAGAAGTTAGAGTTAAAAGCTTGACTCAATTCAGGTTAAACATTTTGGGCCCAGATGATACTGTGTACTTCATATTATATCACCATAGGAGGCACATACTGTCAAGTTGTCCTGCTGTTGATGGTGTTAAATTTGGTTATTGCTTCTGGTGGTGACCGCCATATCTCTTCATTGTAAAATAAATTTATTTTTCTCTTTGTGATTAGTAGATAATCTATGAAGTAATAGTTTGGCATCTTGCAAATATTCTGTTTCTAATATCCTTTTACCTAAGGATCATCCACTGATGAATTTTTGCCAGAATCACTTATTTTACTAGGGGAGAGGATTTGCAGAATGATGATTTTCTAATTCTGTCTTTCTTTCTACATTATTAGCAGTGTTCTCTAGAATAGTTCTCCTCCGTACACTGGAGGATGAAACACAGTTAGTTTCTCCTGAAAAGGCAGGGAAAATGCCTAATTCTTTCCCTTAAATTGCCAGCTTTCAGATCAAGGAGTTTGTGTAGTAATGAGCACTAATGGGGGCAAGTGAGGAGTTTTCCACTTTGGAGGGGCTTGTGAATTTTTATTTATTCAGTGTTTACAGTTAATTATATTTATGATCATTTTTGGTGCAGAAGTAATTCCAAGTTTGGTCAATGAGAGCCCCTTCAAACTAATTCCTTTGTTCCTTTGATATGACCCCTTTGAGCACTTCCTTGTTTTCTGGTACCAGCTGTGGGCCTTAAAAAGAATAGAATAGAAAACATCAGTGCATCACACATAATAAAGAGAATATCTGACTTATTCAATTAGCATAATGTCCCCAAGGTTCATCTATGTTGTTACAAATGGCAGATTTCCTTTTTTTGTTGTTTATGGCTAAAGAAGTTCTATTTATATGGTCGTTTCTCTCTGGGTGAATCAGCTTTTGCAAGGCAGAAATTAATTTGAGACCATTTGAATCATAACAGTCCTGGAGAATGTTAGAATAAGTATTCTTTCCCAAGGAAATAAACATTGTGGGTGTAATCATGATTAACTAGTCACTTTGTACCTTGTATGTTATCTGTTTTACATGATGTTAAACTGATTGTTCCAGAAAGAGTGAATAGCACATCGCGTTAGATACGGCCTGGCCATCCTTTTGAGTTCTTTTGGTAGATCAAGCAGGGAGTAAGTTATGCTAGAAAGATTTGAAACAGCATCTTTTATAGGAACTTTGATCTTGGCAGAAATTCATTTATATATTAAGTCAACAGGTATTTCTTGAGCACTTCAATGTGTGCCAGACACTGAATTATGTATTAAGGACCTAGTTTTCAAGGAGGCCAACCCAGTTCCTGTCCTCATAAAGTTTATGGTCTAGTGGGTGGGTGATATGAGAGACTCTGGAATTTGAGTGGACAGCTGGGTGGTGGTTTGAAGTCTTCCCAGCTTCCACATATGACCTTAGGAAATTGTGTGCCCTGGTGTACTGAAAGAGGTTCTAGGGTCTTCAGAAGAACAGCCTTGGTGTTTGTCAGCTTTGTCTCTCCCATTCTCTGCCCTCGCCCTGGCTCCCTGGCAATAACTGTGTGCATGGCAGCTTCATTAGCTGCTTTAGGGCTTTGGATGTCTTAGGGCTCAATTACTCCATTTATATTCATCTTTGATTAGTCAGTCTGTGCATCTCAGAGCTGAACTGACTAAAATTGTACTACAAGGATAAGATATCAATGACTGATGTCTTTTCTAATAAAAGTCAACTTCTAATAGAATTTTGCTTTCAGGCTTGGACTTGTAGTTGTTAGGATTCTGCAGTCTAGGGGCACAAAACAAAAGTTTTAATAGCTACTTAGTTAAGGTGCTAAAAGAATGAGGGGAATTCCATGGTGATCCAGTGGTTAGAACTCTGAGCTTCCACTGCTGAGGGGCCGGGTTTGATCCCTGGTTGGGGAGCTGAGATCCCGCAAGCCATGAGCTGTGACCAAAAAAATAAAATAAAAATTCACAACTTAATCAGGCCAACAGTATAAAAAAATAAGAGAGTGACGAAAGTCCTTTTCTATAGCTCAAATTTAATAATCCCAGTTTAAAAGTAATATGAGCAGCCCATTGTCTTTAGCCCAGCAGCCTCACCTGAGGAAAAAAGTATCAAAACTCAGTGACTTTGAATAGGATTTGACTTCAGATTAGCAGAACATCCCATTATATGTTTATCTTTTGAATCCCAGAGAAAGCTCCCTTAGCTTCCCTCATAGCTCAGTTGGTAAAGGATCTGCCTGCAATGCAGGAGAGCTGGGTTTGGTTTCTGGTTCAGGAAGATCCCCTGGAGAAGGAAATGGCAACCCACTCCAGTATTCTTGCCTGGAGAGTCCCATGGACAGAGGAGCCTGGCAGGCTACAGCCCATGGGGTAGCAAGAGTCGGACACGACTTAGTGACTAAAGAGAGAGAGAGAGAGAGAGAACCCTTGAGTTCTCAGAAAGAATGCCATTTAGAAATGTCCTTTTTCCTTAGGAAAAAGGACTATTCCTAGGATTTTCAAGGGTGGAGAAAGGTAATAAGGCAGTGAAACAATTAAACAGTGGTTAAGATCTTTCTAAAAGAGGAAGTTGGAGTGAATGTTGGAGTATAAATGTTACTCAAACAAATGTCCACAAAAAGACCTCATCATTTGCTTGATAGCTTATTGTGTTTAAAGTGCAGTTTTATCTTCTTGGCCTTTTTTCTGGGATGAGTGTACATCCAGGGTGCATCCCTAATACCTGTTATAGCCAGATACTTTTGGTGACCAGAGCCCAGTGACTCTGGCAGAGGGTCCTGTTCCCTCTGGCCCAGGAAGAGGAGTTCTCTTTCGGTTCACCCCACCTGGAAAGAAGCATTGTGGGATAAATAGTCAAGGGAAAGTGGATTTCTGTTGAAATCCAGAATCCAAATATGGCTCATTAATCCTCCCAAGTGAGCCCAAGATTAGCATCTTAATCAGTCTCATTTCAGAGGTTTTAAAGACTTACTCTGTTCTCTAGGTTCTTTATAAGGAAGGAAATGAGCAGTGGCTGCAGTTGATAGAGCTTTTTGGTATTTAGAGAATGGGAGCTGTTGCTAGGGTCCTAAGTGGTCCTAGGTAGGCTGCAGCCTTAAGAATCAGCAAAACTGGGTTGTGTGTATGCAGTAACTGAAGGCAGAGAGCGGGAAATATTTATGTTGCTAATAGTCTTCCTCTAAGAGCTCAGAAGGGAAAGAATTGGCTTGCTTCCCTACCATTTAGTGTTTTAGTGTTATCTAGAATGTAAGTCCATCTCTACTTCCTCTTTAATTTACTGGTGTCAGGATATTTAATCATCAACTGATAGTGGATTCTTTCAAATTTTCATTTTGAAATAATTTCAAACTTAAAGAAATGTTGTAAGAATAATACAGAGGTCTCCTATATACTTTTGTTTTTATTATTCTCTTTCTATACACACACATACATATGTATATACATTTTTTTCTAAATCATTTGAGAGTAGATTATATATATATTACAGTCTTATCACTTAATACTTCAAATGTGTATTTGCTAAAACAAGGATAACCTTTTACATAATCTTTAATACAGTATCAAGTTCAAGAAATTTAGAATTGATACAATACTATTCATATTCCAATTCTGTCAGTTGTCCCAATAGTAAATTTTTTAGTTTTTTCCTTTTCAGTCAAGGATCACATATTGCATTTAGCTGTCATATTTCTTTAGTCTCCTTTAATCTGAAACAGTTCTACAGCCTTTTTTGCTCTTTCATGACATTGAATTTTTTAAATGAATACCAGCCATTTTTTTCTTCTTTCTTTCAAGAGTGTTCTTCATTTGGGTTAGTCTGGTATTTCCTCATGATGATTCAGGTAGTATGTATTTGGCATGAATCTACACACCACTGGGCTTTCCTGGTGGCTCAGACCATAAAGAATCCACCTGCAGTGTGGGAGACCTAGGTTCGATCCCTGTTCTGGGAAGATCTCCTAGAGAAGGAAATGACAACCCACTCCAGTATTGTTGCTTGGAGAATTCTATGGACAGAGGAGCATGGTGGGCTACAGTCCATGGGGTCGCAAAGAGTTGGACACAACTGAAGCAACTTAGCACATACCCACTGCTACTGATAATAGTGTCCTTCTTAGGACACCCCTCACCCCTCATTGGTGATATTAATTTTGATCACTTCATCAAGGTTTTAACTTTGTTTCTCCACTGAATAGGTACTGTGATTCCCTTGGAACTCACAAGCAGTTTGTGGGGCGACATATTAAGACCTTGTTTTGCTCCTCATTAAACTTTTGGTGGCTCAATGGTAAAGAACCAGCCTGCCAATGCAGGAGACATGGGTTCGATCACTAGGTTGGGAAGATTCCCTTGGAGAAGGATATGGCAACCCACTCCAATATTCTTGCCTGTGAAATCTCAAGGACAGAGGACCCTGGAGGGCTACAGTCCATAGGGTTGCAAAAGAATAGGACATAACTGAGCGACTAAATAACAACAACGACAAACTTTTCTCCCCATAATTTATCATATGTTGATGATTCTTGCCTGAACCATTTTCAGGTTGCAGTGATGGAAAATTTGAATGGTTGCTTAAAACATCTGTTCTTAAAGGACTTGTTCTTAAGTATGAGAAGAAAATGTGAATTTTCTTCCTAGCTTGCTTATGTTTGTTTCTTTCTAAGAAATATAATCACATGCTCTGAAGATCTGTATTTCTTTATGGCTTTGGTGATGCTGCTGCTGTTCTTATTGTGTTTTTTTTTTTTAAATTTATTTATGTATTTTATTTTTTGGCTGTGCTAGGTTTTTGTTGCTGTTCTGGCTTTTCTCTAGTTGTGGAGAGCGGGGGCTACACTCTAATTGTGGTTCATGGGCTTCTCCTTGCGGTGATTTCTCTTCTTGTAGAGCACAGGCTCTAGGACACAGAGGCTTCAGTTGTTGCGGCCCTCACGATGAGGGCACAGGTTCAGTAGTTAAGACACACAGGCTTAGTTCTCTGCGGCATGTGGAATCTTCCTGGATTGGGGATCCAACCCATGTCTCCTGCATTCTTTACCACTGAGCCACCAGGGAAGCTTGTGATGCTGTTTTTTAAAAATATCCAGTAGCTTGGGGAATTCCTTGGGAGTCCAGTGGTTAGGATTTGGAGCTCTCACTACCAAGGGCCAGGGTTTGATCCCTGGTCAGGTAACTAAAATCCCATAAGTCACACGGCATGGCCAAAAAAATTTTAAAAAGCCAGTTACTTAAAAACTCTTCTAGTTGTTGTTTTTAATAATTTTATTTATTTTTGGTTGTGCTTGGTCTTCGTTGCTGCACAATCTTTTCTCTAGTTGTGGCGAGCGAGGCCTGCTCTTCATTGCAATGCACAGGCTTCTCATTTTGGTAGCTTTTCCTGTTGTGCAGCATGGGCTCTAGGGTGAGCAGGCTTCAGTAGTTGCGGCTCATGGGCTCTAGAGCACAGGCTCAATAGTCGTGGTGCACAGGCTTAGTTTCTCCATGGCACATAGGATTTTCCTGGATCAGGGATCCAACTCATGTCTCCTGCATTGGCAGGCGGATTCTTACCACTGAACCACCAAGGCAGCCAAAACACTTTTTAGTTTTGAAAATTGGGAAAAGGTTTATCTCAGTGAGGCTTGACCAAGGGTTTGGTGATTTCCTAGAATATGGCACCATCATCAGTAGAATGAATTTGTTTTCTGCTCAACCAGCAGCATAAATGCTTTTCCCCTAAGCCATACTGGTAACAGCCTTGTGAAGCTGACGCCCTTCGGTTTTTTTCTTTTCTCCTTCTAATAAGTGGGATAGCAACATGAATGCATCATATATCAGCATTTCTCAAATATATTTTAGAAGCCTGGTTGAGCTCATTAAGAACTTTTACTTCAGCTTTTTAAAACATACAAAGTTTTGAAATGCCCATCATTCAGGAATTTTAAGAGAAAAAATTGGTTTTAGAAAATCACTCCCCATTCTTATTTACTATCACCCTTTTCTCTCCTTCACTCTTTTTTCTCTACATTTTCCCTTTGCTTCTACTTTCTTTTTATTCCTTTGAAGAATCTGATCAATATGCATGAATGAGCCTCCCTAAGAAAAGGGAGAGAAAAAGGTATTACTCTTGAGTCTTATTCTTTGCTGTTACTATGGTGAAGAGTAGGCTGATGATATGATATTACTAATGAAAACCTTACTAGTTATCAATTATGTTTTGTGAGGAAACCTTGCCCATGAAAAATTAAGAGAGAGAGAGAGAAATAGGGAAAGAAAATAAATGAAACTAGAGAGGCAGAAAATAAGGAGGAAAGAACAGAAAGGAGCAGAAGAAAAGGACTTGGAGGGAAGGACCAAGATTACAGAGTTGCTAAATAGGAAAGTGGGAATCAACTCTAACATTTACCTTTACCCAGTCTACTGTTTCGGCTTTCCCCTTTCAGTAGAGTGTGCTGCAAAGTAGGATGAGGTCGGGATGAATAAAATGGTCCCAGCTTTGATTCCTTGCATCCATCCGTTGAGAACTGAAAGGTTTACCCTGTGATAAGGTGACTTGATAGCCTGATCCTAGTAGGTTATGGTGGAAGAGTCTATTAAGAGATGCCTTTTGGGCAGCTAGCATTAACAGTTATTTTTAACTGTTAATGAAACTCCCATTTCAATCCCTTCATTCTTTAGGCTCCTCCACTGGCTACTATGAGAAGCAGTCAAAATTAGCAGCTATACAAAATGAAGTACCTCTTGTCTCCCCAGTCACTTCCAAAATAAACAGGGAGTAATACTGTCCGTATTTTGTCTCACTTTACTCTGAAGGCTACCGATAGAGGAAGCATGGATTAGTGTGTAGTGATTTCTAGGCTCTGCCCTCTGGACAGATTCCCCTGAGTGTTGTGGCTGAGTGACAGGACCATGTGGCAGGAGTGCAGCTGGAAGTATATCATCGGCAGATTTGGGTTGGGTAAATATAGCAGGAGCAGGATGTCAGTGTGGGAGATGGATTGTTCTGGGAAAGGAAGTGTTGTCTTTCGTCTGAGAAACAATTTCCTGCACTTCTGGGACTCTTGCTTTCTTCTTCTGCTTTTTTTTTTTCCCAGGGCAGAACAGGAGTTGGCAGGAGTTGGGTACACTTGGTGTATTCTATCTCTGGGTGTCTGTCTGTTCCTACATTTGAAGATGGGAGTAGAAATCAGATCTGTTTGGTCAGTTAGCAATAAATAGCCATACCCTTTTGCCTTATAGTTCACTTTTTGCAGTCTTAAAATTATAGCACATACCTGTATAGAGTCCCTTTTTAAAAGTAATTTTTTTTTTTTTTTTTAGTAAAACAGACAAGTTGAAAGACAAATATAATTATACAAAGAAAATCAACTCTATTGAAAGTCAGACATGAGGCACCAGCTGGCAGGAAACAGCTGGGATGTTTCTGGGGGCTAGACTCTTCACACCAGAACTTAACTCTTTAAGGTATCTCTGTTATCTGAACTACTTAAGGTGGCTGCCTACTTATCAACAATCTATATAAAAGACTAAATCTACAAAATTATGTGACCTTTTACAAATGACTAGAACTTTGTCATTTTAAAACTTTTTAAAAAGTGTCTTTATTCTAGAATAGATTTAGATATATGGAGAAATTGTAAAGAAGTTCCCGTATACCCTATACCAAGCTTCTCCTATTATTAACATCTCACATTAGTATGGTACATTTGTCACAGTTAACGAACCCACCTGATACATTATATTAACTGAAGTCCATTCAGATTTCCTTGGTTTTCATCTAATAGTTCCAGGATCCCATCCAGGATGCCATATTATGTTTAGTTGTCATGTTTCCTCAGGCTCCTCTTCACTGTGATAGTTTGCATATTTTTTTTTCTTTAATGTTTCATAACAACCCACAAAATAGACTGAGCCTTTATTAGTATCCTCCTTTTACAGATAAAATTCAGGCTCTGGAAAGACTAAGTAACATGTTCAAGGTTATACAGTTAGTAAAAGTTTCTATTAAAATGTGATTATGATTTGGAAAAAGACAATGAAGTAGCTATTTGCTTTTAATGTGGATGAGGGCAGAAATGTAGCCAACTTTCCAGTGGGCCATTTGTAGAAGAGGAATAAGAGACCAATTTGAATAAATATTTCTTGTTTTGGATCTTTCTGTCTTACCTGGATATAAATTAACATTATTATTTTAGTAACAGTCCCATGGGAAATGCCCGTTCTCTTTTGTAATTCTGCTGTTTATCAAAGGAGCTGATTCCAGAGAATTCTGGACTGCCTGATAAATTGACCTTGTTTTCTAGCAGCAGGCTTGCTGCTCCCTGGTGCTTATTGTTAGACATCCAAGTTCAGTAGGAAAGTCCACTGAAAGCCTAGCATACGCACTAACACAACCAAACTGTTTCTGGCATTATGTAGAAGTGACTGGGACTAAAGCACATGAATTTTTTGTAAAGTTCTAGAATCTAATTGAGCATGCTGAAGTTCTGGCTTGAGGTTAGGAGATTCACAGAGTTGTAGTGCTGAGAGGTGGTAGAAAAATGAAAAAATCCACCAGGACATGTCAGTTACAGGCTCTGAATGTTTTATTCAGTGGGGTAAGGTGGAGGAGGGGAGAGGAGGTAAAGTGTAGTATGTTGCTGATGATGCTAGATACTATTAAAAGATAATTTCAGGGTGATGGAAACTATAGGGGTATAAATCATCAGATCTTGAGGGAATAGCATCTCTTGCCTAGAGAAGTATCCATGGGATTGTACCTGTGTCTTAAAGGGCAACTTTTAAAGTTCTCCAAATTAAGCTGATAGGGTAAGAGTTTATTTTTGGCATTAACAACCACTTTTATTAACACAGTTTTTATTTTAATTAATGGGAAATGGGATACTTCTCAGTTTATGCTTTTATGATACATAGCTGTGAGTCTAGAGGCTGGCTTAGCACCTTTTTGTAGTGACTGTTGCTCTCTCTGGTTATTAGCTCTGATTTTTTTGTCTAAAGGCAGCTATGGAAATAGCAGTGAATAAAAAAATGAGGGAAAACTTGAGGAAGTTTTATGTATATTGTTTGTCTTCATGGCATCATGGAGTAGGGTGGGGATGATGTAGATGTTATAAACTACCAGCTTAGGAGTCTTAACGGGCATGGATGACTAAGGCCTTGTGCCAGGAGAGCGGGAGGTTATCGATGGGAGCAAAGATGACAGCAGATATTAAACATTCCATGGACTGCATACATGAACTACAGTCCTTGGAATTCTCCAGGCCTGAATACTGAAGTGGGTAGCCTTTCCCTTCTCCAGGGGATCTTCCCAACCTAGGGATCGAACCCAGGTCTCCTGCATTGTGGGCGGATTCTTTACCAGCTGAGCCACAAGGGAAGCCCAAGAATACTGGAGTGGGTAGCCTATCCCTTCTCCAGAGGATCTTCCTGACCCAGGAATCAAACCGGGGTCTCCTGCATTGCAGGCAGATTCTTTACCAACTGAGCTATCAGGGAAGCCATTAAACATTCCAGGATGGACCTAATACTCTGAAAATGCTTTTGCTTTACCAATTTGAAAGAGAAAATATGAAAGACAAAGTGACAATAGAGATGGCTCACTAACATCTCTGCTTCAGAGCAACCAGTTTTGGTGAGTGGAAAGCTACCAGGTATACTTCACTTTCGCAAGAATCCAAAATAGTTCCTGTGAACTATGGCCTGAGGTAACTGCTTGTCTCTACAAAAGCTACAAAGAAGACACTACAGGAACTTACAGTTTCCCAGAAGGAAAGCTCATATCCTGTTAAAGCACTGTAGAAAAATTAAGTAGAACTAGTGATAAGAGAATCTTTACTTTCATTTTCAAGAGCCTTGTAAAAAAAACATTGAGGTAAATTTCATCTAACATAAAATTGACCATTTTGAAGTGAATAGTGAAACAGTCAAACTGTTTTTCATAGCAGCTGAATCAGTTTACAGTCCTAGCAGCACTGTTTGAGGGTTCCAGTTTCTCCACATCCTTACCGGCACCAGATAAAACTCCTTCAGGTCTTTATGGATCTCTTGGCATGCTTCTGGGTCAAATAAAGTATTGAGGTTCTACCTTTTGTGCTAAAGAATTACTTTCTTCTAAAATCTGTAGGACATTAAAAAGAATTCATTTGAATCAGTTCTAATGAGGTGGATGAAACTGGAGCCCATTATACAGAGTGAAGTAAGCCAGAAAGAAAAACACCAATACAGTATACTAACGCATATATATGGAATTTAGAAAGATGGTAACAATAACCCTATATGCAAGACAGAAAAAGAGACACAGATGTATAGAACAGACTTTTTGACTCTATGGGAGAAGGCGAGGGTAGGATGATCTGAGAGAACAGCATTGAAACATGTATATTATCAAGTGTGAAACAGATCACCAGTCCAGGTTGGATGCATGAGACAAGTGCTCGGGGCTAGTGCACTGGGATGACCCGGAGGGATGGGGTGGGGTGGGAGGTGGGAGGGGGGTGCAGGATGGGGAACACATGTAAATCCATGGCTGATTCATGTCAGTGTATGGCAAAAACCACTACAATATTATAAAGTAATTAGCCTCCAACTAATAAAAATAATTGGGGAAGAAAAAATCTGTAGGACATAGTGGTCACAGCTGATATGGTTTGCTTAGATAGGGTTGAAATCTGACTTGCCAAAAAGAGTGTCAGTTACACTTTGGGTCTTGACATAGATGGTAGTATTTCTGGTATCATATGCCATCAGAATCCTGCACCAGGCAATAGACTGGGTCTTGCTGACTATTCAGGAAGTTCAGTTTGCTTGCTGAGTTGCCTTCTGGAGAGGGAGTTAATGCTAATCCTGATAAGTGACTGGTTCTTTTTAAGGTGCTACATAAATTGATTTCTGTTGTTATTCTTTTACTACTTGTTAGTTGGTCGCTCAGTCATGTCCAGCTCTTTGCAACCCCATGGACTGTAGCCTACCAATCTCCTCTGTCTATGGGATTCTTCAGGCAAGAATACTGGAATGAGTTGCCATTTCTTTTTTCAGGGGATCTTCCTGACCCAGGGATCAAACCCGGGTCTCCTGCACTGGCAGGCAGACTCTGTACTGTCTGAGCCACCAGGGAAGCCCTTTACTACTTACATGGACCTTAATACTCTAACAATCCCATTTCTTTGCTATTTGGCAAGATGATTTCTTATCTTGATGTCTTCTACATCAAATTATTGAGTTCCTAAATGCCTTTTTCATACCTTCTCTTTTTTAGGCCATCAATTTCTACTTTTTATGTCTACATATTTTGTGATTTGTATAATAGTAGTCACTGTGGTTGATGTTTTAGTGTGTCTTATCTAAATTTTTCTTTTGTAGAAATTACTTTCTTCTTGTGGAAGGCGGAAATTGTTGCTGGGATCTAGGAAGCTTGACCTTGTAGTTCTCTCTCTCTCCTCTATAAGTCTAGCTTTCATTTTTTTTTTGGTAACACTGCTTTTTCCAGTTTATGAGTTGGGTGGTAGATTTTTCTAACTTTCAGAAAAATTATTTTTTGCTACTGTAATGTGTTTGCTGTGTTTTAAATCAGAATAAATCAGAATACATTTCAGTGTTTATTGCTTCCATTGGTTGCTTAAAAAAATTTTTTTTAATGAGTCTGTACCAGTTCTCAAAGCAAACAGAAAATTGTAGTCTCTACCCTACCTCTCTCCCCCTGTCCCTCTCCCCTGCTCCAGGTTAGGTTTATAAATGCATCCTAACCATTTGATCAAAGTCAGGCTTTGAATAAGGCTTTATAGTCAGGTGTGGTTGAATGACAGGTATGTCTGGATTTGGTCTTGAGAGATTTGGGGATGGGTTTTTTCCCCTCCCTCTTCTAATAATGTGCTGTGTTGTATAATAGGTTGAGTTGTAACATTCATTAAACCACTCCTCACATTCCCTGTTTTCAAAGCTTATCAGGATGACTTTGATTTAGTTATTTGGAACCAAAAAGGCATTTGTGGAGCCTGGTCTGGAGTTGTGGAACAGTAATATATCAGAGATCAGACTTAGGTCCCAGTGGGATTATTCCTCAGGATTTACTTGCCTGGAAGTACACACAGGAGTCAAATGGTATGTATGGAAAGCTTTGCTGGAATGCAAATTGGACACATTTTGTTGGGACCTGTAGGGGATTTTCACTGCTTCATAATTTTTCAAAGGTTTGTTATACATCAGACAGTCACTGCCTCTTCTTTAAATCTTTAAATCCCCCCTCTTTTTCCTGTTGTAAAGGTCAGATTTTTTTTGACAACTGTGTGCAGGAACAAGATTTGCTAAATCCCTTCATTTTTATTCATACAAATATCGGCATTCAGTGAGCATCAGTTATCCCAGCATTTAGAGGTAAGGAAAACTCAGGGAGAGTCTTATGAATCTCAACTTAGTACCAGGCATGTATCTCTGGGGATAAGTTTGCTGCCTCAACTTTAACCCTGACTGCTCTGATATGGGGTGAGACCCTCACAGTGACTTGTACAGGAAACTTACCCTTCATTCATTCCATGTCTATGGTTGTAAAATAGATAATATGACTAGTGGGAGGAAACTGTATTGGGCTCTTCTGATGGGGCCTCTTTGTGACAATCCTCAGATTAGTGTTAAAAATAAAGGACAATTCATTCTCTCCAATGGAGCCCCTTTTTTAGCTTTATTCAGCTTTTAGTGGTATCTTGGGCAGCACACCACTTTTAATTTGAATATGATTCTTTTTCTCAGTAGATGGAATCATGGTATTATTACCATATTATACAGTTCCCCATCAAACTTGTTTAGTTTGATGTTATCATGTTATCTATTGCTATGTAGCAAATTACCCTAATATTTAGAAGCTTAAACTTTTTATTATGCAACAGTTTCTAAGGGTCAGGACTCTGAGAGCCACTTAGTGGTTTCAGCTTAGGGTCCCTCAAGATGATCAGTCAGAGCTGCAGTCATTTGAAAGCTTGGCTGGGCTGGAGGACCCATATCTAAGCTTACTCATATGGCTTTTGTTAAGGTACCCCAGTTTCTTGCAGGCTGTCGTCCAGAGGCCTCAGTTTCTCACAGTGCAGACATTTCCATAGGATAGCTAACAACTTGACAGTTGGCTTACCCCTAAGTGGGTGATCTGAGAGAGAACAGAAGCTGCACTAATTTTTCTTACCTAGTCTCAGAACTTTTATCGTATAACATTGATCAGCAGACCAGTCCTGACATGACCTGGGAGAGAACTGCACACACATATGTAATCATTGTCATTGGGGGTCATCTTGGAGGCTGGCTACACAAGAAATTAATGGAAAAATTTCAGAAGTTTACTTGGGCTTAAATACTGATTTTTTTTCCCCTTAAAAAATTGTGTTCTCCCTACTAGCCCTCTTTCTGTCTTTTCTCTCTCTCTTTTTTTTTTTTCTTTCTTTCTGTCTTTTCTCGAACTGTTCTGTCTCTAAATTATCCAGGGTGTATATGGCAAATATATATGTTAAATATATATTCTTCAACATGTGAATCTTTCTCACCCATTGTCATCTCTGCCTTAAGCATTAGTAAAACCCCTCTCTTTCTAAAGCGAACCAGTAAGCATGATCAATCCATTTGCTGCTTCCTTCCTGTCTTCCCTGTCTTCTCTCTCTTTCTTCTAAGGGAAACACCTGTGGCAATTGGTCCCAGGTGCCCTCTCCTCATGAGAGCCCTTCAGTTGAATTCTGATAATCCTTTGTGCTTTCTCAATCCATTTACCACCAATCCTATAAAATTTGGTGCAAATAGACTGGAGTGACCAGAGTCATAGGACCACTGTGGATCTTCCAGATTGAGATATGTAATGATGTGAACAATTCTTAGATTCTATCCAGGAGCTCTGAGATGGAGATAAAGTCCTTGCACAGGGGAGATATTCAAAAACTAAGTTTAATCTGTTACTTGATGGGTTCATTTGGTCCTTTATATACTAATCAGGAAAGAGTCTAAAGAGTGATTTGCTTTTCTTTACCTTTCTAGGACAAGCAGGTCTATAGTCACAGTAATGAAGAATGTACAGGATCTTGAAACTAACTGGAGACACTGTCCTCCCTGTTTGGTGACCACGCAAGCTATGCTGTTACACTGACATCTTTCGCCACCTTGGTAGTTTCCTCCACTACACTCTATACCTGATAGCCTGTGTTGTGAAATTGAACTTGTTCAGCTCTTGTGGGTGTTAAAAAGGAGAATTAGCTTACTTTCTCAAAAATCCTAGAGCATCTTTGGCTTCCTAGGAACAGCCTGAAGCTATGAATGAATCTGCCCTCATACTCCTGTTGCTGTTGACTGGCCTACTAGAAAATTCATACCTGGAAAAAGGTACACGATACTTTTTTTTGACTCAGGATATACAGAACCTGGAAAATTCCACAGACAGAGGAGCCTGACGGACTACAGTCCATGGGGTTGCAAAGAGTCGGACATGACTGAGCATACACGCACAACGTAGCAGAGTATAGAACCAGTGAGTGAAGTCGCTCAGTCGTGTCCAACTCTTTGCGACCCCATGGACTGTAGCCTACCAGGCTCCTCTATCCATGGGATTTTTCCAGGCAAGAGTGGGTTGCCATTTCCTTCTCCAAAGGATCTTCTTGACCCAGGGATAGAACCCAGGTCTCCCGCATTGTAGGCAGACGCTCTTACCATCTGAGCCACCAGGGAAGTTGTATAGAACCAGAGAGGATCCAAAATTGTGTTTACCTCTATAGAAGTCCATAATAAAAGTAATAAAGCAGGTAAACAAGAACAAAAAACCTTTCATCATAAAATCACTCTTTACCTAACTCTGACCTTCTCTAATCCTTAGCATTATATACACAGAATTTAAATAGTTTAATCAATTTGCCATATTATTTTTATTCCTTTTACTCATTTAGCATAACTTAATACAGAATTTTATTTAGCATTTTTATTGTCATTGTAAAAATACATTGAATTAGAATGTCATAGGTTATTCTTTTAAAAATTTTAATTTGTTGTATATAGTGCGACTTTAATCATCTTTATGCTGATAAAATTGGTTTTTTTCCTAATTATCTTTGTGAAATAATAGACCCATTAGTAGACCCGACTGAGTTTTATGGTTGTGCTGTCCTTTATTATTTTTTACCTTCTTTTTATTTTGCTAATTTAGTTGACAAGACGATACCTTTATAATTTGTTTTACAGTTCTTTAATTACTAGCATTTTCTCAAGTGTTTTACTGTTAGAAGTTTTTCTCATGTGAATTATTTGTACTTAAGTCTTGGCCACTTATTTGACAGAAATTGGATAGTGTCCATTTCAATTTGTATCAGCACCTTTTATATCTGGATAATGCTTTTTAATCTTTTCATATTTATTCCTCATGTCTTTTCCCCCCTATTAATGTGGGCTGTTTGAAACCTGGTTAGGTTAGCGGTATTTTTGATCCTTACAGTGAGGTTCTTCAGCATCAACTAGTGTATTTGCATTTGAAGTATAGAAATGAGAGTTCCTCTGAGAGCCTTTAACTCAGAGTGTGCATAGGAGCCTCCCTGTTTGGAGAGCAGGCAATCCAAGGTGTAAGGAGGGGAGATGAGGACAAGGCTGACTGATACCAGACCTATAAATAACCTAAGGTTTAGCTTTGTGCTCTGAAATAGGAATTAGGTCACTTTTATTGTCTTCCCCAAGTTATTTACTGGTTGGCCATGAAGAGGAGGCATTAGGATTTTTTTTTAAAGAAAATGTTACTGTTTTCTGCTCTTAGAAAAATGAGAAGTGCTGATATTGGTCAGCTCTGTCTTGTTTTGTTTTTTCTCATAGAGTGAGATGATTGAATGAAAAGTGTGGGTTTGGGGATTTAACTAGACATGATATCCAGCTTCCTAAGAAAGTGGAATTCTAAATAGTGAAAGGCCCTGTATTTCTTTGCCATGGCACCATGCCTAGGACAGATTGACCATGTGAAAGGGAAGCTGGTAACCCAGCATGTGTCAGTCTTCTCCCCATTGAGCAAGGTCCATTTTTACCTCGTAGACTCATGTGCCTGATCATTCTCACTGGTCTCTGCAGAGAGCTAAAGGTCCAGACTCTTAGAACTTTTTCTCTGGGCCCTCAATTTTCTTCTCTAACCTGAGAAAAGTGGACCAAATGATCTCTGAAGTCAAAGTCCTTAGCTTCTTTGAGTTCACTCTCCTCTTGCACAAGTTTGGAAATACTTTCAGAGAGATTCTCTTCTACATGAGTGTCATCACCCTTTATTTGTAATGAAGCTTTTGATGTTGGAATATTATAGAATGTAATTTTTTTTTTTTTTCCAGAATGTAATTTTAAAGAGAAAATGCACATAATCTTTGCTTCCATGTGTTTTGAGGTAGTCTCACTTTACAGTTTCCCTTTGTCTTTCCGTTGTCTACTTGGGTTGCTTTTCAGGTGAACTGAGCTTCAAACTTGTTATATAATTTCACAAGGGCCTTTTAGTTCCAAGTAAGTGATTCTAAGATCTTTGTTATCTCTTAAAATTTTCAATGTTCTTGAAAATGAATTAATATTACATGAGTTCTATTTTTGATTTTGAACTTTTACTCTACATTTATATATTAACATATATGAAGATATATAAGTATGTTTCAGTTAAGACTCAAAACAATCCTGTGAGGTAGGCATGAGGATGTGGAATAGTAATCCCCAATACCTACTCTTCATCATGTGCCACTCCCAGGAGGCCACTCCTTTAATCTTTTTTAGCAGATTCTTTCAGAATTTACTTAAGCATTTCTAAGTAACAAGCTTATATTGCTACTTCTTGGTTTTTTCAGTTTTAAGCATGAAGTTCCCCTCATTTGTTTTATGTCTCTGCTAACGTTTATAAGAATCAAGTTACCTTAGGTCGAGAAGAGACTTCAGATCTTCCAGAGACCCATTCTCAAAACTTTTAAGGGCCTAGCAGATAACTTATAAATGGGTATGAGGATAGGGATCATTGGGAACTACAGCAAATTGAAAGGCTACCCCAGCTAAGGAAATTCAATTCCGTTTTTAACTGCACATAACAAACAGTTGCAGTATATGGGTCTTATCTGGGTCCCGATTTATTCAAAGAAGTGTTACAAAAATTTATGAGGATTATAGAAAATGAATAATTGCAAACTGAACACTAACGCTTTGATACTAAGGCAATTTTGCTGTTTCAGATGTGATGATAATGATGTGATTATATCAAGATGAATGAAAATATTTGATGTAAAGGATTTGCTTCAAAATAATAGGGGAATGGTGGTAGTTTTAGTCGCTAAGTTGTGTCTGACTCTTGTGACCCCATGGACTATAGCCTGCTCCTCTGTCCATGGGAGTCTCCAGGAAAAGAATACTGAAGTGGATTGCCATTTTGGGAGGGGATAATAAAAAAAGATTAGCCCTGAGTTGCTAATTATTAAGGGTGGATTTGGAGTACATGGGAGTTCACTACACTAGTCTGTCTACTTTTACATAATTTTGAAATTTTTCGTAATGTTAAAACTTCAGAGTTCAGAATCAGGTCCTCATAGCAGAGGAGTAATAGAATAAGGAGGAAAAGAATCTAGAATAGACTAGAACAAAGGTAGTTCTTTTAGCTATACTGTCACCAGACCCTAAACAGTATATTCAGATAATCATTTGTTATTACAAATGTTCATTTGTCTAGTCTGTTCTTTTAAATTTTTATTTTTTTCCTTAAGTAGTAGATGGTAACATGTCATTTCAAAATGTGGTTTCAGTTATTCTTACTAAATTCATTCATTGCTCTAAACAAAAAATAAAACTTGCAGCTTACACCAAACAAAACATAGCTGTGGACTAGCCCTGATTTTTCAAATGGGTTTAGGTTTGTGATTTCTCAGTTTGTTCCAGAAGAAACTAAAGCACAGAGTGGTTGTCATTTGACCAAGGTCACACAGCTTATTAGTGTAGAAAGCTAGAACTCAGGTCTGATACTATTTTCATTGTTTCTAATGAGAAAATTGCCCCATTAACTTATATAAGAAAAGGTGGTTATGGTTTTGCCTGGCAGTTTTCTTTTTTTAAACCTTAGCTATTTGTTTTTAAAACATTGACTAGAGTTTTGGCTTCTCTTTCTTTGTAAGGTGATAAGAATAAGAGAAGAGATTCAGTCTTAAAGTCTGGTGGAAATCCAGGCCTAGAGATGGTTCTGTTTCTTAGGCTAAGAAATTGTCAAGCTTAGGCAAGTTATAAGCATGAAACTTCAACTGAGGAAGGACTGGAAAAATGAGCCCTTTGGTTCTATTTGATCCTTAAGTGAGATTTCACTCACTTTCACTCCTCCTTTCACTCCCACTACTCTGTTCACTTAAAAAAATATTTTTTAACTATCTTAACTATTTTTCCCAAGTCCAAAGCACTAAGCCAACAGCATAGACGTACAGACTTGCCAGCTGTGGAGAATGTGTTGCTAAGTAGCTGTGACAGAGCCTTGGTAAGACACTGTCCTATAGAGCTGATACTAGGTTTTTGCTCCCAGAATAAATTGGGAAATAAGGATTTGGGAAGTCTTCTTTTATATATGTTTTAGTTTCATGCTTAATTTAAAAGCCTAATAAACCTGAGCTGACTTTCAAACAGTTATTGCTATACTGGCAAAGAGTCACATTGTAAATATTGGTTGAGGGAAGATTTATAGAAAGCACCAGAAGAAAGTAGAATGACTCTTGTAGATAGATTCTAATAAGTCTTTCCACCATTATAGTTCATTCACCTCTTTTTGACCATCCTTCCCTATGCCTGTTTGTTTATATATTTTCCCACCAAGACCAAACAGAAGCAAGATGGAAGGAAATGATATTGCAAAATTCCTTTGGGCAGAGAATTTGAATTTTTTCAGACTTTAGTTAAATAACCTTTTTGAAGTATACCCTGTTCTCCTAAAGAACCCCCAAATTTTATTAAGTAGTCTCTTACCAGTGTCATAGAACTCGTGCTTTTATGTATTTTTCCTCCTCTCAGGTGTCAAAAGTTATTAGGACAAATATTTATCATTTTGAAATTGATGCAGATACCTGGAATGAGAGAGTTGGAACCTGTAGTTTTTAGAATCCATACTATATGTTGACCAGTAAAGACTTTGCCCTTACCAATGCCTAGGGAATGTTCTAGACTGGAAGGCAGATAGATTCCGTACCTGAGTATTGATTCTGTACTTTTTTTTAGTAGAAAATTAAAGCTGTTGGCTAAAATTAAATTGAATTTACCTCAGTATTTTATTTGTAGGTCCAGCCACACAATTTAGCATCATATTATATAATAGCATCTATTTTATTTTTAGGAAAATGTTTCTCTCTTTAGCAAAAACATGTGTACCTTGTAGACAGGGGCTGTGCCTTCTACATCTTTCAAAGCTTAATAAATACTACTCTCTATATTTATTTTTATATATATGTTTGTTTGTTTGTTTGTTCTTTTTTACTCTGTGTATTTAGTAGGTATTTTGTTTGGCAGGGCTTTACTGGCTGTATTCAGTACAAGTGGCAATAATATTAGTGTGTGTCATACGTCATTTCATTTAATCTTTCCAAGAATATTTCAACATAATATTATCCTCATTTTATGGAAGAGGAAACTTAGGTTCTAAAAAGTGAAGAACTTGTAGAAGTTCACATACTTAGTAAGTGGCAGAACTTGAATTTTAAACCTAGGCCTATTTCCTTAATGATAGCTCCTGCTCTTTACTCCATATCATGTTTCTTAAGAGCTTTGGAATCATTGCTAGAAGTCTTGACAAACTGTTCTCTGCTTCTGTTTTGGTTCAGTATGAAACTCATTTATTCTTTTGTACCAGAAGAGCCCTTCATGTTTAAATCAGAATTATGGCATGCTCCTCCGAGAGTCTAAGCTAATAGGGGCAGTATAGCATAGTGGTTAATAGTATGAGTTCTAGAACCACACAGACCTGGGTTTGAATATTGGCCTCACATTGGTGACCTTCAGCAGGTTACTTAAGTTTCTTGAGCCCCAGCTGCCTTACCTATAAAATGAGGCAGCATGGAATGATACTTAGCAATTAGAAGGAATTAACTATTGATACACACAAGAACTTGGATGGATCTCAAAGCCATTATGCTGAATAAATGATTCCAGTCATATGATATTCTGGAAAAGGCAAAACTACAGAGACGGGGAACAGGTTATGATTGTCAAGGTTAGAAGTGGGGAGATGGTGCGACTATTAATATAAGGAAGGATGGTAAAGGGAATATTTGAGGTGGTGAAAGTGTTCTGTGTCCTCATTGTCATGTTGATTACATTACTCTGTTTATATATTAAGACATACAGGACAGTACACGAAAAAAAATGTATTTACTGAGTGTTAATTTTAAAAAATAAATGTAAAAACTGGGGATAGTAGTCAAACTTTTCTCATGCAGTTATTGTGAAAATTAAAAATAAGATAATATAACAAGTGTTTATCACTGTATGTGATATGTAGTAAGCAATGAATAAATGGTGGTTGTTTTATCGTTAAAATATAATATTAAATGTAGTGACATTCATTGAAAGGAAAATGGAATAAACTGTCACATCATCTGCATGGGTACAGTCAGTCATTAAACAATGAGAAAAATTAGCAAGAGGGATTATGTGAGTCAAATGTGAGTCAGATGGATTATGTGTTTTCACGTGATTTGAGATCTTCTGAAGGTAGGGGAAGGTTAGGCATCTCTTCCGGCTCCATGAACAAGATAGCTTTGAAATACTCTTCAACAAGATAGCTTTGGTCTCAGAGGCCACAGCTCCTTTAACTGGCTTCAGATTAGATCTGAAATTTTGATTTGAGAAAACTGGATCAAAGAAGCTGAAAGCGGAAAAAAAAAAAAAGAAGCTGAAAGCGATTCTCACACTTGGAAGATGGTAACTGGTCTGTATAACAGCTGTGGCTTCCAGAACAATTTACTCCTGCCAGCCAGTCTCTGATTAGACAGTGACAGCAGCAGGGCAAACATTATTCAAGAGCTAAAAAAAGTTAAGGTCAAAGTGGCATTGTGGTTGTACTAAGCAGTGAAACAGGGTCTAAAGTGAAACCTTGACCTTTCTGTCATGTAGGTTAATTGTCTTGTACAAGAGTTCAAAACCTGAATCAAAACAAGTTGAAGTGATAGTGAAAAGGAATCCAGTCTTAAAAATACCTGCTGTACTATTAATAGTTACTTTATAGTCTTAATAGCACTTCCTGCTCTGTGAATTATATTTCTCTTAGCTAATACTGGAATTTAGGAAGCAGGGGGGAAAAAGTAATGTTTGGGGTTGTTGGTACAGGGCTTTGGGTTCGGAGTGGCTTGTTTTTTCCTAATTTCTTTATAGCAGTGACAAATTTCAAGCAAAGCTCTGTCATTCAGCTTGCTTCTTTCATAGTTTATTTTACTGTATGTTGTTATTGTTGTTCAGTCACTTGTTGTTCGTGTCCAACTCTTTGTGACCCCATGGACTACAGCATGTCAGGCTTCCTTGTCCTTCTCTATCACTCGGAGTTTGTTCAAACTCATGTCTGTTGTGTCGATGATGTCATCCAACCGTCTCATCCTGTCAACCCACTTCTGCCGTCAGGATCTTCTCAGTATCAGGATCTTTTCCAGTGAGTCACTTTTTCACATCAGGTTGCCAGAGTATTGGAGCTTCAGCTTCATCAGTCCTTCCAATGAATATTCAGGGTTGATTTCCTTTAGGATTAACTGCTTTGATCTCCTTGCAGTCCAAAGGACTCTCAAGAGTCTTCTCCAACACCATAGTTCAAGAGCATCAATTCTTCTGCGCTCAGCTTTCTTTATAGTCCAACTCTCACATCCATACATGACCACTGGAGAAACCATAGCCTTGAAGAGATGGACCTTTGTTGGCAAAATAATGTCTCTGCTTTTTAATATGCTGTCTAGGTTGGTCATAACTTTCCTTCCAAGGAGTAAGCGTCTTTTAATTTCATGGCTGCAGTCACCATCTGCAGTGATTTTGGAGCCCCCAAAAATAAAGTCAGCCACTGTTTCCCCATCTATTTGCCATGAAGTGATGGGACCAGATGCCATGATCTTAGTTTTCTGAATGTTGAGCTTTAAGCCAACTTTTTCACTCTCCTCTTTCACTTTCATCAAGAGGCTTTTTAGTTCCTCTTCACTTTCTGCCATAAGGGTTGGTGTCATCTGCATATCTGAGGTTATTGATATTTCTCCCGGCAATCTTGATTCTAGCTTGTGCTTCCTCCAGCCCAGTGTTTCTCATGATGTACTCTGCATATAAGTTAAATAAGTAGGGTGACGATATACAGCCTTGACGTACTCCTTTTCCTATTTGGAACCAGTCTGTTGTTCCATGTCCAGTTCTAACTGTTGCTTCCTGAACTGCATACAGATTTCTCAGGAGGTGGTCCAGTAGATGCTGGCAATTTGATCTCTGGCTCCTCTGCCTTTTGGAAATCCAGGTTGTATATCTGGAAGTTCTGTGTGGCTAAGTCATTGATTGGGTTTCCCAGGTGGCTAAGCGGTAAAGAATATGCTTGCCAAGCAGGAGACACAAGTTCTATCCCTGGGCCAGGAACATTGCTTGGAGGAGGAAGCAGCAACCCACTCCAATATTCTTGCCTGGGAAATCCCATAGACAGAGGAGACTGGCAAGCTACAGTCCTTGAGATTGCACAAGAGTTGTATGTGACTTAGCGACTAAACAACAAGTCATTGATTACTATGCGAAACATTACTGTCTTCTGTGCTGTGAGGAGACAATGTCAAGTTGAATAGCCTTTTGTTTTGCTTTGGTTTTGGTTTTTAGTTCTCTGGTAGATATGCTGAGTAGGTGGTTGGGACAAAGGTTTATAAAATATAAAAGGATCATTTTTTCCAAAATCATACTTTATTACACAACTCAGAATATATTAAAAAAAACATTGAATTGTACATGTTAAAGGTGTGAATTTATATGACCTGTGAATTATATCTCAATAAAGCTTTTACCTAAAAAATGCCATTTCCGAAAAAAATCATCATATGATATGTGAATATCCATTTCTTTTAATGGAAAGAGCTTGACTAAGAACTTTTCAAAATGGAGCTCTTGGCACTTAGGGAGGATCCCAAGATCCTTTCAAAATGATGGATTATGGAATATTAAATGGCTTTTCCAGAGAGTTCTTAGAGTTCATCTACTAAGCAAATAACCATTCAGATAGTCATGACATAAACATTGGTAATTTTGGAAAGGAAAAGGTTATGGAACATCATTTATTCTAAAATAGTGATTCTCAACCAGGCAGTTTTGCCTTCCAGGGGAAATGGGGCAGTATCTTGAGGCATTTTGTGTTGTCAGTGCTAAAGACGGAGGAGTACTACTGGTGGATAGATGCTACCAAACATCCTACAATGCACAGAATAGCCTTCTACAACAAAGAATCATCTAGCTCAAACTATTATTAGTATTGAGGTTGAGAAATCCTGGTGTAAAGATTACATGCCTATGTTTTCTTAGAGTTTTTTAGTTTTAGCTTTTACATTTAGGTCTTTGATCCATTCTTTGTATGTGGTGTGAGGTATGGGTCCAACTTCATTCTTTTATATATGGATATCTAGTTGTCCCAGCATCATTTATTAAAAAGACTATTCTTTACCCACTGAATAGTCTTGGCATCCTTGTCAAAATCAATTGACCATATAAATCTGTGGAGATAGTGAAAAGATCAGGGGTTGCCAAGAGTTAGGGAGGAGGGAACACAGGTGGAACACAGACCATTTTTAGGGCAGTGAAAACTGCTCTGTATGATACTATAATGATGGATACATGTCATTATACATTTTTCATAACCCGTTGAAGGTACAACACCAAGCGTGAACCCTAATGAGAATATATACATGTATATGTATGACCGAGTTCCTTTGCTGTTCACCTGGAACTAGCACAGCATTGTTAATTGGCTATACCCCAGTACAAAATAGTTTAAAAAAATAAAATTTAAAACATGCTTTCTAGTACAGAAAAAAAAAAGTGAAGCCTAATGTAAAATATGGACTTTGGGTGATAATGATGTGTCATTGCAGTTTCATTGTAACAAATGTACCACTCTGGTGGGGGATGTTGATAGTTGGGGAGGCTGTGAATAAGTGGGGCAGAGGGTATATGGAAGCTCTCAACTTCTTTCTCAGTTTTGCTGCAAACCTAAAACTGCCTCACCAAAATAAAGTCTAACTTTAAAAAAGTCAATTGACAATAAATGACCCTGGTAAAAATGAATGATATCTGTACAGATTTCTCCTAGAAAAGGCTTACATAGCTTCCCTGAGATCTTAGATAATTTTGATGACTGTATTGCTTCAGAATAACTTAGGGTGTTTCAGTATGGACACTACTACACCTGAGTGAGGACAAACACCATTCTTATGGTGTCTCTAACCCTCCTCCTGTCATATATTAAGGCAGCTCATATTATGCAGCCTTAGGGTTTTCCCCAGGCTAAGCTGTGGCATTAACATTGTAGAGGACCCTAATGATCATTTAGTCCAACACTCTACTAAGATCTCTGAATTCTGTCAGTAATGTATTATTATTGTTTATGATACATCTTAGTATGTGGGGTGAGTACCCTTTCAGGACCTAGCTTTTTCCAAAATTATCTTAGCTGTTCTTATCTGAGTACTTTATATACATTTTTTTTTCATTTTTTGTTTTTGTATTTTTTTCATTTATTTTTATTAGTTGGGGGCTAATTACTTTACGATATTGTAGTGGTTTTTGCCATACATTGACATGAATCAGCTATGGATTTACATGTGTTCCCCATCCCGATCCCCCCTCCCTCTTCCCTCCCCATCCCATCCCTCTGGGTCTTCCCGGTGCACCAGCCCTGACCGCTTGTCTCATGCATCCAGCCTGGGCTGGCAATCTGTTTCACACTTGGTAGTATACTTGTTTCAATGCTATTCTTGTATTTATTCAGTCGCTCAGTCGTGTCTGACTCTGCAACCCCATGGACTGAAGCACACCAGGCTTCCCTGTCCTTCACCATCTCCCGGAGCTTACTCAAACTCATGTTCATTGAGTCAGTGATGCCATCCAACCGTCTCATTCTCTGTCATCCCCTTCTCCTGCCTTTAGCCTTTCCCAGCATCAGGGTCTTTTCTGAGTCAGTTCTTCGTATCAGGTGGCCAAAGTATTGGAGCTTCAGCTTCAGCATAAGTCCCTCCAATGAATATTCAGGACTTGACTTCCTTTAGGATTGACTGGTTTGATCTCCTTGCAGTCCAAGGGACTCTCAAGAGTCTTCTCCAATACCACAGTTCAAAAGCATCAATTCTTCGGCACTCAGCCTTCTTTATGGTCCAACTCTCACATCCATACATGACCACTGGAAAAACCGTAGCTTTGACTAGATGGACCTTTGTCAGCAAAGTGATGTCTCTGCTTTTTCTCATAGCTTTTCTTCCAAGGAGCACGCGTCTTTTAATTTCATGGCTGCAGTCACCATCTGCAGTGATTTTGGAGCCCAAGAAAATAAAGTCTGTTACTGTTTCCATTGTTTCCCCATCTATTTGCCATGAAATGATGGGACTGGATGCCATGATCTTAGTTTTCTGAATGTTGAGTTTAAGCCAGGTTTTTCACTCTCCTCTTTCACTTTCATCAAGAGACTCTTTAGTTCCTTTTTGCTTTCTGCCATGAGGGTGGTGTCATCAGCATAGCTGAGGTTATTGATATTTATATACATTATTTCATTTAATTCTCAAGCTGAGCCTATGTGGTAAGGTTTTTCAAATCTCCATTTTACAGTTATGGAAACTGAGGCTTAGAGAAGTTTGCTATGGTTACACCAGAATTGAAACTTGATTCTTGGTCCTTTTTATTCCAAAGCTACTATCTTTAGATGTAATGAGGTCTCCATCTTCACATAAAATTGAGTTCTAATAGGAATAATAACTATAAAAATGTATTCAAATAGAAAAATGGTACATGAGACTTAAGTTTAAGCCAGTATATACTTATGGGGAAATCTAAACTATATTTAAGATTCATTGACCTTTTGTAGTCTATCTTCTGACCCAGAAAGGGAATGTAGACTGCTCTCTGAATACACTGGCTTCTTATTTGCTCTATAGCCAAAAAGGTCCTTACAATGGTGGGCCTCATCCTGGAGGATTTTAAAGACAAAAATATAGCATGCCAATACCTTAGATACCATTTGTGATTCTGTTTTTGTATATATATGAAAAAAATTTAGAGAAAGTAAAATGAAGAAGGGACTTCTAAGTTTTGGAATATTAGAATTCAGGAACATAATCTTCAAATTAGAATGAAGTATAAGAAAAAGTTCTACCGTGTGTGGCTGTTAGTAAGTTTGTAAGTTTTATATAAGAAGTTGATTCAAGAAGGATTGAGATCAGACATTATGATCTGGGGTCTTGGTACGGAATTTAGGAGATTAATAGAACTCCTGAAAATATATGCAGACTTGTATATATGCACGCACGTGCATGCAGACACACACACACTTTTCTGTGGAGAAGGTTCATATCTCATCAGAATCTCAGAGGGAGTTATTACATTCTAAACCTCCATAAACTTGGGCATCGTAACTTTAACTTTTTGTGCTTCATTTTCTTTCACCTGTAAAATGATGGAATGCTCCTCTGATCCCTTAACTCTGACTCTGGTGTTAAGACTCTCTATAAGTTTGCATTCTTGGTTCCACGTGCCTGAGGAAGTGTCACCTTGGTCACCTGGTGAAATAGTATTAAGAGGTACCACTTTACTTCTAATTCTGGACAATATTTCTCTCTTAGCTGTAGAAGTTGAAATCCTTTCAACTGTGTTTCTCTCCTGAAGAGTCATTTCAGTATATTTTTATTGAAAGTCTTCTGTATACCAGACACTTTAGGGTGCTTTGTGGAATACAAAAATAACCAAGTTTTATGAGTATCACGTAGTGTCCTTGACAGTGAAAATGTTACTTGTGTCCAATTCTTTGTGACCTCATGGACTGTAGCCCGCCAGGCTCCTCTGTCCGTGGAATTCTCCAGTCAAGAATACTAGAGTGAGTAGCTGTTCCCTTCTCCAGAGGATCTTCCCGACCTAGGGATCGAACCCAGGTCTCCTGCATTGCAAGCAGATTCTTTCCCTCCTGAGCCATCAGGGAAGCCCAGGTAAAGAGTAATAGAGCTTTCCTGCCAGAAGGATGGAGGGAGGACAGTCCAAGGTTTGGAGAAAAGCAAGGAATCCATTGGGAGAGAAGGATGTTAGGTAGGTTGGATTCATGTTATGGAGGGCCTTAACTGCCAACAGAGGAAGGCCATTAGGTGGTGAAAAGAACTTAACTGGCAATCTGAATACTTGAAATATAGACTGGGCTTTGTCATAATTATGTGTGTGATCTTGGGTGAGTTAATCTCCATTGACTTCACTTTCATTACACATGTATACACACACATAATGGGATAGAATATGGAGTGGATGACTGCTTGTTTCCTTATAGCTCTAAAATCCTATGCTTCTTAGTTCAGTTACAAGTGGGAAATTATCAAAGGTTTCTGAGTACAGGAGTTTTTTCATCAGAATTACTGCTGTTCTGTTGCTTGGATACTCCTATTTATTAATGCTGCCTGTTCACCCTAATGTGATTGCTCTAGTGGGACTGTCACTTTAGATAATTCTTGATGTAGTCAAGGAGTTGGCCATCATTGTCATTATTAAGTTATGTTATCAAGAACATAGAAACTACCAGGTGTCTGTTTTTGAATCAGATCTAAAGCTAGTCTTATTTCCTCATGTTATCAGTCACTGACTTGAGAGTTGGATCATGTGTCCCGAGGGTGGGCAGCAGGTAAGTGCTGACATTTTGATGGCCACATCATATTTCAGGGATCTATGAGAAGGCCTGTAATGACCATGGAAAGCCAGCCAACAATCTCCTTGCCATGGGCAAATGGGAGAAGTTACTAAGTTTAGCTGACATTAAGCTGTAAATTATTTGAAAGCTGGAAAATGATTCTATTCAGAGGCTATCTAGAATTTCCATTTACTAATCAGGTCTGTGTGCTGTAGGGGCTTCCATCCCAGGAAAAATATTGCTTTCTGGTTCCTCTTTCCCCACACTTTGTCCCTGTTATATTGGGAAGATGATTTGCAGCTCTTATTGGGACCGGGCACTTTAGTGCTTCCTGCTATGCTTAGATTCCAGAGGCCTCAGGATGATAAAATCAGAGGTTGGAACTGCTGGCTAAAAATTGGAATATGAGTTTCATTGGAGTTGAGTTTTCTCCAGAGAATGAGAGACCTGTATGAAATACAGTAAATTGATTTTTGAAAGGAATATTTCTAGCAATATTTACAAATCACCAAAGCTGGCAAATAAAAGTCTCTATAAGAACTTGTATAAATCAATAAGAAAAAGGCAGATTTTGCAACAGAAAAATGGGCTAAAGACTTGAACAGACACCTCATAAAAGAGGATATCCAAATAGTCAGTAAACATAATAGATGTTCAACTTCATTATTCATTAGAGAAATTCAGAGGCACTGTGGACTACTACTACACATAGAGCAGAACAACTGAAATGAGTTGATATGCCCATACTCTGTTGAGCCAGCAGTTTCATTTCTAGAAGTGTATGCTGTGCTGTGATTAAGTCGCTTCTGTCATGTCAGACTCTTTGCAACCCCATGGACTGTAGTCTACCAGGCTCCTCAGTCCATGGGAATCTCCAGGCAAGAATACTGGAGTGGGTTGCCATTTCCTCCTTCAGGGGATCTTCCCAACCCAGGGATTGAACCCATGTCTCTTATATCTCCTGCATTGGCAGGCAGATTCTTTACCACTAGTGCCACCTGGGAATCCCCATTTCTAGAGGTTTCAGTTCAGTCACTTAGTTGTGTCTGACTCTTTGCAACCCCATGGACTGCAGCACACCAGGCTTCCCTGTCCATCACCAACTCTGGGAGCTTGCTCAAACTTGTGTCCATTGAGTCAGTGATGCCATTCAGCCATCCCATCCTCTGTTGTCCCCTTCTCCTCCTGCCTTCTAGAGCTATAACCAATAGAAATTCATATATACGTTCACCAAAAGATGTGTACAGGAATACTTATAGCAGCACTATTTATAGAAGGCAAAAAAGAGGGGAAAGCTACCCAGATGTCCATAATAAACAAAATGGATGAGTGGTATATGTGGTATATGTGTGGTATAGTCTTACAATGAAATATTATACAGCAAGGAGAATTAGTGAACTACAACATATGGCAACACAGACGAATTTTTCCAATGTAATATTGAACAAAAGAAGCCAAACACAAAGGAGTTCATACTACACAATACCATTTATGTATTAAAAGCTTTTACTTTGGTTGTACAGAGCAATCAGTGGTATTAGAAGTCAAGATAATGGCTACCTTTGGAGTCATTGTGAATGGAAGAAGTCATGATAGTGGCTTCTGGGTCCTGGTTATGTTCATCTGGGTGCTGGTTACTTAGGTGATTAAATTTGTGAAAATTCATTGAGCTGTATACTTAATGATGTTATGTACTTTAATTGAAAAGTTTTCTTAAACAGGGAGGGAGGGCTTAAGTTTGTAGATGCTGGGATGTCAGCCAGTCTCACTCACTAGCTAAATAATTAACTGTTAAAAATTACTTGAAGCAGAATTCAAACTTTTGTCTCAGAAAAGTTATTAATTATCATTAATCTTGGATCTTTAGAGCCATTTTAAAATAGTTGAGATAGCAAGTGTTAAATTTATGGATGCTATTTTGGGCATCAATACTAATAAGAACGTCTTTGGGGAAATATGACTAAAATGAAATTGCAAGAAGAGGCCTACTCCTATTATACTGATTTTTGGTCAGTATTGTATGGAACACTCCTTGGAAGAAAAGCTGTGACAAACTGAGACGGTGTATTGAAAAGCAGGGACATTACTTTGCCAACAAGGATCTGTATAATCAAAGCTGTGGTTTTTCCAGTAGTCATATATGGATGTGAGAGTTGGACCATAAAAAAGACTGAGTGCTGAAAAATTGATGTCCAAACTGCAGTGCTGGAGAAGACACTTGAGAGACCCTTGGACAGCAAGGAGATCAAACCAGTCAATCATAAAGGAAATTAACCCTAAATATTTGTTGGAAGGACTGATGCTGAAGCTGAAGCACCGAAACTTTTGCCAGCTGATGTGAAGAACTGACTCATTAGAAAAGACCCTGATGCTGGGAAAGATTGAAGGCAGGAGGAGAAGGGGATGACAGAGCACGAGATGGTTGGATAGCATCACCAACTCAATGGACATGAGTTTGAGCAATCTCCGGCAGATGGTGAAGAACAGGGAAGCCTAGCATGCTGCAGTCCATGGGCTTGCAGAGTCAGACACAACTGAGCAACTGAACAGCAAGAACAATTATATGGAACACAGAGTACCTTGTGAAGTTCTGTTGACCCTTATAATACTAATTTTTTCCCTCTGTCAGAGTCAGGCTCCAGAAGTTGTTTTGTGTGAAGCTTGCTTTTTCTCTCTGGGCAGCTCAGTTTGTGACTTTTCTTACTTTTGCCTCAATATCTTTGTTTGTAAATAAGATACTTGCTTATTCATCTTCCAAGAGTGGTAAGATATCTTGTCCACTATACTTGTTCAGATTAGGCTGCCCTTTTTTTTTCCCACCCCGCCCCCGCCCCACCTTTTTTTTTTTTTTGAGAATTTTTGGTCTTTCTAGTTATGATTTGTGTGTGTGTGTATCTGGAACTTGATTCATTATTAGTTGTGGAATGAAAGGCAAGGTATATTTTGTTCTCCTGAATTTTCTCCCTATTCTAGATCTGCTGTCATCAGGCTTTAGTCAGAAACTAGTTTAGTGATGCTGAGTTAGTCCTAGAAATTGCCTTCAATTCTAGTTTCAATTTATTCTGAGTTTCTGTGTTTTAAAAAACCTCATTTTATGATTCTTGGTTTACATTTGTATAATTTAAGAAAATATGGCCACCTGTATTTTAAATATATATAGCTTCATCTTTTCTATTTGGCTTAAAGAACTGTGTTGGATATTGTGAAACTGGATGTAGGTTGTGTGGATAGTTGTGGGATTTAAGTGGATTAGTAGTTGGTAGAAGTGATGAATTGGAAAAGTGGTAGGGTACATGTGTTTCTCACTCAGGTCTAGTCTGTTCTTACTGTTTGTTGTCAGAGTAAAAAGTGTCAATAGCTCAAAAAGGGAGAAGCATCTTGACAGAGTTGAAAAAGTTATACTGATATTCCATTGACCAAGAGGAAGTTATATTTTCAAACTTGCACCCGGAGATGAAATTGAAATCGTATATCTGCCCTGCTTATTCTTCTTAGCCTTGATTTGGTTTTCAGATCTTTTCTATTAAATATGATATATGTTATATTAGCTTTGAATCTGCTATGCCTGTATTGGTTGAGATTTCTATTAATCAGTATTAGATTTCTGGTCTCTGTTAGGTATCGCATTTTTACTATTGGCATTCTCTAGAATAGAGGCATGCCTACATGCTTGTGTTCTTATGATTATAAGCACTAGAGTTTTTTGGTTTTTTTTCTGGGACTGTTAGATAATATTGCAACAATATTATTAACATAGAAGAGATTTGGGGATTTTCAGATTTTCACGTAAGTATGAGGGTCAGCCTGTGGCTTCTACACCAAGACTATTCTTTATCAGCCCCAAGCCACAGGGGTTTGTGTGGGGTTGAGGAAGGGATTGATTTTCTATTTATTAGAGGTGACAAGAGCAGTGGGGCAGTGGCAAAGAGGCCATGTTGCTCTTGCTAAATATACATCCCTGACAGTTGGATAATAGGTTCCAGGAAGTTCAGTGGAAAATTAAAACAAAGCAACATTTATAGCTGATTGAACTTGAAAAGCCATTTTGGTGTTGAATGGCAAATATGTAGACTTCAGCATTCCTGGAGCCTGATGCATCCCGCTGGATGGCCCTGTTCCTGTGTACATGATGGCCTGGGGACTCAGCATTGTGCAGGGCATTCTCCTTTAGAGAGTGTTTTGAGGAAAGAAAGCTTCCTGGTGCTTACAGAAGTCCCCTTCCCATAGACTTAGGTAACACAGATTACTTATGTCTTGGAACATCTTTCCTCTGATGATTTGAGGACTTATTTATTAGAAGGACAGGAATGTCTGGCAAGAGACAGAGCAGCTCTTAAGTGCTATAAATACTCCTAATCATTCTGTATTGGGGCTGAAGCTCTAAGCAGATTGCTGTGGTATATACACACGATCTTAGCATGGTACTACTTTTGATTAATGTCCCTAGTTGTCCTGAGGCCACTGACTTGAGCCTTAATTTGAGCTGACTTGGCTATGAAGAAAAGGTTTTGGACTCCATGTTCTGGGTGGTTAATTTTTTTAGAACCAGGAGAGGGACTTCAATCAAGGGATTGGAAGGTGAAGAAATGGTACAGGGAATATAGGTGGAGAGAGAATTGAGCCTTTTGCAACTATCAAGAAAAGTTGCTGTACCCATCTTTTTCTCCAAGATTACCTCATGCTTCCCTTCCTTTGTGTCTGTCTTGTGGAGAACAAAGTTTGAATGTCTGATGAAAGCTTTTGAGCTTTGGTTTAGTGAGAGTGATGAGAAAGTCTCTGTCACTTAACTTGATCAGTCCCTTCAGAACTTCATGCTAATGAAGCTGTCAGGAAAACATGAATTGTGGATATGGGCTTAACTTTCTTTGGTTCCCACTCAGGTGAACTGTCCTTGTTAGCTGTAGAACCAGTCATTCCTGCGCCCTGTGTATTTCCCCAAAGTTGAACTACTCTAGTGGAATGGAGAATTTATAGGTTCCCTAGCTTATCAGGGCATTTTCCCAACAAATAAAGAGTTTTCTTCCTTTCCACCTTAACTAGAAAACAGAGACCTACCTTAACAGTTCTCTAAGCTCCTCTTTTACTGAATGAAGCTTGAGTGGGCCCCATTTTAGACATATCTCCTATAAGAATGGTGAAATGTTAACAAATTTATGTTAAATCTCTCTCTGCCCCCACTCTACTGTGGGTTTGAGGCACAGTGCACTTAGTGGGTCTTTTCCCTTCCCAATTGCAACCATGTCAGCTCTATGCTAATGTTGCTTAGCAAACATTTATAAACTTTAGATAACCTGGCACCAGGCCTTCAGTTCACTTTTATTTTAATGCCTTTGAAGTTTCACTTTTAGTTCAGTAACCTTTGTTGGTGCCTAACTATCATAGTTAGCAACCTCATCCATTGCAGGGGAATCTTGGCAGCTGATCCCCTGTTGTCTATGCAGTTTCAAGGGTCTTTGGTTGCAATAAACCCATACTTTTGGTGTTCCCAAACTGTGAAACTGTGATGCTACAAGGTGGGAACAGCTGTTTCAGTTTGCTTTCTCCTACAGAAAGAATTCTGCTCATGAAATTTGGCTCCAGGTGTTTTCCTCAAGTGCCTGTAGAGTCACTGAAGAAGAATTGGTTTCCAGTGAATTGAGTTTAATTTTGCCCTGTTGCTTTCTCTGTCTGCGTCTCACATTGGCACCATTAGTTTGCTTTCTAAGCCACTGAGAGCAAGGATTTGCCTGTCCTGTAGACATCTGAGACTTGGCTAGGCTTATCTTTCTGGTCTCCTGGTGGTGAAATTAGGGCCAAGGCACAAGGAAATGCTGGTTCCTATAGTGTCTTGTGGACAGTGAGTGTTCACTTTGACAGGACAAGGAAAAGTAGTTCTGAATATGTGCTGCAGAGTCCCGTGCAAGGGTAGCAATACTGTGAATGCTAATGAAGAAGAATTGCGCTGCTGGGCAAACGAAACATTTCATGACTTGAAAGCAGGCTCCTTGTATTGTGGAGGCCAGGTTATGTTCCCAGCTTCAGGGAGGTGACACTACAACAAGAAGCTTAATGTTCTTCTGAGTACACCCAAGTCCAGACTGCAGTTAGTACTGTTCCTTTCCTGAAATAAGAATGTGATTTACGAGGTGTGGGCCCTTACGTGAAAGAAAACAAAACTGGCTGCTGTGTGGGCCTGTAAAATTCTTGTGCCATCTCGATGGTGTAGGTTACAGGAGGAGAAGATGGAGAGGGCTAGCTGGCTCTCCCTTGCTGGGGCTCAGCTGCCCCAAATACTTGTGATATTGTGGGTTATTTATGAGCTCGTCTGGGCTGGGATTCACTACCCCACACCCTGGTAGGTGAAGATTTGCAGGCAGAATGTAGAAGCCTTCATTAATCTTCCTGGTCTTGTTGGGAATTTCTTGCCGGCTGGAGCTCCTGTTGGACAACGGACTTGCCTTCCCACTGAATTGCAATGACTCAGATTAATATTAATCCCTTTAATGCTGCAGTTCATGATATAGTCATTAGGTGACTTGGAACTAATCCTGTCCACCTAACTACTGTGATTTATTAAATACACATCGAGATCGAGCCTGAATACAGACAGGCAGAATCAGCAGCAAATAAATACCTCTGTGTATCTGTATTAATGCTGGTTGATTGGGACACAATTGCAGGCTGGGCTGGGGAGGAACGGGAGTAAAAGAAGGCTGAGCTCTCTAATCAACAGCACTTGCCCACCCGTAGCCTTTAATTTAAGTAACAGAAATTCTGAAAACTCTAGATACAGGCCCAAACTAAGGAGGAAAAAGTCCCTTAAACATATCATTTATTTTATTGACTTTCCTCCTGTACTTTTTCTCCTTTAAGTTTTAAGAGTAATTATTCAGATAAAACTTAACTGTGCCTTAACTTCCTTAGATTCTTTGAGTTCTTCATTATTAGAAACCCTGGGCAGGGCATGGGGCACAGTGATCTATCTTCTCTCCTGGCCTCAGGGCTTACATTTTTCTTTTTGAAAGGGGCAAGGACGTGGAGCAGCAATACCTGCCAGATAACAGTTCTTCTTTTATATCCTTGCCCAACTTAGAAGCATAATTTCTTCTGTAAATAATTTTAAGTTTATCATTTTCCTTTCTTAAACCTCCTTTTCTTTCCCCTTTTGCTCTTTTAGCAAAGATGGCATTAATATGAAAAACATCTACCTAGCTGGCTTCGTTTAATCAGGCAAGTCTGACATTTGTGAAACCTCTCATTAACATTTTCCCCAAAGAGCACAAAATGTCCTCTCTCCCATCTCCCTTCCCAATACAGCCACCTCAGAGTTTAACTGCTTTCCATCTCCATTGGCAGGCTGTTCTCAGAAACGTTACTTCTCTGAACTCTCACTCTTGGCCAACAGCCACTGGTCACATATATGGAGGGACCTTCTGTTCAGGTGCTGTCCTATCCCTTATGAACCTTACTTTTCACCAGTTTTTCCTGGAAATGACAAGAAATTCTTGATAGGAAAATTGGGATATGGATTTCGTTAGTATGTCCCTGTGACCTTTTTCAACTGAAAAGCATTGATTGAGCACTACTATCTTCATGAACCTTCTCTGCCTTCCAGGTGCTTACAGACTGCAATTAGCTATTCCATAATGGTACTTCACATGGTAAAGAATCTGCCTGCAATTCAGGAGACCTGGATACGTTCCCTGAGTCAAGTCCGAGATCCCCTGGAAAAGGGAATGGCTACCCACTCCAGTATTCTTGCCTGGAGAATTCCACGGACAGAGGAGCCTAGCAGGCTATGGTCCATAGCGTCTCAAAGAATCAGACACAACCGAAGCTACTAACACATTTCATTCACCTTTTTTTTCCCCCCACAAGCCAGAATATGCTATACATACTAAAGCAACAGCATTCTAGAAGTACCAAGAAGGAATAGATTAATTCTGGTAGCAAGAAATTAAAGGTAGCTATTTTTGCTGAAATCGAGAAAGGGAGTAAAGAGAGAGCCAGGCCTAAATTCTTGGAAAGATCTTGGTTTTGTTACTGCCATCAAAGTGGAGACCTGTGTGTGTGTATCTCTGTGTTAGTCACTCAGTCATGTGAGAAGCCCCAAAGATCTGTGTACCCTGAACCAATGGATAAGAACTGACCCAGAATGGGAATCTTAACACATCATGGTAGTAATGGTGCTTCCTACTTATATTGGAAGGTGAGCAGTGGTAATTCTCTTTATTGCTTGTACTCGGTTTTCTTTGCTGTTCCTTTTATTCACTTGATTTCAGTGTTACATACTAATTCATATCCAAATGAGGACAATAGTCTCTTGTCAGTTACCTCTGTGTTTAGATCATACTCTTGAGAGGCTCTTTGTTCTTTGACTGAGTATAGTTTAAGTTAGGACATGACCTGCTTAGAGAAAGCAAGAGAATCCAGAAAAAGAGAAAGCAAGGGAATTCCAGAAAACATCTAATTCTCCTTCATTGATTATGCTAAAGCCTTTGACTGTGTGTATCACAACAAACTGTGGAAAATTCTTAAAGAGATGGGAATACCTGACCACCTTATCTGTCTGAGAAACCTGTATGTGGATCTAGAAATAACAGTTAGAACCTTACATAGAACAACAACTGGTTCAAAATTGGGAAAGGAGTATGACAAGGCTGTATATTGTCACCCTGTTTATTTAAATTATATGCAGAGTACATCATGCGAAATGCTAGGCTGAATGAATCACAAGCTGGAATCAAGATTGCTAGGAGACTTATCAGCAACTTCAGATATGCAGATGATGCCACTCTAATGGCAGAAAGTGAAGCGGAACTAAAGAGCCCCTTGATGAGGGTGAAAGAGAAGAGTGAGAAAGCCAGCTTACAGCTCCAAGCCAGCTTTACAACATTCAAAAAACTAAGATCATGGCATCTGGTCCCATTGCTTCATGGCAAATAGAAGGGAAAAAAATGGAAGCAGTAACAGATTTTATTTTCTTGGGCTCCAAAATCACTGTGGATGGTGACTGCAGCTGTAAAATTAAGACACTTGCTCCTTGAAAGGAAAGCTGTTGACAAACCTAGACAACACAAAAGTGAAAGTGAAAGTTGTTCAGTTGTGTCCAACTCTTTGCGACCCTGGAGTGGGTAGCCTATCCCTCCACCAGCAGATCTTCCCGACCCAGGAATTGAACTGGGGTCTTCTGCATTGCAGGCAGATTCTTTACCAACTGAGCTATCCTAGACAACATATTGAAAAGCAGAGACATTATTTTGCCATCAAAGGTCCATATAGTCAAAGCTGTGGTTTTTCCAGTATTCTTGTATGGATGTGAGAATTGGACCATAAAGAAGGCTGAGCACCGAAGAATTGATGCTTTCAATCTTTAGTGCTAGAGAAGATTCTTGAGAGTCCCTTGGACTGCAAGGAGATCAAACCAGTCAATACTAAATGAAGTCAGCCCTGGATATCCATTGGAGGGTCTGATGCTGAAGCTCCAGTACTCTGGCCACCTGATGCAAAGAGCTGAGTCAGTAGAAGGGTCCTGATGCTGAGAAAGATTGAAGGGGAAAGGAAAAGAGGGCAGCAGAGTATAAGATGGTTAGGTAGCATCACCAACTCAATGGACATGAATTTGAGAAAACTCAAAGATAGGGAGATAGTGAAGGACAGGGAAGCCTGGCGTGCTGCAGTCCCTGGGGTCGGAAAGAGTCAGACATGACTGAACAACACAACTTTTTAAAAATCAATTGATTTTAAACATTTGAACACCTATCTGTTGACTTCCTACTCCTACATGTAGAAATAGCACTTCTCCAGTGCTACTTGATACCTATTTTCCTTCCCTCCATCCTCCCAATATGTAATAGTTCTCTCTCCAGTTGGCTAAATCAACATTCAGTCTTTACCTTATTAAGATCTTAAGTATTATTTACTACAAGTCAGATATTACTCCCTTTTGAAAAATATACTTAATTTTCTATGTTAGTATTACTATTTCTTCTCAAGCTCTACAATACAGTTTTTAACTCTGAATATTGTTTTCCCACATGATCAAACACTCCATTCTTGTCTCTTCCATTTTTATCTTCTCCATTTTTCTCTCTTCTTGAAGAATCTTTATCAGTGCCTGTTAACCTCTTCTTCCATTCTGCATCGGTTGCTCTCTAGGCATGAGGTACAGCTGTCACCCTGAAACTTACCTTCACTTTTCTTGGGACTCCTTTTCCTGGATTCCATGTCCATTTCCTTTTTGTTTTACTCTCTTAATTTGGGTTAAAAATCCTCCAAAGTCTCCTAGAAAAAGTCACTTGGTATATAAATTCTTTTAGACTGTATATATGAAACTATTTGTATTCTGCACTGCTCTTGAGTGAAGATTTGACAGGATATAGAATCCTAGTTTGGAAATTCTTTTCTTTCAGAATGTGGTGGCTTTGCTTCTTTGTCTCTTCATTTCCAGTGTTGCTCTTGAGTAGTCTGATACCATTGATTCTCAGTTGTTTGTGTTTGAACTGGAAGTTTTTTGGCAATCTCTTTGTTTCAGTATTCTAAAACACTTGATTTAAACACTTGATGTCTCTTTCTAGTCATTGTGCTACCTTCTTAGTGAGGGTCCTTTTGAGCTAGGAAAATCATTATCATTTGATTGGGAGATGATCTTATGTTAGTTCTTCAATGATTTCCACTTCTTCCATTTTATTTTCTTCTTCCTCACCCTCCACCTGATGCTTCCATTTTAGAGCTTGTTTCTCACTGGTGCTTTCCTCTGAAGACCCCTGGTATTCAGCCTTTTCAGCTCTACTTCTGTTTCATTTTCTTCTGCTAAGAATATGTTGATGAATCTTATAACTACTTTTCCTTCATCTCAGGTCACTTCATTTCACCTGTTAATATGTTTCAATTTTTATATTTAACTCTTGAACACTTTTAGCACCTGGTACTTGTCCTTCACTTATGGGAGCCCTAATGTCTTTCTCTTCTACTACATAGGAAAGGATTGCATTGCGTTGTTCACCACTATATTTCTATTATCCAGCCCAGTGACTGCTACACAGTTGGTGCTCATAAATATTTGTTGAGTAAATTAATTATTATCTTCTATTAATCACATAGAATTTATTTTGTCACGTGAAATGAAGCAGGAATGTAACTTTTAAACCCTAATAATTAACCATGTGTTACAGGAATTTATTGAATTTTTATTATTTATTTTTGTTTATTAAAATTTATTATATTTTCTTTTATCATACATCATATATTGCATATTATTCTACCTGTTCTTCTGCTAGTATTATACGTGCTTATTTGTTATAGTTTTGTAACTCATTTTAAAATGATACTACAAACTTTCATTAGTTATTTTTAAAAATATTCTGTCTATCATTATCTGGTTATTCTTTCACATGAAGTACAGGGTCACTTACTCAAGTTCTTTTAAAAATTCCAATTGGGATTTTGATTTCAAAATGTCAATTAATATGGAGAGACTTTACATCTTTATAATATATATTTGCCTCCCTGTCCAGAAACACGTTTTTGCTTCCACATTTATTCAAGACTTCTTTTGTAACTCTAGTAGAATTTATAGGTTCTTCTTCCCCCATTTATGTACCGTAAATTTCTTAAGTTTATTCTTAGATTTTTTTTTTATCTTCAATTGCTAATGGAATGAGATTTCCCCCCAATATAAATTCTTTTTAACTAAAATTGGGTAGATTTTCCTTGTTTATGCAATAAAGTTTATATAATATGCCCAGGACAAAAGAATACTAGCTTCATTTTTAACAAAAGCTAGCTGTTTCAGTTATCTGTTGCTACCTAACAAACTACCCTAAAAGTTCGTGACTTAAAGCACAACCGTTTTAATTATATCTCACAATTCCATGGGTTGACTAGGGCTCAGCTAAGCAGTTCTTCTAATGCTCTCACTTAGGGTCTTTCTTGAGTTTGCAGTCAGCTGTGACTGTGGCTTGGATGTCTGGTGCCATGTGGCTTCTTTTGATATGATGCTTCAGTCTCCAGGGCTTTCCCTCATGACCTCTAATAGAGTAGCTTAGACTTTGTACATGGCAGTTCAGATTGACAAAATGAAAGAACTAGAAGCTTCAAAGCCTTTTTAGTGCCTGGGCACCGAAGTCCCAGATTGTCCCTTCCCCTGCATTATATCTGTCAAAGCAGTCACAGACCAGATTCAAGGGGAACCTCTTGATGGGAGGAAGCCATGTGAGGGGTGGCATTGTATGGGACTGTTTTTGGAAATTATCATAATGGCATTTGTTCACCTGTCCTTACCTTTCTTTTCTTCCTTCTTTTATACCAAGTAGCTACTAGCTACCCTAGGCTCTTAAATTCCCACAAGCTTCTTTCATCCAGTCAGCTTCCAGTACCAAATAACTATACTCATTGTTATTTGGGACTGGAAATTAGAATCTGTTTGAAGAGGGTAGCAGAGAGAAAAAAAATGTTTCCACCTTCCCATTTGCTCTCCTGGGTGAGGCATAAGTCTCATGGACAGAAATTCAGTGTTCACTTGAGCATGAAATTCCAGACAAGGGGACAGGTGTACACTGGCCTTGTTCTTCTGAATTCTGCCTACTCTCCAGGAAGAACAGCCTCCCCTCTCCTCCTCCCCAGCAGAAGTCTAACCACTTTCTTCATTGTAGCTTATCATAAGATCTCCCTCCTATGCTGGTCCAAGCAGAAATGAGAAAGTGTCATTCCTTTTCTCTTTTCACATGTACTTCTTCCTACCCTGGGTGTACTAACCTCTAGCTTAAATATGCACTAAGCAAAGATGTATAGTCTTCCTCCCTTCCTCCCTCTCAGCTTAGTCTGAAGGAAGGCAGCAGGTGATAGAATGAATAAAGAATGGGACTGGGGTGATGGGGAAGGAATCTTTTCTCACACAGTATGGATGTTGCTCAACAGACGGGTGTGAAATTTAGTCAGAGCCACAGCATGTGTTTCAATTTTCCAGGGAATTTCCTCTTCCTAACAGTAGGTTTAACCCTTTCTTCTGTATAGTGCCAAGAGCTACATGACATGTGTGAAATGAGTTATTTACAAGAAGGGAAAACTGCTAGGGCCCCTTGGAGATGTAGGATCTCCAGCTTATTTCCTGCCAAATGGTTGTGGAGAAAAGTGTAACTTTTAGAGCTGAATAGACCTGGGTTCAAATCCCATCTCTACCATTGGGTTGTCTTGGAAGTTTGTTGTTGTTGTTCATGTCCAGTCATGTCCAACTCTTTGTGATCCCATGAACTGCAGCACGCCAGGCTTCCCAGTCCTCCACCATCTTCCAGAGCTTGCTCAAAATCATGTCCGTTGAGTCAGTGATGCCATCCAACCATCTCGTCCTCTGTCATTCCCTTCTCCTCCTGCCTTCAGTCTTTGCCAGCATCAGGGTCTTGACAGTTACTTGACCTATTTGAACCTCCATTTTTCATCTGTAAAATGGGGATTAAAAACTTGTTTTACCAGGGTTCTCATGAGGATTAAATGAAATGATACATGCAAGGAGTCTAGTACAATGCATACCTAGCACATAATAGGCACTCAATACATGTTTGTTTTCTTCTCCAGTCTTCCCACTGGATTTTGAGGATACCTACTCTTCTTTTATGGACTTCCCTGGTGGCTCAGACAGTAAAGAATCCGCCTGAAAGGCGGGAGACCTGGGTTGGGAAGATTCCTGAGGAGGGCATGGCCACCTACTCCAGTATTCTTGCCTGGAGAATCCCCATGGACAGAGGAGCCTGGCGGGCCACAGCCCATGGGGTTGCAAAGAGTTGGACATGACTGAGCGACTCAGCACAACACTCTTCTTTTATGCTGCATCACCTTGGGTTTGCCATGTAAGCAGCTTCTTATATTCCTAAGCTGTAAGCTATTTTCTTTGAATCTAACTCTGTAAGTGTGTTAGAGGGGTGAAATCATTTCACATGAAATGCAGAATTCCTCTGGTTGGGGAGGGGGGTGGCTCTCATTAAACTAAAGGATGAATCTATAACAATGCTGAGAAGGATTACAAGGCTTGCCTTCCCCATCTGATCCTGGAGGTCATATGAACTTATAAGAGTATTAAAATAATACAGTGGTAGAGCTAAGGTGAAGCATAGATGTTATCCAGGCCCATTTTATTGAGAAGGAACTGTGGCTTAGAGGTCATGTTTTATATAAGGTCTTGTGACAGAGTGGTGATGGCTCTGGAACTAGAGCTCTAACTTGCTTGTCTATTACTATGATTATAATATGTTTTTTAAGACTGACTATGTTGTTTTTTTTTTTTTTTTTTTGGCCACACCACTCAGCCTGTGGAATATTAGTTTCTCAACCAGGAATTAAACCTGTGCCCTCTACAGTGGAAGTGCACAGTCTTAACCACTAGACCACCAAAGTCCCTAAATTTTAAGTAGTGAGGGCCTAACTTTTTCTTTGTGAACTTCTAAATTGAACCCTGATTATACTTTTATCAATGGAGAAGTAAACACTGGAAGACATTTCAGTGACACTCCTTTGGGGAACCATAGGGGCTCACTAAGGGTATGCCAGTTACAACTTGAAAATCTCTTCTTTCCCTGAAGGTTGCCCAAGGGGCACTGAGGTGGCAGCTCAGCTCACTGTTGAGCCTCTGCTCCCAGAATGGTGAGCTGAGAAGCAAATTTGCTTCTTCTCTTCTACATCTTTGTTCTCCTATATAACCCCCAAAGGAGAGGCTGATCCCAAGCATCCTTAGTTCTCTCTTTTTTTTTAGTTGAAACATAATTAGCATACAGTGAAGAACACTGACCTTAGGTGTTCAGTTATAATTTTTTGAGAATTGTAGACATTCATTAACCATCTTAAAAAAAAAGATATATCATTTTCATCACCCCAGACAGTTTCCTCATGCCCCCTTTAAGTTAACCCACACATGCATACACAAAACCACTTTTTATATTCTGTTACCATGCCTTAGTTTTGACTTTGGATTTCCTGTAAATGGAATCACATAAGATATTCTCTTTTGTATCTAGCTTCTTTTCACTTAGCATGTTTTTGGAATTCATCTATGTTGCATATATCACTAGTTTTTTGTTTGTTTTGATTCATTCTGTTTTACTGAGCAGTATGCAGTTGTATGGGTAAACCATAAGAGAATTTACTCATTTTCTTATTGAAGGATATTTGGAGTGTTTCTAGTGTTTGTCTTTCATGAATAGGTTGCTATGAACGTTCCTATACAAGTCTATTTATGAACATATATTTTAGTTTCTCTTAGATAAATACTTAAGGATGAAATTGCTGGGTCATAAGGGAGATATGTATTTGAAAGAAACATTTCTTCAAGGTGGCTGTAACCCCCAGTCTATCTTTTCCTCCCCTCGGGGGCTAGGCTCTTTAAATTGAGGATTTGGCAGGAGAAGAGAACCCGTATCATCAGGGTCCTTGCTGCCAGAGCACAGTGGCCTGAATTGGACACTTAAAAAGCTGAAACAGGTGTTTGAAACCCTACTCCAGCCTCCCTATTTTATGCCAGCCCCCTGAGAGGCTGGGGCTTGGCCAGCAGAATTCAGATCTAATCTAATGGATGCTGGATTAGAGATTTTTCAGGACATGGCTAGGTAATAATGTATATGCTGTGACTTTTTGATACATTTGATGCAGGTAAATGAGCATCATCATGTAGGAGAGGGGCCTTTGGTGGCCCAAATGCTTCTTGATCATGGGGTAGTTAGTCTGTGTGGCAGATGAAAGCCCCTTCCCATTCTTGCTTTTTACCCCTACCTTTTCTCCTTGAAGATGAATGCAGTAGAAATAATCACTTCCCTTATTAACGTTAATATTGCCAAGGGCCTTTAGCCAGTTAGGATTTGGTATCCTATGTGTCAAATATTATGGAAAATAAATTATGCCCTGGTAAAATTCTTTCTCTCTATTTTTAATGCCTCTATCTTACCTAGGTCTCTGGGAACAAATTATTGGGAGCCAAAGGTTAAAGCAAGAAACAAAAGGTTAGGGTGTGGGCTCCCAAAGCCAAATGATTTAATGTACCAAAGAGTACTCTCTACTGTTTTCAGTAGGCTTGAAATTGATGGAAGTGTGATTCTCTGCAGGGCTGCTTCAACTGAAGGTTTTGAAAGAACAAGTTCCAGCAACAAATTTTTTTCTAATATTGGTTAGAATAGCCCAGGGAGAGAAGAAATAGGCTTCCCCCATGCCAGTCTAGCCTTTCCACAGAGGAAAGGGCTTTTCTGAATTCAGGTCCACGTTCATAGGTGGCCATTCCCTTAAACCTAATCTCAGTGTCTTCAGCCCTCAGTCTTAGAAGGCAGGGCCTGATATTCGGCTGCATCATGTGGATGCCATTCTTGGTGTGAACTAGGCTGAGATTTGTATATTAAGATTCTTTCGGTACTTAAAAAAATGTTTTTTAATTTTAATTATCATATTGTAAAATTGACTTTTTTAGTATACAGATCTATGAGTTTTTACATACACATAGATCCCTGTAAGCACTGTATCAGTTGGAATACAGAACAGTCTCATCACCCCCAGAAAACTCCCTCTGTTATTCCTGTGTGATCACACCCTCCCCCTACCCCAACTCCCGTGAACCACTGATCTATTCTCTCACCACACTTTTACCAAAGAGGTCATATAAATGGAATCCTAGAGTATGTAACCTTTTCAGGTTGATTTGTCTAAACTGCTGCCTAACTCAATAGTCTGTTCCCTTTTTACTGCCAAGTGGTATTCCATTGCATGTTTCTATCACAATTTGCTTATCCATTCACTAGCTGAATGACATTGGGCTTCTCCATTTTGGGACAATTATGCATAGAGCTGCTATAAACATTTGGGTACAGGTTTTTGTGCAAAGAACATTGGTTTTCATCTGTCTGGGATAAATATCCAGGAGTAGGATTTCTGGGTGAGAGAATAAGTGTATGTTTGGTTTTATAAGAAACTGCCAAACTGTTTTTCCAGAGTCCTGTACCATTTTGCATTCCCACTAGCAATGAGGATTGTGATTTCTCCACAGCCTCTCTAGTGCTTGGTATTTTCAGTACTTTTATTAAGTCATTCTAGCAAGTAAGCAGTGGTATCTCAATGTGGGTTACATTTGCCTTGCCCTAATGGCCAGTGACATCAAACACCATTTGGTGATCTGTCTGTCCAAGTCTTTTGCCCTTTTTTGATGGGAGTTGTTTTCTTATTGTTGAGTTTAAAGACTTAAGTCTATTCTGGATTCAGGTCCTTTATTGCAGTTTTAATTATAATTTATACAGTTATTTATAAATATTTTCTCCCAATCTGTATGTAGCTTGTTTTCTCATTCTCTTAACAGTATCTCTCATAGAATAGTTGTTTTGTTTTTATTGAAGTCCTGTGTATTAATTTTTTTCTTTTGTGCATTTTACTTTTGGTGTCCTATCGAAGTACTCTTTCTAAAAAGTATGCAGACTTATGCTTTTCATTTACCCCTATGATCTATTTTGAGTTAATTTTTGTGTAACATGAGGTTTAGGTGAAAAAATTTTTTTATTTTTTTTGCATATGGGCATTCAGTGTTTCAACAGTATTTGTTGAAATTCATACCTTTTTTGATACCCAGTTCTCCTTAGGACTGTGTATTCATTAGGAATGAAGAAATTACAGAGCATTCTCTTGAGTTCTTCCTGTCTTTCCAGCAATCATTTTTGTTCCTGTTCCTTGTTTCTTTCTGAATCTTTCTGATTTGAGGTTTGTTTTTAATGCCATGTAATGGAAGACTCATTATTTATAAATTGATTGAGCATAAAGTTTTTCATTATAAAGTGGCCATCCATCACAAAGAGCATGTGGGCTATAAAAAACATTAACTCTGCACTCTGGGCTGGAATGCAACTTTACCAGAATAATACAGCTTTTGTATTGTGTGAGGTTGGAATAAAATGAGAGAGACAGATATTGTTGGGCAAACAGGTGTTGGCTGAACCCGGTTTCTGTCCCATGTTTTCTAAAAGGTTGTTTCCCAACCCTTTCAGGATTGTTCCTCTAGATTCAGCTGTCTTGAAAGTTTTCTGGGTACCTTTCAGAGCAAGTAACGTGTGACTTCTCAGAGTACTGCTGCTCCCGTAAACTTTATTTGTTCATTCTCCAGCTCACAGTCATATCTTTAGAGGCAGCAATGGCAGGTGGTTAGAGTACTTGTCCTGGCCCTTGTTGATTATATTTTCAATGTCTTTGTTTTTCCCACCAGTAAAATGGAAATGTCCCTTGTCATAAAGTTCTTGAGCCCATTAACACAAAAGGTGGCTGAGGCAGAATAAGATTCCTCAGACTTATTGTCACTAAGAATTTGTGATATGCTGCTATTAAAAAAAAAAGAAAAAAACAACCTTTCCAGCTGCTGGGGAAAGGTGAAGAAGTAGGATTCTGTACACTTAGGGAACAGGGAGAGTTGCTTACCAGTTCTGTAATTGATACTCTTTAGGGATTCTCTTACTCTTCTCCAAAAGCTTTGGCTATTGACCCTTCAGTCTTTTCTATCATCTACAGACTTTGCTAATGTCAATTCAGAATTTAGTTCTTTAGTATTTTCTTTTACTTCCCTTCAGGGCCCCTGGAGGAGACCTGACAGGGTGGTAGTTGCTGATAAACCTGTAATAGTTTTCTCTTCTTGCCGCCATTGAACAATGAAATATTTTACTAGACTATGAGGGGAATTTGGATTGAAAAATTTGCTCCAAGTGTAACGACTGCATAAAGCTGGGGTGAATGTCCTGTTTTAAAGTATAACAACAGAAATTTTTAATTTCTCCTGGGCTTTCAAATTGCCTGCTCTAGTTTGGTCTTGGTCTTATACAATGAATGCAGAAAATGGCAAGGCAGAGTAAAGGGCCACAGCAGCTCTGGTTTGCCTGTATGTTACAACCTAATTGCTTTCCTTTCAATATGTGCCAATTTCCTCTAGAAGGAAGAGAACTAGTGTTTAGAGTTGATACGCATCAAACTTGTGCTCTCAGTAAGACAGATGGATCAGTCTGTCCTCAGGCCTCTGCGATATGTTTGAGGCTGGTCCCAGTGGGCCTCATTTAGCCCTGCCAGCCTTGTTAAAGGGGTCTCACTCTTCCCTCTTGGATTAGGAATGAATGTGGGCAAACCTGAAGGTTCATTTGTATGGCAGTCATAAAATCAGTAACTGTGTTAGTCATTGGTTAGGAAGAAGAAAGGTACAGAAGAAACTTCAATTCTAGGATAGTTAAGTTTTACATTTTTATTTGCCATCCATGTTATGCAGTTAATATATATAATAGTAAACCCATAGCAATAGCATAGTATAATATTTAAGAACATAGTCCAGAACAGACCTGGATTTAAATTCTACCTCTTCCACTTATTGTGTGACTTTGGGCAAGTCACTTAACCTCATAGAGCCTTGGTTTTCTTATCTGTAAAATGGGAACAGTAATATCATTCCTCAGGGCTACTCAATTCAGATCAGTTCAGTTGCTCAGTCATGTCCGACTCTTTGCAACCCCATGGACTGGAGCATGCCAGGCTTCCCGGTCCATCACCGATTCCTGGAGCTTGCTCAAACTCATGTCCATTGAGTTGGTGATGCCATCCAACCATCTCATCCTCTGTCATTCTCTTCTCCCGCCTTCAATCTTTCCCATCATCAGGGTCTTTTCTAATGAGTCAGTTCTTCACATCAGGTGGCCAAAGTATTGGAGCTTCAGCATCAGTCCTTCCAATGAACATTCAGGAGTGATTTGCTTTAGAATTGACTGGTTTGATCTCCTTGCAGTCCAAGGGACTCTTCAAGAGTCTTCTCCAACACCACAGTTCAAAATGGGAAGATAAAAATCATCTACATATGATAATTAGTTTAGTATGTAGCTGTTGCTGATGTCTGAGGCCAGTTAAAGTTGTTGTCCTGAGCAATGGAATTGGATTCTTCTTGTAGGTGGTAAGCAGCTCCTAGCAGCAAGCTAAACTGGTTATTTAACAGTTTAAATAACTGTTTAACTGTAAATAATATTTAACTGGTTATTAATGTCCAAAGTGGGAAGCTCATTCCTCTTCCAATCAGGATTATTAAAGAAAGTCATGCAGTAAATTAAAAGTGTTTTCCCATGTGTGTGCTGCCTTTTAAGTTGCTATCTTACCTTCTGAAAGTGAAGGCTAAATCTGACATCAGGCAGACCAGGGTGGTCCTACTTAACAAGGAGGAGATTGTAAAGGTGAGGATTTCAGGAGCAGAGATTTTTGGAAAGTAGCCTGCTTTGGCTCTATATACGGTCAAGAGATTTCAATCTGAAAAAAAAACACATCTTCTTTTCTATACTCTCCCTAAGGAGAGAGGGACCTGCTGTAGAGACAGAGGTGACCCAGGTCCTGACAAGGTGTTTGAGCCAGAGAACATATGTAAATGCCAAAAACCCTTTTCTTTTTGATCGTCTTGAACATTTGGAGGCCAGATGTCTACGGAAGAAGGAGAGTAGTTTTTATGTCATCTCTGACTTATGTTGGTACTTCATGAACATGACCTACAAATTACTTATCGAAGACAGCTTGGGAAAAATATAAATTTATGATTTCTAATTCTTGGGATCATCAGACTTTTAGTAAAACCTCAAGATGCGTAAGTTCAGGAATTACTTATGTTTAATTAGAGTAAAAGCTAAGATTTGGTTTTTTGATTCATAAAAAGAGGTTGAGTTGGTCTTTTAGGGAGATACTAGCCTGAAAAATGAATGCTTCTCAAAGGGTTTTTCAAGGGCAAAGTGTTAAACATAATTTGCCTTTCTTAGTGTAAGGTGGTTTGTACTGTTATCTTCTACTATAGGCTCTAGGTAGACCCATAGATTCACCTTGTACCTGGATGTAGTAGTGATTACACTATCACTGTACTTTAAAAAAAAAAAGAAAAAACTTTTAAAATTTATTTTTGGCTGTGCTGGGTCTTCATTGCTAATTTCGGAGAGCAGGGCCTACTCTCTAGTTGTACTTGGGCTCCTCACCAGGATGGATTCTCTTGTTGCGGAGCACAGGCTCAGAAGTTGTGCACACACTTAGTTGCTCCATGGCATGTGGGATCCTTCCAGATCAGGGATGAAACCTGTGTCTCCTGGGTTGGCAGGTGGTTATTTTAGCACTAAGCCACCAGGGAAGCTTCATACTTCGTTTCTTAAAGGGTCATAATATCAGAGATAATCCACCTCCCCACCCCTGCTGCAGTCTGAAGGCACTTTGAGAAGCTAAGCATTTGTTTGAAAATAGGAAACAGATCTGAGAAACTACTGGATGATATCTAGAAAAAGAGGATCCACTCTTAGGAGCTTAGACAAACAAACCAGGCTTGCTTTTCCCCCAGGCTACCTTTGTAACAGACTGTCTGCATTCATGTTTATTTATTCCCAAACTGTACTTTGTATTTAAAATAAGCTTGGAGAGTCTAAAGGGAGCCTTAAAGAATTTCATTAAACTGTGTACTCCCACCCCCATCTTCCCCAGGAAAACCCTGTGGATGAAGAAACTATGGCCCAAAGAAGTGAAGTGTTTGCGCAAGGTCACATATAGTGACAGACCAAAATTGGGCATAGCATTTTTTTTTTTTTTCGTTTCTCTTGTTGTATGGGGCAGGGTTGCAAACGGTTATCAGGGTTTAAGCCTTAAGCCCAGACTAGGTAATTTTCTTAGAGCTGCTCTTTGGCAGTCTTTTCTCAAGTCAGATCGTGAAATCAAGCCTAAATCCCCACCTAACCTTTCAAGGCTGGAAATAAAGGTATGGCAGATATTTCAGAGGCTTCTGGCTCCACCAAAGTTTAGTTTGGCTTATCCTTTGGACCACTACTCCTGATGTCCCCTAGTGACCAAAAAAATACAGCTCTTTCCTACTGAACTTACAGTTTCTCAAAAATTCCATTTGTAGCTCATTCTCAATCTTACTTTGACTTTTACAAGAAATATTCCTAGGTATAGCTTAGTCAGGGAAGTAGAATATGAGGACCTGGACTTCTCTGGTGGACCAGTGATTAAGACTCTGTGGTTCCACTGCAGGGGACACCAGTTTAATCTCTGGTAGGGAAACTAAGATCCTGCATGGTACACCAAAAAAAAAAAATAGGAGGATCTAACACTTTCTCCTAAAATGGAATGTGCAGGCATAGACATAAAAGCCCAGAACCAGAGAGCTTTTTATGCTCAAATAATTCTGTCCTGTGTCTCTGGATACAGAAATGTCAAGTGGGGTAAACGAACTAGACTTCTGTTTTTATCATCCTCTGATTCATTAGTCTGTTATACGTGATCTATCTTGTGAATGATGATATTCGGTCTCCAGGAACATGAGCCAATACTTGCAGGATGAAGAGTTAGGATGGGAGCAGGCTGGTGACCCTCTAGAAAGCAAGAAGGGAGAAGTAGGCTCTGAGGGCAAAAGGGGTCGAGACAAGCATTTCTGAAGTCAAATGGTGTTGAAATAATATACTGCAGGAGTTTTTCCTTGTCAGCGTAATCCAATTGAGAATGCCCAACCGTCCCTGATAAGAGTCACTCAGGAGTAAAGAGCTTCGCTACCAGGGAAAGCAGCTTATGTGTGCATTTTGGCTCAGGAATGTGCCAGCCCAATGCTGGCCAAATGAGAAAAGGCTGCTGCAGGCTGGAGAACACATGCCTCCTGGGAGGATGGTGACTGCTCCCCTGTATGCTGAGAAGAGATTGTTCCCTTTTGTCTAAGGGCAGTGCATAGCACCACATGTTGAGGCCTTTGACATAGATTATCAGAATAGGTACCAGCTCTGATATGGGAAGATAAAACAGTGTCACTATTCATCTCCTTTTGGACAGGCCACTGCATCATCTGAGAAGACAGAAGACTTAGGGGTCATCTACAGATTCTCAACCTGACTTTAGGCCAAACTGAGACTTACCTGTTAATGCTATAATATAGGGAGGTGAGAGCCCTGTTCACTGATGTTGAGAGAGTAAGAGCAGAACACCATCAAGAAACCTCTGGAGATTCAGTTTGCTTTGTGTTGAAGTGGCCTACAGCTTCTCCAGAAATAGTTTAATAAGTCTTGTTTGATTATTCTTACTGGGCACTGACTGACTAGAAGTTGGACCTGGACTTGATTTGAGAAGCAGGTGGCCTAGTCCTTGAAGGATCCCAAGTGTTCTTTCTCCAAGGGGAGTTAAATTCCCCCTCTTCCTTGTTCATTTCAATTCAGTCGCTCAGTCATGTCCGTCTCTTTGCGACCCCATGGACTGCAGCATGCCAGGCCTCACTGTCCATCACCAACTCCCAGAGTTTACTCAAACTCATGCCTGTTGAGTCGATGATGCCATCCAACTATATCTCATCCTCTGTCATCCCCTTCTCCTCCCACCTTTGATCTTTCCCAGCATCAGGGTCTTTTCAAAAGAGTCAGTTCTTCGAATCAGGTGGTTAGAGTATTGGAGTTTCAGCTTCAGCATCAGTCCTTCCAGTGAATATTCAGGACTGACTTCCTTTAGGGTTGACTGGCTGATCTCCTTGCAGTCCAAGGGACTCTCAAGAGTCTTCTCCAACACCACAGTTCAAAAGCATCAATTCTTTGGTGCTCAGCTTTCTTTATAGTCCAACTCTCACATCCTTACATGACTACTGGAAAAACCATAGCTTTGACTAGACGGACATTTGTTGGCAAAGTAACTCTCTGCTTTTGAATATGCTGTTTAGGTTGGTCATAGCTTTTCTTCCAAGGAGCAAGCATCTTTTAATTGCATGGCTGCAGTCACCTCTTTCTTGTATCCATTCCTTTTTTATCTTCCCATCTTAGAACATGAATTAGTCACCTTCAGAACACCCCTCTACCTGATCTGCACTCTGTTTACTGAACTGTTTGTGCCTTGAGGTTGACAGCCTTCCAGGGTGGGAATTTTAGCTACTTGGCCAGGGGTGTCAGATGTCTCCTTGGTTGTGAAATTACTCAGCCTGCTTACTATGAGCAGCATCATAGCACTTTTTCCCTGAAGGACTCAGGCAGCTCTTCCTACTCTTCCAAAGAAGATCTAGACAATTGAATCTCAATTCCTGGGCAGAATGAACCAGAAGATAGACACCAGAAATTTTTCTTTTCTGGATTCATAGGAAGCAGTAGAGCATCCTATGAATCAGCAGTTCAAACTAGAGGTCAAAACTCCAGTTCTGCCTAGACCAGATTTTCTTGGGCAAGTGATTTCAATGTACCATCATTCTCTTTTTTTGGAAGGGTAGGGGAATGAGGGTGATAGTGAAGGTCCCTGGTGGGTTCTTTTAAAAGTCCAACCCTTTTAGTTTTCCGTCACTGAATTTCCATAAAGCATTGACTCACAGAACGGAAGTGCTGGAATGGATGTATCGTAGCAATCAGATTGCAACTATCTAATTTGACAGATGAGCTTAGGTATCAAATGCCTGGTTACTAGTAGGAGTGAGACTAATGATTCCTTGTCTGTTGACTGGATTGTATATTTTGTGAGGGTCACATCCAGAGAGTTTTTCGTGGGACATTGTCTAAGCCTCTGTAGGTGTCACTCCTGCCCCCTCAAAGTCTCTCAATGCCACATTGAGCTCTTTCCTCTTAAGAAGCATAAGGTTTGCAAGTCAGATCTAACAGTATATAAAAATGATTATATACTAAGACTGATGAGGTTAATCCTGGGAATACAAGGCTGACTCAGTATCTGAAAATCAATTTATCTACCATATTAACGATCTAGAGAAAAAAAAATCACTTGATCATATCAATTGTTGAAGAAAAGGCATTTGACAATAAAACATCCGTTTTTGATCATGAACATCTATAAAAACTTATGGCTAACATCATACTTCACAATGAAACACTGAATGCATTTACTCTAAAATTGGGAACAAAACAGTATATCTACTTTTGTAGTACTGAAGTCCTAACCAATAGTGAGACAAGAAGAGGAAATAAAAGGCATGTAAATTGAAAAGAAAGAAACAGGGACCTCCCTGGTGGTCCAGTGGCTAAGACTCCATGCTCTCAGTGCAGGGGGCCTGGGTTTGATTCCTACTCAGAGAGCTAGGTCCCACGTGCCACAACTAACACCCAGCACAGCCAAATAAATAAATAAATATTTTAAAAAAGAAAGAACCAAAACTGTCACTATTTGCAGAAAACATAATTGTCTATGTAGAAAACCCCAAGGAAGCTACCCCTCCCCACAAGAAAAATCCTAGAATGAATAACTGAATTTAGTAAGGTCACAGGATGCAAGGTCAACAGAGAGAGATCAATCACATTTCTGTATTCTAACAATGGACATCTGGAAACTGAAAATTAAAGCACATACCATTTACAAATATGCCAAATAAAATTAAATACTTATGTATAAATCTAACAAAACATGTATAGAACCTGTATGCTGAAAATTACAGTACACTGATGAAAAATACTAAGAAGTAAATACACAGACATACCGTGTGCATGGATTAGTAGGCACAACATAATAAAGGGGTCATTTCATCTTCAAGTTGAACTATAGACTCAGTGCAATTCCTGTAAAACTTTCAAGATTCTTTTTGCAAAAATAGACAAGTTTACCATGTTAAAATGGAAAGATAGAAGAACTAGAATACTGGAAATACTGGAAACAGTACTGAAAAAAAAAAAAAGAAGTAAACTGGAAGAATCATACCACCTGATTTTAAGATTTAGAATATAGCTGTGGTAATCAAGAGAGTGTGATATTGTCAGAGAGTTTGACATACAGATGAATAGAACAGAACAGAGAACCCAGAATAGACTCACACAAATAAGGCTAACTGATTTTTTTTAAATTGTATTGAAATATAGTCAATTTATAATGTGTTAATTTCTGCTATACAGCTAATGATTCAGTTATACACACACACATATATATATATATTCTCTTCATATTATTTTCCATTATGGCTTATCACAGGATATTGAATATAATTCCCTGTGTTATACAGTAGGAGCTTGTTATTTATCCATCCTGTATATAATAGTTTGCATCTGCTAATCCCAAACTCTCAGTCCCTACCTCCCCCACCCACTCCCTGTTGGCAACCACAAGTCTGTTCTCTGTGTATCTGTAAGTCCAGTTTTGTTTCTTAGATCTGTTAATTCCATATGTAAGTGATATATTATGGTATCTGTCTTTTTCTTTTTGACTTATTTAGTATGATAATTTCTAGATCCATCCATCCATAATGCCTTATATATTTACACCACAACTTCTTTTTATTTTTAACTATTTATTTTGTATTGGAGTAGCGATGATTAACATGCTAGACAGCTTGTTAAAAAGCAGAGACATTACTTTGCCAACAAAGGTCCATCTAGTCAAAGCTGTGGTTTTTCCAGTAGTCATGTAGGGATGTGAGAGTTGGGCTATAAAGAAAGCTGGGCACTAAAGAGTTGATGCTTTTGAACTGTGGTGTTGGAGAAGACTCTTGAGAGTCCCTTGGACTGCAAGGAGATCCAGCTAGTCAATCCTAAAGGAAATCAACCCTGAATATTCGCTGGAAGGACTGATGCTGAAGCTGAAACTCCAATACTTTGGCCACCTGATGCAAAGAACTGACTCATTTGAAAAGACCCTGATGCTGGGAAAGATTGAAGGCGGGAGGAGAAAGGGACCACAGGGGATGAGATGGTTGGATGGCATCACCGACTCAATGGACTTGACTTTAAGTAAACTCTGGGAGTTGGTGATGGACAGTGAGGCCTGGCATGCTGCAGTCCATGGGGTTGCAAAGAGTTGGACACAACTCAGTGACTGAATTGAACTGAACTGATAGATGATTAACAATGTTGTGATAGTTTCAGGTGGACAGCAAAGCGACTCAGCCATACATATACATGTATACAATCTCTCCCAAACTCCCCTCCCATCCAAGCTGCCACATAACATTGAGCAGAGTTTGATGTGCTATACAGTAGGTCCTTGTTAGTTATCCATTTAAAATATAACAGTGTGTCCATGTCTATCCCAGACTCCCTAACTATCTCTGCCCCCCGTCCTTCTTCCCTGGCAACCATAAGTTCATTCTCTTAAGTCTCTTTCTGTTTTGTAAGTAAGTTCATTTGTGTCGTGTCATTTTAGAGTCCACATATAAGGGATGTTATACAATATTTTTTCTTCTCTGTCTGACTTACTTCACTTAGTATGACAATCTCTAGGTTCATCTATGTTGCTGCAGATGGCATTATTTCATTCTTTTTAATGGCTGAGTAATATTCCAGTGCATATATGTACCACATCTTCTTTATCCATTCCTCTGTGGATGGACATTTAGGTTGTGTCTTGTCTTGGCTTTTGTAAATAGTGCTTCTGTGAACATAGGGGTGCATGTATCTTTTTAAGTTATAGTTTTATCAAGGTATATGAGGAATGGGATTGCTGGATCATAGTCTACTCTACTTTTAGTTTTTTGAGGGACTTCCATACTGTTCTCCATAATGGCTGCACCAATTTACATTCCCACAAACAGTGTAGGAGGGTTCCCTTTTCTTCACAACCTCTCTAGTATTTATTATTTGTAGACTTTTAAAAGATGGCCATTCTGACTGGTATGAGGTGGTACCTCGTTGTATTTTTGATTCGCATTTCTGTAAGTAGCAGTGATGAACATCTTTTCATGCCTATTGGCCATCTGTATGTCTTTTTTTAAAGTATCTGTTTAGGTCTCCTACCCATTTTTCAATGGGATTCTTTGGTTTTTTGTTATTTAATTATAGGACTTGTTTGTATATTTTGGAAATTAAGTCCTTGTCAGGTGCATCATTTGTAAATATTCCTCCCAGTCTGTAGATTGTCTTTTCCTTCCGTATGGTTTCTTTTGCTGTGTGAAAGCTTGTATGTTTAATTAGGACCCATTTGTTTATTTTTTCTTTTGTTTCTATTGCTTTGGGAGATGGATCTAGGAAAATATTGGTATGATTTTTGTCAGAGAATGTTTTGCCTGTGTTATCTTCTAGGAGGTTTATAGTGTTTTGAGTCTTTTTTGTTGTTGTTTTGTTTTAAGTCTTTAAGCTATTTTTTAGTTTATTTTTGTGTATGGTATGAGGCTGTGTTCTAGCTTCATTGATTTACATGTGGCTATCCAACTTCTCCAACTGTTTGCTAAAGAAACTATTTTTTCCCCATTGTATATTCTTTTTCCTTGTCAAAGATTTACTGTCCATAGTGTATGAGTATATTTCTGGGCTTTCTATGCTGTTACATTGATTCATATATCTGTATTTCTGCCAATACCAAGCTATTTTGAGTACTGTTACCACTCTAGTATTCTGTGAAGTCTTGGAAGGTTATGTCTCCTGCTTTGTGCTTTTCCCCCAGGGCTTCTTTCACAATTCTGGATCTTTTATAATTCCATATAAATTTTAGTTCTGTGAAAAATATCATGGGTATTTTGATAGGTATTGCATCTAATCTGTAGATTGCTGAGGCCAGTTGAATTTTGACAAAGGTGCAAAGACAACTCAATGAAGAAAGGATTTTTTTTTTTTCAACAAATGCTGTTGGGACAACAGAACATCATATGCACAAAAAAAAGAACCACTTTCATCTGAAGCTCATCAGTCAGTTCAGTTGCTCAGTCATGTCTGACTCTTTGCGACCCCATGAACTGCAGCACGCCAGGCCTCCCTGTCCATCACTAACTCCTGCAGTTTGCCCAAACCCATGTCCATTGAGTCTGTGATACCATCCAACCATCTCATCCTCTGTCATCCCCTTCTCCTCCTGCCCTCAATCTTTCCCAGCATCAGGATCTTTTCAAATGAGTCAGCTCTTCGCATCAGGTGGCCAAAGTATTGGAGTTTCAGCTTCAGCATCAATCCTTCCAGTGCACACCCAGGACTGATCTTCTTTAGGATGGACTGGTTGGATCTCCTTGCAGTCCAAGGGACTCTCAAGAGTCTTCTCTGAAACCACAGGGCAAAAGCATCAATTCTTCAGTGCTCAACTTTCTTTATAGTCCAATTCTCACATCCATACATGACTACTGGAAAAACCATAGCCTTGACTAGATGGACCTTTGTTGACAAAGTAATGTCTCTGCTTTTTAATATGCTGTCTAGGTTGGTCATAACTTTCCTTCCAAGGAGTGAGTTTCTTAATTTCATGGCTGCAATCACCATCTGCAGTAATTTTGGAGCCCAGAAAACTAAAGTCAGCCACTGTTTCCCCATCTATTTGCCATGAAGTGATGGGACTGGATGCCATGATCTTTGTTTGCTGAATGTTGAGCTTTAAGCCAACTTTTTCACTCTCCTCTTTCACGACTAAGCGACTTTACTTTCACTTTTCACTTTCATGCTTTGGAGAAGGAAATGGCAACCCACTCCAGTGTTCTTGCCTGGAGAATCCCAGGGACAGAGGAGCCTGGTGGGCTGCCATCTGTGGAGTCACACAGAGTCGGACACGACTGAAGCGACTTAGCAGCAGCAGCAGCTTTCACTTTCCTCAAGAGGCTCTTTCGTTCTTCTTCACTTTCTGCCATAAGGGTGGTGTCATCTGCATATCTGAAGTTATTGATATTTCTCCCAGCAATCTTGATTCCAGCTTGTGCTTCATCCAGCCCAGCGTTTCTTATGATGTACTCTGCATATAAGTTAAATAAGCAGGGTGACAATATACAGCCTTGACGTATTCCTTTTCGTATTTGGAACCAGTCTGTTGTTCCATGTCCAGTTCTAACTGTTGCTTCCTGACCTGCATACAGATTTCTCAAGAGGCAGGTCAGGTGGTCTGGTATTCCCATCTCTTTCAGAATTTTCCACCATTTATTGTGATCCACACAGTCGAAGGCTTTGACATAGTCAATAAAGCAGAAATAGATGTTTTTCTGGAACTCTCCTGCTTTTTCAGTGATCCAGCGAATGTTGGCAATTTGATCTCTGGTTTCTCTGCCTTTTCTAAAACCAACTTGAACATCTGGCAGTTCGTGGTTCACGTATTGTTGAAGCCTGGCCTAGAGAATTTTGAGCATTACTTTACTAGCGTGTGAGATGAGTGCAATTGTGGGGTAATTTGAGCATTCTTTGGCATTGCCTTTCTTTGGGATTGGAATGAAAACTGACCTTTTCCAGTCCCGTGGCCACTGCTGAGTTTTCCAAATTTGCTGGCATATTGAGTACAACACTTTCACAGCATCATCTTTTAGGATTTGAAATAGCTCAACTGGTATTCTGTCACCTCCACTAGCTTTGTTCATAGTCATGCTTCCTAAGGCCCACTTGACTTCACATTCCAGGATGTCTGGCTCTAGGTGAGTGATCACACCATCATGATTATCTGGGTCGTGAAGATGTTTTTTGTACAGTTCTTCTGTGTATTCTTGCCACCTCTTCTTAATAGCTTCTGCTTCTGTTAGGTCCATACCATTTTTGTCCTTTATTGAGCCCATCTTTGCATGAAATGTTCCCTTGGTATCTCTAATTTTCTTGAAGAGATCTCTTGTCTTTCCCATTCTGTTGTTTTCCTCTATTTCTTAGCACTGATCACTGAGGAAGGCTTTCTTATCTCTCCTTGCTATTCTTTGGAACTCTGCTTTCAAATGGGTATATCTTTCCTTTTCTCCTTTGTTTTTCACTTCTCTTCTTTTCACAGCTGTTTGTAAGGCCTCCTCAGACAGCCATTTTGCTTTTTTGAATTTCTTTTTCTTGGGGATGGTCTTTCTCCCTGTCTCCTGTACAGTGTCACGAACGTCCATCCATAATTCATCAGGCACTCTGTCTATCAGATCTAGTCCCTTAAATATATTTCTCACTTCCACTGTATAATCGTTAGGGATTTGATTTAAATCATACCTGAATGGCCTAGTGGTTTTCCCTACTTTCTTCAATTTAAGTCTGAATTTGAATCCAGAGTAGGCACTTGTTTAAGTCTCTAAACTCAACAGTAAGAAAACAGCTCCATCAAAAAATGGGCAAAAACTTGGACAGACAGATCACCAAATGGTGTTTGATGTCACTGGCCATTAGGGCAAGGCAAATGTAACCCACATTGAGATACCACTGCTTACTTGCTAGAATGACTTAATAAAAGTACTGAAAATACCAAGCACTAGAGAGGCTGTGGAGAAATCACAATCCTCATTGCTAGTGGGAATGCAAAATGGTACAGGACTCTGGAAAAACAGTTTGGCAGTTTCTTATAAAACCAAACATACACTTATTCTCTCACCCAGAAATCCTACTCCTGGATATTTATCCCAGACAGATGAAAACCAATGTTCTTTGCACAAAAACCTGTACCCAAATGTTTATAGCAGCTCTATGCATAATTGTCCCAAAATGGAGAAGCCCAATGTCATTCAGCTAGTGAATGGATAAGCAAATTGTGATAGAAACATGCAATGGAATACCACTTGGCAGTAAAAAGGGAACAGACTATTGAGTTAGGCAGCAGTTTTAGACAAATCAACCTGAAAAGGTTACATACTCTAGGATTCCATTTATATGACCTCTTTGGTAAAAGTGTGGTGAGAGAATAGATCAGTGGTTCACGGGAGTTGGGGTAGGGGGAGGGTGTGATCACACAGGAATAACAGAGGGAGTTTTCTGGGGGTGATGAGACTGTTCTGTATTCCAACTGACACAGTGCTTACAGGGATCTATGTGTATGTAAAAACTCATAGATCTGTATACTAAAAAAGTCAATTTTACAATATGATAATTAAAATTAAAAAACATTTTTTTAAGTACCGAAAGAATCTTAATATACAAATCTCAGCCTAGTTCACACCAAGAATGGCATCCACGTGATGCAGCCGAATATCAGGCCCTGCCTTCTAAGACTGAGGGCTGAAGACACTGAGATTAGGTTTAAGGGAATGGCCACCTATGAACGTGGACCTGAATTCAGAAAAGCCCTTTCCTCTGTGGAAAGGCTAGACTGGCATGGGGGAAGTCTATTTCTTCTCTCCCTGGGCTATTCTAACCAATATTAGAAAAAAATTGTTACTGGAACTTGTTCTTTCAAAACCTTCAGTTGAAGCAGCCATGCAGAGACAGATCACACTTCCATCAATTTCAAGCCTACTGAGAACAGGAGAGAAACTCCTCTTTGGTACATTAAGTCATTTGGCTTTGGGAGCCCACACCCTATGTGTGTGTTAAAATTTATAGGACTCAAAGAGTCAGTTTTAACGAATTAAAAAAATTAAAAAACAAACAAAAAGAAGCAGAATGTACTTGGCCCTGAAAGTGTCAAATGCTGGTTGTAAAATTGCACACATCTTCGACTACAAAGCAAATATAGATATAGCAACTGGGTGAATGTTCAGAAAAATCTGTTCCCTATCCTACGTCTCAAAAGATTTTTTTCCGTTTAACAGTTTCATATCTCAGATATTCCCAATTTTTTTTAATGACAAACCAAATTGTATGTAATAGAGTTGTGTTCCTAAAGCAGCAGGACTAGATGACTTTAATTTTCTCAGTCTGCTTTTTAAAGGTATTTTATATATTTCAGTTTTCCCAAATATTTCTATTCCTTACATCTCAACCCTTTACCATCTTACATACACACACACAAAGGTTTTTCTCTAGGCTTTTTCTGCAGATTGTACATCTCTTGGTGGGGGTAGCGGGGGGTGAGAAGCAGGTTTTTTACAGCTGATGTGATCACTATACAGACAAGCTTGGAAAATGCTACCCAATCTGCCAATTAATTAAAGCATTAATCTGAGGAGCAGCCGGGCCAGAGATTGTTTACCCAGAGAGGGGCGTGGTAGGAATTGAGTGGGAAGCTCCCTGTATTTGCATGAAAATGGAGGTGCTTAGGAAACCCAGCTTCCTTTTGTCTCTAAAGGTGGGGCAGCCCTTATCCAGTCCTTAAGTCTTTCTAGCCTGTTTAGGAATCCTTTTAGGAAGCTAGTGTCTGACATATGATAGCACCGTAGAAAGACAAAAATTAAACCCCAGGCATAGTAGGGGTTTATATACTGAGCAAGTCCAGTATAGAGTAGCTTCTTAGACCTGGAATGAAGCCTAAATTCAAGAGTTTGTGCTGATAATTAAATAGAATAGATGTAATGTTTTTGTAGGTTTTAGAACCATATGTATGGGTTCAAATTCCAGCTCTGCTTCTTACTATCTGTGTGATTTGAGGTCAGTCTTGTCTGGTCTGAGCCTTATTTTTTTCATCTGTAAAATAAAGATCATGAATCACCTCATCATCTCAAGGTAGTTAGCCCTCTGCTTACTGTAGACTGAAAGAAGGCTGGAGAGTGATTAGGACCTTTTGGTCCAGTTCAGTAACTCAGTGGTGTCTGACTCTTTGTGACCCCGTGGACTGCCGCACTCCAGACTTCCTTGTCCATTACCAACTCCCGGAACTTGCTCAAACTCATATCCATCAAATTGGTGATGCCATCCAACCATCTCATCCTCTCTTGTCCCCTTCTCCTCCTGCCTTCAGTCTTTTCCAGCATCAGGGTCTTTTCCAATGAGTCAATTCTTCGTATCAGGCGGCCAAAGTATTGAAGTTTCAGCCTCAGCATCACTCCTTCCAATGAATATTCAAGACTGATTTCCTTTAAGATTGACTGGTTTGATCTCCTTGCAGTCTAAGGGACTCTCAAGAGTCTTCTCCAACACTACAGTTCAAAAGCATCAATTTTTTAGTGCTCAGCTTTCTTTATGGTCCAACTCTAATATCTGTACATGACTACTGGAAAAACCATAGCTTAGTCTAGACAGACCTTTGTCGGCAAAGTAATGTCCTGCTTTTTAATATGCTGTCTAGGTTGGCCTTAGATATAAACTGCCTCCAACACAGCCTTTTGTTCTTTTTAAAATTATTTTTCAGCAAGGGACTATAAACCACAAGTTTCCCCCTCAACTTCCTGGGATATGCTGCATTCTTTATCTCTGAGAGAAGTGACCTTGATTATAACTACAAAAGACCTGAAGACAGCAGCTCATCCTGAGATCTCTTTGGCCATGTTGGCTGTACTTAAGATGAGGTTTACTTATGTATCCCTAGGGAGGGTGGTGAAATGGACATGGAAAATTGACCCAGCTGTATTGATGATATTAAAGAATTACTGTTAATTTTTAAACTATGGTTTAAAATATGTGTGTGTGTATGTGTATATTAAAAACATAAAATTTACTGTCTTAACCATTTTATTGTTAATTTTTAAACATGGTAATGATACTGTGGGGGTTTGGGGTTTTTTTTAAGCTTTTTAATCTTTTAGAGCTACAAACTAAAAATTTTACAGATAAAACAACATAGCATCTGGAGTTTGATTCAAGATAATCCAGAAGGAGGATGATGGTCCCAGCAACTAAGAACTTTGCCTCACAGCACAGACAAAATGGCCTTTTTCTACATTTAGTTTCTTGCAAGATGGCACATCTTCATGCTCATTTCTTTTCTTACAGAACTCTCAGAAATTGAGCCCAATGTGTTCCTTCGTCCATTTCTGGAAGTAATTCGCTCTGAAGATACCACTGGCCCTATAACTGGACTTGCACTCACCTCTGTCAACAAGTTCCTATCCTATGCGCTCATAGGTAAGCACTCGGGCTTTTTTGAGTGACCACACTCTTTCAGTTCTTTGCCTTTCCCAGGGTGGTCAGGCTTTAGGCAATGAGCTGGTGATGCTGGAAAGTTTTCCCCAGCCATCTGTTTCCTTGTAGGAAAGAAATAGGATTGTTTTTTAGTTACTCATCACACTAATTGATTGAGGTTGTACAGAGTGGGGAGTGAGAGGAGGTTTCCTTGGGACTACTGATTTCTTTGTGCTTTGAAGGCAGTTAAGGATATGATGCCCTTGGAGGTTTGATTTTAGTTTATTTTTCAAATATAATGTATGATTATTTTAAGAAGGTAAATAATAAAGAGGTGACTACAAGAAAAGTTAATGGTCTCTGTCAATGTTCCTCATCCTTCTTTAGGTAAAGGATGTTAACAGGAAGGTTTGAATCTTTCTATACCTTTCCATACATGTATATAAATATATATAAAGTTCTACTTCTTTTTAAAAAGAAATTAAAAAAGAATTATGTGCTAAATTTTTTTCTCATTTAATAGTATACATAATAACAGTGTACATAATATAATTATCTATCTGATGTATTCTTTTCCCTCTGATTTTATTGATATAATTGACATATAACATTGTATTAGTTTAAGATGGACAGTATAATGATTTGATATATGCATATGTTGCAAAATGATTACCATACTTTGTTAAGTCCATCACCTCACATAGCAACATTTTTTTGTGTGTGATGAGAACTTTTAAGATCTGTTGTCTCAGCAGCTTTCAAACATACAATACAGCATTGTTAACTACAGTCATCATGCTGTACACTACATCCCCAGAACTTATTAATCTTATAACTGGAAGTTTGTACGTTCTTTTTTTATTGTAATAAAATATACATAATATAAAATTTGCCATTTTAAAGTATATAATTCGGTGGCATTAACTACATTCACAGTGTTGTACAGCCATCCCCACCATCTGTTTCTCAAACTTTTTCATCATACCAGACAAGAAATTTTAACCATTAAGCAATAATACACCATTTCCCCTGCCCCTTAGTCCCTGGTAAGATTTTTTTCTTTTTGGTAGCTGTATAATTTCTATAGTATAGATATAACACAGTTCACTCAATCATTCTTTTATTGGACAATATTTTAATATTTAGGTTGTTTCTGGTTTTTTTTTTTTTAGAAAAGATTTATTTATTTTTGGCTGTGCTGGGTCTTCCTTGCTGCACATGGGCTTTCTCTAGTTGTGGTGAGCCCAGGCTACTCTCCGTTGTGGTGCACCAGCTTCTCATTGTGATGGCTTCTCTTGTTGGGGAGCAGAAGCTCTAGACACATGGGCACGCTGGCTCAGTAGTTGTGGCACACAGGCTTAGTTGCTTAGGGGCATGTGGAATCTTTCCAGACCAGGGATCAAATTCATTTCCCCTGCATTGACAGGCAATTCTTAACCACTCGCCCACCAGAGAAGCTCAAATTGTTTCTTATTTTGAGCCATTATCAATAATGCTGAAATAAGCTTCCTTGTTTACATAGCTTTATTATAAAATTTCCTTTTGTATGACAGATTCCTGTACTTGAAATTTGAATGTCTTCTCCTTTATTGAATTGTCTTTGTTTTTCTTATCAGTTTGTAGGAGTTCTTTGTATAGTGAGGGTATTAACTGATTGTCTATCATAATGTTACAAATTTCTTTCAATCTAGTCCAAATATTTTATCCAGTCTATTGTTTATCTCTGAATTTGTTTATGGTGTATTTTTTTATTTCTTTTTAGTTGACTTTGTCACTCAAAATCCTGAATTCTTTTTCTCATATTGTCTGCCCATGTGTAGTGGTGAGGAACATAGAACACAGGCAGCTGTCCTTGTTTCTAAGTAGGGAGACAGGAAAAGTGGAAGCTCAGGTAGCTAGCAAGAAAGGAAAATGACCTTCAGTTCAAGGCAAGAAAACCTTTTATCTTTTCTAGAAAATTGGATTTGTTTAGTTGAAGCATTCAGGATTGGGAGCAAATATGCTGGTGCCAGCTAGGTTCTGAATAGGGGCATCAGCTTCTCCAGGCACCCTGGTCCTAGCTTCATACTTATCCTAAGCAAAAAGCAGGCCTAGCTACCTAGAGCCTTGCCCTGAGCACCACCTGCAGGTCATCTCTCTTCATGGCCTCCAGGAGCTGCCCTCTGCCTTTTCCCTCTGCTCTTTTGTCAGCGTTACTCTCTCGCCTTTCTTGGCTTGGCAGACAAGCTGGTCATTGGAGACCTCAGGCCAGCTGGTCACTGGAGTTTCCTGTGGTGGGAAAAGAGAATGCTGGAGGTGGTGATTGCAGTGGGCATGAGAAAAGGAACAGGAAGCAGTGTCTGAAAGCCAGAAGGCAAAGGAGATGAGACTGGCAGATTTCCCTGCGGTCTTCTCCAGGGTGGCCAGGAAAGGAGGGGGTTCTAGAGAAGGGGTCCTGGGGAAGATAAGGTCTGTTAAGTGAGCCAGTCTTTTGTTTAGGTTGCTCTTCTTGAAGGAACTGCCCTCCATCTCTCAATCCTGTGATGAAGGCTTCTAGGATTATTTTAGATCCTACTGCAAAGACTAGCCTTTTATTTGGTCCCACATAGCTGCCAGAACAGGATTTGTGCTTCTGATTGCCTGACTTGTGAGGCTCTGCCTGTGGTTCATAGGACCCGTCACTTGTACTTGTCTTTTTATTTATTTTTTTAAATTTTTAAATTTTTTTTGTTCTAGCCTTTTTAGAAAATTAAGTTTGCTACTTCATTCAAGCTGAGAGGATAAGAGCTACAAAAAGATCAATAGAGCTTAAATCACTTTAACTAGGGAGGTTACCGAAAGAGGGGAAGAAATAAACCCCCAGAAGTTTGTGAGGTGAGAGCAAGGCTGCCATTCACTAGGAGCTCTGAAACACCCACACAGCAACACGAAGGCCCTGGATTTTCTGTGCAAGGAAAGGTCCTTTTGTGGACTCTGCCCAGCAGGGCTGTGCAAGAGGACTCAGGCAACTGCCTTGAAAGTATAGGATTTTCTGTATTGATTGGGAGAAACATGGAGGGTTGGGTAATAGAAGGAGCTGGGTCACTTCCTCTACTATACAGCATCATGAAATTGGCTTCCTTCTGCATGACCTCTAAAGTAGCCATTCATGATGCTGAGTAGAGGCATGAAGTAAATAGGACAATGAGAGTCTTTGACCAGGTATCAGAGACTAACCAGGACAGAAGAGAAAAATGAAAACCACTCACAATTGATGAAAGTGTTCTGGCTCATTGTTGCAAGAGAAATGTTCTTGTTTCTCAGCCATCCCCTGAGCTTCAAATTCAGGAACTCCATTATTTTCAGGTACAAGGAAAGAGAATAGTGAGAATTTCTTCTAATTCCTACACTTAAAAACTAGGAGGTTTTCTTACCTTACACCATGTCACCTCTAGAGCATTTTTATCTGTCACTCACAAAGTTTTTGTCATATTCCCACCTTTTTTTTTTTCCTACTTTTGCCCCCCAAGAACAATCCAGGCTGTTCTGGAGGACCCTTGTAAGCCTTGATGGAGGTCACTTCTTTGTCTACTCCTTATGGGTATTTAAATCATGAACGGGAGCAGTTTCCTCCTTGGCAACATTTGTGTTAGCTTCTACCCCAGTGCTGGTTGTCAGAGCTGGCATCTCCTCTCTTATTCACAATTTAAGGTCTTCCTCCCTCCTACTTCCCAGTTAGCTAGCCTCCAGTCCTCTTCAGTTTGTCCCCTATCACTCCTTAATCTTTAGTTAAGGATTCTTGTCCATGACATACTGTTTTTAATAGGCAGGAAGTGCTCTCTGGTTTGCTCTAATGGGCACCCAGATCTGCATATTGGCAGCAGTGACTGTCCATTTTTTACCTCTACTCCCCTACCTCAGTTGCACCTGAATACTGCATTCCAAAAGCAGTCAGATAGAGAGATGTGTTGAAAGAGAACATAAAAAGAGAAAGGCTATAACCTTGATATTCAAAGCTCTGGCCCTCCCAGGCACTTGCTCTGGGCCAAAACCTCAAATTTCCAGGTCCTTCCTCTGTCAAGTGAGTAGCATTATAGCAGTGATTCCCAAGTGTGGTCCCCTGACCAGCAGCATTAACTTTACCTGGAATCTTGTTAGAAATGCAGATTCTCAGGCCCCATACTAGACCTACTAAATAAAAAATTTGGGGTGTGGGCCAGCAATTTTTATTTTTTACAAGCCCTCCAGATGATTCTATATATGATTGAGAACCACTTTTACATAGTAGCATTTGTGCTGAGATGGGCACAACATATATCAGCCATTTATGGGCAAAAACTCTCAGGTAATTCAAGGAGCCATGGGTTAGAGAATTGAAGAGGAGAAAACTAAAGTCTTTCAAAATAGACCCTACACAGGACGTCTTGACTTTTTGTCTCTCCTCTTCATATCCTTTCTTTTTTTTTCTTTGCTGGAGCAGATCCCACCCATGAGGGCACAGCAGAGGGCATGGAGAACATGGCAGATGCTGTCACCCATGCCCGTTTTGTGGGCACAGATCCTGCCAGCGATGAGGTTGTCCTGATGAAAATCCTTCAGGTAAATGGAGGGGGACAGCAATTAGGCTAATGGCCAGGAGCTGGTGCCTCCGACTCTGCTTACTGGAGCCTGCCAGCAATGTGAAGCTGTGTTTTGACTCCATTGAGGCTTAGAGAGCTACTTTGTTTCCAAACAAGCTGCTCCATACCCAAAGTAAAAGCTTTTTCTAAGGAAAATAATAAAAAGCTTTAAATTTGATATTGATATCAAATAACCGGAACCCTGAATACACTTGGACCTCTAGCAGACCATATCTGTGCCATCCATCCGTTGGGTTTGTGGGCTAGGGCAGAAATGAGTGCTGCACTATGTCGGGGTCACATAACATAAAGACACAGCTCCTAAGATAAGCTCCTGGGAGACTTGACCACCAGCACCAAGCCGAAGCAAGGTCAGCTTTCTTGCTAACCTCTTTCTCACCCCTGAGTGCTTCCATAGGAGACTAGAGAAACAGGAGGCACTTTCTCCCCCTTCATGTACACCCTTCTTCACCCAGCCTGCCTTGTTTATCATAGTGTCTGCTTTTTCTTTCTGGTAGGTACTGCGGACTCTGTTGCTGACCCCAGTAGGTGCCCACCTAACCAATGAATCTGTGTGTGAGATTATGCAGTCTTGCTTCCGGATCTGCTTTGAAATGCGGCTCAGTGGTAGGTGCTTGAATACTGGGCCCTTCATCATTCCTAGGGGCAGTATCTGTGAGTATGAATATAGGATGCTGTCTCTGAACCCCAGAGAGATAGAAAACTCATGACTTCTCCATCACCTACCTTGTGGAGCCATAGGGATTTTGAAGTCTCTGTACTTGACAATTTGTTGTGTGGCTAGAAGAGACCTTAACTCTTTGTGCCAGGGCAGGAATTGGGCTAGATCGCAGACTTACTGAGCCCAGAACCAGATCTCCTTCCCTTGAGGTTTCTGGGATTGACACCAGCCTGCAACCCCTGAGAACATGTCCTTGTGCCTTTTTTTTTCCTGACTCAGTAGTGCCATCTAGTGGATAGGTGAAGTTATGGCTGCCAAGCTAAGCTGGAGCTGGTTTTAATAAGTTTGGTATAATCCTTAGTAAACAAGGTTTGGAGGGGAGTCTGCTCTGAGAAGCCTCCTGATAATAGCACAGCAAGTAATGACACCTGTGTTATTTGTTTTTGCCTGTGCAGAGTTATTGAGAAAATCCGCAGAGCACACTCTCGTAGACATGGTGCAGCTGCTCTTCACAAGGTAAACCTGCTGCTGTTTGCTTCAGCCCGGCTGCCCAGGCCTCTTGAGCCTGCCTGCTTCCACACAGCCACTTCAGGGACCTGGCCAACCCTACAGCCACATCAGAGGCTACTGAGATTGTGGATGGGAGTAGTTCTCTGGGCCCAGGGTTACCATGCAAGGGAGAAGGACGGGGGGAGCTGGCTTGGTCTCAGAGGGAATCAGAGGGTTATTTGATCTAGGCCGACAGAACTTCTTCCCAAACTTGTCAGCTTCTGTGCAGGTAGCAGCTGGGAAAGGAAACCCAGAGAGGAAGCTAAACTCAAGGGAGCCTGGGGCAGGTTGCTGAGCTCCCAGAACTCAGTCCAGTTTCTGTGAGGAAGGACCAAGGCTAGGGTAACCAACAATCCTGGTTTGTCTGACTGGCCCCATTTGAACACTGGAAGTCCTGCATCCCTGCAATCCAAAATCGTTGGTTACCCTCATCGAGGCCCTCAACTTAGTCCTGAGGCGAGCGCGTTACAGCTTCCCCTAAGGGATATTGATGATGGAGGAGGTTATGCTTGTAGGGGAGTAAGGGTTATATGGGAAATCAGTGTACTGTGAAACTAAGATTGCTTTTTTAAATAGTCTGTTAAAACACACACACACACACTTCCCCCTGGGATTTATTTTTGCTCTCAAATCTATAAGTAATAATCCTTATTACCCACAGACTAGATTTGCCTCTGGACCCTGCTGCTAATTGTTTCCTACTACCCAGGTTCGAATTTACTGGTTTCAAAACTTCATCTGCCTTACACTTCTGACCCTATGCCCAGTCTCCTGGGGTTTTAATAGACTACTCTCTCCCCATATCATGACTTTCAGCAATATCTTCCAGGTGAATACAAGCAGGAAAGTATCAGTTTAAAGATGAAAAGAGCCTCTGCACTCCAGGGGTACTTAGTCACCTTTCCCTCATGACAACTACCTTCTTTTTTAGAATGTGTCTGTGTTCCACTTTCCTCAGTTTCTGTGGCCCTTCGATGAAGCTCTGAAAAGGGTGAAATTAGCCTGTTTCTTTTTCTAGCTTTTCCTAAGAGAGTCTGACTCTGGGCTGTCTGGGCTGTGGCTGGCATGAAGGGGAATATTTGTTATTATCCCTAATTACAGTCCAATTACTGTTATCCCCAATTACTGTTGGGATTTTCTTATCTTACAGGTTACCTCAGTTTAAAGAAGAACCCAAGAACTATATGGGGACCAACATGAAAAAGGTATGACCTGCTATCCTTCACCCAAACTTCAATCTCCCAGCTTCTGTGCTATCGGGATTTTCCTGGATACCCTTGCTTAGCAAAAGTATGCTTTTGCCTAGACAGGTTTGCTTGGAATCTAGAAATAGTTATCACTCCTCTACCAAGAAATTTTCCAGGTACCTCTTTCCCAAGTACCTCTCCTTCCCCAGCCTTTCCTTTCTAGCCTATCTTTGTTGACCCACCATGTAAGCTAGTGAGCCACTCCTTCATGGAAACTGGGTGAGGCCCATCAAGCTGGGCAAGAAATGTATGCTGATAAAGGTGAAAGTCTAGCCACCCTCTCAGGGCCCAGTCTTGTCAGCTGGTAGGAAGCCTAGAGAGGCTATACCTAAAATCCCCTGATACTGGATTAGACTGGGCTCATGCTTGGGCTAGCCTCTGACAAGATAAATCAAGTCTGACTCCAGATCAGAAGGTTCTCAAACTGCTAGGAGAAGAATGGTGTTCAGAAGAATGGCCTCTTTCTATCTTAAACTGAAGCCCTGGACTTCACAGGTCTCTGATGAGGATTCTCCTTGCAGTCCTAAGAGGTTCTGCCCTTGAAGATGACCCTTGGCTGTTTGGTGCATGAACCTGACCTTCCCATTTCCCCTGCCATTCATCCCCATTCCTGCCCTGTATCCTGTTGGCTTGTGTCTGAGTTTATTTCATTCTGTTTAAATCGTTCGTTTGCCTGTCTTTCACAGATTTCTCCATGTCTCCTCAACAAACTGGAGCTAAGTAGTGGGGAGCAGACCAAAGCCCTGAACCAGTTAGAGAGGGTACTCCTCTTTAAGAACCTCAAGGTCTCTCTCCCTCTCCCTCTCCTTACCCCCTTTTAATTTATTTATTTAAATGTTTATTTTTTATATGTAACATCTGGGTCCCATGTTCTCTGTGTAGAGCACAATATACCCCTCCCTAGTAATACAGCACGGCTTTGGAAGAGCTGCTTGTGTTTGTAACTTTGCAGTGTTGGGAATTTTCATGGGGCATCTGGCTGCCTGGAAGCAGAAGGAAGCCTTGAACTGGTAACACATTGTGTAGTGAGCCTAGATAGAGAGCCTGGGTCCTGCTGACATCTTGTGAGGAGGCTTAATATCTATCATTTCTAGGGGAACTATGAGGGACCGTCAAACAAGACCCTTCACTTTTCTACCCTCTCTCTGTCTCAGAGCTGGCATTAGAAAGCTTAAGCACAGTCCATGATTCTAGCTGGATAATTGAACTTGGTTTTGAGGGAAAGGGTAGTCTGTCTGGTTGAGGTCTTTTTTTTCTTGGTTACCATTAAAGGAGTCCTTCTAAGATTTAGGACTCTAGATGGATGAAAAGGAACCAGGTCCCAGGTTAGCCCAGGACACTGGAAATACTTTGTGATCTGCCAGGGGCCCTTTGTCCTTGAGAAGTAGGGGAACTTAGAAGAGGTGCAAGCTAAAGATTACTCTAATCCCCATATCCCTGCTTTAGGAAGGAGAAGGAGAAAAGGCAGTGTGGGCTATCTAAGCTATCACAAGAGTGTGCATGCTAGAGGTGTAGTTGTGGACATTCAGGTCATTGAAGATGAAAAGAACTGTGTGTGTGTGCACTTGACAGTCCACAGGCCTGTGTTCTCTCTGCATGCCATGTCTCAAAGTTTCATTTGTGTGCTTGCTTAGTCTCAAGTTGCAGCTCTCTTTAGTGGCTGCCCTGCGTTTTGCCATGTTTAATAAGCTGCCCTTTTTTTTTTTTTTTTAATAAAGCTTATATTGTCCGTTGGAAGTAGAATTATACGGAAAAGGTGATGAAGAGTTTCACCCCACCTTAGAACAGGGAGCACAGCTATACTTTTAAAGGACTGAGACACTTGTAAGAACTGGCAACCTTTCAACTCTTACTCCAGCCAAGAGGCAGAGAACAGCCATTGAAATAATCAGGTTAAAGCTGCATTTGCAGAGGATGGAGAAGGGATATGATCCTAGTGTGGGAAGGAATCTCAGTGACTGGCTTCTCAGTGAAAGTGGGACTACCTGGAATTCCTGAAATTGGGGAGCCACCTGGAGAGAAAAGATATCTCACACAAGTCAAGCCAGATGTGAGTGTTTTTTGGAGCTCAGTGACAGTTTCCAGTTTAAGCCAGGAGGTTCCTGTTTTCCCTCATTGATCTCTCGGACTTCTGGCCTATCTGCATGTTTGACTGACTCTTACCTCCAGAACTTTCTTTTGCCATGAACTTAACGCAAATGAGCTTCAGTGGTTCCCAGAGGGCGCATCCTGGTTCCTGCTTACCACTGGAATCCCAGTACTCAGAGCACTTGAAGCTCTATTCTAGGCATATGACTGCTGGCATTTTGGAGATGCAGGGACAAAAAGTGTAAATCCAATGCTAGACTGTTGCTATGTTACTAAGAGCTGGAGGTGGGGCTCATCTGTTGGGGTTCTCTCCTTTATGGATGGAGATATGGGTAGGGAAGAAAAAATTATGTGGTTTCTAAGCAAAGCATCAAAGGTTAGCCAGATTCTGGAGGGCTTGGGGGAAGAAGGGGGGCCTATCCCTCAGATAGCAGAAGGAATTGAATAGGCCAAGGATAACATGGGTATATTCAGCCTTTAGAAAGAGGCAGAGAGAAAAATTGTTTCTACTCTCTTTAGAGTCATGCTAATAGTTCCTAGAAGAGAATTTCTATTGCCCATCCCAGGAATGGTCCATCAGTCTAGGAATAGTTTGATATAACTGAAGGGGGATTGGATTAAACCATAACTGAGAAGGCATCAGGATAAAGAAAATGAAATGGGCCTAAACAAAGTAGCTGTGAACTTAGAGTGGAAAAAAATACATGAAGATTTATAACCTAAAGTAGTCAACAGATGATAAAGGTTTTCTTTTGTGACTGAAAGGAAGCTACAAGAGGGATAGAAATACAGCAAGAGGGAGGGAAATGGAATAGAGCAAGAGTCTAAGAAATCAGTAGTCTTAGCATCTGAAAGCATAAAGTTGCTTCTAGAAAGACCAGCAGTGAGAACGACAGGAGAGCTCATTTATATACTGAAATTGGGAGTACCAGAGCAGCAGCATGACATGACCTTTCATCCTTAACTCCACAAGTCAGCTGGGATACCACTCCTTCCATAATTCCAAGGAATGAAGCTTTGACTCATTTGATGTAGACAATCAAGAGTGAGGGATGTGGTTAGGATCTAGGCCCAATTCATGAAGTAATAGGAAAGCTAAGCATTTGGCTGGGAAGAAGTAGGCTCTTATACCTGGGTAAAAACTTGGAGTCGAAGGCTTCTATGTAAGTAGTTGAGGAAAGCCCAGGGATCCAGGGCCTGTAGATCTGAAGCTTCTGGCAAAGGACCCCCTGCCCTTACCCTTTCTGCACAAGGGTTGGGTACCATCTACAGGGCTCAGGATGGCCACCTGGGATTCAAGGAAGCAGAGTGATGTGTGAGGATTGACCTTAACAATGACCAGCCTAAAAACAGAATGTCACTTTCCACCTGGAGGCTCCCAGGCTGACCTTTAAAGTGGCAAATGTAGAAGGCCAGCTAGAGGACTAGGACTGTGCTCTGATGGTCTCGATTGTTACTTTGATACAGATGTGATGTATAGGCTATTTTCTAGGGACCAGTAGGACTAAAGAAGGGAGATTTCTAGGGATAGAATCTTAATTTGAGTATCGGTGCTAATGAGGTATGATATTTCCAGCTGAAAATGAGAGCAGGAGGCATGAGTGATTCATCTAAGTGGAAGAAACAGAAGAGATCTCCCCGGGCCCCACGTCATATGACCAAAGTCTTACCAGGTTCAGAGCAGCCCACCTCCAGTGGAACCACCTTATCCTCTAACATCAGTGGTGAGTAACTTAAGCTGCTTTTTCTGATTAGAAAGAAGAAAAGCTTCTGCCTTTCTCAGGAATTGTGTCAGTGAAGACCAACTAACTGAGGCACTTTGGTCCTTCAGCAGAGAGCAAAAAGGAAAAACTCCAGGTCAGGTCAAACTGTGACCATTTAGCAATTCTGCAGTGACTTAAGGTTGTTCTCCTTCTAGTGGAACTCTTACTACTTTAGAGATCAGCATATGCAGTCTAGGGAAAAACAAGCAAAGGGTGCCATGGAGGGTAAGTGTTTCCCAGAGTCTCTTTTCTTTAAGCTTTACTTACTTTATTTGGCAGGTGGCATGCCCTTCATTGACGTACCCACTCCCATCTCCTCTGCAAGTTCAGAAACTGCCTCAGCAGTGGTCAGCCCCTCTACTGACAGTGGTCTGGAGTTCTCCTCCCAGACCACTTCCAAAGAGGACCTCACTGACCTGGAGCAGCCTGGATCTCCAGGGTACAGCACAGTTGCAGAGCCTGGCAGCAGCGAGCTGGGGGTTCCTGAGCAACCTGAGCCACAGGTATGGCTTTGATTTCTAAAGATCCTTGTGCAGTCTTCTGCTGTGGGAATTGGCTTGATCCCTTGGCTCCTTTATCCAGGCCTTGGTTGAAAAGAAGGTGGGGCAGTGGGGGTTCTTCCCTGTTTCCTAGAATTAGCTGTGCTGCCTAGGAAAAACACAGCATGACTCAGTGTGGTGGGTAGCTCCCAGGATTTTCAAGTTGTGCATACAGGCAGTACTTGGCAAAGGTGAGGATGCTGGCCATGGCTTTTTCTGGATGTTAAAGATCTAAATCCCAAGCCCCTGGGGTCCTCTGTTGGTATGGGGTTCTAGTTACGATAGGTCAGTGTTTCCTCAGGTGATGTCTTCTGAGTCCTTCATCTTCATCTTCACCTAAACGATCTTGCAGTGATTCATAGCCCACTGAGCTGGCCCTGTACCCACAGTCCATTAGAGATACTTGAAGGACAGAGACTTAAGGGAAATAAGTTCCAAGTTGCTCTTGCCTCATCGTTTTTCCTATATCCTCCCCACGACTGGTCATAGCAGGAAGGGGCCCATGTGGAAAAGGCCCAGTCAACGTCTGTGGAATCCATCCCTGAAGTGTTAGAGGAATGCACATCCCCTGCTGACCACTCTGACTCTGCCTCTGTCCACGACATGGATTACGTCAACCCCCGGGGCGTACGTTTTACACAGTCCTCTCAGAAAGAAGGTGAGTACTCCCAGACAGGCTCTTGCCCTATCCGATCCACTAAGTTGTCTGACCCTAAACCATCCTAGATCCAGGGTGTCTTCTGGCAATGTTCTAGGCCATTGTCTAGTGAGGAAATGGAATCAAGCCAGAGGACTGTTGGATGGCGCTCTTCCCTAGCTTACACAGAGAGGGAGTTTGGTTAACAATAGGAAGTGAAAGGGAAGAATAGAAGCTTGAGACTTCTAACAGAAAGGTGGACTCATCAATTCTGATTCCCTTCAGTAAGTGAGACTAGTCTCCCTACTGCCCTAGAAAAAAACTTGTTTGTTTTTTATTTTTTGGAAGAGAATCACTTATCTGAAATTGCCTGGATAATACAGGGCAGGTTAGTCCTATGATTGAGCCAGTTGTTTCTTAGCAGTCCCACTTCTCTCCTGGCCTTTCCCAGGCACAGCTTTGGTCCCCTATGGTCTTCCCTGCATCCGTGAGCTCTTCCGCTTTCTCATCTCCCTCACCAACCCACATGACCGCCACAACTCAGAGGTTATGATCCACATGGGACTGCATCTGCTCACAGTGGCTCTTGAGTCTGCCCCCATAGCCCAGTGCCAAACCCTTTTGGGCCTCATCAAGGATGAGATGTGCCGCCACTTATTCCAGGTAAGCTTGGATTTCTAGAGGGGCACCAAGCCCCTGGGTTCTTTTCAGGGTCTGTTAAGGGCCAGGGACACAGGGAGGTTTGGCTGATTCGTATGAAGAGTATAGGACCCAGGAAAGAACCTACCTCCTCTACTGACCACTAGTCATAGTCAAGAGGCCTCCATTAATTCCCCGGGGATGCTGGCAACCAAGGGGAAACATAGGAATGGCTGGATACAGAGTTCCCTCAGAGCACAGATATAGAGTTCCCTTGGTGGCAACTTCCCACAGTTTGCTGTCCTGCTTTTCCCTTGGTTGAGCCAAAGTCAGGTTCAGAAACCTAATGGCCCATCCTACTGTGATCTCCAGCTACTCAGCGTAGAGCGACTGAACCTTTATGCTGCTTCCCTCCGGGTATGCTTCCTACTCTTTGAGAGCATGAGGGAGCATCTCAAGTTCCAATTAGAGGTGAGTTTCTTGAACTTGGAAAAGGAAGGGGGAAAAAAAATAGGAAGATATAACGGCACCTTCGTTTGGATCAGCTTTGTCATGCTGTAGGGGTGGGATTTAGTGGCATCTGAGGAGAGTGCTTTTAACCTCCATAGTTTGGTTCACTGGCTAACCTCTCTCATGGACAAATTGAAAGGAGCCCAGAGAAATCTGCCTGGCTTTAAAATGGGAAAACCCAAATGTGAGAATTGGCAAGTAACCTCACTGTGAGTGGGTACAACTCTTTTGCCTGTAGTTCTTTTGCAACACAAGCAGACAGGTCAAGCTGAATTCACCAGAAAATTGCAAAAAGGAACCCTGAATAGGACCAGATCAGGCTCACAGAGAGAGCACAAAAAGGGCAATAGGCAACTTGTTTTGGATCAGGCACAAAGTAAGACTGATTAAGTAAGACTAAGTAAGATTTAGAGAACCAGCCCGCCCCTGTCATGAAGGGCAAAGAGGGGAATGTCTTTACGTATGGAATACCATTGTCTCTTAATGCATGCTTCCTGGCTAGCATTTGCTTCCTATCTAATTTGCCTCTTCTTGAACCCTTTCTCCATCCAAATGGCAATTACTGGATTATTGTCAGATGTACATCAAAAAGCTCATGGAGATCATCACTGTGGAGAACCCCAAGATGCCTTATGAGATGAAGGAGATGGCCCTGGAAGCTATTGTGCAGCTCTGGCACATCCCCAGCTTTGTCACTGAGCTCTATATCAACTATGATTGTGACTACTACTGTTCCAACCTCTTTGAAGATCTCACCAAGCTGCTGTCCAAGGTGCTGAGCATTGTTCCTGGTGTCTAGAAAGAAAACTTAAGGAAATCTCCTTGGTGGTAGTGAGGATACTACATATAGGGAATGAAACACTTGAGAGTTGGGGAACAATAGGAAGGGCATTTTCTCAAAGTTATGTAAAATTTATGGGCATGTAAAATTTTGTAAAAGTTATGGGCAGTTTTAGGATTTTTGGAGAAATATTCTAACCTCAAGTCTACTGGATCTGTTTACTTTCCAGAATGCCTTCCCTGTGTCTGGTCAACTCTATACAACACACCTGCTGTCTCTCGATGCCCTATTGACAGTGATTGACAGCACTGAGGCCCACTGCCAGGCCAAAGTCCTCAACAACCTTCTCCAGCAAGAAAGGAAAGAGGCCGCCAGACCTGGCTATGAGGCAGTAGATGGCACTCGAGAAGCCAACAATAGTGAGAGGAATTTCTTTCTTTGAGGATCCCAGGAGTCTATGTTTATCCCTTCTCTACTCGCTGAATCCTTTCTCCTACACTTTCATTACTTCCTCTGAAGTACTCCTAATTCTGTGTTTCTAAGATTTGGTGATGTGAATCATAGACCAGCCTGGCACATTAACAGTACTCATGGACTTCTCCCTTTCTCCTCTTCCATACTTTGTCTATTTTACTGAATTGTTATTTCTTTATGGGGAGAAAAGAGAATTTAGATTAAAGGATATAGAACTTATGTTCCTTAAAGTTCCAGGCTTTAAGGAAGCTTTTCCTACTTCTCCTCCTTTCCTTTTCCTACTACCAGTAACTGCCTCAACGCTAATTGATCTTCTCTAACTTTTCCTTGAGATTGAGGTGCAGAAGATCAAGGAAAGTGACTCAGTAATCTCTTTATTAAACTATAGAATCTAATGCTTGACTAATGTGGGATAGTGAATACTTATTTGGGCTTGGGCTTATCCTGTCAGGACTGGTGACCTATGTGGGAACATGTAGATCTCCTTTGCCTGAGACTCGATTCTCCTGAAGCTCTTCTTGGCTTCCTATAGCACCAGTCTTCATTTAGCTTCTTCTCTCTTATCAGCCGAGAGAGCAGCCAGTGATGGGAAGGCTACAGGCATGGCCCCAGACATCGCAGGCCTGAATCTGCCAGGTGGAGGGCGGCTGCCAGCAGAACATGGGAAACCAGGATGCAGTGATCTGGAGGAAGCTGGTGACTCTGGGGGTGTGTACTGGGTGTCCATCTTCCTCAGCCCCCTCAGCTGGAAGGCCTGTTGGAGAACAGAGGGGATGGTAGCAGAAACCCCTGAGGGCAGTACCCAAATGAACTTGGCCACTCACCTTGGCTCCAGACCCAGAGAGAGGAAGGAGAACATTGGGAACCCTAGAAAATAGGACTTCTAGGGATGTAAAAGACTGATGAGCACAAGAAACTTTCTGAGACATCCTTCTTTTCACTAGAGGGTATATCAGCATCCTTCTAAAAGTCATTATCCTGGTAAAAGAGGTCTTACTGGTGTTTCCCTCTTTCCCTCCCATTCCTAGCTGACAAAAAGTTTACCCGGAAGCCACCTCGATTTTCCTGTCTCCTGCCAGATTCACGGGAGTTGACTGAAATTAAAAACAAAAAGAAGGTACATATAGATATCCCCAGAGCTCAACCTCTACCCGCTCTGACTGGGTGGTCTCTGTGGGGTTCTGTCTCAGAGAACAAGGGAGAGTTTCAGATCACTGACCAGTTTCCTGTGGCTAATTTTTGTGCTTGTTGGGACTTCAGCAGCACCCCGCCCCAGTCTCCTTTGTTGCCCTTTCCTTACTCCTAAGCCATGTAATCAAGACCTCCTATTGTGTGCTCCTGGGCAAATGCTGCCCTCACTGAGAGTCAAATGTTACTTGTGACAGGAGTCCTGGGAACTGGTATCCTGTGGGTCACTGAAGGTTATTGGTCATCTGGGGCTCTGGGGTGATCACTGGCAATAAAAGGGAATTGACATTTATTCTGGTGCTTTTAGTAAAGTTCAAATAACTGTGCTTTGTGGTTTTTTTAACACAAAGAAAACCTTTTTAACCCTTCTTCATCTTAAGGCCAGCCTATATGACTTTGGTTTATGTGTGCCCTTGATTGCAGAACTGTGAATAGACAGTCAAAAAGTTATCGTCACAGTTAGTTTGCCTTATCTTTCAAACTCCAGGGCTTAAGAGCTAGGAACCCAAAGGAAGGGGAATCTGTAAAGAAAGACTAGAATCAGTTAGTCTGTAAACAGACACTAGAGATGGCTGTAAAACTGAAAAGAAAACCTTCTCTAGTCTCTTTTTCTACTTTTTTCCCCTGATTCTCAGGTTGGAGGAGAGTGCTCTGCATTTTTAGCACTCAGAAAAGGAGTAAGAAGGAGTTCCTCAGCCAGTTCTACATAAACAATGGAGATTGGGGAAATCTAAGGGCCAATATGATTCAGCCTTAGTTCTGGAGTGAGCCGTGTCCTAAGAATCCATTAGGTGACCAGCTGTGGACCCTGATGGAGGCCTGGTCTTGTCTGGTTTAGGGGCAGAGCAGCTTTTGACACCTCCTGTATTTCTCCTGCAGCTGCTGATCACTGGCACAGAGCAGTTCAACCAGAAACCAAAGAAGGGGATCCAGTTTTTGCAGGAGAAAGGTCTCCTTACCATCCCAATGGATAACACAGAGGTAGCCCAGTGGCTGCGAGAGAACCCTCGACTGGACAAGAAAATGATTGGAGAGTTTGTGAGTGACCGCAAAAACATTGACTTGCTGGAGAGCTTTGTGAGGTGAGGAAACTGTAAGAAATGTGTAGTTGGGGGACAGACAGTTCAAAACAGTACCAGTCAGTTCCTCCTGGTAACCCAGGTCACACACTCTTCCTCTTCCCAAGATTTATATCTGTTGAGTTTAAAAGAGTCTCCAGCAAGAAAGTTGAAGGGGCCAGTCCATTCTACACAGAGAACATTGCAAAGGGGTGGAGCAGGGTTCCTGAGCACAGGGAAGGTTCTGGGTTCCAGAATAAAATTTCTAGGCAGGAGCACACTGATATGAAAAGTACTAAGATTCAGTTCAGTTCAGTCACTCAGTCGTGTCCGACTCTTTGCGACCCCATGAACCACAGCACGCCAGGCCTCCCTGTCCGTTACCAACTCCTGGAGTCTACCCAAACCCGTGTCCATCGAGTTGGTGATGCCATCCAACCATCTCATCTTCTGTCGTCCCCTTTTCCTCCTGCCCTCAATCTTTCCTAGCATCAAGGTCTTTTCAAATGAGTCAGCTCTTCACATCAGGTGGCCAAAGTATTGGAGTTTCAGCTTCAACATCAGTCCTTCCAATGAACACCCAGGACTGATCTCCTTTAGGATGGACTGGTTGGTTCTCCTTGCAGTCCAAGGGACTCTCAAGAGTCTTCTCCAACACCACAGTTCAAAAGCATCAATTCTTCGGTGCTCAGCTTTCTTCATAGTCCAACTCTCACATGCATACATGACCACTGGAAAAACCATAGCCTTGACTAGATGGACCTTTGTTGCAAAGTAATGTCTCTGCTTTTTAATATGCTGTCTAGATTGGTCATAACTTTCCTTCCAAGGAGTAAGTGTCTTTTAAATTTCATGGCTGCAGTCACCATCTGCAGTGATTTTGGAGCCCAGAAAAATAAAGTCAGCCATTGTTTCCACTGTTACTCCATCTATTTGCCATGAAGTGACAGGACCAGATGCCATAATCTTAGTTTTCTGAATGTTGAGCTTTAAGCCAACTTTTTCACTCTCCTCTTTCACTTTCATCAAGAGGCTCTTTCATTGTTCTTCACTTTCTGCCATAAGGGTTGGTGTCATCTGCATATCTGAGGTTATTGATATTTCTCCCAGCAGTGGTTGTCAAATTCTGATTCAGTGTTAAAGATGTCCAGGATATACCTCCCCTTTGCCAACAGTCTCTTCTGTTCCAATAGGAGAAGCTTAGGGGGACTATAGCTATAGGTCACCCAACATTTGCAACTTATATATCTTAAGTCTTTCATCCTTCTTTCTTTCCCTGTAGCACCTTCAGCTTTCAGGGTCTGCGACTGGATGAAGGTCTCCGGCTCTACCTGGAAGCCTTCCGCTTGCCTGGGGAAGCACCGGTCATCCAGAGGTTGCTAGAGGCATTCACAGAACATTGGAGGGTGAGTTTGAGTGGCAGGGGCTGAGTCTAGCATCCCAAATTAATTTGACTAAGGGTTTCTGTGGCTTCAACTGAAAGACCCAGTTTCTGTCTCCTAAGAAGGCTGAGAACAGCATCAGTGAACTTTCCCATAGAGGGGATGCCAACTTCCATCAAGGAGTTGGCAAGAGATGGGTCAGTTTCTAGCTGGTACCTTCCATCTGTCTCAGCATTGATCAGTAGGTTGGCAGTAAGCGTTTGATTGGCCAGAGAAGAGCATTGACATAGGCGGGGTCTTTGCTTTTTCAGAATTGTAATGGCTCCCCATTTGCCAATAGCGATGCCTGCTTTGCCCTGGCCTATGCTGTCATCATGCTTAATACCGACCAGCACAACCACAATGTTCGCAAACAGAATGCGCCCATGACCCTAGAGGTAAGATTGAATCCCAGCCGCAGCAGAGCAGTTCCAGCACAGCTTTGGAGGTAGCAGGGAGGATGTGGGATTTCCAGTGGGCACAGTGGACACTGTTTTGTCCAAGGGAGTCAGGGAGGGCTGGCCAGTACAGAAGAGGAACTGGGGAAGGGAAGTGGATTCTTTGACTTACTGTTTCCTAAGTCCTATTTACCACAGACCCAGGAGTTCTTTGAGTGGGGCTTCAGCATTGACACGTGGTAGGATAAATCTTACTGCCCTGTCTCTAGGAGTTTCGCAAAAATCTAAAAGGTGTGAATGGAGGCAAGGACTTTGAGCAAGACATCCTGGAGGACATGTACCATGCCATCAAGTGAGTATGTGTAGAGAATGGTGTAACATCTCTGCTAAGGAGACGCACACTGCTTCCTTTTCCAAATGTTGGAGTCACATCAGTCTGCAGTGACTCACATGCCCTGGATTTAGCTTCGTACTTTAGCTGGGCAGCCCCGTCTCCCCCAGCTCATTTATTTCTTAAAGAAGCTGAACAGTGCTGCAACTGAAGAACCCTGAGCCAGGATTCAAACTGCCCCTGCTGAGTGGAGGGAGCATCATCGCCCTGTTTTCTGAATCCACAGCAGTTAGATTTTCCTGTCTAGCTCACAAGATGCGTTAGGATGGGGGTAGTAGAGAACCCAAAATGAGTGCTAGAGGGTGAGGTTTGGGACACTTAGATTTTTACTGTAAACCAGAAAAAGTAGAATTGTTCATTCTGTCATACCCAGAAAGAATATGAGATCTTACTGTAGAACTGAAGGCCCACTTAGACACAGGGCTTGGAGATTATGGGATGCTTCCTTTCTTTCTCCCTGACAGGGAGGCAGGTGGACAGGGAAGCAGACCACTAAGCTGCAGTTTTGATGATGTCTCATGGGTGGAAGTGCTAGTTATGGGCAAAGCCCCTTGTCCTAGGTGTAACCAGTCAGTTCAGAGCAGTGCACTTACTCCTTTTGTTATCTCCTGACAGGAATGAGGAAATTGTGATGCCTGAAGAGCAGACAGGCTTGGTCCGGGAGAATTATGTGTGGAATGTGCTGCTTCATCGAGGTGCCACCCCAGAGGGCATATTCCTACGTGTGCCTGCTGGCAGCTATGATCTTGACCTCTTCACCATGACCTGGGGCCCCACTATTGCTGCTCTCTCTTATGTTTTTGACAAAAGCCTTGAGGAGACAATCATCCAAAAAGCCATCTCAGGCTTCAGGTAGCCAGGATTTGACTTTGATCTTAACCTTCTTCCACCTTTCTGAGTTAACATGATTGCCTCCATGCCTCTCTGACTCCTACTCTTATTTTCCTTAGAATGGGGTTCCTCCTGAGTTTCTGGAGGGAGACTGAAGCTTGGGAGAGCTCAGTCTTAAACAGACTCAAGAGTAAAAGGTTTCTTCCTGAGATTGATTAGGGAAGAATCCCAAGCAAGCCTCCTTGAGGACTTGGAAGGGCTGCCTGGCCTTTCAGTGACTGTATCTGGTATGTGACATTACAGGAAGTGCGCCATGATCTCCGCCCACTATGGCCTCAGTGATGTGTTTGACAATCTCATCATCTCTCTATGCAAATTCACAGCTCTCAGCAGTGAGGTGAGCAGTGACAGGAACTGTGTTCTTGGCATTCCAAAGGAAGACCTCTCCCTTTGCCATAGATCTACCCTTATCTATGGAGCTGATTCCCTTCAGCATATTCTCTCACTCAGCCAGACTACAGAAGAGCTTAGGCCATTTCTGTCTGACATACCCTGCGATGAGAATAGCATTACTTCGTATAATGGGGATGAGAGAGGAGACACAGTAGTGGAGAAGGCCTTAGCCAGGTTAGCCCTTCTCACCAACATTATGGGGGATTGAAGCAGAAATAGCAGAAGGAACCTTAGGAACCATAGGTGCAGGCCAAAGAGAATCTCCTTTCAATTCATTTGCCAGGCTCTAAGCCTCTTCTCATCTTCTTTTCCAGTCTATTGAGAACCTGCCCACTGTGTTTGGAAGCAACCCTAAGGCCCACATTGCAGCCAAGACGGTGTTCCATTTGGCCCACCGTCATGGTGACATCCTGCGAGAGGGCTGGAAGAATATCATGGAGGCCATGTTGCAACTCTTCCGAGCCCAACTGCTACCCAAGGCTATGGTAGAGGTAATTCTTGATAGGAGACTAATCGATAATAACGAGGCAAGAGCTCCAAGATTATGTACTGTTTTTAGAAATGGTTGAGAATAGCACTGGTCCTGCATGTTGAAACTTACCAGGAACGCCTCAAATGTAAGACCACAGATCTTCAGCCAAGGGGATAGCTGTGAAGGAAGGCTGGTAGAAGTCATTGCCAGTCACCAATTGGAGGGGACCCTGTCAGTTGTGGGGGGCAGAGGGCAACAGGAAGAAAGCCAGAAAACTTTACTCAGAGGACTAGGAAATGCAAAAGGCATGTGGAAAAAAATTATTCTTGACCTGATTTTCCAGGTAGAAGACTTTGTGGATCCCAATGGCAAGATCTCTTTACAGCGGGAAGAGACACCATCGAACCGGTGAGGGCAAATCAGAGGCTAGAGACTTACGGGAGGGAGGATTAGAACTTTAAGAGCTCACTAGAGCTTGTATCCTCTTTCTCCAGAGGAGAGTCAACAGTGCTGAGCTTTGTGAGCTGGCTGACACTAAGTGGTACTGAGCAGTCTAGTGTGCGGGGCCCATCCACTGAGAACCAAGAGGCCAAGAGAATGGCTTTGGACTGTATAAAGGTAACTGACCCTGCTCACCCCTGGTGAACAAGCCTAGACCCTTCTCTACAAGATAAAACACTGCTATATGAACTGAAGACTAGGATCACTAGAGTTTGTGACCAGAGCTGGCTCCTTCTGCCTTCTCTTCCTAGCTTCTTGGGAACATTCTCTTCCCTCTAGTCCTTATCATTAACCCTTGTGCCCCTCTAGCAATGTGACCCAGAAAAGATGATCACAGAAAGCAAATTCCTCCAGCTGGAGTCACTGCAGGAGCTCATGAAGGTACAGAGTGAAGAGGAAAGGGCTGGCTGGGTCTGGGAGGGGAGACAGAGTTGTATGCCTCAGTCACTGTCAGGGCTGGGCTAGTGGCTGGCTTCTTCTCCATGCCTACTTTCCTACAATTATTCTCCTCCAGGCTCTGGTCTCAGTGACACCAGATGAAGAGACCTATGATGAAGAGGATGCTGCTTTCTGCCTGGAAATGCTGCTGAGGATTGTGCTAGAGAACAGGTAGCAGGCAGTCTTTAGGCAGGCCTCATACTGGACTTGTGCCAAAGGGATGGAAGCCTGGAGTCATCTTGCAGGGTGGACTCTAGGGACAAGAAGCACAGGAAGCTGCAGGCAGTGGAGGAGAAGCTTGCTCATTAGAACTGCCTTGAAGGGCCTAGCTTCAATCAGAAAAGAAGGCTTATTGCCTACTGGCCTCTTCGGCTGAGACTGTCCTCATCCCTTATGTTTCTCAGGGACCGTGTTGGCTGTGTGTGGCAGACTGTTCGAGACCATCTATACCACCTATGTGTCCAGGCCCAGGACTTCTGCTTCCTTGTGGAGCGGGCAGTGGTGGGGCTGCTGCGCCTAGCTATTCGGTTACTCCGGAGAGAAGAGATCAGTGGCCAGGTAAGCAGAGTGCAGCTGGAAGGGCAGGAAGGTATATAAGGGGTAGAACCACAGTATTAGGTATGGATATGGCCTGAAACAGAGAGCTCATTTAATGCCCTATAGCGTGAGCCCATTGATCTACACAGGGCTGGGGGGAGTCTTTAATAGGTGGCATTGGAAGTGAGTCTGGAATGGCCTCAGGCATGAAGCCTGATACTCAGCGTCTGTGCTCAGTAGGGTTGGACGGCTACTGCCTTGTGGCGGTGCCAACCCTGTACCTGATTTCCTAGTTCTTGTGCTTAGGACCTTTGCCCAATTTATAAAAAGAGACCAGCATAGAAATAATAAGTGAGTTCTGCAAGATCAGGAGATATAAGATCAATACACAAAAATTAATCACTTTTTTAATACTAACAATGATCATATAGAAAATGAAACTATTTCAAATGTTCCAAATGAAATCAAATACTTAGCTATAGACCTAATAAAACATATATATACTCTGTATGCTGAAAATTACAAAATGCTGATGAAAGATATTAAAGAAGACCCATATAAATGAGACATAGTATATTCATGGATTGAAAGAGTCAATGTAGTGAGGACATCATTTCTCCCTTAATTGATCTATTAGTTTAATGAAACTCCAATAAAATCCCAGCAAGGTTTTTTTGTAGACATAAACAAGCTTATTCTAAGATTTACATGGAAAAGCACAGGCCCTAGAATAGCCAAAAAACGTTTTGAGAAAAAAGGTGGGAAGGGTCACTCCATCTGATATTAAGGCTTATTATACAGCTACAGTAATCAACACTGTGGTATTTTTGGAGGGACAGACACATGGATCATTGTAACAAGAGAAGCCAGAAATAGACCCACACAAAGAAACCTAACTAATTTTTTGACAAAGGTGCAAAAACAATTCAGTATAGAAAGGATAGCCTTTTTAATTGCTGTAGCAATTGAAATCCATGGTTGGGGGTGAACCTAGACCTAAGCCTCATACCTTATAGAAAAGTTAACTCAAAATGAATCATAGATTTAAATGTAAAATGTAAAACTCTGAAACCTTTAGAAAGAAATACATGAGGATATCTTTGGGAGCTAGGCCAAGAGTTCTTAGACTTGACACCAAAAATACAATCCATAAAAGGAAAAACTGATAAATTAGACTCATCAATATGAAAAATTCTGCTCTATGAGAGCCCAATGTGGAAAGGATATAAAGACAAGGAGTGTTTGTTTTCAAATCAAATACCTGAAAAAAGACTAATACCTAAAATGTAAAAGAACTCAAAACATAATAATAAAAAAAAATTAGAAAATGAGTGAAAGATATGAAAAAGATACACAGATGGAAGATAAGCACATGAAAAAGATTTAAGTGATGTTCAAATCATTAGCCAACAGGGAAACACAAAACCACAGTGAAATACCACTGCACACCTGTCAGAATGGCTAAAGTGAAAAATAGTGATAATACCAAATGCAGACAAGGATGTGGGTCTCTCATAAATTGCTGGTGGGAAGGTAAAACAATAGAGTTGTTTCTTATCAAACTAAACATGCAGTTACAACACAGTCCAGCAATTGTGCTCTTGGGTGCTTATCCTAGAGAAATGAAAGCTTACTTTTATAAAAACCTGTGCATGAATGTTCACAGAAGCTTTATTTGTAGTAGCCAAAACTAGAATCAGTCCAGATGGTTTTCAACATAAAGTGTAGTATATGCATACCATGGAATACTATTCAGCAACTAAAAGCAACAAACTATTGATACATAATTCCTTGGATGATTCTCCAAATAATTATGCTAAATGAAAAAAGCCAATCCCAAAAGGTTATTTACTGTATAATTCCATTTATATGACATATTTGATTGACAGAGTTTTAAAAGTTGTGGACAGATGACCAGGGGCTAGGGATTGGGGCAAGAAAGAGCTCATGGAATTCTCAAGGCCAGAATACTGGAGTGGGTAGCCTTTCCCTTCTCCAGGGGATCTTCCCAACCCAGGGATCGAACCCAGGTCTCCCGCATTGCAAGTGGATTCTTTATCAGCTGAGCCACAAGGGAAGCCCAACAATAATGGAGTGGGTAACCTATCCCTTCTCCAGGGGATCTTCCCAACCCAGGAATTGAACTGGGGTCTCCTGCATTTGCAGACGGATTCTTTACCAGCTGAGCTATCAGGGAAGCCCAAGAAAGAGGCAAGTGTGGTTATAAAATAACAACACGAGGGATCCTGTGGTGCTGAAGCTATTCAGCATCTTGGCTAGAGGTGGAAACACAAACCTCCACAAGTTAAATTTAATTAAATTGTGTAGAACTTAATATACATATAAGTAAAACTGGGGAAATCTGAATAAGATTAGAGAATTCTATCAATGTCAGTATCCTAGTTAGGATAATACTATAGTTTTGCATAATGTTACTAATCTTTTCTTTTTTTCAGTTTTTTAAAACTTTTAATATTGAGTTAACAGTTATATATATATCTATATAACTATATATCAATATAGTTATATTGATAACTATAGATTCATATGTAGTCTTTTATAATAAAGTGTTGGATATCAGGTAATTTATTAGATGCTGTACTGAAAGCAGCAAACAAAATGGTTGTAAGTGGATCAGTTGTTCACCTTTATGATGGCATGTCTGACTGTGAGCTGTGGCACCCTGACACTGCCCAGCATTGCAAGAGAGTATTGTACTACATGCACATCAGTAGCCCTGGAAAAAATTAAAACTCTTAAGTATGGTTTCTACTGAATGTGTATTGCTTTTGTACCACTGTAAAGTCCAAAAAAATCTATGCCAAATCATCATAAGTTGGGGGTGTCTGTACACATTCCCCATTTTACCCCAATGGTAGCATTATGTAAAACGATAGTATAGTATCCTAACAGGATACTGACATTGATATAGTTTACTAATCTTAACAGATTTCCCCAGTTTTGGTTGTACTCATATGTGTATTAAGTTCTACGCAATTTAATCACTTGTGTAGATTTGTGTTTCCACCACTAGCGAAGATGCTAAATAGTTCCACCACCACAGGATCCCTTGTGTTGCCCTTTTATAACTTGCCTCTTTCTTGCCCCCATCCCTAGCCCCTGGGCCATCTGTCTACAGAGTACCCTAAGTTGGGTCTTAGCTGAACCATCCTCACTGGCCTAAGGAGACTGCTGGGGAAAGAGGCTAGACAAGATACTGTGTGCCTACTTTCTACTTCCTGCTCCCTACTCCTGCCCCAGGTACTGCTCTCCCTGCGCATTTTGTTACTAATGAAGCCCAGCGTGTTATCCCGAGTCAGTCACCAGGTAGCCTATGGGCTCCATGAACTCCTTAAGACCAACGCAGCCAATATCCACTCAGGCGATGACTGGGCCACCCTCTTCACACTGCTGGAGTGCATTGGCTCGGGTGTAAAGCCTCCAGCTGCCCTGCAGGCCACAGCCAGTGCCGACGCACCTGATGCTGGTAAGCCCTTTCCCAGGGAGATCCGCAGTGGCAGATAAACAGTCATGGCCCCAGTGGCTGAGACAGGAAAACAAAATGCATGTTGTTGTGTTCATCAGATTAAATACCCTTGGCTCTGCCATCTGCTTCAGGGCTTCCTGTGCCCACTGGCCTCTCACCAGTACTCACAGACTAACAGCATAAAGGCAAGCAGGCAGTGGAAAAGGCTGTGAGCCAGCTTCCTACTGTCCTGAGGACTGTTTCCTGAGAAACTGTCCTCACGGCCATCTCCTCCCCCACAGCTGCTACTAGATGCCATCCAGAGCCCAAATCAGCCTGCTGCCCCATTTGGTCAAGAGAGCAGCTCTCCAGGCCATCCTTCAGCCCTCTGGTGACAGAGCTGAAACTAATCTAGACCCAGAGAAAAGAGAGACCAGGCTTCAGCACCTTTCTTCTGATAACTGAAATCATCCCTCACCCCAACATCCCCATCGCCACCCTGACTCTGCCCCTTTCCCTGTCTCAGGGGCCCAGTCAGATAGTGAACTCCCATCCTACCATCAAAATGATGTGAGCCTGGACCGGGGGTACACTTCCGACTCAGAGGTCTACACTGACCATGGCAGACCTGGCAAGATTCATCGATCAGCCACAGATGCTGATGTGGTCAACAGCGGTTGGTTAGTGGTGAGTGAGCATATGCGCAGCGGATGAGTCTTCCCTGCTTGGCCTGTGGAAAAGATTCCTGGTCTTTGAGAGGGCATCTAGGGGATGATCGTGGTGAATCCTGCATTCTGAGCTCTTCTGTACTCAACAGGTGGGGAAAGATGACATCGATAACTCCAAGCCAGGGCCTGGGCTCAGCCAGCCAGGTCCTTCACCCCTGGTCAATCAGTACAGCCTAACAGTGGGGCTGGACCTCGGGCCACATGATACCAAGTCCCTGCTCAAGTGTGTGGAGTCACTGTCCTTCATCGTGCGTGACGCTGCCCACATCACACCTGACAACTTTGAGCTCTGTGTCAAGACTCTCCGCATCTTTGTGGAGGCCAGTCTAAATGGCGGTGGGTCACCTGATGAAGGGGCAGTTGGGGAGTAGCCATGTGAATTACAGGGCAAAGGTGGGAAAAGGCAGGCCATCTCTGCCCATAGATGTGAAATGTGACCTGGGTCTGGCCCTGCTCAGGGTGCAAGTCCCAGGAGAAACGTGGCAAGAGTCACAAATATGACAGCAAAGGGAACCGCTTCAAGAAAAAATCCAAGGAAGGCTCAATGCTTCGGCGGCCTCGAACCTCCAGCCAACATGCCACTCGGGGTGGGCACAGTGACGACGATGAGGATGAAGGTGTGCCGGCCAGCTACCATACGGTGTCTTTACAGGTCAGTCAGGACGTAAGTATGGCACCCTTTACTTCCTCTCCTCTCCCTGCACCTGACATCGGGAGTCTTGGTGGGTCCAGGGACAGCCAGGGCTAAGAGGAAGGGCCTATTTTCCAGCCCAAGTCCTTGGCTAGCACCCCCAGTGTTTCCCTATCCAGGACTACTTGTAAGTCTTCATTTGCTTAATTTTTAAATTATAGTTTATTTTTTAAATAAATAATTCTAATGCACATAGTATAAAGTTCAAAAGGTACAAAAGGGTAAACAGATAAAAGTCACATTCCATTCCTGTCCCTAGCTGCTAAGCTCTCCTTACCAGAGGGAACCACTGCCACCAGTTTTTGTTTATCTTTCTGGTTATTCTGTTGTCTATTCAAAACGTACAAAGTTTATTTTATGAGCAGACTTTATATCACTAAATAAATGGAAAACTAATTGCTTTAAATAGAATCACCTTAGAAAAACGATGAAAACAAAAGTACTACATCTGTCCAAACACTACTGCCTGTCAAAGCCTCTGAGCCTGAGATTTACCATTTTTAAAATGAGATTAACGAATATGAGGTTTTATCTGTCATCAGAAAGGGTAAAAGAGAAGTGAAAAGAAAGTGCCTTTCTCACTGTGTAATTGTGTTATTAAATTCTTAGTGCACACAACCTCAAGTTGCTGCTACTGGGAATAATACCTATCTTTGGAAAACACTGGTCAGGACACCCAGCTCACAAAGTTGAAGAGAGTGGTGAGAGGAGTGTGGTGCAATCAGTACTAGGGGCTCCCTTGAGGACCCAAGTCAGGGACAGTGGGAGTGGGCTGTTGGGGAGGGGGTCCAGCAGACCTAACCCCATTTGTGTCCTGCCCCTCCTGTGATCCCAGTTGCTAGATCTGATGCACACCCTGCACACAAGGGCAGCCTCTATCTACAGCTCATGGGCGGAGGAGCAGCGCCACCTGGAGACAGGCAGCCGGAAGATTGAAGCTGATTCACGTACCCTCTGGGCTCACTGCTGGTGCCCTTTACTGCAGGGTAAACCTCGGGGGGAGCAGGGGCAGAGGTGGAGCTGGTGCTTAGGAAGTACCGAGATCTGGATACCTGAAGGATCTGAGCCTGTTCTTGTTCTCAGGCATTGCCTGCCTATGCTGTGATGCCCGGCGGCAGGTGAGGATGCAGGCACTGACCTATCTGCAGCGAGCACTGCTGGTACATGATCTGCAGAAGTTAGATGCTCTGGAATGGGAGTCCTGTTTTAACAAGGTAGGCCTTCCCTCTGGTCTTAAGGTAAAGGGAAAATCCTAAAGACAGGGATGATCCCCTGGCAGCCTGAAGAGCTGCTAATGTCAATCCTCAGCCGATTATACCTTCCCTCCTGCTCTGTTCCCACCCTCCCCAACCCACGGTCAGGTGGGCAAGCCTTCCACCTGGCCCCCCTGGAGAGATGTTGACTCTTTACCCTCCAGGTGCTGTTTCCTCTACTGACCAAGCTCTTGGAGAACATCAGCCCTGCAGATGTGGGTGGGATGGAGGAGACCCGGATGAGGGCTTCTACTCTGCTCTCTAAGGTACTGTCACCACCCTACTCCCACCCACTGTCTCCACACCTGCCACTTCAGCAGCCTGGGAGGACCAAGAGATGTAGTGTAGGCGCTTATGACCCCCAGCTGTAGAGACTCAGCAGAACCCAGGAGGATTTTGGAATTCAGAGGAGTCTCTGATCCAGGATTCCCACGAAAGATAGAGAAGTCTTGCCTCCTACCCATGGAGAGTGGTGCAGAAGGCTCCTACCCTCCTCTCAGCTGAAAGGGGCTGGGGGCCATAGGTCTTTCTGCAGCACCTGTCTCCACTGCTGTCGCTGTCCACCTTTGCGGCCCTCTGGCTGACCATCCTGGACTTCATGGACAAGTACATGCATGCAGGCTCCAGTGACTTACTGGTACGTTCTGCCTCAGGCCAGCGCCGCTGCCTATGTCCTCTCCTAACTTCTGGGAAGACTTGCTGTTTCCCCCTTGGTGGCTATCTCCTCTTTACCATATTCCCCCATATCCCTTTTCCCATTCTTATGGTTCCACTGCCATCTGCAGTCAGAAGCCATTCCAGAGTCTCTAAAGAACATGCTCCTGGTGATGGACACAGCAGAGATTTTCCACAGTGCAGATGCCCGAGGAGGCAGCCCCTCAGCCCTCTGGGAGATCACCTGGGAGCGCATAGACTGTTTCCTGCCCCACCTGCGAGATGAGCTCTTCAAGCAGACTGTCATCCAGGGTAGGGGGCTCCAACCAACTTCATCAGAGAGGGCCTGGAGCTAATAACTAGTTCTCTGTGCCCTGGGTTAGGTGGGAAGTCTAGTAGGTAACCAAGATCTACTTGAGAGGAAGCACTGAGAGCTGCCATCTGGACTCTCTACCCTCCCCAGACCCTGTGCCCATGGAGCCTCATGCCCCAAAACCGCTGGCCTCAGCACACCTGACTCCTGCTGCTGGTGACACTAGGACACCTGGCCATCCACCTCCCCCAGAAATGCCCTCTGAGCTGGGGACCTGTGGTAAGTCCCTCTGAGTGAGCTTGCTGGATGTCAAGGCCTAAGAGGAGGCCCAGAGTACCTTATGACTGCTGCTGAGCATGGGCAGTGAGCCAGGGGAAGGAAGGAACCACAGGATCCCGCTCACTTGCTCTTCCCGTGGGAGATTGCAGGGCCAGGTCTGATGAGCTAGCTGCCTGGGATTTCTAGGCTTCAGAGAAGAAGGCTGGATTGGGAACTTGGGATGAAAAGGCAGAGGTGCCCTTCAGGGATGCTAGTAAAAAGCAGACCAAAATTAATCTGACTGGAGGTACAACAGTGGGGGGAGTGGGTAGGTATGAGAGAACTGGACACTGGAATAAGTTTCAAGCAGAGAATCTCAACTATGTAGACTGGGAGGAGTAATTTTCTCACAGGAATGGGGAGGAGCAGAAGTGTGGTAAACCAGCTGCGGACTGTAAGGGAGTTTGACTGCAGCCACCTTGTTTTCCTCTAGACTTTGAGAAGCCTGAGGGCCCCCGACCTGCTAACAGCAGTTCTTCTGGATCACCAGTGGCGTCCAGCCCCAGCAGGCTGAGCCCTACCCCAGATGGGCCTCCACCGCTGGCTCAGTCCCCACTGATCCTGCAGCCCTTGGCCTCCCCACTGCAGGTGGGCGTGCCCCCGATGACTCTGCCCATCATCCTCAATCCCGCTCTCATTGAGGCCACCTCACCTGTGCCCCTCCTGGCCACACCTCGCCCCACAGACCCCATGCCCACCTCCGAGGTCAACTAAGGCAGGCCCCTCAGCTATCAGGACCAGTACTTCCTAGCAGGCTGTCCCTGGCCCCCCTCTCAGCTGTCCCAAGGGCCATAGACTCTTCAGTCCCACGCCAAGTGGCTGTCACTGCTTTTTGGATGGGGACCGGAAATAGAACTTTTATGGCCCCTCCTAGGACCCACAGTTAGTCTGTGGGACCTTCCTCCTCCACTCTCCATTCCTGGGAGTCCAACCTGAGAGCACACTCAGGTATCACCTGCAGCCTGGCAGCTCCGGGGAGGGAGGCATCACTGTACCAGCCCTGCAGTGCCTGCCCTTGTGCCCCTCCTGCCTGTGTCAGGCATCGAGAGCCAAGTCAACCACTCTGCACTTTGTTTCCCTCTCCCAGCCCCAATCCCACTAGCCCTGGACCACCACCTCTAGTTTTCCTCTTTTATTAATTAGTTGGTCAGTTTGGAGAGTTGATTTGCACCATAGAGGTGGGCAGGTGGGACTGGAGAGAAGGACTGCCCACAGGAGCATGTACATATGGAAAAACAGGAAAACAATGGACTTTTTATGATGTAATAAATGTCTTAGTACCAACATCATGGCCTTTTCCTCTGATTTCCTTCTTGAGCTTGTGGGTACCATGTTTTGGGATGTGTAGGCCCTCACATGAACAGAAAGGCTACCAACCATGGTCATGCTGCTGCCACCCCACCACCACTACCACCACCATCAGAGCAGTGCTCCCTTGTCACCAGGGATGTGCCAGGGTTGACAGTTCTCTTCCGTAACTGCTCCAGTGGAGATAACTGTGATAGCCCAGGCTGGAGTCAAAGGGCAGGTGAGCCAGGGCTGAGCTGTCATTACTCAGAAGGCTTCCCTCAGGTGTGCCTCATAGTCCAGCCACACAAGGAGTCCATGGGTCTTGGGGGTGGGAGGCTGCCTTGCCCACAGCTGTGAGCTTGTGTTTCTGGACACGGCATTCATTCTGGCCCATAACTGAGCAGGGGAATTTTTTTCCCCATCCTATAGCCTCCAAACAGTCCAGCCACTGAAGTGTGAGTGGAGAAACCCTTCCCTTTTTTCCCTTTGCATCAGGATAAGACAAGAGGGAGTGTGCATGGGGCAGGCAGCATGGCTTCTGCAGGGCTGAGCTACTGTGGGTGGGATGCAGAATGCTATTAAGCCTTCCCTAGTGAAGCATCTCCCATCATCTTGACTTCCTCCTCCACCATAGTCCCTTCCACCAAAGGGCGGAGAGTAGTACCAGTGGGGCTCCCTCCTGGACACTTAAGGGTGCTCACCTCTTCATTGGGCCCAGCTGTCTCTGTGATCATTCAGCCTCTCAGGCTTCCCTTTGCTCAGCACAACCATGTGGATGGGTCTGGATGTCTGTCAGTGTCTCCCTTGGGTGCACCGCTGTGGAAATGGAAACAACCGGATGTGGAACAATACTAACAGGAGTCCAGCAGCTCCTACACTAGTTTCTCCCACTTCCCTTCCTTCTGCAAATAATCCAGACCATGCCTGCTTTCCACACTAACCTGAAACCTTGCCCCTGGAAAAATTATGAGTAAGACTGAACACCTCACCTGCTTTTTTCCGTATGGGTGCAGAAAAGCCTGGATCTACAATCAGGTAGACACTTGGGCCATTGGCTTTGACTCTAACATCTCTGTTCTCCCTTGTGAGCCCCACAGCTCTGCTGTGGGGAAAACATGTGAGGGAAACAACATAGACTAACATATGGAAATCTAAATTCTATCCTGTGAACAAAAGAATATGAAAAGTCTGTAGCCGTTGGTCTGAAATATTAGGAAAGAAGCTGGGGTGATTGCAAACTGAACCCCACCCCACTGGCAAGCAAAGGAAAACTTGTCTAAAGTCTCATTCTGGTATAGAAAAACCAGCTGATATATAACCTGACTTGTATTGTTAACAGTGTTGTCAGGCAAAGGAAACTACAAGAAGATCTAATACTTAGGCCTTAATTCTGACCAAGAAAGAATGGCTAATGATATGGAAGTGACAAAACTTGTGGGAAAATAGTATAATCTGGAAGGAAATGCTGGTCTTAACAGTGTCTCCTATAAGAACTCTAGGATAGCAGGTTTCAAAAAGCCCAGAGGCCTGAGATCCTAACAAGGAGAAGTGACATTGTTGCAACACCAGTGTATGTCAATATTAAGTGCACTGCTTACCCAACCTTGTAGAAATATTAACTCCTCTCCTAGATGAAGCAGCAGGTTCAGAGAGGCCATATTCCTGGGAAGTTAGGGAGCTGAGATTCAAACCCAGTTTAGGTTTAGGTTTCACTCTAAACCGCATGGTCTTTCCTATGACACTTTCCCAGTTCAAAAGTAGTGATGGTGGTGTAGAAACTCATTTTTCTGTAGTTTCTCATGCGGAAATAAAAGGTCGAGTACCGAAGTAATAATTACATGGTGAGCTAAGACTTCACTAGAAAACTGGGAAAGGGGGGCAGGGATAAATGAGTTTGGATTAATAGATACACACTGTGTATGTGCATGCGTGCTCAGTTGTGTCCAACTCTTTGCGACCCTGTGGACTATATAGCCCACCAGGCTCCTCTGTCCATGGCATTTTTCAGGCAAGAATATTGAAGTGGGTTGCCATTTCTTCCTCCAGGGGATTTTCCCAACACTGGGATCGAACTGGTGTCTCTTATATCTCCCGCATTGGCAGGCAGATTCTTTACCACTGAGCCACCTGGGAAGCCCATAACAGATACACATTACTACATATAAAATAGATCAACTATATTCAATATCTTGTAATAAACTATAAGGGAAAATAATCTGAAAAAAATATATGTGTGTGTGTGTATGTTGTTCAGTCACTCAGTCGTGTCCGACTCTGTAACCCCAGGGACTGCAGCCCACCAGGCTTCTCTGTCCATGGGATTTCCCAGGCAAGGATACTGGAGTGGGTTGCTGTTTACTTCTCCGTGTGTGTGTGTGTGTGAATCACTTTGCTGCATACTTGAAACTAACACAACATTGTAAATCAACTATACATCAATAAAAGGGGACTTCCCTGGTGGCCCAGTGGCTGAGACTCTGCACTCCCAATGCAAGGGACCCCAGTTTGATCCCTGGTCAGGGAACTAGATCCCATATGCTGCAATTAGGAATTTGCATGCCATAACTAAAGATCCTGCATGCCACAACTAAGACCCAGCATAGCCAAATAATATTTTTTAGAAACTATAATTAATAAAAGAAAAACAGGAAAAAACAAACATAACCAAGAATAAATGTGACTTTTCTGAGCACATAAGAATGATATCAGAGTCCGGTGAAAAAAAAAAAAAGAATGATATCAGAACTTCCCTGGAGATCCAGTGGTTAGGACTCCACACTTCTGCAGGGGGCATGGGTTCCATCTCTGCTTGGGGAACTAAGATCCCACAAGCCCCATGGAGCAGCCAAAAAAAAAAAAGAATGACATCAGAGGGGACGAATTACAGAGTTAGTAATAATGGGCACACACTTCCCCATTACCCCCCCCCCCCAATAAATGCTAGGAACAATAAAGTATGTGGCTTTTCAAGCCCTTGGGTATTCACCTGTGTTCAGGGCTCACTGGGAAACTGTGGTTGTGAGAAAACAAGAACCCTAGGCTTCAGCTGAGAAGGAGCTTTAATTCAACTAAATAGTTCACCACCCACTCCGTGAAATGCTCTTCACCTCGGTGAGACACAGGTTTTTCTTGGTTCTCCTCTGCCTCACCGACCACGTCTTTTCAATTTCCTCTTTTGGTTCCTCCTCATCTCCACAGCTTCTCAACATCAGAATGTCCCAGGGTGTAGTGCTTGTCAACTCCTTTTCTCTACATTCAATCGTGGGGTGATGGTGACCACTGTCAAAACTTCAAATACCATCCATTACACTGACTTAATGTACAATTACCCCTCATCTTCTCCAGTTTCTTATATCAACACCCCTCCCCAACATCCCACACCCAATTCCTCAGCAAGTTTTATTGCCCCTGACTTTCAAATCTATCTAGAATATGACCATTTCTCCCACTCTTACCCACTCCCACCCAAGTCTAACGTCTCACAATGGGGTGGGAAGACCTGCTTTGCTTTAGACAAATTTAGGGTAAAGAGCTTTATGCTAGAGTTAAGAGACTGGGTTTGATTCTCACTCTGTCCCTTTCAAACCATGTATTTGGTTGTGTTACTTCACCTCTCTGAGTCTTAACTTTATCAGTTTATCAGTTTAAACTTTATCAGTTTACCCTGTGGCTCAGTGGTAAAGAATACATCTGCCAATGCAGGAGATGCAAGAGACTCGGTTTCAATCCCTGGGTTGAGAAGATCCTCTGGAGAAGGAAATGGCAATCCACTCCAGTATTCTTGCCTGGAAAATTTCATGGACAGAGGTACAGTCCTGTCAGACTATAGTCCATGGGGTTGCAAAGAGTCGGAGATGACTGTGCAACTGAGCACACATACATCTTCACATAGTATCTGGCACATTGAATTTGCAGGCAAGATGAAGAGGGGGAAGGGGCAGGAAATTACCCAAATCAAGGGCCACAATGGTCTCCCTTTATGCAGAGCTACTGCAGGCCTGTCATTCCATTATTAAGGTCAGGGGCAAGTTGCAGGCAAGATTTGAAACAACAGCCTGTGTTCTACCATGGTGAGCCTAAGGGAGGACGCCTCCAAAAATGGAGATTACTCATGGCACCTCCTAAAAAGAAATTCTACCAACCAGGAATGTCCAGCCCCAGAGGTCAGTACTTTGTGAAAATCTGTACTGACCTTGCTGTCACCAGAAGTGTCTAAGCAGGGACTTCCCTGTGGTCCAGTGGCTAAGACTTCACACTCCCAATGCAGGGGACCCAGGTTCCATCCCTGGTCAGGGAACTAGACACAATGAAGACAGCAGATCTCAACAAAGATCTCAACTAAGACCCAGTGCAGCCAAATATACATACATATATATATCGTTAAAGTAAGCGGACATTGGAAACTATATAAAAAGGCGATTTTTTACATCAAAGGCATTTGAACTAATAATTTTGGATTACTTTTCAACTCTAATATTCCAAACTTCCGTGATCGATGAGCAAGGCCTGAGTCTCCCAGATAAATACCTCCTTTCCCTTATCCTCGGAAAACCTCCTGAGCTCAGGTCTGAAAGTCTGGCCAGCTGTTAACCTGCCATTTATGGAACAAGTTTCAGGTCCAGACACTTTCTTCCCGGGAAGACAGAGGATTATGGAGTCTCCTTGAGGCTCCAGAGGGGCCACCAGATGGCACCCTAGAACCTACTGCAAGATCAACTTCCTTCCTCTTCCTCCAAGTCTTCCCGGCAACCGGGCCCCGCTCCGGGCGGGGGACCAGAGGGCTGAGACATATCAGCTTCCCCCTGGGGTTCCCCGCCTTCAGAGGTGGCCAAGCATTAGGCGCAGCATAAAACAGTAGCAGCAGGGGCTGCGAGCCGGCTTGGAGAAGCCTGGGTGTGAGGAGACCGGAGCCAGGTCCCTCGGCTCGGGAATGGCGCTCGGTCAGCGGATCCCGCAGCGGGTTGGCCCCCAGATCAGAGCTAGTGCCAGTCTGAGGGTCATTCTCACTCTGGCTTCCAGAGCAGCACAAACATTTCTCCTCCAAGGGGCGCCCCTGAGTCACTCCCGATTGGTTGTGTAAGTCCAGGAGTTAAACTTTCAGCCAATGAAAAAGGGCATGGCGAGTGACGCACGGAAACGTCACGGGAATTCCCCCCTCCCGGGGGCGGAAAAGGGGCTTTCCCGGCTGGAGTCGTGGTGGGAGAGGTGTCGCGACCCATCCGAGGTGGGTCCGGCCGGGAGAGAATCCTGAACCGGAGCCACCGCCGCGGTGAGTGGCCGGGTTCAGACCCCTGGGTGGTGGGACACAGGCAAGGGCGGGAGGAGAGTCCTTAGCTGACCGAGCCCTAGAGCTGAAGAGCGGCGTCTGCGCATTCAGAGAGCGCGCATACGAACATGACACGCGGATACACATCGATATCCTTGTACAAAGACACGGGCCGTACGTCCACCGACACGTATGCCCGCAGGTGCACAGGATCGTCCATGCACTCAGACTCGCACACACATGCATACGCAAAACACACTCACCCGTGCACAAGTGCCTGGACACACACCCTTCACGCAGAAACTCAAAGACAGGTTCACCTGTGCTCTCAGATACATGCTGACATGTGTCCACACTAAGAAGTTTAAGGACTCTCACCTGTACACACATGTTCACGCCATGCACACAACTCGCAAGCATATGGGCTGAAACATACTACTTAGACACCTGTGATGTACATGTGTTACATATGGCCATGGGACAGGGGCCGGGGTGGGGGGGGACGTGGGCACCCAAAGCAGGTGCGGTGTGGGAATCAAAGACTGTTGAGATTTTCGGGAAGAGGGAATGGAGGTGCCCATCCCAACACCCCCTCCGGCCCCTTGGCCTCAGAGACTGCTTCTCGGGACAGAACCCCGGGGCCCTCTACTCGGAAGAGCCCCCACCTACAGGCCTTCGGGGAGGAGGCCTTCCTACAGCAGGAATGTCCCCCCAAAACCCCCCGGGGTGAATCAGCCGTGGCCTGCCTGAGGGTAGAAAATCCCAAGTTTGCTCCAGGACGGGGGAGGGGAAGGGGGCGGGAGGCGGGCCGGGCCCCGAACTAAGAGCTTCCTCCGGCCTTGAAAGACCCTCCAGTCCCCGGCGCCGGCCCTGAAGAGAGGGGGGGACCCCTCCCCAACCCCGCGGGACCTTCCCTCGCTCTGACTGCCCCTCTGCTTGCAGAGAAGCTGCAGGCGCCCTCGGGCCAGCGAAGAGAAGACCTCGCGCCCCTCCCGTCAGGGGGCGTGGTCAGTCACGTCATTTCCAGGCCCGCCCCTCTGGCCCCGCCTCCCCCTGGTATTTTCGGGACTTTCCTAAGCTGTTCTAACTTTCCTGCCCCTTCCCCGGCCTGGCCCAGCCCAGCTCCGGATCTCGCCCTCCACCGGATCCTGCCCGCCACACCCGGACGGGTAGTTGGAGGAGATCGGACCCTCCCCTAAATTTGGGCCCCTCTCTCCCCCCAACTCCCGTCCTGATCTGTCTCTCCCTACCCCCGCCACTCCTCCCCACCTAAGGCGGGCGCCTGAAACTCTGGGAAACAGAACCCGGCCGAAGCCACCGGACAGAGCCGGGCCTAGCCCAGAGTCATGGACAGTTGCTACGACCCAGTGAGTCACGCCACCTGGCCCCAAAGCCAGCCGGCCGCCCCCCTGTGCCTGTCTGCTTGTCTGCCTGCCTGTCCTAGTCCCTTCTACTCCCTTACACCTCTAATGTCCTCAGATTATTTCACCCTGCCTGTCAGTCAGTCTCTGCAAACTGCTTTCAGTAGGAGCTATTTTATGGGCCTGCCTAGGAGAGGGAGTGATTGCTAATGGTTTAGAGAGCTGAGAGGTGGAGGGTTCTGGGGGTGGCTCAGAATCAGCTGCCATCCCAGTCTGTCTCCATACCAGGGTCTGGATGGCATCATTGAATATGATGATTTCAAATTCAACCCGTCCATTGTGGAGCCCAAGGAGCCAGCCCCAGAGACAGGTTAATAAGTCCCTGACCTGCCCTTGTTTGGAGGGAGGGGGAGGGAGAGGGAGGGAGGAGCATGTGGTATGTGCCCTCTGTCTTGGGAATGGGCTCAGAGGTCCCATTGCAGAGCCTGGCTCAGCAAGGCTCCTCTGTCCCCAGCTGATGGTCCCTACCTGGTGATCGTGGAACAGCCTAAGCAGGTGAGCAAGTAAAAGGGATGGTGTGGGATGGCTTCAGCTTTGGGGGCAAGTGGGATAGTTGTAGCTGGGTGGCCACTGGGAGGGTAACTGATCACAGACCCACTTTGGGTTGGGATGGTTAGCAGCTGCTGATCACAGTGGCATGGTGGTGATTCAGGATACACAGTGACCAGTCATTATGGTCACTGCTGGCTGGGGAGGTGGCTGGTGAGGGGGGATGTTTCTCCTGGTCACAATGTCACTCTGCCCTGGCACCTTCAGCGAGGCTTCCGATTTCGATATGGCTGTGAAGGCCCTTCCCATGGAGGACTGCCAGGTGCCTCTAGCGAGAAGGGCCGGAAGACTTATCCCACAGTCAAGGTGAGCCAGGGTGGTGCTGGAGGGTGGGCTAGTGGACAGTGTGTCCATGGGCATTACTGACAGCCCTCACCCCTCACAGATCTGTAACTACGAGGGACCTGCCAAGATTGAGGTGGACCTGGTAACACACAGTGACCCACCTCGTGCTCACGCCCACAGTCTGGTGGGCAAACAGTGCTCGGAGCTGGGGGTCTGCGCAGTGTCTGTGGGGCCCAAGGACATGACTGCCCAGTAGGTGCCCAGTGTCCGCTATCCCTGGTCCCCACTGGTGTGCCCCCTCATTGCCTGCCAGTTCTCGGTCCCAGCCCACCTTTGTGAGCTTAGCATCTGACCAAGGGAAAAGACTCTGGTTGGCCCCAGAACCTAGGGCCCCAAGTAAAAACTAAAAAAGCTTCCTAGAGGAAGTAGAGCTGAGCCGAGCCTTGGCTGTGGGGAGGGTGCCTCAGGAGGAAAGAACTTCCCGCAAGGCCTCTGACTTCTCCCTGCCCCCACACAGATTTAACAACCTGGGTGTCCTGCATGTGACCAAAAAGAACATGATGGAGATTATGATACAAAAACTTCAGAGGCAGCGTCTTCGCTCCAGGCCCCAGGGCCTTACGGGTATGGAGGATATGGAGGGAGTCATGGGAGGTGGTCATGGAAGGAACAGAGGAGGAGTCCAGGGGTCGGAGGAGTCCAGGGGGTCACATGTATGCCCACTGCCCAGAGGCTGAGCGTCGAGAGCTGGAGCAGGAGGCCAAGGAACTGAAGAAGGTGATGGATCTGAGCATTGTGCGACTGCGCTTTTCTGCCTTCCTTCGAGCCAGCGATGGCTCCTTCTCTCTGCCCCTGAAGCCAGTTATCTCCCAGCCCATACATGACAGCAGTGAGTATCCTGACCACCTGGGGTGCTGGGCCTGGGTGCCAGAGGGAGTGTGGAGGGCAGCCCCGAACTGTGGAGTCAGACATGCCCGGGTTTGAACTTGGCCCCATCATGTATGAGCTGAGTGATCTTGAGCAAGTCATGTCCCCTCTCTGAGTAAATGAAGATACTGGCAGTGTCTCTTGGGGTTGTTAAAATACAAAGCACCTGGCTCCCTAGTTGGGACCATGGCTATTGTATCATCTCAAGTAACTGATATGCCATCTCCATAGAGTCTCCTGGAGCCTCAAACCTGAAGATTTCTCGAATGGACAAGACAGCTGGCTCTGTGCGGGGTGGAGATGAGGTTTATCTGCTCTGTGACAAGGTGCAGAAAGGTGAGGCTGGAGTCCAGGCTGGGAGCTAGCGATGGGTATCAAGCTTGGGGAGCAACACAGCTTCAGGACAAATGGCCCTATGGATTCAATTTTCCCTGTAGATGACATTGAGGTTCGGTTCTACGAGGATGATGAGAATGGATGGCAGGCCTTTGGGGACTTCTCTCCTACAGATGTTCACAAACAGGTACCCTAGGACCAGGGCTGGGTCTGGGCTCAAATTAAGTCAAGACCTTAGTGACACCTATGTCCTCCTTCCCCCTAGTATGCCATTGTGTTCCGAACACCTCCCTATCACAAGATGAAGATTGAGCGTCCTGTTACCGTGTTCCTGCAACTGAAACGCAAGCGTGGGGGGGATGTCTCTGATTCCAAACAGTTCACCTATTATCCTCTGGTAGAAGGTGGAGCTGGGCTGAAGATCCCAGGGGGGCTGGAGGCGGGGGCTTGACTGGAGGGTACCAAGAACTAGGCCAGGGGACCCATGAGTGAAATCAGGAGTAGGGAATGTCCCAGAAAGAGGTGGCCCTGAGAGCCAGCCTGAGGGCTTTTGGGGGAAAGGCCATTACCAGGTGTGGGACAGGGCTCTTGAAGTCGGTGCGAGTTGGGGTTTTAACATCTCATTTCCCTCTACCCCTAGACAAGGAGGAGGTGCAGCGGAAGCGGAGGAAAGCCTTGCCCACCTTCTCCCAGCCCTTTGGGGGTGGCTCCCACATGGGTGGAGGCTCTGGGGGCTCGGCTGGGGGTTATGGAGGAGCTGGAGGAGGAGGTGAGGTGGTGCTGGTGGCAGGAAGGGCAATGGGATAAAGGGGAGAAAAGCTGTGGGGAAGAAATCTGGGAGAGTCCTCCTGGTGCTCTCTCCCCACAGTCCTGCCTGTATCCACAGGTGGCAGCCTCGGCTTTTTCCCCTCCTCCTTGGCCTACAGCCCCTACCAGTCGGGCGCGGCCCCAATGGGCTGCTACCCGGGAGGCGGGGGCGGGGCGCAGATGGCCGCTGAGACGCCTAGTGTGGATGCTGGGGAGGAAGCCGCAGAGCCGAGCGCGCCCCCCGGGACGCCCCAGCGCGAACAGCAAGCCCCGGAGCTGCTGCATCGAGGTATGACCTCGGGAATCCCAGCGGTCGGGACGCTGCGGGTGGGGACCTAGCCCACACCCACGCCCCCTGTCGCCCCCAGCCCGGGAGTACAACGCGCGCCTGTTCGGCCTGGCGCAGCGCAGCGCTCGAGCCTTGCTGGACTACGGCGTCACGGCGGACGCACGCTCGCTGCTGGCGGGACAGCGCCACCTGCTGACGGCGCAGGATGAGAATGGAGACACGTAGGTGGGCGGGAGAGCGGGCGGGGACCACGGCTCAGCGCGCCGGTGGAAGGTCGTGGGCTGTGGGGCAGGGAAGGGACCTATAGAGCCAGGGTTCCGGAGTTAGGCAGACCCAGTTTCAAGTTCGGCCTCGCTACGCTCTAGTTCTGTTTAAGATACTTAAATCTCTACAGACTTCAGTTTTGTCGACTGTTTAAGAGGCACAGTAATAGTACGCACTTAGCACAAAAGGTGCGCGGAAGGATTTACTCTCGTGGGCTGGAGAGGCCCCAGCGAGGGAGATTATGGAGGTGGTGGCGTTATGAGAGTAAAGCATAACAAGTTGCTGAGCTTCCTAGGCCAGAGTCTCATACCCCAATCCCTAGGCCGCTGCACTTGGCCATCATCCACGGGCAGACCAGCGTCATTGAGCAGATAGCCCACATTATCTACCATGCCCCGCACCTCGGCGTGGTTAATATCACCAATCACTTGCACCAGGTGAGGGGCCTCTATTGGTGAGGGGGAGGGGTTGGAAGTCAGGTGGGTGAGGCAAGGTATAAGCCTGGCTCACCCTGTCTGCCTCCCCCAGACGCCCCTGCACCTGGCAGTGATCACAGGGCAGACGAAGGTGGTGAGCTTCCTGCTGCAGGTGGGCGCAGACCCAGCACTGCTGGATCGGCACGGAGACTCAGCAGTGCACCTGGCACTCCGGGCAGGTGCCAGCGCCCCCGACCTGCTGTGCGCCCTGCTGCGAAGTGGGGTTCCTGCCATGCCCCAACTGCTGCATGTGCCCGACTTCCAAGGTGAGTTCATCACCTCATCTGAACCAGCGGGCTAGGGTGGGCACCAGGGAGAGTATCTGGGGAGTGCCTACAGTGGACGTGAGGCATGGAGGTCAGCTGGTCAAGGGCTCACATTAGGGGCACAGCTGCAGGCTGAATACCCTGTGTCACTAGGGCTATACCCAGTCCACCTGGCAGTCCGTGCCCGAAGCCCCGAGTGCCTCGATCTGCTGGTGGAGAGTGGGGCTGAAGTGGAGGCTGCAGAGCGGCAGGGGGGCCGGACAGCCCTGCATCTAGCCACAGAGATGGAGGAGCTGGGGTTGGTCACCCATCTCGTCACCAAGGTGGGACTGAGGACTGTGGGAAAAGTGGAGCCAAGGGCTGTGGAGGGCCTGGGGACGGAGAAGGTGTGGGGGGAGGCCCAGCGGGTCAGTCAGTGCTGTGATCAGCCACTCCCTCGCACCCCACAGCTCCGGGCCAACGTGAATGCCCGCACCTTTGCGGGAAACACACCCCTGCACCTGGCAGCTGGGCTGGGATCCCCAACGCTCACCCGCCTCCTTCTGAAGGCTGGTCAGTCTCACCTCTGGGGCTTGTGAACAGGGGTGCGGGAAGGAAGGGGGTGCCGCCCGATCCCCCACTCTGCAGTCCTTAATGTGGGCTCCGAGGGAGCCTCCCCGTGACTATCTCCCTGCCCCAGGTGCTGACATCCATGCAGAGAACGAGGAGCCCCTGTGCCCACTGCCTTCACCTCCCACCTCTGGTAGTGACTCAGATTCCGAGAGCCCTGAGAGGGACACCCGAGGCAGCTTCCGGGGCCACACACCTCTTGACCTCACTCGAAGCAGCAAGGTGAGGCCAGCCCAGGACTAGCAGTACCAGGAGATGGGGCATCTGGGCTTATAGATGGGGTCCTGAGTAGCTGCTACCTGGGGTCAGGGACTGTGATGGGAGGTAGTCAAGGCTGAGGCTGTCTCCCCAGGTGAAGACCTTGCTGCTAAACGCTGCTCAGGACACCATGGCGCCGCCGCTGACCCCGCCCAGCCCTGTAGGTGAGGAGCTCCCCCCACCCACTGCCAGACCCCTGACCCCTGCTCACAGCGGTCTCTTGTCCTTACGGTCCACTGAAGGCGGTCTCCCTTTCTCCATCCCCGTCCTCCATCCATTGCCCCAGTGGCCCTGCCTGCCCTATCTATCAGGTTGCCTTGAGAGAAAGGTGACATTTGGGTGTCTGTCTTTGCCATCTCTGGGGGTAACTAACATGTTTATGTGTGTGTCCCCTTCAGGGCCAGAGATACCCCTTGAAGATACAGTCCTACAGAACCTGGAGCATCTGCTTGACGGGCCAGGAGCCCAGGGCAGCTGGGCGGAGCTGGCAGAACGGCTAGGGCTGCGCAGTCTGGTGGACACGTATCGAAGGACAGCCTCGCCCAGTGGCAGCCTCCTGCGCAGCTACCAGGTCAGTCAGGCCCCGACCCATGCTCCATGTCCCAGTCTCAGAGCTCTGGTGCTTCCTCGGGGATCCCATACCCTAACCACAACTCCTGGTTCATGCCTCTTCCTTCTCCTCAGCTGGCTGGTGGCGACTTGGCGGGCCTGCTGAATGCCCTGTCTGACATGGGCCTGGAGGAAGGGGTGAGGCTGCTGAAGGGTCCAGAGACCCAGGAAAAGCTGCCCAGCACAGGTAAAGGGGCCGTAACTGAGAGGTGGCTCTGGGCTTGGAGGGTGGGAGGCCTGAGGCCTGACTTCCCTGCGCCCTTTCCCGTGTCCACGCCCCCAGCAGAGGTGAAGGAGGACAGTGCCTATGGGAGCCAGTCGGTGGAACAGGAAACAGAGAAGCTGGGCCCACCTCCTGAGCCACCAGGAGGGCTCTGCCATGGGCACCCCCAGCCTCAGGTGCACTGAACTGCTCCCCACCCACCAGCCCCTTCCGGGCCCCCTCTGTACAGTGACCCTGCCTGTTCCAGTTCTTATTTAACACCCCGTGCCCACCCTTCAGTTGGGGCAAATAAAAGATTCTCATGAGAAAGGGAGGGGGCCTGGCCTCCTCTCCAACTTACAGCAGCCCCTGATGTGTGTGATGCTTGTCCCCGGGAAGCAAATGCCTACCCTGGCCTCAGGCCAGGCACTGGAGAGAGGAGGAGGCCCAGCCAGCAAGTCGAGAGCAGTTTTAATGGAGGTGGAGGCCATACAAAGGGCAGGGCCCACTGGAGGAGGGAAGCAAGGCTGCACTGCCTGGCCTGCGCTTGGGGCCTCAGCTTGGACGTCCATCCTCCACCTCTGGCAAGGGAGAGGGTGAGCCCTCAGGGCAGAGGGAGGGAAACCAGCTCAACCCCAACTCCTGGCTTGTGTCTGAGCCAGGCCCCAGGTTGGAGGGGGACTGCTGGTGTCAGGGGTGGGGGTGGTCTCAGCAGAAAGCAGAAACGTCAGGTCTCCCCCACAAAAAAAAAAAGGAGCATCAAGAGTCCAGGGGCCCTGGCCCCTCCCACCCCCATCCCCTGTACGAAAAAGTGCAAAACATTATCACAAAAAGGGGGTCTCGGAGGGGCCCTTAGCCTAAGGCTCCTGAGGCCCATGCCCTAGCCCTGCCCTGCCCCGGACACCGCGTCCGGCGCGGTCAGGCCCTGGACCAAGAGGCCCTCACAGGTGGCCCGAGGCCGGCCCGGGCTTAGGCAGGGCCATGTCATGCAGGTGCCTGGTGGGCACCGCCCCCCCAACTCCCACCCCCAGCTCAGGGCTTCCACCGCCCACTGCCTGCCCCTGCCCGAGCCTCTGAGTCAGGACACTGAGCCCGGGGCTGGCTGGAGGTGTTGGGCGGCAGGGAGGGACTGGAGTGAGGAGGAGGGAGTCCATCCTCCGTGCCACCAGCCTGGGCCACTGCTGCCTCCACTGCATCCAGCTCCTCGCTGCCTGCCTTCAGCTTGACCCGAAGCAGCGCTGCATACGTTCCGTAGCGGGATTTCTGAAGCAGAAGGGCAGCGGTGAACCCGCTGGTCCCCCTCTGCCCAGCCCACCCCATCTGGAGCAGGGAGCCAAAGAAGGCTAGGAGACGCCAGGTTCTTGCCAACCTCTAAGGCCCCTGAAGTCCCCAAAGACTGACTGACCACTCACACCCCTGGGTGTTCTGGTGCCATCTCTGGACTCTGTAGCCTGCCAGCTGTAGCACCTCATGTTCCTGGAGCCTTTACCAGAGTCAGCAAAATGGAGCCCTTGGCAGAAGTTGGCTCCCTTCATCACCCTAGTGGGGACAGACTACTGTCCTCCCTGTCCCACTCGAAAGGAAACTGAGGCTCATGGCGAGAAAGCTGCCTGCCCAGGGTCACCCAGATAGTCGCACTCTGAGCCATGCCCTTAACCAGATGTCTGAGCCTGTGCATGGGACACAGGCCCTGATGGAGCAAGAGGTGCCTGGGCTGGGAGCTTACCTCAAACTCCAGATACGCCTCCTTCTGCCGCTGCTCTTCAGCCTCCTTGCCACGGGCCTTCTTGGCCAGTTGCGTGGCCCGATGCTCCCGCAACTCACTTGCCATGGCCTTCAGCTTGGCCTCGTGGGTCCGCACCTGCTCCTCCTAGGGGCCAAGGGAGCACGATTAGGGTTACTCTGGCATAGACAGTGCCTTTGTGCAAGGTTTCTGAAAAGGTGCCCCTTCCTCTGGATGAACAAAGCACCCTGTGTCTGGGTTAACTGACTGGAATTCAGCCTCCATGGCCCCCTGTCCCCTGTGCGGTGGACAGCCACATCATAGGCAGCAGCCTCAAGTATGGTCAGCCTAGGCCAGCCCCACTCCAGCGCCCCACTTGCCCCGAGGCACCAGGTGGACAGGAGGTAGGGGAGGGTACCTGGGAGAGGCGGGTGGCAGCGCTGGGTAACAGAGGGCGGCTGAACTTCTTCTGGGAGCTGACGGCAGCTGGGAAGGGGGGTGCGGAGAACATGGCAGCCACCACATTGATGCGAGTGATCCAGGACTGCATCTGCTCCAGGCTCCTGGGGAAACAGCACAGCCACCTGGGACTGGGGCCAGGGATCCGTCCCGCGATGGCAGTGCCGGCTCAGGGTGTGGCCCGAGAAGGAACGAGGCAGTCCGGGGACAGGGGAGGGGAGTCTGCTGGGGATGGGGGAGGGGTCTGGGATGGGCCAGAGGAGGGCACTCACGGGGCCTGAAAGAGGAAGACCCGCCAGTCAGCAGTGCGCAGGTAGAAGACATGCGGCCTCTTGCTATAGTCACTGGCCCGCGTGGCCAGCGCGTGGTGGATGCTGATGGCGTTCTTAAGCTCAGCTTCCGACAGGGCTTTCCCAGGCTGGTACTCCTCCTGTGGGGCGCCCATCTTGTCCTGGCCACAGTCCTGGCCAAGCCCAGCCCACCCCCCTGCATCCCCTGAGCCACCCCAGCCCCACCCCTTTGGGCTGGCCTCACACCTTCTGCAGATAGAGGATCATGCCCTTGAGGATCCCGTGGAAGTTCTTCCAGCCACGCTTACCCCGAGGTGCTGGTGGGTGGGCAGAGGTGGGGGGTGAGGAAGATGAGTCGGGGGGGCCTGAAACAGGCCCACTCCCATCCCCCTCCCAGGCCTCCCCACCTGGCCACATACTCTTCCTGCAGTCAGGGTCTGCGTGCACCTTTCGCACCAGGGCGCCGTGCTTGTAGACTGCAGCCCCGGGCTCGGGAGTCAGGTCCAGGAAAGGGCTGGAGCCGCTGCCACTGCCCCCGCTGACCCTCTTGATGACCTTGGGGTTGGGGTCGGCCAACTCAGACAGAGAGCGTCTCAGCTCCTCCTCGTCTCTGCAGGTGTGATCACCTCAGAGGGGGCTGGTCGTGGAGCCACAACCCTGCCCCCACATCCAGTCCTGACCTCTGGCACCCAGGAAAGCTCTCCAGTGTCTGTGGAGAAGGGGGTGGGAGGGCTGTCCCTCTTCTCCACAGAAGCAGCCACAGAGGGTGTGGTTCTCCTCAGCCTGAGGCTCCTGGAGCCACATCTCCGGCCTCAGACCCGGTGGCCCAAGGTGCCGCTATACCTCCCCACTCAGATCAGGGCTCCTCGAGCCAGCATGTCTCTGCCCCCATATTAGAGCTCCCACGGGTAGGGCCATGTCTGTCCCTTCCTCTCTTCACAGGGACCCAGCCCCGTCCTCTCCATTTCTGCACACACACCCCTCACTCCCTTCTGCACTAGGGCAGAAACGTCTGACTCAGCTTCTCAACCACACCCAGCACCAAGCTTTACTCACAGCTTGTTGGCTAAATGGTGGCAAGAGGAGCTTCCTAGTGGTTCCCTTGTACATCCTGGTCTGCAGGCTCTGTCAGATATCATCTAAAGGATCTGATTCTATCTTGTTACTCCCTCCTCAAAAACCTGCAGTAGCGCCCTGCTGCCTCCCACATGAAGCCTACACCACATCCCCACCAGCACTGTCTTTCCTTCCACTCCCCATTCCAGTTAGGCCTACCTCCTCTTGGTCTCCCCACCCCACACTCCTTTCAGCCACCATGCATTTGCCTCCCAAATATCAACTTCCCTCTTTCTCTCCCCAAACAATTCTTCCTCTCCTTCAAGGCTTGCCGCAAGACCAGTCCTCACAGAAGTTTTCCCTGATCCCCACCCTGTACTCAAGTCCTGAGCTTTGCCTCCTCTGATGAGCAGAGGGAGCTCCCAACTAAACTGAGCAGTGACTGGACTCTGAGCAGATACCAGCAAGTATGACTGTTTACATGAAGGCTGTACTCTCAGACTGGGGGATTCAACACTAGACCTCCTCCCTCAGACTAGACTTTTCCAAGACAACTCTTAAGGCTTTCTGTTTCACTGGGGCTGCCAAGAGTAGACAACTCTGGACTCCCTAGGACCCAAGAAGGGGCTCTCCCTCTATTGGTCAGAGACTTCTACTTTCCCACCTGGGTTGCCAAAAGACCTCCCCATTTTGTTTCTGCACCCCTCCTCCCAGGCCAGTTGATACTGGCCACCTACCCAACCCAGCTTGTCAAAACAACCAGCTAGAGACAAGACACAGGCCCCACATCCAGGCGGGATCTCCAAAAAAGGAAGTGAGGCAGCCTCATAGCCTCTCACAGTCTCACCCACCTCCCCTGTCTCACAGCCCCAGGGTTCACTCAGCCCACCTCAGTGCTCTCAACCCCTCCAGGCAGCCCCTTCCTGACATCTCATCCCCCCCACCCCGCCTCCAGACATCCCCAGGACTCACATGGCCCATTGCAACTTTTCATTCTTGATGGAGCTGTACAAGGCCTGGGGAGGAAGGAACAAATCAGGGGGGTGGGGGTCGGTCCTGGGGGAGGTGCACCAATGCCAGTGCTCAGAGCCCTCCCTCCCAGTCAGGGGGAGGAGATAGAACTGGGGGTAAGGATGGGCATGGGTGTAATGACCAATGACCCAAGCTGTAGAGCGAAGGGCAGAACCCAGGCCCAGATCTCCCACTTGAGCTGCAAGACAAGTGTCTATGGGAAGAACAAAGGATTGCCATGTGTTATTTTTTGGTGGGGCTGAGCTGTGGGGCATGCAGGATCTTAGTTCGTTGACAAAGGATCAAACCCACAGCCACCGTATCATATCAGGAACTTGGAGTCTTAACCACTGGACTGCCAGGGAAGTCCCAGTACCACATGTTTAACATAGGGCAAGCAATTAACACAGACATCCTGGCACATGGTTGATGTACAATATATAGTAACTGCTATTATTATCTTTGGGCTTCCCGGGTGGCACTAGTGGTAAAGAACCCATCTGCCAATGCAGGAGATAAATGTGGGTTCAACCCATGGGTCAGGAAGCTCCCCTAGAGGAGGGCATGGCAACCCACTCCAGTATTGTTGCCGGGAGAATCCCCTGGACAGAGGAGCCTGGCCTATAGTCCACGGGCTTGAAGAGTTGGACACGACTGAAGTAACTTAGCATGCATCTTTACTGTCGTTATTGTTAAGGGCCATCCTATTCAGATCCCGGGTGGGGGAAGCACGGCTCTAGAGGGAATAGAAAGAGCAGCCTAAGAAGCTCTCCTTTCCCCAACCACATGTTTTGGCCTATTTCCACAGAATAAACCCACACAGAGCATATGGAGAAACTGAGGCCCAGGAACAGGACTTTCCCTGTCACCTCCCTCCTTGGCTAACAGAGAACACACTCTCATGGCTCCCAACCCCAGAGCAAGCTGAGCACTTCCCCCAACCCAGACAGCCCCACCAAGCCAAATGCCAGGGTGCTCCAACCCCCTGCCCATGCCCATACTTCATGTTACTGGGGAATGGACATTAGTCTAGAGGGCAAAATAGTTTTAGCTTCCAAACCCTGTCCACTACAAACTCCCTGTGAACTCCTGAACTAGTCCCTTCTCTCTGTGGAGTTGGCCTGGGGAGCCTGCAGGGGCCTTAGGGTGGTGGGAGGAGAAGATGAGTTCCAGGAGTGGCACAGGGGACCCCTCTTCTTGGGAGCAGCCTGCGACATGGGCTCACACCAGTGCCTCCCACTGTGGGGGTGCTTCCACCAGCCTGTCTGTGAGTGGGTGTGTCCCCAGCATGTGCGGCTAAGTGTGTGGCGTGTGGTGGCGTGTGCTGCTGCCTGCCTGCGAGAAACTGGGTGCAGTGGTGACGTCGGCACCTTCTCCAAGATGGGACACAGCCCCCCCGCCCTGGGCTCCGCTCCCCACGCAACATGGTCTCTGATTCTTTCACTGTCCACCCGCTATGCCTAGCCCCAAGTGCCAAGCATCTCACCTGTGCGCACCCTGTCTGGGGTAGGTACACCCCACCACCTCCACCCCACAGCACAACCCAGACAGGTGCACACACAGCCCAAACACAAGCCCAGCCCACACTCAGCATAGCTCAGAGCCCAAGCCCTCACTCTCCAACTGTCTGACCACTTCAGGACGCTGAAGTGGTCACTGAGATCCTGCCTGCAATCCTGTCTCCAGCCTCCCAGTTCATCCCCTGCCCCCTCTCGGCACTTCCGTTGGTCCACAACCACGTCTTCCTTCCAAAAGTCCTAAACCCCACGGGTGAGCTCCATATCGTGCTCTCACCTAGAAGGACCCTTTGGTCTGAGATCCCCAACTTGATCTCAGGGCCTCTGCCCTGCCCTCTCCATCCATGCCCACCCCTGGCTACCCATGGGCTCTGTCCCTGTCGGGCTCCCCCCTCGGCCCCAGCGAGGCCCCCCTCGGCTCGTGCCGCCTTCGGCGCCTCCCTCAAGCCGCCCCCTCAGTGGCGCGCCGCCCTCAGCAACCCCCTCGGTCGCCCCGCAGCCTGGCGTGAGCTGCGGCCCCACAGCCCTCACCGCCTTTTTCTTCTTGCGGCTCTGCAGGCGGCTGACCACCAGGTCGGTGTAGAGCACGGGCTTGAGACTGCGCGAGCGCTGCGGCCAGCCGTAGCACAGGGTCTCCGCGCCGCGGTGGGTGCGCCCGTAGCGCACGGAGCACAGCGAGCGCGAGCGCAGCCGCCCGGCGCTGCTGTGGATGCTGTTGACACCGATCATGCTGGCCTGGCCGGCGCGCCGCGGCCCCCGGCCATGCCCCCGTCCGTCCTCGGCCCCGGACAGCCCGGACGGCCCGCGGACGGCTCCCCCGACAGCCGGCGCGAGCGGCCCGGCCCGGCCCGAGCCCGGCCCGGCTCGGCTCCCACCGACGCACAGAGCGCGCGGCGGCGGCGGCGGCGCGGTCGGCTCTGCAGCTTGGCGAGAGCGGGAGGGGGGCGCCGAAGGGGAGGGGAGGGCAAGGGCTGGGGGCGGGGACGGCGCAACATGGAGGCGTCCGACCGAGAGGAGGGCCCGCGGCGCGCCGTCACCGTCACCGGGGAGGCGCCTGGGAGAGCCAGTGGGGGGTTCCGGGGGGGCGGGTGGCCTGCTCCAGAGGCGCTGGGAGGTTGGGGCTGTGAAGGAGGGCTGCTCCTGTAGGGTCTGGAGCGCCCCCCGGGCTCGGCAGGGTGGGGTGGTGAGGAGACAGGTCGGAACGCCTCCTAGTGGCCCTTTTTTATGGAGCCAGGAGGGGCCAAGAAGCTGGAATCACCCACCTCGCCAAGCCGCAGATACTTCAAATGCCTGTGTATATACCCCAGATCACGCTCAAACACCCCACCTTACATACATCCCAACTAGCCAGATGCACCAGTTCACACTCACCTCAACTCACAGACAGTAGAAATTCAGAGGTACACCTCAAATTTTACAGTCTTTAACTCACATACACCCCCCCTACTCATGGACACATGTCATAAACCGGATAGACAATTTGCAGATATACATCCCAACACACACAAACACACAATCTACACCCCCAAATCAGATACACTTTACATCATAAAACCTAAGGACAAACACACTCCAAGTCAGACAAACCCCTTTGGTTCACCGACACCCTAAATCACACGTATACAAGTATACAACTAAACTCAGTATATATCCCAACCATTAACCACCCACAACTCACAAAAGACAGCCCCACTCAGATGCATCCCCAAACTCAGAAGCTCAACACACCCCAAGTTCACAGACACGCCTGTAACTGTCACACGTAGGTGGTGCCCGGGGACCCCCTTGACAACTCTGGGAGTGCAGGCCTCCTCGGATAAAGCACCACCGGATCTGGGAGAGGAGTGAAGCCAGGGACCAGGACACCCACCACCTCCTCCCATCCTACCAGCTCCAGTGTAGCTAACCCTCAGGTTCTAGCGCCCGGGCGCAGGGCCTGCCCATTAAGGACCCAGGAGCTCAGTATGTAGTCCCAGTTTCGTGCTGACTTCGAGATCTTCTAAAGCCTTTGTCCCTTTCACGCCCCTCTACCTCCGGGTCCCTCCGGTGCAGCGGTACCAGGGAGGCCTCTGTGGCCGTACACCCTGGTGCGGGGCCCATACACCACAACTCAAGTGAACACTGTAGGAAAGGCACTAATGAAGGCAAAATACAGAGGCCAGGGCCCGCTGATCACGTGTTCTACAGACCAGCTCCGCCCTCCCCCACGGCCAGCGGGGATGATGAGAGCGCATGCTCCGGGAGAGCCAGTCCCTTGGGGGCTGGGGGAGGGGGCGGTCCCCAGGCTGAGTCACTAGAGCCCAGGCTTCCACAGCAGGAGCTGGGTGCTCACAGGCCCCTCGCCTCACCCGCCTTGGAGGCCTGCTGACAGGTCCCCTGTCCCTCCCCTCCGGCCACCTCTGCCCTGCCCCAACCCCCCACCTTGAGCAGCTCTCTGGGGAAGTCGCCGCCTTCGTTGAGGCCTTCCAGGTTACCAATGAAGTCTCCGCAGGTCATGCGCTTCCCGATGTTCTAATGGAGGGCACAGAGGCCTATCAACTTTGGGGGGGTCAGGGAGGGGCGGTCCTTCGCCTCCCAGGCCTTGAAGTCTCCGGCCGGACGGGGTTTTCCCGTCTCCGTCCCCCCAACCCCCCACTCACGTGGCCGTGGAGATCCGTATTGAGTAGCATGAGGGCACAGGTCAGCGTGTGAGCACCGTCTAGGGGAGAGTTAACATTTAGCCTCGGCTGCCTCCCAAGGGGTCTTCCGACAGCTCCCTTCCTCTTTCTTTCAGTTCATGCCCTGCCCCCTCTCGGACCCTCTTTCGCCCACAGCCACACTTTCGTAAAGTCCTGGATCCCACTGGCAAACCCCTCTGGAGCAAAGACCTCTCTCCTCCAGCAAATCCCTCAGACAGGACCTCTCCCTCTTCTTAGGACACCCTATCTAACTCCCTAAGGTTCTGGGGACAGCCCACTGCTCACCCCCAACACCAAGGTTCCTCTGTGTCTATGCATTAAACACAAGCAGCTGGGCCCCACACAGTTACGCAGGCCAAACAGAATCCCTACTCAGGTCAAGCACTGTCTTGTACATATATGTGAACAACAGCATGCAAACACATCTGCCACGTGCCTCTTCACAGCACACACTAGCCTGTAGCGCTGTACCTGCCCACATGCACAGTTCCACATCTGTGCAGTCATGCCAGTATTGTCTGCATACATGCGTGCTTGCATGCCTGCAAGCTTGTGCACTCATGTACTTCACACACACTCATGCCACTTTGCACAGATGCAGTGCCTATCTGCCTCCATGACCAGACAGGAAAACCCTGACCCTGGCCTCCTCACCCTCTGAGGACAGGGCTCCAGGATTACACTGGAAGTATCTCTGGGAGAAGTGGGCCAGCACACGCTCCCGTTCCTGGGTCTCACCCATTAAGGCCAGCTCCTTGAGAAACACCCTGGGGAGAGGGGAAGAGGGAGCATGTCACATCTACTCAAGGTCCCCTTACCAGGCAACTCAGGCTCTCCTGGCCATGCCCAGTCAGCTTGGGAAGAGTGACTTCAGGGCAGTTTAGGGCTCTAAACTGCAGGCCCAGGGCTCAGGGCAGGCATAACTGATGCCCTGCACACTAGGCCTAGAGAGTAGGGCCTGCTCTTAAAGGGCTGGACACCCACCTGAGAGCTTGGTCCAGAGTCATGCCCGTGAAGACAAAAAACTTCAGGTACTCGCCAGCCACAAGTTTGCTGAAGTCATTGCTGTGGGCAGGGCAGAGAGACAGGTGGAGTCTCAAGGGCAAGTGTGAAGGGGCCAGGTGGGGGTAACCTAAAGACCTGGGGGTATCAGATATAGGGGATGTGGAGGTGCTGCCCACAGAATGCATTCCCTCTCCCCCCATCCTCAATCCCAGCCCAGTGTCTTTACTTCTTGCCCAGATGCCGGGCCACATCCGCCTTCCTGAAGCCATCTAGTCGGTACAGCCTCTTAGCGAGGCGCTGAGCAGCCTCCAGGTCTGCTTTCTGCCCATTGGACAAGGTGTCAGTGCTTCCCAGGGCCAGCCGCTCTGTGCTGTCCAGCTCTGAGTCCGAATCAGACACCAGCTGGTTCAGGGGTGGTTCGCTGCCAGGGTAGAACACCAGCTCAGAGATGGGACAAGCCCTCAGGGGCCATCCAGATGTTTCCTCTGCCTCCAGACCCAGTAGACAGAGATGGAAAGATTGGGACATGGGGAAGGCATTTTTCTTTTCTCCAGAGGAGATTCTTTCCATCAGCCTAGTCCATCATTATACCTCTCTGTGGAAGTCCTGCCTTAAATCTAACACACATCCATCTTGCTGCTGTGGGAGTTCGGGCTGCTTTCCCCCAAACTCCCTAAGTTTGCTATTAGACATAGATTCCCCATCCCCACACTGGCCCTACTCAGGACAGAGTCCTCTCTCTCTGAGAATATGGGCAGAGATAGGATAGATGGACTGCTAGGGAGGAACAGTGAAGGGTCAAAGATGTGAGGCAGCAGAGACACTCTCTTGCTCCTACGTCTTTCCTCTTCCCGCCTTTTAGCAAGAGGAGTCTCCTCCGTGGTCCTTCTCTTCCACCCACAAAGAAGTAAGCTCTGGGGTAGAGGGGATAGGGGGTCAGAGCACACCCCCTCAGGCACTGTCTCCTCCTCCCTTCCCTTCCCACCCCAGCTGCTCTACTCACAAAGCCACCTGTCACCCCAGAGACAGAGGCCGGAAACTCCTGGTTGCTAGGCAACCCTGTCTCCCTGGCCACCCCCTCCTGTTGCCATGGCTTCAGTGACTGAGAGGGTAGCTGGCAGAGGGGAAAGCAGAAAGGTTAGCCTGGTGAAAGGACTTCCTGGGGAAGGGTGAGAGACTCCAGATCGGAGAGGGTGGGCGACATGGGAGAGAGGCAACAGGAGAGGCTGGTGGCTGATTCTTTGGGAGGAACCTCCAGGCTGGGGGGTGGGGTAAGGGCAGAAGAATTCTAAGCAGGTTAGAGGCTCTATGTAAGGAGGGAAGCGGCCTTCTAGAGAAAAAGGGTGGTGTTCTCTAGGGATCCTTCCATCCTGAACCATGGTTTTACAAGTCGCTGGGTCTGAGACCAAGGTGGCAGGCTCTAAGGGACTCCCACTCACAGCCACTGAAAGTAGTCCTCCAAATGGCAAAACACATCTGTATCCCCTAACCACCCCAGTCAGGAGTCAGGAATATAAACCACATTTTCACATTCAGGATCCATCTCTTGGAGCAACTGTTCCTGGGACCTTAGGGCCTGAGGTCTGAGGAACCAAAGAATCACTCACCTGCCCAGGGGTGCTGCCCCTAGTCCAAAGCTGTCTTCTGAGTGGCAGGGACTAGGGGGATCCCTGCCTGGGGCCTGCTTGGCTCCAGCCTCTGCCTCCTCTTCCTCCCCTCTCTGTGTCCAAGGCCCATCAGCAGCAGAGCTGGTACCAGAATCCGGTTCAAGAGGAGCAAGTGGGGCAGGAGCAGGTGGATCAGGCCTGGGGGCAGGGGGTTGGGGAGGCAGCTCGAAGGTGAAAAAGGGGCTCTGTGTTGGGCCAGGTGAGGCCAGGGCCTCCAGTGAGGCGAGGCTGGTGTAGGAGGTGCCCTTGGCCCGGTGTGACTCCAAGATGGCTTCAAACACACAACTGAAAGAGTCAGGCCCATCAGCCGAGGGGCTGGTCCCAGGTAGAAAGGGCAGAGGTGACTTGAGAGGCCCGGAGTGAGGCATTCGGGTACCTGGCCTGCAGGGGCAGGGAGAATCTCTGATCAGGGGCCTAGAGGACAGCTCTCAGGCAGCATTTCACTGTACTTTCACACCAACTCTGTGAAGGGGATTATCTCTTTTCACAGGCTCCCAGCCCCTCCCAAAAGTTACCTAGCTCAGGGCTCCCCACCACAGGTTCACCAAGCTATACAGAGCCCCCAGAACACCCCAGCCCTACCCATCCCCAGTACCCAATCCCTTTCCTCTCTCACTCCCTGCTAATCTCCCTTTCTCCTCCTTCTCCCTGATCCTCTCCCCTCCTGCCATTCCATTTCTATTTCTGGCAACATCTTAGGAGAAGAAGATGAAGCTCCAAGCTGCAATGGGGTGTGAGACAGAGAGGAAAGCCCCCACACTCCACATTCTCCTGCCAGGATCCAGGATCTAAACTGATGCTCCCAAGCCCCCAGGCTTGATTCTGGCCTCTCACCCTGCCCCTCTGTCCTTCCTTAGAACCCCTTTCTTCCTCTATCCTTGTGTTCCTACCCTCCTGGGTTCTTGATGATGGCCCCCCACAACCCCAACCCCGGTACTCTGCCGGGCCGCAGGCTTCGGTCCAGAATCCCGTGCTCCACCGCCCTGTCGGCACTCCAGCTTTGGTCCTGACACTCCCAGCCCCACCCTGGTCTCTATCCCAGTCCCTTGGAGCCCAACCCTGGCTCTGGGTCAGTGGGAAGAAACAAGTCACTTTCCTCTCCCGCTCCCCTACTCACTCACCGGGCCCCTTCTGAGGCCTCAAACACTTCGTCGTCCACATCCTCTTCCCCACCTGCCTCATCCTCGTCCTCATTGCCACTGCCCAGGCTGGGATGAGGGCCAAGGCATGGGCCAGGACGTGGGGCAGGTGGGCGGGCAGTGCCAGGCAGGCCCTCAGAGCTGGGCTGACTCTCGATGGCCGAGTCAGCCTCTTCCCGCTCAGTCAGCACCTCATCGATGTCGGTCTCGCGGTAGCACCTCAGGGGCACTGTGTCCAGGTCCGTCTCGGAGTACTTGGCCGCTCGCCCCACAGCCACCCCAGAGCCCTGCCCTGAGCCCACCCCAGGTGGAGATGGGGGGGCCTGCTCTGGGGGCTTAGCACCTGCAGTGTGTATAGGCATCCAGGTCAGCAGGTTACTCAGGTCAGCTCCCTGTCCTGATTCTGTTCTTGGAAGGAGATCTCCCCCACTGCCTCATATTGGCCCGAACTTCTTCTGCTGTCTAGCCACCATTCCTCCTGCTACAAACTCAGCTTGTTCCTGGTGAAGCTCCTTTCAAATCAAGTTCTTGTCAAACAGTTTTGAGGGGCCTGAGGGAGACCAGCCTCTTTGCTCCTCCAAGGAATGGCCCTTGATATCTTGCCATTCCCCTCCCTGCACCATCCAGCTGCCTCCAGGTGCCCAAACCAGCTGCCATCCCCAACTGCTATCATAACACGAATGGAAAGACTGAGGCTTAGAGAGGCATTAGCCAACTCAGAAGCCCAGGAAAGGACTGGGGGAGTTTAAAGGAAGGCTCCCTAGCATACCATGGCTCCTGTGGAAAAGGCCCTGTCCTGTTCCCCTGGCCTCAGTCCCAGGCCTTACCTGAGCTGGGGGGGTCCAAAGAGCCATAGAAGAATTCCCATTTGGCTCGAGCGATTCTCTGGGCATGAGAGGAGACTTCTCGGGGTGAGGACCAGATGTCCCCCTAAGCCAAGGAGGGAGTCACAGACACAGGCACCCAGAGAGAAAACCAGACATACAAAGACACAAGAACATGGGACAAAAGCATAGAAGGAAAAACATACAGGGACAGAGGTACAGAGACATAAGGACAAACACAGAGAGCAAGAAAGAGGCAGATTTAGCCCAGACTGAAGAATTCAGAGTGATAGGCCTAAGACCACCATGGAGACAAGACGAGCCTTGGCCTTTGCTGGGTCTGTGGGGTTGCAGGGAGCCCAAGAGAGATCACATACCTGGTTCGGGAGTCCAGTGTCTGCAGGTCCTTGGAATAATGTGGCCAGATGCTCAGAGGGTCCCCCCAGCCCATTGGGGAGAGAGGAGTAAAGACCATCTGCTCCAACCTGGGGTTGAGTTGGTGGCCCCTGTAAAAGGCCCTGGCTGCCAGGCCGAGCTGAGCCTCCTCCAGCTGGAAGCGGGTCTGATGTGGATGCTTCTAGCCTCAACTTTTGATGGGAGCCAGACCCGAGGGCTGGGGTGGGCCTGGGGGGAGAGACCCCACCCAGGTCCCAGCTCCGACTCAAGCCTCCAGGAGCAGGCAGCCCATTCAGTGGCCTCACGCTGGCCTTCTCCACAAAGCGGAATATGACCACAGAGCTCTGGGCCCCTGGTGGGGGCTGCCCAGTGGGTGAAGAGGGTGCCCAGGGTGAGGGAGCAATGCGGGGTGAAGGGGGGCCACGCAGAGGTGTACAGGGCGCTGTCACACGTCCAAGCTCCCGGCTTCGGGGACCTGGACCTGCCACTCGCCGGAGTAAGGAGCCTGTGCTGCCATACATGCTGGCTGGGGGACTCTGGGGCACTGGGCCTTCGGGGAGCCAGCGCCGTGGGCATCGTGGTGGGGAGATGGCACAGTCGCCTTCCGAGCAGAAGCGCATGGCACCCTGGGCCATGCTGGGGCCGGGGGGTCAGGCTGGGGGGGCAGGGATGGCCAGGCCAGGTGGGGAGTGAGCGGGCAGCATGCTCTTCAGACAGGCCTGCAAGAGAGGAAGGGGAGCAGGGGGTGAACTGCTGGGGAGTCAGGAGGATGGGAGGGCAGAGACAGGGAGGGGAAAGCAGATGGGGCCACTGGGCACCAGGGGTCTAGGCCACCCTGGGAATGTGGCAGCACTGATCCCACCCCTGGGGGTGGCGATCAGTCCTCCTGCTGGGCTATTTCCATGGAGGCCTGAGGAGAAAAGAATTATGCCCCAGTGGGCCCCTGGCTCCTGTCCTTTCTGCCTGGGGGCCCTAAGCATCACCCTGGGAGAACCGAGGAAGCTATTTCAGAAGCTGAGTGAACCCAGAGTCACTGTGGCATTTTGGAACTACTTCTGGTGGGGGAGGGGGAAGACTGCTACCCCACCCTCAGGATCAGAAGTATCAGCCAGCCATCATCATCATACGGCCAGGGGCTTCCCACAGTCTCTCTGTGGGAGCCCCTCATTCAAGGGGAGGGGACTCAGGCCTCCTGGAAGGAGAGGGAGGAAGAATGGGGTGGTATATAGGGACATGACAGGCTGAGAGGCACAGGTGACACTCTAACACATACACGATGAATGGGAAAAGGACATTATTGTTCTCCATACAGGTACACACACTCATGCACACACACATGTAAGGACAAATAATGTCAGTACACAGCTAACACATTCATAGGCAACACCCTCCAGCACACACAGACACAGGCACACACACACATTGCTCAAAGACACACCCTCATACACTCTCACAGTCATAACAAATATGTGTGTAATGGAAAGGCACATGCTTGTTTTACACACACACACGGCAATCAAACAAACACACAAAGAGATACCCAAATATACACACAAGGCCCTCATTCCCCAAGACACACAGAGACACAGGTATATCAGACACTCACAGAGACCTGCTGGTCACAATCAGACACAAATACAGATGCCTATTCACACACATACTTAAACAGGGACATACACCCTCTCCCCTAACCCCCACCAGTCACTGGTCTCTGAGGGGAAGCCGTGGGGCTGAGCTACACCAGACCCTTCTCCCGGTCTCTCTCTCCACCCCCAGGGGTAGGACAGATCTTGTCCAGCCCAGGAACGACCATAAAGGGGTAAAGGGGTAAAGGGGCCCCTGGTGGCAATGCAGGGTAGAGGCAAGGGTCCGGAACAACAACCTTGCCAGGCAGGTTTCTGAAGCTCAGTCGGGGCCCCTTGTGCCCTCAGTGCAGCCCCGGACTCAGCCGCGTCAGTACTCACCGCTGCTCGCCTGGAGCTGGGGCCGAGGAGAGGCAGGGGAGAGGCTGGGCCCAGCTCAGCTGTGAAGGCAGCGCGGCTCCCGCTTGCTCCCGCTTGCTCCAGGCCCGCCCGCCTCTCAGTCCCTCCTTCTCCCCCCTACGCGCGGCTCAGAGCTAATCCCCCCACCCACCCACCCCCCCGCCCTCTCCCGGGGCCCTGAGCCCCAGAGGCTGCCCCCCACTTCTCGATACTAGGTCCCCGCTGGGCTCTCCCGCCAACCTGAGACCCGCCCCTGACGAGGGGGAGGACGTATGGAACCTCTGGTCTGTTCTTCAGACCCTCACATGCCCCACCCCAATCGTGTCCACGTCCCTCTCGTCCACCACCCCCTGAGCCTCACGCGGGACCCAGCTGCACACGCGTGTCCCGCTCCAGACCCCACGCGTGTCCCTAGGAGGTTGCCACATGACCTGTTATATGCCACACGCGCTCCCGCCCCCACGAGCACGCGGCCGCGCCAGCACACGGTACGGGTGTAGACTGGACCTGCCCCCTAAATCCAAGAGACCATCAATTTGTGGAAGAAATATCCAGAGAACCCGGCCTCAAACCCTCCGGGGGTTCTGAGACTAGGACTCAGGAGACAGGGCCCTGACCACTCGCCCAGGATGCAGCAGGAGGGATGTTAGTCAGACTTCAAAAAGAACTTCCTTGCTGCCTGAGTTAGGCATCTTGCCGCCTGGGAGTAAGAGGATAGACGGAATAACGCATGGACTAGAGGACGTGGGAGACAGGCAACCCGTGTGCCCTTGGCCAAGGTAGAAGCGGGCCCAGCTATTTTAAGAAAGCGCCGCTAGAGTTACTATGGTAACTGCTCTCCTTGGGAACTCCAAGGCAGGCAAGTAGTGACCGCGGAAGGAAGAAGGGGTCTGTTCCAGCGGTCAGGGGGCGCGAGAACGTGCGAGGCGGGGGTGCGCGGGGCTCACCGCGGGGAGGGGCGGCGCGGGCTCGGCGTGGTGCTGAAGGGGACAGCGCCAGATTTGTCGCACTGCGCAGGCGCAAAAGCGTGAACAAAGCTGGAAGGGGGAGGAGGCGCGCGGCCCGAGGTGGTGCGCGCCCACTTGACTCTATCTTAGCAGAGATCTATCCTCCCAGCTACCGTTCCCCCAGCAGGCGGAGGAAAAGGGAGCAAGTCCCCCACCCAAACTGATCTTCCTTGGTCCTTCCCCGCTGCTGTTTACTCTCTTCTCAGTAGCATGGGAGTGGGGGGGGGGGGGGAGGTTGGAGGAGTGTGAAAGGAATTCGGGGAAAAACAGGAGTTCTCTATGCCGATTCGCTTGACCCCGGACAGGGTGCTTCCTCTCCAGGGCCTCGGTTTCATCTTTAAAGTGGATTGACGGAACAGACCTGTCCACCTTGCAGAGGTGCCTGAAACCCTGGTAATGGATGGGAAGCAGTTTTCGTTATGAAGAGGCAGGTGAAACGGTTGCACGAAGGGAGAATGCAACCTTGCTAGGGCGGGGGTGGGGGTTGGGGAGCTCCTAGGGACAGCAGTAGCCTTCTGCGTCCTTCACACCCTCCTTGACAATGGATGATGGGGAAAGCACTGCTCCAGATGTTCCCTGGAGCGGACTCTGAACTAGAATGTGGGGACGCGGTGAGAGGACGACCCAGAGTCTGAACTCAGAGGTCTGAGGGCCGCTGCCCTAGGGCGGGCCCAATGCTACACCCCACAACTAACTCCCCAGACCAACGCCAGGCCAACCGAGAAGCAATATTCTTGGTGGGCTGACCTGAACATTTACTCTTCTTAGGATTCCAGACCTCCTGGGTAAAAGAAGGGGACCCAGCTGGAGATACAATCCTTCTCGCCCCCAACATTTCTCCCCAAAGGGTGTAAACCCGTTCCAAATCTGGGAGTGGAAGGGGTTGAATAGCTCTGTACCTCACAATCAACCAGGGATGGGAGGTTTGGGCAAATTTGCTTCACTAAGGAAGATAAATTCTAACTTTGCCCCTTCAATTCATTCACCAGTTCTTGGGCATCCACTCCGTGTCAGACAATGAAAGCCTGGACAGTTTCTCCCCATTTTTCAAACTCGCTAAACGCGACCAGAGGGCAGAGAAAGCAGGCCCAGAACCTTAGAGTCTTGGCCCCGCCCCTTATACGTTTGGCTTTGCCTGCTCCTCCCATCACTTCTCTTAGACGCGGCCACTGGCCCAAAACGAAAAAAGTCAGTCTCTGCTGCACCATCGCGTTCTTCAGCCTCGAGTCGCAAGCCCTATAGCGGAGAAGGCGAGGTCTCAGTTTACACCACCGGTCTGTTCCGCCTTCGGTTTCGGGATCCATCCGGAACGTTTTCAGATAGGATCCTCAGTGAGCCGGCACTCGATTGAATCGGCCTGTCTCTATAGCTTAAGAAGGCGGGTTTGCTGCGCCCGCTCCAAGGCCATTGCGAGAAGACCTTATTGCGCACGCGCAGTAGGCAGCCGATGGAGCCACCGATGGACCCGTCCGGAGGGGAGCAAGAGCCCGGAGCCGTCAGGTACCGAGCACCGGAGGGGCCGAGAGAGGAAAGAAGGGCCTGGGGGAGGGGAGCTGAACAAGGGCCGGGTCTGGGGGCCGCTTTTAGGAGCCTAGGCTCAGAAGCATAACGGAGGCGGACTCTCAGGTAACAGTGACCCGGGGACGCCGCCGTCAACGCCCTTTTACCCACAGGCTCCTGGATTTGCCCTGGGAAGACGTGCTGCTCCCACACGTCCTGAGCCGGGTGCCGCTGCGCCAGCTGCTCTGGCTGCAGCGCGTCAGTCGGGCTTTCCGGGCGCTAGTGCAGCTGCACCTCGCCCGGCTGCGCCGCTTCGACGCCGCTCAGGTGAGCCTGGGGCTGGAGCCCCGCCCCCTTCTGGATACTGCCCCCCCCGCCCCGCCTCCAGCCCCCAGCCCCGCTGTCTACCCTTCCGGATCTCCCGTAGGCCTCTAGGAATGCCTGGGAAGCGATCCACCCAGCGGGAAGTACTCTCAAAGGGCGAGTACCAGGGATCAACTTGAGGGCGCGTAGGGTCTCTCCTGGGAGGGCAGGTGCCAAGCCCCGAGGGCAAGCTGCCGCCAGGAAAGAACTCTGGGGCGAGTAGGCAGCGTCCTCCCCCGGGAACAGCTGAGAGTCGAGGTGCCTCCCCGCCCATAGGTGGGTCCGCAGATTCCGCGGGCCGCATTGGCCTGGCTGCTGCGGGACGCCGAGGGGCTGCAGGAGCTGGCGCTGGCGCCGTGTCACGAATGGCTGTCGGACGAAGATCTGGTGCCGGTGTTGGCGCGGAATCCGCAGCTGCGGAGTGTGGCACTGGCTGGCTGCGGGCAACTGAGCCGCCGCGCGCTGGGGGCGCTGGCCGAGGGCTGCCCCCGCCTGCAGCGCCTTTCGCTCGCGCACTGTGACTGGGTAGATGGGCTGGCGCTGCGCGGCCTCGCTGACCGCTGTCCGGCCCTGGAGGAGCTGGACCTCACCGCCTGCCGACAGCTCAAGGATGAGGCCATCGTATACCTGGCACAGAGGCGCGGCGCAGGCCTTCGCAGCCTCTCACTAGCGGTCAACGCCAACGTAGGGGATACCGCCGTCCAGGAGTTGGCTCGGAACTGCCCGGAACTCCAGCACCTCGATCTAACAGGGTGCCTCCGCGTCGGAAGCGACGGTATCAGGTGCCTGGGCCTGGGGTCGGTGGGATGGGAGAAGAGCGATCGCTTAAGTCTCTGGGGGTAGGGGCGGGCTGTAGTTGGCAGAACTGGAATTTCTGGATCTTTCTCCTAGCACGGAACCGCATTCTGAACAGGAAGTGCCTCCAGGAATACCTAGGCCAGAGAGCCAGTAGTTGAAAAACTTTTCTGAATTCGTATTTATACCTTGGGAGATTTCAGATACAAAGTCAGATTTCTGGCTATTCTTCAGCAAGGGGAAAACCTTGCAATCCTGGGGCATGAAGTCTCTGGTTCACTGGAGGCATTGAGCGTATGACCTCAAATTAGGCCCCTTACCTCCTGTAAGGAGGGAAGTATGCCACAACTGGAGGGAGACTGGGCTCTGCTGGCTCCCCCACCGTGTGTGTAGTGGCTTCACGCCCTTTGCCTCCCCCTGCTCCTCCCCCAGGACTTTGGCAGAGTACTGCCCGGCGCTGCGCTCACTGCGGGTGCGGCACTGCCACCACGTGGCCGAGCCCAGCCTAAGCCGCCTGCGGAAGCGCGGTGTGGACATCGACGTGGAGCCGCCGCTGCATCAGGCCCTGGTACTGCTGCAGGACATGGTGGGCTTTGCACCCTTTGTCAACCTGCAGGTCTGACCCGCCTGCCGATGGGCACAGCTGGACTGTGTGGCGGGGGCCTCACTGCGAACTGTAAGGAAATTGAACTGTGGGGGCCTCCGGTGAGAGGCCAATGCCCTGCCCCACCCCAGAGCTTCAAATAAAGAGCTTTTTACCCCCTCTTGCCTGGCGCCGCTGCCCTGTTGGAGATAGGGGATGTGAAGTTGGGAGAGACAGACACAGTACTCCAGCACCCCAGCTGTGAAATGACCAGAATGCACTCACACCTTCCTGGGGCTACCTTTACTGTGCCTGTGGCAGCTCCAAGAGGAGGTTAACACTGTGGAGCAAGGAAGTTGGGAAGGAAGGGGGACAGGAGTTAGGGCGGGCCCTGTGTGGTGTGTAGGGCTTCTGCATCCCTCTGGGATCTAAGCCTAGACTGCTCGGGCAGAGTCTGGCAAGTGCCTCAGTGGAAGCGGTACTTTCTGGCTGGCTTGAGGTTGATGTATGTGGCCTTCATCTCCTCGGCCTCAGGGTTCCGCACGTCTTTGAATCGCTCCCCTTTGGTGCTCACTATCTGGTTGTCGATGTATCGGATCAGCTTCTTGGGAGCCTGTCAGGCAATCAGGCAGTGAGCAGCGGAAGCCTGGAGACAGATGCACCCGCTCCATGACCCCTACCGTCTCACCTCCTTAGGAGCCATAGGACGGTGAATCTTCTGATCCTCTGCGCTATCCACCATCATGTACCTGCCAAAAACTGGCTTGGTGAAGCTCCTGCCACCCTGGGAAGACCCTCAAAGGTCCCAGCCCTGCCCAGCCCAGACTCACTTCTGCAGGATGAAGGACTTCAGCTCATCCTTTTGGGGGCCTCTGAGACGCCTGGGCAAGTCCTGCAGAGAGAAGCCAGGTGTAGGTCCTAGGGTACCAGCAGGGGAAGCAAATGGGGCTAGGCTAGGGGCAGGGGCTTAACGCTAAGCGGGAGCGTGGCTGAGGTTACATGGGGTTGGGGGGGGGGTCCTGGCAGAGGATACCTGGTTGGGGCCATCCCAGGCTGGAGGCCCCTCCTTCCCCTCTACCAGCATCTGCACAGCTTCTTCCAGGTCCCCTCGAGCTTTGGCCAATACCCACTGGGCCTGCTCCACTGAACAGGTGGGGAAAACCTCCAGGAGTACGTCCACTCCTGGCAGCAGCTCTTCCTCAGGGCCAGCTGCCTGTGGGCATAAATATTGACAAGAGGCACTATTTCCTCCTTTCCAGCCCCCTAAGCTCCTTCACTGGTACCCTCCTCTACCAGTACCTCATCTTGGGTGTCCCCAGCAGAAGACATCGTCTCTTCTTTGAGCTTTTCAGGCCGCTGCAGGGGCTCTGGGGAGATAGATACCTGACCTTGGACCTCAGAGCTCTGTGGCTGCACATTCTCTTAAAGGGGCAGAAAGAGCAACAGGTTTGTCAGGGCTTTGGAGGAGGCAGTTTGAGTCACACAGGGGCCTGATTCCCAGGCTCACCTTTGTTCCTGGCACCACTCAACTGCCCTGAGAGCTTCTGGATCATGTCCGCTATTGTACCCCTGAAAAGACCAGGAGGGTGGTTAAAGGACAACTCAACCCACCCTCCACCATCAGCCAGTCCCTCTCATCCTCTTGGCCCCAAACAGGCCCTACCTGGGGATGTGGGCAAAGCCGGGTACATAGGCCTCCATCATCTCAGTGAAGGCTTCCATGTCGAAATTCTCCTCTGATGGGCCTGAGGGGCCCAGGTCCCCAAGAACCCCAAGCACATAGGAAAAGATGACGTCATCCAAGCCACTGCAGGAAGGGGACAAGACAAGCCCTGTTAGCCTGGGACTCCAGCCCCTGGCTTCCTGGGGACCATGAGGCAGACCTCAAGCCTTAAGCCTGGAGAGTATCCCACCCTCCCCCTTCCTCAGAGATTTGGTCTCCCCTCTGTTCAACAAGGGTGACGGGAACAGGATGAGAGGCAAGGCCACTCCAGCAGATCACACTCAGCTCTTCTGCATCTCAGGAACAGGGCTGAGTGCTCCCCACCCCAGCCTCTCCACTGGCCAGGGTCAGAGTCCTGCCCAGCTGCTCCAGCACTGGCCCAAGCATGACCCTTCTAGAAGAGTAGCTTCTACCTGAGGTCGGCCTCTGGGAGGTGCGTCTGGACAAAGGCAAGGAGGGCTGCACTGACAATCCTCTCCAGCTCCATGCTCTCTCCTCTGCTGAAGGGATACAAGATGGAGGCTTGTCAGGCCCTCTTCTGCCTGCCCCTGCCCACCAGGTCCAGGGGCAGCCAGCTCCTCCCTCCTGCACTGCTGTGGAAACCATTTGTTGAAGTTGCCCGTAGCTTCCAACTCTGGTCCTCCCCCGTTCCCTCAAGCAGAGCCACAGCCCCCGCCTCCCTATCTCTCCACCTCCTCCAGCCTGAGTCAGGACAGGACACTGTCTCAGGAGAAAGTTTCCAGAGTGGAGGTTTCCCTCCTCCCTCCCCGTGACCTCTCCCCATCTCCCCACCCCACACCCCAGAAGTAGGCCCAGATCTTCTGGGAAGATGCCAAGGTCTTGAGGTCACATGCCTCCTGGCTGAGGAATCCCATCACTGAGAGGGCCACTGGGCCCCCAAGTCCAGCCACAAGGGGCCCATTGTCCAGCCCCCCAAGGAGCAGGCCTCAGGACTGAGCACAGCCATTCCCCTACCCAGAATGGGCCACCCACCCTCCACACAAAGGGGCTTTTCTGGCTTTGGGGCCCAGACAGAAGGGGAAGTCTTTCATGAATTCTATCTTCCTGCCTGGTCCTTGCCCTCCCAGCAGCTTGGGGCTATCTACAGAGGCTGTCCATTCTCGTTCCCAAGGCCTACGATATTCTAGAAGATCTGGCCTTTGCCTACCTTCCAACCTCACCAGTCCCTCCTCGCTCACTCCACCAGCATCCTTGGGGTCCTTCAAACTTACCCAGCTTCTTCCTGCCTATCTCTTCCAGATATCCACATGACTCACCCCCTCACCTCTGCCAGGGCTCTGCTCAAATGCTGCCTCCAGAGAGACTGTCTCTGACTAACCTACCAAAAATAAGCATTCCCCATACTCCCCAATCTTTTTCTCTGCTTTATTTTCTACATGGCATATACTACAGCTTAATGTTATTTTTATGTTTATTTGCTTATTGTCTCTCCTCCCCCATAGAATGTAAGCTGCAAGAAGAGGGAGTTGGGAGGGACTTTGTCTTATCCTTAGGTATAGCCCTAGCACTTAGAAAAATGCCTGCACTTAGTAGGTGCTTGATAAATACTTATTGACTTGTTTCAATCCTACTTACATGCTTTTGACTCCATAAAGTCTGTATTTGGTAGTCAAGAACACACCGGTGGCAACAAACTGCTCCAGATCCACAGGTCCAAATGTCAGCCTATTATCCCAGTTAGAAGACTCAGGAGCACCTATCCCCAATTCATCATATCCTTTCCGCCTGTGTACACCCACTCCAAACAGGCACCTCCTCCTGTTTCACTAGCTGACACAACTTGCTCAGCTGCCAAACCTGAACTTGGGAGTTACCCTGAGTCTCACCCTCTCTCAACCCCACCTGCTGCAATCAATCAGTCACCAGGTCCCGGTCAAGGCTACTGCCTTATTATTCTCCATTCTAGCCACTTTCCCCCAACTTCAGTCTGGCTTCTGCTCCAACATCTCTACCAAATCTTCTCAGGCTAAGGTCAGGAGTTACTGTTTTCAGGTTTTGGTCTAATTGTTTTTGTTGTTTAGTTGCTAAGTTGTGTTTAACTCTTACGCAACCCCATGGACTGTAGCCCTCCAGGATCCTCTGTCCATGGGATTTCCCAGGCAAGAATACTGGAGTGGGTTGCCATCTCCTTCTCCAGGGGGTCTTCCAACTCAGGAACTGAACCCACATCTCCTGTGTTATAGGCAGATTCTTTACCACTGAGCTACTGGGAAGCCCTAATTGGTCTAATTAGGTTGTACCATATGAATTTGCCAATATTATCCATTTTTTATCAAGAAAGAAAGAAAGAGAAAGGCCATTTCTTATACTGTCACCTAATATTTGCCCTTTCAAGCAGCATCAGTATTGGCCTAGGAGGCATCACGTCCTCCTGTTTCTCTTCCACCTCCCTGGCCATTTCTTCCCCAGCCATCTCTGCCCCCCTCTCCTCTTTTCCCCTCTAACTAGCAGCAAAGCTCAGGCTCAAAGCTGCTTCTCCTCTCTCTTCAGTCTGCACCCTCTGTCTCTGGAAGATCTCATCTGGGCCCACATCTTCTTGTTCCAATTCCATGTCACCAATTCCCAAATGTCTAATCCTCTAGTCCAGCCTCCTCCTCTGAGCTACACACTTGTACATCTATGTCTCTGACACCTCCATGGGGATGACTTAATGTGTTCCAAACTGACATTCTCCCAAGTCGTCTACTCCTCCAAGGCTGTCCCCAGCGTACACATGTCCATGTACCCAGCTGTTCCTGCCACAAGTCTGAGACCAGATGCTGTCAGGATCCCTGACACCATCCTACCCTCTGCCTTCCCACATCCAATCAGTCACCAAGCCCTGACCATTATCTCTCAACACATCTACTTTTCTCCATCTCTCCTCCCATGCAGCTCCATCTCTTGCCTTAACTACAAGTATCCCAATCCTTCTCCTCACCACCATTGTTCTGCCAACAACTTATTCTCCACAAAGATCATGGCTGTACAATCTTTACCAAAAAATCATGTTCTTCCTGCATAACATCTAGCCATGATTTCCTGTTTCCAGATTAGTCCAGATTCTTTTTGTGGCCCTCAATTCAGGGCCTTACTCTGTGCCTCTGTCTCTCCAGCCTCGTCATGTACCACTCCCCCCCGCCCCCCCCAGATCACTCCCCTCCACCCTGGCTTGCTTTCAGCTTGTCAGCACTCCAGCTTTTTCATGGCAAGGGTCTTTGCATGAACTGTTTCCTCTGCCTGGGTAACCTGCCGCCTCCACCCCTTCACTTGCTAACTCCTCTCACCTTTCAGGTTTCATTTTACAGTTTCCTTCAAGGGATGCTGTCCCTGACCCTCTAGAACTGGTTTGGTCTCCTCTATCTTACACCCTTACTGCAGACTACACTTTTCCTTACTTAACAACATCTTTTATAGCTATAATTAAAAAAATTACTGGGGCAATGTTTAATGATTCTTCCACTTACTTCATGAGCACAGGGACTACACACCTGGTTTATTGATCAATGTACACTCAATAAAGTTACTTCCCACTTCACAAATGAAGAGATTGAAGCTCAGTGGGTTTAATGACTTTCCCAGAGTCACCTGGCTTGACTGTGGTAGTCAAGAGATAAATCCAGGACTTTCTAATTGAGTGTATATTCAAGGGGCTACTTTGGGAATGGGGGGATGTCAAGACCTCCAATTGGGTTGAGACAGGGCTGCTATCTACAATTGCAGTTCCCTGGTCCCCTGACTGGTAACACTGAGTTGCTGTGACAGTACAGGGTCACTTGGGACAGCAGAACTGAGAAGCCCTATCTTACCAGGGGAGGTCAGCCTCTTGCTCCAGACCCTAGTATGGGCCCTGGTGAGGCGTGTAACTGCTCAGACCAGGCATACAAGATCCCATCATGCTGCTCCCCCAAGAAGTCAGCCCCCTGTGGAGACCAACATCCACCCCAGGTTATACCACTCCTGGCTGCTACCAGTTGTCTGCCAACCTCTGCAAGGACCAAGGTCCATGGATGCTGCATGAAAGCTTCTAGGGAAGAAGCTCTCAGGGATGTGGCTGATGCCTAGCTTCTAACCAAGGTCCAAGAAGTTTTTTATGAGAAACACCTCACTGTGCTCAAATAAAAGTCTTCCTGCTGAGCTTTTGCTCTGGCTTGTTTCCTAATAGAATGTCCCCCTTCCTCCTGTTCTTGGGCTGCCCAAACTCTCCCCAGCCTTCAAAGCTTGCCACTTCTTTCTTTCACCCTTCTCCACCCCTTAGGCTTCATTGGCATTCCTTTCCTACCCAGAACCTTCTCCTAATATTTCTCCTCATAGTCCCTGAGTTGGGGAAGCTGCGGCCCAAACAGCCAACCTTCTCCAGGGTCAGAACACGATTTCCCCAAGACTTTTCAAATTCTGAATTTAGGCCACAAAACCCCATTACATCCTGGGAGCTCTAAATCAGGGTTCATTGGTTAGTTGCACCCATGAAATGTGACTGTCATCCTGTCGTGAGTCTTGTTTGAATATCTCTGATGAAGGTAATAATATTTAGCGTTTACTGACTGCTTACAGGGCTTCCCAGGTGGCACTAGCGGCCCTCGTGGCACTAGACAAACAGAGGTGGGTTCGATCTCTGGGTCCGGAAGATCCCCTGGAGGAGGGCATGGCACCCACTCCAGCATTCTTGCCTGGAGAATCCCCTGAACAAAGAATTCTGGTGGGCTGCAGTCCACAGGGTCTTACAGAGTCGCACAGAGTCGGACATAACTGAAACAACTTAGTACTCATGGATGACTGCTTAAGATCTGCCAGGGATTGTTCTGTGCTCTTTACATGTATTAACTTACCTAATCCTCACAATTACCCTAACATATAGATACTAATATATCATATTATCCCATTTACCCAAAATGGACGCATTGTGAGGTTAAGTAACTTGCCCAGGGTCACAAAGGAAGTTAATAGCAGTTTTATACTCAGGCAGTCTGGCTCCAAAACCTTCACTGTTAACCACCATACTACACAACCTTTCATGATGCAAAGGGTCTGTCCCCAACCTGTGTTCTGATCCTCCTCTCCTCCTTGGCTGGCCCTCTTGCCTACCTCGGAATCTTTGCTCACACCATTCTCCCCACTCAGAATGTCTTTGCCCCTTTGCCCCTCACTTTGCAGGACTCACTTCCTCTCCGGCGCCAAACCTGACTGCCCCATTCTCACTGGCCAGGTGGCCTGGGAATATCTCTGGGACGGCACAGCTCTGGACTCCCCAGATGCTCAATAATGCCTCCTCCCTTCCCCAAACAAATTTAAGTGAAACTGGGGAAAGAAATACTATGTTGTTCCCTTCGGGTGAGGGAGACCAGCAGGCCACGTGGGAGGAGTCCTGGGAAGCAGAGTGGAAGAAGCCCTGGGCACTCAAGAGTCTAGAAACTCAAGAGTTTAGAAAAAAGAGGTCTTCACTGCTTCTCCCAGACCCTATGAAGCCCGGCTCCTGGGCCCTGGTACATAACGCAGGTTCCACAGGACATCATTGTCCCCTGACCCCCAAGGCAGCTATTAGAAGCACCAAGGGGACCGAGGAGTATACGGGATTCCGGCATCCAAAATCAGGCGGGAGTATAAATGAGGGGTGATGGGAGTACAGGAAGTGGGGCCACGATGATGGCCGACCCCTGAAGCAGCAGCTCCCTAAACGAGCTAGCGGGATACCCTTAAGCATCCAGAATAGTGGGCCCGAGGGCAGATGGATGCGCTTGCGGCCCTGGGGAACACATGATGAGGGAGGCCTGAGCAAGCCAAAAAGTGCCTTGATACAGGCCACGGTGAGGATCAGAGATGGGGGTCCGGCGGGCCCCGGGGGTACCGTGGGGAGACACACAGGAGGGGTACCCTGGGTCAATGCTCTCCGCGACTCTTCCAGCCCAGAGTCGGGGCCTGGAGGGGGAATCACCTGCTCCGTCGGGCGCCGCCGGCGACTTGTCCCGCGCGGTGCAGCTCGCATTCCCCCAGCCCCACCAACGAGATCAAAGGCGGGACCCAGAGCGGTTCACTTCCAGAAGCGCTGTGGTGGCCATTTTTAAGAAGGGCAATTGCCCATAAGTAGGCGGGGCTTCTGTTTCCATTCTCATTTGTCTCAGGGTTTTGGACGGGCTCCCGCGGCGGCCATTTTTTTGAGAGTAGGGAGGAGTTAGGCATGAAGATGACGCCATGGGTGGAGTCTCAGGGACTGACTGTATCCCCTCCTAGCTCCTTGTCTGCCCAGACCAAGGACATTTGGCCCCACCCAGTGTATTCCCATCCACCTTATTTCCTAGCCCCCCAAATCTCCCTTAAATCCTGTATCTTCCCCTCGACTTCTCCTTGTTTTTCCCGTCTTCCCACAGACCCGTGGCTCACTGGTTGATTCTGGTGGCCCCTACTCCTAGACCTGGTGTTCCCCAAATCCTACTGTCTCTCCTCCTACGTGTCCAGTCCAGATTCAAGCCCTGTCACCCATCAACTCTTAGGTACTGACTTACCCGCCATGCGTGTGTGCGCGTGTGTGTTGGGCTCTTTGTGACCCCATGAACTGTAGCCCCCAAGCTCCTCTGTCCATGGAATTTTCCAGGCAAAAATAGTGGAGTGGGTTGTCATTTCCTCCTCCAGGGGATTTTCCCAACCCAAGGATTGAACCTGCGCCTCCTGTATTGGTAGGCGAATTCATTACCACAAAGCCACCAGAGAAGACTATCTGCCCCTATGAATTCTCTTAACAGCAATGCCTCCCCAAGATGAGGGTGGCTACAGGGCATAAGTTTTGGGCCCTGGAACCTGGTTTGGATGGGGGGAGGGACAGCAGGTGTTCTGAGGACCCACCTGAGCTCAGATCCAGGATCCCTGCAGGCCAGTACCTTAATGTCCCTATTGGCAGGGCTCCTCATTTAGAACAGGATGGCTGAACCCCGGTACCCAGTAAAGCCTCAGCTTCCTCTTTCTGTTCCTGCTACCTCAGCTTCCCAGTGCTATCCAGGGGGGAAGCCCAGAGCCTTCCCTTCCCAGAAGTCCTTCAGTGGGTCATGATGGAAAGAGTTCCATTCAAGGATGAGCTGTCCCATTCCCAGTCATGAGGCTGAGCCTCTTCTCAGGTCTAGACCCCCTGTAGTGTGCTGGGCGCCCAGAGATTGTCCCTATGCTGAGGAGCTCATGGTCCAAGGTAGAAAGTCCCATTCTCTCTTCCTTAAGGACAGAGGCAGTGCCAGAATATGGAGAAAAACGGGATCACCACTCCCTATTCCAGTCCTGTCCCTCACTTCAACTTCCTACCTCCCCACTGGGATTCTCTGGCCTCAAAGAGAGCAAGATGTGGGCTGGTGGGGAAAGGGGGCAGGAAAGGGGAGGAAAGAAGGAGGGAGCACCTTTGGCGTCGCGTCTCCCATAAAAGCCCTGCTGCTGCCAGCCCAGTGCTGCTGGGGTTAATGAAGGGTGGGGTGACAGCCACTTTGAACTCTGGCCAAGCAGGCTCCTGGGAAGGAGGTGATGGGTAGCTGCCAGGCCTCTAAAGACTAAGCTATCGCTCCCCTCCCCCAGTCCCCGATCCGTCCTCCCTCTCCTCTCCATTGCACAATACTGATGCCTCTTCTCTCCCTACCACCCCCATTACAGGAATTTCCAGGTTTCCTCAGTAGAGCTGTCCCTAGTTCCAAGCCCAAGACCCTGGCGACCATCCCTGAGACTGTACCTTTCCCCCTCCCCCACGGCCTGTTTCTTGAATGGCAGTGGATGTAGCTACTTATCATGGGAAAGAACTTCCTGAGGTTTTGGGGAAGGACCGTTTAGGAGGAGCCCCTCAATTCCCAGCTCAGGTTCTGGAGGGTCTCAACTCTGTGCAGTAAGTGTTGGGTTCTGGAATCAGACGACAGAGGGTGGGCTGGGGAGAGGGCCCACCACAGACACAGGGACACACACAAACCGTAATCAGGAGCTCCAGGGAAACACGAGTCCCATGCAACATTCCACATTGCCTGGGCCTTAAGCCCCTGATTTTTCTGTCCTCTCAGGTCTCAGTATCTCTCCATGGAAGGGGAATAAACTCCACTTACGCTTTGGATGCAGCTTGAAGCCACATGAGGTAGAAGGAGGTAGACTGACTACCTCCTCCCTCCCCATTCCGTGAATGAATTCTGTAGCTGACGCTGGGTCTCCTAAGCTGATGGGGAAAACTAGAAGCTTGTGCTGAAGCCTCCACTAGCACATCAGCTCCCCAACATTCAACCTCAGAGTGAGGAACTGGGCTTGAATTAGGCAGAAAGGACAGATTTCCCAGACATTAAGGACAGAGAAAGAACCCAGGAGGCTGGTTTCAAGGGATGGGAGGGACTCAGAGACTGAGGTGAGGAAGGGGATGCTTTGAAAGATGGGGGGGGGTGGTGGAGAAGGGGGTCCCCATTCTTGCTTGAGGTCAAAAAGGGCTCTCTGGGCAGGGTGCCCGGTCCTCCCACACCTTCCTCCTTTCTCAGAAGAGCCAGGATGGGGCGGGGGCGGGAGTTGGCTGGGGCGGGGCCTATTTAAGGAGCAGTCTCTGGGAGCATCACTGTAGATCCAGCTCCAGGAGAGAGAGGAGAGGCTTCAAGGGTAAGTGCAGACCTGTTTCTCTCAACTCAAGTTGGGGGTGGGGGTGGAGGGTGGCTCTTGAGCCTGACGGCTTGCCTTTCCATCTCCAGAGACAGGCTGCAGCTCTGCCCTGAGTGGAAATAGCACCCCAGTCCTCAGTTTAACTCTCTAGAAAGTCCTGTGTTTCAGGGAAGTCTTTCTCTTCCATTCCCTTATCTATACCAGGTACTTCAGATCTTCATTTCAGGTGTGTTTGTGTGTGTGTGTGGAGGGGCGGGGGTAGTGGTTTCAGGGAGCTTGGACTCCTGGGCCTCTATCTTCGGGATCCACATTTTGTGGGTCTTGTTTGGCTCAGGAAGCCTGTCTCTAGAGAAATACCCTCTCAGTGTACATGCTCTAGCTCTTCCCCCAGTCCCTTGTCTATCCAGTTCCACACCTAGGCCCATTGGAGCACATTTGGGCAGGGGATGACGGGACTCATTCTGCATGAAATTTCTACCGTGACCCTGAGCCCCCACCCCTCATATCTAACATCAGTATCCTATTGGAATTGAGAGAACCTTTGCCTCTTCTAGCAATGGACCCCTATTTTCTGCTCCAAGCTCAGACCCTTCCTGGAATAGGAGGAATCTTGAGATCTCAGGTTTCTCACTTGACCCATCCTGGGGATGAGGAAAGATTCACAGAAGAGAGCGCAGGAGGGCAGCATCATGGTTAAGAGAACTTTGGCCACCTGGCTCTGAGAACTGAATTCCATAGGCTGTGAGCTCTAGCAAATGCCCTAGGGACTCAGTTCTGGTGCCCGGCTGTGCTACACCATCAATACTGAGGTCACGGGGCATCAGCCAGGTGCTGCCACTGGCCCGATCTTTTAATAACTTCAATTCAAGCCACTCTTCTTGTCAAAGACTTCAGTGGCTCCCCAAAACTCCTCAGTTTGCCGTTAAAGTCTTTCAAAGTATGGCCTCCATTTAGCTTTCAAGCCTGATCTTCCACTGCTTCCTGGTTATAACCTGCCCTCCAGTGAAACCCTGCTCCTTTCTGCTCCTGCTGCCAAGCTTTTACTCGTGCTGACCCCTCCTCACTTCTTCTCCGGACACCTCCTTTCCATTGCTGTCAGCTTCCTACAGGTCCTTCAAAGTCTTTCTCAGATGCCTCTTACAAGAAGCTTCTCCAGCGCCTCAGTGATGCATACGATGTCCTACAAATCCTCCACGCTCTGCTTCCAGTGGGGCTTGATTCATGAGCCCTGTGATGACTAGTATAGTATTCTTCACAGAGTAGCTGTTCAATAAATGTTCCTTGTATTTTGCTGAGCATGTCTCATGTATGAAGAGGCCTATATGTTAAGGCTACAGTCAGATTTCCCAGGTGTACTCTGTGTATACCGTTGGGTAAGTTGTTAATTTCTGTAGGCCTCAGTTTCCTTATCTGTAAATGGGGATAATAATTATATCCACCTCAAGGTTTTGTGAAAATTAAATGATAGTTTCTGTACAGGGCTTAGCACAGTGCCTGCACATAGTAAGTGCTCAGTTAAGTGTGTAAGATCGTTGTGATTATTACCCTCCTTTCAGTAGAATGTGAGTTACCCAGTTGGGAGGTGGGATAGGGTTTAAAATTGGTCAGTCATGGTTTATTGGCAAAGGGCCTAAACCAGATGCCAGGGTTGGGTAAGGCTGGGGGAAGCCAGGAGGAGAAGGCCATCAGGATGAGAGTTTGGTGGCTCGAGCCCCACTGGGATGGGGACAGTAGATGGATTCCCACCTACTGTGTGACCTTGGGTGAGTCACTCCTCTCTGGCCTTGGTTTCTCAGCAGAAGGTAACTTGAGGAGGTTGAGCCAGATAAACAGTAAAGTCTCTGGGAGCCCTGATGCTTTATGAGTTCTAAGCTTCTAAGGGTTAAGTTCAAAGAAAAGATCAAAGAAAGAAGCATCTAGGACTCCCTACAGGGCTTCCTTACAGCCACAGGGCTGGAGCACTGGGGTTTCGAAGCAGTGGCAGGCTGGACTGAGCTGAGTGGCAGCACTTCCTTCAAAAAGTCTATAATTGGGGACCTCCTCCCTCACTGGGGCTGGGGGATAGGGGTAAATTATGTGCAGCTGCTGGACATTTCCAGGGCATAAGTGGAGGCCTTGGGGGAAGAGTGTGTGTGAGTAATGTGGATTCTCAGAGATGAGGAGAGTTGAGAGACTTTTAAGAGTCTGGGCCTGAGAGGGTAGAGAGGAAGGGGATTCAGAACACATCTTATATGGTGGGAGATTCATGATTTACTTAACCTGCTTTGTTTCAAAAAAAAGAAAAGAAAAAGGATTTGAGGAGGCTTACCAGCATGTAGAAAATTCTCTAAGATTAAAATATAAAATCCGTGACAAATTACGTTTTAAATGTGTATCCTTTTTGATCCAGAGATTCAATATCCTTATTATCACTATTTTTAGTTAGAAATTATTTCAGACTTACAGAAAAGTTGCCAGAATAGTACAAAGAACTCTGACTTAGCCTTATACCAGAGTCACCAACTGTTAACCTTTTTTTTGCCATATTGCTTTCTTTAATCTATAGTCCTCATTCAAATCTTGCTACTTGTCCCAACATTGTCCTTCATAACAATGTTCATTCTGGTCCAGGATCCAAAAGAGGATCATGCATTGCATTTAGTTTTCATGTCTCTTTCATCTCCTTTGACTTGAAACCTTTGTCTGTTATGATACTGACATTTTTTAACAATTTTCTCTCAATTTAGGTTTATGTTTCCTCATGATTATGCCTTACCACTGAATTTTTTATGTTGTATTTTTTCAGTTTAACATATCCAAAGCACATGATGTCAATTTGTCTCCATTAAAGAAAAAAATTTAAAGACAGTCATTAAAGATGGTAAGAAAAAAAAAAGATGGTAAGAAAGATTTTGTTTAAGAGAGACTACAGCAATGGGGTTATTAAAGTGTTACCCACCACTTTTCCCTATTATACTATTAGGTTACTATTTTTTTCAGGTTACTATTTTAAAATTTGTAATTAATAAATATCTTATTGGAACATATCTGAAACTATATAAATATCAGGTTTTTCATCAAACTTTCACCCAGGTTTTGGTATCGAGGAATGACTCTCACTTAAATCAATCATTACTGTGATGATTGGGAATGGTAATTTTCTAATTTCATTTTTCCTTCCTCTGTAAGGAGAGCTTTCCAGTCACATGTATTTATTTAGTTAATATTAGCATGGACGTAGGGATCCTTATTTTATTCAGTAGGTTATAATCTGTTACTGTGATTATTTGTTTTGATGCTTAAAGTGTCCTTGATTTGGTCAGTGGAAGTCCCTTCAAGTTGGCTCCTTTGTTCTTTTGATATTTTTGAGGAGTCCTTTAATTTCTGGCACAAGTTGTTCAGGCTCATCTTGTACCTTTCCTGCCACAGCCTTGAAATCAGCCATTTTCCCAAGGGGAGTGGTTCCTTTTTTTGGAGAATGGAATTTAGAATCAAAGATCTGGGCACTGGCTGTGCTTGTTGCTACTAGGGTGTCATTATTCAATGATTCAATCTCTAATTCTAAGGTTTCAGATTCCACAATTTAACACTTGTATCTGAACAAAGATGCATATTCAAGGGCATTTATTTTCTCATCACTCTCTCAGCTTATTTCTCAAATGCCTCCTAACTGTTCTCCCTATTTCTACAATGGCCCCTCTATAGTCTCTTTTCCACACATCATCCAGAATAATTTTTTAAAAAAATCTCATCACATTTCCCTGTGCTCATAATCCTCATCTAAGAAAAAAAAAATCCAAAATTTTCTACATGGCTTCAAGATGCCACAGGATCCAGCTTCATCTGTACAGTTAACTTCATTAACTATTCAGTTCAGTCACTCAGTCGTGTCTGGCTCTTTGCGACCCCATGAACCACAGCACGCCAGGCCTCCCTGTCCATCACCAACTCCCAGAGTCCACCCAGACCCATGTCTACTGAGTTGGTGATGCCATCCATTAACTATTACATTCCCCCTAGCCCAAAGGACAAGGACACCCCAGCCAAGGGTGTTTGTACTTGATTTTCTCCCCCAGCTATTCAAATGGCTTGTAAAGGTCTTTATTAGGTCTCCACTGAAGAGTCACCTCTTCTGAGAAGCCTTCCCTAAGTATCCTGCTGAAAACAGCACCCCATCACTTATTGCTGTATGACATTGCATTGTATATTCCCCTTTGCTTATTGTCAGTCTTCATTTCCCTACATTACATCTCTAAAGTAAGCTCTATCAAGGGCAGAGAGTTGTTTGTTTTTCTCCTAGAGCCCCAGTGCCTAGAATACTGCCCAGCAAATGTGGGCTCTCAATTGCCTGTCAAGTCAATGAAGATGACTTTCATTCCTTGGGACTTTTGCATTCACCATATTTTCTGCCTGGCTTCCCCTCACCCTTCTCTTTGCACAACTAGCTTTTTCATATTCTTTAGGTCTCAGCTTAAATGTTTTCCATAAGGACAGAAACTGCCATGGCTATCTCATTCATGACTATATCCTCAGGGCCTGCAATAGTTCCTGGCAAATAAAAGGCATTCAAGAAATTTGTTGGATGGACTTTTAATAGCTAAAAACTGGAAAGAATCCAAATGCTATAGACTGTTAAAGAATGAGATAACACCATGTGCGTTGGCATAAAACAATGTCCAAGATATACTTAATGTAAAATGCAACAAGTAAAACTGCAATTCCTTTTATGTAGTTAATATGAGGTGCACAGAAAAAAATAGTAAAAAAATACTAGATTGGACCTCAGTGATCATTTGCAGGTGATGGGCTTTCCAGGTGGCCCTAGTGGTAAAGAACCCTCCTGCCAATGCAGGAGACATAAGAGACACAGGTTCAATCTCTGGGTCAGGAAGATCCCCTGGAGGAGGATATAGCAACCCATTCCAGTATCCTTGCCTGGAGAATCTCATGGACAGAGGAGCCTGGGGGGCTACAGTCCATAGGGTTGCACACAGTTGAACACAACTGAAGGGACTTAGCATGCCCACACAAAATATTAGAACAGATGTTAACTCTCTATTTTATAAATTTCTGTATTGCAAACTACTTTTTAAAAACAAATACTAACCTTTGAGCACTTAGTATATGACAGTTACTGTGGTAAACGTTTTGTGTGCAGGATTTCATGATATCTTCTCAATAATCTTATGAGATAGGTCCTGATACCATCATCCCCATTTGTGATGAGGAAACTGGTTCAGGGACATTAAATAGTTCACTCAAGGTCACACAAACAACAGCTCCCTGTGTTTCCATAATTTAAAAAAATAAGGAAAGGAAAATAAGATGAAATTAGGGGTAACAGTTTAGGATCCAGGTTTTACACAAAAGATGCTAAGCAAATTTGGCTCCCTAGAAACCAGGGCAAAGAGAAAAATATGATCAATTATGAGATCCTTGGTGCTTCAAAGATAAAAAAGCAAACCACTCATCAGGAGAAACATCTTTACCAAGTGCTGAGGTTTAACAGAACTTCTGCATGAAGCTCATAATTATAGCAGTGTCCAATCAAGTGATCTACAGTTTCAGTAACATATCTGTATACCCAGGTATCTGCTGGCCAACTACAAATGGAAGTTCACTGAAAGCAATTCCATGAGGAGCCAAATTTATACAGCCTGGGTATCAGATATGGTGGTATGGCTAGACCCGTAGTTAAAATTGGATGTGTGGCTTAATCCTCCAGCAAACTCCTAGAATAGTGCACATTCAACCTATTAAAGACTGTTAGCAAGGAGGAGGAGACAAGATACAAATATATGTATGACTGAGTCCCTTCAATGTTCACCTGAAACTATCACAACATTGTTTATCGGCTATCCCACAATACAAAAGTTTAAAAAGAAAAAAAAAGTTTAAAAAGAATTGGGTTTGAATCAGTCCTAATGAGATGGATGAAACTGGAGCCCCTTATACAGAGTGAAGTAAGCCAGAAAGATAAAGAACATTACAGCATACTAACACATATATATGGAATTTAGAAAGATGGTAATGATAACCCTATATGCAAAACAGAAAAAGAGGCACAGAAATACAGAACAGACTTTTGAACTCTGTGGGAGAATGTGAGGGTGGGATATTTCAAAAGAACAGCATGTATACTATCTATGGTGAAACAGATCACCAGCCCAGGTGGGATGCATGAGACAAGTGCTCCGGCCTGGTGCACTGGGAAGACCCAGAGGAATCGGGTGGAGAGGGAGGTGGGAGGGGGGATCGGGATGGGGAATACATGTAAATCCATGGCTGATTCATATCAATGTATGACAAAAAATAATAATAATAATAATTAAAAAAATAAAAAATAAATAAAAAGAGAAAAAAAAAAAAAAAGAATTGGGACACAAGATGTGACATTCATCTTAGATTTCAACCCTGGTAAAATTTCCAGGTAGGCTGTGTTAGTTTTATTCTTCTCTAACAGATGAAGAAACTTAGGCTCAGAGAGTCTAGAAAATGTCAGTCAGTTCAGTTCAGTAGGTCCGACCCTTTGCAACCCTATGGACTGCAGCATGCCAGGCCTCCCTGTCCATCATCAACTCCTGGAGTTTACCCAAACTCATGTCAGAGCCAACCCTAAATCTAAATCTAAACCCTAAATCTAAACCCTTTCTCAGCCATGCTTGCCAGCCACACCTCAACAAAATACCTGATGCCCTCAGAATCTCTCTATGGGTGGTGGGCCTCAGGACCTAGGAGAGAGTCGTCTTGCACTGGAAGGGAGCTGGTTAAGGGAAAGTGCGGCCCAGCAAGTGAGGAAGGACACGTTTCCCACTCTTATCCCTGACACCTTGTACCTCAAAAAGGGAAGTAAAGCTCACATTACACAGATGAAGAAACCCCACCTCCACCCCCAAACATAAAAACAATCTTAAAGCCTACACCTGACTTCAGTCATTTACTTTTCTTTACAAGCTGGGAATAAGTGGGCCCTCAGCTTGGGGAGTTCGGAGAAGGCAATGGCAACCCACTCCAGTACTCTTGCCTGGAAAATCCCATGTACGGGGGAGCCTGGTAGGCTGCTGTCTATGGGGTCGCACAGAGTCAGACACTACTGAGCGACTTCACTTTCACTTTTCACTTTCATGCATTGGAGAAGGAAATGGCAACCCACTCCAGTGTTCTTGCCTGGAGAATCCCAGGAACGGTGGAGCCTGGTGGGCTGTCAATGGGGTCGCACAGAGTCGGACACGACTGAAGTGACTTAGCAGCAGCAGCAGCAGCTTGGGGAGTTAGGAGAGATTTGCTGGAGAGAAGAAACGAAAAAGGGCACGTGGGGGCTCATTGCAGGGCAGGGTTCACGGGGAGGAGGTTGGGCAGGGAGGAAACAAAGGGTCCAGGCCCTTCCTCCACCACACGCTCAGGCTTTCCAAGTCCAAGGAGAAGGAAGGAGTAACAGGACACCCACTCAGAGATCTCTATGATCCCTGTTCGCCCTAGCCCGGCCATCCTGCCAAAACCTGAAATCAAGGAAGAGCAGCAAGCCGGAGGCGGTTTAAAAAAAAAAAAAAAGGCAAAAATACAGGTAACAGGTGCACCCAGCCCCAGCGCATAGCTGCGGCGGCAGGAGAGCGGCGCGCGTGCTCACCGTCGCCTGCCGCCGGACCTCGCGCGCCCTCAGCTCAAGCCTTCCTCTTGTTCCGGCGGCCGCGCTCCACCGCTTCCTCTGCGGGACTGTAGTCCCCGCTGTCGCTGCTGGCCGGCGGCCGCAGGACTCCCCTCTTGACGCGGTACTCGGGCTCTCGCAGGCGCGGCGCGCCCTGGAGCAGGAACTCGCCGCCGCGGTAGGTGACGCGCACGTTGGTGCGCGGGTATGTGCCGTACACGCGGCGCAGCTCCCGGCGAACCGAGTCGGGCAGCTCGAGGTGCGGCCCAAGCGCGCGCTCTACGCGGCCCCACCGCAGCTCGGCCTGCAGGGTGCCGCCTTCGGGCCACTGCGCCCCGCTCTCGACCGCCGCTCGCCCGGTGGCCGCGGGCGCCTGCAGCGATGGCCCCAGGTAGCCGGGCGCGGGGAACGGCGGGCGCAGGGCCGCGGCGTAGGCTGGCGGGAAGGCCCAAAAGGGCGGCGCGACCTCCAGGGGCGCGCCGGTGGCGTGGAAGCAGTGGTATTCCCGCGGAGCAGCCCACTCGCCGGCGCACAGGTCCCAGGGCCGGCTGCAGAAGTTATGGGCTTGAATAGGGGGCAGCAGCAGAGGGGCAGGCTGGTAGGTGTAGGTGAGGTGCTGCAGTAGAGGCCAGACGTCCTCCCCAGGCTCTCGGCAGTAGTATGCGTACATGGTCTGAAGTTCAGGCGGCTGGCGTGGTTCCTGGGGCCTTGTCCTGCCTGGTCCAGACCTGGAGTTAGGGAGGTGGATGCGCTTTGTTCTCACGTCCACCGCCGACCCTGGTGCCTAGTAACGCAGGTCATGGTTCACAGCAGGAGCCCCTGCGATTGTGCCCCTGGCTTAGGGGAACTCTTACTGAGAAGTTTGGCTCCCAGGTCACCTCTTGTCCTAGGGCTGGCCCCAAAGCCCAGGGTCCCAGCAGGCAGGAAGGACTCAAGGCCGTTTGAAGCCCCCAGCCCTGAAATGCTCTTCCAGGTAGCTCCCCACTCACTTGTCTCCTTTAGCCTCGGGAAGCTGGCCCCCAGCATTTGGAGGAACCAGAGAGATCCAGGAGCAGGGCTCCTCTCCACCACTTTTCAGTTGATCTGCTGTTCTTTATGCCCTGACTCGGCCACACCTCCTGGTTTCCAGGCAAAGGGAAACACCTTGACCTTGCCAGCCTGTGTTTACATTGAGTGAACCTGCTGGAATCATGCTGGCCCCAACTTAGACACAACATCCGTGAGGGCATCCCAGTGCCCTTTGCAATTAGGTTAGCTCTCCGTTATCCACATCCCGTTTTCCCAGTCAGATGGATTGAGTTATCCTAACATTTGAGTTAAGCTCCTCCTCACGAGGCACTGAATCAAGTTGCTTCGTGGTTCAGTCATGTTCAACTCTTTGAGACCCCGTGGACTGCAGCACGCCTCTCTTTCACCATCCCTGGGAATTTGCTCAGACTCATGTCCGTTGAGTCGGCAATGCCATCCAACCATCTCATCCTCGTTCAAGTTGCTTATGAGCATCTAACTTCAAGTTTACAGCAACCCTAGAAATTAGGTATTAATAGTTTCCCCACCTTACATAGCAAGAAGCTGCTTGCCTCAGATTTGGTATACAATGAATGTTTTCTATGACTGGGGCTTATGTAAATATCTTGTCCAGACTCACACAGCTAGTTATGTTAAGGGCAAAATTCTCAAGACTTGTGCTGTCAGTAATAGCATAATCACCAATCTATGCTGGGTCTGCTTTCCTACTATCTGACTATCCTCCCCTCTAGAATGTTACATAAGAGCTTATAACTTTTTTTCAAAGAACTTCTAATTCTTATTAGCCACATGAAGAACATGGTGATATCATTCTCGTGGAATAGATTAAGGAACCAGAGACTCAGGAATTTAGGCCACTTTCCCATCTTCTCACAGTCTGTAATTGGCACTGTGGGATTTGAACTCAGTCTAACTGATGCCAAAGCCCAGAAGCAACCTGGGTGAAGCCAGAAATGTTGCTTCATTCAATGGGGTGAGGACTATCTGAGCTCTAGTCCCCATTGGCTGCAGGTCATGCCCTCCCACCTCTCTTCCCCAGTGGAGTGGGTCATAGTTGCTGGATGGTTAAAATGGATACCCTCTCCTAGTTGCTGGGCTGCCAGGCCATCATACTTTCCTTCCTCCTCTGTTGATCTAAGCAGTATTACCACCAACCCCCACAGTTTCTCATAGATTTTCAGCATCCCTCAGAGTCCAGCTACCCTCTGGGAAGTTCTCCCACACTCAGCCTGGTGATGTCATGTTTATTCCTGACTGCGCCACTCTTTCAAGTCTTAATTCAGGCCATTGGCCTAGTGACAGCAGCAGCTCGGACTGGTTTAGTTTATCTACCTAACACTCCCTATCCAACAGCTCCAAGAAGGGAGCCTCCCCCTCTGTCCTCTTTAAGAACTGGTCCCAGGGACTTCCTGGTGGTCCAGTGGTTAAGACTCCCCGTGCTTCCAATGCAGGGGGCACAGGTTTGATCCCTGGTTGGAGAACTAAGATCTCTCATGCTGTGTGGCCAAAAAAAAGAACTGGTCCCAGGACATAGTGGTCTTTGTTGGGGGAGGCCTCCCACCCCCATGATGTCCATGGCTTAATCCCTGGGGACTCATTAATATGTTATATTACATGGCAAGGGGGAATTAAGGTTGCAGATGGTATTAACATTGTTAGTTAGAAGTCCTTAAAATAGAGAGGTTATCCTGGATTATCTCAGTTGGCCCAGTGTAATTACAGGAGTCAAATGTGGAAGATGGAGACTCAAGAGTCAGAATATGTGATACTAGAGAGAGTCAATCAGCTATTGCTGGCTTTGAAGATGAAAGAGGGTCATGAGCCTCGTGAGCCAAGGAATGAAGGCAGCCCCAAAGCTGGAAAAGACAAGGAAATGGATTCTTCCCTAGACCCTCCAGAAAGGAATGAAATTCTGCCAATACCTTGATTTTAGTTAGGATTAGTTTTAGTGAAGTCACTCGGTCGTGTCCAACTCTTTGCGACCCCATGGACAGTAGCCTGCACCAGGCACCTCCGTCCATGGATTTTCTAGGCAAGAGTACTGGAGTGGGTTGCCATTTCCTTCTCCAAGGAATCTTCCCAACCCAGGGATCGAACCCAGGTCTCCCACATTGAAGACATACGCTTTACCATCTGAGCCACCAGGGAAGTCCTTGATTTTAGTTAATGAGACAGATTTCCAGTCTCCAGAACTGTAGGATAATACATTTGTATTGTTTAAAGCCTCTAAGTCTGTGGTAATTTGTTAGACCATTAGTGGAAAATAATATACCTCCCCACTCTATTTATAACTTTGCCCCTTTCTCCCCCATGGGGATCTGGTCACCCTGAGTGGGAGATGAGAGTGTGAGACCAAGTTCAAGTTGAAGCCTGGGACAATGAGAAGCCTGTGTTTTAATGTTCTGACAGGCTTGCTGAAGACCTCTGCTGCTCTGGGGCAGTGGGTGGTTTTAAGGAAAAATTAGAAAAAAAGAACCAGGCCAAGTTTCTCAGCATTCATTCACCCTGATTCCAGTAACAGCCTCCAGATTTTTAGGGCTCCACACCTTATCTGCTCTTGGGAAAGTGGTTCTGGGGGAGTTGGTTCTAGCCCATCCTTAAATTACCTAGGTGATTTAGGGCTAGACCAATCATCACTGTCATCCCTTTGGCCATAGTAACTAGTTTAGGCTAGCCATGTGACTCAATTTGGGCCAATGGGAGCCAAGCCCAGGGCTCTGTTCTCTTACTGTGTGGAGGGAAGGGCTCTCTCCCCTGGACTGAAATCTGGAAGAATGCAGTTCTGGGTCCAAAGGCGATGCTGTCTCAGCATGGAATCGCAGAAGAAGCGGAACCAAAGGTCAGAGGGAGAAATTGAGTCCTGATGACATCATTTGAATCCTGGACTTTGAAGTTATGTGAGCCATTAAATTCCTCCCCCCCCCCCCCCCGCACCAGTTTTTTAGGATATAGTTGGTATACAGCACTGTATAAGTTTAAAAGTTTAAGGTATAGAGCATAATGATTTGACTTACATTTATTGTGAAATGATTACCACAATAGGTTTGGTCAACATCCATCATCTCATATAGATACAAAAAAATTTTATTTTCCTTCTGATGAGAACTCTTAGGGTCTACTCTCTCAACAACTTTCAGATATACCATAGAGCAGTGTTAACTTTGGTCACCATGTTGTACTTTACCTCCCTAGTATATATTATCTTATAATTGGAAGTCTGTATATTTGATCAGCTTTATCCAACTTCCCTCTCCTCACCCCACAATAAATTCCTTTCCTGCTTAATCTAGTTTGAATGGAGTCTTTTTTTGTATATGTAACCAGTTTTGTTTACTTCATATAAACTTAACTGCAAAAGACACAATGAAATGGGCATTTAAAAGATTATACCAAAGCACCATCATGTTAGCCTTTGGAAGATTAAATGTTTATTATACTGTGGAGTGGGGTCTTCTGTTGTTTGCATCAACAATACACCCTGAGTGTTTTTCCCCCAGAATTTATGAAAAAATTAAAAATACAACAACCTGAGTAGTGTTTGATCAGTGATCCCCATGATCAAAGGCTCTTTTTCAGGCAAAGTAGAGGATGGACTGGGGAGAGGAAGATTGGAAGCCAGTCTTGGAGGAGGTTCTACATCCTAGTTTAGGAAAACTGACAACCAGAACAAGAGCAGGGAATGAAAAAGACACGGGAGCAGATTCACCTGGACTTGACTCCAGGTGAATCAACTGCCTGGATGGGTAAAGGTGGATGCACATGTTTTTAGCTTGGTCACCTGGATGGGTAGTCAAGGTGATCCTGGAGATAAGAAACATGAGGGGGTGACAGAAGTTGAGACAGTGCTGAGTTCTGGTGGGACATTTGGAGAAGACTATCTAGCAGCAGTTTTATATTCAGGCTGGAGATAGGAGGTGGGTTGGTCATGAAGGAAAGGTAGTAAGTGAAGTTACCAAAGCCGCTGCTGCTACCCTGGCCCATATTACATACACTGTGTCATCATGGATGCCAATTTGTTGGGTTCCACTTATGCCTTTTGAGGGCAATTGAGGTATAGTTTATGTATAATATTGTAAGTTTCAGGTGTACAAATAGCAATTCACAATTTTTAAAGGTTATATTCCACTTATAGTTATTATATTTGACTCTATGTCCTGTGTTGTACTATATATTCTTGTAGCTTATTCATTTTATATATAGTAGTTTGTACCTCTTATCTCTTACCCCTATCTTGCCCTTCCCCTTTTCCTTCTCCCCACTGGTAATTTGTTCTGTATATCTGAGTCTTTCTTTTTTTGTATATGCACGTTTGTTTTATTTTTAGATTCCACATATAAATTAAGTCATACAGTATTTGTCTTTGACTTATTTCACTTAGTATGATACGTTCAAAGTCCATCCTTGTTGTTGCAAATGGCAATATTTCATTCTTTTTTTATGTCTGAGTAGTATTCCATTGTGTGTGTATGTGTGTGTACCGGGACTTTCCCAACAGCTCAATGGATAAAGAATCTGCCTGTAATGCAGGAGACACAGGGGACCGGAATTCAATCCCTGGGTCAGGAAGATCCCCTAGAGAAGGAAATGACAACCCACTCCAGTATTCTTGCCTGCAAAATCCCATGGACAGAGGAGCCCACAGGCTACAGTGCAAAGGGTCACAAAGAGTCAAACACGACTGAGTGACCGAGCACACAGCATATATATATATATATATATATGGGCTTCCCTGGTAGCTTAGAGGCTAAAGCATCTGCCTGCAATGCGGGAGACCTGGGTTTGATCCCTGGGTCGGGAAGATCCCCTGGAAAAGGAAATGGCAACCCACTCCAGTATTCTTGCCTGGAGAATCCCATGGACGGAGGAACCTGGTGGGCTACATTAGTCCATGGGTCGCAAAGAGTCGGACACGACTGAGCAACTTCACTTTCACTTTAGGTTGCTTCCACATCTTGGCAATTGTAAATAATGCTGCTATGAACATTGGGGTACATGTATCTTTGCAAGTTAGTGTTTTCATTTTTTTCAAATAAATATCCAGAAGGGAATTGCTGGGTCATATGGTAGTTCTATTCTTAGTTTTTTGAGAAACCACTATACAGTTTTCCATAGTGCCTGAATGAGTTTATATTCCCATCAACAGGCAGTTTTGGTTTTGAAGTCCCTCTTACCCCATATAGTGTATGGCCTGATGAGTTTAAGTGAATACATGAAAAGAGTATTGAAAGTGGAAATTTGGTGTACCCTCTCTCTAAGAAAGCCGTGGAAAAATGTGCCCCAAGGAAGGGGCCTGAGGAGTTGTTAGGTGGGAGGAGACTATGGTGGAACCCAGAAGAAAGAGGTTGGAAGCCAAGGGAGGAAAGAATTTCAGGGAAAGTGTGTGTCTCTTTCCCACAATCCAAGGACTCTGATAGAACTTGAGAGAAGGCGACGTGATCTTCAGTTGTACCACATGTCCCCTCCCAGTTATCTCTGTGCTTGACAACTGGGAAGGAAATCAGATATAATCACAAGCCTGGTGCTGACACAAAAGGGTAACTGGTTACACTGTCTGTAAAATAAGAGGCTGAGGGAACACCAAGTGTAACTATGGGGCATTAAGTGTAATACAGAGACCAAAGCCTTCTCTGTAAGACCACATGTAGTTCTCACCCCTTGGCAGCTCAGCCCATTTTTCTGTTCCCCCACTGGATACCCAGGGAGGGCTAAGCCAAGATTCAGGGTTGCTCTGAAATAAAGGTGCATGCATTCCAGAGATGGAATGCCAGAAAGACTCCTTTAGTCAATTTACGGAGGACCTAATGTATCAGACTCCATACCGAATGCCGGGTTGCCTGCCTTCTATTCTCACAGCCAGGAGAGCATAGACAGGGATAACGGGTAGCAATGGGAGAGAAATGGAAGTCTTCCTTCTAGTAATGAGGGCTTTCTAGAACACAAGGGGTTTCAGCAACTGCTTGAAGTCTTTAGAAGAGAGATGATGCCTGTGTGGCCAAGGGGGGAGGATATAGGCGGTAAGAAGAGGGTCTGAAGGGCAGGATTGGGGAGGAGGAAAATGAGACAGACTGGTGGGAGATGGACACTGGGGGCAAGGTTCATGGGGCCTCTGGGGCTCTCCAGGAACTGGGTGAAGAGACTTTACCACTGGACACTTAGGCTCTTGTGCTGGACTGTTTGCAACAGGTGTGCCCTTTGCAATGGGTGCCACCCAGGTTGTCAGGATGGAGGATAAGGATAATATTCCTGTTGACAACAGAACTCTTACACCCCTATTTCTCATTTAATGCCCACAAAATCTAAGGAGTAAAACAGACTCACAAAATGACAGTTCCTGTAAAAGAGGTGGTGGAGCCAGGGAACTGAGTCCCAAGTCCCCCAGAAGTCAAAAGTCATGATCATTGCCCCTTATCCCAGGGTAGGGAAACAGCAGGACTGGAGTCTGTGCTGTCTGACTGCCTAGAAACCTAACTAGGATTACAGGCCTATTGAGAGAAGACATGGGACATCTTCACTGGATTAGACTGAGCAAAACAAAACTTGACTTTCAGGGCCTGGGAAGGGGTAGGAAGAGGAAAGACTCGTAAGAGTCAGGAGACCTGTGTTTCAGCTTGTCTGGGTCGCTTGCTTGCTGTGTGAAAGTCATTGAATCTCTCCCCACCTCAGTTTCCTCATCTGTAAAATGGGATAATAGGACCTACCTCTCAGGGATGACAATTGATGAGTTGCCGGGATCCAGCCTCGGCAGGATCCATGGGATACCCTCAGGATGAACGGTGTCGGAGAGGGAGAGGGAGAGAGGGAGAGAGGGAGAGAGGGAGAGAGGGAGAGAGGGAGAGAGGGAGCCTCGGCAGGATCCATGGGATACCCTCAGGATGAACGGTGTCGGAGAGGGAGAGGGAGAGGGAGAGGGAGAGAGGGAGAGAGGGAGAGAGGGAGAGAGGGAGAGAGGGAGAGAGGGAGAGAGGGAGAGAGGGAGCCTCGGCAGGATCCATGGGATACCCTCAGGATGAACGGTGTCGGAGAGGGAGAGGGAGAGGGAGAGAGGGAGAGAGGAGGGAGAGAGGGAGAGAGGGAGAGAGGGAGAGAGGGAGAGAGGGAGAGAGGGAGAGAGGGAGAGGGAGAGGGAGAAGACACGTGAGACCAGCCTTGATAGGGCCAAGTCTGTGTTTTACTTTTTGACAACCGGTTTTATACCCTTTCACAGAACGTTTTCAAGGTACAAGATGCTTACTCATGATTACACAGGATTAGTATTACATCATTTTGTTTTTTAGGAAAAGCAGGATGTTTTTTGCTTTCTAATTCTATAGTAATTCTTAGCACATGATCTTCTGGCCTTGGGGCCATTAACATTTTATGCAGGTCAGGTGAATGTAAACCTGTTTTCCGTTTTTATGGTGACCTTAACTGAATGGTAGCAGTCTCAGGGAAATAGTACAGAGTAGAACTGTATCCTTGTTAATACAAAAATTAATCCTTCTGCAAAAGTTGTCAGTTGCATTTATCTAAGAAGTTTACCCCATACAGACTCTGCGGCTTCAGTGAGGCAGCCTCTGCCTAGCACTCCTGGCTGACAATTAACAACCATCTCATTGTTACCACACTAGGGCTAAGTCCTTATTTCTCTAGATCTTAAACTATATTTACAATGGTTTCTATAACACTACCTTAGCACATTAAAAGCAAAACACAGCACGCAAATCTCAACCCAATAACCACCTATAGAATAATTTTTCTTATGTTTTCTAATAGGACTCCTTTACCCCTTAAAAAGGCTCTATGTCTATTAGGGCTTTTATATAATCAGGTTCTTTATGCTATTTTATGATTAGGATATTATAAGCAATCATGCATATTAGGACCAAGGGCATAAATGCATTTGGCTAACAAACTACCAGCAAAGGAGTTTAAATTAAAACACTCCTTTCACCCTGGATAATCTCATAAAATACCACCACCTGGGAAACTTATTGATTAAAGTTCTAAATTGATTCTTATTTGGGAAGAGATCAGGGAAGGCCTTCTGCTTGTGTCACAGAAATTAGGGAGTAGTCCATTGAGGCAGGCATCAGAAAGACAGATATCATCTTTAAGGTGAGCGCCGGGGGCAGCTTTTCGAAATCCCTGAAAACCTGATCTGCCTTGCCTGTCAGGCTTTCTCCTCGTGACCTTGTCATGGGTGGGATCTCGTGAGCTGGCCTTTTCGAAGCCCCTGAAAACCTGATCTGCCTTGCCCGTCAGGTTTTCTCCCTCATGGCCTTTTTAGGGGTAGGGTCTCGTGTGTTGGCTCCCAGCAAGGACTCAACAAGATAATGCATATAGAGTGTTTAACACAGCACAGGGCACATTCTAAGAGCTCAATAGCCTTATAGTTTACTATTGTGTGCATGCGTGCTAAGTCACTTCACTTGTGTCCAACTCTGTGAGACCCCATGGACTGTAGCCCACCAGGTTCACGGGGTTCTCCAGACAAGAAGACTGGAGTGGGTTGTCATGCCCTCCTTCAGGGAACCTTCCCCACCCAGGGATCGAACCCGCGTGTCTTCAGTCTTCCGCATTGGCAGACGGGTCCTTTACCGCTAGCGCCACCCGGGGAAGCCCATACTATTATATATGTTACTGTATAAATAAACAGTATAAATATACTGTTACTATTAACAGTATAAGCAGGCAGGGCCGCTTGGTTGCTCTCTCAGGGTCTGGTGCGTGTGACCTGAATCCTGGTGTCCACAGCAGCTCAAGGTGGGCGTGTCCACTCTTGGCTCACAGTCCAGCTTCAGGGAGTCCCAGGTCGTGCCCCCGTCCTCTCCTCATCTGTCTCAGCTGTGCATCCAGTCACATCACAAGGCTTGAAGGAAGGCACTGAGCTCTCTTGATTCTCCGAATTAATAGTAAGGGAGGGTGGAGAGGACGGGAAGCTCTCAGAAAAACAGTTTACTTGAACTGAAGTGACATTAAGACTTCGTGGAGGTGAGAGTCAGGAATTCAGGCAACCTGCCCCGTTTTTTGCTAGCGTGCACATCCTCTGCTTGATCCCTAAGGGCAAAGGCCCATAACAAATATGGCGGCGGCAGCCTCGGGCTCCAGCACCTGCCTAAACTGCGGTCCCAGGAGCCGCGCGGAGCCAATCGCTGGGTAGGGGCGGAAGAAGAGGCTGGAGAAGCTACCCGCGGCCCGCGCGCAGGCGCACTGACTGTCACCTGGCTCCCGGCAGCCTTGGGATTAGGCTTCGCGTGCCACAATTGCGGTGAGCGGCTGTCCGGCGGCCGGGGCTGGCGGGCGGCGGGCCGGACTGGGGGCCAGTCAGACACGAAGGACGCACCGAGGGGGACGGGGGTGCTGTCTGCTCTGGGAGTGCTCGGGGCTGCCTTTCGGGGTTCCTGAGGTGACCTGGTTGTGGGCTGAGAAAAGTGCTTGGGTGGGAAAAGCTTGGGCTCAAGAGGTAAGGATGGAATTCTTGCAGAGGGGACTCCCTAGAGTCGCCGGCTGCTTCGGGCCAGGATCCATTTCATTAACATAATGGCCTCTAATCCTGGTGATGCAGTAGAACCTATAGCGGAGCTTTAAAAGAACACCGATGCTGGGCCCCATCTCTAGAGATTCCAATTTATTTAATTGGTCGGGAGTGAGGCTTGGGCCTTGGTATGATTGAGCAGCTCCTCAGGTGATTTTAACGTGCAGACTGGAGAACCGCCACAGGGTTCAGCACCATGGTTGATCCCAGACTCCTCTGTGGTTTGGAAGGGGTGGGTGGTCTTGGGGTGAAGTTACTGACCCTCCAAGGAAATGGTCCCAACTCCCAATAAGGTGAAATTGACTCCTAGCCTAAGAAAGAGGATGGGCCCATTAGTTACTGCATGGAAAGTGGGCACCCTTCCAGGGTGGGCCTCCCCAACAGCCCTGCCAGAGGTTGTGGGAAGACTCAACAGGGGGACAAAGGGGATGTGAAAGAGGAAACTCAGCAGACAATTCAAAGGTCACCTTGTTGAAAAAAGGACACCCTTAATATTTGCATAGGGTTTTATATTTTTAAAATTCATTTAATACCCCCTGGGGACAGACAGGGAATGGAATATTTCTTCTGCTTTGCAGATGTAGGAATAAGCTAGTTAGTGAATAGCTAGTTAGTGATAAGGTTCAGACTTGACCCAGGGCTCCCAACTCCAAATAATGCTTTCTAGTAGATTTTTTTCCCTCCATACTAATTGCTTCTCATACAGTCTCTAGTCCTTCTGAAGCCCCTCACCCCAGGGGGCCCTGTCTGGCACTCTCTGTTTCCTCTACCAAGTTTATCAGCCCCCTACCCACCATAGGCTGGTTCAAAGATCAGGGAGCTACTCTTGTTTCTATGTTTTTCTAGTTATTTCCCAGGAGCCCGATGGGGTGAAGAGGGGAGCAGTTTTGAAAGATTCGGGGGGATCCTTCTAAAAATCTTTTTCTGTCACCCGGCCACCCCCAGTGGCCCCCACCCCCCTTTCTGTTGTCCTCAGGAGAGTATCTTGTGTGTGGTTTCCAAGCCCTTCCTAATCTGATGTCTCTCTGTCCTGAGCCTGCTTTCCATATTGTATCAGTTTTCCTTAGCACATGGTGAAAGCTTAATAAATGTTACATTTTGTTATTATCATGTTCCTCTTTGTTCACCTGTGGCCTTGCTGTCCATGTTTCATATCAGGCTTTCCCAGGTTGCCTCTGCTTCTACATCAAGCAGAGTTGAGGGGGACAGTGGGATCTGGGGGTCTCACCCCTCCTATGGCTCCTTTTTCCCTCTTGGGCTGGGGATGTCCATATGAGCCTTTTAGGGGCAAATTGACCCACTGGGTATTAATTAAAAAGCCAATATGTGGTGAAGGAGCCTGGTGGAGGCTAGAGGTAGAAATCAGGGGTAGGTCTGACCTGGCCCCGCCCATAAGGAGCTTGGGGGCTGGAGGAGGGTTTGGGAGACCTTTGGATCCTGATACAGAGGATTCAGCCAAGGGATCTGAAAAAAGGAGAGAACATCTAACATGGTGTTCTTGAGAAGGTTTGTGCCACTGAACTGGCCCTTTCTCAGATAAGCAGGATATGATAATGATTGTGGTGGGTGATGGGCAAAGTGATGTGAGAAATGATGAGGGTTTTTCCTTTTTTCTTTGCTCAAAAGCATCTGTTTTGAATCTTGGCTCTAGCACTTAATAGCTCTGTGGTTTGGGGCCAGTTACTTATCCTTCAGAGCCTTGGTTTCCTTACTTACAAGATAAGGATAGGAATAGTAACAAGTTATAAGGATACATGATGATAGGTGTCAAAACCAGGCATATCTTATATGCCTGAGAACTGGTATGTAGTTACATCTAGAGTGTTTTAGGTGAAAGGAACAGCATGAACTAAGGTTGGAGGTGGCATTCAAAACAGAATTTGAAAGATGGTAGGACATTCCAGGCAATGAGAAGCATCAATGTTTCATATTGAAAAGACAACTTCAATCCTGGATTTGCCAGAAGACAGGGACTGAAATCCTTTAAAGCTCCTAAAGCCAAACTTCAGAGAAGTGGAAAAGAAAAAGAATAGTTACATCTTACTGAGGGTCTTCTAAATGCCAGGCACTAGGCTTGGTGCTTTATATACCTTTTGCATTTCAGCCCCACAGCAATCTCAGAGGTTGGCTTAGATCCCCACTTTATAGATGAGGAAACTGAGGCCCCGAGGGAGGGAGTGGCTGGCTCAAGGCCGCACAACTGGGGCCATACCTGCCCTCGTTGTGGGGGATGGGCTGTGGGGCCTCCAGCAGGCTCTCCTGGTGTCAAGGTGAGGGTGGAGTTGGTTGCAGGTTACAGGATATCTCAGTCACCTTATACAGCTAGGCTGGTGTGGGCCCCAAGCTATTCCTTCCCAAGAGAGGCAAGGCTGTTGCTCTCTGTGGGGGTGGATTGGGGGTGGTGTTTTGTGGAAAGTTTTCATTTTCGTCTCAGGTTCAAAGGATTTGTTAACAAAATAAGCCTCTTGTTATATATGAATAAATAATACCAGTATTTATTAGAGAGTTATCTAACTTACTTTTGATATACTAACATTAAAAGAAATGAGAAAAAAACCAGCAGAGGATACATCACCAAGTTGAATTTTGACCAACATCCAGACTGAGACAGTGTTGGGAAGTCCCATGACACAGCGCATCTGGAGTCCCGGTTGGGAAAAGGTCCCAGGCATGGGGTCCACTTCCGTGGGTGAGACTTCAAAAGTTGAGGTTCGGAGTTCCTGCTCATAATCCCTGGATGCAGACTGATATCATCATCAGTCTATAGCAAAAGCAGCTCTGGTTTTATGTTAATGCTGTTTGTTTTGTGGTGTAAAACTTGGAATGTTGTTAAGCCTGGGACATGGTTGGTCAGGGCCTCTCCATGGGCTCAACAATTTCAAGATTTGTCCCCTATCTTATCTATGGTGCCACAAGACTTCCACTCACAGTAGATAGTCAGGGCAGTATCCAGGCAGGTTAGAAGCAAGGTCAGAGATCTGGTCTGCCTTGTCTCTGAAGCCTAAACAGGACTGTTTATCTAATTTCCCTAACAGGTGGGACTTCCCTGGTGGCTCAATTGGTAAAGAATCTGCCTGCAATGCAGGAGACCCATGTTTGATCCCTGGGTCTGGAAGATCTCATGGAGAAGGAAGTGGCAAGCCGTTCCAGTACTCTTGCCTGGGAAATCCCATGAACAGAGGAGCTTGGTGGACTCTAGTCTATGGGGCTGCAAGAGGCAGAAACAACTTAGCAACTAAACCACCAACAGGTGGGGAGGGCTAGCAGAGGAAGAAGTTACTGATGGAGCATTACAATCTGGAATAGAAACCGCTGAGTGACCCCGCATGCTCCTCCCGCAGCTCTCTTTCCCGGGCAAAGGCTTACCTGGGCAGGGTGCTTTGCCTCTAGATCTAGTCCATGGTTTATGGGTTTGTCTCTGGTACCCCTGAACATTGAATATGCTCCTGCTTCTTGCAGGCCCTCCTCCTCTAACTTTGCCTCTTGTGCTTTTTTTCCCCCTCAAACTCCCTTGCCACACGAAGGACCTGATTACCTGCATATTCCCCTGCTCTTACTCTGATCTAAGTGAGCCTAAGAAAAAGCCAGTTTCTCGGCATATTTCTGTCAGTGCTCTGGGACTTACTAATACTCCCTTTGTTTGTTGGTGATCAGTCACTAAGTCATGTCCAACTCTTTTCGACCCCATGGACTGAGCACGCCAGGCTTCCCTGTCCTTCACTATCTCCCGGAGTTTGCTCAAACTCATGTCCATTGAGCCTGTGATGTTATCCAACCATCTCATCCTCTCTTGCCTCCTTCTCCTGCCCTTAGTCTTGCCCAGCATCAGGGTCTTTATCAATGAGTCAGCTCTTGGCATCAGGTTGCCAAATTATTGAAGCTTTAGAATCAGTCCTTCCAATAGATATTCAGGGTTTATTTCCTTTAGGATTGACTAGAATTGATACTTTCAAATTGTATTACTGGAGAAGACTCCAGAGAGTTCTTTGGACTGCAAGGAGATCAAACCAGTCAATCCTCCCTGCATTCCTGTAAAGATAAGCACTGTTACTTTCATTTTGCAGGTGAGGAAACCAAGGTTCAGACAGGCTCAGACCTTACCTGTGGGTGCAGTTAGTAGGAAGTGCAGTTGAGATTTAAAACCAGGCTCTTCTGATGGCAAAAGTCATACTTTTTCCATCTCACCACACTTCGAGGTTTTCCTCTACTGTTGTCCCAGTGTGGGTGCAGGGAGCTGGCGGCTGGGGACCTATAGCGTCCACCTTCTCCAGTAACCAGGGCAGGTCACTGGACATCTGGGTAGGGGTGCCAGGAGGCTTCACTCTCTTTGGACAAAGGCTTTCAAGGTGAGGGAGGGGAGTTCTGAAAGGCCCTGGGGAGTCAGAGGAGGTGATCTGAGTTAAGGGTAAAAGCAGAAGCATACATTGTGCTTTATAGGCGCAAAGCACCTTTAGATTAATCCCCACCTCATCCTGGTGTGGTGGATATGGACGGTCTGGGAGGCTTGATAGTGATAGTCTGTGAAGTTCGGGTGCTCACTGCACTTACTATGCTCACTGTGTCGAGGTATCTTCTCACTGACTGCTGACCCTAGCCTTAGGAAGGTTGGCTTCATTGTGCAATTCAGGAAACAGGCATGGAGGGGTTAACCAAATTGCTACAGGTCACATGGGTAGGAAATAGTAGAGTTGGGCCTTTGGAGACCTCCACTTGTGCCTTCTTTCCATTACATTGCTTGGGAAAGTGCCAAGGAAACTTTCAGGGTGATGGATATATTCCTGATCTCAACTGTGGCAGTTTCACAGGCATACACATGCCAAAACTGATCAGACTATACACTTTGAATATGTGCAGATTATTATTATCTAGGGAAGGGTTCTTTTTTCCATTCTCTCTCTCTTTTTTTTTTTGGCTGTACCACATGGCTTGCAGGATCTCAGTTCTCCAGTCAGGGGTTGAAACCAGGCCATGACAGTGAAAGCCTGGAGTCCTAACCCCTAGGCCACCAGAGATCTCTCCATTGTGCAGATTACTGTATGTCAGTTATACCTCATTAAGGCTGTGGGGAAAAAAAATGTTTCCCACCAAATACTTCCTCAGGGGTTTAAAGGCCCCATGGATATCGTCCTGCTTTCGGACAAGGCAGGATCCTTTTGGCCAGGGAGAAATTCTCACAGACTTAGCTGCTTTCAGGAAGTTCGGGCTTCCCAGATGGTGCTGGTGGTAAAGAACCCACCTGCCAATGCAGGAGTTGTAAGAGATGCAGGTTCAATCCCTGGGTTGGGAAGATTCCCCTGGAGGAGGGCATGGCAACCCTCTCCAGTATTCTTGCCTGGAGAATCCCCATGGACAGAGGAACCTGGCAGGCTACAGTCCAAAGGATCTCATGAGTCAGACACGACTGAGGTGACTTAGCACGCATGCATTCAGGTAGTTTTGGCCACTCCTCCTCCTCCCTCCATCACTAACATGTGGACTGGCACAAAGCTGGCATGGGGGTGGGAGGCTGCATACTGACCTCTTGAGTGACCACCTCAGCTTCCAGGGAGCCCAAGAGAGACCCCGTGAGAGTCCCTCCTTGTTCTCCCCGCAGAGCCTCTATCTCCCCAGCCAGTCACTACCACAGCAAGGGTGGCTGAGTCCAGAGATGGAGGTAGAGGGTGAGGACACAGGCCCCATGCTGGCTAACTCCATTGTCAGGTTGGAGTGCAGGCAGGCAAGAGAGTGTGTGCAGGGCTGGAGGCACAGTGAGGGACAAGGAGTTGGAGGTCTAATGGCCATGGCACCTGAGGGACGGGTGAGATGGAGACGAAGAGATGGGGAGGACGCTTCTGGTATCAGGTGGCCTTGAGAACAAAGGCCTAGCCAGAGAAGATGGAGGCTTGAAGGTCTATGGGAAGCTGGGCTGGACTGGCCGGAAGAGGCTGGACTATAGAGGCCCTTGAAGGCTGGGCATGGAAGCAGAGCCCTGGGGACTCATGGGGCAAGAATGGGGCCTGTGGGGGGCAAGTCACCACTTAGGGACTGGGCCTGTGTTGGTTCTCCAGGGCCTGACTCTAATGGGGAAACAGGAGTTTCTGTTCTGCATATGTGTGTGCAAGCATGCGGACATGTAAATGAGGCCTGTGGGTAGGCTTGGGTCATGAGGGCTTCAAGAGGAGATAGCCTCTGAGGAGGTGCATAAGTTTTAGGGCTGCCAAAACAAATTACCACAAACTAGGTAGCTTAAAACAACCTCACGGTTCCTGGAGGGTGGAAATCCAGCATCGGGGCACCAGCAGGGTCATGCGCCCTCTGGAGGGAGCCTCTAGGAAAGCATCCTTCCTTGCCTCCGCCTGGCCGTCTTGTGCTACCTGCAATTCTTTGTGTTCTCTGGCTCATAGCTGCATCACTCAGATTTCTGCCTTCATCTTCACATGGCTGTTTTCCCTTTCTTTGTGTCTGTGTCCAGATTGCCCTCTCCTTATGAGGACAGCAGTCCTTAGGTTAGGGCTCACCTCAATTCAGACCTCACCTTAACGTGGTTATATCTGTAAAGCTCTTTCCAAATAAGATCACCCTCACAGGTGCTGGGGGTTAGGACTTGAACCTATCTCTTTGGGGCTAATTCAACTAGCTACAGGGTGTTCGAGAGAAGAAAGCCCCCATAGCTTCCCTCTGGCGGGGTTGGGGGCGGGGATCAGACAAGCACACATGGGATTATTTTTCTGAAAAGAGAACAACAATTTGGAATCTAAAAAAAGAGACAGACTTAATGCCTGGCTGCTTAAAGTGTGGTCATGGCCCAGCAGCATCGGTGCCCCCTGGGAGCCTGTTAGAAATGCAGAATCTCAGATTCCACTCCACACCTGTGGAGGTAAAAATCTACATTTGAACCAAGTCCCCAGGTGACGTGGAAGCACATTACAGTATGAGAAGCGCTGCTGTAATAAGAATTGGATTTTTATTTCCTTTTAAACCCATGGTCAGTCTAGCCTGCTGGTCTCTGCATGAGCTGGCCTCGTCCAAAGCAGGCACGTGTGTTGTCCTTTGTTCTCTCTTTCATGTAACATGTCCTTGAGTTTCTCTCCCGTGTGTTGACACTGCCCACGTATTTGACCTTTGTGGAGAGCATCAGGTTTGTTGAGCCAGTCCCTTTGTTGTGTTCCTGGGCTGTGTCCAACTTTTGGCTGTTTTTAGATGTTGCTGCCATGAACAACTCTGTACATGTTTACTTGGGGTTAGTTCCTTGAGGTGGGGTTTCTGGAATCAAAGTGCATGGGCAGTTGTGGACTCTTATCATATCTTATCACTCTTATATCCCTGTGAAACCTGACATCACAGCAGGTCTCTCCATTCTACCCAGCAGCCCACAGTAATCCTATTTGGGAGGTCAAGTGGCAAAAAAAAGGCTTTGGAGTCAGATAGGCCAGGGTTCAAATATGCTACTTTTATGCTGTGTGACCTTGGGCAAATGACTTAACCATCTCTGAGCTTGGGGTTGCTGTCCTGTAATATTGTAACAGTGCTGTAAACTTTGGACGGGTTTTATAAAGATGAGAATGATACCACCACCATTTATTGAGCACTTTCTGTGAGTTACCTCATTTAATCCTTTTATTCCTCTGAGTAGCCATGATCATCCACTTTTCCCTTTTACAGAAGAGAAAACTGAAGCTGGGGTTAACTAGCTTGCCCGAGATTCTACTGTAGGCACAGTGTGTGCCCAGGCCCAGGGCTGTCAGGTTAGAGTATGGATGAAAGAAGATGCCCTAGCATGCGACCTGACTCTGCACTTGCTGGCTGGCTGCCTTCTCTTCCCACGCCTTTATCAGTTTCCTTTTACTCCCTAGCAGTGGTATGTAGTCCAGCATTGTTTTAGCTGGTGATTCCCATTGGTGATTCCCTAGTTTTGTTTCATGTGCAAACTTTCTCCCAGTGAGATGACTCAGAGGTCTGGGGTTAGGAGCTGGGCTGGCTCTGATCCCTGCAGCTGACTGGCTCCTTCTTCTCCAGGAACAAGTATGGCCAGACTGCCCATGGCCATGAGCGTGCCTCGGTGCTCCTGGGGCTGAGGCTGGGCCGGCCGCCATGAGGCTGGGTGGGCCCTGGGCCTGGCTGCTGGGCCTGCCCACGGCTGTGGTCTATGGCTCCCTGGCCCTCTTTGTCTCTGTCCTGCACAACGTGTTCCTGCTTTACTACGTGGACACCTTTGTCTCCGTGTACAAGATTGACAAAGCTGCCTTCTGGGTTGGAGAGGTAGGCCAGCACTGGGGCAGTCAGCCGGGGTGGGAGCCAGGCAGGTGGCAGGGCAGGGTCCCACCCATCCAGGAGCAGAGGGTAAGCTGGCTTGCCCACCAAGACTCAGCAAGAATAGGTAGAGCTGGAGGCTCTCAGTGGGGATTATGCCAACTCTCCCGTCCTCTGTCCTGCGAGCCAGGCACTGTATGCACATTTATAATACATTCACGTGTATTTATCAGCGGTGCTCTGGATGGTGGGAGTTTGATGGGGGCAGTGGCTGTGGGTTATGGCACAGGGACTGACCTGAGCACAGGTTTGCAGGCAGGAGAGCTGGCATCATCTCTGAGGGGTGGTGAGCAGGCTGGGGTGGGGAAAGCCCTGGAGAGGAGGCCGCCTGGAGCCCACCTGCCCGTCTCCCCTCTGCCCACAGACGGTGTTTCTGCTCTGGAACAGTCTCAACGACCCCCTCTTCGGCTGGCTGAGTGACCGTCGGTTCCTCAGCTCCCAACCCCGGTTTGTTTCCCAGGGATGGCTCAGGACTGGTCCTCACCCACCTCCCCCTCCCCAGGGCTGGAGGACCACTGCCTGTATGTGGGGTGGGGAAAGAAAGGGAGACCACTGCCAGCCGTTGGCTGGGCCTTCTCATTTCCCGAGTTCAGGCGGGGAGTGGGGCCTGCCAGGGCTGCCAGGGCATCTCCCAACGGCCCCCTCTCTCCCTGGCAGGTCAGGCACTGGGCTCTCCTCAAGGGCTGTGGTGCTGGCACGTGTGCGGGCACTGGGCTGGCACGGGCCGCTGCTGGCTCTGTCGTTCCTGGCGTTCTGGGTGCCCTGGGCGCCTGCTGGGCTGCAGTTCTTGCTGTGCCTGTGCCTCTACGACGGCTTCCTGACGCTTGTAGACCTGCACCATCATGCCTTGCTGGCCGACCTGGCCCTCTCAGCCCACGACCGCACCCACCTCAACTTCTACTGCTCCCTCTTCAGTGCAGCCGGCTCCCTGTCTGTCTTTGCCTCCTACGCCTTCTGGAACAAAGAGGACTTTTCTTCCTTCCGCGCCTTCTGCCTGGCGCTGGCCACTGGCTCCGGGCTGGGTTTTGTGGGGGCCGCACGGCTGCTGAGGCGGCGGGTTGAGGCGGCCGGCAGGGAGCCCGGGTGCCCGGCCATGGCTGTGAATGGCGGGTGAGTGGCCAGCACTCTGCTGGGCTTGACTGCCATGCTGGGGCTCCTGGCTGATGGATGGCTGCCTGGGGTGGGGGATGGCTCTGGCCCAGCCTAAGCTGTTCTTGATTCCCCTCTGCCCCATAGCCTGTGTGAAGAAGAGCTGCTTGTGGGCGGCGAGGATGTGGGTAGCATCACCTTGGGCCAGTACCTCCAGCAGCTGGCACGCCACCGGAACTTCCTGTGGTTTGTGGGCATGGATCTGGTACAGGTATGGGAACAATGCCCATTCGTAGGATGGCTGCAAATGCCTCACTCAAGGGAACCGCCTTCCCAGAAGCTGGGAAATCAGTTCTGGTCTTGCCTGAGGACGGCTGAGCGGCTGAATGGCAGGAATATAAGTTGGGTAGTTAGAGACCTGGATTCTCCCTGCATCTGAGCTCCTAACTCCTTGTGTGATCTTAGGCCCGTCTTGCTCTTTTGGGGCAGCCATGTTCTCACCTGCAACGTGAGAATAGGAGAGAGGTGCTCCCTTGGGGACTTTTTTTTGGCCACTCTGTGGGGCATATGTGGGCTTCCCTGATGGCTCAGTGGGTAAAGGATGTGCCTGCAATGCAGGAGACACAGGAGACGTGGGTTCAATCCCTTGGTCAGGAAGATCCCCTGGAGTAGGAAATGGCAACCCACTCCAGTATTCTTGCCTGGAAAATTCCATGGACAGAGGAGCCTGATGGGTTATAGTTCATGGGGTCCCAAAGAGTCAGACACGACTGAGCGACTAAGCACACATGATGCTGAGAACACTTTAGTATAATTGTATTTTTGCAGGGCATGTGAGATCTTAGTTCCCCAACCAGGGATCAAAACCACACCCCCTGCATTGGACATAGAGTCTTAATCACTGGAACACCAGGGAAGTCCCTGGGGACTCTCTTTAAAACACCACAGGCCAGACCTAGAACACATGTAGTATATAAGCCAGCGAAATTTAGAAACAAATTGTTTTTAAGCTTGTTTTAGCATTGATAAGTTTTACAAGAGAAAGCTTTTAGTTGTTTTAATGGTGATGTTATCATTCCTTCTAGCTTTTATAGATAAGCATAGGAATTTGGTTTTAGGTTTTGTCCTGGTATGTTCCATGTTGAAGGACATGGGACTAGAGGCTGCTCTGGCTTCTGCTGCTGCCTCCCCCACCCCACCCCTGTTGGTTTTCCCTCTGTTCCTGGCTCACCTTCACCCCGCCTCCCCAGCCTCCTTAGTGTCCCTATTGGTTGCAGGTCTTTCACTGCCACTTCAACAGCAACTTCTTTCCCCTCTTCCTGGAGCATCTGTTGTCAGACCACATCTCCCTCTCCACGGGCTCCTTCCTATTGGGTGAGTGGGTACCTTGTGCTGGCCGGAAGGACAGAGGCTTGCACCCCAGAACCCCTAGACTGACTGCAGATACAGCCACCTCCCAGCTGGGGCCCAGGTGGCAGAGGGCAGAGTCTGCGCTGGGGCTGCACCTCCAGCCCCCACCGCCACCCGCACTCTTTTCCAGAGGGAGGGAGGGCGCTTCTGTGAGTTTGAGTGGGTAGGGCTGCCCTCGTGGTGGTCCTCTTGGTAGTCACGCCACCTAGCGGTAATGCGGCGCAGTAGCTCGTTCACAAGGGCCGACAGCTCTCCTGACAGGCCTGGGAACGTGCTTGACTGTGCTGCTTCCCTGTGTGGTCTTGGGTGTGTTTTATTTAATCTCTTTGGGCCTCCATTTATCTGTAAAGTAGGGATAGTACTTACCTTAAAGGGCTTCGAGGGCTAAATAAAAGGATGTGGAAACTCTTAGCACAGCGCCTGGACCTCGTTAGTGTTGAATCAATGCAAACTTTGATTTCTGATGGTTAGAATGTGGGCAGCTGTGGAGGCTGTGGCAGCGCCCCTGACAGGCCGCGTTCCCGTCCCCAGGCATCTCCTACGTCGCTCCCCACCTCAACAACCTCTACTTCCTGCCCCTGTGCCGGCGCTGGGGTGTCTACGCCGTGGTGCGGGGGCTCTTCCTGCTCAAGCTGGGCCTGAGCCTGCTTATGCTGTTGGCCGGCCCCGACCACCCCGGCCTGCTCTGCCTCTTCATTGCCAGGTAGGCCCTGCCCCTCCCTCGCCCCCTCACCCGTGTGCCCCCCACCCTCCATTCTTATCCATTCTCTCTCGCCGGCAGCAACCGTGTCTTCACTGAGGGCACCTGTAAGCTGTTGGCCTTGGTGGTCACGGACCTGGTGGACGAGGACCTGGTGCTCAATCACCGCAAGCAGGCAGCCTCGGCGCTTCTCTTTGGCATGGTGGCCCTGGTGACCAAGCCAGGCCAGACCTTCGCTCCGCTGCTGGGCACCTGGCTGCTCTGCTTCTACACAGGTGAGGGCCCAGGGGCTGGCATGGTGCTCGAGGCTCCAGGGGGCACAGCATACCTGGTGTAGCAGCTGATGAGCCTGGGACCTGGGTCCCAGTGAAGCAGAGAGAATGACAACGAGCCACGGCAGAGTCTGGGCCTGGGCTGCCCCTGGCTGCCACCCCTCGTCTGCCTGTCCCTATGTGGGCAGAGGAACTGGGTTCCATTCTTTCAGTAGTTCATTCATTCATTCAGCAAGTATATATGGGATACCTTCTCTGCCAGGTGCTATTCTAGGTGCCTCTAGGGAGAGAGAGAACAAAATAAGACAGATAAGGTCTTTGCCGTCATGGAGCTTATATTCTGTGTTGGGGTGGGGTGGGGTCGGCACTATACAGCTAAACAAGAGAAGAGCAGGCAGAGATAAGTGCACTGGTAACAGTATCATTGTGGCTAAGAAGCTACTCTGTGTGGTCTGGAAGGACTCTGAGGAGATGGCACCCGGGATGTGAACTGAAGGGTGAGGATTTAGTCTGGAAAGATCTCAGCAAATCACAGACAGGCAGAAAAGAAAGTACAGGAGCCCAGGTTATCAGGAATGGTTTGGGTTGACATTTTCTCCTCTGGGGGATCTTCCCAACCCAGGGATCAAACCCCAGTCTCTTGCATCTCCTGCACTGGCAGATGGGTTCTTTACCACTGTACCACCGGGGAAGCTCAGGAGTGGTTTAGAGGTGAGGCTGAAAAAGTGAAGAGGGGCTCTGTAAATCAGGGCAGGGTTTGGATTTTATTCTCAGTGCAGCTCTTGGGAAGATTTTAAGTAGGGCAGTGGCCTAGTCTGATTTACATTTTTTAAAGTTTGCTCTGCTCTTTGGAGAGTGGACTGTAGGGAGGCTGTGGCAAAAGCGATGGAGGCTTGGAGCAGGTGGTGCTGGGTGCTGAAAAGAAGTGTTTGGTTTGGGCTGTGTTTTGGAGTTGGGGGAGGTAAAGGATTGGCTCTTGGGGAGTGGTGAAGCTAATTGAGGACTCTGGGAAGAATTTGGTAACTGGGGGGATAGTGGTGTCATTCTGCAAGGAAGAACAGGGGAGAAGCAAGTTCGGATGTGGAATTGAGAGTTGGGGTTTGGACGTGTCCATGTGACATCTGAGATGAGGCACTGTGGACTTTGGAGGCCAGGACTGACCTGTTCTTTCTGCGGGCTGTCTTGTCCTAGGTCATGATCTCTTCCAGCAGCACCCCCTGGCCCCTGTGGGGAGTGCTCAGCCCTGGCCAGAGCCCCCGGCTCCACCCCCGGCACAGGCCCCCACACTCCGCCAGGGCTGCTTCTACCTGCTGGTGCTGGTGCCCATCACCTGTGCTCTGCTGCAGCTCTTCACCTGGTCCCAGTTCACGCTGCATGGGAGACGCCTGCACATGGTCAAAGCCCAGCGCCAGAACCTGTCACGGGCCCAAACCCTGGACATTAAGGTGGTGTGAGGGGAGTGCAAAGCCACCCTGTTGAGGACACTACCTGTAGCCCTGGGGGGGCCAGCCCTGTGTCCTGCTCTTCCGCCTCCCTGGGGTCCTGCCTGGAGGACAGATGGCAGAGTGGGAGCACTTGGGGCTGAGCTGGAGTGTCACTGGGATCTAAGTTTCTGCATGGCTGTCTGGCCCAGCTTGGGCAAAGGCTGGGCCATGTGTGTGCTCAGGGACCTGCTTCCTCCTCTAGGGCAGAAGGAAGAAGAGGACTGAGAAGGGTGGGGCCTGCCCTGTGGTCACATGGGATTGCTATGGGTATGGAGGCCATTCCTCCTACCTGGCCAGGGCTAGCGCCCTGTGTGGGCTCCGGAACCACTTTTGCCTGGTCAGGACTGGGAGTCCTACCTGCCCCTTCCAGTGGTTTCTCTCAGAATTCTCTGCTTCAGCCACACCTGGAGTAGCACACCCCAGCTGCTGCAGGGCACCCCTGAACCCCAAATGACCTCTCAATGAGGCTCATCTCATCACAGACTGATTAAAGCCGGTCATTTCTATTTCCATTACTGAAGTCTATGCTGTGTATGGGAGTGGTGGGTTGGAGAACAGGATTCCTTAATAAGAGCAGCCTGAGAACATTTTCAGAGATGAGTGGGGTAGGATGGAGGGGGATGCTGCATCAGGTTCACTGAGGTAGTGGGGAGAGCCTGCAGACCAGTGGCCTCATGGGCCCCTGGGAGCCAAACAGCTTTCAGGCCTGTGGTCGTAGCCCCAGTGTGTTTCCCATGTACCACTGCTGGAGGTGGTGGGCAAGGAGTGGCCACTTCTAGGCTAGAGATCCTTAACCCTGGAGTCGCTGGGATCTTCCAAAGATGACTTTTTTTTTTCTTTACTGTGTGACTGGGACTAGAAACCTTGGCTTTAGGCCAGTGTTTCTCAGTCTGGGCTCTACAGACATTTGGGGCTGGGGAGTTCTTTATTGTGGATGGCCTCTGCCTACTAGATGTCAGTAGCGTCTCTCCCCAGTCATGACAACCAAGCACCTCCAGACATTGCCAAATGTGTCCTGAGAGGCAAACTGGCCTTAATTGGGAACCACTGCCCTAGACCAATGGTTATTTGAAGGTCTGCATCACAGTTAAGAATGTAGTCTAGTGCTATATTGCCTGGGTTCAAATTCTAGCTAACAAAGGGCAGATTTGGGAGAAATTACATAATCTCTCTCTGGCTCTATTTCATCATCTGTAAAGTGAGTAACAAACATACTTGCATTTTACAGCTGTTGCGAGAATCAAATGGTTAACACTTGTAAAGTGCCTAGCAATTCCCACCCCTAACTGCTCAAGTATACAGGTTTAAAATGGAGAAGTGATTAATCAGAATATCTGCGCATAGACCCTGGGAACTGCGTTTTAATAAACTTCTGACTTTAAAGATGTGAAGAGCTGGCCTCTTATTGCAGGTGGAGTCTCATCCATGGGCTTGGGCATGTGTACAGGGCATGGACTCTCAGTTCCTGACTGGTCTTTGGGCTTTGTCAACAGCATCTTTGCATCCACATGACTGGCTGGGACTTGGGTGAAGGTCTGGCTGGTGCAACAGTGACCTCTAGAGGACGGACTAGGCCCAGTCTCAGGGCCCACAGCTCCTCCCTCCTCCCACCTGCACTGACTAGACAGAGGCCCAGCTGATGTGTCTATTAGAACGAGTTTATTTAAGTACACTGGGCCCCACCAGGCAACATGGTTTGTGCGAGGCTGTGCAGGGGACAGGCTTGGGCTAAGAGGAGGGAGGTGAGCTGGTTAAGCACACTGCAGTCCGCGGGTCGCCACATCGCTTTCACACACACCTGCTGCTGCGGCCCACACCTGGCAGGGCCTTTGGTCGTTGGACGGCATGGGGTCGAGAATACTGCCTGGAATCTGGGATCGGGCAAGTGTTGGTGTCATGGGTGAGGGTGCCAGTGAATATCTGCTAGCCCCAGCTTTGCACCTTCTGGGCTGAAGAGTCTTTGGACCCCTGCCAGGCCAGCCCAGTCCAGGGTAGGCACCAGGCCCCACTGGACCAGAGGAGGTGAGCCTGAGCCCATCAGTTCCTGGCAGCCTGGTCTGGCCCCTCCCTCCCTGACCAAACAAGTCCAAAGAAGAATGGCACAAGTCAGCCAGAGGGGGCTGTCTGGCCTCTACAAGCTAGTCCCCCGGGGTCAGCTAGCATGGGAAAAGGCAGCTTGGTTAACTGCGGCTCTTTCTCCAGTCCTATGGAGGCAGCATCCCCAACACCCCTCCTTTGTCAGGAGCCTCTGCCAAATGGGGTTTCTACCTCCTATTTCAGAAAAATCCAACTAGCAATCAGCCTGTTGATTCCAGGGCAGTGAAGAAGTGGAAGAGGGAGAAAGAAAGAGGCCGGAGTGACTTTGAATGTAGCGTCTGAGCTCAAATGGTCCTGAGGCCTATGGATACTGTCAGTTCATGTTGGCAGGGAGTGGCGGGGCCCTGAACGCTATGCTAAGCTTAGGCGCTGTAAACATTAGTGTGAACAGGGTGACTGGTGGGCGGGGCAATGAGCTCCCTCTCTCCAGTCCCCTAACTGAACAAACACTTCAATAAATAAAACTGAAGATGGCACTGCCCATGGATGGATGGAAAGCAAGTTAACAGGACCTGAGGCCAACAGGCTCCTGAAACTCTCCCGAGATCCCTGGATGGGGTTGGGGGTTGGAGCAGTAAGCCCGCCACTGATCAGAAGTAGCGCTCCTTGCCCTCCTCAAATGCCCAGTGTGGTCCTGGTCCCCAGGTGAAGTTGAGGGCATCCTGCCCGCTCCTGACAGGGAAGTCTCAGTAACGGCTCCTGGAGTGCTTCTCCAGCTTTCTAAACCCAAACTGCAACATGACCAGACAAGAACTCAACCCTGGACTCAGGCCTCAGTCCGCGATCAAGAGGCATCGAGAGCAGAATGATAAACAAGGGGAGGCCGCAGGGCACCCTGGGTAGAGGGGGTGGGGCCGGCCCAGCCTAGGATGGGCAGCAGCAAGTGTCCCCGGGGTTGGTTTACCTCCCTCTCTGTCTCCCTGTGGTAGTAAACATAGTCCCACACAGCCAGACAAAGGCCCGGCTGACAGAGCAGGGCCCTCTGCCAGCACTCTTCCCTGTCAGGGGCCAGTTAGTGGTCAACCCCAGGTCTCAGGCCGTCGCCATCATGGGTAGTTCATCGTCCTTTCCGGGCCCTGAAATCCTGGGATCCCTGGGCCACACGGCACTCGCATAGGTGCACACATTCATACCCACACACACACACATTCATATACACAGGCAGTTCCTCGCAAACACTCCGACTCAAGAAAGCGAGTTTTAAAGTGGAGTTAACTTCAGAGAAAGGTGAAGACGATGTCCCAATATTAGAAGGTTTTCCTGTGGATGGACCGGGCACCGTCTTCCTCGTATTCCTTCTTAGAGACCCACATCTTCTTAAAGGTGTCCAGGGAGGCGAGGATGGAGCCCCTGGCATGGAGGGAATCCAAAGGAATCATGTCAGAGATGGGGAGTGGGTATCTGTGGAGCCAGGCAGTGCCCCTAGGGTCAAACCAGACCAGGCTTTTCTTCAAAGGCCTGGGGTGGTGAGGCGTAATCAATACCTCTGCAATAAGAGTGTTCCACTCTTATTCCCAGAAGAGCTACTCACCCAATCCATGTGGAATAGAGTCTCTCTTGCGGTGCAGATATCTGCCAGGGTGGGTGGAAAGAGGAATCTGAGATGGCCGTCCTCCCCTCTCCCTTCCCCGTCTAACACTCGTCTCACCGCCAGTGAGGGTCAGTGGATATATTTCACACAACAGCCTTTTTAAGTTCTGTCCCTGCTGGACCCTGTGGCCCCTCTGGGGGGTACCATGGTCAGCCTGACACTCATCTGGAGAAACAGGCTTCTGGCAACCCGAAGTACCTATGGCTCCCAGGGAAGCAGGGGCTATCTGAAGGCAAGATCCAGCTCTGCTGGGGGCTGGTGGGGAGCTGATTGCATGGCAGGCACCACGCTCCTCCACTTAGGATCCCTCCTTCCTCAGGCAGGCCAGCTCCTCTCAGCAGTCACTGAGGTGCTGGACCGTGTCACAGGGGACAGCTGAAGCCAAGCTCCTGTCAGCGTTAGCTTCCCTGACAGACTGCATGTCTAGCATCCTGCCACATCTGGGGATCAGAACTGCCCCGTTTGGTGAAGACCCAACATGAGGATGGGTCCCCCGCTCTAGTAGGCCTCAGGGGCACAGTAGAAGCTGGGAGCCACCTAATGGTGCCTGGAAACCTTGGGCAGAGCAGGAAGGGAGGCCGTGCCATGCAGTGTTCCAGACCCTTGGCGGCCCAGTTCGCCCACCCCCTGGCATGCTCCTACCCTGATCTTCACGTCTTTTGGAGCCAATTTCTTCACTTCACTCAATAGCCTGTCACCAAAACCTGAATAGGCAAGAAGGGAGAATCTCACGTCAATCCCCTGGGCCCAGCAGGACGTGGCAGCTTCCTGGGGTAGGGCCCTGAGACCAAAGCCCAACCTTTGAAGAGGGTGGAGCCGCCTGAGAGGACGATGTTGGAGAACAGTGTGCGCCGCAGGTCCATGTCAGACTTCTGGATGGCAAACACCAGCACCTCATGGATGCCCTCACTCTCCTCGCCAATCAGGTCCGGCCTGAACAGCAGCTCAGGTGCCCGAAATCGGGAAGGACCAATCTGCGGGGTGGGGGAGCAAGCGTCTCAGGCTCAGGTCCCTCTGCCCAGGGCTTAGTAACCAGGTGGCTCTGAAGGCCACACTCAGGGAAGACTTTCTATGTTAAGAGCCGCAAGAAACAAAGATAGCGCTCCTAGGAACATAAAGGAACAACCAGCACGCCTGGGAAACTAGAGAGAGGAAGCTCTTGTGTTTAATCCTAGCTCTGACATTTTCCAGCCAAGAGACTTGATAGATTCATTCATTTGTGGAAATTTCCTCCTATCAGTGGAGGTCCAGGGGGCTGGAATTCACTCTATACTGTGCCTGAGTGGTTAAGGACAGCAATACACATCAGCCTTCTAATCCCACAGGAGAACACCTCCTCCCCTCCACACAGGAGAAGCAAAGTCCCTAGCACCTCACCCTGCAGGAGATGCTGCAGCTCAACAGCTACACTGCTCCAGGCAGAGGGTGTAAAAGAACTGGTGCGCTTGACTCCAGCCTCCCCGTGGGGAGTTCTCTTTGGCTCAGTGCTTTTAGGACCTGAGGGGAGAGGTCTGCCGCCTACCTCAATGGTGCTGCCGTCGGGCAGGTAGTATTGCGCCTTCTCCGTCTCTAGTGTCTCATCCTTCTGGGGGTTTATGGACAGGTAGCAGGCTCTCTGGAGAACCAAACACAAGTCAGGTTGGCTGGAAAGCTGGTGCCTACCCGATCCAAGTCCCCATCCATTGCAGTGACTGTCCTAAAGATTATTAGAGCTGCATATCCTAAGTGCCATTCCGTGAAGCTGACCCAAACCTCCCTGCCCCTTCTTAGGATATGTGCCCCCACCTGTCCACCTTCCTGGGGGCCAAGTGTGGCAACTCAGCTTTCTGTATTTGAGTCTGAGACCACACCCTAATCTTAGTTCAGACACCTGTCTTTTTCCTACTACTTGTATGGTTCTGGGCCCTGCCTACCCAGCTCAGAGGTCTCCCTGGAGCCGTAGATGATGCAGAGGGTTCATTTTACTTAAAGAAAAAAAAAGCAGTCTGACTTCTTCAAGGGGGTAAAAGAACATGTGTAATCTGTATATGATGTATAAAAACAATGAGCACGGGCATGCTTATCACTCAGCTTAGGAAATACAGGCAGCTCCCTTTTGCCCACAAGATGGCAGCACTTTGGAGGGTCAATCCCTCAGGGTGAGGGGACTGGCTGGAGATCACAGGGCCGCCAGGAGGCCTGGTCGGGAAGGACAGAAACCCATCTCCAGGGCAGGAGTTTAGCCACTCTTCACTCTAAGTCACGGAGGTCCTGGCTGCTGTTCCTGTCCCCTCTCCCAGCCCTGGGCCCATGGGGGCAGCACTCACTTCTTTTATGGCCTTGACAATCTCAAACTCGGAGGATGAGTGGAAATCATAGCCCTCCTTGCGCAGGTAGAGGCGAAGAAAGCGAGAGACGTCTCGGCCAGCGATGTCGATGCGCATGATGGAGTGGGGCATGGCAAAGCCCTCGTAAATGGGCACGGCATGGGTGACACCATCCCCCGAGTCCAGCACCACACCCGTGGTCCTGCCGGTGGCATAACTGAAGCACAGGGGGCACAGCATCACTCACCCCTGCCTCCTCACTCTGGGAAGATTCACTTCTTGCTAGAGTTCAAGGTCAGCTGAACTAAAGCTGGGGCCTGCCTTCCCCAGAAGCCTCCAACTGGACTGAGTATGAAGGCAGCCTGAGCACTGAAGCAAGCCTGGAATATCTGAAGGAAAGGAGCCAAGCCTCTCCAAGCGCCCCTTCTGCCACCCCTCCAGAAGAATAGGCCCTCCAACCGCAGGAGATGGCCTGGCCTTCTACTGCTTCAAGGGACCCAGCCTGAGGGACAGTTTTTACTCTCTAGACAAGAGGAAAAAACTCAGGGGTCAGGAAAGAGAAGTGAATGAATGAAAGAAAATAAGAATATTTTCACTTGCATAAAAAACTAGCTTTTGGGGACTTCCCTGGTGGAGTGGCTAAGACTCTTTGCTCCCAATGCAGGGGGCCCAGGTTCAATCCCTAGTCAGAGAACTAAGATCCCACATGCTGTGCAATGCGGCCAAAATGTTAAAGAAGGAAAACCAATCAACCAACCAACTAGCTTTTGGCCCTCAAGGTCTGTCCTTAAGTTTTTCTCTTGGTAAGGACAAGGGTACAGACATATATGTGATATGAGGGGGAAAACCCCATAATGTTTCATAAACAGCACCTGACATTCAGCCTTCGTGTTAGATGACAGGCAATGGAGAAGGCTGTGGTGAAGTCAGGTTTCCAAATCCTGTTTAAAATGGCAGCTGCGATTTTCTTTCAGCTTCTGCTGATTTTTGCTCTAGAGGAATGCAGGCCCAGCATTATCAGATCTTCCCATTTTTTTTCAGAGAAGTCGGAAATTTTGATTTTGATAGGAAATGTCCTAATTTTTAAAGGTTGGCTCACAATTTTTCAGCGGGGTCAAACATGCCATCTGCAGGCTACCAATATATGATCTTGGCAATAGACCTAACCCTGGTGGGAGGCAGGCTGGGAGCCAGACAGGATGACAGGGGTGTTTTCATCACGAGCCTATCACCAGCCTTGCACAGCGCCTGGCTCAAGTAGGCCCTGAAAAAAACACCTGAACTCACTGCAGGGGCCAGCAGGGAGAGCTGTTGCAGCACGTGGCCTTCCCAGCAGGCTCAGCGGAGAGCCTTTGGCACCAGACCAGGAGGGAGGGCCGAGACTGGAAGATGCTCCCTTTCCCACCATCCATTACTGTCCCTGGCAGGGGTGCTTAGGGAGCTCTGCACCAACCCACAGCAGGGCCAGCCTCGATTCTGCCAAAGGACTGCTTCCCCTCAGGGGCCAGGCTCGCCAGCCAGCTGTTACTCACAGGCTGAGCACAGCTTGCATGGAGATGAAAAGGGCTGGCACATTGAAGGTCTCGAAGAAAACTTCAGCAGCTCGTTCCCGGTTTTTCCGTGGATTTAAAGGCGCCTCTGTCAGGAGCACAGGATGCTGGTGAAAGATGCCCGGACAGCAATTAGGGTGAGGACAGATTCCCAGCCCTCATTAGTACTGCATAGCTGGCTGGAGAGCCCACACGGACTTTGTCAGCCTCTCTCTAAAAGAGGGCTGGTGGGCTGGTCACTTACCACCAGACAAGCCAGTTTCTCAACTTTCCAAATTCATACCCCCTTTAAAGTGTCATTCTATCCTCACCTTCTACTACCCTCTTGTCCTCCAAGATTCTTATATAGGCCCTTGTACCTTCTGGATAGCTCCAGGTGTCAAAATTTTGCTAAACTCTAAATTTGAAATTACTATGATAAAAGTAATCCTTAAATTTTTTTTTCAAAATAGAAAATTAAATATCATTATTGATTATACTATTAAAAAACAGAATATATCCCTCTCTTGGAAATTCTGATAAGCCTAGTCAGCACCTTCCTTTGTGTTTCTGAGTTGGGAGTTCCTTCCTTAGAAACTAAAGTCCCCCCCATGTTCATCGCAGCACTGTTTATAATAGCCAGGACATGGAAGCAACCTAGATGCCCATCAGCAGACGAATGGATAAGGAAGCTGTGGTACATATACACTATGGAATATTACTCAGCCATTAAAAAGAATTCATTTGAATCAGTTCTAATGAGATGGATGAAAGTGGAGCCCATTATACAGAGTAAAGTAAGCCAGAAAGATAAAGACCAATACAGTATACTAACGCATATATATGGAATTTAAAAAGATGGTAACGATAACCCTATATGCAAAACAGAAAAAGAGACAAAGATGTACAGAACAGACTTTTGGACTCTATGGGAGAAGGCGAGGGTGGGATGTTCTGAGAGAATAGCATTGAAACAAGTATACTATCAAGGATGAAACAGATCACCAGCCCAGGTTGGATGCATGAGACAAGTGCTGAGGGCTGGTGTACTGGGAAGACCCAGAGGGATGGGATGGAGAGGGAGGTGGGACGGGGGATCGGGAAGGGGAACACATGTAAATCCATGGCTGATTCATGTCAATGTATGGCAAAAACCACTACAATATTGTAAAGTAATTAGCCTCCAACTAATAAAAATAAATGGGAAAAAAAAAAACAAACTAAAGAGTATATATAGCTCCGAAGTCTGAAAGGCGTGGGTTGGAACCCCAGCTCTACCACTCTTCACTGGGTGATTGCGGAAATACCACCTGGCTTCTCTGAACTTCTGTTCCCTTGTTTGTAAAAGGGAGATAATAATACTACCTGTGCTCATAGGGATGCTGTGAAGATTAAATGCAAACATGTCTGAAAAGCACATGCCTGATGCCTAGAACATAAGACACAAACACTCAAGGCAGTTATCGTTGTCATCTGCCTCATCTCTGGGATAGGGCTTCTGTCTGCTCTGCATAGCCCCCATGGCACCCCACACACAGGACCCTCACCTCCTCTGAGAAAGTCTGCAGCTGGTCCTTAGAGTAGACATACTGCCAGATGCGCTCCATGTCATTCCAGTCCTTGACGATGCCGTGCTCCATTGGGTAGCGGATGGAGAGGAGCCCTCGGTGCTCCTGGGGGCAGACAGCAGTGCTTGCAGCCGCAGCCAGCCTCTCAGCAGGACTGCTGGGTGGACCCCACAATCCGCACCCCTGGCTAAGGATGGACCCACCCATCCTCCAAGTCACTAAACTGTATGCTGTGAACTGTGCTCAATGCCCAAGCAGCTGGCAAAGCAGAGGGCTTCTGCCTTTCCGTGGGCCCCTGGGTGGCATCCTCCTCATTGTCTGGTCCCAGGACACAATCTCCTGGCATCTGCAACCAAGGTTGGCAACAAAGATTCTGTTGTTCTGCTTCTAGAAGCTGCCCGAGGGCTCTGCCAAACTGTACTAATTAACTTATCCCCAGGGTACCCCAGCCAGGATCTCCCCTCAATCACTTTTGCCAAAAAATAACCAAGCCAGTCAATTTGATCATTGGCAACATAGTGATAGAAGGAAGGCAAAAGCCCTTTTTTCTGGACTGGTCTCTGTTTCCCAAAGTGGGGTTCCAGATATTTCCTCTCCAAAACCAGAGGCTGTTCCTGGGAGAAATAAACCAGTTAGGTTTATTCTCTTTAGAATGAAAGAGTGAAAGGGGAGAGTTCAAGAGGAAATTGTTTCTTTTACTCATGTCCCTCTGTCGGATACTGCCTGCATGGGGAACAGTGAAGGTCCCCTGCTGGCTTGAGGATTCTTCAGTAGGACATGGGATTACCTCGGCTTTGGGGCCAATGAAGATGTCACCTTCGAGGGCGCCTGCCATGACACGAACATGCTTGGGTCTGCCCACACTACAAAAGAGAGTGGGGAAGACTATCACTTCTCATTTCGTGACATAACACAAGACAGAACACAGGAAAGATGTACTAATGCATATACTTGGATGGGAAGAAATACACTCAATTCTACTGCGACTGTCACTGAGGAATGCACTTCCCACAATTTCTATAATGAACATTTTTTTTGTATTTATGCATTAGTATACTATTTCATATGTTTATTATATTTATAAGTTATCAAATTCGGGAGGATTCAATATCCCTAGTTCTTCTCTTCTGTATGTACAGATCAAGAGAGACAAGGAAACAAGAGTTCATTTAGAGTGATTAACTCAAAAAGTTTTTGTCTCCTTAGCCTCCTGCCCAGGCCTTCTACGAAGGACAACTGTGATGCTGTAACTGAGAGATGGCCTTCCTCCTTTCTCCGCTGCTTTGACCCCTCTCCCAGGTGCCCGTGCCCTTTTCCTGCCCGCAGCATCTCTGCCTTGGTAAGAAAGTGCTGAGAAAAAGACTCATTCTCCCGAGAATGGTAGGTATGGTTTAATGTCAAATTCCATTCTGAGTGACAGGAGAATTTTAAGAAGAGGACTCCATTATGAGAGTGTCATCCAAAGCAGTAAGTCACCAATGATAACATTTTTGGCAAATAAAAAAACAACTGCCCCTCAATTGTACCATGCAGGCAACAGTTTGCTTACTCCCAAAGCCAGCTCTTGTCCCTTGCTTGTTGTTGTTTTGAGTACCAAGGCTGACCTAAATGAGAGATCCTGTCCCCCTAAAAGATGGAGGGCTGACATCATAACAAAACTGACTAGCCTTACAAGCTTCTGACTAAGCTACAGAATGACTTACTAGTTTGGGAAGCAGTATTTGGGGATCTGATCACCAGCAAAACCAGCTTTAATCACACCGGATCCCTGAGGAGAGAAAGAGAAGTCAGACTATCACACAAACAAGAAGAGATTCATATCACATAGTATGTATAATATGGTTCCACCTTTATTTTAGAAAGAGAAAGGACCTTATATTTATGTATAATATATCCACTCATATGAGGATTTGTACCGTGAATGCATGCCAAAGGGAGGGCACTGGGGCTGGGAATGGTGAGGGGAATTTCTACTGCACACTCTATTTGATTTTTATGTATTCTTTGTCTTTTCTACATTGAACATGTTTACTTTTGGAATTAAAAATAGTATTAATAAAGGGAAGAAAAGGAAAAGGCTTGAGGACAGAAGAGGAAAGTACCTAGAAGCACAAAGCGGCCGAGTTTAGGAACACAACCAAGGTGGGAAGGGCGCACAATTCTGCTAAACCATCAAGGAGTGCTCATCTAAGCTACCTTCCCAGCTCAGACCTGAACTGTCCCTGCTCTCCAGGGCCTCTATGACAGACACACCTTGAGGGCACTGCCATACTTGAAGCTAACTCCCATATGACATATGCCGTCTGGTTCTGACTGCAGGGGCAGACTGCAATGATTTGTGGGGTGGTTGTAGTAGTTGTTTTGCCTTTTTTTTTTTTTGTTGTTGTTGTTTTTGTTTTGCTTTTTCACTGTGCTTTGCTGTACTCATTGGTCTCTTGAGGGTAAAGAGCAGAAGAGCCCTTAAGCACTCTGAAAAGAATCTGCCGTCTCCCACCATCATCTGGTACCACTTGGGCCCAGCCAAAGTAAACACTGATTCTGGACATCAACTCCATGCAAGACAGATGTTGAGGCTTGATGCTGCCTGCAGATCACCCTGTTCTCTTCCTTCTTAATTCTTCTACCACTACACTGGGTACCCTTGTCCTTCTATCCCCAACACAGTTGCGGCTCCAAGTGCAGCAAGCCGTCTCCTGCTGCCTGTCGACAACTTCTCCTGGGGTGCAGTGTAATGTTTCCAGAACACACAGGCATTAAACACATCAGGAGATGCTAAATAGCCAAGGTTACCTTGGTACCAAAGGCTTCCCAGCAATACCCCTGGATCCATCTGTCTTTTTTATTCCTGCATTTTTATAAGAGCAAGGTGAGGGGGTAGGTGACTGATCCTAGCGAGGGAGGAGGGAGGAGGTTAGAAGTGGTTGAAGGACAGGGAAAGAGGTATTGGGGGAGAGCAGGGCAAGCCAGTTCTCTAAGACAGCAGGAACTTCTGCCAACAGAAAAAACAGGAGACAATGTGCAAACTCATCGGTCTGGGCAGAACAGCAAGGAGCCTGGAAAAGGTACAGCTGTAAACTGAGCTGAAAGACTGGGAAGGAGGGAGGACTATCCTACTGCAAACCCAAGGGCTTGGGGACAGTGGCGCAGCTAGTGAGAAGAACATCGTACAAGAGAATTTGGGGAACTCGTTAGCTCAGGCTTCCGATAATTGCCCATTGCCTTCATCTGGGTGTGGTGACGCTAACAGACTAATTGGATCTCCTGGCAGGAGTTGAAAACGAGAAAAGTAAAGATGAAATCTGTGCTTTAGACTCTAGAATTTTTTTTGGACGAGACTGATACTTTTTTTTTCCCTTTAATATTTATTTATTTGGCTGCACCAGGTCTTAGCTGCAGCATGTAGAATCTTTCAGTTGTGGCATGTGGGATCTAGTTCCCCAACCAGGAATTAAACCCAATCCCCTTGCCTTGGGAGTATGGAGTCTTAGCCAATGGACCACCAGGGATTCTCTAAGATATTTCTAAGAGATGATTTTCCTGGAGATTTGACTTTGAGTTTACTGACAAGAGGGCTAGAGTTTGAGTGACAAGGCAGATTAAGACATTAGATTATTTTCTTTCTCCCTGTCCTTCCCAGCAAGAATATAACAGGTCCAGTTCAAATATCACTGCCTTCCTCCTGAAGGATAATCTCCAGCTGGAATTTGTTATCCTCTTCCCATTACCTATCACCACTACCTCGTTCACTAGGTAGCATGAATTTCATTCTGCTTTCTATTCTAATTTACGGTTTACATTTTTGGTCTCTTTTCAGTGCAAATTCCTTGAGGTCAGAGACTTTGTATATCAGCAGTATGACATTTGCAGGCTACTTGGCTAGATGCTGGCTAACTAAAATGAAAACCAAGCTCAAATGATTGGCGGATGAAGCCGAAAGTATGGAACCTGAATGAGCAGCTGGAATGCCAGAAGCCCCAGGCAGAGGTGGTACAGGGAAGATGAAGACAGTCTTGGGAATGATACACAAGGTAGAACCAGACCCAGCTTGTCCCTGCAGCCCCATGAGCTGGCTTGGCAGGCCAAGTGTCAGGTGAAAAATGGGTGGGGACAGGGGAAGTGGCTGAGTTGCCTTTATTTTGCTCAAGCCATACCAAGAGAGCATACAAAGGGGTCATGTCAACTTAACAGTATTTGTAACTAGGAACTGTATACTTGGCAAATGAGCTGCCACTCTTTGTTATTCACTCTGTCAAAACCAAGTAAACAAATGCTTTGTTTGAAACAAATGCCTACATTTGAAAAAGTAATCTCATTAAATATTTGATTTTTGGAACTCAAGTCTGCTGCCAGCCAACTCTGACCATTCTCTTTCTGATGCAGGCAAACAAACAGCAAATTCCTCAGCATGGTTCTTGTAGTACCTGCTGGGTATTGACCCAGTGGCTTGGGCAACTTTACCCTAACCACTGATTATTCTTAACATGCTGGGAAGAAGGCTAGTTGTCTGCCGTTTAACACTGAGAGGTGGAGCCTCAGATTCTAGGACACTGGTAGCCCATTCTGGCCCAAAGACATATTTTGTTTGGTCCACAAAGTAGTTTTTAAAAAACAACTTTATTGAGATAAAATTCACATACCACACAATTTACCCTTAAATGGGTAATGAGCTTTTTTAAATGGTGCATAATCTAATGGTTCTTAGTATATTTACAGAGCTGAACAATCATCACTACAACCTAATTTTAGAACTTTTCATCATCCCCCCAAGAAACCCTGTACCCATTAGCAGCCATTCTCCATCCTTACTAACCCCCACCCTAGACAACCACTAACGTACTTTCTATCTCCACAGATCACAAACTACTTTTACATTGACTTCCAACAGTTAAAAATTAGAGATTGCAGGACTTCCCTGGTGGCCCAGTGGTTAAGACTCCATGGTTCCAACATAGGGAGCGAGGGGTCGATCCCTGGTCGGGGACCTAAGATCCCACATGCCACCTGGTGTGGCCAAAAAAAAAATTAAAAATTAAAAAACACTAGAGATTGCATATGAAATTAACACTTCTTCTTCTTCTTTTTTTAATTAACACTTCTGATTTCCCTTGAAAAATGAGAAAATCTGGTAACACTGAGCCTGCATGGGGACAACCTGCTGGAAATAAGAAGCAGCTGACCCTTTGGTCAAGCATGCTCAATGCAGCTTTCAGATTTCTCACTTATTAAGACTACCTTCTCCTCATCCCCCTGCCCCTCCTCTGCCTTTTTAATGTATCTGCTTGGCCTCCCCAGGCATTGAGTTTGAGACCCCTATTCTAGACATTCTTTCCACCTTGTGAAGCACATCCATGGCTCTCAAAATACACGTAATTGAGTGTAATCTATAAGCTACCTTCTCTTCCCTCTCTCCACCAAACCAGGGAGGATTCTCACTGCAGTTGTGCAACCAACAGGCTGAAAGTCATACCACAAGTGATGGTGTTAAATAAATACACTGACTTCATTTTCTCAGCTAAATTCTAGTGTCCCTTAAACTTAAGTGAATCAACAGATCTTAAGAGCTGATGACAAACTGTTAGAAAGAGAAAATTAGTGAAATTTGACACTGACTAGATATTTGATGATATTAAGGAATTACTGTTAATTTTATTAGCTTTGATAATAGTATATTGGTTATGTTTTTAAAAGTTTGTGCAAGAGGGAAGTGGGTGGGTATGTTGCTAAAAAGATTAGTCAAGAGTTGATAACTGTTAGAGTTAGATGATGGATATATGGATATTTGTTATAACATTTCCCCTCCTTTTGTTTATATTTGAAATTTTTTACATTAAGGAAGGGCTTCCCTGGTGGCTCAGCAGTTAAGAATCAGGATACCAGTGCAGGAGCTGTGGGTTCAGTCCCTGAATCTGGAAGATTGCCTGGAGAAGGGCATGGCAACCCACTCCAGTATTCTTGCCTGGAAAAGAACATGGACAGAGGAGCCTGGCAGGCTACAGTCCATGGGGGTCACAGTCAGACACAATTTAGCAACTAAACCACCACCACCACCAGAATAAGGAGAGCTAGCAAATAAGATGATAGCAGCTAAGTAAAAATTCAAAACATAAATACTATACACACACACATTATAAAATACATGTGTCCATAAAATCAGAAAGAAAGGAGCACATTAATTTTACAATGAGGTTTGCTTCTGGGGTTATGTATGGACCAGAAAGAAAGGATGGGATTATGGATGGGTACAAAGAGGCTTCGATTATATCTGTAATGTTTTATGTCCTAAAAAAATCTGAAGCAAATTTGGCAAATGACAACATTTATTAAATCAAGGTGGAGGACACATGCTACATAGGTGCTTATTATATACGTCTCTGAACTTTTCCGTGTGTTTAAAGAATCTCACTTTTCAAAAGGGGGCCAAAGAAGCATAATGACCCCCCCAAAACAGTAAAACTCTTAGGTTGAAAAACTTGTAGAGATCTGATATTACTCCTGCATTTAGGCCCACATAGTCTAGCCAGAAAAGACAATTTTAAGATTGACTATAATGTTGATTCATTTTATGGAAGTATTTAATCTTCGAGATCCTCCCAAAGATCTGAGCTTCAGAATAAATACAGTATTCCAATAAAAGTGTTGTAGTCCTGAGAGTGGCCCTTCTCATTCTTGTACTACTATCTGTAATATGACTTTGGGAAGAACAACATGCTTAGTTTTTTAAAATACTCATCACTTTTTGTTGTTGTTGTTGTCATTAAATCGCACATGCACATATGCATACACACACCCTTCCATCTTCTTCATTAAATTCTGATGAATTGGTTTGGTCCCAGAATTCTATGAAAGGGGTGGTCAATTGTCTTAAGACTAGGAAAGAAAAAAAAAAAAGACTAGGAAAGGCTGTGAACTGATAACAGGGCTGTTCTCTCTTTTCCTTGCTTTCTTTGTTTTTCTGTCTTTTAATTACACTCTCCTTAGCCCAGAAATAAAATTGTGGCAGCATGATAAGCTATGGAGCTGTTAAATCTGCTGGAGACACGTTATTCTCATAATATAAAGCTGGCTCAAAAAAAAAAAAAAAAAGCTGGCTCAACTATTTTAAATGATTTACTGGCAGATAGTAAATTCTAGTGGAAAAATTATTTACGTTTCTCCTACTTAACCTTTTGGTGGGATTGCTGGCATAATAAAGGAAATGTTTTCCCAGAGAAAAAACAAGTCTATTCCTTAAGTATTCAAACTGAAAAGGTACTGCTGCTTTGAAGCATTTCAAATACACTATCAAGAATGAGAAAGAAGGAACTAAGAAGCATTTGCGTAAGTGACATAAAGAAAATGGTTGGAGATAGCACTGCTGCCCAACAATTCTAGAAGCAAAAGGTCTGGTGGGATGGACAGACTGCTCCTTTTGCACTGCAGATGAAAACAGGAAATTGCTCATTTCTATTTTTCTTTCTTCTTAAAACCAAGAAAAAGGCACATGAGGCATACACAAACTGGCTGAAGACAGAAATAGTAGTGTTCTCTGAAATTTAACATCAAGAACAAAGAGTCCTGCTCAACCTCATGCAGTAACTAGTCCTTCCTCCCATCCTTTTTTTATTTAGGGACATCTTTATTACTGTCATAGAGATTTTTCAGCCATTTATCCCCCCCACCCATAAAAATTAAAAATCCAATGTGCACCTAGTGGTGCCAGGCCCTAGATACTGGATGTGTGAAGTGAACTGGGGAACGAGAGACTAAGGAAAAGTGAAGGACTACCAAGCATCTTTTCCCACCCGGATTCAATAGCCTAAAGAAGGAGATCCGCGACCCTCCCCGCCCTGCCCGCCGACCAAATCCTCCCCAACATAAGGTGTCTCACTGAGCTCAACCTTATTCCAGGAGAGAAGGGAAGTTAGCCAAAGAAGCACCTTTCCTTGGAAAAAGTGAGGAATTAAGAACTCAATCTCAAATTGAGTCTTGGCTCTTCAATTCATAAGCCAGGTGGTTTGAATACTGTTATTTAACCTCTCCACGTCTCATTTTTTCTGTATATTTCGAGTCCTATCTACCTATCAGTGTTGAAGCTTGAATAAGATGGTGCAGACGAAAGGACCTTGCAAGTGCCAACGGTCCCAAGGACTGAATCAAGAGACCGAATCTGAGTCAGCTTAAGACAGAGGGAATTCGCAATTCTGACTTAGTAGAGGGACTCAGAGGGGACTAGAAAGGTAGCAACCAATCTCCGTTGGACCAAACCTTTGAATGGAAGACAGACATCCACTTTTTTAATAACTGCCTCCTTCCGCCAAAAATAAGAGCTATATTTAGATTCTTTCCATTTGTGACTATCGATGCATTTGCGTGGGTACTATCAGGATGAATAACGGATAAAGCACTGGATTAATGTGCGACCTTGGGCTCACTTTACCTTTTTGCGCTTCAGTTTTCTCATTTGTAAAACGAGGATCAAAATTCCTGCCTTAATTATTCACCCGGTTTTTGTGAAGATCCAATTGGAATGTATGCAAACCCTCCGTGTAAGCGCTGGAGCGCCTGGCAAGTATTATGTTTAGTAATTTTTACCCCCAGCAACTAAGCGTTCCAAAGAGGAAGGTACCTCCCTGCTTGCTTTGTCATTCTCCTTTCTTCTCGACCTTTATTAACGCTGTAATTTATAATCACAGAAATAACTGAAATCCTGAGGCCATTTCTGGCATCACACTCTCGGACCCCACCCAGATACACCGCCAAGCCGAAGGAAACTTAGCCCTTCTCCACCCGGCGGCTGGCCCTAGCCCGTCTGCCCCCTCCACTGGGAGTCCCCGAAACCAATCACAACAGCCCTCGTGCACCGCACCGCCCTTAGAGAGGGGAAACACTATGGCGGCCCGGAAGAACGGCAGGGGCGCGAGCCAATCACTGCAGAAGGCTGCCCTCATCCGGCAAGGCCCAGAGGCGGGGTCAGCGGTCAAGATGGACAGCCAGAGCAGCCAATAGGGTTATCGAAAACTGGGGAGGGGCGGGCGCCGGGGGCTCAGAGCGGTTAAGGCCCCTTGAGTCAAGGGCCCAAGGACCCTGCTAGGACTATAACCCTTCCCTTTATCCATCCCAAGGTTCTCCATCCCATGGTTGCTGGCCAGCTGGTCGCCCTATCTGCGGACTTCAGGTCGAGGGAGGAGAGAGGCGGCGGCGGCTGAACCCGCCTGACAGGCCGGGCCAGTGACAAAGAACCGGCAGCCCAGACTGAAACACGGGAAGCGATCCCTTCGGAGAGGAGAGCATAAGCCCTGCTAGGGGGATGCAACTCACGTTGTCGATCACGACAGGCTGGTTGGCGATTACATCGTAGGACTCCATGGCAGAAGAACCTCTCCTTCCGAGGAAGGAACTGCCAGCCCGGTCCGCCGCTAACGCCACTGACACGCATGCGCAGTCTAGCCGCCGGCACTGGGCAGTCGGGGAGCGGCCCGACCTCACTTTCGAAGAACTACAATACCCAACATGCCTTGCACCTGAGTTAGCCAGTCAGGCAGCTTCGGAACCCCGCCTCGTTTAAGGAACGGAGCGGCGCGTTTCGACGCACAGTACGCTGGGCTTTGTAGTTTCTGTAGGTAAATAGAAGGGTACGCCTATTGATGGTTGCAATTTCATGTCTGGATCTGTAGTCCCTTTGAAGGGATTCTAAGTGCATGCTGAAGTATGTAGTCTTCAGTACTGTCTGTAGTTCGGTTTGGATTGATTAGTAACTCGCGAATGTTTTGATTTTACAGGCTAGTCCTTCCACTCCCCACCACTTCCCCTGGAAGATATGAGGTTGTGATGTTTTTATATGGGTCTATAAGGCATTAATAAACATCTACCACCTTCTTAGTCTAATAAAAGGAAATTTTAGTATATATACAGGTGAGGAACATATTCCTAGAACAAAGGAAAGTATATTGCATAAAGCTTACTTTTTTTGGGAAAAAAAAAGTATATTTTTGTTCAGTTCAGCTCAGTCGTGTCCGACTCTTGGCGACCCCATGGACTGCAGCACGCCAGGTTTCCCTGTCCATCACCAACTCCTGGAGTTTACTCAAACTCATGTCCATTGAGTCAGTGATGCCATCCAACCATCTCATCCTCTGTCATCCCCTTCTCCTCCTGCCTTCAATCTTTCCCAGCATCAGGGTCTTTCCCAGTCAGTTCTTCACATCAGGTGGCCAAAGTACCGGAAATAATCAACAAAATATTTTTTGTTGATTTTCTCATTGTTTTCCTGGAAAGGTGTAAACTTGGCAACATACTAGTATTGGTCTGAAGACTGACATTTGGAACTACTTGTATAGATGATCTTTTGGTCATTAAAACATCGTTCATCTAATAGCTTCAGTAACTGTTCTCTCTCTCTCTTTAGTCGCTAAGTCGTATCCGACTCTTGTGACCCCATGGATTTGTAGCCTGCCAGGATCCTCTGTCCATGGGATTCTCCAGGCAAGAATACTGGAGTGGGTTGCCATTTCCTTCTCGATGGGATCTTCCCTACCCAGGGATCGAACCCACATCTCCTGCACTGCAAGCAGATTCTTTACCGACTGAGCTGTGAGGGAAGCCCAGGAACTGCTCTAGTATATCTTTAATTTTCATGGGGAGCTAGAAATGACACTGATGAATGAGAAAATGGAACTGAAGAGAGATTATGTGTTACTGCATTCTAAGGAGCCCAGTGCATTTTTTCTCTAATAAATTATTTTCTCTTTCCCTTCATGTTGTGGGGACCTGTAGTTAATAGCCAGTAGTCAGGACTCTCTTCTATCCCTTTCTCTTGAAATTTCTTCAAGATTATTGAGTGGAAGACATTATTATAAATAAGGTTATTGCAGGCAGGAAAATAATTTCCAACTCGGTGCCTTAGAAACTAAAAATTCTGTTTTTAATGCTACAAGGACGAAGCTAATGCTACATGGACGAAGGAAGTAATCCATTGTCACATTTATGTTTAAATCCTTCTGAAATAAATTAATCCTTCCGAGCACCGTGTTAGCATAACAGTGACATGCTTTTTGTCAGCGCACTTCCCGGAGCTTTCTTGGGTCCCTAGCACCTCGGAGGATGTTCCAATATCTCTATTTAATCCTGGGCTCCTCCTAACACTAGGGGGAAGCGAAGAGCCTTGGAACACCCTCACAACTCTGGGAGAGGGAGGAGGGACCTATTGTCAAGTCACGCCTTCCCTACCTGTGACTGGCACAGACATTAGCCAATGGAACCGGAATAGGGCGCGCCGGCACCCCGCCCCCTGAGCGCCCCGCGGCCCCCGAGGCACCCTCTGGCCGTCTCCACCGCGGCGACGGCCTGGGCGGACAGTGCGCCTTGCGCAGGCGCGGAGCCTAGACCTCGCTGCAGCCCCCATCGCCTCCGGGAGTCGCACCCAAGGAGTTCGCCTGCTGGCGCGTCAGTGCTCTCCCCCTCGTCTGCCCTCCCCGGTCCCCCCAGCACCCTACGCACCCCGATGGCGGAGTTGCGGCCTAGTGGCGCCCCCGGCCCCACCGCGCCCCCGGCCCCTGGCCCTACTGCCCCTCCGGCCTTCGCCTCGCTCTTCCCCCCAGGACTGCACGCCATCTACGGAGAGTGCCGCCGCCTGTACCCAGACCAGCCGAACCCGCTCCAGGTTACCGCTATCGTCAAGTACTGGTACGTCTTGGGCCGCGCGGAGACCGACAGGGACGGGCTGAGAAGGGTTAAAGAGCCGGGGGCGAAGTAATTTGCCAGGGAATTGGAGGGGAAAGGAGAATGGTTAAAGCACTTGGAAGAGGGCTTCCTGCTGCGAGGGAAGAAGTTAAGGCTCAAGTTAGGAATGGGGACAAAGGGGTTAACGAAGCCTGTGGGTAGAGAAGGGTTAGCAAGGGAGGGGAGGAGGAAGGGTTAACTGGCATTAGAAGAATGGAGTGAATTGGGGGTGTCAGTAGAAGTTGAGGGGGCGACGGTCGGAGAGAGGGAACTGTAAACGTGGTGAAAGGAGGGGGCGCCTGGAGAGGGTCATAAGTGGGCGCGGGGAAGCCGGGGGGGGGGGGGGGGGCGGCGGCTGAAGTGAGATGGGGGAGGCGAGGCGGGGCCTGAGGAGCATCTGAGAAGGCTTTGGAGCCGCGCGGCCGGAGGAGCTCGGAGGGCACGGGACTGCACAGGGTAGGGGCGGGTGTGGGTCTGTGGGTTAGGATGTGAGCGTTGAGCTTGTGAAGGGATGAGGGGGAGTTCTCTTTTTGATACCTTCCGGATGAGCTCAGACATTCGTATCAGTGCAGTGCTTTTGCGTTTGAAGTTTGATGGAGCCGCTTCTCCCCATCAACTTTCTGCTTACTCTGCACAGTTCTCTTACTCTATGCAGAGTTTCCTCTGGCTCCGCGGCTGCTTTGCTCTAGGTCACTGGCTAGAACAGGGGCAGGCTGGGTCAGGGAGATCCATGGTTTGCCTCAGGGTTGAAGGAGGCTGCAGTAAACGATGAAGATCCGGAACTTGGACACAGGAGGATCCTTCAGTGAGATATTAAGAGAAACTCTGTGGTCTGGAGCGCCCAGATGTAGGCAACGGTTTCTCAGGGAAGCTGAGAGTAACCCCCAAGTAACTCTGTTAAGATCAGACCTGTGTACACATGGACTGCCCCTGGGGAAGGAATGGTCTTTTCTAGTTTCCCATTCTTTTTGCAACCTGTTTCTTCCTGCCACCTCTATTGTGGGGACTCTTCTTCATGGTCTTTCTGAACTAAAAGTTAACTGAGAAACTAGTTGAATCTGTACAAAACCACTTTCATGCAGGCACTGTATTAGATGAACCCCTTCATTAGCTCCTGAAAGACTGTTCAAGGCAGCCACTTGGGGTGTGGCCAAAGGGGAGGTACCCCCAAAGGGGGAATGAGTCGAGTGGATGTCTTTACTGGTTACCTTCCTTTAGGACTGAGTCTTTTCCCTCCATGGCAACCACTTACTTCTGGAGATGGCAGGAGCTGGGCTGTCTAGGGCTGAGGCCAGCTCCCTTTGTCTGTGGGAGGATGTGAAGAGGCTGACAGTGTGAAGGGCCTGGGGAGCAGCCACCTGCTCCGTGGGGAGAGCGGCAGGAGCAGCCTGCCTCTATCTGGTAGCCAGGAGGAGGTGTGGCCAGCAGTACAGTTCTCTCTGGCAGGCACGGTGTTCTTTGGTTGAGAGGAGTTTTTGAAGAGGTCTTTTGAGTAAAAAGCAGCTCTTGATAACTTAATCACCCATTTTAAGCTTTTTATTTTCATCTACAAATTATGGCAATTTTATTTCATTTTTATCATTCTTTTACCATTTACTTCTTTTTCTTGACTTATTACCATCTGGTATAATTCCTTTCAGTACGTAAACTTTTTATTTTGTATTGGGGTATAGCCAATTAACAATGTTTGTGATAGTGTCAGATGAACAGCGAAGGGACTCAGCCTTACATACACATATAGCCATTCTCCCCCAAATTCCCCTCCCCTCCAGACTGCCATGTAACATTGAGCAGAATTCCATGTGCTATACAGTAGGTCTTTGTTGGTTTGTACCACTATATTTAAATATGTTCAGTGAAGGACTCTATTGGCATACTTCGTGAGAAAAAGGGGACCTGCCTCTGCCATGCTGTTTGTCCGGCCTTGTTTGAGTATAAGGAGAAATCCCCTCTCAGACTTGGGCCACTGTTATTATGTCACCCAAGTGGACATGAAGGATAGAGTTGTAAAAAAATACTGAACACCGGCTTCCCTGGTGGTCCATTGGTTAAGATTCTGTTCTTCCACTGCAGGGGGCATGGGTTCGATTCCTGGTTGGGGAAGTTCCACAAACCATGAGGTGTGGCAAAAAAGAAAAAGGTAGTGAACACATGCAAAGGACTAAGACTGGTTTGGGAATCTGCTTTTTCCTCCATCTTCCTGTGAACCTTTTTTCCCATCTTGTTGCAAGTTTGTTAGCCAGGTCAGGACTTATCTTAAAAGATGGGCCAACATCTAATGATGAACAAAAATGATTGTATAGCACTTTGTGAAATTAGAAATGCTGCCTGGATGCAGAAATAAATGAGAAGGAACAGCTCAGGGATTGGTTCTTTCGAAGATTCTGAAGGGGTTGCATAATTAAGATCCAGCCTTCACATTTGGGATCCTATAAGCCCTCTTCAATTTTCATAGTAGGATGACTGACTGAGGCTGCCTCTGTTTGGCTGTGGCCCAGGGTATCTTGAGATTCTTTTTTCTTGTGACAGAAGGATGATTCTCTTGACTAGTAGTCCCTAGCCAACTGGGATATTGTGGCTGAAAGCTGAGGCTTTACTGCTCAGGGAGCTGAAGTAGAGCCAGTGCCCTGGGTCACTCTGGCAACTTCCCTGTGAAGTCAGGTGTTCAGGGACTTACACTGAGGGATGATCTGGGTCCTGGGATAACATCTTCTGCTAAGTGCAGAATATGATGATTTTCCACGTACTCGTCTGCTTCCTATCAGGTCTCCAAGTGAGTAGAACAGAACACCATGTACTTAAGGCTAATTTTGTTTGACTCTCGGTCCTTTTCTGCAGATGGAGTTTTCAGGTAAAGCCCCTCTCTTTGATGAAATGCCCTTTGGGAGACTTGGCCAGGGCTGTCAGGGGTGTGGTAGATGGGGAGCATGGAAGAGTAGACACAGTTTTGCCCCTTGTTGCTGGATGGACCTAGGCTGAAGGACAGGCAGGACTGGGACCTGGCAGCAGGGAGACTAGAGCAGATATGGAGCCTGTAATCATTTCCACCTGTTCCAGGGCTCTGCAGTTATCATGAGGTTCTTGCAGGGGTAGCCACCCTTTCTTTCTTCTTTTCTCCAACAGACTTTTCTAAATCCAAATGATTGTGGAATTGGTCGAGTGATTTACCCACTCACTCCAGTATTTGTGCCTGGAGAACTCCATGGACAGAGGAGCCTGGTAGGCTACATTCCATGGGGTCGCATAGAGTCAGACACGACTGAGTGACTAACTTGGCAAAAGCAGAGTTAAGGAAAGCCATGGAGATTTATCCCTTTTCCTAATCCACTCCGTTGAGATTCTAAGCTATTTGTAGCGACTTTCTTGCAAGTCCTATAAATAACTTAGCATTTCCCAGCAGAGAATAAGGACTTCTGCAAAGGCAAATAATGTCCTGGCAAAAGAGGGTGAAACCAAACCTACTGGTTTTAAATAGTGTTTGCATTGTGTGGTACTGGCATGTTTGCTGGGATCACACATGTGTAACATCTTTTATTTGGTTGGTTGTGTTCTTTCATCATATAATTCCCAGTGCCAAGTGTACCCCATCCTTGTCCCAGAGGCAAGCAAAGTTTTTGCAGTCTGTGGAACAGTCCAATGTCCGAGGCAGCTCAAGTACAGGGTTTGGGGGCTAAATGCAGACTTCTTTGTGCTAATGGTTTCCATTTAGTCTGTCTCTCGAGTCTACCACGTTTCCCCCTCCATTCTGAAGAAAAGCAGGATTCTTTTGAAAAGATAACTAATTACTCTGCTAAAGGGACACCTTCTTCAATTAAATCCTCAGAGTGAGCTAATGACTGAATCTCTTCCTCAGCTGCCTCTCTGTTGGAATTATGGGGAAGTCTAATGTGGTCCTCAGAGGCCCTGAATCATTTAATGTTCCAGCTCTACCTTTCAGGCAGCCGTCTCCCGGGATCATCTTGCAGTTGCAAGACCTCACAGGGCTCAGCCGGGCTCCTGCTGCAGTTCTCTGTTCAGAGCTAAGCTAGCCTAAGTTTGGCCTTTGTCACTTGCATGATAAAAGACCAGCTTTGGTCTGGGGTGTTCAGGCTGGGGTCTGGAGGCATTGGGTCTGTTTAGAACAAACTATAATTAACATAGGGCACAATATAGTCTTTCAGGAATTAGCTGTCTAAGAAGCAGGAGTGGAGCCGAGCCTCTGCTTCCAGTAACAATGCCCATTGGGGATGCTCAGGATGGTCTTTCAACAGAGGCCCATTGATTGACTGATGCACTTCTTGCCTTGAAGCTTGGCGTGTTTACAGGCACCGTGGAAGAGAGATAATCCCTGCCAATCCCACTTGGGGTTGGTAACTTGAAACAGAAGGAAGTCAAAGAGAGCAATCTGTCTGTTTTATTTCTAAAAGAGGTTCTACCTGAGATAGGAGAAGGGAGCCTCTTGTGCTTGTAGAGCTGGGCTACCTCTAGCTGTTCACCCTTTGTTCTTATCCTAGAGAGATGTGGCCCTCCCTTTAATTCTTTTACCCCAGATTCGTCCAGGATGGGGCCTGTAGGTTTGTAAGGCAGAGCCCTTTAGCTTCACATTGTCTGCTTTCAGGTTTACACTGACATCCCTGTGTTTTGTCTTTTGCAGGTTGGGTGGCCCAGACCCCTTGGACTATGTTAGCATGTACAGGAATGTGGGGAGTCCCTCTGCTAACATCCCTGAGCACTGGCACTACATCAGCTTTGGCCTGAGCGATCTCTATGGCGACAACAGAGTCCATGAGTGAGTGTGTGCTCTTGCCTTCTATCTCCTTCTTCCTTAGCCTTGAGCCTTATTTCTGAGTTTTGTTTTGCCGAAAGTTTTACTTTCATTTTAGTTTTGAAGGATTCGTTAACAAAAGAAACCACTTATTACATACATAATTTCAACTTTTAATAGATTAACTTAATTTCAATATACAGTCATTAGAAGGAAAAGAAATAGAAACAATAGAGAGAAGTAACAGCATGTACATCACCAAATTGAGCCGACACCTATATCCAGACTTGAATAGTGCTGGAAAGTCCCAAATGATGGCAATCTGGAGTCCCAGTTGGGAAAGGGTACTGAGCAGTGCATCCATCCCACGTGTGAGACTTCATATTGCAGTTTTGGGGGCTCCTGCTTACAGTCCCAGGCCGAAAACTGATAATCATCATCAGTTTGCGTGCAAAAAGGCAGCTCTGATTTAACTTTTACGGTGGTGTTTGTTTCACCTTGTGAGTCACAAGACTTCTTAGACCCCAGGGGGCTGCTAAGCCTTTAGGGGCTTACAAGATCCGAGACCCACTCCCTTTCTTACCTAAAGTGCTGCCTGACTGACTGTGCCTGTCGCTTGGAACCTGGGCAGTATCCAGGCAGGTCAGAAGCAGGTCAGAGGTCCGCCCTCCTGCTTCCGAAGCCTGCACAAGACTTCCTCTATTTTAATTTCCTTAGCAAGATTTTCCTGAGCAGAGAGGATCATGTCACAGTCCCTTGAATTTGGCATTTCTCACGTGGAACATCTGGGTTTCTACCTTCTGCCTGTAGCTACTTGTGCCGAGGTGGTCCAGATCAGGACCTGAGCTCTACTCATCTGGTGCAGGAAAGTGTTGATGATAAGAGAGAATTCCAAAAACTATTAGGTTTCTCCAAGCTTGTTGTGATGTTTGAGCTCAGAGGACAAGCATCACAGCTGTGACCCAGAAGTTGAGTTGATTCCTCTTGGTCTACTTCCTTTTCCCCCTTTTAGATTATTATAAAAATTTTAAAAGAAGCAAAGTTGAAAGAGTTTTACAGTGAACACTTCTATACCACTACCTGGATTCTACCATTAAGATTTTATTCTACTTGCTTTATCATGAATATGTACATCTCTGTTCCTCTGTGGATCTTACCTACTTCCTTTTTACCTCCAGTTATCTGTGCTCAGATCAGTGGCAGTACATTTTTTATCCTAGTCTATCTTCCGTTTGCTGCCCTGTGACACTTCTCAATCCTACCTGCCTCCCCTACTTCCCTGTCTAATCACTGAATTTAAATACATTTTAATATTAAGTTAAACATTGTCAGCTGAAAAAAATAGCAACAAAATAATAAAACCTAACAGTTGTTAAGCATTAATTATTAATATGAGCCAAGTACTCTTCTAATCACTTTATATGTATATGTATTAACTAATTTTCACCACAACCCTAAAATACTGGTAGGTACTAATATTTGCCCCACTTTACTGTTGAGGAAACTAAGACACAAAGAGATTCTATAATTTGCTTAAGGTCACACAGATTGGAAGTGCTGTAACCAGGATTCTAACACAGGCAGTCTGGCTCCAGAGTCTCTGCTCTTAATGCCTCTTAAACAATTGTATCATGTTCTCTAATAATTTTAAAATAATGTATAATGAAAAATTTTTTCATCTATATTCTTTTGAGGGAAGGGTTCTTCAATTTTAATGTAGTTTTCCCTCCCCCTTGTTAGCATGGTTAAGCAAGAGCCGATTTCTATTATATCTTTTCCTATTTTTTGCTTTGCATATTGTCTTTTTATTGCCATCTTTTTGGTATCTTGGTGGTGGCTGCTTAGTGTGTGCAAATTGAAAGAGTAGCCAGGCTCTTCCTGCCCTGCCTCAGCATAAGAGGCTGATTCGAAGAAGATGATAATATTCTTTTTTTTTTTTTGCTTTGTTTTAGTTCTTACTGTGTTTCATATCATTGTGTCAAATGCTTTACAATCTTATCAGGTCTTTTTGTTACCTCTGTTTGGTACATGAGGAAACTGAGTCCCTGGAAGGGTTAAATGATCTTCAGAAGTCACACATCTAGGCTATAAAAGAGCTAGGATTGCCTTGAGCTGTTCAGAGTTTGAGCTCTTAACCACTGGGCTAAACCACCTCTCTGATCACAGGTCCAACTCAACTTCCTCTTCACTCTTGTTAAGCTCGGAGGCCCAGGCTCTGTCTCCTCATTGATCACGTGTTGGGAGCAATGCCTGGGCCTGCCCTTTATAGCTTTCCAGACATATCCATTGCAGTGTCAGCAGAAGGCTTTGGGAACAGGGAATTAATCTTGCTTGAATCAAGACCCTGCATTACATTATTAATAATGGAGATAGAATAGCAAACAGATGCGGGAGTAAACGGACTGTGCTGGACTTTAATTTATATTTTTAATAAGAACCTGCAGAGGATATTTAGTGCCGCTAGCCTGTACCTTTTTGTTGACAGATTTATTCCAGTTAAAAAAATACTCTTTTCTATATGACCTAAAGATTCTTATAGTCTACCCGCCACTGAGATATGAGTCCAAGGCCCAGTTGGCATGAAGAACATTGAGAAGGTTCTATATTTCAAGAAAGGCAACCTCTGAATTTGAAAACCTTTTTGTTGACAGATTTATTCCAGTTTAAAAAATACTCTTTTCTAAAAAAAAAGAAAAAATACTCTTTTCTATGTGACCTAAAGATTCTTACAGTCTACCCACCACTGAGATATGAGTCCAAGGCCCAGTTGGCATAAAGAATATTGAGAAGGTTCTATGTTTCAAGAAAGGCAACCTCTAAATTTGAAAAAGGGCCTTTCTGTGTTTAGCAGTATCCCTGTATATGTGTGTCATTTCTAGGTGATAAAACACTTTGATATTCAGATGTCATTCATGACAATGGTGAGACCTCCCTTTGGACTTTTATCTCACCATTCAAGCCTAGGATTTTCTGGTATTAAAACCTGTCACTGGAAGGACATGGGAGGAACATTCTTGGATGTTTACTGAGTTCTGGTCTGTGTTGCAGAAGTCAAAAGTACCTTTGTAATTGGTCTTGTGCTGGTGTGACTGGTCTCTTTTTGATCCTGATAAGTTTCTTGAAGAAAAGTTAGCTTTTCCAAACATTTCATGTGGCGAGCCCTCTTTAAAACTGGTTCATGAATTCTCATTTAATTTAGTGCTTGAAACTGAGGTCAGAAAGGTGAGTGTTCTCTCACCCAGCTTAAGTGCTAAGAGGTGTTGAATTGGAATTATAACAAGTGAATTTCTGGCAACAGTCTTCTTACACTGTCTTTTGACTGCTCATTCAGTGAAAAGAAGGGCAGAAGCCTCGGTTCATTTATTCAGCATTCATCAAGTGCTGAAGTTCTGTTTTGTACTGGACACAGATGTCTTAGGGATAAGATGTCTTGAGGATAATATGCCAAGGCAAAATTCCTGTCTCAAGGAGTACATGCTATAGAGGGAGGATAAATGTAAAGATACTGAGTAAATAAATGCTGTGATCCATGATGTGAAACATGACCTGGGAGCACAGTGGAGCAAGCGACTTGTAGTTGGGCTGCTGGATTGGAAGAAGCTCCAGGGAGGAAGTGAAGTTGGAGAGGAACCTTGTAGGAAGGGACTGGGGGAGATCTGCAGTCTGACACTCTCGGGCACAAACATTCACTTTGGGAACTAAGAGGAGGTTTCAAAATCTTCTAGCCCAGTATTTCCAAAATTTTTACTGCTGCCTTCATAATTTTTGTCACCTATAGTATATTACCTACTTTATGTTCTCTTTAAATTAATCTCCTTTTAAAAAACTGATATCTTTTTACAAGTTAATCACCTTGGTGGTCCAGTGATTAGAACAGCAGGGGACATGGGTTCAGTCCCTGGTTGGGGAAAGTTCTCACATGCTGTGGCCAAAAAAAAAAAAACAACAAGTTAAATCATTACCATATATGGGAAACCATTATCACTTGCTGTAATTTAAACGTACTTATTAAAGTAAACATAGTGATAACAAAGCAATGTTATTAAACTCTAGCTCAATTCTGGCCTGTCAGAGAAGATTCTAAGCCTGAGGTCAGCTTTCTCTGTCCAAGAGATTAGTAAGTATGAGTGAAGTATTTAAAAGACACACCAACACCAAATAGAACCTGGCCGTAGGTATGATTAGAAAAGTTGAAAGACAATTGAGAAGAGAATTTTTTTTTTAAAGTATGAGTCAGTATTATTTAGTCACATACAAATGGGAAACACTGATATAGTCCATATCTCTTAATTGTGCAATTGAGAAAGCACAGTAGCATACCAAAGGCCATACAGCAAGTTAATGTCTCCTGACCTGTCAGCAGCAGGGTCTCCCGACATCCAAAATGTTCTGTGTAACAAGGTCCTGCTATATAGCTCAGGCAGCTATATTCAATATCCTGTAATAAACCATAATGAAAAAGAATGTATGTGTATGACTGAATCACTTTGCTGTCCACCAGAAACTAACACAACAATATAAATCAACTATACTTCAATTTTTTTAAAAAGTGTAAAAAGTAAAAAATAAAATGTTCTGTGTGTGCTCTCCTAACTGGGGAGAAAGGAATATGGACAGGGCATTGTTAGTCTTTAAGGTAATAATATAAGCAAACTTTTTTTTTTTTTTTAGTTTTGACTATATTCTAGAGTAGCGCTAAGCTCTTTGTATTATCCTTATAGTAATAATATGACATAAGGAATTTTTATCACTTCTTGCTCATAGATACAGTAATTTACACTTAGAGAACTTAATTGCACAGGTGGTAAATTAGCAGTCAGTTCTAGCAACCCCAAAGCCTGTGTTCTTAGCTATTGCCCTGTATTACTTTTCCATTTTAATCAGTCAACAGCATTTATTAAATGCCTACTGTGTACCTCTTCCCATTAAGGTCTTACTTTATCCTTATAGCTTATGGAGGACAGGAACAGGACATGAAGAAGCCCAGGTGTCCCCTGGGTTTCTTCTTGCTCCTGGCAGGCTTTCTTTGGCGAGCAGGAGGGGAGCCCCACCCTGGTAGCCCTGAGAGGGGTGAACAGCAAGCTGATTGGATGAGCCCTGGGTTGGCCAGTTCCATCCAAGTTCTTTCCCTGTTCACATTCACTAATGAAACAGGACAAGAGAGCACTTGTTTGAATTAAAAGGTTCTTAAGAGGCTATTTCTAAAGTTGGAGAGATGGAACAAGTTCCACCTTGGGGCAGCCGCATGGGAGATGGGCGTGTTTCTCTAGAAACCCTAAGGCCACCCCCAGCTGATTTCAGTGGCCAAGACTGTCCTTGTCACCCCACCCCCCCCACCCCCCTGCTTGAGAGGCGTGAGACAGCTGAGCTTCAGCTGCCAAATGCCTGTCGGAAGCCTGCAGCTCTGGCTCTTCTCTTTGTGGCCGGGCAGCTGCTGGCTGGAATGTGGGGCTTTGCAGGGCTGTGGAAGAAGTGGCTTCAGCACCCCTCTCCGTGGGGATTTCTGGCTGACCCTGGTCCTGCCAGCAGTCCCAACAGGACCCAGGCTACAGGGGGTCTGACTGAGGCGCAGGATGCTGGCTAGTTTCAGAGTGTTTGTGATCTCAGGCGGACTTCCCTGGTGGGATTCCACTGGGCAGGTCATCTGCTGTTCATGTCGGGCTGGTTCCAAAGCCAGCCTTTGTGTGGTGTTGGCTTGCAGGCTGGCAGCTCCAGAGGGCAGAGCCCACACCGCGACTCTACCTCCACGGTTGATCTGGGCTCTGCCCCACAGACCCTGGCTTCTTGGCAGATGTGTCATGGAGTGGAGAGGTGTTCTCTCACCCCAGGGGCCTGGAGCTGCTGCTAACTGGCTCCCCGTGGCTGCCTCTGCCAGGCTGGTGGAGAACCTTCTCTTCCCTTTGGGTTTCTCCCATCTGGGCTCTGCACCGAATGAATTATTTATTAAAACACTGGATACAGATTAACTTTTCCACTTGTTGTTTTGCGTGGCCTTGGTCCCCTGCAGTTGGGAAATGCTCATTTTCCTCTCTCAGAGCTTGGTTGGCAGGAACTTTTTAACATGCCATTTCATCCCCTGGGGTTTCCAGTGGAGATCCTGCCTGTTGCCATAACATACCTGTTCTGGGAGTGCGGGCCCTCTAATAGTTGGCCTTTGCTTTCTTCCCAGGGCTCTCCAGAGGCTGACAACTGGATTGCCTCTCTAGACATCCACAGATGGCAGGCCCTCTCCCTGGCTGGGCACAGCAGGCTGAGGAGATCCTTTGCAGGTTCACTGGAAGGCAGGCCTTGCTGACGCTTTGGTTCCTCTCTCTGTCTTTCATCTCAGAGGTGGTTAGTTTCAGTATGACCTTGTAAATTGTGATGTTCTCTGCTAAGGGCAGGGGACCTGGGCTACCTGGAGAGAATGGGGTGTTCTTGGTCTTGGCCCAGGAATGGGCAGAAGGGCCAGCAGTAGGAATAGAGCTCTCCCTGAGGCAGAAACCACTGCTCTGGGCTGGATTTCAGGCCCCAGATCTTGAATTTTGAAACTTTGAGAATTCGTTTTGTAATTTTCTTTTGTAACCACAGAAGACCTGAGGCATTGTGGGGTTCCTAGCAGATCTGTGTGGGTGTGTGGCTTTATCCTCTGTAAAGCATTTCATTTTGTAACATGGATTCTTTCTTCCTTCATGGTGTAAGTTTCTAAATTTTCCAGTTCAAGGAGTCCTTCAATAAGGGGGCAGTTGGGAAAAGATTCCTTGAGCTGGCCCAGTCAAACTGACTGAACAGTCGAGAGGCCTGATTAATCTGGGGTGACTGCCAGGCTGGTGTGGCACCAAGTTGGTCAGCATTGGGAAGTTTCCTCTTCCTGCAGGGAGAGGGGAAGAAACTCGGAAGCCCTTATGGGTTTGACATGATCAGATCTCAAAGTCCCAGCATTCTTCTCTGCTATCACATGCTTTTCGACTCCCATCTTTCATGCCGCAGTTTTTCCCAAGTATGCTGGTCCTCGCACCTGCCGTGTTCTGGGTCTGGATTTGCCAGCATCTCCCTTGCCCAGTATTCTGACTCAGAGATCCTGACTCAGGACTCTGGTCTTTGGCTCCTAAATTCATTCCTCTGTCCTGCCTCTGGGGTCTCCCAGTCAGCTCCCTGTTTTCAGTAGCTCTGTTGTGCTGTCTGGTCCTAAGATGTGTGTGGAGAGGTCTTGTCCTCACTGACCTGTGCCCCCGGAAGTGGGCTCCGCACCCCTGCACATCTCTTTGTGGCTTGCTGACCTGCCTGCTGAGCTCCCCACAGAGCACCAGCACCAGCACACTCCCAGTGGCAGAGCTGCACTGAGTCCCAACAATGGCAGAATGGACTTCCCCAGGTGGCTCAAGTGGTAAAGAATCCACCTGCCAATGCAGGAGATGTGGGTTCCATTCCTGGGTCGGGAAGATCCCCTGGAGAAGGAAATGGCAACCCACTCCAGTATTCTTGCCTGGGAAATCCCATGGACAGAGGAGCCTGGTGGGCTACAGTCCATGGGATCACAAAAGAGTTGGACACAACTGAGCGACTAAACAACAAGAACAACAAGGCAGAACCCTGGAGAAGGTGATGTGTTTGGGTCGTGGTGGTGATCAATGAGAAGTCATACTTAGCTCCTGTCCTTGAAACACCCAATGTATATACTTGGTAGGAGTTGCAGAGTCCCTGGGAAAGAGGCAACAGTGAGAATTAGGGCTAGGAGGAGCTTTTGGCTTTGCCTGACTCTAAGGCATTGCGGCTGTCTCCCCTCATCCTGTAGCCTTCAGTGCTTCAAGAATCTTAAACCATGTAATGATAATTGTAGCTCCTACTGTGTGCAAGGCACTCTTCTAAGTGTTTTATATAAACTCATTGAATCCTCACAATGGCTCTGTGCGGTAGGTATTATTAAGCTTATTTTGCAAGGAAACTGAAGCACGGAGATGTTAAAGAACTTATCCACCCAGCAAGGGAATGCTGGAGCTGGGCCATCAACCCAGGCAGTTTGGCTCCAGCAGTCCTCACCCTTTCCTTCCTCCACCTGTACAGGGAGTGTGGTGGGAGGTACCCTCTCAGACCACTGTTACTATCATGCATCTCAGTTCAAAGGTATCTTGGATTAATGGAGTGTGACTAGGTAAGCAGGAAGTGCTTTGCAGGAGAAATGTTGACCTGGGTATTGAAGCAACTTTGTAACAAAAGAGTCCTGCCAGGGAATGGCAAGGGGGTAGGTGACAGGATCCTGTGTCAAACATAAGTCAAGGCTTCTGCAGCCTTACTGTGACCATTTTTAGTAGGTTTCCAGCAAAGTTTGGGACTCTTAACACAAAGTTGATGCTTCTGACTTGGATGTCAGGTTCACGTGGTCACGCTTCCTATGTGGTCAGGGATGTGCCTAGCATTCCAATAGCCCAGAGGATATCTTGCATAGAATGTGTGGACTATGATCATTCTTTCTGGGGAGCGGGTATAGAAATGAGGAACATTTCAAAATCAGGACTCATACCTTGTAGCTGAGGTGTCTGTAGTGTCAACATGGGAAGGATTTTTGGTCTGAAATGAAGTTGTCTTATCACTCTGCAGAGGATATATTTTTCCTCTGTCATTATATTCAATGCAAACTGTCATTTTTTAAAACATCTTAATCCTTGTAATGTTTATTTTTAATTAATAGGCTTTATATTTTAAAGCAGTTTTAGGTTTGAAGAAAATGGAACAGTCTGAAGAGTTTTCATATACCCCTTCTTGCCTCTGCATATAATTTTCCTGTTACTAAATTGCTTTTGTTAGTGTGGCATATTTGTTACAATGGATGATCCAGTATGGATACATTATTACTAGCTAATGCCCTCTAGTTTCCATTAGGGTTCATTCGTTTTGTTATATAGCTCTGTGTGTTTTGACAAATATGTATCCTGTATCCACCCTTAGAGTATCTTACACGGAATAATTTCACTGCCCCCAAATGCCCTGTGCTTTGCCTTTCTATCCCTTCTTCCCTCCTCCCAGACCCCTGACAACCAGTGATTGTTTTCCTCTCTAGTTTTACCTTTTCTGAAAAAGCAAGAGAGTTCCAGAAAAACATCTATTTCTGCTTTATTGACTATGCCAAAGCCTTTGACTGTGTGGATCACAATAAACTATGGAAAATTCTGAAAGAAATGGGAATACCAGACCACCTGATCTGCCTCTTGAGAAATCTGTATGCAGGTCCGGAAGCAACAGTTAGAACTGGACATGGAACAACAGACTGGTTCGAAATAGGAAAAGGAGTACGTCAAGGCTGTATATATGTCACCCTGCTTATTTAACTTATATGCAGAGTACATCATGATAAACGCTGGGCTGGAAGAAGCACAAGCTGGAATCAAGATTGCCAGGAGAAATATCAATAACCTCAGATACGCAGATGACACCACCCTTATGGAAGAAGGTAAAGAAGAACGAAAGAGCCTCTTAATGAAAGTGAAAGAGGAGAGTGAAAAAGTTGGCTTAAAGCTCAGCATTCAGAAAACTAAGATCATGGCATCTGGTCCTATCAGTTCATGGCAAACAGATGGGGAAAGAGTGGCTGACTTTATTTTTGGGGGCTCCAAAATCACTGCAGATGGTGATTACAGCTATGAAATTAAAAGATGCTTACTCCTTGGAAGGAAAGTTATGACCAATCTAGACAGCATATTAAAAAGCAGAGACATTACTTTGCCAACAAAGGTCCATCTAGTCAAGGCTGTGGTTTTTCCAGTAGTCATGTATGGTTGTGAGAGTTGGACTATAAAGAAAGCTGAGCGCAGAAGAATTGATGCTTTTGAACTGTGGTGTTGGAGAAGGCTCTTGAGAGTCCCTTGGACTGCGAGGAGATCCAACCAGTCCATCCTAAAGAAGATCAGTCCTGGGTGTTCATTGGAAGGACTGATGCTGAAGCTGAAACTCCAATACTTTGGCCACCTGATGCAAAGGGCTGACTCACTTGAAAAGTCCCTGATACTGGGAAAGATTGAGGGCGGGAGGAGAAGGGAACGACAGAGGATGAGATGGTTGGATGGCATCACTGACTCAATGGACATGAGTTTGTGTAAACTCCAGGAGTTGGTGATGGACAGGGAGGCCTGGTGTGCTGCGGTTCATGGGGTCGCAAAGAATCGGACACGACTGAGCGACTGAACTGAACTGAACTGAAATGTCATGTAGTTGGATTCATACAGCATATAGCCTTTTCAGATTGACTTCTTTCACTAAGCAGTATGCATTTAAGGGTCCTTCATGTCTTTTTGTGGTTTGATAGCTTATTTCTTTTTATCGCTGAGCAATATTCCATTGTATGTATATACCATAGTTTATCCACTCACTTATTGAAGGACATCTTAATTGCTTCCAGTTTTTGGCAATTTTGAATAAAACTGCCATAAACATTCATATGTGAATTTTCTGTGGACATAAGTTTTCAACTCATTTGGGTAAAATTGCTGGATCACATGGTAAGACTATGTTTAGTTTTACAAGGAACTACCAAACTGTCCTCCAAAGTGGCTGTACCATTTTGCATTCCTGTCAGCAATGAATAAGAATTTTTCTTATTCTGTGTCCTCTCCAGCATTTGGTGTTGTCAGTTTTTGGGATCTTAGCCATTCTAACAGGGATGGTAGTGGTATCTCATTGTTATCTTAGTTTGTAATTCCTCAATGACACATGATGTTGAGCATCTTTTTATATGCTTATCTGCCACCTGTATCTCTCTCTATGTATGTGTTAGTCACTAAGTTGTGCCTGACTCTTTGCGATCCCATGGACTGTAGCCCACCAGGCTCCTCTGTCCATGGAATTCTCCAGGCAAGAATGCTGAGCGGGTAGCCATTCCCTTCTCCAGGGGATCTTCACCACCCAGGGATCAAACCTGGGTCTTCTGCATTTCAGGCAGATTCTTTACTGTCTGAGCCACCAGGAAAGCCTGTATCTCTTCTCTGGTCATATATATTTGGTTTTGTTCTTCACCTTCTCTCCTTCCCCATTTTACCCCTGACCACAAACCCCTTTTTCTCACATCATGGGTGCAGACAGTGCTTACTGGCATATTTTCCTTTTGGTCACTTCTCAAGCCATTAAGTGACTTAATTCCCTTGAATAGGGGCTGACTCCACATCTGAGGGCTTCCCAGGTGTGCTAATGAGTGGTAAAGAACCTGCCTGCCAATACAGGAACCACAGGAGACGGGGGTTTGATCCCTGGGTCAGGAAGATCCCCTGGAGGAGGGTGTGGCAACCCCGTCCAGTATCCTTGCCTGGAGAATCCCATGGACAGAGGAGCCTGGTGGGCTACAGTCCATTGGGTTGCAAAGAGTTGGACATGACTGAGCAACTGAACACATCACACACCACATCTGACTTCTCCGTCTCTCTGGTTTTTAACTGGGGCTGGCCCATGTGTTCTGTACCCTCTTTTCCCTAGTGACACCTTCTTTTCCCTGGTGTCTTTTTACAAAGTCTGTAGCTGGTATTGGGTAGGCTGATAGCCTGCAACTTCAGTCCCAAGGTTCAAGATTGATTTGCCCTCCAGTACAGATACTACAAAGACTGGAGTACAGACGTGTCCACAGCAGACGCTGGCAAACTTAATCTCACCTTAGATGAGAAATGAGTATACCAGGTTCCTTGAGGCTCCAGCCAGACCTCAAACTCTCTGTCTTAGTTGAACCAGCATCAAGAAGACTCTTTTGAAGTCCGAAACTTCCCTGTTCCATTCATTATTGTTGTCACTTTTTAGTTACAAATTCACTTTTTTTTTTTCAATTGAACCATTTTACCAAAAAATGTTGGAATTAGAGAAGGAAGAAAAGAAACCGTTCATAATCCTATCACTTTTTGTTTGCGATCCTATGTCTGTCCTCATTATGACTTCTGTAAACAGTTCATTGTGAATGATGCTGTGCCCAGATAATGCAAGGATTCTGTCTTGTGTGAGTCTCTCAGTTTGAGGTTAACATCTTCCAAGGCTTCCCTAGTACCTGGCTTATGCTGTTTTCTAAATTCAGCTGGGCCACGGCTGCTTAAATTTCCAATTTCTAAAAACAGCACTTTTGCCTGGGATGATGGCTCCTACCCATTGTCAGGTTGCATTAACTCCATCCATTAATTTTGCTGCTTGACTTCTCACAGAAGTGAAGAGTAGAGCTGAGGTATGTATATGTCAACTGCGCTGGTGACCTTTTTAATGCAAATCACCCTGCAGGGTGGTGGTAGTCTTGAGAGTGTGTGTTGTTCTTTTTGTTGTGTGCCCCTTAGGAAGTTGATCAGCAATTAGATTCTGTGATCATTGTCACGTGGAAATTAGCACCACGAGCCTCCTTGTCTCTCCCTTACTTGGGTGTGTGGATACAGAAGACTGAGACTGACCTTACAGAGTACGCTAGGGTGTCAGCACCCAAGGTACTGATGACAAATTCTCAGACATAGGTAAGACCCTTTTCAGGTAATTACCTGAAATAAATGGGCTACCGTTTAGGACTTTTGAGGCTTTCTGCCATACATAGGAATCAAATCCATAACATAATAATACTCTTGTGTTGCAGCGAGATCTGATCAGTGGATCTAGGAGAAAGGATGTTCTGTTGTCCTTTCCTGGCACTGGGTCTACCGGGTGATGGGTGGACACACTTGGTTCTCATCCAACATTAATTACTGGCCACTCTTATTTGCTTGGAGGGTCAGCCATTCACTCATTACAGAGATAGTCATTGCCGGGATAGTTGTGGGCACGAGGTATGTAGTAATGAAAAGGATACTGCTGGTCTGGTCTTGTCTTCATGGAACCTCCAGTCTTTTGGCTGAAGCATCCTTGAGCAGGAAAAGTGTGGGGAGGTGGACTTGTTGTAGCCTCAGAACCTTAGGTATCAAACACAGCCTCCCTGCCTCCTTTTCTGCAGTCTGTCCCTTGAGGCCTAACGGGGGAGCTCTTTGTGAGCTGGAGTCCTGAAGCTCAGAAATGAGGCCAGGGCTTTGTTCTTGGCTGGGCCAGTTGCTCATCTGTAAATGAGAATGTGGATTCATAGCAGTTACTCAGAGAGATGTGGTTCACTCGACTTCAGGCCCTTAACTAGCAGGTTAGTATAAACTGGTGGCCTCTAAAGGTCCTTTACCTTCCAACTCCCTCCCATGTTACTCAGGCTTCTTGAGTCCCCATCATAGAACCAGCTTTGCTGCAATAAGGCCAATCAAGGAGATATTTTGTTATTCCAGTGCTGACCTCCGTGTGATGCCTGGAGGTACTTGGAGGCTTGTCTCTGCTACCAGTTTCCCTGCCTCTGATCTCAGGCTTTTCAGCATGAGGTGAGGAGCTTAGGAGCCATGCCTGTGGAGGGGGCTAATGGAGGGTAACTAGCAGAGAATGGAGCCTGGCCCAGGCTCCCAGTCCCAGGGGGTCAAGCTAGCTGGCTGCACTCTCTGACTGTGATGGATTTGACTCTTAAATGCTTCTGAAAAGCTTGTTTGGTTTGAGGAAAAAACTTAGTGAAATCCGACAGACAACACCATGGCTTGTCCTAACCCCTTCTCCTTCCTGACCTAGCTTTTTCAATATATCAGGTTGCAGACATGCTGGATTCCTGCCCTCCTGGAGCCAGTCTGGCAATTTTTCATTCCTATAGCCACAGGTTTTGCACAGAGAAAAGGCCAGAAGGAAAGCAGTGACTGAGCAGGGAGCCTTTGAGGTTGGAGCTTTACAGGAGCTTTGCTACTATAGAGCCCTTAGTCCTATGCCAGCTCTGTGGTTGATGGCGATGTTCATACCATATCCCTCCCTGCCATTCACTGACCTCCTGTCTCAGTAATAGCCAAAGGCTATTGCCACCGAGATTCTTTAATCCACCTCATCCCTTGTTGTTCTTCTCCTTACTCACTGTTCCTGCAAAACCAGGCACTCTGCTGCCTCAGGGCCTTTGCAACTGCTCTCCCCATGTTTAGAAAGCTCTATTCTCAGACAGCTTCATGCCTTACTCCCTCATCTCCTTAGGTCTTTCCTTAAATATCACCTTTTAGTGAGGCCTTGCCTGACTTCCTTACTTAGGATGGAAACCCTGAGCCCCCTCCATGAAACACTATCACCCTTTCCTGCTTAATTTTTTTAAAGCACTTATCACCATTTACCTTATTTTACTTAATTGGCTTGTTTGTTGTCTGTCTGCCCTTCTTCCCACTAGAATGTAAGCTCCCCTAGGGTAAGGATGTATATTTGCTTTATGCATTGATGTTCCCCAGTACATCAACAAATATTTGTTGAGTGAATGAGTAACTGAAAAATTTAAAAACCTTGCTTTGGGGTTTCTCTTGCTATTGGGAAAGCATTTTCACAGCAGAGGCAAAGAATTCTTCTGGCCCAGCACCAAGTCTGAGCATTTAGCTCATGCAGGGAGATATCTTCAGTTTGGACCTATGTACTCATCATGGGGTTGATGCTCCATGGGAATTTTCATAAGAGTCAAGAGCTTTTCTCTGGGAGGAGGTGTGTGATTTCAGTAGAAATGCTGGAACCTTGCTTTATCGGGGTGGGGGAGAACCCCTAGCACCTGGTGTGGTACTTGGTGTATAATAAGCCCATAATTGGTTTCCTGAAGTGTTTAGTGCACTTTATGTTTTAAATGCTGGGGATAACACAGGAGCAAGACAGGTAGGGTTTCTGTTCTCATGGATTTTACATTTTAATAGGAAAAAAATGTTAAAAAAGTTTTAGGTAGTACAAGTGCTGTGTTGAAAATAAAGCAGAGATGATGTGCTGGAGATATCCAGGTAGAAACTGGGGTTGAGGTAGGTGGAGAGGTTACATTTAGCAGGTAATCAATGATGGCTTCCTTGAAGACACAGCATTTGAACTGAAAGCTCAGTGACAAAGTACCAACCAGGTTGCCACCCCCTGCAACTCTAGGGGCACCATTCATATTATTCTGTGCAATTTGTGCTCCCTGGAGTTGTACAATGCTCTGGTGACTCAATTATGTGAAGATTGTAGGCAGTGAAAATTGCTATTCCAGAGGCCCTGTGGTAGTAAGGACCTTGACATGTTCAAGGAACAAAAAGAAGGCCAGTATACTTGGGGCTTGGTAAGAAGAGCACAGTGGACCCTGATGAGGTTGGAGTTTGAAGGCAATACAAAGAATGTGGCATTCAACAGATTATCTATTATCTGTTGATGAGTGGCGCAAAGGGATGATGTGATGGGGCAGAGGATTTAGGAAGCTTTTCCAGTAACGTAGGAAGTCAGCACTGGTGTGAAGTCAAGAGAACAGAACTGAGTGATGGTTTTATTTTCCTAAAAAGGAGACATCTGCACAGTGACTCCAAGGAAATGCCATTAAGATACTTGAGTCTGACTTTGGTAGTGACTGTGAGGAAAGCTCATTGCTTTTTAATACTGTCTTATCTTGTTTGTCATTGAATATCCCAGCCTGACTGTTTCTTTGGACAGCAATGGGAATATTACTACCGTTTAGCATTTGCTCAGCTGTGACGCTTTGTGCCCACGTACAGAACACACAATAAGTACAGTCCTTGCTCTTGGGGAATGGAGATGCTGAAAAGATTTGTTCCTTCCCATTACCCTCTTTCAGGTGTCTCGATCTGGGGCAGCTGACTTCCCAGAATCCTGGAGGCAGGTGGGTGAATAGAAAGTCCTTGGGCAGAATGCCCTGGCTCTTGGGTTTGCAAGAAGCCCCAGGCTGTACACCTGTGTGCAGAGTCTTGCTTCCTAAATCTGACTGTGATCTTGCTGCTATTGGCCTAGCCTTTTTTTTTCCTTATTAAAAAAAAACGATCTTAGTATAGATGCTGCCTTAGCCCAAAGCCTCGAATGGGGGCTCTCCTAGTGATGCCGAGTAACTCAAGCACCAAGCTCCTCTTTGGCCTAGAATTCCTCTAGAACACTGGGTGGGCTTGGAATCCCTCTGGGGACTGACCTTTGGGTTCTTTGGTGGTGATTGGGAGTAGAGGGGAGAAGGTATAGTTGACCTCCACTAGGGGAGGATGAACTCTCAGCTTTTGCCATCTTGCAGAGAAAGGGTCTGCTGCTCTTGGTTTGTTGCTTTTCTTAGATTCAGTTTTCAGGCTGGGAGGCTGTTTGCTCACTGAAAGCCTGGGATAGAGTTAAACCACCCTGAGCGTTGGGAGCCAGGTGGATTGTTTAGCTGGGGTCTCAGCTGAATCAGCCTGGGAGCTACTGTTTTTAAACCTGAGGAATGCTGTGGGAACATGCTAGTTGACTCCCAGCAAGGGATCCGGGGAAACATCTACTTGAGTGAGGCAGATGCATTCCATGAGTCGGGTTGGATGACACGAAGCAGAAGGGCATCTACTACTCAGAGTTCAAGCTCAGAGGTGGCTGCCCTGCACCATAGCCTCATCAGAATCCCAGCTCAGCATAAGGTGCAGTCTCGACTGATACAGTTTTTTCTTTCTTTCTATTTTAACTTTCTTTAAGATTGTGCAAAATTAACATGATATAGCTGGAAGTGTTTTAAAAAAACATAGCTATGTCAGAATATTACCATATAGACATTGGAAAATAATTTTACAAAGTTTTACTACTTCATTTAGTCCTTGTGTAGTCACCAAACAAGACTTCAAGATAGGTCATGATGTATCAGTACTTGTGAACTGTTCAAAATGAAAACATAATCTTTGCAAATGTTTACTTTGTAATTGTTTACTGAATTCTGTTGTAATGGCTGTCACTCAAAGCATGGAAGCAGCCAGGAAGACTCTTGGGCATGGTTTGAGGAATCCAAGGTCAGGAACTTGGGCAAAGTTGGAAGATCCAGCACCTCTTGAAGGTTGAGGCTGGTTAAGCTTCAGAGTCTAGAGGGTAGGGAAGCTGGAGGCATCTGCTGCTATTCTTAGGGAGAAGTGATGAACAGGACTGCTTCTGCTGAGCACTAAGTAAGGGAAGGTTGACTACTAGCTTCTCTGTATGGGTACTTGCTAGTGCTGGACACTGTGCCACCCACTAAAAGCCTCCCAGCTGCCCTATGAAGTAAATATTCTCATTCCAGTTTAACAGGTGAGGAAACTCCAGGGCACGTGGAAATTAACTTGCCCGAGGGCCAGCTGGAAAATGGTGGAGCTGGGCTTTGTGTCTTGTCTACGTCACTGGATTCATCTCTAGCATCTTATTAGGACCATAAAGTAGGATAATTTTTTGCAGTTTCTGCCCCGAATCCACCTTGGGACCTCCAGAGGGTTCAAGGAGCCCAAGACTAATAGGACTGTCCTGTGTTTCTATCCTCACTTCCCAGCCTCCCTGCCCTGCTGGCAGGCTCACTCTGCCTAAGCCCTTCAGCTCATAACCTTGGGCTGGCATTTGCCCCCTTATCCCTTGCCCAGTGTTCTAAATTCTGTAAAACTTTGCCTTTTTTCTCAAATTTAGTCTCATTAGTAAATATTTTAGTCTCACTCTGTTCCATTGTTCAGCAAGCCTTCACCGAGCACTTCTTTGTCAGTTACTGGTGGTGCAAAAAGGGGGCAACTCCAGTCCTAATGGGAGAACTAGGAAGGCAGTTACCGTATAGCAAGGAGGGTCCTGTGGTGGAGGGTCCTGTGGTGGAGGCTTGCACGGGAGTAAGGAAGAGTGGTAGGTGCCCTATATTGGTCTCAACAAGAAAGAGTTTGGCACCTTCAGAGTAGGATGACTGGGGAAGGGTTTGTTTGTAAAGAAGAGAGTGCAGTCACGCAAGGCTAGTCATTGGCTCAGCTGCTACTCTCCTAGCACTGAAGGGACCAGAGGGAGTGAGATTTGAGAACCCAGAACAGTTGTGTAAAGTGTTGTTCTTCAGAGTGACCTTCAACGGTAACCTTCAATTGAAGAGTCTCTCTCCTCCCTCTGATTACCTGTTAGGGTTTCCACTGGCTGAACCCAATTGAATGCCAGAAGGTTCAGGAGCCCCACAGAGGTCAGCCTTAAAGGGCAGAGAGCAAGGTGGGTGTGTTGGTTTTCTACTACTGCATAACAAATGACCACAAATTGAGTAGCTCAAAGCAGCACACATAATCTCACATCTCCTCTGGGTCAGGAGTCCAGGTGTAGCTTATCTGAGTGTTCTCTTTAGGGCCTCACAAAGCTGCAATCAGTGTCAGCTGGGCTGCATTCTCATCTGAGGCTCCATTGGGGAAGTATCTAGGATCTAGTACTCACCAGCTGGGGCTTCCTGGGTGGCTCTGATGGTAAAGAATCCGCCTGCAATGTAGGAGACCCAGGTTCGATCCCTGGGTCAGGAAGATACCCTGGAGAAGGGAATGGCTACCCACTTCAGTATTCTTACCTGGAGACTCTCATGGACAAAGGAGTCTGGGGGCTGCCTTCCAAGGGGTTGCAAAGAGTTGTACACGACTGAGCAACTAACACATACTTACTCAGCAGTTAGAGGCAGAAAACCCTTTGCCTCTCAAAACTCAGAGATTAGTCTTCCTGCTTTGAAGAAATCTCGTTTTTAATGACTGTGTAATGTCCCACCACACAGTGCACCAGAACTGGTAATATCCCTACTTGTAGAACATTTAGATTGTTTCTAAATATTTTACTCTTATAAATACCACTGAATATATTTATAGAAAAGGCTTTTTCCAAATACAAGAGTGAAAAGCTGCTGCTCCTCTTATATATATATATATAAAATAAGGCATTGACTCATGTAATTATGGAGGCTGGTAAGTCCAAAATCTATAGAGCCAGTGTCACTAGGTCCATTACAATCAGTGTGGTGTCAATAGAGTTTTAATTAATAGGTTATAATTTGCTAATACCATTCGTTTTGATGCTCAAATTGTCCTCAATTTGGCCAGTGGGAGCCCTTAAGTTTGGGTTCTCTTTACTGTTGGCTTAAATGTTCACATCATTCTTTAAGTACTTACTTACCTTCTGGTACAACAAAAAGTTCCAAGGTCATTTTGTGCTTTCCCAACTCTGGAATCAGCCATTTCTCCAGTGAGCTCTGGTCTTTTTTAATGGTAGATGGTATTTAGAAACCAAGATCTAAGTGCTGTGTGTTATCATTGCTTTTGAGGTGTTACTCAGTGGAGAGAGCTAGGCAATACACATGTATCACACCCACACCCACACCCACACCTTTTATCCCACTGTTAAATACCATACCAATACCTCCAATTCCAAAATCATACCTATGAGGCTCATTCTATCCTTCCTTTTTTACATATTTTTTTTTCTTTTTTACATATTTTTAACTTTGATATATGTTTACCAGTTTTGTTTTTTTTTTTTTTTAACATTTCTGACAGTGAGAGTAACCTGGCTCTCATTATCCACAATACATTTACACAGAAAGTAGTTTCAGAATTACCAACCCATAACACTGCATGCTAACCAGAGTTCAGTATTTGTTTACTGTTCTTTCTGTCTTTAGTCTGAGGACATATGATCAACAAACTGTGTACATTAGGTACTTGGGTGACATTTCCCCCCCTCTTCAGTGTGGTAATATTATTTCAAATACAGTTAAGTTCGTTAATTTATATTTGTATTACATTTAAAATTTTCCTCCATCCTTGTTTATTTTGAGTATGTGAAAGCATTATCATTGATCCAGAAGTGATAACCATACAGAAATGTGTATTCAGAGAAATGTCACACTCATACTTCCTCCACCCCACAGTCCTTTCCACTTGATTCTCACCTACTGCCTGTAGGTGACCAATCTTACTAGTTTCTGATTTGTCCTTCCTGTGTTGCTTTTTGCAGAAATGAGCAAATACAGGTACATTTTCCTGTATTCCCTTTTCTCTTTCTCAAAAGGTGGCATGGTATAGTCCTCTTTTGCTGTTTTTACTTAACAATACCCATTCAGTTTTTAGAGCTCTTCCTCATTCCTTCTTACAGCTGTATAGTACTCTTTGGACCACTCTCCTATGAATGGGCATTTAGTATTTTGGGATCATAAACTCTTAGAGTTTGATTGCTGAGTCAAAAAGTAAACAATATGTGGGAGTTCCCTGGTGATCTAGTGGTTAGGATTCTGGGCATTCCCTGGTCAGGGAACTGAGATTGGGCAAACTGCTGTGGTGCATCAAAAAAAAAAAAGGTAAATGATATGTGATTTTGTTGGGTGTTACTCACTTCCCCCAAAAAAACTTGTGCTAATTTGTATCCCCACCAGCATTATATGAAAATACCTCTTTCCTCACAGGCTCATCAATGGAATATAATGTCATACTTTAAAATTTTTGCCAGTCTAAGTTATAATGGTATCATTGTTTTTTTAATTTGTATTTGAGTTGCATTTCTCTTACCATGAGTGAGATGGACCATCTTGTTTTATGCTTAAGAGGAATATATCTATAGCCTGGTTTGTGAATTTTTTAACCATTAGGTCTTTGGGGTTTCCGCCCCCCACCTCAGTTTTTAAAAACAGCTTTATTGCGATAAAATTCATTTACCATACAGTTCACTCACTTGAAGTATACAGTTTAGTGGTTTTGAATATATTTTCAAGAGTTATGTAACCATCACCATAAACTAATTTTAGAACTTTTTTTTTATCACCCTCAAAAGAAAGCCCACACCCATTAGCAGTGACTCTGCCTGTGTCTTTAGTGTCTCAGCTCGAGGTAATCACTGATTTGCCTACTGTTCCTGTAGATTCGCCTATTCTTGATATTTTATGTAATATAAATATATATTATAAATTATATTATTTATTGTATATGTAAATGAATTCATATAACATACAGTCTTTTGTAACTTCCTCTTTCTCTTAGTGTAAGTGATATAATGTTACAGTGTTTCAGGCAGTTTTGAAATATTTTATCCTCCTAACAACTCTGAAATAGTTACCGTTATTATCCTCATTTTATAGATGGGGAAGCTGAGGCATGGAGAGATTAAATATCTTGCCTGAAGTCACACTGCAGTGAAAAAATGGGCTTTGGAATCAGACCTCAAGTCTGAAGTCCATCACTTGCCTACTGTGTGACTTATAGAATATTACTTAAATTCTCTCAAGTGTCTTTTTCTCGTATATTAGTTAAACGAGGATAACAATGGCTGAATCACAGGGTTGTTGGGGAATTAAATAATACAGCATCAGGAAAGTGCTTAGTGCAAGGCCTCCAACTTAATAGGTATTCAGTTAATTGTAGTGGTTATTTGTAGATGGAGCCAGGTAAAGGCCTGGCTTATTTGGTATGGTTGGCTCTGCCTCCCCTAGTGTAGAGGTGTGTCTGAGATGCCAACTTTCTTTTTTTAAAGATGTAATCCACGTAGCATGAGATTCACCCTTTTGGTATACAATTCAGTGCTTTTTAGTATATTCACAAGGTTGCACAATTGTCACCATTAAATTCCAGAACCTTCCCAGCACTTCAGAAAGAAACTCTATACCCATTAGCAGTCACTCCCCATTCTCTCCTTCCCCAGCCCCTGGCAACCACTAATCGTTCTGTCTCTGTGAATTTGTCTATTCTGGACATTTCATATAAACGGAATCATGTGATATGTGGTCTTTTGTATCTGGCTCCATTCGCTCGGCGTAATGTTTCCAGGGTTCACTCATGTTGTAGCAAATAATCAGTACAGCATTCCTTTTTATTGACAAGTAATATTGCATTGTATGGATATTCTATGTTTTGTTTATCCATTTATATGTTGATGACATTTGGGTTGCTTCCACTTTTTGGTTGTTATGACTAATGCTACTGTGAACATTGGGCTTCCCTGGTGGCTCAGCTGGTAAAGAATCTGCCTGTGATGTGGGAGACCTGGGTTCGATCCCTGGGTTGGGAAGATGCCCTGGAGAAGGGAAAGGCTACCCACTCTGGAATTCTGGCCTAGAGAATTCCATGGACTGTATAGTCCATAGGGTTGCGAAGAGTCTAACACGACTGAGCAACTTTCACTTCACTATGAACATTAGCGTACAAGTTTTTGTGTAAAAACTGTTTTCAGTTCTCTTGGGTATATACCTTGGAGAGGAACAATTGTATCATATGGTATATTTAAATTTTTGAAGAACTGCCACACTGTTTTTTCCAAAGCAACTCTGCTGCTTTACGAGTGTTCCAATTTCTCCACATCCTCGTCAACACTTGTTACTGTCCGTCTTTTATTTTGGCCATCCTAGAGAGTGTGAAGTGAATGGTATCTCCTTGTAGTTTTGATTTGAATTTTCCTAGTAGCTAATGGTGTTGAACACAAGATGCCAGCTTTTAGGTCAGCTTTTTCTGCCTGCCCACATCTTGTATTTATTCTCGGAAGTCTCTCCCAAGTTCCTGTTTGTCTTCTGCCTGGAGTTCGCAGTCATTTTGGTCTCTCTGAGGCTGATTGGCACCTTCTTAATCAGATGCTTTGGGGGAGACCTTTGGGCAGGTTCCGGTAGTTGGGATTTGAGGCACATGTTTTTCCTATTGGCAGCTTTGATGTGACTCTTGAGGCTGGCACAGCCATTGCCTGGGCCCCCAAACTGCTGGGACAAAGCCAGCCTCTCCCTAGGGTGCCTTAGTAGGCAGGATCAGATGTTCTCTAGCTGGAAGCAATCTTGGGAGGCCATCTCATCCAGCCTTCTACAACAAGACAGAATCCTTCACCCCTCCCTACCAGATTGGGGAGGGGAGGATGTGTAATGTCTTCCTTTAAGAATCTCTGTAGGAAGAAATTCCACTGGGCGCCTTTACCACCAGCCAGTGTTTTAGGAGCCTTCTGTGTTAGTAAGATTCTTTGCTCTGACCCAGATCCCACCTTCTACAGCACGTGCCAGTTTCCTCTCATGGGTTCCTTTCTCAAGAGGATGCATGAGACAGCCGCTCCCCAAGAGGGGCTCCTTACTCTGGTCAGATCAGTCTGCTTTGGCTGGAGAAGTCCTCACGTGAGGAAATGCAGACCAAGCCAGGCCCCTCCAGGGGATGTTAAAGACTGAATGACCTTGTCATTCAGCTATTGCCTGGGCAATCTGCTTTGAAGAAGAGGCCTTCTGACAGGCCCCAGGTTGTGTGTTTATCCCGAGGCTAGGCCATTCCAAACTCATGTTTCAGAGTTTAGAGGTTGCGTCCAGCTAGCCTGGTGGGTGGTAATCAAATGCAGGTGGAGACCATCTGGCCTGGACCATCCCTCCCAGCCAGTCAAGTGAGGGCCGGCCTGCCCACCACAGAGCTGGCCCAGAAAGCAGCCCGTGTGGAGGCAGACGGTGTACACGTGCGTTTATGTGCATACACACCCATGTGTGCGTGTGTATGTCCCTCCTTAGAGCGGCGGTACTGCTGGGGAGGATGTGGCTCCTCTCTCTGCATCTGAGGGTTCTCCCCTTTGCACAGTCTGAGGAGCGTGTTTCTCTTAGTCTGTTTCTCAAGTTTTTGCGGTTAGAAATCATGTATTTTTCTTGGCCCACGATGAAAGCCCAGGAGTAATGGTCTAATACATTTTACAAAGCAGCCTCTAATTGGTGGCTGCTTAAAATCTTCCCTGTGCCCTAGTGACCCATCTCTCTTTGCAGGGTTTTGACTCCAAGTCAGTCTTGCTTTACCCCGGGTTTTTCACACCCCCTCGCAAGGCTACAGCCTCAGCTTGCTTAACTCTTCCCTCAGCCTCTCTGCATAGAATTGCTCCCAGCCAGGACAGTTCAGCAAGGAAAGAAAATAGCTTACACTGCATCCTGCCAAGCATCTTCTAGCCTGGCCTCCAAAATTCTAGATGTATACCCCCAAATGGAGTCTGCCTCCCCATTGGTACTCAGAGAAAATGGTATCTAATTAAAGATCTAAATGTAAGACCAGAAACTATAAAACTCCTAGAGGAGAACATAGGCAAAACACTCGCCGACACAAATCACAGCAGGATCCTCTGTGACCCACCTCCAAGAATAATGGAAATAAAAGCAAAAATAAACAAATGGGACCTAATTAAACTTAAAAGCTTTTGTACAACGAAGGAAACTATAAGCAAGGTGAAAAGACAGCCTTCAGAATGGGAGAAAATAATAACAAACAAAGCAACTGACAAAGAATCTCAAAAATATACAAGCAGCTCATGCAGCTCAAATCCATAAAAATAAAGGACCCAATCAAAAAAATGGGCCAAAGAACTAAACAGACATTTCTCCAAAGAAGACATACAGATGGCTAACAAACACATGAAAAGATGTTCAACATCACTCATCAGAGAAACGCAAATCAAAACCACAATGAAGTACCATCTCACACTGGTCAGAATGGCTGCTATCAAAAAGTCTACAAACAATAAATGCTGGAGATGGTGTGGAGAAAAGGGAGCCCTCTTACACTGTTGGTGGGAATGCAAACTAGTACAGCCACTATGGAGAACAGTGTGGAGATTCCTTAAAAAACTGGAAATAGAACTGCCATATGACCCAGCAATCCCACTGCTGGACATACACACTGAGGAAACTAGAATTGAAAGACATGTGTACCCCGATGTTCATCACAACACTGTTTACAATAGCCAGGACATGGAAGCAACCTAGATGTCCATCAGCAGATGAATGGATAAGAAAACTGTGGTACATATACACAATAGAATATTACTCAGCCATTAAAAAGAATGCATTTGAATCAGTTCTATTGAGGTGGATGAAACTGGAGCCTATTATTCAGAGTGAAGTAAGCCAGAAAGAAAAACACCAGTACAGTATATTAACGCATATATATGGAATTTAGAAAGACAGTAACGATGACCCTATATCCAAGACTGCAGAAGTGACACAGATGTATAGAACAGTCTTTTGGACTCTGTGGGAGAAGGCGAGGGTGGGATGATTTGAGAGAATAGCACTGAAACATGTATATTATCATATGTGAAACAGATTGCCAGTCCAGGTTTGATGCATGAGACAGGGTGCTCAGGGCTGGTGCACTGGGATGACCCAGAAGGATGGGATGGGGAGAGTGGTGGGAGGGGGGTTCAGGATGGAGAACACATGTTCACCCATGGCTGATTCATGTCAATGTATGGCAAAAAAACTGCTACAATATTATAGAGTAATTAGCCTCCAATTAAAATAAATAAATAAATATTTTAAAAAAGAAAAAGAGAAAATGGTATCTAAGTATTCTATGGTATTATAAAGCTTCCTTTCAGTCCTTCAGATTCTTAAATTTAGAGAAACTTTAAGTTTAGAGAACTTATCAGAGGTGGTCTCCTCACTGCAGCAGGTGTAGGTAGGCTGGACCCACTCATGTACACAAGCAGGGCTGGCCTTGGTGTCAGAGCTTCTGAGTCGTTGGAACCTCTTTATGTCCAGTCTCCTGGCCTGGCCCCTTGGAGACGATGATGATGATGATGGTGGAGGAATGATGTCACGTGGAATCCCAGGGTTGGGCACTGACCACCTCATTCTGACCTTCAGCATTCTCCACTTTGACCGCCTGTTCCAGTAGCTTGGCTCCAAGAAGGTGTTGGCTGTCATCTTATTTTATAGCTTGAATTTGTATGCTCAGGAGTTTACATGTGTATAATCATTGTGGCTCATGTTTGTACAAGATATAATTACTGAAAATTATATCACGAACATATTTTAACTTTTAACCCTTCCTGGGCTGGCAGGCCTCCTATAGCTCTCAGCCGCCCCTCCCTGGATGTTTCCCTCACCCCAGGAGGTGCCACCACCAACCAGCCTTCCTCTCAATCTACATCACTTCCCTCTCTCTCTGGCAGAAGTCCGTTGCATGGACTCCCCTGAAGATTTGGGCTCCTGAGCGTTTCCAAGAAGGCACTGCTCCCCTGCCTCATCTCCCTCTGATGTGTATGACTGTCATCACTTGGGGCCAGGAAGGGGGGGCAAACTCTGCTCCCTCCAGATGCCAGTGATTGGAGAGTGCACACGGGGTGCCAGGGTTCAGAAAGATCACAGGCCCTCCCAGTATTTGGAGTCTGCTTTGAGACCCGTCCTCAAATGCTGAGTTTGGAGGCCAGCCAGCTCAGCCCAAGGATTGTCCCGTCGTGGGGCAAGGTGGAGGTGGGAGTGGAGAAGGGTCTCATCCTCCTAGGGTATACAGTAGGACATATATTCTTAACAAACTAAGTAGGTGCTTATTAATATCTAGTAGGAATAGAGAATGTGAATAAGGACAATTTTCAGTATTGGAGCCTCAGTCATACAGAAAGGAATATTCCAGAGCCACAAAATCTGGAACTCGTAATTCAGAGTACCAGCAGGCGAATTTGATTGGCCAGGCTGAGGTCATACACATGTATGGTAGCTGGAGGGCAAGGCTAGTGTTCTGGTTCCTTACCCCCTTTCAGGGTCCTCCCTCCCCTCAAGGCTTATTCCCCGAGATGCTTCCAACTAGGGGGTTTGGATGCTGAGGCCACCAAGAAAGGAGAACTTTAATTAGGCAACAAAACAGTGTTTTCCCTAAGGTAGTTAAACTAAAAACATTTGCTTTTTATTCCTTCCAGATTCACAGGAACAGATGGACCTAGTGGTTTTGGCTTTGAGTTGACATTTCGTCTGAAGAGAGAAACAGGGGAGTCTGCGCCCCCGACGTGGCCAGCAGAGCTAATGCAGGGCTTGGCCAGATATGTGTTCCAGTCAGGTAAGAGCCCCAGAAGCTGGCTGGTGTGGGTGTCCTTTCACCATGAGCCTGCTAGGGTTGGGACCTTCAGGTATATTTTGATGTCTGTGGAGGGAGCTTTCCTGGGGGTGCTGTGTACCCCATTTGTACCACGAAGGTGGTTTGTTTCCTGGCGTTTCCCAGGTGGAAAGCCGTCTGGGCCATGGGAGGGAAGGATATGTCATATGACCTCCAGCAGTGGGAGTCACTAATACCCGGAACCTTGGTCGCAGTCTGCTAGCCTTGCTTCTCATTCCCAGAGAGCCAAAGGCCAGCCCTGAATGGAGCTGACCAGTGCTTTTCCTGTTTGCCCCCTTTCCCACAATTAGCACGGTCCTTCCTCCCTGATGCTGGAGGCCTAGCCATCTCCATTTCTGGGGCCACACACACACACACATGTTAATCTTGGCTAAGGGTTAGCAGTAGAGCATAGGGCAGAGAGAGAAAATGAATTGCCATGAGCTAGCTCCCTCACAATATGAATGAGAAGCTGGAATCAGGCAGGACCTTGACGGTCAGATATATTATTTGATTCAGATGATTCAAGTGCCCTCCAGGGGATGGTCCAATGCCCTCAGTGCCCCTCTGGAGACTGCTAATATAGAACCTGAAGAGTGGGCTTTGTGCTGGGAGCCTTGGTCACATGCTCTTGTCTTAGCTTGCCAGTAGTCCTCCAGTGGGATGATATGTTGGAGTGGAAGTCACTATTTTTTACGGATGGTTTCAATTCATCTGAGTGTTTCTGAGTGGTTAATTAATTGCTCAGAAACCTTTCCCATATGACTTCACATTTTGCTTCTTTGGTTTGGTAAGTAGCCTTGAAGTGAAAGCCAGCACAGTTTTATCCAACTCCTGCACTTTGACCAGCAGAGCAGACCAACATCCAAGCCTGGATGCCTCAAAGTATAGTCTTGCACCCATGCATCAGAATCATCTAGAGAGCTTGTTTCAAGTACACATCCCTGGGCCCCAGAGGAGATCTCTGACTCAGAATCTTAGGGGGGGTGATGTTCCCAAATGTTCTGATAGAAGCTAAATTTGGAAAACCATAGACTTGGCAGCTTCTCTAAGTATAGTCACTTTTTTCCCCCTAGCCTTGAGTAGGCTATAAATTGGGGATGCAGTTGACCATCTATGTTGAAGCCCTCCGCCCTTGTTCCAGACCCCAGGCTGTCAGTTGTTGGCTGGATGGCCCTCATGTAATGGGACTGATCCTTAATTACCATCTACCATTGTGTGGCCTATGGGATAGTTCCCCTTTGGAGGCTATAGTGGGTCTTCTCTCAGCAAGAGTTCCCAAACCTGGCTGCTCATGAGATTCTCTGGGATCTCAACATACTTGAGTCCCAAATGCCCCACAGGGCTCTGATTCATTTGGCCAGCGGTGGGACTGGAGCATCTGTTTCTTAACCAGCTTCCCGGGGATTCTAATGCAGTAGTCTGGGATGTCATTTGGATTCTAGACTGTTGACAGGAAGAAATATCATTCACTGGGGCAGGGGAACCAGGCTGTTGGAAGCTGACCCATGTGATTTTGGTACTGTCCTAGTGTCTTTTAACATTGTGCCAGGAGTCTACTGCCTGAACCCATTGTGTCCCCTTCTCTCCCTTCTTGGGATGCCTGAAACTGATGCTGATATAGAACTGTCTTTGAGAAAATAGACATTTCTTCAGTCTCTCCCAACTGAGATATTTCAGCTCCTAGAAAATAGACATTTCCTGACATGGAATTTGATCCATTATGGGAAGGAGGACTCTAAAGACTAGGCAATCTCTTGCTTGTATAGACAGGTAGCTTCCTGCCCACTGCTTAAGCCAGTGCATTTATATGTTTGTTTGCACTTAATGTACCTGCTCGGGTGGATCAAGATCAGAGAAATGTAAAACAGGTGTTATGAATCACTGTCAGGTGGAGTCAAGCAGATGAACTTCTGAAATAGTTCTGATGTTACAGTTCTGAAATAATAATGCAAGTGAGGGAGAAAATAGGATTTGATTTGCAAAGGTTCATTTCAACTACAGAGTAACCATCACAGTGACTGTTTTGCAACACTAATGTGGTCATTGATTCAAGCTCACTGTCAACAGATGTCAAAACCATTGGATTAAAAAAGATTGTTGGGGTACAAGATGTTCACAGGGACTCAAAGAATCCCTCCACAGATTACTTATTTGAATCCTGAGTGTATAGTCAGGCAAGTCCAGATTGTAAGATATTTTATAAGACAACTGCCTGGACCCTTCAAAAATGTCAATGCTCTGAAAGGTAAAAGGGCTGGGACTCGCCTAGATCAAAGAAAACATGACCATTTAAATGTACTTACATGATCATTTAAATGTCCAGTCCTCAACTGGAACCTGGATTGAAAAAAAAGGTTATTTTTAAAGCAATTAGAAAAAATACAGACTGTATATTAGATAATAGTACTGTGCAGCTGTGAAATTCTAATTCCTTGGGTGTGATATGGTATTATGTTCTGGTATTATATTATGATAGTGTCCCTGTTCCTAGGAGATAGGAGCTGAATTATTTATGAACAAAATAACATGATGTCTGCAGCTTAACTTTTGAATGATTTGGCAAAACAAAGTGAGCTGGAGGAGAGAGAAAAAAGAAAGCAGATATGGCAAAATGTTAATAACCGGTGAATTTCGGTGAAGAAAGTATGGAGGTGAAGGATATATTGTACTTTCCTTCTAACTTTCCTAGGGGATTGGAAACTTTGAAAATAAAATGTCGTGGCTGTTTCTTGAGTGTGCATTGACTGGTGTTGCTCCACAGTATTGTCTGCCCCGACAGGCCCTTTTGTGGAGTCTCCAGTGTGACAGCTGTGGGTGTTGTCTGCAAGTCACTTCGGGCATTTCACAGCAGCGACAGGATGACTTCACTCTCCAAAGTATAATATCTGATTTTCTGATTTCCAGATTTTCGTAATATGATGGTATTCTTGAATAATAGCTAAAACAAATCTACCTTAGCTTTTTCTTGAAACATGGCAGGAAGTAGTAATTATTTAAATAATGGGGAAATGATGAAGAAAAGTATATGGCAACTGATGTAAGAGAGAAGACCATGGCCACGAGCGGAAATAGTAAGGACAGAGCTAAAATTCAATAGTGTGTTCTGTGTGCCAGGCACTATTGTAAGTGCTCAGTCAATGTGCAGTAAAGCCCTGTGAGTTAGGCACTGTGTGATACCAGCTTTTCAGCTGCGGAAAGCAAGACAACACGGAGAGGGGAAGTAGATTGTTCAATATCACATACCTGGTAAGTCCAAGGGAAAATCTGAACCCAGGCGTTGTAGTTCTTACCGCCACTCTCTTAACCATGATAGCTTAGTTGATGTTTGGGCTGCACATGTCTCAGGCTGGACAATGAGATTTGAGTCGTCCACATAGATGACTGCACTTGTACATGTAGTCTCTGAACTCCAACATGCCTTGCTCGGGCATTCTAGAACATTTGGAAAATAGAGGAGGGCCAAAGCCATTTGTAATGTTATCCAAGTCCTCTTAAACACATACTTTCATCTTTTAATTTTTTATTCATGAAAATATGTATATAAAAAGTGCAGCTTGCTGACAGTTCATACCCCACGTAACCAGCACCCAAACCAAGAAACTTCCCTTGTGCCTCCTCTCAGTCATCTTTTCTTTTCCTTTTTCTTTCCTTCTTTCTTCCTCTCTTCCCTTCCCTCCGTCCCTAGCTCCCTCCTTTCCATCCTTCCTGTTTCATTGTATAGTACAGGCTCTCAGCTCCACGTGCCTGAGCTTGTTGGTAAGTTAGGTAGGTAGCTATAGACAAGGTAGCCCCCATTTCTGCTTCTCTCCCTGGCACGCTTCGCCATCTGGCACATTTCGCCATCTGGCATATTACTACTAGATCAAGGAGGACAGCATAGTATGATGGTACAAGCATGGGCCTTGGGCCCAGACTGCCTGCATTTTATTTCAGCTCTGCCAATTATTGCCTCCTGACCTTGTGCAACATAACCCATTTGCTCATCTATAAAGCAGAAATAATAATAGTAACTATGCATGAAGTTATTAAGATGATGAAATGAGTTAATACTCTCAAAGCACTTAGAATAGTGCCTCTCTCTCTCTCTCTTTATATATATATATATATATATAACCTCCAATTATTATTATTCAGTCTTCAAAAACTTTATATGAATAAAGAAGGTGGGTACCTTGATCTTTTTTTTGTTTTTTTGTTTTTTTCAATGTTAATAAAGACCCCATTTTACAGGAAAACCCTGGTTGTCCCATTGCCTGTTTCTGCATCAGATGCCTGCCTCAGCTGATATGATAACATTTTTGGTGCCATTATCCTTCTCCCACACAGAAAATCAATAATAGTGATACATATAAAATCACCTTATTTTATATGTATCACACTGTAAAACCAAAAAGCAAATTCAGTTCAACTGTGGCTCCTTGATTTATATAGTTGGCAGTGCCTGTAAAGTCTTAAGCAAATCAAATCCTATTCTAAATGCACTAGAGCCCATGTACTTTAGTAGACCCTTGTAAGTAAATCCTTCTTTATAAGGTGAAAAATCTTTCTATAGTTTTTTCGGAGCAGGGCACACTTTCCTGATGCTGCAAAGAACTTCCCTTGTGACATGCAGGCATTGCTCTGCCCTGACTGGTTCCACTGTGCAAGGATCACACATATGCTGTTACACAGAACATGTATTTTATGTCTGATGTGTGCATAGATAGACCCACACGTGTACCTAGCAGCATAGTTCTGTGTGATGGTCTTGCCTCACTTGGCTGCCCACCTTAAACTCAGTGACTTACACGAAGCACCCTGTCCATTTGCATGTGAGAACATGTTGAGCAGTATCTAGTATGTGGAGTGCTTAGACCTGCTTTTCCAGGTCTGAACAGCATCCATAGCATTGCCCTCCAGACTTAGAAACAGCATTAGGGCAGTGGGAGGGCAAAGGAAAGAGACAAGACTCTAGGGGGTGTGATGGGGAGTGGTGGTGCTCTCACCCTGCTGTGGGGCTGTCTCTGAAGCTTGCTCTGAAGAATGACTTAGATGGGTTCCATAACTTAGCCCTGACCTGCTAGAGGGCAGTCATCTTCTGGTTGGTTTGCTCAGAGATGGGAAGCTGAGCTGTAGAGAAAAGGAAGTAGAAATGTGAGCAGCCTGGGAAAGAAGAGTATCCAGAGAAGGTGAAGAAGTCAAGGTGTAGGGGTGGGGCAGGTCAGTGTTTATTTTAGTCTGGATGGTTCTAATCATAAGCAGATGACAGAAGCCCAACACAAACTACCTGAAATAAGAACAGACTTTATCAGCTTAGGTTACTGGGGTGTCCAGGGCTTCAGGCATGGATTGACCTATATGTTCAAAAAGTGTCCTCAGGGCTGCTACTTGTGTGTTGGTTTTGTGCTGTAGACTGACTCTGCCCACGTGCCAGGAAAGATGAGCACCACCAGCCAGAGTATCCAGTTCTCCCAGTTTGTACCCGGCAGGCAGAAGGCTTTTTTCTTACAACATCTCTCCATCAGTTCTGGGGAAGGACTCAGATTAGTTCTGTCTAGGTAAATGGGTTCCCCCAGTTGAGGGTGGTCCAGATGCGAGCATCAGGATTTATGTTTAAAGGCTTCCCCGCTCCTCACTTCCAACTACATGGAGTGGGAGAGAAGTCCTCTAGAGCACGGGGTTGAAAGCACCAGAGAAAACATGCAGGTCTCGCCCTAGGCTGGCAAAGTCAGCTGCTCTCACAGGGCTTTAGGGGCATCTACGACCTCAGACCTGTGTGCAGTTAATTGGAAGTTAGGTCATTAGAGGATGCAGATGGAGCGGGCACCTTTTGTTCTTGTTATCTGTCGGGATGGTTTTGACTACAAGTAATAGAACGCCATGACTAAAATGGCCTAACAATAGTACTGTTATCTTACATAGTAAGTCATCTGGAGGTGGGGAGTTCCAGGGTTGGTTATCATCTGTTCAACAACACTGTTAAAGACCTGAGTTCTTTCTAACTTCCTGCTCTGTCTTCTTCAGTGCTTTGGATTGTCTTTTTAAACTGGGATTCCCTGATGTTCTAGAGAGAGCTGCTGGAATCCCTACCATCCTGGATTCACACTTGACAGAGTCTACTAGCAGCAAAAAAGACACTTCTGTCCTGTGTCTCTTTTCAGGACCAATCAAAACCTTCACAGAACTGCACTCATTGCATCTCATTGGCTAGAGTGAGTGAAGGTCACTCAGTCATGTCCGACTCTTTGCAACCGCATGGAATATACAGTCCATGGAGTTCTCTAGGCCACAATGCTGGAATGGGTAGCCTTTCCCTTCTCCAGGGGATTTTCCCAACCCAGGGATCAAATCCAGGTCTCCTGCATTGCAGGTGGATTCTTTACCAGCTGAGCCATGAGGGAAGCCCAAGAATAGTGGAGTGGGTAGCCTATCCCTTCTCCAGCAGATCTTCCCGACCCAGGAATTGAACCTTGGTCTCCCGCATTGCAGGCAGATTTTTTACCAACTGAGCTATCAGGCAAGCCCCTCATTGGCCAGAATTGTCAGGAAAGTGAGACAGCCCTGTTGACTTACTGATCAATATCCACCTTCTGGAGCTGAAAGTCATGGCCAAGGAAAGGCAGAGGAGGAAAATTGGGGTTCTCTTAGTAAGAAGACAAGTGGCCAGCAGATGGGCAAATGAGTTTTCTGTCCCCGTACCCAAGTGGTACCTGGGGTCAGAGGATCCTTGCATATTGATCAGGATGCCGGGCCAATATAAAAGTGTCATGTGGAAAGAGAATGTGACAGGGTGGCTGCTGTTGTTTCACCGCTGCACAGATTTAGAACAAAATCCAGTCACCATCAGGAACCATAAAGTTCTGCAGCAACTTCACCAGTAGACACTTCAACTTCTTTCCCTCTTACTTTACAGCCAGTTTCTCTTACTTCCCTATCCCCTTTTATTTTTGTGATCAGCTCATTCTTTCTTCTCAGATTGCCAGTGACTGCTCCCCTGCCCACCCCCCCCCCCCAACTCTGGGTTTCATTAGAAAGAAACCATTCCCCAACTCAGCGGGGCTTGATTTCTGAGCTGCGCTTTGGAATTCTGCTGGAGAGGCTGTCTGCTCTCAGTTCTGCCATTGGTAGACCTTAACCACAAATTCCAAGGCAATTTCACTTGAGTTTTAGGAGAAACATGGCCCTCCAACCTTGTAAGTGACACTGGAAATTCAAGTGGCTTTGCTTGCTGCTGTTTAATGGCAACCTCATGACATGGGCTAAGTCGGCGCACTTTGTGATTCAGGCCCAAGCAGGGAGATGGGGGTGGGTGTGGTTGGCATCGACTGAGTATCCTGAGTTCTGTGGTATGGACAGACTAATACCAACAAGAGATTTTTTTTTTAATTTTACATTTTTTTCCTTTTCCCATTTATTAAAGAAATACTTGCTCATTGTAAACCTGAAACATAGAAATATGTGACAGAGTGAAGTCCTTCATAATTCATTCCCCCACTGAGAAAACATTGGTGTTCTATTTTTTAATTTTCTTTTTTTCTGTGATAATTTCTTTTTTTAAAAAAATTTTTGAATTGGAGGAAAATTGCTTTACAATGTTGTGTTGGTTTCTGTCATACAACAATGCAAATCAGCCATAATTATATTAATACATATATCACCTCTGATTTTCTTTTCAATGCATGTATCTAGAAAGAATTGTCGTTACTTTATAAAAATGGACCATGTTTTTCATACTATTTTTCAACTTGCTTTTTTTTTAACTTAATATATTCTGGATATCTTTCCATGTCAGTATATTTTTTCTAACTGTATACTTTTAAAAATTACCTAGATACACAGTACTTTAACCACATCCCTAGTGTTGAGCATTTGGGTGATTTCTAGTTTTTCCCTACCACAAACTTGCAGTGTGCATCCTTGTCTATGTGTGTCTTTGTACTCTTGCCTAAGTATTTCTGTGGGATAAATTCCTAGAAGTTGGATTGCTAGGTTAAGGGAAATGAACATTTTCTATGGTAACAGCCATTGCAGATGAATGATTATATTAAGAATACTCTTGTGATCATCCATAAATGTATAATTGTTTTCAACAAACAACAGAATGATTGTTATATAAAATTACTTTCATAGCAACAAAGTACTCTTCTGAGTCCTTGAGAATGGTCCCCTTCCTTAGTTACTTGGCCTGAGGAGGCTTTTTAATACATGGTAAACGGCATGCATTTGGGGTTAGGAAACGTGCAAGCTCTTATGTGGTTCTTACACAGTTTAGATTTAGCCCAGGAACCCATCCATCATGCTTCCTGTCTCTGAAGCTGGAAGTGGTGAGGGACACAGCCTGTTGCCTGAAGTCAGAGACTTTTCCAGGTATTGACAGTGGATCAAGTTTTACTAAAGAATCCCAGTGAATTATGGAATTTTCTCAAGTTTTGCCACCTCCTACCTTTCCTAAAGTTAAAAATACTCATGGAGTTAAAGTCTTTTCCTGTTGGGGTCTTTTTTTTTTTTTTTTCCTAATAGTTTAAAGTAAGTAAATAAAACAATAACTATTGAGCACCAAGCTATCCTAGGCACTTGCATTCTGTTATTTAACCTCTGCAGTAGGTGGCTTGATGAGGAAGATACTGATATTGCCACTTTTCACATAAGGAAATGGGGTCAGAAGGGCGGTGGGCTTTGGAGAATTTCCTGCAGCTTGTGAGTGGCAGGAGCTAGTCTCCAGGACCACCCTTTCGAGCACTGGTTTGTATACTCTGGCCTCTGAGCCTCCAAGGATCCATTTTAAATGACTAGAGGACTTGGGAGAAAGAAGCACTTTTTCTTTGGTTGTGTTTTTTATTGAAGTACCTGCTCCATGCCAAGGATGCTGTCAGATGCTGGGTAAGCTGCGTGGAACAGACAGATAGGATCCCTTCCCTCAGGCAGTGGAGAGAGACACCGAAAACACAGGCCAGTAAGTACTGGATTTCATCAGATGGCAGGACAGGAAAGCTCAGGGTGCCCCAGGAGAATAAGGTGGCGGACTCCCTTTAGGTTGTGGAGTCAGGCAAGGACAGGACTGAAGGCAAAGAATGAGGAGAAGAAGTTTTTTGGCAGAGGGACCTGCATGTGTAGGCCCTGGAGGAGAGAAAGAGGTTGAGGAATACGAGGAACTGAAGGGAGGGAGAGGAGGGGGCTCAGGAAAAGCTGGAGGCTTGGCAGGCTTGGAAAAGTGCTGGGTTTTGTACTTGCACTTGGACTCAAAGTCACGATCAAGAGTCTGGTTTTGATTCTAAGGGCAGTGGAGAGCTACAAAAGCGTTTCGAGGAAGAAGGGGAAATGACCAGTTTGGGGAGTGAAAACACTTTTTAAAAAAGGAATTAAGATGCGTTCGAAACTGAGGTGTTCTGAGGTGTCCTGTCTGCATTATTAGAATGGCTCTTCCGTAGGAGGTGCTGGGGCCACTGCAGTCCTTGGAGCAGTGTCAGAGTCAGGGCTGCTTCCCAGCCCAGCCGTTCTAACCCTGGGGACCGTCCTGCAGTCTAATCCTGCCCCCAGCCAGCCTCTGCTAAGGCTCTCCAGCCTTGGGAGGGGAACCCCTCTTCTCTCTGAGGGGTTGTCAGCAGCCTTGGCCTCCTGTGCCCGGCAGCACACCACAGGGCTTTCTTTCCAGATCCAAGAAGTAGACCGGGCCTTGCTTCCTCATCCCTGCTTTGCAGGTGAGTGAGAGAATTCAGGAAGATTGAGTGAGGCGCTTAGAGCCTGTCCCCAGGTGTGAGATGTTGCTAGGCTGCAGTTCAGTTTCTCATCAGCCGCTTACCTGGCTGGCTTCTCTCTAAATATCCCAAGTGTATTCGATCTTAATATCTTTGCCTCAAGTAAAGTTTTCTGAAAGATGCTCCATCATTACCAATGAGAGCTGTCGAGTTCTCTCGTTTCCTGGTTCCATTGCCCTAGTAAGTTAACTGAAGCCAAATGGAGCTGCCTGGTTATATTAATATCATTTTTCTTCCTCATACTCTTTTTGATTTTCCTGACGTTTTCTTTCCCTCAGTCTGATTTATCCTCTTTTCTGGTTGCTATGGATCTGTAAAATATTTTCCCTTTCATCTGTTAGTAATACTGACCAACTATAAGGCAAAACAATTCCTGGTTTCTCTGCACTTTCCCAAGATCTTAAGATTAGTGATTGAAAGATTGTGTTTCTACTCCACTGAAATAAAACAGTCAACCCCTCAGAAATGATCTTATGGCCTAAAATTTAAGTGGTTTGCATGTAAATTGTAATTTATTCTGTATTTAAATTTAAGTGTTTTTAGGGAAGACTTAAATCCTAGAAACAAAAGTTGGCAACATATAGCCTGCATGTCAAATCCTGATAGACATCTGACTGTGTACATAAAATTTAACCGGAACACAGACATGCCCATTACGTATTATCTACGGCTTCTTTCGTGCTGCAGCAGAAGAGCTGTGTAGTTGTGACAGGGACTGTATGGCCCTCAAAGCCTAAAATATTTGGTATCTGGCCTTTCACTGAAAAAGTCTGCCAACCTCTGTCTGAGAGTGTTTTCCACTGCTGAATAACCACCCAAGCGGAGTGGTGGCCATCCTTACATCTCTGTGATAGATCCAGAGGTGCTGGGAAGCACCTCGTTTTAGCTGGGGCCTGTGCCTCTGCCCAACACAAAGGGATCACAGTACCAAGAGGTTTGTTGGGGGAGGAGGAATTTGAAGCAAACTCCTTTCTCTTCTGTGGGTCATATCTTACTTGGAGAACTGCGTGAAATGAGCTTCTTTTCAGAAAGGAATTCTTTGATACAAGCCTTAAGCTAGGATATTCACCCTCAGATTAGCGCTCTCTTCTGTGGCACCCCATGGAGTCTTAATTGGTTGGCTCTTCCAGCAGAATGTGGCTCCTTTGTCTCTAGCACCTGCATTTCAGGAGTGCTCCCTGAAGGGGGCAGTGAAGGCCTCTGGCAAGTAGAACAGAACAGCTGGTACATTAGGAGGAGACCCAACACCTCAACAGTAGGTAGAGCCCTGTGATAACTTGAAATGGCTCATAATTGAGTGTTGAGTGAAAGGACTGGAGGACAGCACAGGTAGGGGCAGGAGCTCAAGAGGCAGGCTGCCAGTACGGCCGTGTGGGAACTGTGACACCTCGGGTCAAAGCTGAACATCACCGAGACTTGGTTACTTAATCTGTGAAATGGGGTAATCAGGATATCTATAATATGGGCTTCTGTGGTAGCTCAATTGGTAAAGAACCCGCCTGCAACACAGGAGACCCCGGTTCAATTCCTGCATCGGGAGGATCCGCTGGAGAAGAAGTAGGCTACCTACTCCAGTATTCTTGGGCTTCCCTGGTGGCTCAGGTGGTAAAGAATCCGTCTGCAATGTGGGACACTTGGGTTCGATCCCTGGGTTGGGAAGATCCTTTGGAGAAGGGAAAGGCTACCCACTCCAGTATTCTGGCCTGGAGAATTCCATGGACTGTGTAGTCCATGAGGTTGCAAAGAGTCGGATACGACTGAGCGACTTTCACTTTCACTTTATAATATAGTCAGTGTCCCTAGTACAGCACATGGAAGCAATTGATATTATTTATGTGGTCATTTAAGAGGCATATTGCAAAAAAAAAAAAAAAACATTGGAGGTGGGGAAAAAGGTAATAAGCTTAAAAGAACAAAAATGGTGCACCTTACAACTCTACAGAGTTGGGTCCTGATCCTGTGAATATGTACACATCTACAAAGATGCCTGGAAGAGATGCATGAAGAGGCCATCCCAAGGTGATAGGGTTATGAGTTATTGACATTTTCCTTTTGGTACCTTCCACTGTGATAGAATTTTCTGCACAGAGCATGGATTTTATTATCAGAGTAGAAAAACTGAAAGGACACCTGTAACTGAGTTTTTCAAAGAACTTCCCAGGGGACAGGATGGTGAACCCCGAGAAGCAGTCCCAGGCCAGTGCTACAGGACCAGTCACCACCTCAGAGTATGCCCCTGCAGTGGTTACTGGAACAGCTTTGAATGCCATGCAATGATGGACCAGTGCAAGGGGTTCTGCTTTCTTGCCCGGTCTTTTCATAGCTCTTTCAGTGGGAAAAAGCAACTTGTAAGCCAGACTCAGTTCTGCTCTGGCCTCTCTAGCATTGGGTCTCCTCAGCCAGGCCTGTCTTCTTGCTTTTCAGAGCAGACATGGTGACAGGCTTGTTGTTTGGTTTCTCTCCAGGACTCAGAGGCCAGGCAACCAGCCTGCTCTTCCCCACGGAGCTCTGATGAGGTTCCAGCAGCATTTCTGACCCCTCACAGAGCCCTTCTCCAGGAATATGACAGTTGAAACTAGAACCAGAGGATGAAAAGAGAAAGGATCTGGAATGCTTTTCAAGAGGGGCTGCAGCATGCCCAGGCCATACTGGGTGGTTGTACCATGCTGTCACGGGGCCTCCAAAGTAGCCGCTGAGTAGCCATCCGCGGCCTTGTCTGGCTTGGCCCAGCGGAAGCTGAAGCCCTGGGCACTGCACTGGCATGGGGTGGGTGTCTCTGGGACAGGCTGCAGCCCTGTCTGTGCTTCCCTGAGCCCTGGGCCCAGTTCTAACCGTCCCTCTTCGGATTTGAAAATTTAGGAAGAATAGGACACTTTATCGACTTCCTGGGCCAGCTAGGCATGTCTGGCTCCCCACCTGGACTGGCCAGCCTGGTGACCTGAACTCGAGAAGCCTTAGTCCTGTGCCTCTGTGTACTGGGCCACTTAGATCACATGTACATTGTGATCCATCTTGGCTGATGCACTTTTATTCCACCAAACAAAAATAGCTTTATTATTTTTCCTATTAAAAAATGTTTTGTTTTGTTTTGTTTAAATCCCAAGTAATATGGAAAATGCAAAAAAAGCAAGTCACAGAACAATGGGAAGAGTGGGCTTGCATTTTTACTTTAAAAAAATAAGAAAAAAAGTGCAAACTTGATTATATATGCTTAGAAAAAAATCTGGAAGAGTGCAAGTCAAATATGAACAGTGGTAAGTATATAATTGGAAATAAAAAATAAACATTATCTACATCCCAGCACCTGAGGCAGCTACTCTTAATATTTGCTTACTATTCTTCTAGAGATGTCTCTACACATAAAATATGTAATTTTACTAACAATGTGTATGTGTTAGCATGCTTTCTCCACCAGCATTATGGCATAGTCTTTCTAGCTAAGTGAGTAGAGATCAGCAGCAGTGTTTATAATAGTTGTATGGTGCCCCACTGTATGATAGTGAAAGGAAAATGTGTTGTTTTCCTCTACTCCTCTACTTCCTTATGTGATGTGTGGGTTTTTTCACACCAAGTAATTCTCCAGTTTTCTGCAGACATCAATTAGGTGTCCTGCAATTCTGTTCAGTTCTGACTTTTTTTTTTTTTTTAATTTTTAAAGATCTGACTGGTTTTATTCAATGTTTCATGAATTTGGGAGCATCCCCCCCGGTAAATAGAAGTGTGCTCCCAGTTCTGACACTGTTTACCTGGAGTTAGCATTAAATCCCACAAGTAAGGGTGTGGTCCCAGAAGATTGCTCCCACTTCAGACATTAGCCCCAGGTTGTCAGCTGTCCTTCTGACCAACCTGGGGTTCCCATGACCCCCTCTTAGGGTTTGATAACTTGCTAGAACAGCTCACAGAATTCAGATTACTGGTTCATCTTTACAGGATACAACTTAGTTGCAGCATTATTTATGATAGCCAAGGCATGGAAGCAACCTGAGGGTCCATCACTAGATGAATGGATGAAGAAGGTGTGGTATATATATATATATTCCACTTTAAATGTATATATATAAATATATATATATAATAAATAAATAAATATATATATATTATTCACCCATAAAAAATGAAGACATTCTACTATCTGCAATAACATGGGTGAACCTTGAAGATACTATGGTAAGTGAAATAAATCAGATAGAGAAAGAGCCACTACTCATATATCTCACTTATATGTGGAACTGACCCCCTCTCCCCACAAAAAACACTCATAGATATAGAGAATAGATTGATAGTTGCTAGAAGCAGGGGAGTGGAGAGTTGGGGAAATGGATGTAGGTGGTCAAAAGGTACAAGCTTCCAATTATAAAATAAATGTCATGGGGATATAATGTACAACATGTTTAACATAGTTAATAATACTGTAGTTATATTTGAAAATTGCTGAGAGTGTATCTTAAAAGTTCTCATCACAAGAATACTAATTACTGTGTTTGGTGAGGAATGTTATGTTAACTAGACTTATGGTGATCCTTTTGTAATATATACACATATTGAACCATTATGTTTTATACCTGAACTGAATATAATGTTATATGTCAATTATATCTCAATAAAAAGAAAGGAAAAAGGATACTACTCAGCAAGAACCAGGTGGGAGAGATGCATGGGTCATGGCTTGCGGGAAGGGGTACAGAACTTCCCGACCTTCTTCAGGCGTGCCTTGCTCCCAGCACTTGTAAATGGTCACCCACCCAGAAGGTCTCAGAATCTCATACTTTAGGGATCTTTATCAAGGCTTTATCGCATAAACAAGACCATTTATTAACTCAAGTCTCCAGAGCCTCTCCCCTCCCTGAAGGAGAGGGGGTGGGGACGAGGCTGAACATTCCAAGCTTCTAATCAAGACTCGGTCCTTTCAGAGACCAGCCCCCACCCTGCGGCCATCCCAGAGCTCAGCAAGAGTCTCCCATTAGAACAAAAGATGCTCCTCTCAGTCAGGAAATTTCAAGAGATTTAGGAGTGATACGTCAAAAACTGGGGTCAAAGATCAAGAAGAAAGGATGCTTCTAGGACCTTTATCACCTGAGAAATGACAAAGGTTTTAAGAGCTTGAAATGAGAGCCAGGGAGAAAAACCGAAATATATGTTTCTTATATTGCAGCATCACAAATAGTAAGTTAGCTGCCAGTATAAACAGACCCTTCTTGATGAACTTTCAGTTTCCAGGTTTCCCCCACTTTAGATAATACTCTAAGGAACATTTTTATGTTTATCTTGGCGACTGTGTTCAATTATTTCAGAATAAATTTCTTTTTTTGGCATAGGTAAGTGTTTTTTTGTTTTTTTTCTGACTAATGTACGTATTCCTCTGGTGTTTGCCATGGAAAAGACCCACCTAATCTTTAGGCTATGAGGAAATCATTCAATCATATGGAACTCACTTAAGTGTTCTTTGGGTTTTTTAAACCTTGCATTTTTAGCTTCTGTGGTGACTGTGACCTCACCTCCTTCTCTGTGGGTCTTTCCTTATACATGCTTCTAGAGGCAGGATAGAGGAGTGTATCAGATCCAGCATCGTCAGCAGCAGAGATTTTTTTTGAACAACTGAAATGAGAAGATAAAATAAAGGAGCCCTTTCAGAGTTGGTAAAATGGCTGCTTTTGCTGGAACTCATGTCTAGGCTGGTTTTGCCTGAGCTGCCCACTACTTGGAACTAGTTCTTCCAAACACCAAAGATCTCCAGAGGGGCTTGTTGGGAATTTCAGAGTTCCTTCAAGTCCTGTCCTGGAGGCATTTGGACTTGTGCTCTGGAAAGGATAATGCTGATAGTAGAAGAGTTCAAGGTCTTTATGCTGCTGACATATTTGGATGTTGATTCTTGATATTGAGGAATCTGATTATTTCCTGCTGGTCTTGGAGGGTCTCCTGGGGAGGTAACGGGTGGCTGTAGCTCTCCCTGGGGTCACAAAAGCTGGTAGTGGACACAGTGGAGTGTTCATCCATGTGAACTCTGGCTGGAGGCAGACATCTTGGGTCCTTGGCACCCAGAAGAAATTTCTAGAGTGGAATTTCTGGGACACAGATCTGCACATTTTGTAGTTTGGTACATGTGCACGGCTGTCCTCCATGAAGATGATTCCATAAGGCTGGGTGGCCCCTGGTCATCACTACCTTGTGTCCGCTCATCTGTAGTTATGGCCAGTTGGCAGCCCAGGCACTGAGGAAGCACTTTGTAGCTTCCGTAGTCCACAAAGTGAGTCACAGGAGTCTTCCCATTTTTGGTAACTTCAAGGCTGCCTTGATTCTAAGGTTAAAAGAGTTCTGTGACACTGGGGCCTGTAAGCTAAGCCAACTCCATGGCTCTCAGAAAGCCCAGCTAAAAGCACTTCCAAGCTTACCCTCATGACTTAGTCCCTGTTCTACCGCTTCAACCAGGAAGAAATGTCCTGACAAGGAATCTGGTCTAAGTACCAAGCTGTTACCACTCATAATTTGCAGCCTCTGCCAATAACCAGATCACACAAAATTAGTTATCCCCAACCTCCTTCCTGTATCTGAGGGGTAGGGAACTTTGGAAGTGCTTGTGCAGACACATGAATAGCTGAAGGTCTGGTCTTTATACCTGTACCCAGAACTAAGTTTCTGTTTCATGTTCCATCTCCAGTATGGTAGAACTTCCTGGGTGCCGCATGCTTCAGGGGACATCGACAACTTGGTGTACCCAGAGAGTAGTGGTTCTCAGACTGACAGAAGTTCTCTAAACTGTGGTTTGTGAGGAACGGCTTTAAAAGTGAGGAAATTGGAAACATTTTACTTTGAAGAAGAGAAGACTTTGGGATGAGGTGTGGAGAATGGTGAACTATGACCCCCCACAGGTGTTTTTAAAATATCTGAGGTCTTGCCATATGGAAGAGGGATTTGACTTTTCTTTGTTATCCAGAGAGGATTAGAAAGCTGTTGACTATTCTTTAAGATGTGGAAGCATCGATAGGCCTCAGGAGGCAGTAGACCTTCCATCTTTGAAGTTGTCCTAGTCAAGTCTGGCTTTAAGTAGGGAGGCTTTAAGTGCTGCATGTGGGGTTCGTTATCTGGGGGCTCAAACCACTAAACCCAAAGGCCACTTAAGACATGCTTGTTTCCTTCTAATCCAGCTTCCAGCCGGTTCTGCTGTGCTCTGGTCTGGCTTCCTGCAAACAGCCTGCCTCCTCCCACTTCTTCATGCTTTTGTCCCAGGCCCTTCTTGGTCTGACACTGCCAGGCAATCTCTGAGAACACCCATAAGTACTATAGCTGTGTTTCTTGATATAAGCGAAGGAAGAGGGGGCCTCATTTCCTGAGGTCAAAATTAGAATCCTGGCTCCCTGAGGAAGTTGTCTGCTCTGCCACAGGGGATGGACTCTGAGGGTCTCACCTCCCACTATGCCCTTCCACCTTCATTCTTTTTCTTGTCAACAGTGGCCGTGTTTTTCAGTGGTAGAATCTTTCAAATGTGTAGAAAGTGAAAGTGAAGTCAGTCAGTCGTGTCCAACCCTTTGTGACCCGATGGACTGTAGCCTATCAGGCTCCTCCGTCCATGGGTTTTTCCAGGCAAGAATAATGGAGTAGGTTGCCATTTCCTTCTCCAGGAGATCTTCCTGACCCAGGGATTGAACCTGGGTCTCCCACATTGTAGGCAGACGCTTTACCATCTGAGCCACCAGGGAAGATGGCTCAGATGTGTAACAGTTCCTTAATTTGTACCGTACTTTCATCTCAAGACAATTTTTACTTATGTTAATTGTTTTATTTGGTTGTAAAAGCTGCCCTGTAAGGTAGACCATATCATGTTTTGATACATAAGGAAAGGGATGCAGAGAAGTTAAGTGACTTCTTTAAGGTTGCACAACAAAGGAAAATGTATCAGAATAATAAAGTATGATTACACGGAGACTCCTCACTTGATGCCCTGTTTTTGCCTTGGACACGAGGGTAAACAAAATACATTTGGGCCAACTCTTTGTCCCCATGATTTTGTAGAGGAAAACTGATGAATGCTGAGTGTTGCTTGAACCTTACGCTGTGGTGGCCAGTGACAAAGCCAAGAGAAGTCAGTGTTTTATTAATTTATCTTTTTTTGGGTTGCTGGAGATGAGGCCCGCCAGAAAGCTCTCTGGCTTAAAAGTTGATGTTTCAAGCAAATGGCCCATAAACACATGAAAAGAAAGATGTTCACCTCATAATAAGAAAAATACAAATTAAAGTTAAACTACCCTGAGGTACCACTTCCCACTTGTCAGATTGGCAGAAATCCACATTGGATCACATAACCTGTTGCCAAATTGTGAGGAAACAGGCACTTTCAGGCATTCATGGTGGGTTGCAAAGTGGTGCTCTCTTGGTGAAAGAGAACATATCACTGTCTAGCAAAATGCTTATTTACTTACCTTTGCTATAGCAGTTTCACTTCTAAGAATCTGAGACATATATGCAAAAACAGGAAAAGATATTTACAAATGGCTACTAATTAAAGCATTTTATTACATGTTTGAAACATTACATATTTGTCATAACTAGTGCAGGCATCTTCCCACAGCAGTAGTGGGTGGGTCCATGGGAAGACCAGGAAATTTGTGCATGCTTTGTTATGCCTCTGCTTCTGTTGGCTGCTGTCCCCTGGGCCAGTTTGTAAGTCCCCTGGCCAAGCCTAGGGTCAGAGAATGAAGGGTCTACCAAGTTACAGATAAAATGCATATGTTAATTGGGACTACCAATGCAGTCAGTTTACCGTAGGGTAAAGTACAGGTATTTGTAATTCATATAGCATGGTTTATAGATTTATGATCTTGGTTATGTAAGTAGAATACACTGTATTAGCGAGATGTCTCTTAAAATGTATAAATCCAACCATTTCAGATATTTCAATATATATTAATGTTTTATATATATGTAATGTTTAAGAATATGTATGCTCATCATTCTATCTGTGCAATGAAAAATTTGGTGGTAATAATGATAACACTCTTGAGGATAATCAGTGGAACTGCCTCATGCAGAAGGCCAGGGCAGTGGCCTCAGAGTTGTTACTCAGAATGGCAGGCAAATGTGTCAAAGCAAAGAAGTTTCTTTTTCATATAGCCTAAAAAGTTGTTGAATATTCAGGGATATAGAATCAAATATATGTTAATGTTGTGACCAAAATAAAACTACAGCCGCTGCAATCTTAAAAAAAAAAAAAAAAAGAAATGTGGAGAAAAATATGTATAGTAAGTTATTTATATAAGAAAACATGTTTTTCTTTATATGTTTTAAGTGGAAGGATAAACCGTTTTATTTTTAAAATGATGATCTATGAGAAAAGGAATAGAATGGAGAGAACAGGAAGCCAGATTTCTCTAAATAGACGTTATTTTTAGGTTTTTGACTTTGGAGTGATGTAAATTTTATTTAATTACAAAGCAAACAAACAAAAAAGCCTATAATATTACCAAGATACTCCTCATAAAATAGAATGTGATTGATCTATATTTCACATTGTATAAATTTGGTAGTTTATAACCAAATGTATTATTTGATCCTCATTCAATTCAGTTCGGTTGAGTCACTCAGTTGTGTCTGACTCTTTGCGACCCCATGGACTGCAGCACGCCAGGCTTCCATGTCCATCACCAACTCCTGGAACTTGCTCAAACGCGTGTCCATTGAGTTGGTGATGCCATCCAACCATCTCATCCTCTGTCATCCCCTTTTTCTCCTGCCTTTGATCTTTCCTAGCATCAGGGTCTTTCCCAGTGAGTCACTTCTTTGCATCAGATGGCCCAAGTGTTGGAGCTTCAGCTTCAACATCAGTTCTTCCAATGAATATTCAGGACTGATTTCCTTCAGGATTGACTGGTTTGATTTCCTTCAGGATTGACTGGTTTGATCTCCTTGCTGTTGGTCCTCATTATATTCTACAAAAGCATTGAGGAAATTTGAGTAAGAAAGTATAATAATACAGTGAAGATTCCTAGATGAGAAGATTGTCTTGTTTGCTTTGTTTAAAGATTGTTAATGCATATCAGTAATGGAGAAAATGACATTACTACCTAATATTGAAAAATAAAAGGTGTCTGTCTTCTGAAAAAAATTATAAAACAAAAACCAAATGAACATTTTTCCTGTCTTGGTTTTCTGTGCTATAAAACTGATTTTCACAAAGTTAATGACTTAAAACAGCACGTGTTTATTATTAGTTTCTTTGGGTCAATGGTCTAGACCCAGCTTTGACAGGTCCTCGGCTTAGGGTCTCACAAGGCTGATATGGAAATGGCTGCAGGCTGCATCCTTATTTGGAGGCTATCCTGGGGAGAGATTGCTTCCAAGTTCCCTCAGGTTGTTGGCAGAATTCCTTTCCTTATGGCTGTAGGATTCAACACAGCTTGCTTCTTCAAAGCCAGCAGTGCAGAGTCTCTGGTGTGTGTGTGTATCTCAACAGTCCTTTTTTATTTTGTAAGAGTTTTCACCTAATTCAGTCAAGTACATCAAAAATTATCTCCCCATAATTAACTCAGAATCATTTGGTTGGGCCTCATATCCATTAGGATGGCTACTGTTAAGAAAAAGAAAACACCAGAAAATAATGTGTTGACGAGAATGTGGAGAATTGGAAACCTCATGCATCTCTGGTATGAAAGTAAAATGGTGCAGCCAGTGTGGAAAATAGTACAGAGGTTTCTCGAAAAATTAAACATAGAATTACTGTATGGTTAAGTAATTCCACTTCCAGGTACCTATCCAAAAGAACTGAAAAACAGTCTCCAAGAGTTAGTCGTACACCCATGTTCATAACAGCATTATTCACAAGAGCCAAAAAGTGGCAGCAACCCAGTGCCCATCAACAGAAGAATGGATGGATAAAATGTAGTGTATACGTACAGTAGAAAATAAACAACCTTAAAAAGAAAGGGAATTGTGACACTTTCTACCACATGAATGAACCTTGAGGACATTATTCTAAGTGAACTAAGCCTGTCACAAAAGGACAAATATTGGATGGTTCCATTTATATGTGGTACCTGGAGTAGTCAGCTTCGCAGAGACAAAAAGTAGAATGGTAATTGCCAGAAGCAGGAGAGAGTGGAGAATTGGGAAGAGTTGTTTAATGGGTACAAAGTTTCAGTTTTGCAAGAAAAGAGTTTTGGAGATTGTTTGCACAACAAGGTGGATGTACATAATAATAATGAATTATTCACTTAGATTGTTCAGATGGTAAATTTTATTTTACATGTATTTCAGTACAAGAAAGAATTTAAAAATCAAATGATTAGGGATCTTAATAATGTGTAAAATCCCTTCACTTTCATATTCTCTTGGAAACCAGCAGATTGCAGGTCTTGCCCACGCTCAAAGGGAGAGAATACAGGATATGAACACCAGGGGGAAGGAAGCTATGGGGGCTTCCTTAAAGTTGGCCTAAAAATTCATTTGCTAAAAATTCAAAGCAAAATGTAGCAAACGAAATTCACAGCATATCCAACTAGAAAAAAGCCTGTGCAGCAACGAAGACCAAGCACAGCCATTAAAAAATCTTTTAAAAAGTCTTTGTTCATAGTAATACTTAAAAAGGTAAACAAACAAGGTCCTGCTGTATAGCACAGAAGTTATATTCAACACCTCTGATCTTGAATATATCAACGTCAATATATTTATGTGTTCAGTTCAGTTCAGTCACTCAGTCGTGTCCGACTCTTTGCGACCCCATGAATTGCAGCATGCCAGGCCTCCCTGTCCATTACCAACTCCCGGAGTTGACTCAAACTCACGCCCATCGAGTCGGTGATGCCATCCAGCCATCTCATCCTCTGTCGTCCCCTCCTCCTCCTGCCCCCAATCCCTCCCAGCATCAGGGTCTTTTCCAATGAGTCAACTCTTTGCATGAGGTGGCCAATATTTATGTGTGTGTGTATATATATATATATAATCAGTATATTCTATGTATATACATATATGTATAACTGAATCAGCTTGCTGTACAGCAGAAATTAACATAACATTGTAAATCAACCAACTTCAGTAAAATAGATTCTTAAGAAAAGGCAATCAAACCACAAGAACCTCATTTGATCATCTTTTTAAAAGACATGACCATTTGTCATTCTGAAAACTAGCAAATAAAGGAAAAGAGCCACACATTTGATCTGCCTTTCCTGTAAAAATTACTTCAAGGTAACTTTAGAGATGATTTCCAGCAAAAAAAGCTATGAAATATTAGATCTAGCTAGTGTCATTACTGTCTGCTAACATCACAATCTAGCTCTAACCTTTGGTATTTACAAGAAACATCAAGGGACAGAGCAGCATGCTGAATGACACCATGGGGATGTAAAATCCAGACTAGGAAATTCTACTGGACAAAAAGCCTGTTTCCTTCAACAAGGAGAAAAAAAGAAAAAAACTTTGAGATTAGGAGGCTTAAAAAGTAAACCATCTAATGGGTTAGATCCCTGGGTTGGGAAAATCCTCTGCAGGAGGGCATGGCAACTCACTCCAGTATTCTTGCCTGGAGAATCCTCATGGACAGAGGAACCTGGTGGGCTACAGTCCATAGGGTCACAAAGAGTCAGACACGACTGAGTGGCTAAGCACAGCACAGCACATCTAAATACACTGTATGGTCCTTGTTTGAATAGTAATGTGATCAAACCAACTGTCAAAGACATTTATGGAAGATCAATTTGAACAGTAACTTTGATATGTGATAATCTGAAACTGCTGTCAAATTTTTTAGGTTTGATGCCTGTAATTGTGGTTATGCTTTTAAAAGTGTCCTTACCATTTAGAGATCAAAACTAAGATATCCGTGGGTGAATTGATATAATATCTGAGATTTACTTCAAAGTAATCATATGAGGTTAGGATAGAAGCTGGGGGAGTGGTTATAGATGATTTAGAACTGCCCATGAGAGTTGATAATTATTATAGCTAAGTGATATTTGGGAATTTATTGTATTATTTTCTCTACTTTGGTTGAAAATTCACCTTGACAAGTTGTTTGGTTTGTTTCTAAGCCTAAGTTTCAGACCAGGAGTCGCAAAAAAAATATATGTATATATTTTAATGTAGTTTGGAGAGATTTGAAGTACAAAGCTGTACAGTGGGCTGGCCAAGTCTTAGCAGATTAAGTAAGAAAGAACTCCTTGAAAATTATGTTCTCTAATACTCAGGTCACCGCCGTACCATAATGCCTTCCTTCCTCCTGTTTCAGTGTGGTTGGTGGTTGGGAGAACGGTTGAAGTTCACTGGTTTTGGTTTGATTGATTCATCAGTTTCCCCTGCCGCCTGACTGCGTCTAGTGACTCACTCAGGAATGACTTCTTCCTGAGAGTACTGGGGTGAAGCCTGAGCTCCACCCCAGGCCTGCCATTGAATGGTTCCACCTTGCTTACATCTAAACTCATAGCTGGGATGAGGGCAGACATGTTTTCTGAAATGAGGATGGCACTTGAGAGAAGACTTGCTTTTCTCACCTATGTAACTTCTTACCTGGTTCCAGAAGGTTTCCCTCTTCATATTCGTTGGAAACCACACACTTTATGTACGTAAAGCCTGGGCAGAACCAGGTTCTTCCCTTGAAAGGAACTGGAGCCACACATCCTGTCTTCACTATCCTCTTTGCTGAAGGAAAAACAGAGATGGTTGTTTTATCTGCACCTTCCTAGCCTGTGTGTGCCAACGGTACACCTCTCTCCATTCCCAAAGCAAGTGCAAAATGACAACAAAGCAAAAAGGTACCTTAGAGTGTCCCTCCAGGCTTCCAGACTTCTGCAAAGGAGCAAAATGCCCTTCCTCTGGAATTTAGGGAGAATGAGGGCTGTGCTAAAGTCCTTTGACTCAGATGCTCGGAGATACGAATGCAGCTTTGTTCCATAGTAAGAGTGCTTCTGCTCCGTTTATCCTAACAAGTGAGAACAGGGGGTATGTGTGGTCATCTTCACCTGGGCTTTTCAGATTGTTGATCTATAGCTATATCTACAGATCTTAGATTTTAGACCTTTTTTCTTTTTTTTGAAGAGAACAGTTGCCTTTATTATTAAAATGATCAAATAGCAAATGTTGATTTTCCAAAGTATCATGAACAAAATCACTTAATAGATCTTGTCCGTGTCCCCAGAGATCTTGTATGTCAAAGAGCATAAAAACAGACTATTAATAGAAATTTAAAATAATATCCTAAGGTTTTAGACATCTTAAGAGCAATGTTAACCCTGAGCTGTAAAGCAGTAAGAATGCTAGAAGTGCTAGTAAGAAACAGTGTACAGAAATAGGACTAAGAACAAAAGTTGCAAGGGAGAGAAAAGGGATTGTTTTTATGTAACTGACCATAACCACCAAGAGAAGAAGAAAAATAAGGTAACAGGAAAAGTTTGAAATCTGTGGCAACAGGACCAGCATCATCAGTCTGGTTAATTTAGAAGGCGGGGCATTTGTTTAAGAATTTAAAAGCTTAGATGGTGAAAGCGCCACTGGTGACATGTTAGATGTGAGCCAAGGGTGGCCCCCTAGCTTCCTGACTGGGCCAGATCTGTGTCACTGCACACAGAGGTCCTGCGGCTTGTCTGAGGTATCAAGGAGTTCTTTCTGATTTTGTTTTTTTAAGTGTAGTAATAATATGTAAGTACATTTTGGGAGGCTAAAAATTCAGACTACAGATAAAGCCCTCCTTAACCACACAACCCAATCTCAGGCCCCTCCCTAAAAAGAGCCATTTATCTGTATGACCATCTAGATACTTTTTTTTCTATGTTCACCTTCTAGGTACCTAAAGAAATGAAATGGGTTTACTATTTTTTTTTACTTTTTTTTTTTTTTCATTTATTTTTATTAGTTGAAGGCTAATTGCTTTACACTATTGTAGTGGTTTTTGCCGTACATGGACATGAATCAGCCGTGGATTTGCATGTGTTGCCCATCCCGATCCCCCCCTCCCGCCTCCCTCCCCTTTTCCTTCTTTAATGTAAGTGAAATGGTACTGTTCTTCACAGATAGATTTTTCAATTAACAGTATGTCTTGCGGATCTTTCCATGTCAATATATGAAGATTTATCTATTTTTTTCTTTTTTACTGTTGCCTATGATTTGGTAGCGTGTTTAGGCCATCGTTTAACCATTTTCCTAGTGATGCACATTCAGGCTGTTTCACTTTTTCCATAATCACAAACAATGCACCGATGCTGCAAGCATCCTTGTTCATTCCTCCTTGGGCATGTGTTCTGCTCTAGGGTGGATGCTAAGAAGTAGAATGATTGAATCAAAGGGAATGTATCTTTATTAATAGTTTCTGCCACGTGGCCCTCCACAGTGACTATGCTGGTTTACATATTTGTTGTTGTTTAGTCGCTAAGTCGTGTTTGACTCTCTTGTGACCCCATGGACTATAGCCTGCCGGTCTCCTCTGTCCATCGGATTTCCCAGGCAGGAATACTGGAGTGGGTTGCCACTTCCTTCTCTAGAGGACCTTTCTGACCCAGGGATCGAACCTGTGTCTCCAGCATTGGCAGGAGGATTCTTTACCACTGAGCCACTGTGGAAGCATTAGCAACTAAATGGATTTTCCTATGGATTTAAATACTAGTCTCTTTAGGAAAGAGGCAGAAGGAGTAGAAGCATGCACTTGATTTTAAAACTTCAAAACATCCCTTGGCATTTTGAGGGGTTGAAATGTACATAGGGGTTGCAAGTTTAAAATCTTTTTTGTTGGAGAAGGAAATGGCAACCCACTCCAGTATTCTTGCCTGGAAAAGTCCATGGACAGAGGAGCCTGGCAGACTGAAGTCCATTGGATTACATGACTGAGCATGTGTGCATGAGGGTGGAGGGAGATGGGTTGGTAGCAATAAAGTGGTAGAACTAAAAAAAATAATAAAAATAAAAATAAATAAAATATTTTTTGTTATTTTGGCTTTTGGAACAAAGGAGCTTGGAATCTGCTCTGCGTGTTGGTGGCGAGTCCTCTGTGCCAGTTCAGGAGAGTGAGAGGAGCACAGACAGGTTTTGCCCAGTTACTAGCCTCTGGGCAGAAGACTCCGCCTTTCCATACTGAAAGATGTCTAAATACATGGAGCTGCTTTAATAGAGAAGTGAAAGCATCTGACAGTTTAGGACTCAGGGCTCTCTGGAAGGCCCTGAATTCCTTACAGGAGGGCATGGCCATGGTGGGTGGAGGAAAGGATTTGACTAGTGACAGCTGCTACCCATGGCAGATAGATCCCTACAAGCTCCCACTGTAGTCAAGGTCCTTGCCATCCACATGGGGAGAATGAGGGTGTCCCACTGGGACCCTGTGTGTATGGACATGGAGTGTCCGGGATCTGCTGTTGGCCTCTGGGGTCATCCCCACTACCAGGTAGAGAGCCTGTCTTGAGACTCGCTTTCGGGGGAGGACCCTGGGGGCCACTGGCAGCCCGCCAGCCCCCTCCTGTGCTAATTTTGCCGAGTTTCTCTGCTTATGAAAGGGATCTTCTTTCCCCTGCACTGTTTGCCTTTGTATCTGCGTCTTTGAGGAAGGGGGAGGAAGGTGGAGAGCCAGAGGTTGTTGAGAAAATACATAGGGAAACAATTTGAGTCTCCTTGGACTGGCTTTCCAATCCTTGGCAATTCCTTTGATTCTGGACGAAACCTAGAAGGAATATCCTTTCCTTTCCCCTTCAGTTTTGTAAGAACAAGCACGTCTCCTCTTGCTCTTCCTGACTTAATCAAGTGGTATGGCACGCCCACTTCCCCAGCCGTGTCTTGCAGCCACATTGAGCCAGATTAATGTCACACAGAACTAGTTGAAGGACTTTCGCTAACCAAACACTCAGATTCACTTTTCCAGTCTTGAGAAACTGCCTTCAGGACTTTTAAAAGGTGGGAGAGGGGGGTTGAATTCTTGCTTCCACCACTTGACCAGGTGGGAAAAGCTTGACACCTTCCACCCAGCTATGAAGAACTTTGCCTGCTGGCCACGAAAGCCCGTTAACACACGTACAGGCAATATGTCTATCTCCCGCCTCCACACACTGTTTGTTTGTTTTGTGGTTATTTCCTTCTTTCTTAAAGAAAGAATCCTGTCTCGGCCTTTCTTTGGAGGAGTGTGATTTGAAGCGCTGCAGCGGGGCGATTGTGCAATCCGGCTCCTGGAATCTCCTTCCTACAGCCTGCTGTGCATGTGTACTCAGAAGGGCAGGGGTGCCAGATTCTGTTGTTCTGTACCAATCGGCGCTTCTAAACTCATGTCCCCCTCATGCTGTCTCTTTCCAGCACTCAAGCGTTAAAGGGGAATTACCCGGGACATAGTCATTTTTTTGCTCCTATGTGATACCCATGGTCTCACCGCTGCTGCAGGGCTCCAGACGGAACACAGCTCTGGCTTGGAGCTGGGGAGTCCGGGCAGGCGGGCAGAGAAGTGTCCATTCATGACTTTGTTTGACTCCCTGGAGGAAGGAGAGTTGCCGTTGACAGGAAAAGGTGAGCTCTGATCTTTCCCAGCAAGAAGAAGGTCTGTTCCCTTCCTTTGGCCGGTGCTTTCAGATGGAGGTAGAGGAGGGCCGCGGGAGGCTCTGGGTCTGAGGGTGCTAGGACAGTGAGGGCAGTGCCCTCTGGCTGATGCCTGGGGCACCCCCTCCCCAAATGAGCACAGCATCTCACACGTGTGTTAAGGGCTCCAGAAATGTAATCTGTGGCAGTGGCATCAAGCTGTCCTACACCCTATGACCTCAGAAAATGTTGGAGGCTCCTCATTTCTAGAAATCTACCATGACACAAATAGATGAGGCAATATACAACCCCACCCCTTTCCCTACAGCTTGGCTTAGAACAAGCAAGGAGAAAGCAGCAGAGCCTAGAAATTAGGACAGGATTACATGGAGATCCAGCCGGGGCAGTGGGCAGACTAAGTGGCTTCAGTTAGGAGTATCTGGGCTGGCCAGAGGCCGACAGGGCTGACTTTGAACTTCACCCCCTCCACCACCTCAGCTAGGCCTGGGTTGTTCAGCAAAACCTCCCAGCCTCTCTCCTCCTCCTGCTGGGGCATCTGGAGGCTTGCTTGGGCCTGTGCAGACTTGTGTTTCTGCCCATTTAATGTATTGCAGCTCATGGGCCTTCAGTTGACTTGAAGGGGGCTCTCTTCCAACCTCAGAGGAGGCCTTCTCTGGGCCCAGCTCCAGCAGCCCACAGTGGGCCTTCTCAGGAAGGAGAGGGGGTGAGGCCACTGCCAGATTCTCCCCACTCGGAATGTTGGTTTGATCCTGGGACTTTCTGAGACAGGGGAGGCCACCTGACCTTCCCGCTCAGCCATCTGTGTCGGAACATCTGGCATTTCAGGGAAAAACTGCTTAGCTGTCTTAGGAACCAACTGTGTGTCTTCATTTGGGAAGCATGGAAGGCTTCATCATCAAAGTGATTTGTGAGTACCAAGAAGATGAGAGGGATGGAAAGATGATGACGGCAACCCCATTGTTCAGAGTTTGACCCTAAAGTTGACAGACTCCAGTCTACCAGCCTGCTTTAGTCTGCCTCTTGTTTTCTTCCACTTCCTGAAGCACCTCTTGCAGACCCGCAACCCCTTTGACACCTGTCCCAGTTCAGCTGGGTTTCCTGCCTTTGCTCTTCATGTCTGGAGCGCAGGTAACCGTCTGCAGGCATGAGTGCTCCTGGCATCAGCCACGAGAAACCCTGTCTTTCAGGCTCCAGGAGATAACATTAACCCGTTCTCCTCAGACCAAGCTTATGGATTCTGACCACTGAGATGCGGGGTGGGGGAGGCGGGGGAGCTCATCCTATGCTTCCACACAGAATGGAGACAGATAGTCACTCTCCAGAGTTGGGATGACTTAAGAACTCTTGAAGAACTCATTTGTTTCTCCGTGTTTCAAAGGCAGCACTCATTATTTTGCAAACAATAGCTGTTTCTTCTGCAACCCATTTCCCTAGATTTTGCTAACTTCTTCTATCCAGCACAGTCCAACTTCAAACCACCATGACTAAAGCTGGATGTTCACGAGGTAGAGTAGGGTGACAGCCAATTCAAGGGGTCAGTTAGAATCTGCACAGCCGTACGGGGAGTTGTTTGTTATTGGGGAAAGAGACATCCAGTGATGAAACCTTTCTTTAAACTGAGCAAGGGGCAGAACTGAAGTGAGTATTTTTTGGATCCTTTACCACCCTGGAGTGGTGTGAATTTGCCAGACTGCAGCAGTGGGATGGTACTGCAATGTGGTATTGGGAGGCAGAGCGGAGAGGAAGAGGGAGGGAATGTGAAGTGGCCTCCAGGCCTCACCTGGAAATGCTGTCTTCACACCTCCTGGCATCCCCTCTGCCGTGCGGTTTGGGTGGGGTTCCCAGGGATGTCTGGGTAAGATCACTTGAGGGGACCAAAGAGAGGAAGGGAGAGGGAGCGAGCTCCTCTAACCACTGGGCTGAACAGCTGGGCCCCCAACCGAGGCAGTATTAGCATTTGAAAACCCCTCTGAGGGTGGGCGCTGGGCCTGAGAGCAGAGACTGTGGTGGCCGCACACAGAATGGGGCTGAGCATCCGGGGCATAAAGACCAGGCCGGACTCAAGAATGAGTCCATTGTGGCTTTGTCCCAGGCTTGAAAACTGTGACCAAGATTCTTTCATTGTTAAGAAAGACCGTTTCTTGGCCAGAGCAGAGCTCAAAAGTCTGGTTCTCCCAGCAGGCAGGTCTGGGAGGTTGTTAGCTACGTGCTCTCCAAACCTTTCTGTGGGTAGTTAAGACCGTCTCGCTCCGGATCATGCAGGCTGGTGTGTTGGTTCTGGAACTGCAACCCGGGTCTGTCTCCCAGTTGACTGAAGTCAGCCCCTACCCACACTGTCTATACAGAGTAGCTTTTTGTCATTCATATTTCATTTAAACAGTGTAGCTTTGTACAGCATGTATTTTTAAATTGATGTTAATTCTGGTTAATGAAGGTCATAACTCCAAACCTCTGTAGCCTCTTCCCTGTTTCCAGCCAAAGTCTGCTTAGAGGTGGGGCGCTGGAGGGAACTGGCCGCACTCTTCCTTAATCCAGGAACAATGGTGCCACCTACTGGCAGTTGCTGTTAGCTACAGGTTCTGTGGCCTGTCCTCTTTTCTGGTAAAGGGACTTTGACCTAGGTGGAAGTAGCAGTATTCCAGTCCAGGAGTCATAACATGCTGCAGTGGAACGCGCACTGAGTAGGCACACTCTTTCCTGCTTACAGATGTGGAAGGGCTTAGAGGCTGCGATTGGGCAAGTTGCCCAGGGTCACAGAGGCAAATAGGCTTCCCCAGTGGCAATCAGTGGTAAAGAACATGCCCGCCAATGCAGGTTAAATGTAAGAGACACAGGTTTGATTCCTGGGTAGGGAAGACCCACTGGAGAAGGGAATAGCTACCTACTCCAGTATTCTTGCCTGGAGAATGCCATGGACAGTGGAGCCTGGTGGGCTACAGTCCATAGGGTCACACCAAATTGGACACGACTAAAGTGACTTAGCACAAGCATGCACGCAGCAGAGGCAAATAGGACAGAGCCTTCCCACCTGCAAAATTAGCCAGTTGGCCAGGGTTTGCCAAAGCCAGCAAGAGATTTTAGATGGTAACTGGACAAAGCACTCAATACTGTGACTAGTGAGGACTGTCTTCCCTCTTCAATTCTGATTCAATCCTGCTGAGTTTGTCATTTTGATATGACGCTTTAAACTTTCAACAGTCTTTGACCCTTATTTATTTCAGTTTTTAACAATGTTAGACAGGCAGCAGTATCAGTTATAAATTATTAACTTTTTTCATTAAATTATTTTGAAGTTATCTAAATTATCTTCCACTTTATGACGAGCAACCTTGGTTTTCTGTTTTCCTTATGTAGTATAGTGATATGACATTTCCTTTTAAAGTAAGTTTGTTCGGTTTAAAAAAGTGAGTCAGTTTTAGGGGAGAAATACAGGTAGGCAATGGTACGGGTGTACACAGATAATGTTGAAAATCCTGATGGATGTTACGGGTGACTCAAAAGTGTGGGCGATGTTGCACTGTGCCCGTCCTGACTGGCTTGCTCCACACCCTTGGGCAATCTTGAGGATCCTTTCCTTCTTTGTAGGAAATGAAAATGGACTAGGTGATCGTATAGGTGGACTATAAAATGCTGTGAAGTCTGGGCACTACGACTCAGGTTTCTCCCAGGTCAGGCTGCTTTACCTGTGACGGTAGTAACAGTCCAGAGCCTTGTTTCTTCCACTTTTCTCCTCCCGCAGGACTCCTCCCTTTTACCTGCTGCATTTTCTTTCTTCTTCTTAAAAATCACCTTTACAAAGATATAATTCACATATTTTATAGTTCACAGCTGTGAGACCATTACCCCAAAAAGCAGCTCCAGACCAGTCACTTCCCATTCCCCCTTACCCAACCCAGCCCTGGGCAACCACTAATCTATCTCCATAGATTTGCCTACTCAGGACATTCTGTATTAATGGAACCACACATGGCCTTTCGTGACTGGCTTCTCACTTAGCATCATGTTTTTGCTATGTTGTTCATGTTGTGGCATGTATCAATACTTCCGTATTTTGTATTGCCAAATAATATTCCATTGTGTGGATATACCACATTTTATTTTTTTCTTCATTAGTTGATGGACACTTGGGTTGTTTCCACTTTTGGGCTATTATGAATAATGCTGCTGTGAACATTCAGGTACAAGTCCTTGTGTGGACATGTTTTAATTTCTTTTGGGTATGTACCTACAAGTGGAATTGTTGGGTCATATGGTAATTCCATGTTTAGTATTTCATGGAATCACCAAACTTTTCCAAAGCAGTTCCACTGTTTTACATGGGCTTCCTGGTAGCTGAGCTGATAAAGAATTTGCCTGCAATGCAGGAGATCCTGGTTTGATTCCTGGGTCGGGAGTTCCCCTGGAGAAGGGATAGGCTACCCACTCCAGTATTCTTGGGCTTCCCTGGTGGCTCAGGTGGTAAAGAATCTGCCTGCAATGCAGGAGACTTGGGTTCAATACCTGGGTTGGGAAGATCCCCTGGAGGAAGGCATGGCAGCCCATTCCAGTATTCTCGCCTGGAGAATCCCCATGGACAGAGGAGCCTGGCTGGCTATAGTCCTTGGGGTCAGAAAGAGTCGGACACGACTAAGCACAGCACAGCACCACTAATGCAGAGGGGATCCAATTTTTCCAAATCCTCACCAATACTTGTTATTTTCTGAGGTGTTTGTTTGCTTCTTTTGTTTGTTTTTATAATGGCCATCCTAATGTATGTATGAGGGCTTCCCTCATAGCTCAGTCGGTAAAGAATCTACCTGCAGTGCAGGAGACCTGGGAAGATTCCCTGGAGAAGGAAACAGCAACCCACTCCAGTATCCTTGCCTGGAGAATCCCATGGACAGAGGAACCTGGCAGGCTACAGTCCATGGGGTCACAAGAGTTGGACGCGACTTAGTGGCTAAATCAATCAGTGTATATAAAGTGGTTATTTCCTTGTGGTTTTCATTTGCATTTCTTTTCACTTTCTTGAATCACAACAGGTTTAGTTTTAATGAAGTCCAATTTATCTTCTCTTTGTTTGTGTGTGCTTTTGGTATCTATCTAAGAACATTGCCTAATCCAAGGACAGAAGACTTACTCTTGCATTTCTTCTAAGAGTTTTGTAGTGCTAACTCTTATAGTTAGGTTTATGATCCATTTTGAATTAAGTTTTATTTATGGTTTAGAGAAGGAATCCAACTTGATTCTTTTGGATGTAGATATTCATTTGTTCCATCACTATTTGCAGAAAAGAGTATTCTTTCCTGTATTGAAGTATCTTGACTATCTTGTCAAAAATTAATTGACCATAAATTTGAGGGTTTGTTTCTATAAATTCTGTTACCTTGATCAAATGGTATTCTTGTGTCAATACCACACTGTCTTGATGACTGTAGCTTTGTAGCAAGTTTTGAAAACAGAGAGATTAAATGGTCCATCTTTTTCAAGATTGTTTTGGTTATTCTGGGTCCTTTGCATTTTCAAATGAATTTTAAAATCAGGTTGTGAATTTCTGCAGAAAACGGGGAGGGGGGCATTTGGCATTTTGATAGGGACTGTATTAAATCTGTAGATCAATTTGGGGAATATTGCCATCTTAATAATATTAAGTCTCCTGGTTTAAGAGCAATTTCCATTTATGTAGGTCTTCTCTATTTTCTTTCAGCAGTTGTTTTATAGTTTTCAGAGTACAAATTTTACATTTCTTTTGTTAAATTTATTCCCAAGTATTGTATTCTTTTTGATTCTGTTGTGAATGGAATTATTTTATCAATTTCATTGTCAAGTTGCTCTTTTTAGTGTATAGAAATATATGCACTAGCTGTTTATTATTCTTGTACTCTGAAATGTTGCTGAACTTGTTTTTTTCTGATAGTTTTTTAGTAGATTGCTTAGGATTTCAAGGTATAAGATCATGTCATCTATAAATAGAGATAGTTTTATTTCCTTGTCAGTCTATCCAAATTTTTATTTCTTTTTCTTACCTTATTGCCTTGGTTAGAACCTCTAATACCATAGGGTTTTTTTGTTTGTTTGTTTTGTTTTTTAGAACCTAGGGAACGATTCCCTCTTAGTCCTTCTTTTTTATTTTATTTTAAGTTTTACTGATTTATTTATTTACTTTTGGCTACACTGGGTCTTCATTGCTGTGCACGGGCTTTCTCTAGTTGTGGTGATCAGGGGCTACTCTCTAGTTGCAGTGTTCAAGCTTCTCCTTGTGGTGGCTCCTCTCGTGTGGAGCACAGGCTCTAGACACACAAGCTTCAGTATTGTGGCTCAAGGGCTCCCTACAACGTGTGGAATCTTCTCAAAGCATGGATCAAACCCATGTCCCCTGCATTGTCAGGGGGATTCTTTTTTTTTTTTTTTTTGTCAGGGAGATTCTTAACCACAGGACTACCAGGGAAGTTCAGAACCCCTAATACCATGTTGAATAGAAGTGGTGAGAGCCAGTATCTCTGTTTTGTTGTTGATCTTAGAGGGAAATAGTTCAGTGTTTCATCATCAGGTATGATGTTAGCTGTAGATTTTTTGTAGGTAGGTGCCCTTTAACAGATTGAATAAGTTCTCAACTATTCCTAGTTTGAGTGTATTTGTCATTAAAAAAAAGTATTGGATTTTGATAAATGCTTTTTCTGTGTCTATGGAGAGAATCATAATTTTCCAGAAAAGCTGTATTCTGTTGACGTAGTATTTACTACATTGATTTTCTTATGTTAAACTAACTTTGTATTTCTGGGATAAATCTCACTTGGTCATTGTATCATTTTATATGTTGTTGTATTCAGTTTGCTGATATTTTTGTTGACGATTTTTGTGTCTGTGCATAAGGGATATTGGTCCATGGCTTTCTTTTCTTGTAATGCCTTTGGTTTTGGTATCAGGGCTTCATAGAATGAATTGGGAAGTGTTACCCTTTTTTTGTTTGTTTGTTTGATTTTTGGAAAAGTTTATGAAAAACTGGTATTAATTCTTCTCTAAATGTTGGTAGAATTTACATTGAAGTCATTGGGCCTAGACCTTTTATTGTGGGGGGAAGCTTTTAATTACTAATTCAGTCTTTTTACCGGTTGTGTTGTTTCTTACTTGCAGATCACGCATGCTGCTTATAGACACATACTTCTGTAAAGGGGAGAAAATCTGGGAGGAGCAGGCCGAGCAAGAATTGGGAGATTTGGGGGTTTGTAGTTGACTCTCCCTGTGCCTTACTTTAAATGTTGATTGAAAAGTGAAGGGATCTTGACAGTTGCAGATTCCCAGATCATAAGTAATAGACCACAATGAACTACTATACATCAGTTCTACTGCTAACTATAGTTAGTATGAACTACGACAGTTATATAAAATATGAGGTAGTTGACAATTTCAGCTATTTCAGAATGAAAAATACAAACTTACTTCATGATTATTTTAAAAAATAAGAAATGAAGTAGTTATTGTACATAAAGCTATAGTAACCGGAACTGTATGGTATTAACATTAAAAACAGACACATAAATCAGTGGAACAGTGTAAAGAACCCAGAAATAAAGCCACACATGTGGTCAATTAATTTACAAAGTCAGAAAAAGAGAGATAAGTATCATATGATATCATTTACGTGTGGAATCTAAAAAAATAAATCAAAAGAAAAAATGAAAACCAAGCTCATAGATACACATAACAGAGGTATAGTTGCCAGAGGAGAGAGGAGGTTGCTGGGGGCGGGGAGGGGGGTGGCGCGGGTAGGTGAAATTGGGTGAATGGAGTTAAAAGGTACAACTTCCAGTTACAAGATAAATTCTAGGGAGGGGTATACAGCAGAGTGGCTACGGTCAACAATACTGTGTTGTATACATGAAAGTTCCTAAGAGAGTAGATCCTAAAAGTTCTCATCACAAGAAAAACAAAAATCTGTAACTATGTGTGGTGATGGGCTTGTTGTGATAATAATTTAACAATATATACGTATAGCAAATCATTATGTTGTGTGCCTTAAACAAATATAATACAATATTACATTTATATTTAATAATTTATAATTGAGGGGAAAATATGAGGTAACTTTCTGTGTGTTGATATGAAATGATCTCCAGGATACATAATTTTGAATGAAATGTGCAAAACAATGTGAAGGGAAAAGAAATGGAAAGGACCTGTAAATGCTTTCAGTCTGGTAAATGCAGGAGACCTGTGGAAGGACACCCAAGGTGAAAGGCAGGGGTGCAGGAAACTTCATAGCATCTGTGTATTTTGCCCTTGTGGCTCTGCCACCTTACGCATCTTTCGTTAAAGCAGTGGGCCTGTGTGAAGGGCAACAGTGAGACTTCCAGGTGGCCGTATTTGCACGTTTCTCTTAGGCAGCCTGGACCCAAAGCCTGTGTCCTCCAGGACAACAGCTGCCCCTCTGGGCTGCACGTCTCTGCCGAGGTGTGTGAGACATGGTCAGATCTCCGTCTGCTGAGGAGCTAGTCCCTAAATCTCCCTGCCTGTGGGAAACTCAAAGGCCCTCCGAGGTTGGGAATTTCTGTTTGAACAGTTTCAGCCGCACAGAAATCCTAGTATGTTTTTCCAAGGTGAAGGGCTTTCATGGCCCCCCAGCCTTCCTGTGGACTTCTGGCAGGATGGCCCAACAGTAAAGTACTTCATTCTTTCTTGGCAGACCTGATCGTGGCTGCCCCTTCCCCCGCAGAACTCCCCCAGTGAAAATACTGGAGGAGTGAAGACTCCAGAAGTTGTTGGACCCCCCCCCCCCCGAAGTGAGCAGCCCCACTGGCAGCCTGTCATATTCCACCGAAGACTGGCAGGATTGGCGAGCAGGAATGCATTTGATTTTGGGGAAATGGTCATACTCTTTGCTCTTATCTGAGTGAATGCTTCCCCTCCTTCACTGGGGCCTCCTTGGAAGGCTAGGGAGCCTCCCAGCCCAGGCTTCTCAGGCCCCAGGTTGGGCTCCAGGGCTGGCTGCCGAGCCTCAAATGCTGAGGATCCTCACGTCTCTCCTCAGAGAACACCTTCTGCAGTGGTGACCATGTGTCTTGGCACAGCCCTTTGGACAACAGTGAGTCGAGAATTCAGCACATGCTGCTGACAGAGGACCCGCAGATGCAGCCCGTGCAGACACCCTTTGGGGTGGTTACCTTCCTCCAGGTGAGATCCAGGTTGGACATGGGCTCCAGCCTTCCCCGGGAAGGTGGGTAAGGGAATGGACATTTTCTTTTGGTCTTCTCCCTCTTTCTAGTCCCTCTGATGGTCTGTCAGGTGGATTCAGGTGATCTGATTCAATCTGCTGAGATGGGCTGAGGGGGCAGGGGTGGGGTCATTTGGGTAGGAGAGGGTGGCCATAGCTGAGCGGATAGCAGGGGAGGGTATTTCTGTGAACTTGTAAGACCTGGACAGCCACAGGCCCAGGACCCCTCCAGTGGGCAGCTTGGGGCTGGACTGGACCTTACCCAGGGGGGTGTGCACCTCCTCCAGCTGTAACCAGGCTGCTTGTGGTCATGGTGGGTCTCTGTGAAGGTCCAGTTGTTTCCTCTGAGATTTACTCAAAGGTTCAGCCCCTGATAAGGAAGGAGCTTTTCTGCGAGCTGCTGGCAGCCTCTGGTTGTCTTTCTGAGCTTGAAAGGCCTCAAAATCTCCTCTGTTTACAATTCCTGTGATCTCAACTGGGCAGGAACATCTCCCTGGACCTCCTCTGCTTCCAGAGACATGGGCTGGGGACCCATCCTGAGTCCGCAGGGCCCTGATTTTCTCTTCTGCCATCTGGGGCTTGGCCTTGTGTCACCCAGACACCTGAGCTATCGCAGAAGGGCAAGGGTCAGACCTTGGTGCCCACCTGTGGACCGATCTGCCTCCTAGTCAGGCCGCAGTTCCTTTCTAAGGGAACCATCCTATTTTGGACACATCAGCCCTAGAGCACAGATCTTGCCTGTGGTCCCCCAGGTTTGGGGACACTGAGAGAGCCTGTGTGGCTGACCTTCCGGATGGGTGGGAGGAATGGTCATTAACGCACAATGGCATCTTTGTCCCTGGGTCTCAGATTGTCGGCGTCTGCACCGAGGAGCTCCACGCAGCCCAGCAGTGGAACGGGCAGGGCATCCTGGAGCTGCTGCGGACGGTACCCATGTGAGTGCACCCCTGCGCCAGGAGCTGGGGGCAGGCTCCCCAGGCCAGGGGTTGGGAGCCCCTCCTTCTCCCTCACATTACTGCTCAGACTCTGGGTTTTCACACTGGGCCTCCCTGATCACTACCCCTGGCTGTCCCTTGGCCACTAGTACCCTGTGTCCCAGGCCTGGGGCAGCGAACAGGGAAGGCTGTAGACCCAGCCCATCAGCCCCGACCCCTCAGTTACCATCCTGTCCCCTTTCCTTGTCCACAGCGCTGGCGGCCCCTGGCTGATAACTGACATGCGGAGGGGAGAGACCATATTTGAGATCGACCCGCACCTGCAAGTATGTCTTGAGTGAGGAAAACCTTTCTAGCACACTGTGCCTAGGCCTCTGCCACATAACCCTGGCTTTCCTACTGGGAAAACAGAGGAGCTGTATTTGTGAGTGAGTAGAAATATGGCATGGTGTGTAATTTGTTCCCTGAATTCTGCAGAGTACATAAGGGAGCAGAGAGTTCAGTCCAGGAAAAATTGTCTTCGACATACATTTTCCTGCATTTTAAAAGGATTGATTTTACTGAATGCAAATTATACATCAATAAACCTGACCAAAAAATTGGATCACCAGCAAGGAAGAAAATCAGTATAATGGGTATTGCTTGTCTGGGATTCATCCTGCCATGTTCCCCTTCTTAGAAGAACACGGACTTCCTTTCAGAAAACCTTCCTACTGCCACTGCCACACCATGGCAGACAGTGGAACAGGTGACAGCAACCCCACAGCCCAGCTGCGGGGGTGAGCGCTGATTGGTCTAAAGATCCTACCCTCTTTCAGATCATTTTCATCTTGGGCAGTCAGACCGAGCTCCTCCCCTGGGAAGGTTGGTATCCCTTGATCTATAAAAGAAAGTCTTTATACACACAGGTCGGCCGTTCCCACTCGCTGTGTATGGTCCACCTATACAGAGTGTCAGTGTCATCTCTGGGTTTTTTATAAGCAGCACTGTTTGTATGCAGGTGAATTTTGAAAGCCATGTAGAGCATAACTTTGTTTCTTATGGGCTACTCATGAAGCAGGAACCGCAGACAGCCAATAATGTGCCTGGCACATGCCTGCCTCCTTCTCTTTTGCCCTTGCCCTTTGCAAGTCATTGCCATCTCTGAACATTTTATGCCTCTGTAGAAATCTCACAGGCCACAGGCAGCTGCCAAGAGTTAGTGTCCTATAGGAAGGCTGGGAGTGGGTAGAGAGAGGTAGCAGGCAGACAGGTAGCCTGCGGTCCCTGGGCTCATTACTGCAGACCTGGGAGTTCTCAGGCAGAAGCCTACTCATTCACAGATGATGCTCCTCTATTTACCTAGTGCCTTGAACACTGAAGCTTTCCGATCACTGCCAGGATCCTCTGTTATCTCTCCTTTAACTTGGTTTCCTAGTAGCTGCTGCTTATGCAAGAACTGGAACCACATGGCTGTGTTTCCCTAAGCCCTTGTTCTGCAGCCACACTGGGATCCAGCACAGGGCACCGTGGGCTGTTGCTTTGGCCCCTGTCCTAAGTGCCAAGTGCTAAGAAAGCATCTGATCCTTTAAGCTACTAGGGTAAGCAGCCTGTCCTTGCTCTACATGCCGAGAACAGTTCTCCTTTCTAGTCTTTGGGCATCTCTCAGGCCAGCTGGACCCAGAGCACTATTGTTCTTTAAAAGCAAGCAAGAGCACCTCAGCGTGCATCCAGTGGGAGCTGCTCTGTGCTCACTTGTGTCTCTGGGGTCTACTTGCAGCTGGTTTGTTTTAGAGCTGCTCCTGGCCCTTTGCTCCACACTCTACCACTAGCCAGCTGTGTGTGGGAACAAGTCCCCAGACTCCTCGGCGTCTTCACCCTTTCTTGTTTACTCATAAAGTAAGTGGGCTGAGCTCATTGAGCCAAGAGATGCCTTCAGCTTCTTGCTTAGGTGAGGGGCCCCAAGGTGGCCAGTGGAGAAGGAAAAACATAGACTCTATCCTGAGCAAACCAGCACCCACATGCCCCTGCCTAGGGCACAGAGAGCCACTCCCTGTCGTCAGCCTCCCCGCCTCTGTTCAAAATCCCCAGCTTTGCCTGGGCTGATGGGAGCCCTGGAGATGGGGAGGGGGGCTGATGGGAAGGAGACATCAGGCCAGGGCCACCTGCTGACTGGTGTCCAGAAGCAAGGACCCTCTCTGTAGGCTTATCTCATGCTTCCTGGACAGGCTCCCCAGCCTAAGCAGCAGGCCAGTTTGGGCCTGTGTAGCCATGGGGAGAAGGTCCCCAGACAGGGAGGAGCAGATTCTAATTGAGGTCCTGACTCAGGAGCTTTATTTGGCCCACATGACTGTTTATGAACAAGGTTGCGGGAGCCTCCCAGATGACCTTTCATCCAAAGCCCAACGGCACAACTGTATTTCACCAGAAATCCCAGGGTGTTTGTGTTCACCTCTTCCTTGAGGCCATTTGGAGAGTGTTTGGACTCCACAATGTCAAGGCCTGTGCGAAGGCAGGACCTCTGGTGGGGTTCGCAGATGCTCACCACCCTCCCGGCCGCCAGTTCAGTCTAAGAAATGGAAAAGAATCTCCATCCAGAATCCTTGGCTGAACAAGTCAGTGATGCCACAGGGAGAGTCCTGCCCTTCTGCTCTCTGGGGGCTCATCACCGTGTGACCACACCCTCTGCTGTTGGAAGAAGAAACTGCATGTGTGGAGCAGGAGAGATGGGGCTGAGTCCCAGTCTCTCCCGCCTGTGGCTGGCTTCCACACTGGCCTCTGGAGCAGGGCCGGGTGATCAGTCAGCAGAGGAAGGACTGTGCCTTTCCTCCAGGAGGTAGTTCCTGGCCGTGCTACATCAGCTCTACAGGCCAGCACAGGGTGGGCAGAGTCAGGGCTCTGAAACAGGTGTGAAGGTCACTATACTGGAAGTCTAATGAGTGAGGAGAAGCTTCCTTTGGGATTTTCATTCTTCCCAGCTCCCCAAACTCCTGGTTCTCCTGGAGGAGCCCAGTGGCTGGCAGAGACCGTCATTCGTTAGTAACCAGGGCAGAATAGAGTCAGGAATCCTGTTCTTCTGACACCTGTCCCATGCTTAGCATTTACTCATGCTCGTGCCTGGTCATTAAGTCATGTCCAGCTCTTTTTGACCCCATGGACTGCAGCCCACCAGGCTCCTCTGTCCCTGGGATTCTCCAGGCAAGAAGACTGGAGTGAGTTGCTATTTCCTTCTCCAAGGTATCTTCCCTACCGAGGGGTCGAGCCCGCCTCTCCCACATTGGCAGGTAGATTCTTTACCGCTGAGCCACCAAAAAAGCCCATAGCTCTTATTGAGGCTCAGTAAATATGGGAAAGGTGGTGGTGACCTTGGGCCACCGGTTGGCTGAAGGAACTCTGACTCTTTGGTTCTTTCCAAGCAGGAGCGAGTTGACAAAGGCATCGAGACAGACGGCTCCAACCTGAGTGGTGTCAGTGCCAAGTGCGCCTGGGATGACCTGAGCCGGCCCCCCGAGGATGACGAGGACAGCCGGAGCATCTGCGTGGCTGCTCAGCCCCGGCGCCTCTCTGGCAAAGGTGGGGGCCTCGCCTTCCCCTTGCCCAGGCTGGGTTTTACCGTTTTTTGGCAGGATTTAAAGCGCCAGTGAGATCTCCAGTAAGGTGGAATGGAGGGATCTTTACTGACCCATTTCTCCTGGGTTTTGTGTGTGTGTGTGTGTGTGTGTGTGTGTGTGTGTGTGTGTGTGTGTGTGTATGTGTCTCACGTTGCACCTCCAGCAGGGACCATTGTGTTTTAGATTTGCCCCTTGCAATCTGAGGTCAGGGAGGTGAGTGGAAGCCCTAGAACAGTTACAGGAAATGGCCACAGTCCACCCAAGTGCAGGAGAACAAGCCCTGGCCACCCACAGAATTGACACAGGGCCCAGCTCTAGCCTGAAAGCTGTGCCAGACCCGAGGATCACTGGCCTCAGGCCTGCCCAGGCCTCAGATGGGAAAGGCCTGAGTGTGAGACCAGTTTATAGACTTTACCCTGCCAACACACAGACTGTCTTGCAGATACAAGGTAAGGGGCAGGGGCAAGCACCCTTACCTCTGAACATGGGGGTAGGCCTTGGAGAAGGAGGGTATGGCTCTCCTGTTGGAAGCTCACCAGGCTAGAGGTCTTGGCTAGAGGAACAGTCATGGTTTTAAAGAAAGGGCATGCCTAACTATCTTCAAAAGAAAAGCAGCCATATAAAAAGACACGTGCTTATAGCTGCTCTCTCTCCTTCCTTTCTCTATTCTTCCCCTTTTCTTTACCTTTTGAAGAGTAAGATACTTGGTCCTGCATAAAATACAAATACATGTGATAGCACTTATAAAAGGTTTTTTTTCCATAAAGAACAACTTAAACCACTCATGCAAATATCTGACCCTTTTCTTTCCTTCCTGCTTGTTCTAATGATGTGCCAAGTCCCAGGGAGGTTCTGAGAGAGTGTACAGTTATTAGACTCATTCAGTTGCTTTTGCAAAAAAGGGCTAATTGAAGGAAGGATTCACAGCTTTGTCCAAAATTTCAACCATTATTGGCTATTTAAAAAAAATTTTTTTTAAGTAAGATCCATACTTCTGTAACAAATCAAATAGATAGAAAAATCACACACACACAAAAAAAAAGAAAAATCACTAATCATGTTCAGCATATACCCTAAGCCTACCCTTTGATCAACCAACATTAATTTGCTTTTTAGTGCGTGTTTGCAGAAGTAAGTCTTAGACCAAAATCTCAATATAGAGGACCAGAGTAGTAAGCTTTACCCCTGAAGACCAGCAAAGCATCTTGCAAAGAAATAATTCCACCAAGAGACTCTTTTCTCACCTCCTGATCCTTGGCAGATCCGTGGAGAGGCAGGGTTCCCTGGGATGGGACCAAGGTGGGACTATGCCTCAGCATCCCACTGACCTGGCCCCAGGGGCAAGGGTGGCAAGACCAGACACCAGCTGACCACCCCGAACCCAGAAACTTGTGTCAGGGACACCTGCCCATTCACGGCAGAGCACTTGCAGCCCTTACTGGCATCCAGTAAGCGAGGAGAATTCCTGGGTGGTCTTGGGCAGCGGCTGTCTTGTTAGTCACTGTTTGGAGCCATGTTAGGGGTAAGCCTAGGGCCTGTGACGCAGGAAAGGAAGGATAGTGGAGGAGAGCCCTGCCTTGGAGGGTGCCCTTCTGTGGTCCAGGGGCCACTCCTTGTCTTCTACAAGAGTGGTGCTCTTCAGACCAGAAGTTTCAGGAGCACACAATGCCGCATCTGCCCCGTGTCCTCACGCTGCACTCAGATCTCACAGCTGATAGTTGGAGTGGCCTCAGGACCAGCCTTCTCGGGGGCCTTTCCCTAGCACATCTGCAGAGCAAGGATCTAAGGACAGGAATGAGGCTGCTGGGGCCCAGAGAGCTATCGGGTAACTTGGTGGTGTCATTGCAGACACAGAGCAGATCCGGGAGACCTTGAGGAGAGGACTTGAGATCAACAACAAACCCGTCCTCCCGCCAATCAACCCTCAGCGACAGAACGGCCTCACCCACGACCGGGCCCCGTAAGTTGCCCACCCACAGACGGGGTCAGTCCAGCTTCCTGACAGCAGTGTCCTGGGACTGGGACATGGGAGCAGTTCTGTCCTTCAGAGCCTGTCCCTATGGCTTGCATGAGAGAGAACAATGCCCAGAGGCCTTGCTGGATGGACTCAGGGTCTCTGGGGCACACAGATCCATGATCATAAGGGCCTCGGAGGGGACCCAGCGGACCAGAAATATAAACAGCAGTAAATATTTACACGGGCTGTGTGAGCAGATGGGAGGCCAAGTTGGGGGGAAATCTGACTTGGGGCCTCTCAGCCTTGTGGGAGCCCATTGTGCTGAGCACCATTCCCCTCCTTATCTCGGCCTCAGCCAGAGTTGCCCTTCCTTCCTTCCTGGAGCCTGGTCTCCGGCTGATAGCTGCAACCCCAGGGGCCTCCCTGTCTGGCCAGCCCCAGACTGGACGCCTGCTGCTGAGGCCCTTCTTCCTGCCTCCCTTCCAGGGGGCCCAGGGAAGGGAAGTCCTCTCAGGCCTCTGCTATCTGTCCACGAGCTCGTTGGAGAGACGTTTGACCACCAGAGAGGTCAGATGTACTTCCTGCTGACCTGTCCTCCTCTGATGGGGACAAATGGTGGGCAGAGCTGGAGCTGGGCACCCCCCACCTCTGCCCTTGGTCCCAGGGAAACTCCAGGGAATAGCTGCTGGCAGGGGCAGCCTGGGAACTGGCAGCCCAGAGCAGCAGCCCTGCCTGCCAGAGAGGAAGTTGCTGTGTCCTGGGCTAAAAGGGAGGCGGACCACTCCTGCAGGTCCAGGGTGATCCGTCCTTCTTCTGAGAAGTCTTTATTATACATTCACTGTGCGGCAGGCTCAGGACCCAGAGGGCCATCTGGGGTGTGGGCTTTTTTGGGAACACATGAACTGAATGAATTAATTAATTGGCATGATTCTGGCTGTGGATGTAATTTGTTGGAATTAGTTACTTAGAATTCTATCTCCAGTTCCACATCCATGACCCCCAGAAGCAGTAGAGATTTAATGTGCTACAGAAGGGACAAGTCAGCATGATCTTAAGTAGTTAGGGAGGGCTTCCTGGAGGAGGAAGTACATGAGATGGGCCTTGAATGTGCCCTAGAATTTTAACAAGCAGGAGATGGAGCTGACGGGGATGGAATGGGGAAGGCCTGGCTGGTTAAAGTTGAGGCTGGAACCAGGGAGCAGATTGTGGAGTAGGGAGAGTTGCTCTGGCTGCCTGAGGTGGCCCACCTGGCGAATCTGCCATCCAGAAGCTATGAGAGTGGAGCTCTTTGGAAAAATCCTGGAGAAGCCTCCACTGCACCTCTGAGCAGCTTTTAACTCTAGCCAGTGGGTTTCTGCAGCCAGCTGCCTTGAAGGAGCTGGCCGAAGACACCATCCTCCCCTGGCAGCAACAGAGGGCCAGGCGGAGTTGTGGGGCATCTGGAAACTCTCCACCTGGGAGTCTGGCTCCCATCCCAGGGCCATACTTCTTCCCATGCCCTGAGCTGGGCCTCTTCCTCTGGGCCCTTTTGGCACTGGTGGGAGGTTGGGAGGTACTTGAAGGCTTAAAGTCTCAAACAGATTGCCCCATAACTTGTAGATGGTCTTAGTTCAGATGGCCCCTTACCTCTTAAAGTCTAGGTTTCTGGGCAGAAGGGAAGGGACTCGTGTGGAGGTACCCCACTTGCCCCTGTTATAGACCTGGAACAAGCCTGAGCTCTCACGCCCTGTCTTGGGCATACTTCCAGCTGCTGCAGCCCCAGCAAAAGGGGCTCAAGATTCTTGGATGCTCACATCTAGCTCAGACTCAGTCCGCTGGACAGTGGGGACTGGACCTGGTCCACGGGCCATCTGCAGACAAGGTAGAGCTGCAGCCCCCACTCTGGCCTGAATTGGCTGAGCTGCAGAGAGGTGGGAGAGAGAAGAGCAGAGGTGCGACCCTCTGAGCTCCTCGCCCCGCCCCACAGCTCAGGGACCCAGTCGCATCTCTAAGGCGCTGGAATCGCAGTCGGAAGGGAATCAGCACTGTCTCCTCTGAGGTCATCGGTGACCTTACCAGTCTGCTAGCATTTGGTTGAGAACTGGTTCCTCCTCCTTTCCCAAGAACATTTTCCAACACCACCCCCTGTCCCCCAGTCTCCAGCTCCCTGTTATCTCAGGATCAGTGGCGGTGGACTCCGTTCACATCAACAAGCACGAGTGTAATATCTGTGCTGCCCACCCTGGGAGCTGACCCCATTTCAGATAAACCGCCTGGATCGCGACTGAGAAAGCTGACCCAAAATGTGCTGGCACCAGTGTTTGCTCCCCTCTCCGCGGGGCCACAGTGGGCATGGGCTGTGTTGTGTCTTTGCGTCCGGTTTTTCTTTAGTCAGGCTTTCTGGGCGGGGACTCCGAGGCGTGGTCCTCACAGGGCCGAACGTGGTTTGAGGAGGCTGTGGAGATACAGCGAAGGAGCAGAAGAGCCCGTGGAGCCTGGCCATGAGCAGCGGGGCTCTGGCCTGCCTGGGGGTCTTGGATGCTCGCTCTTTCCCATCTCAGTAGCAGCCAACACTACTAGTAAAGCGCGTGTGCCGGGTCATGTTCTGAGGGCTTTGTATTTATACCACCCTCGTGGTCACTCTGTGAAGTAGATAATATTATTATCCCCCTTTCCTAGGTGAGGAGGCTGAGGTACAGAGAGGCTAATAAGTGACTTGGTGAGGAAAGGGTGGTGCTTAGGGCTGTCCCTCAGCCGTTAACACGGTGTTAACTCCTCACGCCACGCTCAGGGCCCACGTGAGGGACACCCCAGACCTGTCTCTCCCCCTCCCAGGCTGACCCCTTCTCACGAGTCGGAGCATGAATAAAAACCTCTCCCTTGAGGTCAAGGTCCAGGCTGAAGCCCCGAGTTAGAAGCTTACTGTTTGTATTTAACTCAAGGAGGACATACTGCCAGCCTCAGTGCTTCCAAATCCCTGAGATAACCAGATGTGTCATAATTGGCTCGTTTATATCACAGTTCCTTCTTCTTTTTTTTTTTTTTTTCACAGTTCCTTCTTGACACGAAGCCTCGTTGCCCTCATGTTCAGAAACAAAATCAGCCATACCTCTGGCCTCTCCACCACTTCAGGGCTAGGGGATTTCTTTCTTTTCTTGAGGCCTCACTTCCTGCTTACCAGAAAGGCAGGCCCCTCTGGGTAACCTGCTCCTCTCCCACTCGCCCCTGCCAGCCCTCCTCCCACCGCCTTCCCAGAAGGGGAGCCCTTGGCCCTCTTTGGGGCTTCTTCCAGCGTTTCACAACCCCTGCATTCCAGCCGTGAAATTTGTATCTGGCTTTTCCCAAGATGATCAGTTGAGAAAAGCCTCCTTCGGCTTGCTGGCGCCTCCCTTCCCACTGCCTGCCCGTGTGAGTTTGGGAAGCAACTCCTCTGTGCCACTGAGGGGAGCCCAGCTTAGGCACTGTGCCTGCCAGCATTTGTAAGGACCTGGGTCAATGGGGGAAAAGTCACTGGCATCCCGTGTCTGAAGTGGCTGGCTTAGACGTGGACTGTGGTATGGAGCCTGGCCTGTGCTCCCCAGCCTCCGCACAGGGACTGGGAGATGAGTGTGGTCAGGTGTACTGCGTGGCGAGGCTTGCCTCTCTGTGTGCTTGCTCCAGTGCTGGGAAGCTGCCTCGGTGTACCAGGCCTCCTCCTTTTCCCTCTGCAGTGACTCACTGACTGAGGCTGGGGAGCCTCTAGGGAGCTCTCTGGATCACATAACAATCCCCCACCCCACCCCCCCACAAAGAGGGGCAGGGCTCCTGGGTGTGTGTGCACATGTGTTGGTAGGGAAGGTTCCTGGCTGTAGGAGAAACCCTTTGTGGTGAGGTACCTTTAAAAAGTACACTAACCATCATCACTGAGCTCTTTCAGTCTTCTGGAATTGCACCAGCAGCACTTAAGGCTTTTTTTCTTGTTGCCTTAACTTTCTGGAAAATTAACGTTTTGTAGCATGATTTCTTCCGTCATGGCATTGTCAGCTGTACCTTCCCCCCAACATGCACCAGAACACAATGTACATTTCTCTCCACTTTAATGAGTGTCTCTGCTCCCATCTGTTTGGCCGTTTGAAGAGGGGGTCCCTACTGCCTCAGTCCCTACCTTGAAGAGCTTGTGACCTGGCCAAGGAGTCATTCTTTAAAGAAAACTGTGTTTTGTTTTCAGGCTTCCCAGGTGGCGCTAGTGGTAAAGAACCTGCCTACCAATGCCAATGCAGGAGATGTAAGAGACACAGGTTTGATCCCTGGGTTGGGAAGATCCCCTGGAGAAGGAAATGGCAACCCACTCCAGTATTCTTGCCTGGAGAATCCCATGGACAGAGGAGCCTGGTGGGCTACAGTCCATAGGGTCGCAAAGAGTCAGACATGACTGAAGCGACTTAGCACGCATGTGTTTTGTTTTGTTCAGCCTATGAGGCCCATGAAGATTAATTAGAAGAAGACAATATCTCGTTTGCATCCAGTGAATTGGGTGAAGGAAGGTGAGTTTCCATCTGGGAAAACAGCTGGGCTGTTGCCGTCACTTCCCACACACAGGGCAGGCCTGGATAGCCTTGCTCCAGGGGCTCCATCGTATCAGCACAGTGGCCCGCCAGGAGCCCATGTGTCACGTTGGCTCCCCTCACCTCTCCCACCCTGGGGAAGTACGGTTGTTTTCACTGTAGAGAAAGCCCAAAAGAAAAAGAAACAGCCCTGTTCTCAGGGCCCCCGCCAGGCCCCACAGGGCTGACGAGGGGAAGGGCCCAGGCTCCTGTGATCCACTGTTGTCTTGCTGAGTGCCTGCCTTTACATGCCCTTCTCAGAAATACACATTTGAAAGGGCAGAACGAGGGCTCCAAAGCGGTCCTGCCCAGGTGAACTTCTGTTTGAACGCCATTCTCTGTCCACTTCCCCAAAGAGGTGAAGCTGTGGCCATTGTTAATACCCCAGCCTCAGAGTTCATGGCCAGCACGTTGAAATTCTCAGTCCACACTACATCTCCTCCTCCTTGAGTTGCACAATCAGGAGTATTTTTATCACCCATCCTTGATCTTCAGTGTCACCCAACACTTGAGCAGTGAGTCACTTCTCCAGGGAAGGGGAAAGGAAGGCTCAAAGGTGAGAGCTGGAGAGAGGAAGTGACTCAGTGTCTCAGGAAGCAGAAAGCCAAGGGCTCTGACTGGAGCTGGCTCATTCAAGAGAGCAGGGGTCCTCGTCCCCCACCCAAGTCAGACCACGAAGCTGCAGGGTGGAGTTCCCTCATACCCAGAGGAATTAGTAGTTGATGAGGGGATCCACCAACCTTAATACAATCCTTCCTCACTCTGTTTTCTTCACCCACACTCCATCCCACTATTCTATCATCACGTTTTTCTCCTTGGGATGTTCACAGTGAAAATACTGCATTTTGTCATTTGGTTGTTGGTGTTTACCAATGCCCTTTTAAGGCCTTTTACCTCTTGTGTCATCCTCATCAGAGAATTTGTCTGAACTCAGCGATAACAGTAACTGCGGAGGTAAGCTGGGGCCCTTGCTCCCACCCACACGCTGTCCCAGTCCTGCCCTGAAGGGAGACCTGCAAGTGCTTCTTTCTCTGCAAAGTTCAGCGCTTTCGTCAGCAATCTGAAAGCAAAAGGAACAATCTCCCAGGCTAGTGGGCAGAAGCCAGAGGTTGGACTGGGCTCAGCAGGCCAAACCCACTTCACTTCTGAATCGTTGCCAACCCGGGTGCCCTGGTTCCTGTTCCCCGGCGTCCCCAAGGAGAAGGCCCCAAGTCATGTAGCCAGGGCAGACGTCATCACTGTCACAGGACTGGGATTGTGGCTAAAAGGAGTCACGGTGGTTGGGCTCCTCTCCTTTCCACACTTACTGCCATTGATAGAATATGACCAACACCCTTAGGCTAAAATGGAAAAATTAAGACTTTGCAATCTGTTGAGAGCAGAGTGGAGAGGGAACATGGCTACGGTTCTGTCAACCTGTGACATGTGGGTAGGATGACCAGAGCATGTACTGCGATCTGTGCAGTACTAGAAACAAGGAGTCTCTCCTGACGTTGGAAGGAGAAGGCGTGTTAGGATATATAAAAAGTCCCCTTATACAGTGGGAAGTATAAATATAGAATGTGTTATATAGACAGGTGGTAAAAAAGAAATAAATGGGAAGATTTAGATCAGTTGCTGAATTACTGAGGCGTGCCTCTGAGCCATCCCGTAAACCATTGCTCAGTGTTCCCAATACAGGAAGGATCCTGGGCTGGACAGGTTCTGTGGCCAAGCAGGTGATACTTTTACTAAGTATCACCATGTGCCAGGCCCTGTATTGTGGATTACTTCTGTTCCCATTTTACTAACTAGAACACAGAGGCTTAGCTAGATTTTATAACTTATCCTGGGTCAATGAGCCAAGATCAAGAAGGTTCAGAGCCAAAATTTGAACTTTGGGTTTTCTGAATCCAGATCCACGCCTCATCACCACTAGGTGCTGCCTATAAAAGAGGATAAAAGTAGAGGAGGTGTCTGCCCCTCCTCAGGAAAAAAATAACTGGAAAGAAGGCCACAAAAGTCTCCAAACCAGTGCACAGAGTAAAGCTGGTATTAGTTTGCCTGCAAACTCCTCAAGGTAACAGATCAGAAAGAAGCATACTAAAAAATAAAGTGAAATCTGCTAGAGGATATGCTCCATCGAAATGAGTGAAGAAAATACTCGGTAAACAAGAAACGGGATCTCATATGAGAAAGAGGGGAGAGGAATCGCAAGCGTGAAGGTGAAGGATGATCCTGTGAGGACACCTGTATGGCAAGAATGGAGGGCAGTGAGTTCAGACTGGAGTCATTTGGAAGGATCCTCTGGAGAAATGTCTTTAAGAAGATAAAATTGATAAATATTTGCTCTATTTGAAAGTCTTGGGACAATCTGCAGGCCATTGGTAGTTAGTTTAGGATTGAATTATTGAAATTCACAGAAAACAACACAGTTATTAAATACAGGGAAAATAGAAAATTACACTAAAAAGGAAAAGTAATCATAGTATATACTACATGAAAGTGAAGTGAAAGTGAAAGTCACTCAGTCATGTCTGACTCTTTTTGACCCCATGGACGGTAGCCTGCCAGGCTTCTCTGTCCATGGACTTTTCCAAGCAAGAATACTGGAGTGGGTAGCTATTCCCTTCTCCAGGGGATCTTCCCAACCCAGGGACAGAACTGAGGTCTCCCACTTTGCAGGCAGATTGTTTACCAGCTGAACTACCAGGGAAGTTCAGGTGTAAATAGCATTAGTATTGTATAATAACGTAAACACTTAATACTGATCCAAACAAACTTACAGTACAATTATCTTGGGAAGGAGGGAGTGTGAGATGAAAGGGAGCTAAAAGCTCATATTCCGTAGCAGGAAGTCAATGGGTATAGCCTAAAAAGGGAATAACGGGAAGTGGAAAGCATGTTAGAGGTATTGAGGAAAGTCAAAGAAGTGATATTGTAGGAGCTGTTACAGATTACCCTGTGTAGTGAAAAGAATGACATGTTCCAGGTAAAAATCACAGAATTCGCACTAAGGTAATCCCTGGTCACTCAGAGGAACTTCAGCTTCCCCAGCATCAGGCCGAGAGCTCAAGGTGAGCGTTGTATAACGGTCTGACAGGCGTCTTGAAAGCGTCTTGTCGTGGGGTGAAGGAGCTGATGGAGTGCCTCGCTGGGCATCTGACTGGCAGGGAGGCTGATGCCATAGGCATGACAGGTCCTTGGGACCAAGTACTTAGGCAGAGCAGGGTTTAGGAGGGAAAACCCTGGGCCCTGTCAGAACACTGCTTGGTCAGTGGTCCCCAGAGGGAGGGTCCCTACAACCTTGTAAGAGACTTTGTTGGGGATTAAGTGACAAGGGGTTCCTGTGGCTAAGCTTGGAAGATACTGGCTTACATAAAGTGAAACTGGTTTGTTTGCCCTCCATAGTCCTCCTCAGAGTCCTCGAAATGCCAACATTTTATGAATCTCTCATCAGAGTTGCAGTGTGCTGCATCCAGCCCTTGCCACATCTGCTTTTCTAAAAGTGTGTCTTAAATTAAAATTCCATCGAATACCCTTTGGGAAGCCCTGCTGTGGCTTCTAGGAAGCAATTTTAAGAGTTCAGGGGAAAAAATAGATGTGTCTTCGTGGCCTTGGAAACCCCAGAAAGGAAAGACCACTCAAATGGATGGGAGGCTCTTAAGAAGAAATATTGTGGTTACATGTTTGCTGGCATCAGGAAGACCTAGGGGTTTTGTCTCAACCCTTTATTGCCTCATTGTGCTATTTGGGTCTAGTTATTTAAGTATCTGAGTTTCAGTTTCTTCATCTGTAAAATGGGAAAAATAATACCTATTTATAAGGTTGTTATACCGTTCATGGGGTTCTCAAGGCAAGAATGCTGAAGTGGTTTGCCATTCCCTTCTCTAGTGGACCACGTTTTGTCAGAACTCTCCATCGTGACCTGTCCATTTTGGGTGGCCCTGCATGGCTTGGCTTATAGCTTCATTGAGTTATGCAAGACTGTGATCCATGTGGTCCTTTTGACTAGTTTTCTGTTATTGTGGTCCTGATTCTGGGAAGGACTGATGGCAGGAGGAGAAGGGGGTGACAGAGGATGAGATGGTTGGATGGCATCACCAACTCTATGGACATGAGTTTGAGCAAACTCCGGGAGATAGTGAAGGACAGGGAATGCTGGTGTGCTGCAGTCCATGGAGTCACAAAGAGTCAGACATGACTTAGTGACTGAACAACAACAATAGGGTTGTTATAGAAATGAAAGGAACAAATATATACAGGGTTTAGCATAGGATCTGGCTTCATATTTGGGCTTCCCAGGTAGTGCAATGGTAAAGAATCCGCCTGCCAATGCAGGAGGCGCAGGAGACATGGGTTCTAGCCTGGGTCTGGAAGATCCCCTGGAGTAGGAAATGACTTCATAGATGGTATCTCTTATTATTATTATTATGGATAGTCCCCTGAAAACTGGAAAGGAGGTGTAATATCTCTGGGGACCAGTACAGATATATAGAGAAGTCTTTACGTAACTCAGAATATTTTTGAAGAATTTGAACAAAAGCTAGAAGAAGTATGTTAGACCAACACCAACTTTAAGGAACAGGGTCAAGAAAAGCTGAAACTTTTCTTAGGTCAAGAAGAGCTAAGTCTTGCAAAAAAGTGCTATGATCAACAAAAAGGACTATGTTTTATACTTCTGTTTGGAACAACAAGAAGAAAACCTAGGTCCTGTTGTTTGGACAGACCGATGTTAATCAGAGACAGAGAGGCAGCAAAAATTTACTCTAGTTCTGTTAGCTTCCATCTCAGATAGAATGGTTATCAGACTAGGAAGAATCACACAGGCATTGATAAAAGAGGATTGAAGCCATGATTTCCAATCTCCTGGTCCACATGTATTGCACCCCAGAATACCAGTCCAATTGGCAGATGAGATTCAGGAAGCTGGTGTCAGTAGTCTCTGAGGGAATGGGAGAGAGGTGTTGGCAGACTGAAAGCACTCTGAAGTTCCAAGATGCGAAAAGCATCTTTCACTCTCTAGACTAGCGAGCTTGGTGTCAACTCACAGGGAAAACTCTGGGCTAGATTGTTCAGTGAGTAGGCTGTGAACACTCCCTAAGGAAAAACAGTGAGGCCTGCTTTCACAGAGAGTCAGGCCTGCCAGACCTTCCTCACTGCATTTTTAGAAACACTTAACCTATTTCTACCTGGTAGATAAAGGAAGTGCTATAGACCTCATATAGGTAGGGGTGAGCAAGACGTTTGGAGAGTATCTTCTGACATCATCGTTGGCAAGACACAGAAATGTCTACAGAACATCCAGGAGGGTGAGGGACGTAGTGGTGGAATGGTTGGGTTGATTATAATCGGTTGGATGAGCATACCCAAAGAGTAATGATGTCAGTCTGTCAGCCCGTCTGCCTGGCCCTGTCCTGTTCACTGTTTAATCAAAGCCTGGGATGAGAACATGGATGGCAAGTTTATCAGTTTTGTCAGTGATGTGAAGTCGGGGGAAATGCCAATATGATGTGTGTCAGAGCCAGGTTTCAGAAATATCTGGACCGCTCAAAACCCTAGCTGAGTAACAGCAGAGTCCTGTTTTAAGCTCCAAATCATCTAGAGTACACATAGGCGGGGGAAGAAGAGGTTTAAGCTCAGTCCATGGGAGAAAGCCTGAGGGGGATTTGTTGACAGAGGGAGTGCGGTATAAGTTGGTAGTATGATGAGGTTACAAAGAATAGACAATTTGATGACAGTTTTAATAGAAACAAAGTATCCCGAGCAAGAAAGCTCACAGTCCCTCTGTGATCTGTGCTGGTTAAACCACGTACTGTATTTATTTCCACACATGGCACCTCAACTTCACTCCTGGACATGACACTAAGGTTTGACAAGCTAGAGTGAATGCAAGGGAGAGTTACTTGGATGGATGGATGATTTAGGACCTTATCTTAAGAATATAGTTGAAAACCACAGTAACAACAGCAAAGAATATCGTTGAAAGTTGGGGCAACAAATCCTGGAAGAGAAACTCTTGTTGGGCTGTGGGAGCAGCCTCGGGGATGTACAAGGCTGTCATGGAGGATGAATTAACCTACTTCTGGCTGACTTGAGGACCAGTGGATGAGAATTGCAGGAAGGCTTATTGTGCTTATTGCGCAGGAAGGCAGCCCTGCCAGCACGTCCCTCAGCAGAACAAAGGCCTCAAGGGATTTTGTTGACCTGTAGTTGGGCCTTCCCAGAATACCAGTGGTTGACCAGGGCCCACAGTGACTGCTGCCCCATCTCAGAAGTACCCCCTCCCAAGCCCAGGGTAAGGACCTTTGCTCAGAAAGGGGGAATGACTTGGCTAGAGGCACTTGGATTCTGGGCCCAAGGTAAAGGCAAATAAGTCTCTATTAAGCTATCAAAATTCCTGCATGAGGAGCAGATAGACTTCTAGAGGCAGTCCGCTAACATCCTGGTAATGCATTCCAGATACATTTTGAGTACCCTACATCCCAGGCGCTGTTTGATGCTTCACCTAGGTCATCTCATTTAATCCTTATAAAGGAAAGGGTATTATTATTCTTCCCATCAAGAAGATAGTAAAGCTTAGAGAGAGGTTAAGTTATTTGCCCAAGGTCATATGGGACTCGAACCCCAAACCTACGTTTATTAGCCACTCTGCTTCCCTGAGCATACTTCATCACCTGGCTCCATCTCCCCAGCAGCTCCTGGAGGTTGCGGATCACCACGCCTTCCCTGGGAGCAGTTCTCCCCTCCAACCCCGAAGCTCTGCCTTCCCCTCCACTAGGAACTCAGGGAGAAAACAGCCCAGCTGAAAAATTAGGCCACGCTGGCGAGCACACTACTTATTCTTTTATGACTAAGATTAAGCTGACAACCGTGCAAAACATTGCAAACCTGTGTCGGCTGCAGATTTAATACCTCACCCAGCCCACACAAATAATTCATGCTTCTGCATCGATGTCCAGAAAAAACAAATCAGCAAAAAGCTGGGCTCCTGGATGTGTGTGTGTGTGTGTATCTGCCCTGTTTCCATTGAAGCAGCAGGCCGGAAATACCCAAGCTCCAGGACTGCAGATCTAGCATTTTGCGATTTTTTTTTCTCTTTAAAGATTAAAGTACGTTTTCAAATGATTGAAGGTTGGTGGGAGGTGTAAATGTGGGCACTTGTCACATTAATTCTTCAGATGATTAAGTTCTTTTCCATTTCTTTAAAGCTGTTTGCACTTGGGTTTGATGTCCTCGTTCCGGGTGAGTGTGTTGTAGCAGTTACCAAGGTGACTTTAGCTGACTTTCAACAATTTTTCCCTCCAGCTTGAGACGTCTCTAGCCCTGCGTGCTGTTGATTCTGCTCTCCCAGCCCCCTGTCCCCACCCCCCAGTTGCTATTCATCCGCATTTTTGCCTGTGTCAGAGAGGCCCTCTGCCTGGCCCCACCTGGCAGCTGGGCTGGGAGCCTGGTGGTGGGTGCTGTGTCTCAGAGGTGACACAGGGAAGTGATGGTGAGAGTCACACCCTGGTTCTTCCTCTTAAACTCACTCTGTGACTGTAAGCTTATCCCCTCTCCTATCTGAGCCACAGTTTCCTTACCTGTACAAGAAGGGTTAACCACAGAAAAATTTACCTGGTGTAGGGTCCTACTCTGGAGCAGAATAAGGGCTCACCAAAGAGGGCTGCTGCCTTTCCTGAGTCCTGCTGTTGTCCAAGCCCCGAGGCTGGTGTTTGGTGTTGCCCTCCTCCAAAGGGAGGCGTAGTGGCCAGGGCTTCAGGGGAAGAGAGCTGGTCAGAGGTCCAAGGCTCCCACGCTGGCCTGCCACAGCCCAGCTCTCTGACGTTGGACGCTTTACCGGCTCTTTTTCTTACAGGAAAGAGGTAGATTAAACACTCTCAGAGTTTCCTTCCAGCCCTGAAATTCTGACCTGCTTGGCCAGTGTGTTTTGTCTTCTTCACAGGTCTCCTGAAAGGGCTTGTCAAAGGAGGTGCTAGGGCAAAGGGCAACTCAGAATTGGCTTTGGGAGCCCGGAGGAAGATACTACTTTGTGAAAGAGCAGTCACATCTGGGGATGGATCCACGCAGCTGGTGGGAATGGTCCTGTTACCTTGGGCTTATAAGTCGCTGCCTCAGCTGCCCCGTGCTGCCCCATGTCACCCTCCATCCTGCCTGCTGACCTCACCTCCTTCCTCTGGGGAGGTGCTCTCTTTGAGTGTTGGGGTGCCTCTTGGGCCACAGGCTGCAGTGCTCAGCCCTCCAGTGTATAAGGAGGTTATCAAACCCAGACATCCTGGGTGGCTTCTGCCGCTTGAATGATAAATAACTAAAACTTCTCCGCCAGTATTTATTTATTATATTTATTTATTTTTGGCTGTGCCGGCTCTTTGTTGTTGCACATGGGCTTTCTCTAGTTGTTGGGGCTACTCACTAGTTGTATTGCACTGGCTTCTCATTGTGGCGGCTTCTCTTGTTGGAGAGCACAGGCTGTAGGCACATGGACTTCAATAGTTGTGGTGTGACAGCTCAGTTGTTGTGGTACATGGGCCTAGTTGCTCCTCGGCATGTGGAATCTTTCCCAACCAAGGATTAAACCCGTGTCCTCTGCATTGGCAGGTGGCTTCTTATCCACTGCACCACCAGGGAAGCCCATCACCCAGTATTTTGATTGGACACCTGAGTAATTATTTTGAAATTCACAGTCCAAACTGGGATCTAGTCTTTTGAATGAGATCAGTGGGTAACCTTCACTTCCGGCTGGGGCAGATTTGCGAGGTCGTCATTGGGGGCAGCTGAATTTGAAAGAGTGAATCTTAGATTGCAAAGGGACCCTGTGGCCCAGCTGTGGAGCAAGCTGTGGGTGGGAAGCAGGATAGGAAGGGGCGTGAGGCAGCAGTGGCAACGTTCCGTGGTGGGAGCCACAGTCAGGAGGAATCTGGTACCACGTTCCTGGGACCTCATTGCCCAGGGTGGCGGCTGGTCCTGCTGCCCAGCCAGGCTCACAGATCTGACTCCTGCAAGCCTGCTCTCCACCCCTCAGTGAGGCCTGTGTCATTTCCTGTTGGATGAAGGGTGTGTATGTCACTGCACTTGTGGGCCGCCAGCAGGAGTGTGCATGCTCTGAGCCTGCTCTGATGTCACAGCCTTTTCAGGGTCAGCTGGAAGGAAGCTTTCAGAGCCGAGTCTCCTGGCACTCTGGCATCCCAGCATTGGAGAACTTGGGGTCTGGGGCTCCGGGGCAGCAGCAGAAGGGCTCCCAGAGACCCCTGCTGCTATCTGAGGGAAGAACGAGCCACTGTGACATAGCTTTTCTACAGTGTGTTAGCCAAAGATGAGGTTTCAGAACCCACCTGCGACCAGATCCCAGGTCCACAGTCCCCGCTGTGCAACCTGCACAAGTTACATCACTTTCTTGATCCCAGGCTCCTTATCTGTTAAAGGGGTGTAAGAATCATGCCCACCTCACGGGGGCGCCATGCCCACCATGCGAGGGGTGCCCCGCCCAGCAGCTGGCACTTGGCAAATGCGGGCTGAGTGAATGGTGGCTGTTGTTATCTTTATCATCAGCCAGCATCCTTGTTGCGCAGGAGCCCAGCCTGGGAGCCTCCCGTCCTGCTCTGCCCTGCAGTTTTCACCTTGTGCTGAACCTGTTCCTGTGCTTGCCTCGCAGGAGCCGCAAAGACAGCCTGGAAAGCGACAGCTCCACGGCCATTATTCCCCACGAGCTGATCCGCACGCGTCAGCTGGAGAGCGTCCATCTGAAATTCAACCAGGAGTCAGGAGCCCTCATCCCTCTCTGTCTCAGGTGAGTGCCACAGTGCACAGCCTGGCCTCAAGGAGCTACCAGGCCTATGCTTGCCCCCACATGCCTTGGCAGAGTCTGGGACCCTGGGGGGGAGGAGAGCTAGTCAGGCAGCTCCAGCCTGGGCCTGTGGGCGGGCCTGTGGCCCCCTAGCCCACCAGTAGCCCCCACTGCACTGAAGAGCTCTCCTTTGTGCAGAGAAGTGTTCCCCCAGCCCTGCTTCCTTACAAAAGTCCAGTAACCTAGGATATCTCAGACCCCCCCCCGCCATCCCACCAGCCCAGTGGCAGGGTCCCTGGTAGCACTGGGGCCGTAGGGCATGGGCTACAATGGCTGGGACTCTGTTTTCTCCTGCTTTGCTGTTTTTCCATGCAAAACAGTCAGTTCTCTACACCCTGTGGCCCGCATCATACTCCTTGAGGGACTCAGAAGCCCAGACTATGTCCCTTCTGCTGCCATCCACAGTGCCAGAAACCCAGCCCCAGGGCCAGAATGCAGCTCCCTGCGTGAGGACACTGCCCTGGGAAAACCTGTGCAGCTGGCTTCCTACACAGCCCCGGGGGTTCCACCCTCAATTTTACAGCAAGGATAACTGTAAACCCTGACAACAGTGACAGGGAAAAAGGGGAGTGTACTTTTTGGGACCGTCCCTACTGTCCCAGAGCCTGGGGAAAGAGCTTGGGTGGAAACCAGCCTGGCCCAACAGGGCAAAGACAGCAAGTGGTCAGAGTGACCAGGGGCTGGCTGGGCCCCTATACAACCCCCACACCCCCCCAGGACCCCAACCACTTCCTCCCCCAGCTCCCTCTCTGGCCCAGGCTCAGGGCCTTTAGGCTGGTGAAAGGTTAATCTGAGGCCGCCTGAGGAAGCCAGGAGCAGGTTTTTCTTCCTTTGCTGACTGGCATCTCTGCCCCCACAAGTTGTCCCTGCCCACCCTTCCTCCAGGTGTTATTTCCAGATTGGGGGTTAACAATAACTTCTGTGGCTCTCTCAGAGTGACCCTACTTGGCTTCAGCTTTTTTTAAAGATGTGGACTTGGTAGCCATTTAAATCTCACGAGAGGCCCGGAAGTGGGTGGACCAGACACAGGTTGTGCTGTGCCATCACCCAGGGCTATGGGAAATTTGTTTAGGGGCTTCTTCATCCCCACCCTCCAAACAAAGTGGTGCACGGTCCCCCTTTTAGCTCTGGGCCTGACCTTGGGCACGTTACCACATGGCCCCTCTGGCCTCAGTTTCCTCATCAGGACACGGAAGAGGTGGACCTCTCTCCCCTTGCAGCCCCTCTGAACGCTGCTCTGGTGTCTGCCAGCCTTGAGTACTTTGGAAGGATGCCAGTAGAGAACTCATGAGAGGCTTCTCTTGGGAGGTGTTGAGATGAACGTGTTTGGTTAAGTCCCCTGTTAGTGGGCAGGTGGTCAGTCAGAAGGGCATTTGCCAGGCACCCCATCCCGGGAGTGTAGCCCCCACAGTCCCTGAGCACCCTGGCCAGGCCCGCTCTCACTGTCTCACGTTCCCACCCCCAGGGGCAGGCTCCTGCACGGACGGCACTTTACATATAAAAGTATCACAGGTGACATGGCCATCACCTTTGTCTCCACGGGAGTAGAAGGCGCCTTTGCCACCGAGGAGCACCCTTACGCAGCTCATGGACCCTGGTTACAAGTGAGAAGGCTCTTTCTCTTCTGCCTGCCTCCTTTCCTGTGCCCACCACCTCCGTCTCCTCCCTTGGCAAGCTCCCGGAGGTGCCTTCCTGTGGGGCCAGTGGTGAGATGCCATGTGGTGTGTGGATGCTTCCACCTAGCCCACCAGCTCTAGGAGCACTTCCTGGCCTCTCCCTGTCCCCCAAGACAGGAATGGTAACTTTCCAGGCTCTGGCTGTGGATAATTCTGTTTGCCATGGAAATTCAGTTTTGAGGGATGTGAGACTTTCTGCATCTCAGGTAAAGCAAGGTACAGGAAATGAGGGGTGCAGCAGGGTGGGAGGGAGGGTGGAAGCCACTCTCCACTATTTGGGGAAGCCCACCAGAATACCTAGAAAGTGGGCATCTGAACCTGGACCAGGAATGGGCTGTGATGGGCAGATCTCAGCAGATCGAGCCTGCCCCTTCTCATCTAATGGTTCTCCTGTGTTTCTGATGGACACCCAGCTTCTCAGTGCAGACCTGCTGGCTTTTTCCAGAACACTTTGTCCTTCCTTTGCTCTTCTGGCTGGGGCACAGCCTCAAGCCATTGCCAAGCAGGGTGCCCAGACCTGACAGCCACAGGCCTCCTTCCAATCCCCACCCTGCCCAGGTCTCTAACGGGTACTTGGCCTGGAACAGCCCACTCCCAGAAGTAGTAGAGGAACAGCATTCTTTTTTGTCTGTTGGGGGTGTGGGAGGAGGAACACGCCACCTTACCTCTCTCAGAAAGGGAGTCTGACCCTAATGTAAAAGATGACTCTGCCTTGTCTGTGGTGTATCCTGGGCAGTGGGGGGCAGCAGTGGGCAGGGGGATTACAGTCGAGGGGAAGAGAATTTTGCTGGTTCTGTGGGTTTAGGCCAGTCTGGGGAGAGTGTGAAGTGTATTTGGCCTTAATGTAGGCATGCTTTTAGTTTGTGTGTGTGTGTGTCTCCTCCTCAGGCCAGCTCCTCCCTCCCCCTTCCCACCAAAATACTAACCCTTAATTAAAACAAACAGCAAACAAAGGATACCAACCAAACTCCCAAGACTAAGCTGAGGTAGAAATGGAAGCTGGTGCTTTAGGGATATTGTGTTCCATAAATTATCTTGCCTTTTTCCACTGCTGTTATTACATTGTTTCATAACAAAATTACTTTGAACCATAAAGTTATAAATACATTTTAAAAGTCCCACTTGGTAACATTAGATTTCTGTCCAATGTGGTGTTAGTAGTTACCTTAGCAAAAGCTCTGAAGTATATAGCATTTGAAATTAGCCCAGAACAAGTAGAAAGGGCCGCCTCCCACCCCCAGCGTATCCCAGGCCTCCAGGCTGCTTGTAGAGAGCAGGGGTAGGGGGGTAGGCCTCCCACCTGCGGCACAGAGCTGGGAAGGAGTTGGGGGTGGACCCTGCAGGAGACCCAACCCCTGCCAGGTCAGAGGTCATCATTCCCAGCAGGTGACAGTGTGTTGACAGGTCTCAGCAGAAGTGTCCTCAGTACTTTGCATATTGAAGGTTAAGCACTTTTTCTTGGGAAAGTAGGAACTAGAGCCTCCCCAACTCGAGAATAAGTGCCACCCAGTTGCCTTTGATGTGCTTGACTCTGAACCTGTCCTTGGAGCCCCGCCATCCCTCCTGGAACATCTTCCTGCCTGGGGTGGGGGTAGGGGGCCAGCATCTGCAGTTCTCAGCAGCCTGGTGGCCTGGGCCTCCAGAGGGCTCAGCACATGTCACGTTGCCCCTCAGTCCCCCCAAAGGTCTGGGCCCAACCCTGGTTCCCAAGCCCCCGATCCCCTAGCTGCTGGGGTTTCCTTCCAGCTCTGCTCCCCCACGCCTCCCTGGCAGCCCCTCAGCCAGCTCGAGCACTCGCCCAGCACATGGTCCCCTCCCAGGCACTGTTGCCTGGGGAACCGGAGCGGTGGGAACCAGCCGCTGGCCTCGGCATGTTTCAATAAAGTTGCTGTGCTGGGAGCTGCTTAATCAAAGGCCTGTGTTATGGGCTCATTAGTGTGGTCCACCACAGGGGCCAGCTCACAGAGGAGCTCCCGGGAAGGCTGGCTGGGGCCCGCTCCCCAAGCACGCACCCTAACTCACCCAGGGCTTTCTCAGGCCCTGTCCAAGGAGCCTTGGGAAACCCTCTGCCCCTGCCCCCAGCCCAGCCCTCCTTGCCTCCCCACCCCCAAAGCAGTCAGCACTTTCTGCATCTGACTGCCAGCATCAGCCTGCCTTCCTCTCTAGGGTCTTGCCACTGTGGTCACAGGCAGCTCCCTGGCTTGTGGGAACCTGGGCTTGTAATTACTTGTGGGCCTCTCAGTCTCCCCCTGGGGCCGCCTGTCTCGCTGGGAGTCTGAGGACCTCCTGGAGGTCTGGGGTCAGGCTCCGGGTCACCAGTGAAGGCCCAGCCCACTGGGCCAGGAAAGACACCGAGCTCTTCTGGAGGGAGACCCCAGCAGAAAGACTCGCCTTCACCTCCTATGGGACTCTCTCCCTCATGCTTCTGGATTCCAGGATGTCTCCCCGGCCCCTGTGTGCCCAGGCCTGTTGGGGGCAGGGAGGCAGGAAGGAACTGAATGCAGCAGCCCCAGGACTGAAGAAACCCAGACTTCTGTTCTCTTGGCTGCTGCTGGAACACTTTCCGTTGGTCCCAGATGAATTGGGAGGGGCTAGGATGACTTTTCTTGCATCAGCCTTCAGCAGCCTTGGAAGCCCTCACTCCCAGCCTTGGCACCTTGTTCTGGCCTCCAGCCCAGGCCTGTTATCTCTTGGGGAAGTGGCATGGCAGAGACACCCCACATGGGAGAAGATGACAAAGGAGAGCCTGAGAGAAAAAGGCAGAAAGTGAGGGAATCTGGGCCCTTTCCGGGGTTTCTGGAGTAGCGCCAGACAGACCCCCAGACCCACCAGCTCCTGGGCCAGCACCTGCCTTGAGGCTACCCCCTTTCTCCAGGTCCACCCCCCCACCATCCCTCCAGCCCCAGGAACGTCAAGGCCTGGCTTACAGAAAGGCAGGGCTGCCTGCCACCCCAGAGTGAGCACAGTGGACACTCCCCGCTTCCTGGAGGAACTGGAGAGGCAGGAATCCTCCAATTCCTTAGGCTCTTCAGTTTCCAGAGGTTGACACCAGACTCCTCCGTCTGCCCTACCCTTGGCTGTTTTTATCTCTGCTGAGATGGTGGAGGCTGTCAGCCAGCTCCAGAGGAGTACAGGAGGGTCTTTGGACCGGGGGAGGCCTGCCAGCGTCCGCTCCCACACACACCTTCCCCCAGCATTCCTCAACCCAGTGGCTTTAACAAGCCTCTCTCCCTTGAGTCTGTCAACACTGGGCTGTTAGTCTCTGAGCGGGAGCCTGGCCCAGAGCTGAGTCGTTCATCCGTCCCCAGCCAAGATTGATCTGAAGGGGGAGAAGTCGGCCCCAGAGGTCACTCAGGGGTCACATCACCAAATATGAGAATATTTTTTTTTAAGCCCTGCAATGCTTTCTCAGCTGTGTGGTGTCTGACGGCTCACCCAGGTGGCCCCCCTTTCCCAGCCATTCTCTGCCAGCCTTGATGGGAGGCCTGGGGCTTGGGAGAAGACGCCCAACAGCTGTTCAAGTGGGATTCACTTCTCCAGGCCAGATCTGGGGAGTCACTGCCAGGCTCTGCCCCTCGCCCAGTGGCTGACTCACGCCCCCACCCTGTGGACAGGCCTCAGCTTTCTCCTGTCTCATGCACCCATTTGGACATTGTGTGGAAGACACTTGGCGAACCCTGGCCTAGGCCCGGCGCAGCTCCTCTAACGTGCCTCTGCTATTTCTCCTTCCACTAGTGAACGTGGCATCCCAGAAGACCTTTGCTTGGCTGTCCGAGGGTCCTCATTGTCCCAGCTACAGCCATAGGGCTTCAATCTCAGCACTGTGCCTGGGGAGGTACACGAGAGGACTGAGAGGGCCTGTCGTGCCCTCACCAGCTGCCAGCCAGAGCAGGAGAAGTCTGAGCCCGCTCCTGGCCACCTCAGCCAACGCTTCGCCACCCTCCGAGAACAGGAAATGAATGCAGCCTCACTGTGCGGCTGCTTGCAGTGGTACCTGCCACACCCCACCTCTGCCCCTGAGCCTAGGGTGGGGGTGGGGGTGCTCCAGGCCGTTGTCTAGCTTTTGTCCGGCCTGTTGGTGTTGGGGGGACGCAGACTAAATGGCTTCCTGGTCCCTGCCTCCTCCCTGCCATCATGGGTGCCAGAGCAGCTCCTTGGCAGGCCCTACCCTGTAAACAACACATTTCCTTCCCTGAGAGGAGGAAAGGGAGGGAAAAAGAAAGCCAAACTTGTTGGGAAGCAAGAACAACGTGTCAACACGAAGAGCAAACAAGGCCCCAGACAAAGTGCGGATTGTCACACTGAGGGGAAGGAGTGGGCATTGTCAGTGCTGTTTGCAGACTCAGAAATATCACTGACCGCAGACATTTGAATCAGATCTGCAGTGGCTGGGCCCCTGCCTGCCCCACCGCCAGGCCTGCCCAGGACAGGCACACGATGAAAGATCACTTTTCAGGTTCCTTCTGGAACTTGCTGGGGCCTGGGGAATTGGGAAGATTATTGACGATCCTCCCTCTTCACTCCCCAGCCAGGCTATCCTAAGGCGCTGGGTGTGAACACCTTGGAGTAATCGGCTGGCCTGTGCTCCAAGCCCCCTCCCTGATCAAAGGTGGAGGCTGGGAGTGGGGGGCAGGGAGCCACTGCCACCCTCACAGCTCTACCAGTCAGAGCTGGTGGGAGAGCTGCAGCCACTAACTCATCCCTGTTGGTTAAACCTGTGCCTAGACCCGCTGCCCCTGTGAGTGTGTTTCCCCAGGGTACCCTCCACCATTATCTCCTGCGGGGAGGGGTTGCCTTTTTAAAATGCAGATCCCTTGGACTAGCCTGAGCTACTCAGATTCAGAAGGTCTGGATGGTGCCTAGTATCTCCAGGTTTTCAAAATCCTCCCCAGGGAGTTTCTTCTCAGATTGCTTGGGGGGGCTTCCCGCCTCACTAGAGCGTCTTCTCCCTCCAAGGGCTGTTTGTGCACAGACATAAGCATCTTATGCCCAGTTCTCAGTGAGCATGAGCATCGATGAGAGCTGTTTCATTATTAGTATTATTTCTACTGCTGTTTTCTGGACTGGAGCAACTGTGGCCTCACATACACGTTTACCAAGCTGACCTGGAAATCTGCCCCATTGGAAACTGTATCGGGGCGTGGTTTGCCTTCCTTTCCACTTGGCCAGCCTGGTTTTGAACAGCTGCCTGTCTGTGACGCCCAGGGTTCCAGCCCTCTTGAGCTGAGCAGGTGGCCAGGAGATGTGTCGCTGGTTTTCCAGGCCATTGAGTTGAAGCCAGAGTCACCTCCACCTCCCCCAGCAGAGAAGAGAAGTCAGCTCTGAATATACGAAGCTTCTAGAATTGAGGTGCCTTCCCCAGACAGAAAAAGAGCATCTTCTACCACCATGAGTTCAGGTCACTGCTCTTCTAAAGTCCAGACTTGACTTGTCTCGACACCCGCTCGTCTGCACAGTGGAAATGATGGTTACCTTCCTCATGATGATGAGGCCTAAGATGATACCAGTCAAGCACTTAGCCCTGTGCCTGGCACATGGAGGAGGCACTGGTGCTTCTGGCTGCTGGTGGTGTTATCCTTACTGCTGTCATTCTCATAACCCTTCTTATTATTATTTGTGGCAGAGCCAGGCAGCTCCATGGGGACCCAGGGAGCTTCAAGAGTCCCAAGTCCCAGAACTGCACAGGCTTTTCCCACAGTTGCATCACAACGGCGTGTCTGTTCCTCGTGAGAGCATCCAGGAGCTGCTGCATCGCGGCTGTCTATCTCCAGTGTCCTGTTGATAGGATCTGTTAACAGTCTCAGCTCCAGGTCTGAAATATACAAAGAACAGGGCCTGTTTGTTCAATCCGAGCTTCTAAGGTTTAACTCCCAAAGGAAATTAAATTAGGTGCCTGGAGCTATGACAGTCTGTCGTGTTTCTTTGTAGGGAATGTCACCCTTAATATCATGCAGATCTCATGTATAATTTTCCCCATTCAATTCTTTTTAAAATAATGTGAAGTTTCCAGCAGGAACCAGCCAATCACCAAAAGTGAAAATTGAGGAGCCACTAGGGTTTGTCCCTCCTTTTGGTCTTGCAGTCCTCTCCCCCAGCTGAGTATAAAATGAGTCCACACACAGATATTAATAGTACACACTTGGTAGTTGGTCTACTGAAAGCCACCGGAATTCACCCTCTCTCCACCACCAACTCCATACCTTTGTCAGAAGAACTGGCTTAGTTCTGAACCCCTGTTAGTGGGGTTATTTTTCCCATTTCTCCAGCTGTTTGGAATCTCTCTGTGTGGTCACCATTCCTGTGAACCCTCTGCCCATCTCCTCTCACCCCCAGCACTAGTTACAGTCCCAGGCCTATTTACTTCTCTGGCAGAAATGTCCTCCCTCCCAAGTATTTGTGGGTTAGAAATCAGTTCAGCCTGGCCCGGACTGGAGCCATTGTAATATAATTGGGTTTTAGGTATGCTTGTGTTTGTGCTCGCATTTGTAGAGATGGCAACAAGCCCCGGAAATTCCCAAAATGTGAATGTGACTTTTGTACTGCTCAAGCAGACTGGTGATAACTGGTTGAGAGACTTCGGGCTTTGGGGGGTGGGGGTGGTGGGGGGAACCCTGGGATAAGAGCTGTGGGAGTTAGAAACAGTGGCATTGGGCAGCGTCACAGTAGTCCATGAGAGGAGTTACCCGGTCCCACCTTAGGGAACCAGGAGGAAGCTGGGAGGGGGCATCTCAGGTGAGCATTTTCACAGACCCGCTTTGCCTGTCCAAACTTTGACTCTGTCTCCACTTGAAGCCTAAGCTTCTCAAACAGAAACTGGTGAGGAGACGTGGGCTGGTGGTTGGAGCTGTTTTGTCCCTGACTGTGGGCTTGTAGCCTGAGAAGGAGATGACCTTTGGCTCCCCGTCAGTCCCAGGAAGGTGCTTGTCTAGCTGGGGAATGGACTGCTTTCATGGCTGTTTCCCTAGGGCTCCACCCAGGGCCAGGCCTAGCAGAGGCACCCAGGGAATGCTTCTGGAATCAAGTAGGTTGACGGGCAAGTGACCGGAAGAATCAATACATGAGTAAATACCGTGAGGGTTAGACTTCAGGATTTGGAAGCTCTGCTTTGCACACTAACTTTAGAGTCCAGACAAGACTGGGACATGGGGACTTCCCTGGTGGTCCAGTGGTTAAGACTCTACCTTCCAGTGCAGGGGGCATGGGTTAAATCTCTGGTTGGGGAACTAAGATCCTACATGCCATGGGTCAACTAAGCCTGCATACCCCAATGAAGACCCAGCTCAGCCAAAAAAATAAGGACCAGGACATGATCTTTTCTCTGCTGCTCACAAGCCATGTGACACTGGGCAAATCTCATAACCTATCTGTGTCTCAGTTTCCTCATCTGAAGGAGATAAGCTCTATGAGCAGTTAGTACAGTGCTCGGTGTGGTTCAATGTGCATCGGTGTGCTCGATGTTTTGTCTGCCCACTTGGGGTGGTTTTCTCATCCCTTGCTCACACCTCCACCCAGTCAACTTCCTCCCTTCGGAAACGTCCATCTTGTGAGGTGCCCAGTGAGCCTACTTGCTTGCCCGCCTTCCTCTGCCATTTCACTTTATCTGATACACTGACCTATTCCAAACGTTGAGACATATGTTCTTATCAGAATGGATAATTCCCTGGGGAAACCTGCTAGTATTTTCTCAAGTCCTGGATCCTCCTCCTTGTCATAGGGGACTTTTCCCGCACCTTGGTCTTCACCTCGTTGTTTCTGTTCCTCTGTCCCCACATCCCACCCCGGGGCATTCAGAGGCTACTGGAGAAGGCAAAACAGGTGGGGAGAGTCACAGCCTGGGGTCACAGAAGGGTCCGCTGCAGAGGTCAGGAGGCCCCATGGACCAGCATGGGGAGGAGTCGGGTGGAGGACAGGATCAGGCTGGGAAGAGGAAAGACATGCCTAGCCTGGGCCTAGCGTGGGACCGGCCTGAATAGAGGAGCCTGTTGAGAAGATGGCCCTGCAGGTTGAGAAAGTCCTGGGTATCCTTGCTATTGACTACATATCGGGTGAGGGTGCTGGTTGTGCCCCTGAACAGAGGGGCAAGGCTGATCTCAACAGCAAGCATGAAGCCACGAGGTAGCAGACTAGAGTAGTGAAGTGGGATAGGTGGGAGGTGCCCTGGAGAAGACGTTTCTTAAAAGAAAACTTGAAGAATTCAGTGGCTGAATGGGGCTGGCAAGGCAGGGCTTTGGGAGCTTGGGGCCTGAGAGGAGGTAGACATTACGATGGGTGTTGAGGAGTCCCTTTCCCTTTGGTAAAATGAGAGAGGTTGGTGCAGCTCAGACATTCCTAGATGTACCTTCCGGGGCATTTCCAGATTCCAGGCAAGGCTTGTATTCCAAACCCAAACAGATTCCTTTTGTCCTCCCAAGTGGGACTGGGGGAACTCGTGAACCTTGTTGAACAAGGAGGATGTTGGAGTCACTGTCCTCTGCCCTTCGGCTTTTCTGTTTCCCCTCTACCATACTGCAACATGCAGGATGCCCAGACTGCCAAAATAGGGGGCCTTCCCTGCCCATCCTCATGTCCCTCCTGGGACCAGCACTGCCATCTCTCCTGATGTCCTCACCTTGATGCCCACTGTCCTGTATGTTCTTCCTTCTCTGCCCAGTCCCTCTGATATTGTAGGCAGATGGTGGTGGGAGGTGGGGGCAGGCTGGGGGTGACAGTCAGGGATAGGCCTCAAGTACTTCCCCTGGCCCTAGAACACATCACAGTGGGCTCATCGCTCCTCCACAGCCTGAACAAAGGTCTATAGCTTGGCAATTAGCAAAAAGACCATACACTTTAAACAAATAATAATAATAAAAGCCTGTCTTGTGCCTTCTTCCCAGATTCTGTTGACCGAAGAGTTTGTAGAGAAAATGTTGGAGGACTTAGAAGATTTGACTTCTCCAGAAGAAGTAAGCTGTTTGGTTCTCTCTGACAGCAAGGTTCCAGTCTCCAGGAGTCTCTGTGTGCATGCGTGCATGTGTCTGTCTCTGACGTGTGGAGAGAAGCTGGAAAGGAGACTCTGGAGATGTTAGACGGCTTCATTTCACTTCCCTGAACCTCCCCCTTCCCCACCCCCAACCCTTGTGAGGACACCCAGCAAATGGTCTGAATTGCCAGCTCCCGAGAAGCTCATTGAAGAGGCAGCCAGGGCCTTTGGGCTAGTACAGAGTTCTCCTCAGCCCCTGCTGTTCCCTGGCAGGTTCTGAACAGAAAGCCCATGCCTGCTGCCAGAGAACATTCCATGGAGGAGTTCTGGTGGGCAGCAAGGGGCTCCTGCTCCAGCCTCAGGCCACCCAGGAGCCACGCTCCTTCCTCCCGCCTCTGACCACGAGTGCTCCCCTCTGGGCCCGCCTCTTCCAGCCCCAGCTGAGCTGCGGGCCAGGTGGGGGCCTGTGCTTGTCCTGGCTACTCCACTGGGGTACAGGAGTGGAGCCCACAATCCCCTTTGTTTTTCTTCCTTGTTCCCGGCATCCTCGTTTGTGGGGACTTACCTCATCCTGGAAAGTCCCTTCCCCTCCCCCGGCCTCCTACCAAGCAGCACCCCAGCGGGGTTGAGCCTTCCTGGCCTCAGCGTCCTGCCCAGATAGGTTAATGGAACATTAGCACACTGACAGTTCTAGGGCTCTTCTGGGCTCTCCCTTGTCCGGGGGCAGAGACAGACCCTTCTTCTGCCCTTTCTGCCCAGAAGTGTATTTTGGGGAGAGCTCCTTCACCTCCCAGGGGCCAGGCTTCCAAGCCAGAGTGAGGCCAGGCAGGAGCCAGCTTTCAGCCAGGGCCCAGTCAGCCCGGACACAGAGGCCTCCGACGGATGTCCACAGGGCAGAGGACCGTCCACAGGGCAGGACTGGCCTGTCCAGGTCTCCAGGTGGACAGGAGCTCCTCAGAGCCTGAGGTCACCCCTAGTGGGATAATGTCTTCTCTCTTCTCATTTATACATTGAAAAGTCACTAAGTACCCAGTCTGTGCCAGCCGGTCAACCCCCACAGGTCACCAGCTCCCGAGGCCCGGCTCCCATTCAGTCAGACCAGAGCCGGCTGCCCAGAAGCGCTTCCGGAGAGGCCATGTCGCACAGGGATGGCACAGCGCCAGACTGCTGCTCTCAGCTCGGGTGCTGAGGGGGTGGAAGGGGGGTAGTCCAGGCAGGAGCGACAGGAGCCAGGAGGAGCTTAGGAAAGTAGGTCACTAAAAATGACTTTTTTTTTTCTTTCCTGTCCAAGGCTGTCCCCACACCCTGCCCTCCTCTCCACTTTGGTCCTGGCTTGGACAGTCCCCCATCCGAGGGAGGGAGAGGGAACCAGCCGGGCAGTGTCAGGCCGTCCTCTTCTAGCACCACCTCTGGGCAGGCTGAGGGCCCTGCTCTTCCCTCCTTCCCAGCTTGCTCCCGGATTAGCATGAGTCCTAAAAGGCAGACCCTGCTCCTGAATCAGGGAGCATCTCTGATCACCAGCTGTGTGCCTGCTGGCCCCATGCAGGGTCCTCGCATACACAGGGAACATGTCAATCTCTTCCCCTATCCCCCACCAGAAGCTTGAGAAACAAAACTGTAGGCAAATCAGTGATTCCGGGGAGTCGGGTCATAAGAACTTGGGCTCTCCTTGGCCACTGCCAGCACCTCTCAGGCTGGTAGCCCTGGGAAGCTTGTGAGGATGAACGAGGGGGAGCAGGGTGGGGAGCTCCTCTCAAGTTTGCACCAGGCCCAACAAGTCACCTCACACCACACTAGCTCTGCGTCTCCACTCCCACCAGGCCAAGGCAGGGCCTTCTTCCTTTGGACCTTTTGGCAAAGGCTCCAGAGGGCAGGTTCCAGCTTTCTTCCCTGCCAGCCTCGGAAAGGAGCCATGGCAGGGACAGGACCACAGAGTTCCAGACCTCAAGCCACTTCCCTGTAGCATCTGTACCCTCCCCTGCCTCTGCCCCCCCATCCTCTAGCCCCCGGGCCTCAGGGAGCAGATTCCTTACATGCTTGTGGCCAGAGGCAGAACCAAGGAAGTGAGCTGGAGGGAGGTCAGCACAGTCAAGAAAGAGTCAGAAAACAAGCCTCCTCCAAGCCCAGTTAATTATTGGCCGGGTGCAGGGAAGGAGGGGTCGGCGCTGGATCCCAGCCTCTCTCACCTGGGTTCAACATTCGTGACTGAAGCCAGGCAACCAACCGGTGGCCTGTCTTGCCCCAGCACCCAAGGGACAGGGCCTGAGTGAGAGTCCTTGCCTCTCTAGGCAGTGTGGGAAGAAGGCAGTGGATTCTAACTGTGTATCCTCTGGTTCTGTTCTTGTTGCCCCCTCCACAGTTCAAACTTCCCAAAGAGTACAGCTGGCCAGAAAAGAAGCTCAAAGTCTCCATCCTCCCCGACGTGGTCTTCGACAGCCCGCTGCATTAGCCTGGGCTGGCCCTGCAGGGGCCAAGGGTGAGCCCAGCTGCTTCCTGGTGACTCCAGTGTAACAAGTGTGTAAACGAGATTCCCGCAAACACAAGGACAAATGTGAGGATGACTGCGTAGCCCCCGCACCGCAGCCTGCTGGAATGCCCTGCACAGGTTGCAGGGCCCCCCCTCACCTGCAGCTTGGTGGGGGGGGGTCTCCGCCCCTGCAGCTGGCTGAGCCACGTGACCAGGCCAGGGCCCCAGTGGGCTGCAGTCGGGAAAATGTCAACCTTCCCCTCCTGCCACCGCAGGTTCTGGTTTGAGATTTGCCTCTGGACCTCTGATGTGCCCCCAGGTGGAGACAGGCCTCATTCCCACCTACCCTCTGCCGCATAGCCCAGCGGGAGGGGGGTGTAGCAGACACCTACCCTGCCCAGCTCAACTCTGGGAAGCCTTCTGTAGTCAAGCTCTTCTGGCCGTGGAACGATTCCTTTGATCGTGTTTGGTTTTCTTCACCCTTATTTTATTTTGTAGAAACCGGATGGTATTTTATTGCTCTTCAAAGATGTCCAGAAGCCATGTATATATGTTTTTTTAAAAAAACAGAACTTTATTTCCAGATGAACTTTCTCATTCTCACAGACAAGGGCCTGGGGCCGTCTTCCCCAGAGCCACCACCAGAAAAGGTGCTGGTGTTTGCCTGCCGGTCAAAGCCTGGGAGGAGTCAGCTTTGCACAGACGCTTTTCTTCCCTGCCAGGCCCAGGGGAGCCAAGACACTCCCCCATGCAGCCTGGAGCCCAGTTTAGCTGGGGCCAGGAAGGGCTGCTGCTGTTTCCCAGGTGGACTGGGCCCCCACAGAGTTCAAAATCATCAGGGTCTCTGAGACTTGGTGACCCCAGCTTCATCTTCTAGGCATTTTCCTCCCAACCAGGCCTGCCTGAGAGAGGGCGAAGCCCAGCACTTCACAGACCATCCCCACCTGCCACTCAGGGCCTGGGTCTCCAGCTCTTTGCCACTCCCATCCCATTCCCTCATCCCCTGGGCCTCCCAGCCTCAAGGCTGCAGGACTCTGACTTATTAAAAACAGAAAAATCAACCTCTTCACATGTCTTTCACATTAGTTTTGCAAACACTGCACTCTCCCGCCCTCCATTCATTTCTGCGTTGATTAATTTTTCATCCTTCATTCTCTACCCCTTGTCTTGTCTCCTTTCCGGCATCCTGGCCTCTAGTGGTCTTTGGTCCCTCACTGCAGTACTGCAGATCTCAGTCTTCTGTCTCATAGCCAACCTATCTCTGACCCGTAATTGTCTCTGGGGTTGTCTCCCACTTTTGACCTGTAATCACAAGCCCCTTTCAGGCCCTCTTACCCCTAACTCTGGGGACAGCTATTACGAGACCACCCTTCCGGCTCTCCCACGACAAAGTTCTTTTGTCTGTCAGGGACCACACAGACAGACAACATGCCCTTCCCCTCTCTGCAACCGCCACACACATGGGCACCACCAGGAGTGCCAAGAAGGCCCATAGGGCGCAGGGCACCTCTGATGAGCCATCCAGCCAAAGAGCCGCCTTCAGGGGCCATGAGGGTGGCCAGGCTATTGGACTTCCAAGGGGCCATTCAGGTCTGGCTCTTCCTCTGCTTACACCCTCAGGGCTACCTGGTTAGCACCATCAAACTCAGAGCTTCAAGGCAGATCCACCTGGCATCTGGGAGACACATACCACCACCCACCCCACCCCGCCACCAGCACAGCAAAGGTGGAAGCCCCTCTGGGCCTGATAGTGGCAGCAGCTATGCCTTCTGCTCTGAGGACTTTTCCAGAAGGACATTTCCTGGTCTTTACCCACCACAGCATCCCCACCTTGAAAACTCTTTGTCTTTAGATGTTTTGTGGCCAAAGAGGTGTCATTGACTTGCCTCCTTTCCTTGCCATCCTGACCTGCTTTTCCACAGATTCTTTCTAGGGACCTGCCTCTACCCCACCTACTTTGGCCTGGGGGCAGGGGGGTATTTTCTGAGCTAAGTTTTGTGGTCAGTACAGAAGGCAAAAGGGAAGCAGGTGAGCTCTGAGACAACAAGCCTGTGAAGCCTGTGGCTCCTTCCTGCCTCCCCTGCCCACACCCTCCCCACACACACCCCCCTCCTCTTATTGGGAACCTCCAAGGTTCAGCTGAGACCAGCCTCCATCTCATTTCCCTACAATGCTTTGGCTCCAGAGGAGTGGCAGAGCATCCACCATCTCTGCCCAGACCTCTCTCCTTTGGGCGGTGGTGCCTTCCAGAGGGGGCTCTACACTGAGAGGGGACCCTCGCTGAGGATGAAGCAAGATAGATCATGCGGCACATCCAGCACAGCACTTGGCATATGGCAGGCACTCACTAAATGGACCCATCCTTTCCCTCTCCATAGCTCTTTGGAAGCCCTGACCTCATAGTAAGTTGGGGAGGTTAAGAAGTCTCCCTCCCTACATCTGCCTCTTCCATAGGCTTCCCTGAAGCTTGCCCCTTCCTACCCTGTCCCTCCATGTCCCTGTGGCTGAAGCTTCTGAGGGGAAGGGGCTCCTCCATGCTGTTTGCTGGCAACACAAGGTGGGCACACCCGCGGCTTCTCAGGCCCAGTGTGGACTACAGGAGGCCCACGACCCCAGCTGCCATTCTGTGGGGGTGGGGAAGCTCACACAGGGTCTCAGGTCTGGCTGGGGGGCTGGTGCCTCTTCCTGCCCTTCTCTTCCAAACGTGAGGCTTCAGGGCAGGGTCTGGGAAGCCTCGAGGAGAATCGAAAGGGCTAGCATGTTTTAAAAAATAAACGCAAGTTCTTGGGACTGGGTTTTGAGATTGAGAACAGGGAAAAAACCTGCAGGTCCACCCCTATGGGGCAGACCAGGAGAGAATTCCCTTGATTGTATTTTTTTATCTGGTTGTCTTTCCTCGCTGGCTTCCAGGTCCTTGTGTCAAGTGAGGTACCTGGGTCCCTGTTATAAGTCAGGAGCCCTGTAGAAAGAGCCCTCCTTTTGTACAAGTACCTGAATGCTGCAATGAGCAGAATTTTGTAAAATTTTATATTAGTTTCTAATGTCAATGGTGACTCGGTTCCTGGGGGCTGCAGCCAGCCTGGGACTTTTGTAAGAATTTTTGGGTGACTCACTTAGATGTCGTTTCCTTCTTGTCCCCTCTTCCTCTGTGTAATCTAAGTGCATTAAATGTATTTGCAGAAGTGCCTGGGTCTTGTGCTCCTTTCTGGCTGCCTGGAGTAGGGGAGCGGAAAGCCTGGGGCCCTGGCAGAGGGTTGGGTTGGACTCAGCCTCTTAGAAGAAGCCAGGATGTGGAAAGGCCCAGAAGACTGATGTTGGGAGTGGAGGGGGTGCCAAGGAAGCAGGATCACATAGCGGTGACTCTTCAGTCATGCAGAAATGACTTCACAGGGACAGGCTCTCTCACTGGTCTTGAACTCCTCTAAGGTCAAGAGGGTAGGAGGTGTAACAGTCTGGGGTGATGAGTGAGAGCGAGTGGGTAAAGACCATCTCTTCTGCCTCATTCTCCTCTCCTCCTCTCACCAAAAAAAAAAAAAAAAAAGAAAACCTTTTTCCCCTGGGAAGGCAGGCCTTCCTCAGGTCCAGTTTGGAGTTCTTATGCCCCTTTCAGCGAGGACAAGAAACAGCAACAACCGCCACCCGCCCTCCTCCACCACCACCACCAACCATCTACATTCAACCTCCTAATCCAGGGCCTGGGTCAGGCTCAGAACTGGCACACTGGGTGAGGCAGAGGCCAGCCCACCCTTCCTATGAAATCTTCTGGGCTTGCTCTGGGTGAGGAGGCAGGTGGATGTTCCTTCTCTGAATCACCCAGCTTCTGTCTCTCCAGGGCCTGGTGTAGCAAAGCAGAGCCTAGTGCTAGAGGAGAAGTCCTGAGAGGCAGGCAGGAGAGGGGTCTGCACCCAGACCAGGTCCACGACCCCGCAGGACTGCTCTGGGTCCTCACACATTCTTCCCCTCCCTACTAGGCCTGCTTGTCCATCCTGGGGAGTAGCAGGGCCCTTTTCTTCTGGTCCTCAGGATGGAGCCGTAGTACCCAGGAGGATCTGCAGGGGTCCTGGGGGTGGCTTGAGAGGGTAGGACCTGAAGGAGTCAGCTCCTGTCTGAAGGACTCTTAGCTCCCCTCCCTGTCCTTTTCAAGAAGCAGCTGGATCTGCGGGACCTGCCTTAGGGGGAGGTCACTACTCCTTCCTCTGTGACCTCCTGCTGAACTGTGGCTGCCCCTACCCCCACCCCAGGCAGTGGGGCAGGTCCTGTCTGGGGCCCTCAGTCTCTCTGGGAGTCAGAGCCAGCGAGCTGGGAGGGTCTGGAGCCAGGCTGACTACCCTGGGGTGGCCCAGGCCACACCCCTTCCCCTTTCTCCTTGGAGATTGGGGGCGGAGTGCTTATCTAATCCTCCTCATCTGACTAGCCTGGAAGGACCCAGGGTCAGGGTGACGTTCTTGCCCCAGAGGAAACAGAATAGGGAGATTCTGTGCTGAGGTGGCTCTGGGAGACAGGAGTAGGCTGGGCTTGTTTCTGGAAAGAAAAGAGTTCCTGGGCGTGAAGCAGAGACTCTATCCCTAGATTTAGGGAGGGAGGAATCTTCCATTTGAACTCTAATGTCTCCTCCAAAAGCCTATACATTCCTCCAGGTAGACACCCTACTTGGGGGGTTAGGGGACCCACAGGCTTCAAAGCCACGGGACGGGATGGTGAGAGATTTGCCAAACTGGCCTGATCAGAAGGCGAATGCATGCTGGAAGGGAGTGACTCAACCCAGCCTGCCAAGCTCTGAGGTGGGGAGGCCAGCATGGGGTGAGGAGGGTGATCGACTGGGCAGGAGAAGGGAGAGAAGCCTCCCAAGACCACACGGCAGGGCAGGATGTGGTCTGGGAGGGGAGGCCATTTGGGCCCCTTCCATGGGGGTATGAAGAGACTAACCAGCCCCTCCTCCTCCTAAGCGCAGGAAGTCTTCAGGAGAGAGCTAAGGGCAGGATGTGGGAAGGGCAGGAAGACTGCTGGTGGGCGTCCATGGTTGGCGTGAGTGTAGCTTTCTGAGGAACTTGAGGGGCAAGGGAGACCTTGAGGGGATTGCGATGAGAGCAGTGGCCATGTTGGGGCCAGAGAATGAAGAGAAGTGACACTGTTCCTTTGTTTTTCCACTTTCACCGCGGCCACCCCCATTCCATCTCAGTGCTGAAGGCACCTAAAGGAAAGAGAATCGAGCTTCTGGGGTCTCAGCCTTGACAAGACAGAAGAGGGCCACCTGAGCAGTGCTGAGCTGCTATGATACCACTGTGGAAACCGTAAGAACTAGCAAATATGCTTGCTTGTCCTTTCAACTAACGTGCGGCAGGCGCTCGGATGTATGCTGGGAGACTCCTCACAGGCCCAGCCTTAAGGAGCTCATAGTGCAGTGGGGGGAAGGCGGACAAGGAAACAATTGCAAGAACCATAAAAGAGGAAGGCAGTGAACTGCTTTCCATCCTACCCCAGCTCCACCACTTACCATCAGCTTGCCTTTAGACAAGCTAACTCAGCTCTGCCTCAGTTTCTTCATTTAAAAGCGGATCCTCACTTCCTAGAGATGTTTTGTTTTGTTTTTAAATACTTATTTATTGATTTTGGCAGCACTGGGTTTTAGTTGCAGCATGCAGGCTCCTTAGTTGTGGCATGTGGGATCTAGTACCCTGACTAGAGATCCAACCTGGGCCTCCTGCATTGGGATCATGGAGACTTAGCCACTGAACCACCAGGGAGGTCCCTCCCAGGGTTTTTGCAAGGATCATAGTAATTGCTTACTTAGCGTTAACACTTTATTAAAGGGCTATGCCACTTTGTTAAAGGGCTTCCCAGGTGGTGCTTCCCACCTGCCAATGCAGGAGATGTAAGAGAGGAGGATTTGGTCCCTGGGTTGGAAAGATCCCCTGGAGTACGAAATGGCAACCCGCTCCAGTATTCTTGCCTGGAAAATTCCATGGACAGAGGAGCCTGGCGGGCTATAGTATGTGGGGCTGCAAAGAGTCAGACACAACAGAGTGACTGAGCACACACACACACACACACACACACACACACACACCAGGATATGAACACAGAGAAGGTGCCCAACTCAGTCTGGGGAGATTTAAAAAGGCTTCCTGCAAGAAGTGACATCTAAGTTGAAACCTGATGCTTGAGGATAAACTGGGCAAAATGGGGTGGGGTGCTGTACTTTGAAAAGCTCTCCAGGCAAACAGAACAACAGGGGCAAAGTCCCCAAACTCGTCTCAGGAACTGTGGAGTTCAAATTACCTAGAGCAGATTGCTTAAGTCATCCGGCTTTCACAGTAGGATCATCCCCCTACCTGCTGCCTGGCTGGAGAACGTATTGAAAGAGAGGTAGATTGGAGGCAAGGTGACCAGTCAAGCCTAGATTAGAATAGAAGCAGTAGGAATGGAGAGAATGGGATTCATTCGTTGACACAATGAATATTTGTTGAGCATCTACTATGTGCTAGGTCCCATCAGGGAATCAGTATTAAAAAAATCCTTTCACAGATCTTAAATCTTGGTGATGGAAGATAGTATTTTTAAGAGTAGGACACATAGTGCATGGAGCTATGTGCTAAGGAGAAAAAATGCAACAGAGGAAGAGAGACAGTGAGGACTGAAGGAGAGGCACATTTTAAAATATGGAGGTCAGGAAAGGACTCACGGCCTAGGCATCACTTGAACAAAGGATCTCAGTGACAGGAAGAATGGTGCAGTAGGGATATCTGAGGGAAGACAGATTCAGACAAAGTGAGGTGCAACTGTGAAGAGCCTGGGGGCTGGGGCATGGGAGGCACACGAGGTATACTTGAGGAACAGCGGGGAAGCCAGTGTGGCTGGAGCAGAATGAGGAAGGGGATCGTAGATTACTTACACAGAGGCCAGACTCTTCTGGCCTTAAGGTCCTGTGTAGAGACCTTACAGGCAATTATAAAATTTTGACTTTTACTCTGGTGGAAGTGGGAAGCCATTGGATGAGTGAGCAGAAGAGTGACAAAATCTGACACATTTTTCAAAGATTACTCTGGCTCTTCAGTTGAGAATTGACTCCAGGACATAAGGGTAGGGGCTTTCCTTGTGGCTCAGCTGGTAAAGAATCCACCTGCAATGCAGGAGACCTGGGTTCGATCCCTGGGTTGGGAAGATCCCCTGTAGAAGGGAAAGGCTACCCACTCCAGTATTCTAACCTGGAGAATTCCCAAAGAGTCGGACATGACTGAGTGACTTTCGCTTTCACATAAGGGCAGAAACTGAAAGCAGTTAGGATCTACTGAAATAAGTAGACAAGAGTTTGTGGTAAGTTATGGAGAGGTTAAGTAGTCAGGATTTGCCAACATCTTGAAGGGGCAGCAGGTTGGGAAGTGAAGAGGATGAAGGTTTTCATTTCCAGTACACTGAATTCAAGGTACTTGTGGGACATTGGGGTGGAAAGCACAGTTGGCTACATAAATCTGCAACCAGGAGGGTGAGGATCTAAGCTGGAGACTGACTGGGGAGTCATCAGTATATAGACAGTAGTAAAGCCTTAGTAGAAAAACATCTACTTCTGCTTTATTGACTACGCCAAAGCCTTTGACTGTGTGGATCACAACAAACTGTGGAAAATTCTTCAAGAGATGGGAATACCAGACCACCTTACCTGCCTTCTGAGAAATCTATATGCAGGTCAAGAAGCAAGAGTTAGAACCGGACATGGAACAACAGACTGGTTCCAAATTGGGAAAGGAGTACATCAAGGCTGTATATTGTCACCCTGCTTATGTAACTTATATGCAGAGTACATCATGCGAAATGCCCACCTGGATAAAGCACAAGCTGGAATCAAGATTGCCGGGAAAAATATCAATAACCTCAGATATGTAGATGATACCACCCTTATAGCAGAAAGTGAAGAGGAACTAAAGAGCCTCTTGATGAAAGTGAAACAGGAGAGTGAAAAAGCTGGCTTAAAACTCAACATTCAAAAAACAAAGATCATGGCATCCGGTCCCATCCCTTCATGGCAAACAGATGGGGAAACAATGGAAACAGTGACAGACTTCATTTTCTTGGGCTCCAAAATCACTGTGGATGGTGACTGCAGCCATGAAATTAAAAGACGCTTGCTCTTTGGAAGAAAAGGTATGCTCAACCTAGACAACATATTAAAAAGCAGAGACATTACTTTGCCAACAGAGGTCCATATAATCAAAGCTATGGTTTTTCCAGTAGTCTTGTATGGACATGAGAATTGGACCATAAAGAAAACTGAGCACCAAAGAATTGATGCTTTTGCACTGTGGTGTTGGAGAAGACTCTTGAGAGTCCCTTGGACTGCAAGGAGATCCAACCAGTCAATCCTAAAGGAAATCAGTCCTGAATATTCATTGGAAAGACTAATGCTGAAGCTGAAGCTCCAATACTTTGCCCCCTGATGCGAAGAACTGACTCATTGGAAAAGACCCTGATGCTTGGAAAGATTGAAGGTAGGAGAAGAAGGGGACAACAGAGAATGAGATGGTTGGATGGCATCACCGACTCAATGGACATGAGTTTGAGCAAGCTCCGGGAGTCGGTGATGCAAACCGAAGACTGGTGTGCTGCAGTCCATGGAATCGGACATGACTGAGGGACTGAACTGAACTGAAAGCCTTGGGAGTAAATGAGGGAGCAGGTGTAGGTTCGTAAGAGAAGAGTGTGGAGGGCAGTCAATATTTATGAGATAGAAATTGGAGAAGTCTGTGGTTAGAAAGATAAGGAGACAATCAGAACAGTATGATATTATAGAGGTCAAGGGGAGCAGTCTAGAAAGGTGAGAAATTAGTGGAATCCTTTAGATTATCCTGAAGGTCATTGGTGAGGAGGCCAGAGAAGGATGCTCCAACAGCACCAATCTAGACCTTGTTTCTTTGCATCATCTTTCAACCAAGGAATTGAAGATTAGTGCTTGAAAGACACTTTCCACTTGTTTATTCACTGATATGCATGCATGCATTCGTTCATTCACTCAGCATAAGACCTCCCAAGTAAGGAGATTCAAAGTACTAAAAGACACAGGACCCATATTAGCCACCCTGTCTTCTCTGCAATCAGGAATAAAGAGATGAAGGTCCTAAAGTAGAGATGCTCTCTGGTTTTATGAAAGGATCAGACTCATGGGTCATTTTTTTTTTCCCCCATGGGTCATCTTGAACTGGTCTATCTCAGGTCTATCATTTAGAACATACTCATGAATCTCAAATGCATAATCTTCAGCACAAACCTCCCCTGAGTCTGTATATACAATTGTCTCCTCTGGAATTGCCACTGGGATAGCTAAACCAATTCAAACATAACTTAGAACTATTCAAAAATCTCTTCACCCAAACCTAATCCTCTCCAATTCTCCCCTTCTGGGTAAATGGCATCACCACCCAGGCTCTTGTTAAGGCCCAAATCCTAAATTCAGAAGAGTATTCTATATTCATAGTGATAAGCATATCTTGATCCCATTCTTACTCTGTTACTATTATGTGTTGATTCCTCTTCACCCCATATCTAATTTGGCTCTACTTCCAAAATACATCCCAAATCTAGTAGCTTCTCACAACCAGCTTCAAATCCAAACTCCTTACCACAACCCTGTGTATTCTGGTCCCTACCTGGCTTCTCCCTCACAACAGGCCTTCTTTCAGCCCTAGAACATACCTTATTCATTGCTTTTGTATTTGTTTTTCCCTCTGATTGAAGCACTCTTTGGACTTCCCAGGTGGCACAGTGGTAAAGAATCCACCAACCATCCTGCCAACCAGGAAACACAATTCGATCCCTGGGTTTGGAAGCTCCCCTGAAGAAGGAAATGGCAACCCACTCCAGTATTCTTACCTGGAAAATTCCATGGACAGATGAACCTGGCGGGCTACAGTCCATGGGGTCGCAAAGAATCTGACACGACTGAGCACACATGCCACACCCAAAGCACTCTTTTCCCAGATTGTCACTTGCCTGTGAAGTGAAAGGCCTGTCAAGTGAAGTGAAAGTCTCTCAGCCATGTCCGACTCTTCTCAGCCCCACAGATTATATAGTCCATGGAATTCTCCATGCCAGAATACTGGAGTGGGTAGCCTAACCCTTCTCCAGCAGATCTTCCTGACCCAGAATCGAACTGGGATTTCCCGTATTGCAGGCAGGTTCTTTACCAGCTGAACTACCAGGGAAGCCCTGACTCCTCCTGAATATTCAGGTTTCAGCTCAAATTTCACTTTCTGAGAATATTGTGTGAGTCCCTTACTCTCTGCCACAGAAATTATCCTACATAATTAATTAAAAAATTTTTTTTGTGGGGTACATGTTCTCCAGGGAATCCCCAGGGCCTAGAAAAATGCCTGGTGCATGAGACTTCTGTTAAACATTTGTTAACTGACAGGTTGACTCCATTTTTTTAGGCCTCCATTTCCTTATAAATTTAAGAGAATAATAATGTATATTTTGTTTGGTAGATTTAAGCCTCAGAAATGTAGGGAAGGGAATTCCCTAGCTGTCCAGTGGTTAAGACTCTTCACTTTCACTGCAGTGGGAACAGGTTCGATCCCTGTGGGGGCACTAGGATCTCACATGCTGCCCTGGGCAGCCGAAAATAGAGTATCAAAAAAAAAAAAAAAAGTAGGTAAAAATATTGAGGATACCGGGGAAATTGCTGCACAGTGAACCTTTGCAATTTGCTGCTGAGTTCCATCAGAACAGATGAGCCGATTGACAAACCCTCCTTTCCTTCTCAGGTAAAAGGAGCCACGGGTGAAGAGGCCTAGGAAGATGTGGTCCCACTCCACAGCATTATCATCTCCCTTTTAAGAAGCAGAGAAACTCATCCCCCGTCCCCAAGGTTTATTGTACCGAAGTTAGTGCAAGTCACGTGAGCCCCAGGTTGCCCCGCCTTAAAGAGGCGGAGTCCCAGTTTGGAGACCAATAGCAGGAACAATCTCCGGAACAGCCCCCAACTCCAGAAAGGGATAAAGGGAGGAGCCGGGCGCCCAGCAACTGTTATAGCACTTCCGGACAATACGCCCCGCCCCTCCTCCCCCTTCCCTGTCCGCTTATTTCTCCAGTGCCGGGTGGGCAGAACCAGCGGGTGCTGATTACAGGCGCCGCCGTAGTGCAGCTGCTTTCTCCTCGCCTACACCTCCCAGTCTCCCCCCGCTACCCTCGCAGAGTAGCGGGACCGGCCTTGATGTAGGGACACCACCCTCCTGCCTCCGCCTCTCTCCGCGTTAACTCGGGACCCCGGCTCACCGCAGTCCGCCCGCGTCTCCACCCTGCCCGCCGCGCTCTGCTCCGAGCTCATTGTATCCTCCCCATTCCTGGGCTCAGACTCCGAGGCCAAGCTGTGGCGGGAAGATCGGGGACCCCTGTGCACCCCTCCAGCCGGTCCTGCGAATTGGGGCCCCTCCCCCGCCTGCCGTCCTCGCAACAGCGCGGTAGTGGCGAGGGCTCTCTTTCCTTACCACTAAAGCAGAGAGGGCCAACTGGTGGGCAGCAGGGACGAAACCCCCGCTCCAAGCCGCGAGCCCCCTCCTCCCGTCCCCTTCCTAGGGGAAGGAGAGCCGAAGCCCGAGCGAGCTGAGGCAGGAAAAGGCAGCCGTGGACTGCCCAGCCAGGAGATCATTTTTATTATCGAGATTATTATTAAAAGGGGGCGGGGAGCCCAGGATGAGGGGGAGCGGGTTAGAGACGCAGCTATTTTTATTAAACAGATTATTCCTGAAATAATAATACGCTCAAGATGGCTGAAGGTGGCTGTGATGAGAGTGTTGGGGCTTTCCCCCCCCCCCCCCCCCCTTTTTTTTTTTTTTGATCTGAGGATAAAGCTCTGAGGTGACAGCCGCTGCGGAGACCCTGCCCGGAGTGCCCTCCCCCCAGTTGAGAAGCAGCAGGCGGACAAACGGACCCACCGACGGAGCGACTGGCTCGGGCCCGCCCCGGACGCGTCGCCTGGGCAGCAGCTGGGGGCCGCGGGCGCTCGCCTTTCTGCCGACTTCTTCCAATTCTAATCTTTTTTTATTTTTTGGAAAGAACCAGGGTGGGTGGAGCAGAGGTGGAGAGAAATCGGGACTTGGCATTTTCTCCCCTGTCTTCTAATCTGAGGGAGGCCGCCAGCCCTCCCCTTAAAAATCCCACCAAAAAAAAAAAAAAAAAAGAGAGCGAGCGATAGAAAGAACGCTGCAGGACCCTCCAGCGAGCGCGCTCGGACCCCCGGCCGCCACTGCGGCGGCTGCCGGGAGCTCAAGATGGCTGGACGCTGAGGGAGACAGCCCGGCCCGGCTGGCTCGGCCCGGCTCCGCCGCCGCGGGCTGGCTCCGACCGCAGCCCCGAAGACCGGAGCAGAGGCCGAGAAGAAAAGAAAGTGGGGGGGAGGGGGGCCGGGGTGGCGAAGGGGGAGGGCCGGGCCGGGCCGGGGGGGGAGGGGAAGGCCGGGAGCCGAGCCTCCTGTTCATTAGCAGTTGAGAAAAATTCCTTTCTAGTTTGATCAATCCTTGTTTTCCTCGGCAGAGCCGGGGCGCCCGCCCAGCGCGGAGACGGAGAGCGGGGTCTCTCCGCGGCGGGGGCGCCGGGCGCCAGGCCTCGGGGGAGCACAGAAGTAGAGACGAGGGGGTCAGGCCGGAGCTCCGCCGGGGCTTCTCCTCCCTCCCTTTCTGGTTGGCTTTTTTTTTTTTTTTTCCACTTCTCTCCCTCCCCCTTCCGTTTCTATTTGTGAAGGGAGGAGGAAGGCAGAGGCGGGCTGCTGTCTCTGGCCGGGGACTGGAATTTCATCTGAATGACTGCCCCTGCGCTCACGCAGCGCCCCGGAGTCGGCCCGCCTGCGCCCCGCAGCCCGCACCCGCAGACCGCGGGCCAGCCGGTGGGCGCCCGCGCCGCGGCCCGGGGACCGGCTCGCCTCGCCCGCCCGGTCCGGATCTAGTAGTCTTTGGCCGGGCCGCACTTGCTTCCCCGGCCTCTCAGACCCCGGCCGAGGCGAGGGAGGCGCGGCGCCGGCGAGCCGGGAGAGAGCCACCATTGCCGCCGCCGTCTCTGGAGGAAGTGTGCGGCTCCCGGGCTCTGTCCGCCTTGGGGCGCGCCCCAATGTCAGCCGCGGGCCGGAGTGCGGGCCGCCGGCCGCCGCTGCCCTAGCCGCGCCGACCGAGAGGCGGCCTCTTATATGGAATTTGGACCCCGGCGCTCCCCTCCAGGGCTGGTGCCCCAGCCGCGGCCCTGGCGCAGTCCGACGCCTCCCGCTAGGCGCTCCGGAGGAGGAGGAGGAGACGCAGCCGGCTGCGCGCGCTGCGTGAGGACCGAGGCTCACTCCTCTGGGGGGCGGGAGCGCGGAAGGCGCTGGTGAACTGAGCGACTGTCGGGACGGCTCGGGGCTCGGTGGCCCTCCCGCGGCACCGGACGGACCCCCCCAGGTCGGGGTGTTGGGGAGACCTGCCCGGGTCCCCTGCCCGCCGCCGCCATGGCGGAGAATTGGAAGAACTGCTTTGAGGAGGAGCTCATCTGCCCGATCTGCCTGCACGTCTTCGTGGAGCCGGTGCAGCTGCCGTGCAAACACAACTTCTGTCGGGGCTGCATCGGCGAGGCGTGGGCCAAGGACAGCGGCCTGGTGCGCTGCCCAGAGTGCAACCAGGCCTACAACCAGAAGCCGGGCCTGGAGAAGAACCTGAAGCTCACCAACATCGTGGAGAAGTTCAACGCCCTGCACGTGGAGAAGCCGCCGGCGGCGCTGCACTGCGTGTTCTGCCGCCGCGGCCCCCCGCTGCCCGCGCAGAAGGTCTGCCTGCGCTGCGAGGCGCCCTGCTGCCAGTCCCACGTGCAGACGCACCTGCAGCAGCCCTCCACCGCCCGCGGGCACCTCCTGGTGGAGGCGGACGACGTGCGGGCCTGGAGCTGCCCACAGCACAACGCCTACCGCCTTTACCACTGCGAAGCCGAGCAGGTGGCCGTGTGCCAGTACTGCTGCTACTACAGCGGTGCGCATCAGGGACACTCGGTGTGCGACGTGGAGATCCGGAGGAATGAGATCCGGGCAAGTACCCTACACACACACACAATCACACACTCCCCTCCTTCCCTGCAGCCTGGGACCACCCTTCCGGACAGGCTGACTCTTGTGACATCAGGCCAGAAGCCCCTTTCCAAACTCCCACTCTAAGTTTGGAGGCAAGGTCCTGGGAAGAAGGGTCCCCAATCGCTACTTGATATATTCCTGCACCTGTGCTCATAGGGTCCATCTTGTCAGTCACTTATAGAAATGAGGTGTGGGGCTGTCAGGGGTAGAGTTTGGTTGTTGCTTTTCTGTTTTGCGCGCAGCTCCCTGGCCCGGCAGTTTCCGTAGGCCCTAGGGGAAGTCACTAAAGGCAGTGACCCAGGTCCTGCTTCTCCAGCTGCTGTTTATGTAATGAGTGTCCTGGTGCCGCTGCTGTGGCTGACATGATCCATGATGCTGGCATACCAATGAGGAAGTAAACAAAAGCAGCCATGTTAGTTTCAAGCCCTATTGGAAACACATTGGGAGGGTGGAGGGGGAGCTTCCGGAGGGAGAGCAGAGCCCCTGGTATCTATCTGGCCAAGGCCTGGGCAGCCAACGGCATCACCAGGACAGCATCTCTGCTGTTGGGATTATTCCCTGTAACCCCCTCTCCATATGTGAGAATCACTGCCCACGGTGTGCCTGTGTGTGTTACACTCGTCCGCATGAACACACCTTAAAGTATGTCTTCATCACCCTGAGCCTTTTTCTCCCAGCCCAGCCCTCTATCACAGCCCTCCCACATTTGGGGAGGGGAAGTGGAAGACGGAAAAAGAATCCTGTGGGTTTAAGGTTGAGCCGCCTTGCAATCTGGTTTCAGGCAGCTGTCTCCCCTGGGCTGCCGGCTGGGTGATTATGGAACCGCATCCCCTCCCATTGTATACACCCTGCAGCAGCAGCCAATGTCAAAACCGCCTTCCCCCTGAGGCCTCTGGGCCTGGCCTGGCTGTGGAGCTGGACTGAAGCAATACTTCCGTCCCCTTCAGTGGAGGGGGGCTCCTCCTAGGTTCCTCCCTGGTCCCCTGGCTTTCAGGGTTGAGTCATACCAGAAGGAAGGGGTTGGCCTGAGACTCTCTGAGCCATCTCAGAAGCCCCAGCTTGGGGCCTGGGTGTGATATCATGGGGGTGAGACTGGGAGTGTTGCTGGGTGGGGACCCCTGGAGGCTAGTCGAGACCAGTGGGAGCTTGGGTATGAGGAAGCTCTGAGCAGGGCACAGTTGGAGATGGGGGCTGTTTCCTGTGAGGGGGACCAGTCAGAATGAGTCACTGTTTAGCAATTAAAAAACATACACATACAACTAACAAAAGGCAGGAGGGCTGCCACAGGCTGAGGGCAGGGATAACAAATAAAATTTGCTGTATAATTAGTTTCCAATTGGATGGGCTAGCTTTGGGGTTTTGTGCCAGGGCAGGGCCTCTTGATTCTTAAAGGAAGTGTGTGTGTGTAATGGGGGAGGATGGCGAGAAGAGCCACCTCCTCACACACACCAGGACTGGAAAAGGCAGAGGCCTAGGGGAACAAATGAGCCCCTACTGTCCTCCACCCCCAACCCAGGGCGGGCAGAGCCCAGACTATTAATAGAAGAAGCTGTTAATAAAGGTAGAAGGGCTGGGAAGGAGGCTGGGAAAAGTGCAGAAAAAGGAAAGCTGCCCAGTTCTCTGTCCTGGGTGTGACAGTGGAAAATGAAAGGAGCGGAAAGGTGGAGATGTGGCTGAAAGGCACAGAGAAAGGGACAACAGCCAGGGTGATGAGTAAGTGTGTAGAGTGAATGTGTGTCTGCACCCACGGCTTTGCCCTTAGTTATGTCAGAGTGCTCAGGTGTCGTTCATTTCGGTGGGGGAGAGAACACGGTTGTACCTGATTTGGTAGTAGGAGGGTGTCTGTAGACGTGGGTCCATGTTCTCGAGTGTCTCTGAGACTGTCTGCTTTGCCCTCAAAGGCTCCTGGCACACGTACACAGTGTACCCTGGAGTTCCCACCAGCATGTCCTTGAGTACATGGAAGGACCTGGATGGAAGCAGGCCCTGAACTTTGTTAGCAGCTCCATGTGCATGTGCGTCTATGTGTGTGTGTTCGTTCCTGTGCCTGCTGTGGGCAGGCGCAGAAGTAGTGGGTTGCATCACAGCCAGATGTGCAGTTCTGTGTGCTCAGCATCTGTGCCCCACAGCCTGAGTCTCATCCCTTCCCAGGCTCCCCTACCCCAGGCCCTCCAGACTCTCTCTGCTGTCAGGGCACTGGAGTTGGAAACCCTGCAGTGGTCTCAGCTCCATGCCACCGCCCCTTGGTGTGAGTTGGACTTACTGAACAGGAGGGCCTCATCCTCATGGGAGGGGGCGAGCCGCCTGAGAATCTGAATGGAAGAACCCATTGCGCTCCATCCTCACTAGGCCAGCCAAGGGGAGGGGCCTTTTCCTGGGCCTCTTTTCCCTTGTGGGAGGGAGTCTGTCTTAAAGGGCCCCGGCTGGTGCCATGGATGAAGGCAACAGAATTCTCCCAGATACAGGAGCAGATGCATGGAAACCTGGATCACACCTTAGGATACAGACAGCTCTGCTTCTTGTGCTTCCTCTTCCGTCGTCCCAGAGAAGGGCTAGGGGCTGCTGAAATGCCCTATTGGCTAGAAACAGGAAACCCTGATCAATCTCCCCGGGTGGTCCTCTGCCCCATAGTCAAAGCACCCACCTGTGCAGTGACCCAGAGCTGGGACCCAGCAGGGAGCCAAGCAGGGCTTCCACCTAGCAGGGGGTCTTAAAGGCAAGGCTTTGAAGTCCTTGCCCCACTCTGCCCTTGGGAAGCCAGTGTGCAGAGGCCATGTTGCTCTGAAGCTTGGATGCCCACTGGGTAGACCCTAGAGACCACGCTCCCGAGACACCTTTAGGCCCCAGTGTATTCTCCTTTGGGGCTATGGAAGGCTGAGGACCCAAGATTGGGGCATCCAGGTGGTCAAACCCTCTTCAGCCCCCAGGTTTAGGGATTCATGTGAGCAACTTGGGACTGGTTTGAGCTGAGAGCACTTCTATCTTAGAACCCTCCTCAACATAGAAAGAAGATCCAAGATAAGGCCTAGATGTGTCATGTCTGTAAATGGTTATGCACTGAGTGTGTGTGTGTGTGTGTGTGTGTTCAGGTCATAGTTGTGCCTCTGTGTCATTCCTAATACCCCAGACTGAGGTTGGAAATGTTCCCAGGACTTTGTACCTTGAGTTCTCAAAGGTTTAGAGTTGAGAAGAGGTTTTTCTCTGGAGACAGGATCCCACTTCTTGGGCCAGTTTGGGGTTCACAGCTGCTGGGGGTGGAGGTTACCCTGCTCCCATTGCCGCTGGCCAGAGGGGTTGCCCTAGGACCCTGGAGGGGACCTAGGTCTCTGTCCCATGTGTCTGTCACCAGGCGGGCTCTGGGAGAAAGGGCTGCCCTGGCCCAGCTAGAGCCTGGCTGTGGCTGCAGCCTGCCTCAGGCAGTATTGACCTTACTGCCCTCCACCGACCATAATCCTGAGGTCTTATGTGGGGTGGGAGCTAGGATGGGGAGGCTGTGTGTGGGTGTGTGTGTGAGGTGTGAGGGTCAGGTAACTGCTCCTTTACCATCCTGAAGGATCAGGAAGCAGGGCAGGGCTTGGCCTTCCTCCCTGGGCCCCAGGCAGAGAGGAAGGAACCTGAGGCGGAGGCCCAGCCCCCCACCTCCATCCCAGAATCCTGCTGATACAGCTGGGCACCTGTCATGCACGCCCTATTGATTACTTTGCCTCCCTCAACTCTGGGTGCCTGTGCGTCCATCTCCACAGATGTGCGTGTGTAACTGGTGTGTCTGGGTGTGCATCTCATGTGGAACTACTGTTTTGTATCTCACATGTGTATCTCCGAGAAGGTACAGTGTGAATGACTGACTTAATTACAGAGTTGTCTTGTGTCTGACTGTGGGGCGGGGAAGATCCATGTGTGTGTTGGTGGGGGCGGGGGGTGCCCTACTGACTGTACACCTGTGAGTGGAAGTTGAGTGTGCACACATGTCTATCAGTGATGGCACTAGTGTGTGTGTGACTGCCTGCCTGGTGGTGGTTGGTTGGTAGGTGTGAGTCTTGTGTAACTTTCTCACCTGGTGGGGATGTTGGGGTGGGGAGGGGAGGGGACACATCTTTGGGTAAGCTTGTTGCCTGAGGTGGGTATTGGAGGTGGAAGCCCAGATGGATCCTCCCATGCTGTGTCGGGGGCAGTCAGGGTGGTCGTAGGAAGAAGGGGAGCCTGGCTGGGGCCCCAGCCCCGGCCTGAGCAGGCAGGCCTGGCTGGCCGTATCCCTGGCTCTGGGAAAGCCTTCCTTCCCGGCTGGCCTGGCATTCAAACCCAGACAAAGGGGGGCTTTCTCTCTCGCCTCTTTGTTCTGCTGCCCCAGAGCGCTGCTCTCTGCATGGCAAAAGCTAATTCCACTCTGCAGCTGGGAAACCCTCTCTAGGTCTGCCGGGGCTTGCCTCCGAGGTGCCGCCTTTCTCCTTGCCCTGGCTCGTGCCCTGTAGCCACTTCACTCTGGGTCTGTGGTTGTCTGCAGCCTAGGGGACCACACAGTAGCCCCAGGCAGGGACTGAGGCCCGGGAAGGGGTGACCAGGGCAGGCAGAAGCTGCTCTGAGGCCAGGAGGGAGTGCTGTGGCCCAAGGAGAGGGGAAGCTAACTAATATACTCCTGGGACTAGGGCTGATGCGGGAGAGTGGGGGGCGGCTTTGGCAGCTGGGGAGGAGGTTAGGAGGGTGTTGCTCTGCGCAGGGGCTGCCTCCAGAGCGGGAGCTGGCATGGGGGTCATCTGAGCAGGAAGAAGTGCTCTGGCCGCCCAGCACCCTTTTCTCACCTCCAGCTCTGGCCCCCTCTAAAAAACCTGGGGCCTGCCTCTGGCCTGGCTCCTGAGGCCCTGTTCCCTCCTGACTTTACTTTTCTTCAAGGTTGACTTGAGGATTTTATTATTATCATTTATTAACTTTTATATATCCTAGAGTCTCTATGGCCTTACCCGTCTGCCCAGTCCAGTCTGGCACCAGAAATGCCAGCTGGGCCTGGCCAGTCAGTCTCTAGAAGGCTGGGAAGCTTTCCCGGGGCAGGAATGTGAGGGGCTCATGATGGATCCCTCTCCAAACTGGTGTAGGGCGTCAGAGAGAGCAGCTCAAGGCAGAATCTGTAACATTAGGCGACAGGTGTGAGGGTCTCGGAAGGGTGGGAATAGTGAGCCCCTAAGTCTTCGTGATGCTTTTGCCCTCACAGGCCCAGGAGCAGACTGTGGAAGGTCTTAAGTCCTCAGGGAAGGAATAGGGATGGGAGTGAGCAGGACCCACCTGGGCCAGCAGGTGTGGAGTGGGGCTGGGCCTCACGGCCTTCTGTGGGAGGTGTGGTCCCTTGAGTGCTACTAGTCTAGACCATGGTTCTTTCCATTCTGCTTCTGCACACTGGAGGTGTGCCGCGGTCCTGTGTGACCCACTGCAGGCTGGGAGCAGTTTGTAGAGTGTATGTCCCACTGCCTCCTGCACTGAGAGGCGGTCAGGCTGGGAAATCTCTCACCTGTGGGTTTTTCCCAAGTGGATAATGGAGCCTCAACTCTCAGTAATTTCCGGGAGGTTGAGATGGAAAGGAGGCTGCTGGTAGGGGAAAGGGCCTTTGCTTCCTCTGCTCCCCATCTTCTAGCTTCTTAGCAACCTGATTCAGTCATTTGGTGGGATCGAGGGGCAGCAAGCGGATTTCCCTTCTCCCCACCACCGCTCTTACGCCCGATTTTCCAACGTCTGAGACAGCAGTATTCCCCGCAGCCTCCTGTTCCCCCAGGTGTTGACTGTGGCAGGAGTAAGATCACCTAGCCCCGAGGGAGAGTGATTCCTGCAAGGGTGAGCTGGACAGGGTAGGCCCCCTTCCCAGGCCAAGGGTGGCTGCTACCCCCTGACAGTTTCCTTCCTATTCCGGGCCTCTCCCTTCCCCCTGTAGTGGAGACAGAAGGCCGATGGCCTCTGAGCTGGGCCTGGGCTGATGAAACCCAGCCACCTGCTGGGGAATGTGCCCACTTGGCTGGGCTGAGCTCTGTCCCAGAGGGCTTGGGGCAGGCAGGAGTTAGGGCTTGGATCCGGAAGTCAAGGGAGGACACCTCAGGGTCCTAGGGTGTCAATGCTGCCAGGAGAGGATCTGGGAAAAGCCCAGAAGAAGGAAGGGGCTGAGTCCCACCCTCTGGGACAAGACCTAAAGTGCCTCCCTGGGATGTACCCTGAGGGAGTTTCAGAGGGGTGTGGTGGGGACCTCCCACTGGTCTGGAGGGTGGGAGTGAACAGGCCCACTCCAGGGCTCTGAGGGAAGGGGGGCTGGGATCCCATCTGGGGCTGCCTCTCTCTTGCCCCTTATCTGGGACTCAGCCCCAGGTACACCCCTACTCTGATACTGATGGGTTTGGTCATGTGAAGGAGATGGGCAGGGAGACTGCAGTGCACAGATGTGTGGAGGTGGGTGAAGCCTGGGCTCTCAGATGTCCTGGACACTGGGAAGGTCTGGAGCCTCAGATGCATCTGGGTTGGAGGACTGTCCTCCCAAGTGTGGGGACGAGGCAGCCACCAGGCAGAAATGTGTTATAGGGAGGTACAAAGGTCTAAAGTCCTTTGGTATTCTGGCTACCTCACCTTCACGCAGGCCTCCCTCCGTTGTCTGGGGCCTTCAGCACTGTGCAGGGCTGTGTGTGTAAGACAGTGGGCCTGAGGTGGTCTCAGGGCCCAGGTGGCGGTGTGTGCCTGTGTGTGCCTGTGCAGTTGTATACATGTAGTTGGGGGGGCTGCCTGCCCTCTTCACATGCCTGGGGGCAGTTTCACAGACAGGGAGGAAGGACGTGTGACTACCTCCATTCCTGCTCCCAGCCAGCTGTGTTTCTAGACAGGCTCTGACTCCCAGGCTGGCAGCAGATCCCTGTGCATGCGGGGCTGGGGTGAGGGGCCTGCTGGAAGGATGAGGTGCTGGAGTGGGGGCAGGGCTGTGTCGGTGGGTTGTGTCATGAGGTGCTGTCCTGGGTCACTGAAAGGTCAAGTTGTTGGTGTGGCGGGGGTGCAGTGTGTCCCAGATTTTCCCAGCTCAGAATCTGAATGCCTCCTCCTGGCCCCGGAGATTTGGTTTTCTGTTTCCAGGGTCGCCACCAACACAAAACAGGGTCGCCAAACTCTCTTACTGGCCTTGGTTTCCCCATATGTAAAAGGGGTTGGGGGTATAAGGGAGGGATTGCTGGCAGCTTGTCTTGAGGAAGCCTCCTGAATGTGAATGGGAGTGAGGGTCACGGGGTCAAACTTGAGGGTCACTTTGAGGTATACACAGAGGAAGAAAAAGAGCCACTTTTGGTGGAGTGGACACTTACTGTGAGCTAGGGTCTGTGCAGTCTGTTTTGCAAATCTTGTTTTGTGCACAAAACTCATGGGTTTATTCAGCAAACAACGTTATGCATCTGTAGGGTGCTGGGGTCCTTGGGTCTCAACTGGGAAGGGAAGTAGAAAAATACAGCAGCAAAGCCCTGTTTTCAAGAAGCCTTGAGTTTTGTTTGGAGATCAGAGTGCAGTTTGTCAGACAGACTATAGAATGCTGTTGTCCTTAGCTCTTTCTGTGACGTGGCCATGATTTGTGTCTGTAGTGTCCAGTATAGTAGCCACTAGCTACATGGAGCTGTTGAGCACTTAAACTGAGTGAAAAACTGGTGCTTAGTGTTTTTGACTTTTAATTAACTTAAAGTGGAATAGCCACATTGTGACTAGTGGCTACCATATTGGACACCACAGCTATAGAAGGAGAGCAATGTGACAGCCCCACCATACAGCCAGGACAGGGAGGGACCTTCAGAGCCTCTGAGCAGGGGCCATGGAGAGGAGCGGAGCCTTAAGTTGGGCCTTGAAGAATAGACGGGGAATAGGAGAAGGCACCTCGAGTTACAGAAAGGCATCAGCAGGCTGCAGGGAGCTTGAATGTGCAGTGTCAGGGACAAGATACAAGCGCACCTGACTAGGAGAAGTAGGTTGTAAGATCCTACAGTGTTTCGAAGGAGGGGTCATTGAGGGCTCTTGGGCAGGAAAGGGACCTTGTTTCAAGAGGTGTGTCTGGTAAGGGAGGATAACAAGGTGGTTGGAACAGCCAGGATGAGCAGCGCTGGGAGGAAAGGGGTTGTGGAGTCAGAAGATTAAGGGCTGAGAAGGGCAGCATGGTCCAGACCTTCCAGCAAACTGGCCTCAGGTCTTCGAAGAGCCAGAGTCTTCTCTCCCTCCAGGTCCAACTAGCAAGGACTTCAGAGGCCCAGCTCTCAGTGTCAGGAGCAAGCCAGGGGTCAGCTGGCTGGCTTGATGTCCCACAAGTGTAAGGCAAGCATAAGATAAGATCTCTGGGCTGGGCCAGAGGACTTGTGAGACCCAAGAAAGCTGTGTGAAGCTATGTACCATTTCTAAGATGGTGCTCCCCAGAGAGAGGCCCCATGACTTAGATAAGAACAGACCCTACTGCCTGGTCATTTAGGTTTGTATTCCAGCTCTGACACTTACTAGCTGTGTGACTTTGGAGGAACTACTTAACCTTTCTGGTTTCCTCTTCTCTGAAATGTGGATAATAATAGTACTTATCTCATAGCATTACTGGAATGAGTAGATAATTCTCTACAGGAAAAGTGCTAGAACCGAGGCTGGTCTGACCCTGCCCTCAGAAAGCTCATGGTTTAGAAATGTGTGGGAAGCTATTCCCGGCTCTCTGTTCCTGGGGACAGGCTGGCCAGGGCCCTGGGATTGCACGAGGGCCAGAAGGGATTGGGTGGCAGAGATTTTAGGTCACCTGGTTCAGAGGATCTTTAGGATGAGTTTGTTCTGTACAGGGAAGGATGGTGTCCACCCGTCTTAGCCCCCTCTGATGCCCTTCCCCCTATTGTTTCTGCAGAAGATGCTGATGAAGCAGCAGGACCGACTGGAGGAGCGGGAGCAGGATATTGAGGACCAGCTGTACAAACTTGAGTCAGACAAGCGCCTGGTGGAGGTGGCCACGCCCACGCCCCGGGATAGGGTGGGGATGGCTTGGGCACAAGGCCTGGGGCTCGTTCCTCGCTTGGGCTCGGACCTGTTGCATGGTCAGCTCTATGTGCCAGAACCCCTTGCTCAGTCATTCAATGACCTGTCAGTGGATGAGCCCCCGGCTGGTGCCAGGGTTGCTGTACTCCCAGTTCAGGATTCCAGGTCCGACCTTGCCCGTGGGAAGCCCTAGGCAGCCTGGGGGTGTGGGGTCCCAGACTCCCCTATCCAGGATGGGAGTCGGGCAGGAGTGGCAGCCAGAGGCACCCCCATACTCACCGGTCCCCCCACCCTTGCAGGAGAAGGTGAGCCAGCTGAAGGAGGAGGTGCGGCTGCAGTACGAGAAGCTGCACCAGCTGCTGGACGAGGACCTGCGGCAGACGGTGGAGGTCCTGGACAAGGCCCAGGCCAAATTCTGCAGCGAGAACGCAGCGCAGGCGCTGCATCTCGGGGAGCGCATGCAGGAGGCCAAGAAGCTCCTGGGCTCCCTGCAGCTACTCTTCGACAAGACAGAGGATGTCAGCTTCATGAAGGTGGGCTGGGCCCCGGGCTGGCTGGCGGGACCCAGGGCGACATTTCTAAGTTGGAGTCCGCATGCTTTGCTCCCCAGCTGGCTCCCCCACCGCAGGGGGTTTGCAGCCAGCCTGCATGGATTCAGAACCTCCCCACCACCCCCGTTCTTTCTAGCTTTATGACCTTGGCAAGTCATATACGTTCCCTAGGCCTCAGCTCCCTCACTTATAAAATAGGGTTGATAATGTTGTTTTTGTTCAGTCACTCAGTCATGTCTGACTCTTTGCGACCTCATGGACTTCAGAGGCCAGGCTTCCCTGCCCTTCACCATCTCCCAGAGCTTGCTCAAACTCATGTCTGTTGAATTGGTGATGCCATCCAACCATCTCGTCCTCTGTCATCCCTGTCTCCTCCTGCCTTCAGTCTTTCCCAGCATCAGGGTCTTTTCCATACAGATCTATTATCTGTCATCCATAAGTCCAGATTTTTAAAAATCTCTGAAAACCGAAAGAGAAAAGTTCAGGCAACTCATCTAACAGCAAAAATTTGACCTGAACTAATGTTGGCAATTTATGATATTTATTGATCTTACTTGGTACAAATGTTGAAACGTTGCTGCAGAAACATCGATGTGTTAGATTATGGTGTCCTCCGTAATCACATGTTATGATATAGGCATCACATGTCCCTTCCAAAATCCAAAAAATTCCATAATCCGAAACACATCCTGCCCCAAAGATTCTGGATAAAATATTGAGTGCCTTCAGAACCTTCCTCTTGGTAGTTGTTTAGATAAGATGCTGGATGTCTGGAAAGCACTCATGGTGTTGTCTGTCACACAGCAAGAGCTCAGTCTTCTGAAAACAGAGGCACCCCACCCTCTGCCCCTGCAACACTCTGGCCAGCCTTAGAAGTGTCAGCCCTGCATGGGGAGAGAGTGAATGGGGCAGCTTCCATCTTCCCCTCTCCCATGCTGCCTTTCCCACTGACACCCTTTTCTCTCCCCCTAGAACACCAAGTCTGTGAAAATACTAATGGACAGGTGAGCAGATGGCCGCTGGCCCTCAGGGGAACACACGTAGGGGAGGGCAGGAAGGGGCAGGCCCATGGTGGGGAGGTAGGGCGGGCTTACGCGTGATACCTCCTCACAGCAGATGCCCCGTCCACTGCCCCCAGGACCCAGACCTGCACAGGCAGCAGCCTCTCTCCCCCTAAGATCGGCCACCTGAACTCCAAGCTCTTCCTGAACGAGGTGGCCAAGAAGGAGAAACAGCTGCGGAAGATGCTAGAAGGTGAGGGGTGAGATCCTCAATCAAAGGAAGAGAAACCTTTGCATGCATGCTCAGTTGTTTCAATTGTGTCTGATACTTTGCAACCCCATGGACTGTAGCTGGCCAGGCTCCTCTGTCCATAAGATTCTCCAGGCAAGGATACTAGAGTGGGTTGCCATGCCGTCCTCCAGGGGATCTTCCCAACCTGGGGATTGAGCCTGTGTCTCCTGCATCGCAGGAGGATTCTTTACCCACTGAGCCACCTGGGAAGGCCGAGGGAACCATCTGGACAAGGGTAAATGCCAGAACCTTCCCTTTGAGAGGTAGCCTGGCCTGTCATAAGCCTTGCCTCATATCCTGGCTCTGCCACTTCCAGCTGTGGGACCTTGGGCAGGCCATAGTACTTCCCTAAGCCTCAGCTTCTTCAGCTGTAAAAGGGGAATGGAGTAGCCAGCATCAAGATGATGTGTGATGTACTGTGCTTGGCCCCATAGACAGAAAAGGTCCCCGGGGAGAGGAGGCTGGGGTGGCCTGGGATGGGGCTTTTGCGACTTTTGCCCAAACTTTCCACAGGCCCCTTCAGTACACCGGTGCCCTTCCTGCAGAGCGTCCCCCTGTACCCCTGTGGCGTGAGCAGCTCTGGGGCGGAAAAGCGCAAGCACTCGACGGCCTTCCCCGAGGCCAGTTTCCTAGAGACGTCGTCGGGCCCCGTGGGCGGCCAGTATGGGGCAGCGGGCACAGCCAGCGGCGAGGGCCAGTCAGGGCAGCCCCTGGGGCCCTGCAGCTCCACGCAGCACTTGGTGGCCCTGCCGGGCGGCGCCCAGCCAGTGCACTCGAGTCCGGTGTTCCCCCCATCGCAGTATCCCAACGGCTCTGCCGCCCAGCAGCCCATGCTCCCCCAGTATGGCGGCCGCAAGATTCTCGTCTGTTCTGTGGACAACTGCTACTGTTCTTCCGTGGCCAACCACGGCGGCCACCAGCCCTACCCCCGCTCCGGCCACTTCCCCTGGACAGTGCCCTCGCAGGAGTACTCACACCCGCTCCCGCCCACCCCCTCCGTCCCCCAGTCCCTTCCCGGCCTGGCGGTCAGAGACTGGCTCGATGCCTCCCAGCAGCCTGGCCACCAAGATTTCTACAGGGTGTATGGGCAGCCGTCCACCAAACACTACGTGACGAGCTAACGCCACGCGGGCAGTGAGCACTGGGGAATCTTCCCCCCCAGCCCCCGGCGGCTCGGGGATGATGCATCCAGAGACCTGCCCTTCTACCTTCCTGTCCTCCCTCCCTCCCTCCTCCATTCCCCCAAGTCTTTTCCTTTTGGATTTTGTTTTGTTTAGGGCTTGTTTTGATTTTTTTTTTTTTAATGAATCTCCTGGACGCGGAGGTGACAGTGGGAGCTGGCCTGGGCCAGGGCCGCAGGTGGCCCCGGAGTTGGGAAAGCGTCTACCTCAAGGCGCTGAGCTCTCTCTCTCTCTCTCTGTCTCACCTTTTTCCCTTCCCTCCTTCCCCTTCCCACCCCATGGCTGGAAGGAGCCTCAGCTTCCTTTATAGCCTTGCGGGGAGGGGCAGTTTCCAACTCTCCTCACCCAGTCCTGGGAGGAGGGCCCAGGTGCCCACTGGACTGCTTCTCCTCTTGGTTTTCTTTTGGGCAGTTTGATCACTGACTGAATAAGGAATGACCTGTAGATTGTGGGGCTTTTATTTTTTTTTAATTTTTTTTTTTAAACCAAGAATGATTTTTCCTGCTTCCTTCTCACCATCCTCCCAGACGGAGTTCAAAGGCCACTTCTCAAGCAGCTTTCGGCACCTTCAGCCTCAGAATGGAATCTTAAAGACAGGAACCCCATGTCCAGGAAAGGGGAAAAGGAACTTTGCCAATGATAGTGACCACAGCAAAAGCAAATAATAATAATATTAATAATAATAAAGAGAAATAAAAGAAATAATAAAATAAGAAACCATAGCACAGCCCTTGTCGAGGTCAGCGGGAGAGGAGGGGCTGCCCGGAGTTGGGTCCTTGCCTGGGTTTTGACACAGCAACTTCCTGTAGTGAGCACTTTGTATGAATCGTGGACTTCCTGTTCTCAAGGCGCAGGTATTTATTCTGTAATCTGTCTAGAGCACACACTGAAATCCAACCTTCTAATAAACATAATGGCGCAGTCCCACTCCCTGCCTCGCCTCTTACCCCCAACCCCTCCAGGCCTGGGGTTTTCAGGCGTTGGTGTAAGGAGGGGCCCCCTCTAGGGACGGAAGCCCCGGCCTTGATTCTCTTCTGGGTTTAGTCTGTTCCAGGCCTGTGAATATCAGTTCGTCAGCCACTAACTATATCTACTCTCAGCCTTGGGTTCATTTGACAAATATTTGCTGAGGGCCTCCTAGGCCCAGCCTCCCTGCTGCATGGGCCCCGGCATCTCTTTGAGTTTCTGCCAACATGCTCTTAGCAAGGACGGACAAAGGAAAAAATACCTTTCTATGAGTCTTGCAAAGTTTACCTCCTTCACTCCACAAATATTTATTAAGCACATGCTAAGCACCAGGCACTGTGTAGGGCCAAGGGCACAGAGCTACAGCAGTCTCTATCTTGAAATTTAGTCTAATGGAGCCTCAGCCCCCATTGATGTGATAAGGGTGGGGGGCACTTGGCTCCTTTCTTCCTTTGGTGGCTTGGGCTCTGGCTCCTGCCCGTGAGCATGGAGGAAGAGAAGCCAGGAAAATCTTGAATGCTGGGAAGCATGGAGGTTGGGTGGCAAGGTGAAAAAGACATCCTACCCTCATCCCCTTTGGCAGAGCTTCTCAAAGTTCGGTGTGTCAGGAGCTTGTTAAAAAGAGCTGATTCCTGGGGCCCTACATGGACTCAATGGGAATCACTAAGGGCAACATGCTTTTGTTTTGTTTTTGCCGAGGCATGCTTAATCTTAGCTCCCTAGACCAGGAATCAAACCGAACAGGGATTGAACTCTGCCCTCGGCAGTGGAAGCGCAGAGTCCTAACCAGACCATCAGGGGATTCCCAAGAATCACATTTTTAACCTCCTGGTAATTCTGACACATTCTGGGGTTTGAGAAGTGCTGCCATGAGGGACTGGCCAGGGACCTGCTTGTCAGACCTGTGGGTAGGGTGGAAGGATGGGCAGGGCACACCAAGCCCTCTTGAGGGAGGAGCCAGGTGAAGGTGGGTGGGGGCTAATTTTTTAAAATCTATTTTTAATTGAAGGATAATTGCTTTACAATATTGGGGGCTGATCCTTTAAAAGATCTCTGGTTTGTTGCCTAACACTTTGCATAGATCTGCTTATGTGTAAAGTAGAAGGGGCAACCTTTCCTGGGTGCCTTGTTCTCTTTCCCCTTGTCTGGGTGGAATCAGGGCCTGAACGCCTCCCACCCCAGAAAGGCTAGAGCAAGACAGGGAGCTATGGGTAAGTCCTTCACCAGGGGTTCAAACTTCACCGACAGCTAGTCACCCCTCTTCTCAGGAAAAGAGTGCAAATCCGTCCCTGTCTCCCAGTCAGTAGGGCTGGCCAGACCAAAGTCTTGGTCTTGCTAAGTTCCTCCATCCTCCTATCCTATGGGGTAGAAAATGACTCAGTGTGCAGTGGGTGGACCTTGATCACCGCTCCCCCTTCCCCACTTTGGCAAGTAGCCAGAGCCAGGAGCGCAGGATGACAACAGCTGGCCTGCCCCCTTCTCTTCTGCACCTGTTTGGGACTATTGAGGGGAGGCAGATGGCTGGAGCCTGTACAGTGCTCCTCCAACCCAGGGTGGAAGGATGCCTGGGGGCAGGTGCTGCTGGACAGATAGACATTTAACTCTACTCACATCTGCTCCCGTCTCACTGTCGCTTTCTTTCGCTTTCTCCGGTTGTCAGGAACCCTGGGACATTTTCTGTGCCAGGAGTTGGGAGCCAAGACGGAAAGCTGCCCAATTTCTTTCCCACTTGGCCTAGTTTTGGTTTAGCGGATGGAAGAGGTTCTTTCTCCATGGACATCAGTGAGACTGGGATATGGAGGGGAGAGTCTGGTGGGAGTGGGAGGGTCTTGAACCCCACCAGGCCCCACCTCTGAAAGCCCACCCCAGCAAACAGACACCCAGGTACACAGCCTGTAGGCAGCCAAGCAGCTAACTGTGTGTAGTATGGCCAGGGGTGCCTGGGCAGCCAGGGAGCCCGGGAGAGGCTAACCCCATCCAGCTGTCCCCAGCTACCCAGCTGTCCCTGGCTTTGTCGGAGCAGCTGTCACCCACCTCCCAAAAGTGTCAGAGGAGGGGCAGAGGAGGCCAGGAGAGCTGGAGCTGCCCCAGGAACGGGGCCGGGGAGAGGAGGTGTGGGAGGCCTTTCTCACTCTACACACTCGAGACACCCCCACCCCCGCACCCACAGGCACGCCCTGTGCCTCCCTCCGCGAAGCGCTCAGTCTCAGAGATACTGGCTCTGCCCCCCCAAGCAGTGTCTTCCCGCCCTCCCCAGGGAGGCCATCGCTCCTCCCCTTTCCGGGCAGGGCAGGGCAGGGTGTCAGGAGCGGAGCTCTTCTCCCCCACCCCACTGATGGCTCCTGTGGGCCAGATGTGCAGAGCCCGCAGGGAGGCGACCGCCGGGGGTTTCCTCCGCCCGCCACCCCCGCGGGCCCGGGCTCTTTCATGTCGCTGCCCTCCCTGGTCCCAGCCCCGGAGCTGAGCAGCTGCGCCCCGCTTTCCGCCCCCAGCCTCTCTCCCAGCTGTCTTTGGGGTGGGGCCGGGCAGCTGGGGAACAGCTGCAAGGCGTGGGGGGGGGGGGGGGGCGGTTCGAGTGCCCTCCCGCAACAGCCGGAAACAGTCTCCTTGCCCAGGCCGGGTGCAGGGGGAGGGTAAGGGCTGGGGGATGGTCGGCCCTTGCGCCTCTCCCCCCACCGCAGCGCATCTGGCCTGGCCTGCTGAGTGCGGGGCAGACCCCAGATCAAAGCCCCCTCCGGGCTTCAAAGGGCACTCTAGGGGCGGGAGAGGAGGGTGGAGCAGTGGGGGAACACCCTGAATGGGGAGGCCGCTGAGTCAGTGCACCAGGGCCCTCTCTGGAGGCTGAGACCCTAAGTTCTAACCTCCTTTCTGGGTTCTTCTAGGTCCTGTTCACATACACCCACTCCACCATGCCCTTTCCTCAGACTCCTTCATCTGCTCCCATATGAGGGTGGGGGAGAACCCGAGAACACTTTCAGGATCAGACCTGGCCCCCTGGGGGATTTCCTACCCCCATCCCATCTCCGCCTTCTGTAGATTGGGTGTGGGGTGCTGGGAGGTCCAGGAGATGCCCTTCCCCAGCCTAGGGCTCCAGGCCTACAAGCAAAGGGTGCTGTGGGGTAAAAGGGAGGAGGAAAAATGATTCCTGGACATCCCTGGACAGACCCACCACACTTTACCCCTCTCCTATAGCGAGGTTCTCCCTATAGGCTTTTGGAAAACTCTTCCTTGGAGGGGCTTTAGCAACAGTGGTCTCTAGAACCTAGGATCTTGGTACTGATTCTAGAACTCTCTGAATCCAGTTTTTTTCAGTTAAAGAGGCAAGGAAGGAAATAGAGGACACTCTTCAGTTGCCCCCTCCCTTTCCTCTGCTAAAGTGCTGAGGCAAGAGCCTGGGATTTGGGGCTAAGATTCTGGAAACTTCGTTAGAGGCTGCAGGGAATGGGAAACGGATCAGTATTAGGAGGCAGAGGCAGCTGGGGCTGGGGCTTCTGGTGAGAGGTGAGAGGCCCCCAAAACGGGCCCGGCCTTCAGGATACCAGCTTCTTCCTCCAGCATCTGTCTTCCTCCAACACTCTGCCCCACCCACCTGCCCTCCAAAGTCTTTCTTCCCTTCCAGGGCAGGATGTATTCACTCTCTGCTTGAATTCCTCCAGGGACAGAGAACTCACAACCTCGAGACACCCCTTCCATGATGAAAGCTCTTACAAAGAACAAACAAATCTGGTGGCTAGAGCTTTGGCCTCTACCACATTCTCCAGTGTATGAGAATCACATCCCCTGAGTGAGGAAGGCCTTTACAAGCCCAGGGCTTCTTCCCTAAAATTCCCTGTCCCTGGCATTTATGATGCCGGGACTTGCCAAAGGACTTCTGCACTGGGAGGCTGGATGTTTCCTCCACAGGCGACCAGTTTTCCTTAATTGCTGTGTGGTTAATTCCTCTCAACTGCAGCAAACTGGGTTATTTATGACTTCTCTTTGCACTTAGATCTTCAATAATTGGGTCTTTTTTGAGAGAGAACCCATCTGCTCAATGCCATAGGTTATTTCTCATGGTTTACATTGAGGCAAGAAAAGGGTGATGTGTGGGGTCGGGTGCAGCGTAGTTTGCAACAGCCTGTAGAATGGGGTCTAGAGGTGGTATAGGCAACATCTAAGAATTGCAGATAAGAAGTGGAATGAGGGAGCAGGCTCCCAAGAACCATGCCGTAAGGGCAGTGTAGACTTCTACCCCACTTGAAAAAAAAAATGGGAGTGAGTCACTTGACATATGGGTGTCCTGGCTGCCTGGCTGTGAGTTGAATACTGTCCTCAGACACTCTCCATGTGTGTGCCTGCTGCAGGGCACTGAGCAAATGGGCAGCTCATGGCTTAATGCATAGGGACTCTCCCTCCACACCAAATGCCATCCCTGCCAGCTGCGGCTGACTGAGCCCCACCTGTCAGGTCATCGGCTTAGAGTCAGTCCTCCAGTAGCCCATGTGGTTCCGTGCCCCAGTAACTGCTCTTCTCTCTGCCTGGATTGCCTGTCCAGCCTCAGAGTCTCGCCTTCTCTGTGCATTCCTCCCCACCTCTCTAGAGGAGGTATGAAAAATAATAAAAGATGTGTGTGAGATCCAAGATGGGGCTGGTATAGGCCGCTTTCTAGCATTGATAGTTATCACGATGTTCAAGTTCCTTTGGGCCAACCACACTCCCATGCACTTAGCACTCTCACTTGGTATTCTAACTCATTGTGATTTACGGGTCAGGTTAGAGGCTGCATAGCTTATGTGTCCGAGTAGCCTGTGCGTCCCTGGAGGACGTGAAATATTAATCATCTTTGACTTTTCAGAGCCTAAGAAACAGTGCCTGTTTCATTCATTCACTCATTCATTTATTCAACTAATAATTATCGCTGTCCTTCTAATATCGGCCTCTATTCCAATGCTGGGGATACACTGGTGAATGGAATACACAAACTCCACTCTCTTGGAGCTAATAACTTGGTGGGAAAGAGCTGACAAACAAGAAGTCAATAGAGGGACTTCCCTCGTGGTCCAGTGGCTAAGACTCTATGCTCCCAGCGCAGGGGGTCTGGCTTCAATCCCTGGTTGGGGAACTAGATCCTGCATGCTGCAACTAAGTGTTCGCATGCCACAACTAAAGATGCCATGTGCCTCAACTAAGACCCGGAGCAGCCAAATGAATTAATAAATATCTTTTAAAAAGAAATCAACAATTGTGAGTTGATGATAAGTACCAAGAAGGGAAGTAAAGCAGGGACAGGGCTTGTCAGTAGGAGTAAGGAGGTATGGCAATTCTTATATATGTAGGTGGTTGGGGAAGGCTTTGCTGAGAAGGTGACATTGAGTGGAGATCTTAAGAATATGAGGAGGCAAGATCTGGGGATATTTGAAGCAAGAGAGTCCCAGGTGGAGGGAACAACCACAAAGGCTAAAGGCAGAAGACACTTGTTTCAGAAAGAGCAAGGAGCGAGTGACTGGAAAGGTGGGTGAGGGGCAGAGCAGGGAGTGATGAGGTCAGGAAGGCATGAGTGAATGGGGGCGGTGACCGGGGGTTTAGGAGGGGGCCAGGACATGAAGCACTGTAGGTGCTCTGCCTCCCCTCAAAAGATATCTGCTGAATGAATGAATGATGGATTAATGAATGAACATTGAATGCCTGGGCCGTCGGGGCTCTGAATGTTTCCCAAGGGAGCCCTGTGGGCTAGAGACTGTCAGGCCTTCGTCCTGGGGAGGCGGGACTTGAATTGTGGCCTAAAGGAGGGGTGAGCAAAACAGAAGAGAAGACAGACATCCAGGAGAGGAGGTCTCTATGAACACAGGTGGGGAGATGAATCCCTGTCAGGGGCAGCAGGGATTGCTCATCCGGAGCTCAGGGTGTGTGTGATTGACAGGTTGATAAAAAAAGATTTGGGGTCAGACTAGAGGGGCCTCTAACGATAGGATAAAGCTTGACCTTGCGTGTCCCAGAGCAGTGGGGCCTCCACAGGCATCTGAAGAGAGGAACTGAGTGTTAGAACAATGGCTCTTCTGAGCAGTAAGGGGTGAGCGGCCAGGCAGTGGGGGGCAAGGGGACCAACTAGGAGGCAGTGGGAGGTCTAAAGGAGCAAGGAGGTTGGGGGGTGGCGGCCAGGGTGCAGGTTGCCCCATCCTGAAGAGCAGGAAGGACTGTGGCTGGACCTCTGGGTCCCGCTGCTCAGGCCGAGAGATGGAAGCTGGGGTCAGGCCTGCTCCTTCCCTGCCAGCCAGTCGTGGGCCCCAGAGTCAGCAGAAAACCCCGGCCCTAGGGAGGAGGAGGCGGCGGCGCAGAGCCAGAAGCTGCTGAGGGAGCGCTGGCAGCAAGATGCCATTGTACGTCCGCAATCAAGATACTTCAGAGGAAATCAAAAGCACCAACTGGGGAAATGATGTGTGCACGCTCTTGCTTTCTCTCTCTCTCAAGCACACACACAAACTTCTGCCTCCAAAATGGGTCAAGTGAAGGCTGTGGGCGTGGGCTGGGGAGGGGGGGCTGGAAGGAGAGGAGGCCCAGGGCCCCGAGCAGCCTGAGCACTCGTGCCCACTCACCCTCCTGGCATCGGGGTTGGCAGCAGCTGCGGGGTGGGGTGGGACGTGAGGATAAATATACACCTCCCCATGCATATGGATAATGCACACAGCTGCCCTGCCTGCTTTGCGCTCATTAGGACCAACTGTTTCAGGAGCGGTGGCAGGCGGGCGGGAGGGGGTGATGTGCCCATTCACAGGCTGGGGGTAGGGGGGCTGCTTGCAGCTGTGCAGACACCTCCCCCTGCCTGGATCAGCATCCCAGCCCCTGAATTGCCCCGTCCTCCCTCTTTTCCTTCCTCCCAACCTGCTGCACTCCAGATCTGAGGGTCTCAGGGTGGGAAGGGGGCCTGGGGAGTGAGTCAGGAGGAAATCCAGGCTGCACCCCCACCAGAGCTGGGCAAGTTGAGGGGATGGTTGGATTGTATGGCATCCTCTGACCCCAGGATGGGCTGCTGCTTGCAAACCCAAGCTCCTTATCTGTTTCTCTCCCAATGCCATCTGTAGTATCCAGGCAGGAAAACTGCTTCGACCCTGTCATCTGGAGGCTCCGGGGAAGCCTTGTTCATATTCAAAAGCTCAGACCAGGCTTGCTCTGTGGCCCCAGATAGAATCAGAGGGTCTTGGGAGTGATGGTGCGATGGCACAGGCTTCTGCCTTCTCGGTAGCAGTGCAGGCTGTTGGGCTCCAGTTCACCAGAGCAGGTCGTCCAGGAGAGACTGCGGACTGCATTGGTGATGTGACTGTTGAGAGCCTGGCCCAGGGAGATGTCTGGCTGATGTAATAAGTATGACTGGCCCCAGCTGAGGGGCCCTCAGCCAGTGCCAAGACTTGCACCCTGGTGGGGTCAGGGGGGCATCCTTTCCCATATGGGTGTGCGGAGGCTGCGTGACAGCCTTGTCCAGTCTCAGGAACTTGCATTCCCATTCTGTTAACAAGGCAAAGATAGGGGCAGGCAGTGTCTGTGTGTAACTCTGCAGTCGGCCCTTTCTCTTGCCCTCCAGTGATCTAAGTGGGCTCCAGGGACTTCTACCACTTTACTGCAGCCCATCTCTCCTCCTTTGGGGCCAGGGCACTGGGTGGGGGCTGCAGAACCCTGGGGGAGAATGGAGGTCCAAAGGGTCACAGCCTCCCCAGCCTTTTTCCTTTGTTGTCAGGGCGGGGCCTGGCCACTGCCTGCCCCCTCTGCTGGTGGCCTCCAGAGCAGCAGCCACCTCTGGGCTCTGTGAAATTTCCTGTGGATCTTAAAGGGGTGGGTGGCAAAGTGAGAGAAAGAGAGGTAGGCCTCGGCCTGGTTTCCTGGAGCCCCGCTCCCCACTGTTCCCAGCTCCGTGTTTAGTCAAGAAGGCACCCTGGGGAAAAATGGTCTTTCTAGTTAAAGGGAACCCCAGCTAAACCATTTCCTAGTTGTGTGATTCTAGGCCAGTGACTTAAACTCTGAGAGCCTTGGTTTCCTCAACTGGAAGAGAAGGGTAGGAATGGTTATCCTGTGGGGCTACAGAAGGATCCAATCAGTGAATGACTAACAGGAGGAGTCGTTTGCTGATCTAAATGGTGGTTCTGCCCTCAACCCTTGCAGCTCTCAGCTTCAGGAATCCACCTGAGTTCTCCTGCAAACCTTGTCCCTCCTTGACTCAGCTTGCTCTCTGCCTTTCTGTCATTAATATTTCATTTCTTTACTGAAGGCTTTTTGTCCCTGGGACACTGCTATTCACTCTGGGAAAAGAAACCTCTCCCTGCTCCTTTGTGCAGGAGCCCTCAGCTCCTTTTCTGAGTTCAGAAGCCAAAAGGGGAAAAGGTTTCATGAGACAGGCTTGGGGCCCAGCAAACAAGCCCAGGTGAAAATCATGACCCTGCCCCATTCTCCTGGTGTGATCTTGAACAAGTAAATCCAATTCTGTGAGCCCTATCCTCAAACTGAGTGATAACACCTACAGTTATTAATGTTGTTGCAAGGATTAAATGAATGATAACGGCCAACTGCCTGGTACAAGTGGATGCCCTGGTCTGACCCTGCAGGGGCCTGGTTGTTGGCTTATTACCACATGCTCGTGTCTGTCTGGTTCCGGACACACACACACACACACACACACACACACACACACACACACACACACACACACACACACACACACACACACACACACACACACACACACACACACACACACACACACACACACACACACACACACACACACACACACACACACACACACACACACACACACACACAACACAGGACACAGTGCTGGACCAGCAGATTTACTGCAGGGAACAGGAGCTCTCTTCCCCTCCTCCCTGCCCGACTCCCATGCTGCAGCTTCTCCGTGTTCTGCAGGGTTGGAAAAGGAAATTACTGAACAGATTGCAATTAAGGGGGAGGTGGGGGGGAGAGAGAGACAGAGGCCCTGAAATGCAGCTTGACTGAGCGCTAAACTGTGTTTTTGCCCGGAGCCAATCAGGAGCCACTGACAAGAGCCTGTTCCCACTTACAAATCTAATTGCAGGAGGTGGGGCTAGGGTGGCCCAGGGAGCCCCCTGGAGAGAGGAAGGGGCTGCCAGCACCTCTGGGAAGGCTGCTGGCCCTCGCAAGATGTGGGGGACAGTGTGGAGGGCAGAGGTTCTTGGAGGCCTGGGAAGGCCTAGACTCCAGAATTTTTGCCTGTTATTATAATAGCTACCCATGATTTAGTACCTTCTCTGCACCAGACATTCATAACTTCATGTAGTTTCTTGGAGACTCAACAAGGTAGGTGATTACCTCATTTTACAGGAAGAAACTGAGGTACAGTGTTCCTACTATGTGCTAGCTATTGCCTTCTATCTACATCTATTGCCGTTATATCTCTTTTCAATCTCTCTACCAGTTTTGTCCCATTTCACAGATGAAGAGGCAGGACTCCAAGAAAGGAAGCAACTTGCCTGAGATCACAGAGCTGATTTATGGATGAGCAAGGATAGACTTCTGGGTCTGAGTCCAGGGAACACAGTTTAATTGTATCTCACTGTCACTGTATTGAGCAGGGCATTCTGGGTAGAATTGTCAGATTTAGCAAAACAACACAATCAAAACTGGGATGGCCAGTTAAATGTGAATTTCAGGTAAACAACTTTTTTTATGAGTATTGTGTCTCAAATTGTGCATGGGATGTACTTATATTCAAAATGATTCTTTGTTTATTTGCAATTCAAGTTTAACTGAGTGTCCTGCCAGTTATCTGGCAACACTAGACTTTCTCTCTCTTCCTGCCTCCAGCTCCCCTCTATTCTGCCAACAGCTTGCCTTTAAAGGCCAGCCCTTGGGACCAGCCAGGCTGGTATGTCTCTAGGCTGCTGAAGTGAGGCTGCCGGAGGGGAAGACAAGTTCTTCTCCAGAGGGCAGAGCTCTGGACCGGAGCCCACTCTGCCTCCTACTGTGTGACTTTGGGCAAGTCTACTCCCCTCTCTGAACCCTGTCTAAAAGGAAATAGTATTAAGTAATTGCCAGTATCCTTGCAGCCCCATTTTTCCTAATTTCTCCCCTTTTTTCTGTCTGTGCAAAGGACGGTACCAAAAAAATCTGATTGTGCTGCCATGGGGACAGAGGACAACAGTTGGGACAGGGGACCCCCCCCCCCCCCGCCCCCCACACCCCTGGCCAGCAGCACTGATCAGAGAAAACCCCTGGTGTGGACTTGGAAGGCTGGGGGCTGAGACAATGAGCCATTATTGTGTTACTGTCTTTGTCCGGGGGTGGGGGGGGGGGGGCGGGGTGGCAGCTTGCGCTGCCTTCAGACCTGGGTTCCCGGCCCACTGGCACTAATGACTCTGTGATCTTGGGCAAATGCTTTAACCCAGGCCAGCGCCTCATTTTCCTTAGCTGTAAAGTGGGACTAACGCTGCCCTATGATGTCAATGAAGGGTCTGCTATGTGAGAAGGGCTTAATAAAGGGTTATGTTTATTGGTGGTGGTGGCGTTCGTGTCACCCCCTCCTGTAGAAAGCACCCTGAGAGATGCTGACCTCTGAAAGGATGAGCTCACTGCAGCCCTCTCCCCTTCTAGCAAAGGACACGACGCTTTCCAGGCTGCCTTCATTTCAGCTAAATTTTATTTGTCGGATTTTTGACAGACGTCTAAATTATACATTGAATTTTCCACATGACCAAATACCACGTCCCTTCCTTTGATTATCATTTTCAAAAGAGACTAAAAAAAAAAAAAGAAAACTTTTCGATGGAGCAGACTGAACCCTGAAACCACATGGAGTGCAGAGCTAAAAATAAAAGGAAGTAAGAACTGGCCCCTGAGAAGGAAAGAGAAATCAAAGCAAACTCTGACGGGAATCAAGGGACGAGTCCTGGCGAGGGTGACATGGTGTCACCCCTGGGCCAGGCCGGATAAGGAGCGGCCGACAGCGAGGGTGGGGCCCAGAGTGGCGCAAAAATAGCCACGGCTTTAGCCCAGAGGGGAATAAAAGAAATTTGTTAGAAGCCAGGAGAGAAAGAAGTGAGCGGGAGGGAGGGAGGGGGCAGGACCGCGTCCTTCCCGCAGTTTGGGAGCTGCGGACCTTAACCCTGGCACATCTCTACCCGCCAGCATAATCTCTGACTTTCAGCTGTGCGCCGACATGTTCCCCAGCTCAGCCCACATCAATGACACCCTTGTTTCCATAGTAACCAAGGGAGAGTGAAGGGGAAAGGGTGTGCTGCCCTGGGCTCGGGGAAGCCAGCCAGAAGGAGCCGCACGGAGGAGGTTGGGAGGAGGGGAGGGGAAGGAGTTTTTCCCACAGCTGGTCTGAGCACACATCCTGGGGCCCCTGTCCCAGGCCTGGCCTGCCCTCTGGCCTCCACCCCTCTCCCCTCCCTCTGCACATTCAGATGCAGTCGTGCCCAGAGCCACTCACCACTGAGACTCCCTGGGAGTGGAAAGACCCAGCATCCCCCTTCTAGCTTACAATTCTGTCCTTCACGGTGGGGGGCCAGGGGCGGTGGCGGGGGAGTAGGGAGAGAGGAAAGGGGACTTTAGAAGCATTTTGTTTTTACAAATGCCTGCTTTCAAACTCAGCGATTTTCAGGCTCCTCTCATCTACCCTGTGAGCCCCGGGAGGGTTTGGTAGGGCTCAGAGGGAAGATGAAAGCCTGTGACATCCACAATGTCTCTGTGTCTTTAGCTGAAAAGCAAAGCTGAACATTCACAGAGGCTGTTATCAGACAAGGCAAGTGGCTTCTGCCTGCTGGCCGAGGCCCTGGGCGGGGGCCCCTTTCAAACAGTTCCCTAAGTTGGTGGTAAAAGGACAAAAATATTTCAGACCATCCACTGCTAGAGTCCAAGTTCCACATAGCTGTGTTTGCAAATTGCAGACCTCAAAGCAGGCATTTTGCCCCTCAGATAACATCCGTGCTGCACTATTCAGAGGGAAAAAACATTTTCACGTGCTAGAGCCATATTTGCAGCCAGATAGAAGGGGGATTTCTGGTCTCTTGTAATTCTGTTTTGCCTCCTTTCAAAGGCATCTGGGTAAGACAGACAAGCCTAAGGAGGCTGCAGGGAGCAGCAAGCTCACAGTGGTTTAAAAACCCTCACCTTTTGTTTTGCAAGTCCTCACAGGCCTGTCCACAGGTCTGTCCAGCCACCCCAGGGCACCTTTTCATGTCTGGCCTTGTTAATGACTTTCACCCCAGACCGCCTTTGAAGCGGGTCATGCCTCAGCCTCATGGGCACAACTTGGTCCAGAAAGGCTGGGAACTGAGGGCCAGGGGCCGGAGCAAACCCTGCTCACATGCCTTGGTGGGTTTGGGAAGGGCTGCCTCCCAGGATGTGAAAAGCAGCCGGCCAGGGACCCATCAGCCACTGGATGGTCTCTTATTCATTCTCTGAAAACCCTGGAGGCCAGATACCAGAACAGAGCTCGGTTGGGAAGCCATCTTCCCTTGTCTGAAGGTTGGCTCACCTTCCCTTGTCTGAAGCTGGGGACTTCTTACGGCTCAAAGAAACAAGCTCTTTTTGCAACACGGGGCAGGAGAAAGCTCCTGCCATTCCTCCCCGATCAATCAACAGAGGACACATTTTGCTGGAGAGAGGCTGAGGGGACCAGAACCTGGGGTGACTCTGGCTTCTCTGGGCAAGCCCCCCCAACCCTACCCAACCAAGCTCCTCCCGGCAGCAAGCGCTCTCCCCGTGAGCAGCCCACACCACCAAGTTGCCAGCACTGTAAAAATTGATCTATTCTGAAGATCGATCTGCCTGGCTTCTCTCAGTGGAGCAGGTTCATGGTAAAGCTGCATTTATTTTTGAAATCTGATAGCAGCGGCCTATTGTGATCATTTAAACATAGAATTCTTTGAGCTTTAGAAATCGCTTCTATGGGACGGCCGTGGAGAAGGCAGCTAATCTCGGAGTCGGCTGCTCACTGCTCCATTGAACTGGAGAAAGCCTGTTTACGCTAGCCTGAGCCCTCCATGTGAGGGCTTTTTAAAGACCTTGTAATTTTTCTGGAATTAAACCTCCCACCTCTCCTTACATTCCAGATGTCATTACAGTCAAAAGTGGTAAGTATTTGCTTCCCTGTGTGGCTGGCTGGGGGGCTGGGGACGGGGTATGTTTCTGTGGTGACTTGTCTGCAAGAAAGGCTTTTTTTTCCCCTTTCCAAAGGGTGAGGATTACATAGTCTCTTACCTGCATGACAAGATGGTTTAATCATCGGCTGTTCCTCACCTCCCCCTCCTCTCCCTGGCCCCTGCAGCTTCCCACCCAGACAGGCTGCAGCCCTGGTAATGGGTGATGGTAGAAATCACTGACCAGCAAGAGCAAATACTATCTTGGCTTCAAAACCACAGGGGAAAGTAAGGACAGGTCAGGAAATAAGTGACCACAGCCTAAGCTGCTGCTCCTCTTCCTCTCTCCCCCACCGTTTTTTTTTTTTCGAAAGAAAAAAGCCCACTGGAATTGTCTAAACTGCAATGCAATCTCTTGCTCATTTAAAAGATCTCATTTTCTAATCATGTGCTTTGAGACATTTAATACTATTTCAATTATGCAGAGGAAATAATATAATTCCTTTATTTGAAAAATGATACTGAACCTCAGAGATCAGTTAAATCTACGGCTGGAATGGGGATTCTTTTTAAATGGTGTTGCTCCTTCTCTTCATACAGCTGTAGCTGTACACAGATGGAAAAACATTTGGTCAGAAAGCAGCAAATTAGTGTTTTTCAGGACAGAATTCAGCTCCCGCAGCTCCCACATCTCCATTCGTCGAGATTTTATTTCTTCTTTGGGTTGACATGTTTGCAGACCCAGTTCATGCCGTCCTTTGAGGGAAATGGGTAGAGAGGCAGTGTTAGTTGTAAGAAAGGCACCACACACTCCAGCCCTCGAGGGGAAAGAGGATTCCGGGTCCGCCCTCCACAACCATGGGCTCAATGGTGCATGCCTGCCCCAGGGGCCCACCTGGGTGACCAGGGACAGTGACCTCCTAGGGAGGAGTGGGGAGGCCTCTGAGAGCTTGAAGGGAAACGGGAGGGGGAGTGTCAAGAGCCTGAACTTGAGATGGGTCCTCAGGAACTCCCTCTGAAAAAATAAACACATCTGCCTGGATCCCAGGCCTGATTGAGGAGCTATCAGGACAGATTCCAGCCATTTTTGGCTTTTTCTAAAAGCTGACCTTTGCTAGGGCATTAAATTCAATAATAAGCCACCCTTCTGGTACCCCGGTGTGTTTACAGTGTGACAGTGTACACTTAGGCTAAATTAAATTTCTTTTTGGAAAAACAAACCAACTGCAGTGCGCCTTACTAGACACACACTGGGGCAATGTGTATTCATTTCTCTCTGTGCAGCACCAGGGAAGGTTTAAAGGGGCCTGGCCTGGTTCTTGCAGCTTTAAGCAGTACCAAGCAGAGGGACTGGGGAGAAGGTTCCCTTAAAGGCACAGTAACCTTGAACGTGTCCTCTCTTAGAAGGCTGGAGGAGGACAGAGGTAAAATCCACACAATGTCTACGTACAACCACTTGGCAGGTGGCGTATCTTGTGGATGCCAGGCCCACCAGAGATGACCTCTTTTTCAACCCCCTTAGGAGCCATCCCTGAATGCTCACTCTTTCCCCAGAGTCTCTGTGACCCCCCGAGTTGTGTGGAATTCTCAGAAGTCCAAAACAAAATCAAAGGAGGCCTCTGCAAGGCACCCCCCTCTTTTTCCCCTGCTTCTGTCACACACGGACATCTCAGGGCATACATGACATTCAGAGCCCGGCATTTCCTGTGACCAGGGAGCTAGTCGTTGAACCTGAACAGCTGAGACAGCTTAAAGTAATAAATATCAGCTGACACCCTTGGCCATTCGGAGCATTAATCCCATAAACAATACATCACGGCAAAACAACCAGCAGGCATCCTATCTCCTGGCTAATCTGACCATAACCTGAATTTACAGTGATTAAAACTCCGCCAGTTGCCATCAGAGCACTTGGTTGGGAGAAGCAGAATATCTGATGGCTGTCCCAGAGCAGACCTTAGAGGAGGCTGGCCATGGCCCACTGCACAAAACCACACAGAGGTGGACAGCACCTGGCAGCGGCGGGGACCGGAGTTTGCGGGGGGATGGCGAGGTGAGAGAAGGTGGACTCCGATTACAACTGTGTTAGCTGCTTACTCTGAAAAGCTGAGGCCAATTTTAAGACCATTTTTATGAAAAGGATTAAAGAGAAGGATGTTTAATTTTAGGAGCTAATTGGTTTCCAGGAAAAAAAAAAAAAAAAGATCACCTGCCAGGAGACAAAAAAGATTTTACAAATAAAAGAGGGATGAATAAGATAACCATCTTCTCTTTGCCTTCGAAGGTGAATAGCTCAGCACTTACGTGGCACTTTCCATCTTTAGGAACCCGCACAAACACCATCAAAGGTGCGTACCTCAATATTTCCTGCTCTATAGAGAGCTGCACTATTTTATCAAATCATCTTCTTAGAGAAATCAAGAGCAGTGTTCCCACTGAATACTGTCTTCCCTCTTGTTTTATGGCTGATTATAGAGGGGGCTGGGCTTCTTTTATTGTATGTAACTCAACATGAATGCACTCAAAGAGATAGGAAAAATATTTACTCAGCTGCAGGAACCCAAGGCAGAATGTGGAGGGTGAGGGGCAGCTTTCTACTGGGTATCTGTTATGGAGGCCAAGGGGATTTAAATGGGGAGCCCTGCTGAGGGGCAGTGTCCTCCAGATGTGTGTGTTAGAGCCCCAGTCCTGCCAGCAGAGGGCGCTCAGAGGTCGGGCCCCACCAGCTGATCTGCTGGCCCCAGGGGGTTCCATAGCTGCTGCCTGCAACCCGGAGTGTGGGAAGCTGGGCAGACTTAACTCTGCTCTGGCTCGGGAAGGCTGCCCCATCTAAAGTGTTTGGAGGCTGGGGGTTTGTGCCTTTCCTGTTACTGCCCAGAGGAGAACCTGAACTGGAGCTGGGAGGTGTCAGGGAGGCAACAGTCAACAAGGATGTTACTTCTAAGGTGCCCACTGGTAAGGAAAGACTCCTGAGGGGAGGGTCCATGCCAGACTGGCTTGGGGTGGTGTTTACAGAACTTCACATGATGGCTGGCCTGCTTGCCTGCTAAGTTACTTCAGTCGTGTCTGACTCTTTGCAACCCTATGGACCATAGCCTGCCAGGCTCCTCTGTCCAGGGGATTCTCCAGACTTCTCCAGTATTCTCCAAAAATACTGGAATGGGTTGCCATGGTCCTCCTCCAGGGGATCTTCCCAACCCAGCAGCAGACACTTAATTGATATCTTTTAATCCCTGTAACAACCCTGTGAAGTAGGTACTTAGGGATGAGGAAATAGGGGCACAGAAGAATGCGTGGCAAAGGCGGGCTGTGAACCAGGTAATTTAGTTCCAGTGCCCGTGCTCGCGCACCCCTGACCATTTCTCAATGACTGTGGGCAAGTGCCGGGGAGGAGCTCTGTCTCAGGCTTAGGGAGAAGCTGCGCTTACCCTCAAGTTGGCAGAAGGAGCAACTGCAGTTTTTTTTCTTATGACTTTCAGCTGAACACAGGGGTATGAGATGGAACAGCCCCAGACAAGCACCCGGCGTGGCTCTGCTGCAGCTCTGAAGGTGCCAGAGGCTGGCCACTCACCTCTCAAGATTCCTAGGCTGCCACGTACTGATACTTGTGGACTCCTACATTTTTATCTCGCAGCATGATCCCAACACATTAACTCTCTGCAAGCCTGCCATCTCCAGCAGAATCTCTCTCTTTAGAGACAACATCATTGCAAAAGGAGGAACCTTAAATCAGCAGCCACATCACTCTGGCCTTAATTTAGCAAGGCTTTGATTTTCTTTTAAACAGATGACTGAGAAAAAGGTGATCGTTTACCTGAAGCAGGTTATTGCTCTGCTTCCAAAGAAGGAAATGAACTCGTAGCTTTGTTTAAGGGTTGAACCTTTACTGTCAACTGGTTTGACCAAATTTCTGCAAACTGGATCTCCCTCACAGGGCTGACCATCTCATGGTATAGTCCTCCCTTTTTGCCTCCACTGTACCTCCCCTCCGACCAACCTTGCTGAAACTGAATTTGAGTTGATTGGTTTCAATTCAATACTAGAGACTAAGGAGAGGCACTGAACCTCAAATACTGAGCTTTGTCTGGCCTCTTACAGAGGAAATAACTTCTACCATGTCATGGGATTATTCCCTACTAACCACTGGGAAAAATGGAAGGTGGCCCCTCACCACATGGGTGGAAACCTACTTGATCACAGATCTCTCCGTTTTGGGATTAAAGGCATGATGCCCTTTCTATGGGAAGAGAGCACCCCTCATACTCTGATCTCTCTGCAATGCATCCGTCACTGCTCAGTGGTAGGAAGGAAGCAGTGGCAGCCATGGTCGGGTGGGTCTGGTTGTTTAACGCCACGAGGACTACACCGTCACATCAGTAATTGCTCAGGCCCGTGCTGAGCAATGCAGCCTATTCCTTTGTGCCACTGGACCCCCAGGGTCAAGGAGCAGCTGGAGGCAGCATACATAAAATATTGCTTGCTATTAATACTTTTTCTGGTGACAAAAGGCACTGCCCCAGAGAGGTAGCAAAATTGCATGGCCCAAGCTTGCTTTCCTAGTCTACAGAGAGGGTTGAAAATTTAAAAATAAACCTGAGGTCTGACTTGCAGATAAGCAGTTCCATTCACCCTGGTAGTCAAAAATAACTGAACCAGGCCTAGAAAGAAGTTGTAAATATTATTTAAGAAAAATACTGAAATTCTGTTGGCATATTAAGGAAAAGGTTCCCTCAGATCAAGGAAAAAGAAACAAAAACAAGAACCTGGGCTAGTGAATGTTTAGAGTTCATCTGCAAGGCACTCTGAAGGACAGCTCACACGTCAGGACTCAGATGGCTGGAGGCCCTTTCTGTGAAGGTGAGAGCTCTGGGAGCCAGATTACGGCTCCTGCTCAGAGAAGGAAGACAGGACATGTGGGAGCGATGTGAAAAGAAGGTATGGATGTGAGGTGGGGGCATGGAGAGCGATACCCAGGAGGACCTTCTCCTAGCTTGAAGCTACTGGTGTAGGCAGATCTCTGTTATGACTAAGGTTAGAGCCCAGGTTGAAACTGCTGATCTCTGCTTTGAAAGGAAATTCTAAAGCAGTATAATTTTAATTACACACACACATACACACACACATGATGTTCTGGGGAGGCAGTGTCTTCAAACACCTGAAACTACCACTGCCAGGGAGAGCTGTGGTTTGGGACTCACATTCAGGTCTGCAGGTGGAAGAGGGACTGATTTCTCTACACCTTTCTATGGCTCTCAGCCAGATCCTTTGTTCACTATTTTCCAGACACCCAGGGAAAAGCAGAGAAGAGTCCCAGGGTTAGGTGTTGTTTACGAGAAGCCCTGGCAGCCCTGGATGCAGACAGAGGCTGCCCCATATTTGCAAGGGGGTCTGCCAGAGCGGGCCGTGGTTTTTCCCTCCTGGACACAGTTCAGTTTCTCTTCGCCCTGCCTTCATCTGCTTGACATAACTGGGTCTCTCTGACCACTCCTCTGGACTACGGGGCTCTCCCTGGCAGAGTTTCCAAGACTGATGCTCTCCTTCAGCTTTTAGTGCCCCTTACCTGCCTCTGCTCTCGACAGCTTCCCCTGAAAACCTGCTTTAATTACGTGATGGGCTGCCTCCTCATCACCATCAGTCAGGCAAACAAAGACCGGTTCCCAACTCTCTAGAAGCCCGCAAAAGCCAGTTTCCACATCCAGAGCCAGGGGCTGCCTGTCCTCCTTATAACAACTACACATATTTGCTATCAGGTAGAACGAGAACCTGAAATCCATCTCAGGAATCACTAACTTCCACAATCTTGAATCATGTGTTTAAGCTGCTCGGCTAAGGAGAAGTGAGCTCTCTGCCCGAGTGTCTCCTTACCTAGCAGATCTGTTCCCCTGACTCACCCACTTGAGGGCTATTTAGCAGCAGAGGACAGGTTTCGCAAATGCATTTGATCAGGCATACACATATATCTGGAACAGTAACAGAAATTCCAGGTTTTTTTTTTTTTTTTTACTTCTGTACATTTTCTTTCAGGGTCATTAGGGCTGTGGTACCAGTTGCTTGATCCACCATCACGACTAAGCATTTTGGCAGCTCTGCCCATTGCTGACCAGCTTTCAGGGGGACCATGGGTGGGAGGGTGGAATGGGAAGATGAGATAGGAAGTTAAGGAATTTTAAGTAACTTTTTCACAGAATCTCTGTCTGAAAATAAAGTCTTTCATTTTTAGGAATACTTAAAGCCTTAATTAGTACGAGTCATTAAAAGGCCTGCTCTTGAACTAAGCAATGCAGGGAAAAGAATTCTACGTGACTCTTTTTCAAGTGAAAAACAAGAAATTGGCTGAGTGGGCAAGAGCTTAGGTCAAAGGTATTACCTAATAGGGACATGGTCAGTCAGTGCCTCACAATGAATGTTGTATCCACAGAAAACTCCACGACCTTTCTCCAGTCCCCAAAGGTTGCCATTAAAGGACAATAGACAGCAGATTCCCTTCTTAATTAACATTTTTATTAAATAACCCATTTCAAATAATGGTTAAATTCTCTAAATTTATATCATTCTATTAACCATAATCTAATCTCATTAACCTTGAAATCCCAGTCTTAACTACCCAATTCTATACACCATGGTACTATCTACTAAACTAATTAAGTGACCTTCAAACTATTTCTCCTCCATATCAGATCATTATTTTTCTTGCTTATGGTTCTTTGCTGGATCTCTCGTGATCTCTCATTTCCTGTGAACCTAGTTGCTGAAGGTCCCTGACCTGGGAAGAACTTTCTAACAAAATCAAACCATACAGGACTGTCTGACTTGATTCCTGCCTGCCCCCACCCCCTATCCAGTAGCTCATGCCTCTTTCCCAGCCTGACGATCCTGTGGCTTAAAGGGAACTCCATTTCTATGGCAGTTCGACAGCTGGGAGCAGGGAGTCCATTCTCATCTCTGCCTAGCCAGGGAGGGAGGGGTGGAGGCTGGAAGGATAACAACCACCACGGCCTCCCACCTCCTCTGAGGAAGCACCCTTGGCCTGAATGCCGCTCCTCTAAAGACTGATTCGAGGGGACCCTAGTTCCTCCTTTTCATATCTCTAAGGCTGGCTGAAGAAACAAGAGCCTCACTGCTAATTCCAGCTTTGGTTTTTCTTCCTTTTGACACTCTGGCCAAGTGAAAAAAGATCACAGAGCTGTAAATTCCCACTTTCTTAGGAGTATGCTTACAAAAGGTATTTCTTTTCTTAAGCTCCACCTTTAGAGTCCCCAGACGCAAGATCCTCTACTTTCTATATTTGGGCTCTAAACAATTTCAGAGAGGCATAGTCCTCTTGCTGAAGTGGTCTGTACAAACACAAGAAAGCTGTTTCTTTTCCTGGGCCTTACCCTCACCAAGATAACCCTAGGCCCCATGAGCGCCATCTTATGCACAATTGAGAGAAATACTTTAGGTAAAACTTGATTTTTGTTTAAAAGTGAAAAGCTAAATAAAATGATCAGAATTTACCTATTCAAAAACATCCTAGGTTGTAAGACTTGTTGGACCAACTTGTAAATTAAGCTGAAAAATACCCAGTTAATTCAAAACCTGATAGATACATACAAGCATATATGTGACTGTAATTTTATAGAGGAGACCTGAGAAGAATAAAATTATTAATGACAGTTTCATTGCTGAGTGGGATTAGAGGAAATGAAAGAACTTTTTAGTTCTTAATTTTATGTAGTATTTTGATATGATTAACAATGAGAATATATTGCTTTACTTATTTATTTTTGAACACACTGTGGGGCTTGTGGGATCTTAGTTCCCTGATCAGGGATCAAACCTGGGCCCCCATATGGAGTCCTAACCACTGGACAGCCAGGGAATTCTCAAGAATATATTGCTTTATAACCACAATCTAGTGAGACTTAAACCTGCCACCTCCCCATACCTAAACCTCACAGAGACTCACAGAGCTCCTGCTTTCCTTTTGGGGACATAGCTGAAACAACCTCTGGCTACAACACACACACACACACACACACACACACACCCCCCAAGACATAGCTGAAACAACCTCTGGCTACAACACACACACACACACACACACACACACACACACCCCCCCAAGAGCTTCTGAGAGCAGGTATGGAAGGGTTTGGAGCAGGGGGCACCTGTCTTGTGCTAACTGGTCTAACACACACACACACACACACACACACACACACACCTGCTTTCCTTTTGGGGACATAGCTGAAACAACCTCTGGCTACAACACACACACACACACACACCCAAGAGCTTCTGAGAGCAGGTATGGAAGGGTTTGGAGCAGGGGGCACCTGTCTTGTGCTAACTGGTCTAACACACACACACACACACACACACACCCACACCCAAGAGCTTCTGAGAGCAGGTATGGAAGGGTTTGGAGCAGGGGGCACCTGTCTTGTGCTAACTGGTCTAACACACACACACACACACACACACACACACACACACACACCCAAGAGCTTCTGAGAGCAGGTATGGAAGGGTTTGGAGCAGGGGGCACCTGTCTTGTGCTAACTGGTCTAACACACACACACACACACACACACACCCAAGAGCTTCTGAGAGCAGGTATGGAAGGGTTTGGAGCAGGGGGCACCTGTCTTGTGCTAACTGGTCTAACACACACACACACACACACACACACCCCCACACCCAAGAGCTTCTGAGAGCAGGTATGGAAGGGTTTGGAGCAGGGGGCACCTGTCTTGTGCTAACTGGTCTAACACACACACACACACACACACACACACACACCCAAGAGCTTCTGAGAGCAGGTATGGAAGGGTTTGGAGCAGGGGGCACCTGTCTTGTGCTAACTGGTCTAACACACACACACACACACACACACACACACACACACACACCCAAGAGCTTCTGAGAGCAGGTATGGAAGGGTTTGGAGCAGGGGGCACCTGTCTTGTGCTAACTGGTCTAACACACACACACACACACACACACACACACACACACTGGTCTAACACACACACACACACACACACACACGAGCTTCTGAGAGCAGGTATGGAAGGGTTTGGAGCAGGGGGCACCTGTCTTGTGCTAACTGGTCTACCCTCAGATCCAGCGGCAAAGCACTGAAGGGGCCCTGGCAGTTTGTGTAACACAGAGGGAAAAAAACAGGCAGCGCACAGATGGAACAAGTGAGATAACTCTAGGAAGGGATTATTTGCTGGAGATAAAAGTGATCAAATTTGTCAAATATCTGCAGGGAAAGGGAAGAAGAGTGTTCAGAGGCAAATGGAAAGAGGCTGCCGGACAACGATGGAGAACCAAACCAAGATCATAGTAAAGCAAACTGGCCACACCACCAGAGACACATGCCCTACGGCGATGAGGGGAGACACCATCTCTCTAGATGCGGGTGCTCCCTCACAGCACCCTGGAGCGGTACTGTCCCGTTCTCACGGTACTGGGTCACCACCCTGGCAGGTATACCAGATGTTGAAAATGAGACTTATGGGGCATGCTGGGGGCTTCAGAATCAAGAAGCGATCCTACAGGGCTGACTCCAAGGGTTGACTGGTTTGAGGCTGCTTGGTAGGAAGCATTGGAGCTGCAACTGTTGATCATTCTTTGAGGATACTGCCTCTCTGGTGTCTGGGTTACCATTGTGTTCTGTCCCAAATTAATATCAAATGAAGGGAAGCCTGCTCTTCTGGTACACAGTTCTTGGTGTAAAGCGTAAGGCTTTTAGGCGGCAGAAGCCTCCCTGTGGGACACCAACCCAAAGCAGCAGGAAATAGACACCAACCCTGACAGCAGTGGAGACAGCCAACAGAAAAAAACAAAACACTTCTAGGATAACTAGTGTGTGGTTGATGGCTCTGTTACCTTGAGAGTGCAAGGTAACAGGGCACTGGTATTAGCATCCATAATACCAGATGCAACACAAAACCCTCAACCCAGTCATCAGAGAATCCTAGAGTTGGGAAAGCATTTTTGAAATCTTCTGTTCCGACCTCCTCCCCAGTGGGGCAGCCTGTTGCTTGTGTGGGGTCGTTTATCTCTGGCTTTCCTGGACCAGTTAATGATAACAGATTGGTTGCTGAGGAGGAAAGAATCAGACGCCTCCAGGCCCTCCACATCCTGGAATGGTTCATCTGCCCATCAAAGGCTATTTGTTTCATATCTTTTTCTATCTAGATCGTGCAACCAATGAGACAGGCTACCTTGGTTGCCAGGTGACCGAGCCCTCCGGTAACCTCACCTGAACGCCCTCTCCCGTGAGAGCGGAGCAAGACTGGATCTGCCAGAACCGGTCGCGGACGGTGTGCAGGTTCAGCCCTTCTGCAATTTCAGAGGCAGGGGCTGCTGTCAGCAGATCCTGCTTATTAGCAAAGATGAGCACGGGCACACAACTTAGCTTTTCTTCCTCCAGTAATTCAGCTAGTTCCTGGATCATTTGGGGAATAGATGGGGAAGGGGGAGGACGAAATCTAGATTTAACCATGCACTTCTAATTGAAACTAAATAAAAGTTAAGCTGATCAACTAGCAACTTTCAAGGGCAGTGGTTCTCAAACTTGAGCATGTGGAAGAATCCCCTGGCAGATTCCTGGGCCCACCCCAAAGATGCTGACTTTGGAGTCTAAGCTAGGGCCCAGGAATCTGCATATGCTCCTACTAATAAGGTAGTTCTGTTATAGGGGGATTCATAAATCATACTTAGAGAAACTCAAGGGAGAACAAAAGTTGTGGTTAGACATTTAAAACTTACCCAAGGTTATTATATGCAAATAACTTTCAATGCATATGTATACACACATATACATATGTATATATGTAGGTATATATACAGATACATATATATTTTTAAAAACTTGAATAAAAATGACAGTTGCTTTACAGACTATAATTCTGATTCATCAATCTCTATCTCCAAAACATGCATGCGTGTGCATTACACTTCCTTAAACCCACATCCTAAAGTAACTGCATTAGTCTATCTGACAAGGTCTCTGAGTTTTAGGTGATTGTTTGGGATCTAAACTGTAAATTCTGTCTGCAGCAAGTCCAGGAGAAGGTATACACTTACCTAAAAGCCAGGACCCACCCCTTCTCCCCTCGACCCACATTTTAGCCACTTAAAACACTGGAGCTGTCAGAGAGAACTAGATGGTTTGACGGGCAGATCCCTGTCTGACACCTTTCAGCCCCAAGTTCACGTGTAGCGCTGGTTCACATGAGTGATGGTCCAGAAATCATCAAGGTATGGAAGGGAGAGGGGCTGTCTCCAGGCGAGTTCTCAAACTAATTTCCAAGGAAAAGGAACCTAAATGTGGGGACTTCTACCTTTGGAAGGCCACGTGTGGTAGTTTAGGTCACCGGCCAAGGGCTGTACTAAAATGTAAAAATATAAGCACGCTTCCCCAAAGACGTCCATGTTACTGCTCACTTATTATCAGTGTACTAAGCCTGGGTAAAATGGTCTATATCCGCTGCATCTCTATGTAAAATTGTATTTGCTAATTGTATCATGTAATCACACTGACATGCACCCTGCACTGGAAGCAATATTCAAAGTATACCTATCTCTTGGCTTGAAAAGAAGAGCAGCTTAGTCTTGGCTTGCCATTTCTTCCCATATCTTCTAATTTGTCCAAGTTACCCTCGGATCAATTAAGTTGGTATTGAAAAAAATGCACATAGAAATGGTAGGTGAACTGTCCTTTGGGTTCATTTCTCTGTGGCTTGGGAAGAAACCTGGAGAGCTTTTGCACATGGTGGTAAGTTCCATTTGCTTATATCTTGTTTATTTAATTTGATTAAAACTAAAAGCCTTTAAACGAAAAATTGTTTAAAGAATTCTCTAACTAATTTCTTTTTAGGCAAGTGGTATTTTGCCTGCTTGCCAGAATGACTGTCTTGTTTAAACTGCAGAGGTTAAACAAAAAATACTTTTCCTCACTCTTATACATTTACAAAGTGGATTAATGAATACCCAATTGTTTGGGAAATATCTCAACAGAACAATTATTTACCTGACCTGTCTCTTCAAATCTTTTTCTGTCTGCGCTGTCAATTACATATATCTGTAAAGTGAAAGAAGAAGGTTATTTCAATGAGCAGATATGGAAAAAGACAGGGCAGTACATATATCTGTAAAGTGAAAGAAGGTTACTTCAATGAGCAGATATGGAAAAAGACAGGGCAGTTTCTAGCGAAGGAGCAGATGATTCCTCATCGGCAGAGTTCATGTTAGCACAGCATACAGAAACTGAGCTGGTCACTCGTGTCAACAATGGACACAAAATAAACTGATTAATTAATTAATTAATTAAGACGCCCAGAAGACACCTCCGGCAAAGCTCCAAAGTAAGAAGTAAGGTGAGCCAAGCAGGATAAAAATAGCTACATTTAATGGGAATTCACTAAGCATTCTCTATCCTAGATTTACTCTCTTAATCCTCATTATCACTTCATGAGATAGATTTCATTTTTTTAAATATCTATTTTTATTTATTTGTCTATGCCAGGTCTACGTGTATTGTGAAATGTGGGATCTTTAGTTGCAACATGCAAACTCTTAGTTGCAGCATTTAGGATCTAGTTCCTTGACTAGGGAAATGAACCTGAGGCCCCTGCATTGGGAGCATGGAGTCTTTTTTGTTTTTTGTAAAGCGTGGCGTCTTAATCACTCAGCCAACCAGAGAAGTCTCTAGATTTCATTTTTTTTTTTTTTCAAAAAGCACGCAAAGGATTTATTTGCTAGTCAAAGCTGTTCACAGAACCAAACAGGGACTACAAATTAAGTTTTTCCAAGGAGCTTCGCCTTAGTGAAGTTAGTTGATTCTGTAGGCAGAAACAGGTTAACAGAGGACATTTACACCTTGGGAAAATATATCACTGATGAGGCGTCCCTATATTTAATTATTTTAATGTGCATGTGACACTGTTAAGAAATAACCACAGAATTCTTCAAAACTTGTACACATCCACGCGTGTGTGCTCAGTTGCTAAGTTGTGTCCGACTCTTTTGCAACCCCATGGACTGTAGCCCACCACGCTCCCCTGTCCATGGGATTTTCCAGGCAAGAATACTGGAGTGGGTTGCCATTTCCTTCTCCATCTAGATTTCATTTTTATCCCATTTTATACATAAATAAACATAAGCCGAAAGAAGTTAAGTAACTTGGCCCAAGTCACGTCTAGTACTTGACAGAAAGGAGATTCAAACTCAGGCATACGTGACAACAAAGTACCCAGTTTTTTTAAAAAATGACTTATTTGGGTGGGCCACATTTTAGTTGCGGAATTTTGACTTGAAGCATGTGCAACCTTTAGTTGAGGCATGCAAATTCTTAGTTGCAGCATGTGGGATCTAGCTCCCTGACCAGGGATGAAACCCCGGGCCCCTTGCATTGGGAGCATGGAGTCTTTGCGACTGGACCACCAGGGAAGTCCCCTCAGTTGTTCTTAAACATTCAGCTATTTATTCTGTGTCCCAAAAAGGAAGGGATGGTGCTTGGAGACATTTATAAATCCTGTAGTGCTCGAACGTCATCCTTGTGGAAGTACTATTTTGATTATGAACTGTAAGCTGTCTTCAGGTTCCAGTGACGTCCCTCTCATTCCTACCTTCAGAGGCTGGGAGGTTAAGATCAAATACTGGAAACAGCAGGTGTAGAGGCTTTGCCAGAGTAAGAGAAGTTTTGTGATTTATTATAAATTACAAATCCCAAGCTTTCTCTCCCATCACTGTATTTTATTTCTTGCATAAATAACATTGATATAACAATAAGGGAAATTAGGTAAGATCAAAAAAGAAAGAAAAATTACCTATAGTTACAGAACCCAAGAACATTTATTATTTTAATTTCCTATGAAAGTTCCCTTCTAATTCTTCTTCATATGGAAATTTAAGAAGAAAATCAGGTATATAATTTTGTAGTCCTTTTTAAAATCAGTGTATTAAATGTTCTCCCAGTTGCTAATCTTAAAAATTATCAAAATTTCAAACTCTCTCTAAGAAAGTTAGAATTGTTATTAAACTAACGGTATAATGGAAACATCCTTTTAAAATAACATATTCATTTAAAAACACAATGAAAAACAATCTTCAGCTCCCACCTTTACGAGGCTTATAATTCTGTGCTACTCTGAAAACTTGCACTCTCTTGAAAGAAAAAAAAATTAAAATTCCTTTGCTTAAGTTATTGTTGTTTAGTTGCTAAGTCGTGCCCGACTCTTTGCAACCCCATGGACTGCCAGGCTGCACTGTCATTTAGAGTCGCTAGTGTTAAACATTATACCAGGAACCAGGTTCAGCCTTTTCTCTGAAGACTACCCTATGTTTCCACTTGTGTTTCCTTCAGGGAGAATCACAGGAAGAGGAAGGATGGATGTGTTTGGTCTCAGTACTTATTTGTGGTCTTATTATTGTTATTGTTAATATTACTCTGACTCAATGTCAATGCATACCACAGAGATACAAAATTTGATACTGTGTGGTAATTCACTTTGCAGAACATGCTGGTAGCTTATTTTTCCACTGGTGTGTCTCACATTTTCAAAGTAGCACACACAGTAGAAACACAGATGTAGAAAGAAGGAATGCAATGGGAGAGTGAACCTCAATACAAAAGATCTGATTAGAACTACTTGGGAGTCTAGAGTGGATTAAAATGATATTCACTCAGGCAAGAGAAGGAGATGATGTCTGGGAGGGAAAAAGGGTCAGGTGATGCCTAGGAGGGCGATCTGGGCTCAGGTTACAAAGCAGGAAAACATGTGCTTGGGGGCAAAAGGTATGAGTAAAAAGGTAACAGTAGAAGAGGCTGAAAATACAACTAAAGATACAGTTAATGGGAATTCACTGGTGGTCTGGGGGTTAGGATTCAAGGCTTTCACTGCCTGGGCCTAGGTTCAATTTCTGGTCAGGGAACTAAGATCTCCCAAGCTGTGCAGCGAGGCCAAAAAAACCCAAAAAGATAGTTAAGAAATCAGTGTTTGGAACTTCCCTGGTGGTCCAGTATCTAAGATTCTGCACTTCCAAAGCAGGGCGTCTGGGTTCGATCCCTGGTCAGAGAACTAGCTCCCACATGCTGCAACTAAGAGTTTGCATGCCAAAACTAAGACCTGATGCAGTCAAATAAATAAATAAACTTCAAAAAAAAAAATCAATGTTTGATAAGATTAAAAACAGATGGGAGAGAATAATCAGAAACTAAAAGAGAGTTTTAACAGTAGACAAAGAAAGATGACCAGTCAAATACCAAAGAATTCAGAGGCTTAAAGTCAACAAGAAGGAAGTTTTAACTTTTAATTATTTGCTAAATTACTTGCTGGGCTTCCCTGATAGCTCAGTTGGTAAAGAATCCACCTGAAATGCAAGAGAACCCAGTTTGATTCCTGGGTTGGGAAGATCCCCTGAAGAAGGGAAAGGCTACCCATTCCAGTATTCTGGCCTGGAGAACTCCATGGACTGTATATAGTCCATGGGGTTGCAGAGTCGGAAATGACTGAGCGACTTTCATTTTCAAATTACTTGCTATTTATAGCTTTGACATGAAATTTCACAAAAACATTTTCATTAAAAGATTCCAAAGGAGGATTTTCCTAAGCTGTACATAAATTTTCCCTATCATTTAGCATTTTTCTTACATAACTTTTATGAAATTTGAAAACTACCATACCATAATTCCAGGAGGAAGGCTATAAAACACTGCCCCACTTATTAAAAGGGCCAAGTGAAAAAGTCATAAGCACAAGCCCATCTCGTGATCCTACAAATCTGTTTTTCTGTGCTGGCACATGCCTCTCCTCCTGGTAACCCCCTCCCCAGCGCTGCCCAGTTTCTTCACGCAAGTATCTGTTTCTGGTCAATAGCTAAGGATAAGTGTTATCCGGATAACTGTTCAGTCGTGTCCGACGCTTTGCGACCCGGTGGACAGAGGCATCTCTGTTCCTGGGATTCTCCAGGCAAGAATACTGGAGTGGGTTGCCATTCCCTTTTCAGGGGGTCTTCTCTGACTCAGGGATTGAATCCAGGTCTCCTGCACTGCAGGGAGATTCTTTACCGTCTGAGCCACCAAGGAGGCTTCCCGCTCTGGTTAAGAACAGCCTTTTTTTCTTCCTTTCTTTTTCTCATTAATAACATAGGTGTTAAAAGAAAAAAATAACATAGGTGTTGAACCAGTCATGCAAAATATATATGTATATATATTTAAATTTAATCCAAAAACAGATAATCAAAAAACAGTATCAGAGAAAGTTAAATACAGTGCTTTTAATTGATCTTATAAAACTCTATGGATCTTCAAAAATTGCCATAAACCTACTCCAAAACTGATAATCCATGGCACTCAGAATGAGAATGATGCTTTAAGCAAAGCCAATTCACATCTTCATTGGCAACGGCTTTGACATTTTTATTTGGTTGAGGGAAGACCACCTAGAGGAAAAGATTTTCTTCTGGATGGAAGTTCAGCCAACTCTGCATTATCTGGAGACTGATTATCCAGCATGTGAATGGAGGGCTCTGTGTTTCTCCTCTTGCTTCTGGGCCTCCTCCCTCCTGCTGCCACCTTTTGGCCAATTTATTGCTCCTGAGTATTTTTCCACCAGAGGGGTAGGCAGAGACAAGAAGACATGACACTAAAAAGTGTGGCTTTTTATTGAGCACAATAAAAAAGTCTAAGCAAAAGTCTAAGAGGAGGTTGAACCTGACTGACAAGGAAGTTTTCTGGATAATCTGTGGTTTTCAGTTATGTGTGCTCTAGTAGTACTGACGCTCAAAGTGTGAATGATGTGATGGAGATAATAAAAGAGACGGTTGTGGAGCTCTATCTCACTTGATGTCATTTGGATATGGAAATGATGACAAATTTTATAAACTATGTTGTGTTTAAACATAAGACTAGTAATGATAAAGTAAATGGAGTTTGGTAGTAATATTAACATATACCTTGAAAAAAAGTGATGTACTTTTAATCTATCAAAAGGCCGTTATTTCCTGGCATGAGAGAAAGGGAAGGCATCCTACACCCTCCTTTCTGTCATACCTCAGGGTTAATTTCTTAGTCACTTCCCGCAAATTAATAAAGCTAAAGTCAGATGTTCTCTCAGTGTCATCATTCCTGAGAATAACTCTGTACTTTCAGGAGTTGCTCTGATTCTTTCAAACCTCTAGAGAAACATACAATGTTCTAAAGTGGGAGTTGGCACTCTTTCTGTAAGGGGTTAGGTAGTAAATATTTTCAGCTTTGTGGCCCATACAACCTCTTACAACTATTGAACTTTGCTACTGCAGTGCAAAGGCAACCATAAAAAGTATGTAAAAAAAAAAAAAAAAGAGGATGTGGCTGTGTTCTAAGAACTTTATGGGCACTGAAATTTGAATTTCATATCATTTTCAAGTGTCATGAAATCTTATTCTTCTTTTGATTTTTTTCCCCAATAATTTAAAATGTGAAAACCATTCTTAGCTCACGAGCTATACAATGACAAGAGGCAGGCTGGATCAGTTTGTCGACACCTGCTCTAAAGCAAGAATCTATTATGGCACTCTAGAAAGAATTGAAAAGAGTTAACCAGGCAACGAAATGTGTCAAGCCTCAACCCTGGTCTTCTAGGCAGCGTGGAGTCTAGGATAATAGGTCTTTTCAACCAACAGTGGAAGACTATTAAATACAGACAACCAACCAATAAAACCCATCACCACTGCCACTCCAAGCTGCTACAAAACGGGCAGACAGGCTAAGAGTCACACGGCCTTAGAATCTAACCCTGGGGACTCAGCTGCTCCTCAAGACTTGTTTAATCTCAAACGACACTGGAAAATAACAAAAGGTTTGACTCTGAATCCAAAATATTGTCAGATATGGCAGTGCAGTATACCTGGAGAAAGCTCCTGTAGGGTTATTCTGAACTGATTTTATGATAATTCCCAGATGCTCTCTCTCAGCTAATGGGGAGTGCAGAATCCAAGGTCATATCACAACTCCCTTGCAGTTTATCCTCAAGGTGTTAGAATGATTTAAAGTTACCCTGACCTAGAAGTTTCTGAGATCTCTTCATGGAGCCTTACAGACATTAACGTCCTCATATACAGCTCTTATTTGGACATTTCTTTCAAAGTACCTAATGGAGCAGGTGAACAGATAGAACTGAGATTTCTCTCAATCACCTGCTGTTCCCCTACTCTTGACTCAAAAAAGCAAGACAATCTATAGCTTTTTCTTCCCTCCAGTTTTCTTGTGATATGATTGGCATAGAGCACTCTTTAAGGTGTATGGTATAATGATTTAACTTGAATCTATAGCTTTTTTTTTACTAGCCTTATATCCTGCAAACTTGCCACAATCACTTATTAGTTCCAGGAGTTTCCTTGTTGATTTTTGGGATTTGACAGACTGAATGTTTAGTTTTTCTAACATGTAGTTTCGTATAACAATTTAAAGGCTGATTTCTACACACCAGGTATTTGTAAGTGAAATAATATGATGGCTTGTATTTGATTTAAAATACTTAAAAAAATAAAGTGGTGATAGGGGAGATGAAACAAGATTATCAAAAGTGAAATTAAGGAAGCTGAAGGATGGGGTTTCATTACTCATTTGACCTCTACATAAATTTGAAAATTTCTAAAATGATATTTCAAAGCCAAACACATTATTTGAGATTACAGAAGAAGTCTCTGTATTAAAAGGGAAAATTTTTCTTTTCCCCCCAACATTTCTCTTCTGTTTTCCTAGAAGGTATACAATACATTTTGGAAGAATAGTTGGCTGAACAGATGGATAAATGGATGGATGGACATGTCTCATCTTCTTCTTATCCATTTAAATCTTCAACTTGGCACCAGGAATATACTGGAACTTACCTTCATCACAGGCCAGAAATATGATGAGCCTTTGTGATGCCCATCTCAGTACCTCAACTGTGTTTACTGATTTGATGATAGTTCAACTTTATATTTTGGTATTATTTCCCATTTAAGAATTAGGAATAATAAATGAAATTGCCATTTCTCATAAACCCTCTGTGAAGCAGATGCTCCATCCAGTTCACAGAATTAATAAGCCCCCGGACTTGACCACAATGATACAGAACCTCAGAACCTGAGAGCTGAAAGGGAATTTAGAAGTTATAGACCTCCACATTCTACCTAATGTCGGAATCCATCTATAATGATGATCCATTTCATTTATTTGGTACTTTTCTAAGCACTGGGGATATAACAGCTGGGGAGAAAAAAGGCAAAGTTCCTGTCTTCATGGAGCTTACATTCCAGTGGGGGAGAAAGGTAATATATAAAGATGTGTTTGAGGTGAGGGACTATACCATGAGAATATCTAAGGAAAAAGAATTCTACCATTGGAAACAGTGATGACAAAGGCCCGGAGGTGGGAGCATGCCTGTCTTCTAGGAATGGCAAGGAGGCCAGTGTGGCTGGTACCAGGTGAGAGGGGAAGAGAAGCCAGCAGCTGGGGGGCTTTGTGGGCCACTGCAAGAACTTTGGCTTCTACTCTGTGCTGGGAAGCATGTTTTGACAGGATCACTACAGCTATGGTGTTGAGGAGAGACTTCGGGGAGACAAAGCAGAACTTAGGAAACTAATTAGAATGAAACTGCAACAACCATTGCATGTTAGCAGTGGAGGTGGAGAGAAGTGGGCAGATTCTAGAAATGCTCTGAAGGGAGAACTGACAGGTTTGGCTGACAGAGCAGATGCAGGGAGTGACAGGAAAAGGGGCCCAGGGTGAGCCCACTGTTTGGGGTGAATGGGACTGCCGTTCACTGAGAAGACTGGAGGAGAAGCAGGTTTGGGGAACGGGTGGATGAAGATAGGAATTTGGCTTTCGACACACTGAGACTGAAGGGAATTACTAGCCACTGGTGTGCAGATGTCAAATAGTTAGCTGGCTGTATATGATACTGAGTTGCGGGTTGGAGAGAATAGTTTGGGACTCACCAGCACGTAGGTGGTGATTCACACCTTGGAAGTGGATGAGGTCACCTAAGCTGAGACTTAGAGAAGAAAAGCACAGGCCTGAACTTGGGCACTCCAACATTTGGAGGTTAGGAGATAAGGAAAAGACAGCGATGGAGATCGAGGAGGGGTAGCAGTGGGTGTCAGAGGATGAGATGGCTGGACGGCATCACAGTGAAATGAATATGAACTTGTGCAAACTCTGGGAGATGGTGAGGGACAGGGAGGCCTGGCGTGCTGCAGTCCATGGGGTTGAAAAGAGTCAGACATGACTGGGCAGCTGAACAATAGCAGCAAGCCAGTGAGACAGGTGAAAAACCAAGACAGAATGGAATTCTGGAAGCCAAGGAAAGACAGTGCTTCAAGGACAGCATTCCAGCTCTGTTTCATGGGTTGACAGTTCAAGTGAGATAAGCAATGAAACCTGAACATGGGACTCGACGCTAAGGATTCTCAGTGAGCCTGAATGGAGGGTTCCGAGTGCCTGCAGGGAGAGGAAGTGAAGACAGAGAGCACAGAAAACTCTTTCAAGGAGTTTGTTATAAAGAGAGGCTGAGGAATGGGACAGTATCTGGAGGGGGGATATACAGGAAGACGAGTTCTTTGTTTTAAACAAGAGCAACTACAGGATGTGTGCACACTGATAGGAGTGAGCCAGTAGAAAGAGACCCATTAGGAAGCAGTCTTACAGAGGGAAGCTGTCTGAGATGCAAGGCGAGTTCTATTGACTCTGAGGATATCAATGTGTTTTGCAGCTTATTGTCCCTCATCATAATTAAATTCAAGCTTTCAGTCAGAGGTCAATGGAAATATTATGTAACATTTTTTCCTACCCAAGCTCACAAGAGGCCCTGGTTTTAGGGTATGACCATGAGAGTGAGTGGCTGAGGTGGGGTGGATGACAAGCTCGCTGGAGGGGAGCTGAAGGAGCTGAGACTGAAGTATCGGATAAATCGTACATAGACAGTGAAATTTCCAAGAATCCTAAAACAGTAGTTCTAGAGAACTTGGCAGTGAGCAGGGAGCTCGACTCAGCCTCTGCCTGCGTGAATGCTGCCTGAGCTGGGAATCCCAGTGCATGAGCAGCTTCTACTTCTGGACAGTCACAATTATAGGAAACTTTGTCCTTATTCTGCGTTAAACCCTAACAATCCCCAAAGTGCTCTTTGCCCGGTCCTCTAGAACTAGTCACAATGAAACTAACTGGAAACAGTTCTAAGAACTTTCTCTTCCAGGAAGGACATCTTCAGGTCTTTCAACCATTTCTCATACATCCTGGTTTCCAGGACCTTCACTATCTTGATTGCCCTCTTTGGGATATACCTGACTTAATGATTTTCTTGGAGTGACGGAGTCAGTGGCTCTCTCTTCTGACTTTTCTGTTGTTCCAATCACTATGGTAATTAATAAATACTTTATTTACCAGGGTGGGTGTGGGCACAACACTGTTACTGAGCGACAGCAAAATATCTTACACAAAGCTCCACAATCTGTCTGCTAGCCCTAAATTCATCATGACAGACAGCAATGTTGTGGCAACGGAATTATTGACAGGATAGATCATCACAGGGTAAATGTTAGTAAGACAGGGCAGAAGAGATTATGAACTGATGAATCTGAAGGAGTACTTACAAGAACATCAGTGTTTTCAAAATAATTCCTCCAGTATGGTCTGATTTTCCTCTGTCCGCCAATGTCCCAGACATTCAGTTTAAAACCTTGTGATTGTACACTTTTGATGTTAAAACCCTGAAACAAAAACACCAAGTTATTTCAAAACAGAAGGGATATATGTATACCTATGATTGATTCATGTTGCAGTTTGACAGAAAACAACAAAATTCTGTAAAGCAATTATCCTTCAATTAAAAAAAGAAAAACACACCAAGTTTTACTAGACTTTGAGATCACATTTCTGACAAAGGTACATTTACCAGCTATGTTATTTGTTAATTCTGAGATACTCTGTGGGATAAGAAACAGATGATATTGAAAACAGTTTGCTCTGATAGGGAAGAAAAATGTACTTACACGTGTCGGAGTTGGTGCTCATGACATCATGCTGAGTGCACACAAACATGCCACTACTGGGAATGAGAACTACTCAAATAATCAACACAAACCACCTTCAATCCCCATCAGTCCTCAAGATGGTAACATTTAATAGGACATTACATGTAACTAACAAACAAAGCTGAATCTGCAGACTCAACAGAACAGAACTAATGCAAAATTTAAAGAGTCAAGAGCTACAGTCTGGAAGACTGGATTCTTCAAGAGCAACTCAAAATGAAAGAAATTTTCCTCATATGAACTGATCAGGAAAAGGAAGGAGCTGAACTTAGGACACGAAGGGGGAGGCTGGTTTGTAACTGGAGTAGCAGCCCTCGTGCGGGTGGTGATGAAAACAAACCAACAAAATGAACGTGTGAAACTATTCTTTAATAGGTATCTCTGATGAACTTGAAAGGATTCATTTTCAGGACAGTGATGCCAGGTGGAACTTTGGGGCAGGTGAACCAATCAGGGGCAAACAGAATGGTGAGCTGGGAGTTTGGGTGCAGAGAAACAAACTAACAAGAACTTTGGGGTTTGACTAGAAGGCATTTTATAAGCAAGAATTAAAAAAAAAAAAAAAAGAAAAAAATCTTCTGACAAGAACGACATAGTGAAATCAGGATTTGAAAAACCCAATCAACAGCTTGCTCCCATAGAAGTGACATTTCATCCAGAAGAGCTGGAGTTAGGTGGGTCTGCAGATGCCTCCACAAACATTTGCCTCTCCTGGCAGCCTGCCCACAGAAGGACAAGACACAGGCAAGGGTACAGGAACGTAGCCACCCAATTTCCACCAAGGAGAGTCAGTCACTGGAGGACAACTGGGGATGATGCTGACTACAGCTCCTCGAAAATGCCAATGACTGAGTAAATTAGAAGTTTTAGAACTCTTAAGGGAAGGGCCTTATGCTTATTGTAAAAGGTAGCTTCATTCTGACTCATTGACAAAACCACTTTTATGCATTTAAAAATCCTACACTTAACTATGTTATTAAATGTCAGACAATGAATCCTTTCTGGAATGAGGGAATAAATAAGAGTGAATCCTGGAATTTGACCATATGTTAACTGTTTTAAAAGTCTGAAAGTCACCAAACCTAACAAATCTACTAGAAATTATTCTAAAGAAATAATAATGAATGGGTGCAAACATTTAGAGACATGTACTGTAATAGTACTGACACATAGAACAACGTAGAAAGACGTTCAAGACGTTATTATGAAGTGAAACAGACGATAAAAAACAGTATACTCTGTATGAGCCATTTTCCACTTTTTATTTTCAACATGCCCACCAAAAAAACCTAAAAGGATACAGTTTCAAATGTTAACAGTGGTTATGTCTGACTGGGCATTATAGGTGATGCCTAGTTTCTCAATTTTAAATATTTACATATTTTAAATTTACTACTGTAAGCATCTATTATTTTTTCTAATATAAAATAAAAACACATCATAGGTGTGTTTTAAAAGACTAAATACAAAAATACATTTGTTCTAAATACAAAACCTTGACTTAATATAGTAACACATCAAATAGAGCCTGAAAATTAGAACTGGAACTTGGGGTCCATAACTAGGACTTGATGTTCCTGCTCTCAGTATTGACCTCCTCATTTCAGTGGTGCTCTTGACAGAGACAGCCTATCTCTAATACTTTAAAAAAAAAAAAAAAAAAAAAAGAGTAGTCCTTCTTTTTCTGGCAGAAATCCTGACACACTAATACGTGTTTTCAGCTCGTCTAGGCTAGACTACTGTAATTTGCTCCTCCTCAGGCTATACATTAAATTTGTTCAGAAGCTGTAAAATTGCTCATTTGGTAGCAGTTGAAATGACTTTTCTGTAAAGAGCTGCAAATCAGTTAAGACTCGCTGGCCATCAAGTATACATACCAGCATGGCCATTCAAACAAGACATCGAGCTCATCGTAGGACAGTGACAGAAAATGCTAAATAACTCTGGTTTTGCTAAAACCTCTTGTCCAAACACTTCAAAGTAAGAACAACAGGGCTGTAATTAGTTAGGAAGCCCAAAGGCCTGGCCAAAGGTCAAGTTTTCTCAGGACTTCTGGTAGGAAAGGAGACCTAACCTACTAGGGTTCTTCCAGGCAGGACTTGTCTGCAACATGCTGGGAGTACCACTAGCCTTGGCTTTTGCTTGCTTAGCCTTAGAAAAGAGGAGGGTTGATGAGACTGGATTTAAAAATATGGGCAGGGACTTCCCTAGTGGTCCACTGGCTAAGACTCTGTGCTCCCAATGCAGAGGACCTGGGTTCGTTCCCTGGTCAGGGAACTAGATCCCACATATTGCAACTAAGAACCAGAGCAGCTGAATAAATAATAAAAATAAAATAAGAAGCTTAAAAAAATAAAAGTAATTGGGTTTTTTCTTTTAAAAATTGACATACGTTTGTATTTATGAAGTCTGAAAAATATACACTAACAGTGGTTTTTCTCAGGGTACTCTGCTTTTTTTTTCTTTCTCTCTGTGCTTTCTGTATTTTCTACATGTATTGATTTCAAAATCAGAGAAGATAAAGCTATTTCTAAAAAGGAATCACTTAGATCTGAGGGAACTGATGTGTCTTGATATGTATAGACATATATATTTAAATGATTTCTTTTTAAAAAATTGTTGTAAAATATACATAACATGAAATTTACCATTTTAAACATTTTTAAGTTTGGTTTACTGTTGTGTAACCATCACTGCCATCCATCCATCATCTTGCAACTCTGACTCTCTATGCCCATTAGACAATAACTCCCCATCCCTCCCCATCTCCAGCCCCCTAATCACTACTGTTCTCTTTCCTGTCTCTATGAATTTGACTACTTTAACTATCTCATATAAATGGAATCTCTTGATATGTTTTTGAAATATGAGATTATTTTGAAATTGCATAGACTCTTCTCAGTAACAAAACTTACAAACAGACACAACTCTATTCCCCATTTTGTCTTTCACTTGCTATTAGCGTCTTCCATGTGTCACGCAAGCATGGGGGCGAGGCAGAGCTCACCTGCGTCGGTGTGATGTGGCTGATGTCTTCAGATGCCAGCTGCTTCAGAAGCGTGGTCTTGCCAGCATTATCCAAGCCCAGGAGAAGGATTCTCACCTCCTGGTCTGGTGCACTTTTCAGTTTGCGCAGAATTGAGAGTAAGCCCTTGAACAACCATGAACAGAGGTTACTTTGGGGGCAATGACTTTGATATTACTGGGTATCTGAACGTCTTCTCCTTGACAAGAGTTCTTGGTTGTGGAGAGCTTACTGTTACCCATTTTAACATCATTTATTCCATTTGCTTATACGTTTTTGGCAGAAGCACTTTAGTAAATTCAGCAACTTAATAAATAGCTTAGCTCATTCTTGTTCCTCTTATTAATCCAGCTTAGCAGTTACCTTAGATCTCCTGGGAGTATGTACTTGTAACCAACTCATGTTCCTGAAGCCCTTTATATACACTTAAGAGTACAGACTCACCATATCTGACTGTAGGAAACTGATTTTTAAAATTTTTTTCCTTTATACTAGAGTGAAGTTTCTTGTGGGTAAGGACTGCAGCTTTCATCTCCCACAATGCCTGGCACGACACCATGATAGTTGCTGAACTAAACAGAATTACCCACCCAAGTTAATGCACGATTTTAAGGTACTATTTCAAAAAGTCATAGAAAATTGTACTTGGGCTTTTTAGAAAAAAGACTTTGTTTCAGTTCTTGTTTAAGCCTTCATCATTCAAAATACTCTATCATCTTCTAACTTTCACATGACCCTTACAGGATACCTGCACATTACAGATTTATCTATGTTCTTCAGATGAAGAATCTAATATTTAATACAACAGAGACATTGAGGAATTGAAAGGTCATTTTGGAAGCAAAAAATATCAAAATTTAACCAGGATATTTTTGACTAGTAATCTCATATTTTCATTTCTGTTTTTTGTTATTACTCTTTTTAATGGATGGAAATAAGTCATGTTGCTTTTTAGCTAAAAACATAAGAAAAATCTTATAAGATAGTTATTTGTTGTGTCTTGCAGCTGACAATCACTTTCCAGTGAGGCATAGTTACATCAAGAATCAAAGAACCCCAGAGTTTAAAGGGCATATAATCTAATCTCCCAGCCCAAGCGGAAATTCCTTCAAACTGAGTCTTAGAATTATATAAAATGGTTATGTTTTTATCCACTTTGCATCAGGAAATAACTCAAACCAGTTGGTTCACTAAGATCAAATGCTAATTCTGTGAAATAATTTTCAACAATTGAGACTTTGGACAACGATATGCAAATATGCATAATTATAAAGAATTCCTTTCTGCTTCAGATACACTTTGTTTACCACTTCTAGTCTTGTATTGACACTGATCACATTAATCTCTCCATGCCTCAATTTTTACCAGCAATAAAATGTAAGGTTTAGTTTAAGAGACAAATTCTATCCCACAAGATTTTGAGAATAGAGAATGAACAGATCTGAAACAAACAAAAAAAGATAAGCAAGGGTTTTTTTTTTTAATGGCATATTTTTTTTTTCTTTTTATCTAATCCAGCCTTGAATTATTTGACACTATTCCTTTTAAAAACTCTATTTATGAGCAATCTCCCTAGCTTCTATTAGCTACATTGCAATCACTCATTTATAATACCACCTTTCAGAACAGTTAAAATTAGAATTCTGAGATCCTCAGGGGACTGGTGATATAAAAAGGTTAAGAACAGGGAAAATACATTGTACTATTCCTCCTGAGTTCCTGATTAGATGTCCTCATTACCCCTTCCAATAAAATTCTATAATAGCTGGAATTTATCACATTGGTACATTAAACAACAGTATAAGAAAAGAAAGTTCTTCTCATGCATCATTTACTAGTGAAGAAATTATGAAAAAAGGTATGTTTTCTATAAAATATTTTCAAGGTTCAAAGTAAACAAACGCTTTATGTTTTTCCTCATGTGTCTTTTTCAAAAAATCACTAAATACAAATACTGCTTTCTATAGGCTGAGAGCTTTTACACACTCATTATGTTCGAAATTGAATGATTAAAAGAAAAATATAATTTCTATTCATCTGGAAAGGAGAGAAGCAAAGCATGGGTGAGAAAGAAAACATTCCAACTACAGCTAAGCATTATTAATCTAATGGTATAAAAAAATAGTATCTCTACATTTCCAATGAGCAATTTTTCCTCATCAGGAGACAATAACTTCACATGTTTTACTTTTAAATGAAATTACAGAGAAATGGAAAGTTCAGCTAATATTTTCTTCCAGCAAAATGACAAATGGCATCTCAAGCATGGTCTCAGCAAGACAAATGCAAATACAATACAGCATCATATTAACCCAACTCCTGAGGACAGGGGATCACAGGATTATCAGGGTTTGCTAAATAGGGAAGACGGTATTTATAGATATCAGGGTTCTGCCTGAAAGGGACAAAGTAAGCTGATTTAAGAGACTGGACAAAAGTGCAGAATAAGTCTACTCTGTGCTTCTATTCATATATATCTATATTTTAATGTCAAACAAAGGGAAACAGCCATTATAAGTCAATTTTATTATGGGGCTGAGTTTTGAGGTATTCAGTTCAGTTCAGTCGCTCAGTCGTGTCCGACTCTTCGACCCCATGGACTGCAGCACATGGACTGCAGCACGCCAGGCCTCCCTGTCTATTACCAACTCGAAATACAAGGAAATGAATCTTTAGTGTACTTTTGGTCAATATAATCTATTCATTCATTTATCTTAAACACCCATAATGTGCCCCAACCAAGTACAATGACAACAGAGATAGGATCTCTGTGTAGTATGTGTACTCCTATGATGTGAAATAAAGGCAATTTAAGAAAGAGGAACTTTAGTTAATTGGGTATTGTGGGTTATCAGCAATGTATCCACACAAGTTACCAGCACCCTGGTGGACAGAAGCGTTCTGACTCAGCCACAAAACATTTGAACAGTTTTTTATAGGCAAATCATGAACAGATATGCTGTTAACGATGGATATTTTATCTGCCTCAGTTTAAACTCAGCGACTGGCAGAGGCCTAGTGTGCTGACCTAAAATGACACAAACTAGGTCATTCAAAGAAATTGGGATGATGGAGAGGGAGAGAGGAATATGTTGGTACATGGAAAATATATGTGGCTGTGAGGAGCAGCTAAAAATTAAGTATTAAAATTAGTAAGCCAACTGGCAAGTACATGCACGCCCCATAACTACCTTAAATGGAACAGACTTTAATTTATTTTTACCTCACCAAAAAAACACTGGTGCTGCCCAATGAGGCCTTGTTAATTTCCAGGAACTCCTATAGTTTTGTTAGGGAGAACTTCACCCAAATCTTGTCTTCTTTCTCCTTATCTCTCTACTAAATAAATACAATGTTCCCTGAGGAACAAAATACTGGCATCTCCTCAGTTGGAGTGGGTTCTTACTTCATCAGTCTTAATGAAAAATACATTATGGGCTTTAGAGTTTCATAGACTTTTATTCAACATCCCAATGGGTAACCTCTGGCATAGTTTCATCTAGAAAATGGGAACAATATTTATATCTCAAGAAAAATGCTATGAAGATTCAGTCAGATGATGTATGAAGCATGCACATAGAGAGAACTCAAAACAGTTGTTGTGTTTATATGTTTCTACTTTTCACTGACCATTTTTGACCAGAAAACATAAACTTGGGAACAATCTTCAAATGTCAAACATATTTGATAAATACCACTAACTTTATATATTCAGAAATTACTCCATAAATAATTCCTGAATGGAAGAGTCATCTATTAAATAACAGTGATTAGTTATGCGCAAAAATTACTGTCAACTTAGTATTTCACCAAGGACTTGGTATCCTAAGGCAGGGGTAAAATAGCTGACCTTCTAGGGGTTCAGAGAAATCAATAATGGGTTTTTGTTGCTGTAGTCCAAATTTTAAAAGAATAAATATATATTAGTCATAGCTAAAGGATTAAGACAATAAATAAACCTGGAACTCTTGTAGAGTTACTATGGGGACTCATGGTTATCAGATATGACATACTTAATCATACCACTGACCCTTTAAATTCCTTGTTCCACTTACAGTTCTAAGAATAGCCATACTTTTGGAGATAGAAAAAAAGTGTATTTTGGAAATCAGATGAAGACTCCTGAATAATTTGCCCTAATTCCTTATTGTTTATTGTAGGAAAAAAAATAAAAAAAGAAAAAATCTGTCTTGATCACTGAATACAACAGTTGTATACAATAGTGTTGTATACACTGTCAATTTGTTGTACACAGTGTCAATCTGTACCTGGAAACATAAGCAGTGGCTAATTTATTGTGGCTTGTAATTATAAATTAAAGAATCATGAAATTACACAGGCCACTTCACTGATAAACAAACTGGGAAAAGTTAGCCAGCTCTCATGCGTTTCTCCTTTATGATGCCATCCCTTTCTCTGTTGGTTTGGCATGCCTTTTTCATTTCAATTCTAGTTATTTTCTGTGTAAATATTTATGTTTGTACTCATTTGTTGAGAAAAACTTAGCCTTTAAATGGACAGCTCATGTATAAACGATTAATAAAAAGCAAACATGTAAAAATCTGTTTAGCCTGAGGTTAATAAAACTGCAATGTAGCAAGTGTTGAAATGTGATTGGCAACTTCAGATCCAATAATGTTACTTCTTTAACAATCTGACAATGTTAAATCAATTGAAATAAATTTTTCCTATCAAAATTTACTCATTGGATAATCTACCAAGTGTACATGTGTTTGTTTTTTTTTCCCTTCTTGACGTCTAGCTTTTTCTTCATAAATCAATAGAAGTGGTTCAACAGTTCTAAAAGTCAAAAAGGGACTGGAGTTGGGACACGGAAGTAACTATAAGCTTGAGTGCTAGCTCTTTGCAGTTGGTAAATTTATCAGTCTGCTCCAAACGCTCCAAAATAAAATTTTTATTCCACTAGTTTTAAAACCACTCAATTTCATTTTAATACCCTCCAATTAACTGTAGAGAAATCAAGGAACAGTGTCAAGCGTCAAATACGTCACATAATTTACGTATTTGGGAAAGCTTTATTCTGGCCTGAAGAGAAAAAGGTAGCCACAAATTGATGGTCTCTCTCCCTTTTTAATCTACTCCAAACTGAGATTAAGGCCTTTGCTTCTGGTGTGGTCATACGCAAAGGAAGGTGACAACAGGTCCGAAGTAAATACTAAGGATCCGGCAGCAAATCTGCCTCCACCAACACGTACTGAACAGGAGACTGGCTATCACCAACAACCAGACCTTGCAGAACCCTCAGCAAATAAAAAACTCGGGACTGCAGAAGCGCGCCCGACACGCAGACACCGAGACTGCTTAAAATACACGAGACATCCCTTCCGAGCGGCACCTCTTTGTGTCCGGGGATTTACACCCTTACCCCCCCAGAGGCCCTCACATCGCGAAGAACAGGAGAGCTAGGCTACCATCTCCCCTGGTACCGCCAGCACGACCTCAAAGACAGCAGTGCTGGCCCTTCTCCCCGCTTCTAGCCGGGCACTGGTGAACCCCACTTTCCTGCGGCACTGGGAGGCCGATTCCTTGGGAAGATTTAATCCTGCGTGCAGAAGCTGCTCTCCGCAGCTCCTAGGATCCGCCCTCATCCCAATCCCCCGAGTAATGATGGAGCCCTGGCTGCGTACCACGACAACCCAGCACCCTTCCAGACCCTTCCCCTAGTTTCGGACAGGTTGCAAGCCCCGCCTTCCTCCCCAGGCCCAGATTCCCTCCAGGGCCCACACTCGGGGCTCCCTGCCGCCCCCCGAAACCAGTCCAGGACCCGGACATCAAGCTGAGCGCCACTCCGTTCCCTCCTGTCTTTAGGCGCGGTGGCCTCCCTTGGGCCAAGGGGAGGGAGGCAGGTGACCGACCAGATCCGGAGGGACCCAGGCCCCCACACTCACCATCCTCCCGCCGAGTCCCTCCTCCTCCTCCTCCTGCCTCCCCCGTTACCAGGGGCAACTGCTACGGCGCCGCCCCCGACGTCCCCCGTACGCACGGCGGAGGAGCAAAGCAGCAGGACGGGGCGGGGTCCAGCTCCTCTTTCCCCGTTGTGCGCAAGCGCGCCAATGTGCCCTCCCACTGCGCAGGCGGGCTGCTGGAGCGGCGGGAGAAGGCGGCAGGCTGCAGAGACCTGGGGAATGGTGAAACCTCGCCCACGTGGCCGGCGGGGGCCACCCGGCTTGTGATTGGTCCAGAGGGAGGGCGTGAGGGCGGGGCGAGGGGAGGTTCCCGGACGGAGGCCAGAAGTGCATCCTGGCCTGGCTGCCAAAGCGCGCTGCTTCTGGAAGCAGCTGTGTCAGTGCGTTTCTCCCGGGACCAGGTAAGGATCTTGAGAGGAGGCCTCCTGCAACATCTACCTGTGCCAGGTTTTATTCCCTACAGCCCAGGAGGGAGTTTGCGTTTCTGTCCTGACTCTGCCCAGGCGAGGCTGCAGCGCGGGCTGGGCTTCCACCTGCCAAAGCCACGTGGCAAGAGAAGGAGCTACCTGTGGACCTCTTTATGGCCTCCAGTACCTTCGTGTGCCAGGCTGAGGAACGGGGGCGTTATGGGTTGCGCACCCGTCTCCACACATCTGTGTTAGAATCCGGGCTGGAGGAGTCCTCGTGGTGGGAGGCTGCCTACAGGAGGGCGAGAAGCTGCCTGAGGACTGGCCGTGAGGGCTGGGATGAGCTGATCGCTTACGGGGGTGAAAGGCGTTTGGGATGGTTGGCTTTGCTGAACTAAGTTGGCAGGGTCGGTGCGCCGCCTGCAGCCCTGAAGGAGGCAAAAATGGGCCTCCACTTCTAGGCAAGAAAGAGTGAGAGAGATTCTGGGTGCTATTTCCCACCCCTTCCCCTTGCAGAGGACAGGAAGAAGAGTTACCATATTTGTGCCAGGTCCTAGTCTATACTCTGGAGACACAGCAGGGGGCTCAATCTGCCCTCCTGGAAGTTACTTCCTTCCTAGTGAGATGCTTTTCATACAAGATTTCATTTCATTCTCACAGCCCTAGAAATTGGTTATTTAAAGGGTTAAGAGTGGGGACTTGAATCCAGTACTTTCTGACTCTTGAGGAATTATTATTTTTGGCCACTCCTTGCGTGGCATGTGGGGATCTTTGCTCCCCAACCAGGGATTAAACCTGTGCCGTTGCAGTGGAAGCAGAGTCTTAACCACTGGAATGCCTGGAAAGTCCCTGGGCTTAGTTATTGTTAATAGTTTCCTTCAGGTTTTGGGCTTTGCTGCTTTTAAGACCAGCAGGCTTTCAGCCTAGTTAAGATCGTTGGAATGAAGGCAGATTTTCCCTGAATGGTTCTTAACAATTTATGTATTCAAGTCAAATTTCCACCTGTCTCTAACCTGCTGGTTCTTCTGTGAAAAAGGCAAAGCAGACTTCTCTTCCGAAATTGCTTGGAGTCTAACATCATGGCTGCCAGGGAGTCATTTGATTGTACATAGGCATATACTACCAGGGTCTGCTGGTTTAATTATTAATCTCATTCTCCGAGTTGAGCTAGGTAGCCTTGACACCAGCCCTTGACATCTCAGTGGACTTTGTGTTTGAACTGCTTGAGTCTTTGACTGCCTTGATCTTCCTCTGATGGGAGTACCAGCAATGATGTTTTGTTTTTTTCCCCCTAGTAGGGGATTCAAATAGGAGATCTTGGGTGCTTCCCCGCCCTTGCAAAAGGACGCTCTAGAAGAGTTTGGAAAGCCTGTTTCCCAAACTCTGATACTGTCTGCTTGAGAAAATCAGCTCTCCCTGGAAGGACGAGCATTGCTTAAGGAGAATTAGTAGGTTATATAATTTTTAAAATATTTTCCCTTCTTCCCTCCTTTTCTCTCTTTCTTGAGACAAGCACCTTTTAATGGATAAGAGGACCCATCTAGGTGACTCTAAGCCTTGTGACTTTGTGGTCTCTATCTCTTTTTTTTTTGTCCACTCTGCACTGCCCCCTTGGCAGTGAAGGGTGGAGTCCTAACCGTTGGACCGTCAAGGAATTCCTGTCTAAGCCTTATAACCTTGGGAAAATACGGCCCTAGCTGTTATCAGATTTTTGGATAAATAAGACTACATCTGTTTCCTGCTCACATTTGTATCTGCCACAGTGCAGGACCATGTGTGCCATAAATGCTCACCACGCTAGCTCAATGCATGGGAACCTCCTTGGCATCAGTTTCTTCATCTGTAAGCTGAGATCTTGGATCCCTAATGTTTTTGAGCTGTGACATTCTCTAATCCTAGAAGGAAAGGGAAGTATTGGTCAGTCACCTGTTTGATTTCCACCTCTCCCCCATTCCCTGTAGTGGAACCCTGGATATCATAGTCACCTTTTTAGGAAGTATTAGATATGGCTTGTGTAGGAAGACGGAGTGTAACTGCTGAAAACTCAGCGACCAGTAGGACTCAGTATAGGAGGGGTAGACAGTTTGCAGCTTCATGAAACAAAGCCTGTTCTTACTTTTGTAACAAAGGCAGGTTCTGAGTTTGACAAAAAAAGAAAAGATGTGGGGGACATCCTTGATGTCTGGAGAACCCAAGAATAAGTCGGAATGCATTCCGTGCAGGCAGTAAGTGTTTTTAGAGGGCAGATGAGGACTATAGCATGCACCTTACGTCTGTCAGGGGAGGCAGATTTTACACTAATAAACATCAAGAAAGTGACAATTACAAAAGTCCCTCGTGCTGCAAATGAGGACAAGATACTATGGGATTATGTAACCGAAGGGCTTGAGTTTGCCCTGAAGGAATCACAGAACTGTCCCCTTGGGGGCCAATGGAATGGGAAAAAAAAAAATGGGAAAAAAAAAATTTCTAAGACATAGAATTTAGATTTTTTTTTTCCTTTTATGTTTTACGTAAGAGAGGACAAGGATGTTCCCTGGTAATGAAGGCAAAGATTCTTGCATGACTTAGCAAATGATTACCCCTTCATGGTAGAAGTGCTTTCACTGTGAAAGAAAGAGGATTTTCCAATGTTGGATTGTTCAGTTGAGAGTGGAGAGGGATGGCCGAGAAGTGTGTGTGTTGTGTGTGTTGAAGGGGAGGCATAACATTGGGACTGTCTCCATCTGGTGCAAGTGTGAGGCTCTATAAGCCAAGGCTTACTGTTTTTCCTTCCTCTAGAATAAAGGGGAACTCTTTCCCCCTCCTGGCTTCAACTGGGACTGGGTGAAATGCCTTTGGTCTTTGGACCAGCCCCCCTGCAGGAGCCACGTCAGCCTGTCCTTAAAGGACAGAGCCTGGAGCTTCTCCTGGGCTCTGGTAGGTGTGAGAGGGGGACGTGTCCCCCACCTTAACAGTCTAAAAGTTGATGTCTGCTTTCGCTCTACCTCATCTGTTGGCTGCTTCTGCCTGCTCCCTCTCTAGTTGTGCTCAGATTTTTGATGGGTTACCTCTTAAATATAGTGGTCTTCCTGGTATTTCCTTGGATCACTGCTCTTCCCAGTCTGCATTTTCTCGTTTGAAAACTTTATCTTAAACCACCCCCATGTTGCTCCCTCCCTGTTTTACTTCTAACCCTGGTCTCCGTGCTGGGTTTTAAGCCCAAATATCGAATTGCCGACTGACTGGACCTCTTCTTTAGCAAATACTCGAGTTGCTTTGCTGGGCATTGAGGCAACGGTGGTGAGCAACATGGACACGACTCCTGGCTTTAAGGAGCTAATGGCCTAGTGTGGGACGGTGGGCATTAATTCAGGTAAAACCATACTATCACACATGGCATGGCTCTGAAGGACAAGTACAGAGCCAGGAGCTCATAGCCGTGCATGCGAGGGAGGAAGGGCTCCTTCAGAGACTTCTCTGAGCAAAGGTTTCAACCAAGATCTGAGGGGTGGGTAGGTGCTTGTCATTCACACTGTCTCTGCAGAGCAAAAGGCTACTTTTGGGGGAGGGCAGGGGAGTCCTTGAGATTACTTGCTAATGCACCTGCTTTTAAGGCTGCTATTTATTCTGAGGTGACTTTGCTGTAACTTCCCTTGCAGCTGTAATAACCCATGGGTCTTTACTGAGGTAGTGTCTTGAGTGGAAGTTCCCTTTCATTCTACTATATAATATAAAACATTTATTCTTTATTAAGTCTATGGCTTCCGTCAGCAATATGTTTCCTTTCTCTAATGGGAAATCCTGGCTTTGTTTGCTCAAGTTTGTGAGTGCCTTGGATCTACATGATTGTATAACTCAAGAAGATTGCTTTTATTTTTTAATTACTTTCTTTTGGCCACAATACGTGGCATGCAGGATCTGGATTCTCCAACCAAGGATAGAACTCGTGCCCCCTGCAGTGGAAGTGTGAAGTCTTAAACTGGACCACCAGGGAAGTCCACCTAGCTTTTTTTTTTAAAAAATATGTTAACCACTATCATTTTCACTTTATATACTTTGGCACTGAATTATTACAAAAATTACTTCTGTAACTTAAAGTTTTCAGAATGAGAAAAACAAATGGCCAAAAACATGAATAGATGCTTAATCTCATTAAGAATCAAGAAAATTAAAAAACAAAAAAAGAATCAAGAAAATACAATTTAGGAGCTTCTCTGATGGTCCAGTGGTTTAGATTCTGTACTTCCACTGCAGGGGGCACAGGTTCGATTCCTAGTAAGGGAACTAAGATCCAACATGTTGCACAGTGCTGCCAAAAAAATTTTTTTAAATAAATTTAAAAAAGAAATATAAATGAAAATAACAATATTATTTCTGCCCATCATATTGGAAAGGAAGAAAAGATTTATTTATCCATTTTGGTAAAAGTTTGACTAAAGGAGCATTATCATATACAACTGGTGGAAAAATCAATTTGAATTATATTTATAAAGATTTCATTTAAAACATGTACATCCTTTGATCCAGCAATTTCACTTCTAGAAATCTATCTTAAAGCTATAGTTGTGGCATTTCCCTGATGGTCCAGTGGTTAAGACTACACTTCCAATTCAGGGGGTGCAGATTTGATCCCTGGTCCGGGAGGGAACTAAGGGGTTTCCCAGGGGGTGCTAGTGGTAAAGAACCTGCTTGCCAGTGCAGGAGACATAAGAGATGTGGATTTGATCCCTGGGTCGGGAAGACTCCCTGGAGGAGGGCATGGCAGCCCATTCAGTATTCTTACCTGGAGAGTCCCGCAGACAGAGGAGCCTGGTGGGTTACAGGTCATGGGGTTTGCAAAGAGTCGGACATGACTGAAGAAACTTAGCATGCACACCAGGGAACTAAGATCCCACATGATGCAGTCAAAAAAAAAAAAAAAAAGATAAGATATAGTTGCCATATACACAAAGTAATGTGTATAAGGATACTCTCAGCAGTGAAAAATTGAGAATAACCCAAATGTCTACCAAAGGATGAAATTAAGGCACATGGAATAGTATGTAATAATTAAAGAGTGAGATGGAGCTGTATATATAAAATGGAGAATTCTCTAAGATGCGAAGCAAAAAAGTAAGTTGTGTATCAGTGCCGGTTAGCTTATTGCTCCTTAGCTCCAAATCGACCCTTCTTCATCGGGCCTTGTGATCCTGGACGATGTAAAACCTTTTTCCTTTGCCCTCTGATATGATTTTAAGTTCTACCAGTAGAGGGCGCTGGAGGAGCACCGATGAGGAAAAGGTAGTCTTCCCGGTGCCTGGGTGCTTGCCTCCTGTCAAGTTTCAACAACACCCTACCTGGCAGCGTCCGGTTGAGTTCCCTCAGCATCCCGGTACGCAGCTCCCCAGAATCTCAGTGGCTTCCTGGTGAGTTTCATCAGCCCACTGACTCAGCATTCCAGCTCATCCAGTGTCCTGCCTGCCAGCTCTTCAGGGGGCAGCACCTCAGCAAACTTTGAAGAAGACTGCTCAAGGCGTGCCTGTGAACTTGTAATTCAATATATATGGAAGATTCTCAGGTGATTTTTTTTTTTTCCAAGAAAAAAAGACAAATGATATAGTAGAAGAAGATATAGAAGTTAAGTCTCAAAATTATTCCTTAAGAAAACAAACAAACAGATGAGCAGGTATTATTTAGTGAAGAGGGAGAGGAAGAGCATCCTGGACCGGCATTTGCAAAGAAGCAGCATGAGGACTTCCCTGGTGGCTCAGACGGTAAAGTGTCTGCCTACTGCAGGAGACCCGGGTTCAGTCCCTGGGTTGGGAAGATCTCTTGGAGAAGGAAATGGCAACTCACTCCAGTATTCTGGCCTGGAAAATCCCATGGACGGGGGACCCTGGTAGGCTACAGTCCATGGGGTCGCAGAGTTGGACACGACTGAGCAACTTCACTTTCTGAGACAGATGGCAGCCTCTTGCATTTGAGGAAGTCTCGTAGCACTTGAAACTCAACATGAGGAAACTCTAACTCAATGTTTTCTCCCTTAAAGCCAGTTTTTCTGTATTCTCAGCATGTTACTGTCCCAGTCAGAAACTCTATCGCTCTAGATATTGTGATGACCAGAGGAACTCACCAGGACTCCCTCTCTGCTCTGCTTCCAGTTTGAGGGGCTGCTGAGGGAGAAGTAGTCACTTTGTAACATCCACATGCCTTCTTTTGGTTATTAGACCAAACGCTGAGTCACATACTGTGGAGAAGGGATCTTACAAATGTAATTAAAGTCCCTAATTGGTTGGCTTTGAGTTAATCTAAGGGGAGATTATCCTGGGTGGCCTGACTTAATCAGATGGAATCCCTTTAAAAAAGGGCTGGGCCCCCTCCAACCTGAGGTTAGGAATTCTAAGAGGTAGGTAGACAGACAGGTAGGTAGATCTTCTGTTGATTTCGTTTCTGTGGTTGAGCTCTGACTGATAGAATTCTTGCTATACCCAGTCACTTGGCACATCCTCAGATTTGGCTACTTTAAAAGCTTCTCTGCTTTTGGTCTTCCTTCCAGATCTGGTGCATCTGGGTTCACTTGAGCCCCATTTCTTCTTGCCTGGATTCTTGGGGGTTCCCTTCCAGCTGGTCTCAGCATCCTCTGAGGTCTTGCCACACCCTGTTTACCATGTAACTGCCTAGACTGTTCTTTCTAAACTACACATCTAATCTTATCATTCTTCCTAAAATTTGTTAGTGGCTTCCTGAAACTTTCAGGCAGAAGTTCAAAAGCCATAGCTTTTTTACATGACTATTTTTTTCTCCTCTTTGGCATATAGATCATACGTCTTTTGAAAATTTTTTTTAGTGGTTGCCCTAAAGTTTGCCGTATATATTTACAACTAGTCCAAGCCCACTTTCAAATTATACTGTCCCACATCACGGGTAGTCCAAGTACCTTAGAGTCTTCCCAGCTTCTCTATCCCATCTATTATAGCATTGTTGTCATTCCTTCTTTTTTTTTTTTTAAGTAAATATTTATTTATTTTATTTTGGGCTGCACTGGGTCTTTATTGCTATGTACAGGCTTTCTCTGGTTGTGACAAGCAGGGGCTACTCTCTAGCTGTGGTGCGCTGACTTCTTATTGCCGCACCATTGTGGAGCATGGGCTCTAAGGCATGCAGGCTCAGTAGTTAACAGCACATGGGCTTAGTTGCCCCACAGCATATGGGGTCTTCCCTTAGCAGGGATCGAACCTGTATCCTCTGCATTGGCAGGGGGACTTTTAACCACTGGACCACCAAGGAAACTCCCATTCAGTTTTTCAAAATATGCATTTATTTATTTATTCAGCTGTACTGGGTCTTCATTGTGGCATGTGGATCTTTAGTTGCACCATGTGGGATCTTTAGTTGTGGCATTCAGGACTTTTCATTGTGAAATACAAACTCTTAGTGGCATGTGGGATCTAATTCCTGACCAGGAAACAAACACGGGCTTCCTGCCTTGGGAGCACAGGAGTCTTAGTCACTGGACCACCAGGGAAGATCCCCATTTCCATCTTTATCTGTGACTGTTTCTACTTTCGATGTGACCCCATGCCTTTTCTCCTGCAGAATGATCTCTCCTACCTTCTGGGGCTTCACCCACATTCCACTTCTTTTGGGAAGCCCCCCTTGATTTTTGTGACCCCGTCCCCAACTCAGCTTCCTCTTAGCTTGTGCTTATCGTAACCGTCTGTGTTATCTGCTGTTCCACAGGTGGGCTTTTGTTCCCCAGTCAGACTCAGCTCCCCAAGGACAGACCCGGTATTGTCCCTTTCCCCTTTCTTTCCCCCCGCATGATCACGCCCTGGGCTGGCCACTGGCAGGCACTCAGGAAACATTTGGTGTCCAGTGGCCCAGATGGGTGACAGTTCACTGGGCTCTTCTTGACCTGAGTGAGGCGATGCTAGTGGCTGGGGTGAGCTGTCTGTCTCCTATAGTGGGAGGTGCTCAGGGCCTCTGGGGAAGGTTTTGATTCGGGGGACAGTCCTCATTTTCCCTCTGTTCTGAAGTTCACAATTTTGTGTATGGGCAGGATGGAGGCTGACCTGTCTGACTTTAACATCGATGCCCCCCGTTGGGACCAGTGCACTTTCCTGGGGCGGGTGAAGCACTTCTTCAATATCACGGACCCCCGCACAGTCCTGGTACCAGAGCGGGAGCTGGACTGGGCCAAAGTGATGGTGGAGCAGAGCAGGTGAGCGGCTGGGGGATGGGCCAGGACAGCATCGGTGGGTGCCCTAGGGGACAGGTGGAAATGGAAGATGAGGGGATAGGCAGAGAGCTCAGGGAGGTGGGGGAACCAAGAGCAGGATGACTCAGGGCGGAGGTTGGGAGGTAACGCCCGCCTGTTGTCTTTGGGTGACAGGATGGGGACTGTGCCCCCGGGCACCCAGGTGGAGCAGCTTTTCTATGCTAAGAAGCTGTACGACTCGGCCTTCCACCCTGACACTGGGGACAAGATGAATGTCATTGGGCGGATGTCCTTCCAGGTCCCCGGCGGCATGATCATCACGGGCTTCATGCTCCAGTTCTACAGGTGCGACTGGGGAGCAAGGCAGTGGCAGGGGCGCCACTTAGACCTGCTAGGGAGGGAGCCATAGTAGGATAATAGTAATAGCCATCTTTACTGATTCCATCTTTACCGGATACCAGACACTGTGTTCAATTGTTCGCATATATCACCTCATTTAATCTCAGCAGCCCTACAGAGAGGTACTGTTTTCATCTTTATTTTACAGATGAAGAACTGCAGTTCTAGAGAGGTTATGTAACTTGCCCATGTGCACCAGCCAGGAAATAGTGGTGCCTGGCTATATGAACTGAGGCAGTTCTGTCTAGAACACTCAATGACTGAACTCTTCTACTCCTTTAAAAAGTACTTATTGAACAATGAATTTAATGTATTTTTATAACATAATATCCAAAAAATTAAAAAATGGGAAGACACTTTCAGTCCAGTTGGAGAGAGACTTTCTCTGTTCCCCTTCCTCTTTTCCCTCCACCTCTTCCCTCCCTAACACATTCGGTTAGCCAATTGTTGAGCCAGACCTTGGGCCAGGTAGAAAGTAAAAGTGTTAGTCGCTCAGTTGTGTCTGACTCTTTGTGACCTCATGGACTGTAGCTCACCAGGCTCCTCTGTCCATAGAATTCTCCACGCAAGAATACTGGAGTGGGTTGCCATGCCCTCTTCCAGGGGATCTTCCTGACCTGGGGATCAAACCTGGGTCTCCCACATTGCAGGCAGATTCTTTACTGTCTGAGCCACCAGCGAAGCCCACCCCTCAAGGAGCACCCAGTTTTGTTGAGACCAAGAAGGAAACAGTTACAGTCTAGCTTGCCAAGTGGTAGGCTGGGGGCAGAATATGGGGTGGTGGGAGCAGACATCATAGAATGACTAACTGTGTCTCAGGAAGGACAGGGGAAGGGTCAGGAAGGTTCCAAGGAAGAAGAGATCTCTCCAGAGAGCAGGATTCAGCCGTATACCAAGAGGCTGGGGATGTGGATGTTCCAGGCAGAGGGGCAACCTGTGCAGAAGAGCAGGTACAGGAGACAGCATGGGAATGGCCTGGGGAGTGGCAGGTTTGATTGGTGTCCCCAAGCCCTCCTCCCATCCTCTTCCTGCCTCCCTCCGCCTCTCTCCTGGTAGAACGATGCCAGCAGTGATCTTCTGGCAGTGGGTGAACCAGTCCTTCAATGCCTTAGTCAACTACACCAACAGGAATGCGGCTTCCCCTACGTCGGTCAGGTAGGAGGCCTGAACCCCTGCTGTCTGTGTGGGCCTGGAGCTGTCTTCTTGCCTTGGGGGGAACAGCCCTTCTTAAGGGGTTCCAGGGCTGTCTGTCCTCCCTGGGTGGGGCCTGCCCTGGGTGGGTGACCAGGTCTCTCTTTTCAGGGTTTGGAAGTACTAGGTGGACTAGGAGAGTATCTTCTTCCTAGATGAATTCAACATTCACTCATTCATTCATGCTACCAATATGTCTAGAGTGTGTATTAGGTGTTGGACAGGGTCCTAGGGGCAGGGTATACATTTGAGTAAGACATGTGTGGTCTCTGGAGTTTCAGTTCTTTTTAGGAAAATAAGCATAATGGTCTCAGTCTGTGATAGCTGCCATTAAGGAAATAAACAGATGACATGCTGGAGAATGGCAGAAGGGCGTCTGTACAGGTAGGCTGGTCAGGGAAGTCCTTTCTGCAGAGCTGATGTTTCAGCTGAGTTTTGAAAGGTAAGGACTTAGCCATGCAAGAGCCTGGGGAAAGATTCCCAGGAGAGGGAGTGGCAGCATGCAGAGGTTCTGAGCGGGCAGGCACTTGGTGTGTTTAATGTACTGAACGGAGCATCTGAGTGAGTTGGAGGGAGATCCCAAGCTGAAGCTGAGGTTTTCAGGCATGAAGCCACATTTCCAGCCTTTATCACTCAAGCTTTGGTCCTGCCCTCAGCCACCTGGAGTCCCCACTCCCAAACATCTCTCTCCTCCACTAGGCAGATGGCTGTTTCCTACATCACAGCCACAACCACCGCAGTGGCCACTGCTGTGGGCATGAACATGTTGACAAAGGTACAGTCTGGGGCTGCTATGGACATGGTGGTCACAAGGGGGCAGCAAAGTCCTAGGGAAAACTTTTTTTTTCCCAGGTATGGGTGGTTTCCCAGACTGGAAGAGTTGGGTTTGGGTCAGAGCCTAGCCAAGTAGTGGGAAGTTCAGCAGGGCTCTCCCACGTTGGTTTTTCTCCGGCCTTTGAGGGAATTTGGGTTCCCTGACTAGATGTCAGGATATGTGGCAGTAGTGAGGTCTGATTTCTTATTTTATCGTCCTAAAGCCCCTTCCACCCCCATCTTCCAGGGAGCTGACCTACTCCCCTTGTCCTCTTCCCCCACAGAGAGCCCCGCCCCTGGTGGGCCGCTGGGTGCCCTTTGCCGCCGTGGCCGCAGCTAACTGTGTCAACATCCCCATGATGCGCCAGCAGTGAGTACAGGGACCCCTTTTCCTCCCTGTAAACCGCAAGGTCAGCAGGGACAGGGCAGGCGGCCAAGGCAATGGGTGGCTTTGGTGGCTGAGGTGGGGGTGGGGAGGGTGCATCCGAGGATCGGTGGCTCCAATAGTGATGGCTGCAGGAGTGGCAGGTGACCTGGGTTTTGTCTGTGATGAGTGCTGTGGGAGTCATTCTCTGGATGGATTTGGAGGTTTAGCATGGACCTGCGGGGTTTGGCACCAGCTCACGTCCTTTCAACTACAACTGTATTTAAGTCGTGAACTTGGCCTACTTCCAGAGCCCTGGGGATGGCTCACAGAATGAAATGCAGCAGAGCGAGGTATCCAAAGATAAAACAGAACCAAGAGGCTCTGAGGGAAGCCAGAGGGGTAGATAGATGTTTTCCAGCTGCCAGGCTCTAAGCTTCACAGCAGGAAAGGGGAAAGGAGAAACCCAATGTGTCTCATAGCTCTTGTTCCTTGACTAGAGAAAGCAAAGATATTCCCCTGCCACAAAATTTAATGATGTAATTGATGAAAGCACTCAAAATAGCACCTGGAATGTAATATTAAGCATTAGCTACTGTTCCCACAGTTGCCATCGATGCCTTCCTGGTCATCACCGATGTCATAAGGCACATTTTCTTAGGACCAGTAGTCAATGGAAAGCGATCACAATCACCCTTGTAGAAAGAGCACACCGTAGAACAGCCGTGTGTGCTCTCTACTCGACTCCTCTTCCCCTCCACCATCCAGTTGCTCCTTCCAATGAATGAATGAGTCCCCACCACCACCCACCTGGTCTTGGATGGAGTACTGGCTTGAATATAACAGCCACAGCGGCTCATGTTTGTGGATGGGTCATGGAGTCAGGCATTGGACCCAGCACTTGGCAGGCATCATCCCGTTTAATCCTCACCGAATCCTATAAAGTGGGCACTGTGATTATCCCCATTTTGCAGATGAGGGTAACTGTGTCTTTAGAAGGACTAGGGAACTTGCTCAGGAGCATACACTTGCTCTGCAGCTTCCAGATCCAGCCTAGGCAGCTGGGACCTGGCACTTGCTCTCTGAGCCTTTCTCCTAGATATCTGTGGTATCACTCTCTGGAGTGGGGAAGGCCGCTCCAAGGGCCAGGCTGCAGGAGGTGGCTTCCTAGAGCTGGAATGCCCTGGCCCTGGTCCCCTGGTGTGTCACATCGCTGGCGGGCTTCCAACACATCCCTTTCCCGAGTCCAGCACCTCCTGTCTGTGTTTTAGGGAACTCATCCAGGGAATCTGTGTGAAGGACAGGAACCACAATGAGATCGGTCATTCCCGGGTGAGCAGAGGCCTGCCCTGGGGGTGGGGGGAGGGAGTTCCCTCTCAGACCCTGTCCTGTTCTTAGCACTCAGAGCAGGCCTGAGCTAAAAACCTTTTCCCTAGTGCCATCCTCCTTCCTCATCAGTCTTCCCTCCATATCTCTGTTCATGTCATTTCTGGTCCTGAAGCCATAAGAATGTGGCTGGGTGGGAGAGGGTCAGGTATGGTCACTTAACCCCTGACAGGTCCATCCCTTCCCCTTTACCAGCTCAGACTGACCGTGACTCTTGACCCTGGCCCAGCCCTCTGATGCAGCCTGTGGACTCCGTATGAAGTCATAACTGACAGCTTACTTTTTTCTGTCCTCAGAGAGCTGCAGCCATAGGCATCACCCAAGTGGTTATTTCTCGGATCACCATGGCAGCCCCTGGCATGAGTAAGATGGGGAAGCCCTCCAATCCTGGGGGACCCTGGCTCATGTGATGGAGACCTCAGCCACACTTGGGGTGGGGGGTGGGACCCCAGCCTCTGTAGGCATTCTTCTCAAACTGGTTTGCTTGAGTGTTGAGAGCCACTGGAGAGTCACACTGTAAATCCTGGAATGTCAGTTAATCAGAGATTTTGTGGAGAAAGTTGTTTTCATTTAACAAATATTTCTTAAGTTCCTTCAATGTGTTGGGGAGATAGTGGTAGAGAAAATAAGTTCCCTGCCCTGGTTTTGCCTCCAGCAGGGACAGGTTACAGAGCAGGATACAAAACTTGCTTCAAAGATGGTTGGTTGTGAGAAGGGTGTTCTGGGCCCATGGTACCCATCCTCCTATGGTTATAGGACTGCAGGTCGAGGAGTCTGGGAAGCATCTTCTTCTGGTACTTGGGGGAGAAGTGGGTATGGCCATGCCTATACATCCTTCTCCCCAATGAAAAGTATTTTCTGAAAAAAAAAAAAAAAGAAAAGTATTTTCTGGAACTTCTGGGTAAGGAGGGGGAACCACTCAGTCTGTGATCTGACTTCAGAAGGGGAAGTGTCACAGCCTTTTCCCTGCCTCTTCCAGTTCTGCTGCCGGTCCTCATGGAAAGACTGGAGAAGCTGCGCTTCGTGCAGGTGAGTGGACTCTCCTTTGCACCTTCACTGCCCGGGGCCCCAACCACACCCGTGCTGGGGGTCCCTGACCCTCTCACCCTTCCATCTCGTTCCCATCCCTGCACTGCACTCCGGGAAGGCCCCTCCCAGTGCCCTGGCTGCCCGAATCTCAGCCTTGTCTGCTAAGAGCAAGGAGACTCTCACCTCCGCTGCAGAGCCAGGGTTTCCTGCCTGTGGGTTTCTAGCTGGCTTGCTGATGTGGGGTTCACCTCAAAGTATGTAAGTCCCACGTGGGTCTGTCTTTTGTCTTGTTTCTGCACAGAGAGTCCGGGTTCTGCACGCCCCTTTGCAGGTTCTGCTGTCCGGGTGCTTGTGAGTAACATGTTTTCTCAGTTGGCGTCTGTGGTGGGGCACCCAAGATCTGTCTTCCTGAGTCACCCATGTGGGAAGACGTGTACTCCTTTACCTGACTTCAAAAGCACCCAGGCTTGAACACCTGTGGCCCCTCTGACTCATCCCATCTTTCCAAGGGCGCTGCGCTGGCCCTGTGCACACACCGGGGTGGAAAGCAGAACCCTTGGGTGTCCTCCATCCCCAGGGTCTCCCCTCCAGCCTTAGGTCTGCAGTAGTTTTAGAGAAGAGACAAAAATGATAAGATCATCCAACCACAAAAGAGAAATAAAAATTATGTGAAGTGACAGAGGGGTCAGCTCACACCAGTGGTGAATTTACACAGTATTACTTGTCATCTGGGCTTCCCAGGTGGCACTAGTGGTGAAGGACCTGCCTGCCAATGCAGGAGACTTAAGAGATACGGGTTCAATCCCTGGGTTGGGAAGGTCCCCCAGAGGGGAGGGCATGGCAACCCACTCCAATATTCTTGCTTGGAGAATCCCATGGACAGAGGAGCCTGGTGGGCTACAGTCCATAGGATCGCAAAAAGCTGGACATGACTGAAGTGACTTGGCATGCACACGTCAGTTATACTTCAATATATCCGAATACAGTGAGACGTGAAAAATGACACAGCCTGGGCCCGTCACGTGTCCCAGCCTCGCACAGGAGGAAAGTACCATGACTCCCAGCAGCGGTCTTAGGTGCCTGCCCTGGACTGGACAAGTCCCAGCATTCATCGTGCTTTGTGAGGCCATGAGCTAATGACCACAACCTAAGCTCGTGTGTATTGGATGTTTCCTGTGTGCCCCCACTGTGCTGATGTTTCCTGTCTATAATTTCACCTGATTCCCTGAGCCCTCGAGGTATACATACTGTCAGCGTCTCCTTTCCCAGATGAAGAGACTTGCCCAAGCATCTCTAGTTGGTAATTGCTGGAACTGAGATTGGATCCTTAATAAGTCTAACATTATGCTAGACTGTCTTCTTTTTTTTTTTGGCTGTGCAGACTTTTCTCTAGTTGCAGTGAGCAGGGGCTACTCTCTAGTTGCAGTGCACAAGCTTCTCATGGCAGTGGCTCCTCTTGTTACAGAGCACGGGCTCTAGGCTGAGCGGGCTCCGTAGTTGCGACTCCTGGGCTCTAGAGCACAGACTCAGTAGTCAGAGGTGCATGGGCTTAGTTGTTCCAAGGCATGTGGGATCTTCCCATCAAGGATTGAACCCGTGTCTCCTATATTGGCTGGCAGATTCTTTACCACTGAACCACCAGGGAAGTCCCCACCAGACTGGCTTCTGCAAATTGATTTGCCACTGAGGGAATAGTTACCATGGGCTGGATGTGTCCCTTGTGTTACGTTGTTTAATCCTCACAGTAACCCTGCCCAGTAGGCACTCTTGCCTTCCCTCCCCTGGCTCAGAGGGAGCTTGCCCCAGATTGCACAGCTAAGAAGTGGCAGAGCTGGGACTTGAACCCAGGTCTATTAGATTCCCACATTCCGTAAAATGTAGTCCTGGGCCCACATCCTCTGAGAACTTGAGAATAAAGATTCAAGCCCTTTCCTGGACCTACTAAATTAGCAATGCATTTGAGCAAGCTCCTAGAATTCCTTGTGTGCCCCATGAAGTTCCGGAGGCTCTGCCCTCATTGTTCTCCAACAGCCCGGGGGTTCAGCAAGTACAGGAGCCTGACCCTGAGTTCACACCCCTCCTGCTTTCCCCGAACACCAGAGGGCACCTATGGTCATGAGCACCGCTGCTCACACTTCCTGGTGTCTCCATTCCCTTCTTCATCTGCTAGAATGACAGGTGGGTGGGGGTGAGGGGTGCAGGGGGGCTGGTTTTATCCTGTGCTGGAGTAAATCTCCAGGTACCTAGAGACCAGAAGAAGGGTTGAAGGGAGAGAAACTTTGGGTTCAGCTCCCCCATCCTTTGGGGAATCTCAGCCACGGGGTGTGGATGAGTCTGTGAGATGCCAGACATCCCCTAATGCTTTGGTTTCTCCTTTCTTCCAGTCTCATCTTCATGGTGCCAGTGGCGTGTGGGCTGTTCCCGCAGCAATGGTATCAGCTGTTCATTACCTACTTGTTTTTACTGAATTGCCTGTCCCTGCTCTTGCTGACCTGCCTGCTGTCCTGAAGAAGAGGGAGGGGCAGGCAGGGCAGCCTCTGTCCGGGGACAAGTGTGAACTCTGTCAGTGTGAACTCTGGGCCTCTTGACTCCAGGTGAATGGGAAACCAAAACAGAGCTCCAAGGGGGCAGAGGGATTTTGCTCACTCCCAGTGGAGCACAGGCTGCCTTGGAAAGATGGTAGGGGAACAGTAAGAGACTTCCTGTCCCTGCTGGTTGAGTTGTTAGACCCATCTCCCATGGCTGGATTTGGTCTTTGAAATCGAACAAGAGGGTAGGTACTCATTCTGGCTGATGTTTGCCGGAGGGTGGATGCCTTGGACCTCTCAGCTTCCCTTGCATGTCCTGGGAAGGGTGCAGGGGGTGGTTGAGAAGAGATGATGACAAAGGGAAAGGGAAGCATCAGATGGGTGTCGGGCGGGGGCAGGGTGGCGGAGAGGACTGACTCCAGGAGACCAGATGTAACCTGAATGGATACAGAGAAGATGCCCGTCTCCCTTCTCCTAGTACTCCCAGCTCAGTAGTCATCTACACCTCTCCTGTGTTCCAACCACCGTGCTTGTAATCTTGGAGAAGGTAGAAGTTTGGCACCAGGGAGAATGAAGTCAGAGCTCAACAGAAGTAAAAAGCCAAAAAGTAAAAAGCAACATACTGTGCCCTATAGAAGCCATTTGTAATTCTGATGGAAAAATGGGCAAGGGCTTCTTAGAGGTGGCAACTGTGTTGGATTTTATCTCAGGGAAATTTGCTGTCCGTCCAGGGGGCAGGCTCATAACGCCCTTCTCTCTTCTCAGTGAATTGCCGGTTTCCTATCTGGAACCTGAGCTCCAGGACACCATCAAGGCCAAGTACAGAGAACCTGTGCCTTATGTCTACTTCAATAAGGGCCTCTGAAGGCCTCACCCCAGTACGGACCAGTCCACATACCAGCTCACAGAGAACCTGTGTCTTATGTCTGCTTCAATAAGGGACTCTGAAGGCCTCACCCCAGCATGGACCAGTCCATACACCAGCTGTGGATTCCTGTGCCTCATTCCTCTTTGCCGACAGGGCCTGCAGGCTGGCTTGGATTCGGGGGTGAGGGGGTGCAGTGGGAGGATGCCTCATGCTTTTACCCAGGTACCTGGGTTTATTGGACTCCAGAGGATAAAAGCGACCAAGGGGAGAGAGGCCAAGGCTTCTATCTGCTCTTCCTGAACCCCCATCTCCTAGAGACCAGGAGCTGAGACCCCCTCGGGGAGAAGGTGCTAGGTCCTGAGGGTGACGCTCAAGTAAACCGTTCGGAATAAATTCAGAAACCTGAGATTCTGGTTCCAGCTGGGGTTGAGGAAGGGCCCCCTTTCTCTTCCTCCTCATCTGTTCTCAGTCAAGGGCACCCTCCCCGCCGGGAGGGGGTGTGGTTCTGGCTCCCTCAAAAAGAGGGAGGGGAGAGGCTGGGTCACTTTGGACCTCCTCTTTGTTCTTGCCCACTCTCCTCCCCAGAAAGCTTCTTTGGGAGTCTTGCTAACCTTGAGAGTTTTTATCAGGCACCCAGGAGTTTTTAGTGCCAACCCTCTCCCCACTCCCAAAAAAAAACAGGACACAGTGAGGCAGCAGAGTTTCATGGTGCTTCAGACCCTGTCTGTTGATACTGGCTTTGTTCTCCTAAAATCATTATCTGATTCTGCTTCTCTGTGTCTGAAAGATAAAACCACTGACTGGGTAAAAAAGGGCATAGGTACGCATTAACTGCATGTTTCAGTGGGTATAATTTCCTGGCTGCCTCCCTTCCTCAGCCTGTTGGGTTAAACACCAAAGAAAGACTGGTGGGGACTGAATAGGAAAGGGAAGTTTTATTTGGACGCCTCTGAGAGGAAAACCAACCAGGACCAAAGAGCCTTAAAGGACACACGGCCAAGTGTAGCCACTCTCCCTTCCCCGCCAGGGTGCTCTAGGTTATTTTGGAAGCCCCTGAGGGAGAGGGGGCTGCTGTAGCCAACCTGGGGCCAATGTCTTTATGAGTTTTGTCTAGTAGAATTTACTGACTGATCAAAGGGTATCACTGTGAATTGAATACATTTCTTGAAAGACCACAATGAACTGTCTGCACACTGAGTTAATAAAACCTAGATGGAAAGCAAGATCTGTTCTTACTTTGGGCTTGGCATGGAGGAGGGTATCACAACTCTGAGGGGAACCTGTCTGGTGCCCAGAGGCCATTGTTTGTCTCCCTTATTATGGAGGAAAAATCTACCTGCCTTTGCTGGAGGCTCTAGAGTGTTTCCTGGACTGGATGTGTTGCTTGAGGGCGAGAGCTGGCAAACCATGGCTTGAGGGTTCAGGTCTGCCTGTTTTTATATTCCTGGGAAATAAGAATGGCTTTTAAATTTTTTAAAGGTTGTGAAAAAAGAAGGATGTGTGAGACCCTATGGGGGTGGCATGCAGAACCTAAAATATTTACTATTTGGCCCTCTACAAGGTGTCCCCTACTCTGGAGTAATGGTTCCTAAGAAACGCCTGAGATTCACCCGGAGGGCAGATTATAGGGCCTCCTCCCTAGAATTTCGAATTCTGTGGGGCTGGGATGGAGCCTGTGGATTTGTGTTTCTGGTAATTGTGATGCTGATACTGTTGTTTTGCGGACCACTTTGAAGGACCACTGCTCTGAAGAGAAAGGGCTGCCTCCTTGAGGTCAAAGCACTGACTGCAGTTTGATTTTTCCCCCATTTAAAAAAATGAAAATACAATTCACAAAACATGAAATTCATCCTTTGAAAGCATACAGTTCAGTGGTTTTTAAGCATACTCGTAATTTCATACAACTGTCATTATTCTCTAATTCCAGAATATTTTCGTTATTCCTGAAAGAAACTCTGTACTCATTAGTAGTCATTCATATACCCTCATCCCCCAGCCCCTGGCAACCTCTCATCTATCTTCTGTCGCTATGGATTAACCTATTCTGGACATTTCATATAGATGGACTCACACACTATGTGGTCTTCTGTGTCTGACTTCTTTCACTCAGAGTATTTTCCAAGTTCAGCTATTCTGTAACATATGCAACTTAACTTTGGCTGATATCTGAGCAGAAAAGCCTGTGTCTTTGGAGCTGGCTTCTTTGGGACAGGAGATTTGCCTTCAGCTTTGCTCAGTTCCAAAGGCAAATAGGAAAAACATTACCAGAGCTGGCCAGAACTCGGCAGCAATTCTGAGCTGAGGTTCTTTCAAGAATCCACAACCTTCTTACTTTTCCAGCTCCTTAAGCCTCCTGGCATTCCTCCTTTCTTCATAGACGATTACTCTTGGAAAAGTCTGGAGTAGAGAGTGACTGCCGTTTAGAGGCAGATTAAAAAGTTCACTCAAACTGCATCTCAGTTTGATCTTGTAAAAGCCTCCGATTTCTTTGAGTTGGCTCCTATGAGGTGTGGAACAAGGTGATGAGGGTGACTAAAATGCCTCAGTGAGAAGTTCTAGTTCAGATTGGGCAGGGTGTCATGTTTGTCCTGTCCTGTAGCTCAGTTCAAGCTCAGGTGAAGAGAGAGAGGAAGTTGAGAAAGGACAGAATCCCTTTCTGTTTGTCAAATTGAAACCTTTGGAGTTGCCTAATGATAATGATGTCTGGCTTTTTTTTTTAATTAAAATTTTGTTGAAGTATAGTTGATTTACAGTGTTGGGTTAGTTTCAGGTGTCCAGCAAAGTCAATTAGTTATACATGTATCTACTCTTTTTTAAGGTTCTTTTCCCATATAGGCCATTACAGAGCATTGAGTCAAATTCCCTCTGCTATACAGTAGGTCCTTATTAGTTATCTGTTTTATATATACTAGTGTGTATATGTCAATATCAATCCCCCAATTTATCCCTTCCCCTGCATATTCCCTATTGATCATAAGTTTGTTTTCTGCATCTGTGACTCTGTTTTGTAAATAAGTTCATTTGAACCCTTGTTTTTTTTTTTTTTAAAGATTCCACTATAAGTGATATATGATATTTGTCTGTGTCTGACTTATTTCATTGACTATGACAATCTTTAGATCCATCCATGTTGCTGCAAATGGCATTATTTTGTTCTAGTTTTTTAAGGAATCTTCATGCTCTCCATAACAGCTGTACAAATTTACATTCCCACCAACAGTATAGGAGGGTTCCCTTTTCTCCACATCCTCTCCAGCATTTATTGTTTGTAGATTTTTTTTTTTTTTTGGATGATCATTCTGACTGGTATGAGGGAATACCTCATTGTAGTTTTGATTTGCATTTCTCTAACAATTAGTGATGTCAGGCATCTTTTTGTGTGCTTTTTGGCCACCTGTGATAACTGACTTTTATGTGGAGGACTTAAAACTCCTTGAACTCCTTGAGGCTGGGATTGAGACTCTGCGCTAAGAGAATAATATGGCCCCTGCCTGTTATTCGATCTTTTCTTCTCTAGGGAGTTTGATTGTGGAATGAATGCATTTCTAAGAGATTTAAGATTGGGAAAAATACTCGTCACTCTTTGCAGCGCTTGGGAAAGTAGGATCAACAGAGAGAGAACCAATTTCTTCACTTACCTGTTTCCTACTTTGCCACCATTTAAGCCAAGAACAAACTCCCCTGGGCTCAGCTATTGGCTAGACCCTGCCAGGCTCTAAAATGCTTTGGCAGACTTTTGAGAGGATATTGTCAGCTAAGGGAAGCTGGCTTGTCTGCTGCGAGTCTTCATTTGTTTATTTTCCCAGTATTGATTGAGCTCATGGTTGGGCCCTGTACATGGTTGTAGGGATTTCTTTAAAAAAAAAGAAAAATGAGTAAGACATGGTATGGCCATACAAAAAGCTATAAATTTAGTGGGAAGGGTCAGGCAGGTAGAAACTATACACTGTCTGGTGTTTTGTGAATCCAGAAGAAACGAGGGCGAGAACTGGGAATTTGTAAAGGGCAAACTGTATGTGTATTTGGGCTTCCCTGGTGGCTCAGATGGTAAAGAATCAGCCTGCAATGCAGGAGACCTGGCTTTCATCCCTGGGTTGGGAAGATGCCCTGGAGGAAGGCATGGCAACCCACTCCAGTATTCTTGCCTGGAGAATCCTCATGGACAAAGGAGCCTGGCGGGCTACAGTCCATGGGGTCCCAAAGAGGCGGACATGACTGAGCTAATAAGCACAGCATAATGTGTAAATGAAGTTAAGTGTACTGTTTACTGTCTAGCACAGTACGTTGAGGATCTCTTAACTGTGGGGAATGAGCAGAGTGCGCAGAAAACGTAGTGGCAGTAGGTGAGATAAAGAAGTATGCAGAAAGGACCATACTGATAAATTTGGAAGATAAATTCTGTAGGTAGTTGAAGTATTTTGAGAGGGGAAGTCCTGAGACAATGATATTTGCTTTTAGGTAGTAGAGCACCCTTGTTCTGACCTGTGAAAGGAATTCTAGAGGGAAGAATTAGTAACTGGCTAGGCAGCAGGAAGCCTGTCTTGTATTTAATCAGAAAATGAGAACACAGATTGAAACAGTGGAGCTATTTCTGAGGTAGAGTCAACAAAATTTCCTCCCTCAAGAACTTGGGTTGAGAAAGCACCGTGCCTTAGGTAAAGATACTATCTGACATGGAATTCAAATTGACCTAAGCTGCTGCTTGAGCAATTTGAGACGAAGAGAGGGACCGACCCTGGTACTGGGGCTGTGCTTAAAGACAAAAGACATCAAGAGATTTGTAGATTACAGTTGCCTCCTTCTTTGAAAGCGCCCGGTTACTTTCTAAAAGTAACTTATTTTCCAACACTCTTTAGAATTACCAAACCTCTTTGCTAAACCGTGGAAATCTAATACTTCCGCCACACTCAAGATGGTAAATATCAGACTTAGCCTTTTCAACCCACGTTTTGGATGGTCCCGCCCCCCGTCGGAGCTACTTCCGCCACTCTCTGCCGAGCGGACGCGTTTATACCGCCTCCCAGCACTCAAGATGGCCCGGCTTCCTCCTACTTTCCATTGGCTGAATTTCTCCGGTTTTCCGTCTTCATACGGAGGCGGAACTTCGATTTGATCGACAGCTTTTTTAACCAATGGACGAAGGGCAAGGGCCAATGAAGCGTAGGAACTGGAGAACCACCCCAGCGTCTGGGAGGGCGTTTGGGCTGGGGCCGGGTGGAGCGGAGCCGGAAACGGGAGGGGAGAGTGAAACAGGAAAAGAAGGGAAGAAGGAAGAACAGGGAAGAGGAGGAGAGGGAGGAGGAGGAGGGAGGTGGCGGCGCCGTGGCGGAGGAGCAGGAGCAGGAGGGGGATGGCGAGGAGAAGGCTCCTGGGTGGCATGGCGCTCCTGCTCCTCCAGGCGCTGCCCAGCCCCCTGTCAGTCAGGGCTGAACCCCCGCAGGTAAGGGGGAGGGTCGTGTGGCGGCCTGAGGGGCCAAGCTGGGGGCCTCGGGGTCGTCGAGGCGTGGCTCGAGAGGGCCTGAAGGAACGTTGTTACCAAGAGTTGCGGGCTGCTGAGATGGTCACCCATGCTTGAGTGGACAGGATCTGAGGGGGCGTCGATGTTTAGCCGAGGGACACCTGTGACGGTTTTGGTATCAGGGAGGAGGCAGAGGCATGATACCAAGCGAGTTGAGGGGCGTTTGAGGCGGCAGTTCAGTCAGGTGGGTGGGGGAATGATTGTGAATGGATAGTGGTATCAAGCGGGGTGTGTGTGGGGAGCGCATTCGTGTCCTCCAGTGGAGCAGGTCTGTGAGGCAGCGGTGCCGCGTGTCCGTCGGTGCGGGTAGGGGTACGTGGGTTATTGAGGCGGCCTGAGAGGGCGGTGGGGCTGAGAGGATACCTATTTCCAGCTGGATCGGGGTATGTTCTAGGGGCCTCTTGCCCCATTTTAAGTGGTGTTGGAGGCGGGACTCTCGGAAGGCAGGTGGGATGAAGTAGCCTGGGACCCCTCAGCAGCGGCGCACACCTGAGCTGTAACAAGTTCTTAGTATTAGGCTGGCTGGCCTGGGGAAGCCAGTGACTGATGCTGTCCTGGGCCAGCTCGGAGTTTGGAGCAGAGGGTGGTGCTGGTGCCAATACGGCCAACAAATGGAGCCCCCTAGCTTTTCTTGCTAGGTGGCTTGTGCAGATTTCAGCCGCTGCTGGCATTTCGAAACTCTTAATGGGAGCGTTACTCTTGGTGCCAGGTTGGGTGGGGTGCAGTAGGGGGAATCACCCTCCTTCCCTTCTTTGCATTTGGCAAGGCTCTACTGTTCTATTTTCTCTGTCTCTTCAGAAAGGCCTGCACACACAGACACACAGAGCAAGATGACAGAGTCTATATAGTATAGCTTAGCACTTGAACTTGGTGTGGTCAAGAGTAGCAGCAGAATGCCAGCAAAAACACTTACCGTTTTTCCTAGGAATTTGTGAGCATAATGTTACGCCCATTAGTATCCTCTATTTAAAACATTAATTTTTTTTAAAGAGATAAAATTTATATAACATAAATCGTTTAAAACCATTTGACCATTTTAAGGTGAACAAATCAGTGGTGTTTAGTACATTCACAGTGTTGAGCAACCACTGCCTCAATCTAGTTCCAGAATATTTTCATCACTTGGGAAGAAAACCCCCTATCATTAAGCAGTTCCTCCCTGTTCCGCCTCCCCACAGCCCCTGGCAAACATCAGTCTACCTTCTGTGTCTATAGAGTTATCTATTCAGGATATTCCATGTAAATGGAATCTTACAATATATGACCTTTTGTATCTGGCTTCTTTCCCTTAGCATAAAGTTTTCAAGGATTATTCACATTGTAGCATGTGTTTCTTTCCTTTTTTTGGGTGAATAATACTCCATTGTGTGGCTCTTCCAGAATTTGTTGTTTCATCTGTCTGTGTAAGTATCACCTGCTCTTCTCAAAGACTATGTATGTTAGAAATAACATGTGAAAGGAACAGAGCTCATTTTCTGGCCCAGCACATTCCCTTTTCTTGGGCTGGGACTCTTCTGTTCTAGGCTTTGTTGGGGTTCTTTCTTTTCTCAGTTAAAATCATAAACTGGCAGGAGAAATAAGTTTTCTTTATTAAAAAAGTTACTGCCCTTAGGACTGGTCAAGCTAAGAAGTATAGATACTGAGAGAGCAAAATATAGAACAAACTGTTGCTTTTCCTTTATACCTGCACCTAAGTATCTCTAAAGACTGTTCCCAGTAACCAGTAATTAGCATTACTAGGGGGTTGATTTAGGAACAGTGCAGGCTTTGAACCTGGGTTCCCTGGGTCTGTGGACTGCATCTCCCTAGTCGGGAGCAGTGATTGGCATCTGGTGGGAACCAGATCCATTTCTTTAACCGGATGGAAAATGAAGGTTCCTTCCCAGGTCATGGAAGCCTAAGAGGTGGAGAGACGACGTGGGAGGGATCCTCAGTGTAATGCCCTAGTTGCCATTTGTGGATCACAGGCTGTTTGCTTATCATCTCTCTGGCACTTCCGATACTTACTTGGGGGACAGGGCGGCTTTTGTACTTTGTTCCGTTTGGATGGATGCTAACATTGGACGGCAGCTATTAGGTTGTTACAGGTCCTGCAGAGAAGGGGAAGTTTCTGAAATGAGTAGTCTCTCCCCCTGACCCTTTCCCCCAAACACTCCTGCCTTCATCTTATAGACTCTCTTTCTCAGTATCAGTGGTGAGAATTGTTTTGTGAATTTTAACCTTTGAAATGGAAGTTACTCTATAATAATTAACTCTGAATCCCCCACAGTTTAGTCAATTTAATTTTTTTTTTTTTTTTTGGCTTACAGAAATCAGTGATGAAAAAAAAATTAAGAGACCACTTGGTATAGGATGTACTTCAGGTACTCGCTGTCCTTGTTTCAACAAGTGGCTTCTGGCTAGCTCTGAATTGAGGAGGACTCTCTGTACTCTTTCCGTTTTGAAAGTGGTATGGGTACCTCATTGCATTTTTTTCCTCTTGACATGGCTCTATCAGATACAGTCTTTTTTTTTAAATTGAAGTATAATTTATTTACAATGTTGTGTTAGTTTCTGGTGTACAGCAAAGTGATTAAGTTATGTATATATGTGTGTGTATCTCAGTTCCCTGGTTGCTCAGACAGTAAAGAATCTGCCTGCAATGCAGGAGACCCAAGCCCCTGGATCAGGAAGATCCCTGGAGAAGGAAATGGCTACCCACTCCAGTATTCTTGCCTGGAGAATTCCATGGGCAGAGGAGCCTGGTGGGCTGCAGTTCATAGGATCACAAAGAGTCAGACAAGACTGAGTGACTAACACACACGTGTGTGTGTATAGAAACATGTGCATATATACACGCACACACGTATGTACATTTGTATGTACATGTGTATATATACACATACGTGTATATAAACACACATGTATATATGTATATACAGATAAATTCTTTTTCATAATACAATCTTTTTTAAAAACCTGCATTTCATATCAGATAATATTTGGCAGCTTTCTTTCTCTGGTTCCAGCTCTGCACTGGAACAATTATTTCCTGCCATCCTGGCCCAGATGAGTTCATCAGTTTAATTCCCTTCTGTGATTAGGAACTTAGACTTAATTCTCCTATAGATGCTTGCAACTTAGATGTGATTCTGTGAATCTATAAAGAATAAAAACAGCCATGGAGTCTCCAAACAGAAAGGCCTTGACATTTGTCTCTTTCAGTTGAATTATGATGGAGATACAGAGTTTCTTTCTTTCTCTTGTTGGTTAGATATCTGACTGTAGTATTTAAAGTTTTAGTAGAAATGTCTTTTTCCATAAAGTGATCCAACCGATGGGTTGGGTGCAAATCTGTAGAGATGTGGTCCTTACCTTTCCTCTGCCATGCTTCAAACTTTGAGCTGGACAGGGGCCCTAGCTCATGATTTGTTTTTTCCCACCGCACCCTCCAATAGTGTATCCCTTCCCCCCACCCTTACTTATCTCTACTGCCTTAGTTCTCAGTCCAGAAGCCCTACTCCACTCTTCTTTCCTAACTACAGCATTATAGTGTGACCACCCTCATTCCTTCTTGTGAGTTATGAGACTTTCAAATTCTTATCCTCTTTCTTTCTCTTTCTTAGCCTGTTTTATACACCAAAGTGAACAGTTGTCTAAAATCAACACCATGAGTTGCTTATGTAAATCCTTTCAGTAGATTCCAGCAAACGTTTACTGAAACGTTCGTTCTTTGCAGCAGGCTATTATTATTCCTAGGCACTGGGAACCCTCAAATGAGTAGCCAGCTCCCTGTCCTCAAGGAGATGATAATCTTGTGAGAAAGACAGATAATAAACACTGATTTGTAATCTGGAGGGATCAGTGCTGTAATGGTTGTTCAGTTGCTCAGTCATATCCGATTCTGCGACCCCATGGACTGCAGCATGCTGGGCTTCCCTGTCCTTCGCTGTCTCCCAGAGTTTGCTCCAACTCACGTCCATTGAATCGGTGATACCATCCAACCATCTCATCTTCTGTCCTCTCTTTCTCTTCCTGCCTTCAGTTTTTCCCAGCATTAGGGTCTTTTCCAATGAATTGGCTCTTTGCATCAGGTGGCCAAAGTATTGGAGCTTCAGCATCAGTCCTTCCAGTGAATATTCAAGACTGATTTCCTTTAGGATCAACTGGTTTGATCTCCTTGCTGTTCAAGGGTCATAAGGAGTGTAACAAGTCCCTATAATGGGAGTGCATACAAAGGACTATGGGAACCATGGCTAGGGCTGGGGGAAGGTGGGGATTTAGGAAATGCTTCATAGAGGGAGAGGCATTTGGACAGGGCTTTCAAGGTTGATCTCTAAAGGAAATGGCAACCCACTCCAGTACTCTTGCCTGGAAAATCCCATGGACAGAGGAGTGTGGTAGGCTACAGTCCATGGGGTCGCAAAGAGTCAGACACGACTGAGTGACTTCACTTTCAAGGTTGATAAGATTAAGTAGGGTATCTGTGGACCAGGAATTGGGAGGGGGGGGGGGGGTTGGTTACTCCAGTATGAAAGAGTGGGAATGGAGCTTTTGAAAGAGGCCCACAGTCTGTGGTAGAAGCTTTGCCTGTGGGTGTGCAAAAGACTGTGAGAGTAGGTTGAGACTTGAAAGGTGGGCTGCAGTTAGATGGTGAGGAGGCCTTTTATCCATTGTTGAAGCAGTGCTGTCCAGTAGAACTTATATGATGTTGGAAATCATCTGTATCTGTGCTGTCCATGTGTGGCTACTAAACACTTAAAATGTGACTAGGTTAACTGAGAAACTGAATTTTTAATGACATTTAATTTTTTCATATCAACTTTATTGAGAGATAATTCACTTGGCAAAGGATTCATCCTTTTAAAGTGTACAGAAAATATATTTTTTCAGCAAGTCACAGGGTTGTGTGAGCATCTCTACTATGTAATTTTGGAACATTTTCGTCTCTCCACGCAGAAACTCCATAACCATTAGCAGCCCTTCCCCATTACACCCCTTCCTCCTCCAGCCCCTGCAACTGCTAATCTACCTTCTGTCTCTTTGGATTTACCCATTGTGGACATTCTGTATAAATAGAGTCATATACCATGTGGTCCTTTGTAACTGGCTTCTTTCACTTAGCATCATGTTTTCAAGTTTCTTCCATGTTGATGTATTGGTATTTCTTTGCATGTATCAGCATTTCATTCCCTTTTTTATGGGCAATATTCAGTTGTATGAATGTACCACATTTTATTTGTCTATCAGTTGATGGACATTTGGGCTGTTTCCCCTTTTGGGCTATTATGAACAATGCTGCTGTGTACATGCATGTACATGTTTTTATGTAGATATGTTTTCATTTCTCTTGGGTATGTACCTAATAGTGAAATTGCTGGGACTAATAAGTCTTTGTGTAACCTTTTGAGGAACTGCCAGACTGTTTTCCAGAAGTCTGGAATGATACGGTATGATATTGTGGTTACTGGCCACCTATTTGATGATGCAGATCTAACAGTTTTCCAGTGTGGAGCTGGAATATGGTCTCATGGAGTGGTGGAGTCATGGGCTTCAGGGGCAGACTATGTGAGTTCCAAACTTTATTCTTCCACTTACTATCCTTGAGCAAAGTATTGAACTTCTTTGTGCCTCAGTTTCCTCATCTGCAAAATGGGAATAGTAATAGCATGTACCTTATAGATTTGTTGGGAGGTGAAAAGACATACTGTATGTAAAGCTTTTGGAGTATACTTAATGGTTATTAAATATAATAATACTTATCCCATGGACAGAGGACCCTGGTAGGCTACAGTCCATGGGATTGCAAAGAGTTGGACATGACTGAATGACTTCACTTCACCACTATTATTATTTTTGAGGGTCCTCAGAGTTCATTGTGATTGGTAAGTTGGTGTTACCTCTCAAACTAAGTTCAGAAACTGAGATTTGGGGAGTTTGAAGTGACTTCCTTGATCCTGTTCTATATCTGAGTTTAAGTTTGATTCTGATCTTTTACTTGTGTAGGTAACTTTTCATGGTGAACCTATGTAGAGTGGTGTTCTCAATTGGGAACAGCTTTTCCTGAGGACATTTGTCAGTGTTTGGAATCTTTTTTTTTTTTTTTAAGTATTTATTTTTGGCTGCATCGAGACCTAGTTGTGGCATTCTGGCTTTCTTGTTGAAGTACTCAGGCTCAGTTATTGTGGTGTGTGGGCTTGCTCCAGGGCATGTGGGATCTTAGTTCCCTGACCAGGAATGGAACCCACATACCTGGCATTTCATGAGAGTTTCTTAACCACTGAACCACTAGGGAAGTCCCTGGAAACATGTGATTGTCATAACTCAGGAGCGCTACTGGCATCTGTTGTGTGAAGGCCAGAGATGCTGCTAAACGTTGAGGGTAGTCCCCCCAACAACAGAGAATTGTCTGGCCCAAAATGTCAGTAGTGCCAAAGAGGAGGAACCCTTGTATGGTACCTGCTGTCCCCTTACCGGCTCCTGTTCAGAATCTTGGGATTTGAGGTCAGCTTTAAATGGCAACCCACTCCAGTACTCTTGCCTAGAAAATCCCATGGACAGAGGAGCCTGGTGCAGGCTACTGTCCATGGGGTCGCAAGGAGTTGGACACGACTGAGTGACTTCACTTTCTTTCTTTCTTCCCTATGAAGAGATGTGTGTGAAATAACCTCTGACAACATATTTCAGGTGGGACAGTTTAAAGCTTTGATGTCCTGAATCTTGATTACTCTCTGATATGTTGACGTGAGTTACCAGTCAGCTCCGCTTTGTCAGCCAACATCAACAGTTTTGACAAAAGCACATTTTTTTCAGTCTGTGGTTCAGTAAGCAGGTGAGCCTCCCTCAGTCACCCCATCTTGAACTTTCTTTCCTCTCACTTTGGTCTACCCTTGTGGTTTCACTTTAAGAACATGTTTGTTTTCGCCCCAGTGAAAACGGGATGGCCAGTTACTTCCTTTTCTGTGTCCTCCATGGTCCCATAATCACTCTGAACTGAGTCATGTTCTTAGAACTTTTTCCTTTCCTCATTCCAAGTCTTGGCTCTCCTCTCATTTTTGGCTTCATGAATGTTAGTTCCCACACATGCTCAGCCTGCAGAAACCATTAGATGTCCTCTGGTCGCCACGATGGAAGCTCACGGTCCTGGACCTCAGTGGGGCTGTGTCTGGAGGAGAGTCCTTTTTGCCAGGCCCCCGGATGCAGCTCATCTGTGGATACCGGGCACAGGCTGACTACTCTGTGGGTGCTGTGGGGAACTTAGATGGCTTTGAATTTAAAATTCCAACTCCTATAGAATGCCTGGCCAAGTCACGCACCTGAGGGCCTCTTTCTTTCTTGCCTTAAGGAGCTGGACTGATGTTTGAGGGACCGTGAAGACCAGGTAGTCCAGTGACGTGGGTTCATTCCTTGCCCTGCAACCTCAATGGTAGGCTTTGTTGGGGCCACCGAGCCTCCTCTGACCACAGAGCGTGGCCACTGGGTGCAGGGAGTGGTGATAGTGGATCAGGGTGACCTGTCTGCTCAGCAGCACACGACAGAGAGCCGTGGGCACTGCCCTTTTGGCCCATCCTTTACAGATCCACTGGGTGGAGCAAAGTCTGGCCAAAAACCCACATTCAATGTGGAAACCACAAACAAAGAAATACAAATAAATCCAGAATACTGCAACCTGGGAGGTAAGGAAAAGGGAAACAAATCTCATTCTATTGAATTCTGCAGCTTGTTGATACAATTCTGGGCTTTCCCAGTGTGGGAATTAAAGTCTGTCATCCTCTCATACTTGTGAGTCTTGCCTGGATGGAGTTTTTTTGGATCCTCTCACTCACTCAGCTACACTCCCATAGCCGGATTTATTTACTTATGGTTTTCATCTTTCCATACTTTCTTCTGTGGGACAGCAGATAAGCTGTGTATCTTCTGTTCCTGGTGCCATCATCACTCATAGTGCCACGGCTCAGTTTTGATTCACAATAGGTGTTTTAAATAATTTAAATTTGTTTTGGAAGAGATGAGAGTAAATGTAAGATGTTGTAAGAATATTTGTGGCTTGGAAGCATGGATCTTAGAGTGAAGTTATAAAAACATATCTGTTTTGATTTTTAAATATGGAGCAAGACAGACTATGTTGTAACTATTTTATTATACATTCTTATAGATCAGAGGCATGCCGTTCATGGAGAAAATAATCATATTTTACAAAATTGTACATAACTGTTCTTTGTCCGCCATTTAAAAATTACATTCCTCATCTAAGATTTCACCTGGCAGTTTCACTCCGGTTGTGTTAAAAACCAACCAAACACAGAATGAGAGCACCATAGCTTAGTTTATCAGTCGGATTTACATATTTGTGGTTTACTTGGGAGAGAAAGTTAATATTTGGCTTTCTGCACTGGGATGTTGGAGCACTGTAGTTATTGGGGACTTGAATATAGAGTTGAATAGTGTAAGAAGTTCATCCTGTGTACTTCTTTCTTCTTTCTTGAGTCCCTTGTTTTTAAATATGCAAATCCCCTTGCTGCTGTTGCGGTGGATGGGGGCGAGGAGCAGAAAACCTGCTCTGACCTGATTTGGCAGAAGGTCCACTCTGGCTGTCTCTCCGTTTCCTTTCTTAGACCTGATTGCTGCTTTTCTTTGGGCTTTAAGTTACCTTTTCACATCAGTTTTTAATTACACAAAAATAACAATGGCTCATAACAATAGTAAGTAACAGAGAAATACAAAAATACTTAGAGGAAAAATTGAAAGTTTGTGGTTTGGTGTGTATTTTTGGTGGCCTCTCTGCTTATGCTGCATATTTATAGATACAGTAATATAACTCCTATGTATAAACTTATATACACATAAAATATATGAAACTGTTGGTATGGGTAGCATTCTTTGTTTTCTTTCATTTGTTTTTTAAAATTTTATTGGAGTATGTAATTTTATTGAATTTATAATATTGTGTTAGTTTCAGGTGTATAGCGGAGCAAATCGGTTATACATATAACCACTATTTTTTAGACTTTTCCCATGTGAGCCATTAGAGTATTGAATAGAATTTTTCATTTGTTTTTGAAACAAAAATGGATACTTTACATGTAGTATTTTAACAATATGCACTTATTAAAAATCTTCATATATTGTAGGCTTCTTTTCATATGGCATGTATGCCATGTGATTTTTTTTTTAATGCCTATATGTTATTGCTTTAGATCATAAGTTATTTAACCACCCCTCCATTAATGAACATACATTGTGTCCAAGCACAGCATTTTCACACTGTGCTATAGAGACCATTGTTGCACTTATTTCTGTCTGCAGTCTGCTAGATTCCTAGAAGTGAAATTGGGGTTATGGGGTTATAATGTGTGGACATTTGGAATTCGGGGCCAGGAGTGCCAAGTTGCTTACCAACACGGTTGTATCAGTTCACATTCCCATTAGTAGGGCTTACTTCCCCACAGACGTGAGTATCATTTCTTCACCTGCACCTTCTGCTTATCCTTGAAGATGTGTTTTCTGACTCTTAACACAGGCTCCTGGAGAACATTTCGGTTTACTTCCTCAAAGGCCTAGAAGTCTCCTCCCGGTCTGCAAACTGGTTGCTCCCTTTGCTGTGGAGCAGGATTCACCCAAGGGCAGTGAGCCTGTAGCCAGAGGAGGGTAGAAATGCCTGCCCCTCTGCTAAAAGAAGTGGTTTGTGGTTCCCTCGAGAATGTCAGGCAGCTGGCCTGGAGCTGTTGGCTAGTTGCTGTGAGGCACACGAGTTTAATTTCAAGCCCAAACTACCACCCTTCCATGGTGGTATCCCAGAAGAAGAGATGCTTAAAACTGACGTTGTTGAAGAGTGCAGACTCTAGAGCCAGATTACTTCCATATAACCTTGGGCTAATTAGTTAACTCAGTATCCTCATCTGTGAAATGGGATGTTAGCACCTAGCCTATAGGCAGTACCTGCCACATAGTAATTACTGGGCAAATGTTAACCTTTGTTGTTGTCATTATTAATTATTTTAGCTCTGGTGAACATTAAGCCTTCCCCATTCCCTTACTGACCCAAGACTTATTTTCGGTGGAGGGATTTAAGAGTACATTTTGGTTTACTCCTTGTCCAAAATGAACATGAATCACTTTACATATCATCCCCCTTGGCAATCAGGTGAGAGGTGTTTTTTCAGCAATTTTATTTTGGACAGGAAAGTAGGACTTACTGGTGGGTATGATTAAGGAGGAGACAGCACCATGGCTCTCACGAGTGCAGGGTCTGCCATTTGTCCAGGGGGCCATGATTAGGGATGTATTTGACCCCACAGCCATCCAGGGTGAGCCGCTCTTCTGTGCCCATGTTTTCATCCTCATTAAACTTAGTAAATCCTCACTTCTTGGAGATGTGGATCTTCTGATGGCCAGGGAGCTTGAACTTAGCCCCGAGGAGGACTTCAGTCACATGCTCCTTGTCCTGCTGCTTGGTGTGGATAGACATAATTTGGCCAACGTGGACCCTGACCACTGTGCCCTTTGGAAGGCCACTGGGGCCTTCCAAAGACACTGAGCCTACTGGTTTGGAACCTTGATTGGGGACAGCATGCCAGTCTTGAAGGTCCTGGAAAGGGCTGTCCCCAGGATCCCTTTGAGCAACCTGCACAGGCACCAGGCTGCATACACTACCGAGGAGGCTGCTATTTGCAGCCATTGCACCAGGCCCCCATGATCAACTTGCTGCTGCCACTGCTGCTGCTAAGTCACTTTAGTTGTGTCCGACTCTGTGCGACCCCATAGACGGCAGCCCACCAGGCTCTGCCATCCCTGGGATTCTCCAGGCAAGAACACTGGAGTGGGTTGACATTTCCTTCTCCAATGATCAGCTTAATCGGCTGCAAAACAATTGGTTTCTAATAATAAAATGTAAAATTATTTATTCTTAGAGCAGGTAAGTTAGGATATATGCTATTATTCTGATATACACACCATTGTACCCTCTTGAGCGAGGAAAAGAGTGGGGGGCTTTGGATCGTCGTTCGTTCTGTCCACAGCACTGCCACTTGCAGATCTGCCTGCTCTCAGCTCACAATGTACTGTACTGAGCTGAGGGGCTCCCTGAGGCTTCTTGACACCAGTCCCCAACCTCCGTTTGGTACTTCCTGTTCTGAGTTGAGAATGCTTTCTGAGGCTTGCTTTTATTTTATTTTTGTAATACAGCTTTTGTTGTTGTTCAGTCGCTCAGTCGCGTCCAACTCTTTATGACCCCATGGACTGCAGGATGCCAGACCTAATACAGCTTTATTGAGATATAATTCACATACCATACAATTCACTCTTTTGGAATATACAATTCAGTAAGTTCTAGTATATTCACAAGTTTGGGCCACCATCACCACTATCTAATTTCAGAACATTTTCATCGATCACAAAAGAAGTACTGTTATCAGCAGTCATTCCCACCCCTCCTTCCAAGATCCCCCAAATCCCTGGCAACTACTAATTGACTTTCTGTCTCTGTGGACTTGTCCATTCTGATCAATTCATGTAAATGGACTCATACACCATATGCTATTTTATGACTGGCTTCTTTCACTTAGCATCGTGTTTTCAAGGTTCGTCCATGTTGTAACGTGTCAGTAAGTCACTCCTTTTTAAAAAATTTTTATTGGAATACAGTTGATTTACAGTGTTGTGTTTCTCCATGCACGTGTGCTTAGTTGCCCAGTTGTGACTGACTCTTTGTGACCCCATGGACTGTACCCTGCCAGGCTCCTCTGTCTAAGGCATTTTTTCTAGGCGAGAGTACTGGAGTGGGTTGCCATTTCCTTGTCCAGGGGAGCTTCCCGATCCAGGGATTGAACCCATGTCTCCTGCATTGCGGATGGATTCTTTACTGCTGAGCCATCAGGGAAGCTGGTGTTCATTTCTGCTGTACAGCAAAGCAGATCAGTTCTATGTATACCTATATCCACTCCTCTTTTAGATTTTTTTCCCATATAGGTCATTACAGAATATTGAGACAATTTCCCTGTACTATACAGTAGGTCCTTATTAGTTGTATATTTTATATACAGTAGTGTATATATGCCAGTCCTAATCTTCCAGTGTATTTCCTGCTGGTAACCATAAGTTTGTTTTCTGCATCTCTGTTTCTGTTTTGAAAATAAGGTCATTTGTACCAGTTTTTTAGATTCTGCATATAAATGATATATGATATTTGTCTCTGACTTCACTCAGTATGACGATCTCTAGGTCCATCTCTGTTGCTGCCATATGTCATTCCTTTTTTATGGCCAATTAATATTACATTGTGTGTATGTAACACATTTAGTTCTTAACTGATGGACATTTGGGCTCTTTCCACTTCGAGGCTATTATGAATAATGTTGCTTTGAACATGAATATACAAGTTTTGAGTGGACATATGTTTTCTTTCTCTTGGTTATATACCTATAAGTGGAATTGCTAGGTCATATGATCACTCTGCTTAACTTTTGAGGAACTGTTTTTCATAGCGGCTGCACCATTCTATATCCCTACTACCAATTTGTGAGGATTTTAGCTTCTCCACATACTCTTTAACACTGTTGCCTTTTTTTTTTTTTTTAAATAATCATAATCATCCTGGTGGGTGCATCCCATTGTGGTTCTGATTTGCGTTTCCCTAATAACTAGTGATGCTGAGCATCTCTTTGTGTTCTTATTGGCCATTTGCATATATTCTTTAGAGAAATGCCTGTTCAATCCTTTGCTTACTTTAAAATAAGCAGTCTTATGTGACTGAAGGGACAGCAGTCTTCACATGGAATCCCAGTGAGTGACTGCTCAAGGAGAGATTTTCCTTTAAAACCAGACTTTGTTAGGGTTCTGGCGCTCTACACCTAGCCATGCTACCTCTGATTCTCATGACCCAGGGCCAGTTACTTTAGCTCACCTAGTCATTTCTGCTGTAAGAGGCCCACAGAGTCTACCTTCTCTTAGTCAGAATCTTCTACCATCTCTTGTGGAGATTCATGATGCATGTGTTCTATAGTTATGCCTCTGAAGAATCCCACAGTTAACACTTATCAGATATCATTATCTAATATCTTATCAGATAAATGGTTTGCTAATATTTTTTTCTGTTCTCTGTTGATTTTTTCTTTGTTGATGGTGTCCTTTAAAATACAGCTGTTTTTAATTTTGATTAATGTCACTTTATGTTCTTCTTTTGTTACTCAAGCTGTTGATGTTCCCTAGTTCTTTTAGGGCTTTCTAAAACTTAATATTATTTAGGGTAAAAAATGGACATTATTCAGAATAAGATCCTTTATTTTACTATGGAGCATTTTAAACATTTACAAAAATAATGCTAAAGAGAATGGTATAATACAATGAAGTACCTACGTACCTACCTCCTAACTTCAGCAATTTAGCATTTCGGCCAGTCTTGTTTTTATCTATATCTACTTTCACTTCCATTCATCCCCACTGCAATTATTTTGAAGCATGTTGCAGACTTCCTATCATCTCAATCATAAATAGTTCCATTTGAATCTCTAAAAGATAAAAGGACTTTGTTCCAGAACATAACCACTCTTCCATACCACACCCTAAAAACTTGACATTCCTTAACATTACAGGAGAGGATCTTGCATGTGAAAATGTAATTTGGATCTAGAGGTAAAAATCCAATTAGAAAATTCAGCTAATTATGATAGTTCTTATGTTTTCATAAGGAATTATCCAGAAGAGTTACACCACTTTAAAAAAGTGACACCCTTCAGTCCTATGGGTATCAAAAAGTGCTCTTCCAACCACAGGTTTTTCTTTGTTTACTTGAACAGCTCTAGTGGTGAAGTTTTAATCATGGCAGTCCTCTTCTTTATCCCTCTGAAATCTTTGTCTTTTTTTTAGGGGGTGGGGGACACACGCATACATTTCTAGCCTCTGCTCAGTATATAAAGTGAAAGATTAACTTCTGACTAACTTTTGCCCTCAATTTCTAGTGTAGGGAGAGGTTTTGGGAAAATCTTGTTCAGAGATTGCCCAGAGGTTCAGAGAAGCACGGGGAATTGAGGAGACTAGCGCTCATGGCTTGTCTTTCAGCTGTCCAGGGCACAGTGTCTCCCATCCAGAGCCTGACTTGACTACACCTGCCCTCAGAGTACAGTATGGGGGGTGGTTCACAACTGATGAGCAGAGATGGAAAATAGAATTTGGAGGCTGAAAGATGCGATAAGATAATGTTTCTATGAACAGATGTTCAATAAGAAAGGCTGTGCTGTTTGAGGTATAGGAGGCTTAGGGTTAAACAAGCTGCTTAACTGTGGGGCCCTTCAGAGGCTTAACTGTGAAGCACATACACAGTGAATCTCTAAAAGAGACCGTGAATTTCTTCAACCATGTGAGCATCTTATCACAGAAATGGCTGCCTTGGAGCAGCCTCTGGGTGATGCTGATAGATGTAGTGAAGGCTCAGAGAGATGAAGTAACTGGCCCAGGGTCATGAGAATGAGTGGAGTGCCAGAGCCCTGACAGAGTATAGCTTGCAGGGAAATCTGCCTGTAGGCGGTCACTCACTGGGATTCTATGGGAAGACCTCTGCCCCTTCAGTTAGAAACCGTCGGTCTAGCCGTAAGTCACCTAGCATTTTCAGACCTTCGGTGTACTGTCCGGCAAGTGGGAGTGGTGATAACTGCCTGGCCCCATCATCAGCTGATGTAAGGAACAACGAAAAGAGATGTGAAAGTAGTTTATAAGCCTTGAATTCTTTGCAAGAATGATGCTTTACTGTGTCTCTCACTGGTTAGAGCCTCCTTTTCTGTAATACTGAGCACACCTTGCCAAGGATATGCATCTTGAGCAAAGTGAAGGACTTTGGAACGGTGAATATAAAATAGGATATTGGTACCTGCTGCCTTTTTTCCCCGAGAGGTACAGTAGCCTGCATGGACTTCTTGCTGTGATGGGATGTTTTCTCTGGCATTGACAGGCAGACTCGTTCCCACTGAGCCACCAGGGAAGCCCAATGGGATGCTTTCTCAAAGGCCCTGCCATCATTTTCTCCCCTAGACATTAGGCATACAGAGTAGGGTCTGCCTGTCCACCTTTGCTTTGCGCTCATGCTTTCTTCATGATTTGGACCCATGGTCAAAGTGTCTTTGAAGTCGGTTTACATACTGCTGTCATCCTGTGTTGCTTCATCCCTTGTGGCCTGGGAATCCATAGGGTTCAGGTGTGGCCTGTGGTTGGCCATAATGTGATGAAAGGTCCAGCATCCTTGGCATCTGGTGGATTCCCTCTCCAGTTTCACCACCTTCAGTCATCATCTTACTTGGGGTGTGGACGTGCATGTTCCAGAAGTTTCCACACTCCCTACAACTTCTGGGAAGAATAAGTTGTCTTAAAGTTTTCTGCTGGTGTTTTTGACCATGAAATCTTAGACCTGAACGAAGTATGGTTACCGAAGGAAGGAGGAGGTAATATTTTATTTAGATAAGATCCAGGAAATGAGAAAAGGCTTGGTGCCAGGAGCTGTGTTTCCAGCTAGGCTTTATTAAGTCTCATAGTCCTTTAAGCAGAAAAGGTGACTTCCAGGTGTTCCTAATGGAATTTCTGGTGAATGGGAGACAAAACCAGGACCCGCTTCATCCCATTCCCCATAACTGAAAAACTATTACTGGGGCGTTCAGTCATGTCCCAGCTGTACCTTGAGGAAGGGAGTTTGGCTTTTGAGATAGCTTAAGTGCTTTAAATTCCTCAGCTGAGAAAATTGGAGGTGGATAACCAGGTTTCCCAATCCCTTCATCAAGCCTTATGAGCTCAGAGTACCATCCAGGTGCTCTCCTTATCTCTCAGCTGTTTTTCAGGTTTCTGTGACCAGGAAAAAGTCACCTGCCCTAATGTTTGGGGTTTAGCTGTACTAACTTAATTTTTACCATTTTCTCTGTAGTTGTCAATTCCCTCATCCATGTGACCATTTTTTCTTGAAGGCCTGCTTTGTGCGATGCATTGCTTGGTACTGTGAGGGACACAGAAATGAAAGTTATGTACCTTGCCCTTTAGTTGCTTATACTATACAAGAAGAGATAGGCCTGAGAATAAATGACTTTGCTGACACATAGACAAGGGAGCGGATCTTCTTATAAAGCACAACCGAGATCTCACATTGGAGAGTCTGCACACTTGCTCCTATGACTTTGCACCCAGAAAGCCCAGAGCACCCAGAACCCCTGAATCTGCAGGGATTCAGAATTGAGGTGTCTTCAATAAAATGACATGATGTTGGACCTTCCAGGGGCCTGCCACCATTTCACCAAAAGTAGGTTGAATCTCTCTTTGTCCTGCTCCTAAGTGGAAGCTGAAATCAGATTTAGTGGAGGCCTTGAAGACCAATTTCCCTAAATGCAGTTCTCTTTCCAGGTCACGTGTGTGTGTATCATGTATTTTGTGTGACCTAGGTCCCCCCATTTCTTCTTATTTTGATCTTTGGTTTAGAGAGCAGTTTGTGAGGAGACATGAAATCTTTCTGGGGACAGCCTTGAGTTGTAGCTTGCTGATTTTCATGTAGTTCTTGGCTACTTGCCAGTTTGGTTGAGGTTGAACTGTTTTCAGGGCAGGAAGAGTGAACCTAGCATTTTGGTATAAAAACAAACAAGGCTGCTGTTGTACTTGATAAAGCTAAAGCTGTGGACCCAGCAGCAGCTCATTAACCATCAGTGACAGCTCCTGGTTAGTGGTGAGTTTCAGAGACCCCTGGACTCTCCAGAGAGGGCAGTAAATATTTATCCACGAAGGTAATAAATATCAACAGAGTGATTGATTGTCAACAAAAAAGGATTTTCTTGTTAAGGGGCAGATAAGCAGGAGGCAGAAACCTTAGGAAGCTGTTGTAAACCAGTTTCAGCTTCTGCTACTTTGACCTCTCTATTTAAAAGATTAAGGCTGTACCATTGCATGGATGTCTTCCTTGCACCTCCCACATCCCCCCACAAAATCAGATTCAGGATTTATCATATTTTAGGAGGAAATATAATTAAACAGCAAGAGAATCTAAGATACTTAACAAAACAGAAGTTCCTGCCCTTGACATTTATAGTGCTACCATAGTCATCAGAAAGAAAAAATGTGCCACTTACAGATACTCAGTAAACAAGCACATATTTGCTGGCCTCTGCACTCTACCCCCAGCTGATCTTTGCTTCATCTTCTTCAGCCTTTTTGAATGCCCCATGTGCCCTTGTTTTCATGCTTTTGGTCATGCTTGGCCTTGCTTAGCGCTTTCACCTTCTCCCCCAAACCCTACTTTTTTTTTTAGTTAGCCATCTCATGGTGACACTTTCTTTAGCCAGTCTGTCCCTCAACAGCTTCCTTTCTTCAAGCTTGTCTTAGACTTCTGGCTCTGCTCCTTCCCTCACTTTTATTATAGGGTGCCATTTGTTTCTGTCTGAGGTCTTTTCTCCCTCATTGTGTAATTGAGTAAGTCACTCTTTCAGGGCAAGGCCAGTTCATCCAGTAGCGCATCTTTCTCATCCTCGTGGTCTATCCTGATGGCTGGACATGACTGTGACTATCATGTCACAGAAGGGGGGAAGTGACGGGTATAATATCAAAACACTGTGTCCATGCGTGTTCAGCCATTTTGTCCAACCACACAGGTTTGGCTAAAATGCTGGCTCCAACTGCCTACTAGGTGTGTGTTTTTGAATGAGTTACCTAACTATACTGAAGCACCTGTTTTTCATCTGTAAAATATGAGATAGCAACATGGGTTCAGGTTCTCCCTCTCTGAAATATATCATCTGATGTTTATCAAGTGATTGTGTACTGCAGTTGAGGGCTGTTTACTTAGCCGACTTCTGGGAAGACTCAGGAAAGTAGTAGGAGAGCATCCCTGGGTTTTCACGGAGGCCTTGTAGAAGAAACAAGCCCTGTGCCTTGTAGAACTCCTTGTCCCTGTCGGAACCCAGGAGAGGTGTGTTACCTTGCCTCGGCAGGCTTGCTCCTTGTCTGCCTTTGTCCAGCCCCAGGACACAGATAAGTTAGTATTCTTGGTTTCTGGCAGCTGAGCAGTCCTTAACATTTCTACTTGGCAAGGTTCTGCAAATCTTTGTTCTGGGTTTGGAATTCGTCCCATGGCATTCCCCAAAATAATTACTTCAGGATCCTTTTATTGATGCCCAGCCTCACATTCGTGACAGGACATCTTGGTTTGACTTTGATTGTGGCGGTCCTGTCAATCTGAGGTTTGGGTTAGTATTCATTTCTGCATTTTTTGAGTCAGAACTCGAAGGCATTTAAATGTGCTTGTGCACAGCCTGAGAGTGATAAGAAAGGTCTTTTATTTTTATCTTAGATGTTCTGTGTCTGCATCGCAGCCTCTACTCAAAGCGTCTGGAAATAAAAGGCTTTAGGTCTGGAGATTACCTCCTGCCCTGGAAGCTGGCAGTTGCTATCCTGTTCTGACAAAACCCTCTTTCTTTAGATTCCTTGATTGTGAAATGAGAAACTCAGAGCCCTCAGCCCTAGTCTCCTTTAGCCTCTGCGGGCCAATGAACACTTCACCAGGTTACCTGAGATCCAAGGCATGGAAGACCTTCCATGCCACCTTGCTCCTTGTGTGGGGACCGGTTGCATGTTGGGAACTTTTGAGAACTTTAGGACTGCCCCAGTCTTTTACCTCATGGAGCTCAGGCCCCAAAGTCAGTCAGAATGGGAGGCCCTGACCCCATCCTTGGGGACACTACTGTCAGATCCAGTGTTAAGTGACAGTCTTACAGACAGGGTTCCAGAGCACTGACTAGGGACATGAGTGCTTAGCGTTTAGCTGACCCTCAGTTCTGGCTTTTGCTTTACTGGTAACTTCTGGTCTAATAGCATGACTCCTGTATTATTGTAAAGGAAAGAGTCTTTGGAGCCAGAGACGTCATTGAGATCCTTGCTGTTACTCTGGCTGCTATGTGACCTTGGGCAGGTCTCCATATGCCTCAGTTTCTACATCTGAGCAGTAAGGCTATTAATACCTACATGATGGGATCATGAGATGTTGGTTAAATGAAAGTTCTCAACATAAAGGCTGGTTTCATTGTCAGTACTAGCAAATAACTTATCTCTCCCTGCCTCTTTCCCAGAATTTTTTTAAAAATATTTATTTTTAAAGTTTTATTTATTTAGTTTTGGCTGTGCTGAGTCTTGGTTGCTGTGCAGGCATTCTGTAGTTGCAGTGAGCAGGGGCTGTTCTCTATCTGCAGTGCATGAGCTTCTCATTGAGGTAACTTCTCTTACTGATGAGCACAAGCTTTTAGCATGCAGACCTCAGTAGTGGCAGCTCATGGGTTCAGTGTTTGTGGCCCCCAGGCTCGAGAGCACCGGCTCGGTAGTTGTGGTGCACAGGCTTAGTTGCCCCTTTGCATGTGGAATCTTCTGGAGCAGGGATAGAACCTGTGTCTCCTGCATTGACAGGTGGATTCTTTACCACTGAACAACCAGGGAAGCCCTTTCTCATAATTTAAAGATTTTAAATGCATAGGCTGCCTAGGAAAATGTTGCCAGAAGATTCTTAAATCAACTATAGTGAAGGAATGAATTTCACTAGCTATGAACATATATTATGTTGCAGTGAGTGAGTGAAAGTCGCCCAGTCGTGTCCAACTCTTCGTGACCCCATGGACTATACAGTCCATGGAATTCTCCAGGCCAGAATACTGGAGTGGGTAGCCGTTCCCTTCTCCAGGGGATCCTCTCAACCCAGGGATTGAACTCAGGTCTCCCACATTGCAGGTGGATTCTTCACCAGCTGAGCCACAAGGGAAGCCAAAGAATACTGGAGTGAGTAGCCTATTCCTCCTCCAGTGGATCTTCCTGACCCATGAATTGAACCAGGGTCTCCTGCATTGCAGGCGGATTCTTTACGAACTGAGCTATCAGGGAAGTATAGCTGTTGCAGTATGTCTTCTTTAATACATTAATCCAGAGGGTTTCAACATTACTTTGTCACGACTCGGGGCCATAAACAGTTATTAAACTAGAACATTTTGACAGCATAATCCTGGTCAGTTCTGGTTTAGTGTGATTTGTAGCATGCAGGATCTTAGTTCCCTGACCAGGGATGGAACCTGTACCCCTTGCAGTGGAAGCACAGAATCCTAACCACTGGACCACCAGAGAATTCCCTCTCCCCCCCTTTTTTAAGTTGGTGAATTCAGCATTGAATCAAATTCTGCATTGTGTCAGGGAGATGACTAAAATGGATTTGACTTAGCTTTGGTCCACCATGTATGAATCTGGATCACTTATATAAAAGAATCTTTTTTCAGACTGATAGAAACTACTGATTATCATTTTGCCTCTTAAATCCCCAAATTGACTACTTTGTCCCTGGGTTGTGGTAATATTGGTAAGTCATGGCAAAAAGTGAACTTGCCTTCCTGGGAATGCCTGCATTTGCCATTTCAGCTGCTCTTTCTCCTCATCCCCCAGATTTTAGAGCTCAGTGAGGGTTGGTCAGAGACTAGGGGCAAGGAAGAGTAGATCAGTGAGGAAGATGCCATTCTCAGCGGTCACTTTGTTAGAGTGTATGATGTTGTTTTCAGTTTAGTGCTGCCTTGTACACAGAATCTTATCATCTTGTAAGAAGATAAAAGTTGACAAATGCTGATTAGAAACACTGTCTTGAGTAGCATCCTTAAAAGAATGATTTATTAGGTTGCGAGGAAATTGGGAAGCTTGTGTTGCCATTTTGATCATTTAGATTGAACTTTGACAAAATTATCTTTGGATTTCTAGTAATCTTGTTGCAGTTCCACTTAATCAGAGATGACTGCTGATAAATATTATTTAGAAGTGTGGAAAGTTTCCTTTGTCCACTAGAGCAAGGATTCTTGACTGTCTTGCTCACAGTGGTACCTCCAGCTCCTGCACCAGTGCCTGGCGTACTGTGGGCATTCAGGAGGTGTGGATGAATGGATGAAGAGTACGCTTAACGCCGTGTGCTCTTTCCACAGAGCTGTGCCTGTCACGCTGTCTTGTCAGTTAGGTTCAGGGCAGAGTTGCCCAGAAGGGGCTGAGGATGCCTTTTTCACCAGTTTTATTGTCAGAGTTAATAATACTGGGTGTGTTTGGGGATGGTCTACGTTTGAGGAAATGAAAAGAGTGTGTGGAAAGCTGTCTCTTCTCTCTTTCCCAGAGGGATGTGTCTCAATGTCCAGGCTTGCCTGACTGGCAGTTCAGCCTACATGTGAGGGCAGAAACAGGACATGGGCTAGACTAGATGACTGCGTCTTGAGGGTACATATTCACTGAAGAATGGCTTCCTAGTCCCCAAACACCTGCAGTGGCAGAAGCCACTTCACCCCTCTTCCTTTCTCTATAGCAATGAGGCTGCTAGTCATTTCTTTGTGAGCCTCCAGGAAATGGCCCAGCTGGCTTGGCTTATTCATTTCCTTGTCAGGAAAGTCGATGTGACCTTGACCGTCAGTGGGAGACCTGTAGCAAGTACACTGTGTGTCTGGCTGGATTCGCTAATGATTGAAAAGTACTTTTGGCAAGTCACCTTGCTGTAAGTGTTATGTGCTGCTAATTTATTGTCCTCAGTAGAGATGAAAGATAACAATTTGCAAGAATCATTTCTGATTTACCTGGGTCTGCCCAGCACAGTGCCAGTCCCACGGGGGCCTTCGCTGAGTATCGCTGAAAGAAAACTTGCAGAAAATAAAAAGATGAGATATACTTGCTTTGAGTGATGGAAATATCATTAATCTGCAGCTTAGGAAGTTATTAGAAAGTAACTGGGTTTACAAAGTTCCTCTGAAGATTGTTCTCCTTGTGAGTTGTTTTTCCAAGTCCAAATCCAAACACAGACCCTTGCTACTGTTGTCTTTGCTAAAGGTTTCATGGCTGGAGGGAGTGAGTGTGACCTGCTGTTTAGGGAACATTAGCCAGACAAGAGCTGGCTTACACCGCTGACTGGGAAGAGTCAGGTGGGGACGCTAACCCCGGGGCCTTTGCTTCCTGTACTAAAGCTTGCCTTTAGAGAGCCATTTCTCTATAAACTGCACTTAGAGAAGAAAGTCTGACAAACCTAAGGAAGTGAACTTTTCAGAAGCAAGAGTCGGTTTAAATATAGAGATCTGCTTCACTGGCAACTTGGAGGCTGCGGTGGGACTTGTTGTACCTTTTGTAAGACAAGTGAGGAAAGATGTTGGCACCTGTACATGCAGTCTGTTTATGAAACATAAACTCTCCTGTCAGAGCAAGGGCTCGAGAGGTCAGCACCCAAGGTAACGTGTCCTACCTTCGCTGGGAAAGAGGTGCCCCTCCCAGCTCTCTCTGAATTGCATCCATCCCTTGAGAAAGTTGGAACAGCCAGGCGTGGTGCACTGTTGGGCACTGGTTCTGGCAGAGGTGGGAAAATTTCTGTGAAACTGACAGCTCCTGGGCCCGTTTTCTTAACCAAGGAGGAGAAACAATTCCTTGGGAGCTCTTAGAATCCCATCATTATTCAGAGAAATGTAGCTCTTTGCAGTGTTAAAGCCTTGATTTATGTACAGTCCAGCCTGCTCAGAGCCGAGGGGAGCAAAGGGGAGAGGGCAGCGGCCTTGTCCCCGTCTCACTGTCGGCTCCAGTCCTAGGTGGGTCCAGGGCTGGACTTCATAGGTTTGCAGCACATCCTTCTCAGTATTCTACAGCAGCTGTCTGGAGTTTTTTTCTGCCGTGCCTGAACTGATGTCATTTCCCCCTTGGCAGACAGCTTCAGCTTTGCTGCGTCTGAGATATGTCACGAGAAGGTGGGGGTGGGTCGGAGCCAGGCAGGGGGGAGAAGCGAGGAGAGCAGGAGGAAGAGTGCCTGCTTGGTCCCAGAACTCTGTTTACTTTTTCTTCTTTGCTAAGGAAGGCCGGGTAACCGGGAACGCTGAGCACCAGGCCCGCCAGGGGAAATGCTCCTTCCAAGACCTTAACTTTTCAAAAGCCCTTTGTTCCCAACGTTAGTGTGGACGATGCTCTTGCAGGATGCCTTTCCTTTTGGGTCTTAGACAGGTAATGGAACCGGTGGTCTGGGGATTGGGTTCGGAAAGGGACGAGGGTGGGAGCTTACTTATCTCACTACTGCTTTGGGTGGAGGGAGCGTTTTAGAAAATGTCTTGCAGTTACAGCAGGCCAGCTCCCTTACAGAATTTTCCAGGCTTTTCTTCCTGCTTTCTAGTTGCTCCTTACTCCCCTAGTCACCGGATTCTTAACCCCCCTATATCCCTGAGATCTTGCTGGGGTGTCTGTTCTGGTTTTCCATTAGACACCATAAAACCGTTGCCAAAGCCTTAGTGAGGAAACAGTTGAGGGGTGAGGCCGGGAGGGGGAGAGGCAGAGCAGGATTCCTGATCAAAACCCCTTTTATTCCTTCTCCATTTTGATTGGGTTAGTTAGCAGAGATTTCTTCACAGTTCTCTGCTTCTGAAGAGATTCTGAGCTGGGGTGGGGGTCCTTCTTTTATAGGGAAGGGCTCCTTTTAGAGACTTTCTCCTTTTAAGCCTGTGGTCAGGGCTGTGGGTCTCAGGGATGTCCTGAATGTCTCAGAGGGGTGGGGGTGGGACTGAGCACATTTTGGTCTTCCTGATCGAGTTTTCAAAGCCAGCAGACCCCTGTGGCAGACACTTGATTACTTTGCGAGCTGCCGTTTGAAGTAGGGGCACTTGAATTATAGCCGGTAACCTAGTGTGGAGTGAGAAAACAGTAGCGACCAACTGCGGTCTTCTGAGAACACAGCTGTTGCCAACTATTTGTTCCAGGGCTTCTGAGATCAGGCCACCCCTGCCCCCTCTTTGGTCTGAGAGGCATGTCTGTATCGGAATGTGTAGCTGTAACCAGCAGTGGCTGTAAGTGGGGGTAGGGACAGACGCACACCCTTCTGCTGCCTGTTCCTGGGTGAGAAAAAGCCACAGATGTGATCAAACCAGAAGTCTTAGAAAGGTAGTATATTTGCTGCTAGGGACTGCTGGTTTAATGTCACTCTTAGAAAAGGGCTAGAGTATCCCTTGGGTGGCCTGAAATTCTTCTAAAAGTAAGCTTTTCTGAAAAGTTCCACGCGTTCTATTAGTGCTTTTGTTAATGGTCAGAGTTCCTTTGATGCAGAGGTAGGCAGAGAGAGTGGGGACCCTATTGGAGCACCTCCTCTGTCCCTCAAGAAAGGCTGTCCTTTTGACTTGTGGGCAGAGTAAGCCCTGGCAAGGATTTTGAGCAGTGTTGGAAATAGGAAGCATCTCCTGCTATGTCAGCAGGCGGGGAATAGCAGCTGGAAACTGCCTGATACAGTGGAAAGAGTAGGACTGGGGAGCCAGAAAGACCTGCCTCTGTATCTTGGCTCCCCCGCAGGGTCTCAGAGGCTGCATAACTGCTCTGAACCTCGTCTTGAAAATAATAAAACCTACTGGAAGAGTTATTGGGAGAATTTGACGAAAGAATGTATTTAAAACACTAGCACTCTGGCTGACTGAGAATAGACATTTAGTAAAAACGTAAGGAAACAAGAAGCTAGAGGGACTGGTTTCTAGACAGAGGTGGAGGATCTAATGGCAGGAGCTCTTGCCCTGGGATTTGGACATTGTTGACTGAGACTTGGGAGGCCATTGCTTACTGTAATCCGTACTGTAGTGATGACTGTAATCCGTGCTCATGTCCAGTAACCTCCGCAGTTAAGTGAGAGGATGCAGCGCTGGGTGGCATGGCGTGAAGGGCTGGGTTGGTTGTGGGGAACATCTCAGAGGCTGCCCGGCAGCGATGAATCTACGTTCTTGTTTCTGAATGGGTTCCTGGTAGAGGGCTGGACTCGAGGACCTCATGAGGCCCTTTCTATCCCAGCCTTCTGTGATTCAAACTTTGCCTGTGAGAACCCTGAGTATCTTTGGTAACATAATTTTGTATATTTCCAGTATTTCTGTGTCTAACAGTGAAGCTGTGTTCTTTATTGGACCTATGTAAAAGCCAGCCTTCTAAAAATTACTTGGTGATAATTCTGTTTTTAAGAAAATGACACAAAACATATATGCTGTTAGTCTTTATCATACATTATATATATATATATATATATATATATATATACACACACACATACACACACGCTCACAGATATATCTATGCTTTCATATATTATTTCCCTCTTAATACACGTAACACACCTATCTTATGTGGATTGTGATTCTGTTTCTCTGGTAGTGTGTGCTGAGGCTTACAGAAGGTAAGCCACTTGTCCAAGGTTAATCAGCTAGCTAGGGAAACAGTCATTAACGTTTGTTTGTTTTTGGCTTTTTTTGTTTGTTTGGTTGGTTGGTTTCTTTTGTTTTAAAAATTTTAAACCCAGGCATTCTGATTCCAAAGCCTGGTGTTTTCCTTGCTATCTACTGGTGTCTATGAAAGTGGAATTGGATTAATGCATTGCTCCCGCCGGGGCATATTTTCTGAAGTTTATTTCTAGGTGGCCCAGGTACCAGATGAAACACGTGTATCTGAATGCCCTTTTGCATTTTACTCTGTGAAAGATTCTCATGCACATCGCATCTACTGAATAATGCCACTGCACTTAATGAACGTGGACCTGGCACAAAAGATAAATAAAGCACCGTGCTTACTTCCTAGAAATCACACTCTAATGCAGTCATTCTCAAATGCATAAAAATCACCTAGGAGTGGGGTGATTAGAATATAGATTCAGTAGGTGTGGGGCCAGGGCCCAGGAATCTTCATTTCTATTAAGTTCCCCAGGTAATTCAGACCTGGTAATATCTAGCCACACTTGGAGATTTTCCGCCTCAACTTGGCCCACACTCCTCACCCCCTTCCCTTCACTTGAGTAGCTTGGATATAGCTATAAGACAGTGTGCTAAGCCTGAACCAGAGGATCCCCAGCAACTAGGACAGCAGAGGGTGGGAAAGCATCAGGCTTGGGGAGCGGGATGGACATGGGAGGCTTTCCTGAGAAGGTGCTTCTTGTCTGAATCTCGAAGGATGAGTAGGAGTTTACCAGACATGTGAGCTGGAGAATGAGCATTCCAGACAGATCAGGTCGGGAGTGTTGTTTTTGTCTTCTCTTGCAGATGACAAGACACTGTCATCCATGAGTCTGGGTATTAGGTGTGCCTGAGATAAGACAAAGACCTTGCTTCAGCAAGTATTGGTGTCCTTTATGACACAGAGAAGGAAGGAAAGCATGAGGGGCCTCAATCGAATAATGAGTGTGGCATGAACTCATTGTCTATAAAGGGCAGCTAGGCCTTGCTGTTTAGTTGCTAAGTTTCATCCTGCACCTCTGACTCTTTTGCAGTCCTCATGGACTGTAGCCCCCTAGGCTCCTCTATCCATGGGATTTCCCAGGTGCAAATACTGGAGTGGGTAGCCATTCCCTTCTCCAGGAGATCTTCCCAACCCAGGGACTGAACCCATGTCTCTGCATTGGCAAGCGGATTCTTTACCACTGAGCCACCAGGGAAGCCTTAGGCTGTGTTAGTTCTTCCAGTTAAGGGACAGTTAAGACAACCCCCTGGAAGTTACAGGGTTGACTAGAGAATAGTATTTTTGTGCTTATTGGGGCTGAAGTTCTGAAGAGAATCACCTGCTGTACTTCTGTGCTATGGCACCACATGGCACATTTTAGGTATAACATGTAGTTGAGCATGCCATCCCCTCATTATCTGGCAAGATCAGAAAATGAGTTTTCTGGTTAAGAGGGAATCTATCCTGTATACCTAACAGATGGATTACTGATTTTCAAAGAACAAGATTACAACAGAATGTTCTTGGTCTGCTGATTTGAATGAATTCTATTTCATGTTTAATTCAGAAGGTATTGATTTTATAATGCTGGAAATTCTTGTGACCAACATCTCTATCTGAAAAGTATTGAGCACCTGTTCCACTCAAAGCATATCCTGGATACAAAGGGGTAAAAACTTTATCCCCGTCCTCACAGGTAGGGGGCGTAGAACAAGGTCACAGATGATGGACCTTTAGGCAGGTGGCGGTGAGTGACAGTAGGAGCGGAGTGGTACGGTTCAGAAGTGTGGAAAGGTGGCTTTTGCAGGTGGTCCTTTGCACAGTCCAGTGGTCTCAGTTGTTGCACAGTAGGTGTGTGGAAGGACCAGTGTGAGTTCTAATTGCTAGAATGCAGCCTAGATCCATCAGGACAATAATTTATATTCTGCACCTCGAATGTTGCCTTTCTCTAGGATCATTATCCCCTGAGATGTCCTCACTGATAAAGTGTGATGATCCCTGGTACTGAAATAAGTCATCCCCAGTGAAGCTGCAGTGGGTCTGGGGCCCTTTCAGGCATGGGGCCCTTCCCAGGTTGGAATGTATGGGGTAGAGGCACAGGGGGTGTTTACTGTTTTTTTTTTTTTTTTTAAGATTTATCTGTTTATTAGCCACACTGGGTCTTCATTGCTGCACAGGCTCTCTCCAGTGGGGCTGAGCATGGGCTACTCTTCGTTGTGGTGCATGGGCTTTCTAGAGCACAGGCTCAGTAGTTGTGGCGCAGGGACTTAGCTTCCCTGCATCATGTGAGATCTTCCTGGAACAGGGATCAGACCCATGTCTCTTGCACTGGCAGGTGGATTCTTAACCACTAAACCACCAGGGAAGTTTTGTGTTAGGCCCTTGTGTGGCCTGATGCTGAATATGACAGAGTAGCCAGAGTGTTGAACCCTGGTTACTCCCTGGACACTGTCAGAAATCTTCGGGACTCCCAAGGACAGCACTGAAAGTGTTGTGATGGAGCCGCAAGTGGGGAGGGCATACTCAAAGGAGAGGGCTGAGGGAATTTGCTAACTTCTAATTTAACCCCTATGCTGCCGGGCATGATACTTTGATTATTTCATCATGACAGCCCAGGAGGTAGGAGTTCTTATCTCCTTTCTCCTATGAGGCAACTGAAACTAAGAAGTTAACTCTTCGAGATCACAGAGCTCCAGTGTGGCGGTGGTAACTGTGGAGGCGCTTGTCTTCAGTGTTGTCCTGCTCTTGCATGTCACAGGGAGCGTTTCTGCACCAAATCTGCTGTCAGACCGCCTCCCCACAGCCCTGTTCCTTGTCTGGGTTGAGTGTCCCAGTCACCATTACCCTCCTGTGTGGGCTTCTTTATCCTTGATACCAGGTTTAGGACATAGTAAGTGAGACTCTGCTGGAAGGGAACTGGCTTTATATAATGCAGCAGACACCAGGGTAGCACTCGTTTGTGCTACCAGAGGTGGAAGCTAAAACTCGTATGGGAACTGATTTGTAAAAATCTGTGAATACTATAAGCGAGAACTCCGTAGAACACCTCAGTTCCCTACTGTCACCTAACAGAAAGGGTGTTTCTCGTCCAATCCTCTCACGTGACTTTATAAAACACCCCCCACCCCCACGCCGCCCCGCCACGTCTCTGTTGCAAGAAGCTGCTTTTTTAGAGGAATGTGCTTGTTTTTTTATCACTTTCCTGTTATCAAAGCAAAGAGAAACCAGCAGACTGGACAGTAACTCAGTGGAAAAGAAGACTGTATCTGCTGATTTTGAAACTTTTACCCAGAGTGGGGCCAAAGAAAACATTCACTGCCTCCAGTAATATCCCATGAGTTTGATCCACCCCCTCCCACCCCTTTTCCTTGAAGAGGTAAATTTTAGTCCAGGAAAAGAATAATATGGGGCTTCTTGGGGGGAATAAAAACCAAACTGTGCTATAAAATTTCTTCCCCTGCCCTGACTTCCTAACACCTAGATGACAGTTCCTCCTTGGCACTAACCTTGATTGTGTTTGTGTATTTATAGTGACAGTGAGCTGAAACAGTCCTGCAAATTTGACCTGGTTTAGCCATTTCTGTGCTGCTCTGTAGCCATTGCTCCTCCGTGAATGGCTCAACTGGACTTGAGCTGGACCTACCTCAGGAGAGGCGTCTGTTGCTGAGAATGGAGATTCAGTGTGATGTCTCTTGCTTGACCTGTCTTGTTCTTTTAACTGAAAGAGATGGGAGGGGCAGTGGCAGAAAATACACATCTCAGGAGAGAGGGAGACAGGCTTTGAAGACTGGCAGCTGGAGTGTGTCACAGTGACTTCTTTTCTTGCAAGTGGTGAATTGTTTGCTGGGACTGAGTTGCAAAGAATACGTTGGTTCCATTGGACATTGCATCAAGGGGTTCAGAGTATTCTTTTTTTTTTTTTTTTTTTTTAGTTCTACCACTTTATTGCTGTCAACCCATTTCCCTCCACCCTCGTGCACACATGCTCAGTCATGTAATCCCATGGACTTCAGCCTGCCAGACTCCTCTGTCCATGGACTTTTCCAGGCAAGAATACTGGAGTGGGTTGCCATTTCCTTCTCCAGGGGGTTCAGAGTATTCTTTATTGTTTGGTTCTCTTGCTTAACACACATGTTCTCAGGAGCTACCACTGAACTGTGATGCATGGTCTCGTTATGATTTCAAATATTGCACAGCCTATCGTATGGTTTTCTTCAAGGGTTTGGAAATACTTGAGTTCCCTGCCCCGCCCCCACTGGCAGGCAGTAGTGTGAATACCTATGACCTCCCACTCCTTGGGGTGTGGTTCTGGAGTGTGGTGAGGAAGCCTTGGATAGGCTGGGATAGGCTGCCAACAAAAATAGAATGTGCAATCATTTCCCTGTCTTGGGAGTAAGATTCCGGGTTGATGGGCTAGGCTGATTGTACTGGGTTACTGTACGCCCAGAGAGCCGTGGGTCCATCTCAAGTCATCATGTGAAATTTCGTTGCCACATCCCTGGCCTAACCCTTGGAGGATTCCTTCGCGCTGCTGCTTGTATAGCGTAGCTAAGAGGCATGGGGTACATGAAGGAGGAACAGTCTGTGGGGTTACTTCATTGTCAAGTCACCAGGATGAGTACTTTCTGAAGGTTTTTGTGTGTCTAATCCCTTGCTGGATTGTGAGATTTGCACTTGTGAGATTGACTTCATCCTTCTCTTAGGAAATTTACAGAGTGGTTGGGGAGCCCAAAGGACAATCAGGTGACAAACTGGATGAAACACAATTCTGCACTGAGTTGTGTGGTTCAGTTTGGCTGGAATGGTGGTTCTAAACTAAGGGTAATTTCCCCCCTCCACAAGGGACTTTTAGCAATGTTTAGACATTGTTGATTGTCGCAAAACCAGCCAGGGGTGGAGTGGGGTATAGCTACTGGCATCTATTGAATAGTGGCTAGGGATGCTGCTCCACATACTATAATGCACAGGAGGGTTGCCGCAGCAAAGAGTTATCTGACTCCAAATGTCAGTACAGTTGTCCCTCAGTATTCACAAGAGTTTGGTTCCACAAGCCCTGCAGATAAGCAAAATCTGAGGCTGCTCAAGTCCTCCATGTAAAATAACTGTGTACACTTGGCTTTCAGCATATGTAGGTTCTGCATCTGTGGATACGGCTCGTCTGGGATTGATCTTGCAGGTACCTAGGGCTGATAAGCCAAGGTGGAGACAGGATGGGCGGAAAACTACTGCTGCATAGGATGCGGCACTTTGCTCAGGAGGCAGTCACAAGCCACAGGCCTCAGGGCAGGTGAACTGAGATGTTTTAATAAAGAGGAAGGAAATAGGGGTACTTTTTCCTGCTGCTTTCTAAGCAATATGCGTTATCTGCCCAGAAGTTTAGAATCTTAACATCTTGGTTGCCCCAATCAGCAGAAACTATGCCTTCTCAAGGACAGGTTTAGAGTTCACTCTTTATGGCCAGTAGATAAGATCAAACCCTTTTGGAACTGATATTTTATCTCTGAAAAATCTGTACAACCACCCCCAGAAGGGTAGAATCTCAGAATTGCCCAAATATCAATAACTTTATACAGCTTAAAGAACAATTGTTTAGTCACTCAGTCATGTCTGACTGCTGTGACCCCACTAACTATAACCCACCAGTCTCCTCTGTCCATGTGATTTTCCAGGCAAGAATACTGGTATGGGTTGCCATTCCTTCCCCAGAAGATCTTCCCAACCCAGGGATGGAACCTGCATCTCCTGCTTGACAGGCAGACTCTTTACCATTGATCCTCCTGGGGAGCCGTAAAGAACAATTAGGCTACGCTTATTTTAATAACAATCCATATTTCAAGCTGGATGCCTATTGCTGTGGCCCTTTGTTGTTCAGTCGCTCAGTTGTGTCCAACTCTTTGTGACCCCATGGACTGCAGCACGCCAGGCTTCCCTGTCCCTCACCCTCTCCCAGAGTTTGCTCAAACTCTGTCCATTGTGTCTGTGATTCCATCCAACTGTCTCATCCTCTGTTGTTCCCTTCTCCTCCTGTCTTCTATCTTTCCCAGCATCAGGGTCTTTTCCAATGAGTCAGCTTTTTGCATCAGGTGGCCAAAGTATTGGAGTTTCAGCTACAGCGTCAGTCCTTCCAATGAATATTCAGGATTGATCTCCTTAGGATTGACTAGTTCGATCTCCCGCAGTCCAAGGGACTCTCAAGAATCTCCTCCAACATCATGGTTCAAAGGCATTAATTCTTCAGCACTCAGCCTTTTTAATTGTCCGGCTCTCATATCCATACATGACTACTGGAAAAACCATAGCTTTGACTATATGGACCTTTGTAAGCAAAGGAATATCTCTGCCTTTTTAATATGCTGTCCAGGTTTGTCATTGCTCTTCTTCCAAGGAGCCAGCGTCTTTTAATTTCATGGCTGCAGTCACCATTCACAGTGATTTTGGAGCTCGATAAAATAAAATCTGTCACTGTTTCCATTGTTTCCCCATCTGTTTGTCATGAAGGGATGGGACTGGATGCCACTATCTTCGTTTTTTGAATGTTGAGTTTTAAGCCAGCTTTTTCACTCTCCTCTTTCATCTTCATCAAGAGATTCTTTAGTTCCTCTTCACTTTTCTGCCATTTGGGTGGTGTCATCTGTCTATCTGAGGTTGTTGATATTTCTGCTAGCACTCTTGGTTCCAGCTTGTGCTTCATTGGGGAGGGCATTTTGCATGATGTACTCTGCATAGAAGTTAAATAAGCAGGGTGACAATATTCAACCTTGACGTACTCCTTTCCCAATTGTGAACCAGTCTGTTGTTCCATGTCCAGTTCTAACTGTTGCTTCTTGACCTGCATTATAGTCTATCTTTGATAACAGAAAAGGGGGATACTAAATTTCCCTTCTTCTAAATCTGGTGTCTCTTAATCTTTAGATGTCAAGTCTTAAACTTCAGAAAGTTCTTTAAAGTTATTCAATATTTTGAGGAAAGCTTCTGGATTCTGAAGATTTTAAAAAGTCTTGTATCTGTTCACTGAGGGTAACATTTTTAATGTCACCCTTTGTTGAGGTGGAAGCCAGTGTTTTCCTTGAACTTTTTACTGGCAATAAATCTCTGGTACTGGTCTCTAGTGGAGGAGGACATGGTAACCTACTCCAGTATTCTTGCCTGGAGAATCCCATGGACAGAGGAGCCTGGCGGGCTACAAGCCACAGGGTCGCAAGGAGTCAGACGTGACTGAGTGACTGAGCAATGGTCTGTAGACAGGCAGGCACATGACTGATAAGTCTCATTATTATTAATATTTCTTTTGCCCCCAACAAAAGCCTGGTGCAGTGGGATGGCACTACTGAGGAAAAAATAGGTTAAATTTAGAATTTTGCTTAAAGTGAAGAAGGGCTCTGAGATTCCACGTGTCCTTCACTGTCTAGTGAAACTGCAGTGAATCTTTCTCAAAGTACATCAGCAACAAGTTAACATGCACCTTCAATATTCCATAGTCCCTTGAAAACTGCACCTCGTTTTGGGCAAAGTGATTATTTGATTTGATGAAGAGCCATGTTCAAGGTAAAACAAAGACTTTCATGAGCTAGAGCCCAGTCATGGAAAGGATACTGAACCAAAAGTCAGAAGATCAGAGTTTTGACAGTCTCAATTCTGTCATCTGCAGCCTTTGGCTAGGTGTCAGTTCCTCCTTTGTAAGATAAGGGTGATAACACTTCTGATCTCTTGTTGGGTGCTGGCTGGCAGGCTCAAAGATGAGGCTGACTGTTAAAGAAATTTGAAAAGCTTATGAGTCCTGTAAAAATGTGTAGTGTGTAAACTGACTAGATATATGTGTGTTGTGTATATAACCATCATTGGTTCAAATTATGACCCTGAGGCTTTGCCACATTGTTGGGGAAAAAAAGAGAATGAATTCTGTTGATTGGACTGTACTTGCGGCCCAAGATGAACCTGAATATTTTAGGAAGACTTTCAGCAATAAGAACTGAAACAGACGCTTTCTTTTTTTTAACCTAACAGTTTACTAATTACAAAGTTCCTCAAAGGCAAAGTCCATGTCTTATCTGTCATTTTTGTGCCTGTCAGCATCCAGCATGAAAGTTTAGGATAACTGTTAATCATTCAGGTTTTTTTCCCACTGAAATTCAGGCTTTAGATCCAGAAAACTTGTTCTAGCTGTGTTATCACTCTGAATCTCGGTTTCCTGGTTTCCTGTAAAAAGAGGAATATGTAACTTGGGTAAAAACACCCAGCCAGATGCTTGATGCCAGCCAGGCACCAGGCAGAACTTGGTTCTCTGTCTCGTTTCCTGAGTGCTGTGGCTGGAGGTTTTCCTGACTGGCTAGAGGTATTCTCCTCAGTCAGTGAAGAGGGACCCTCCTCTTTGTCTAGGTACCTGTTTTACATGGCATGTGTAAGATGTAGCTGGAGCCTCAGTCTAGAGAGTTCAGATGTCTGCCATTTATATTTGGGCCCCTGAGCAGGCCTTAACCTCAGAATGAGAGGATAAATGAGGTATTAGTGAACTTGAGAGCAGGAGGAGCTCATCAGATGCCCACAGGGGCTAGTCAGTGACATGCTTAAGTCAAGCAGATGGGGTTTTTGTACAGTAGGGGTTTTGGGGAGACTGAGGTGGAGCTAGAGGCCATGTACGTCCATGACCCTATCTAATATGGCCCCGGGATTTTCAGAAGCTGGAAATCAGAATTTCTGTATGAATCCTTTTCATTTTAAGATGTTCACAGTTAATTTCATTTTTTTCTAAAATTGTAAAACAAAGGTACCACCTGGACATAGAACTCAGTAGTGGGCCCTTTGTGGCCCATGGGCCAGCAGTTTGTAATCCCTGCTTTCAAACAGGAGGGACAGTGATACAGCTAATACAGAAGGAAAGGACTTGCCTGACCAGCTGTGGAGACACTATAGTAGAATTGCCTTCCTGCTCTGTCTGAGTGCCACTTGCTTTGTCACATGCTACCTGCTATTTTGTCCCTCAGCTTTGCACCAGCCCTTGCTGAAGATGATGGCATACTTCTCGGTGCATTTATTCTATGGCAGAAGACGCCAGTGATGAGGGATTGCCAATATACCTCAAGGGAGAACTGTTTTTCCTTGTAAGTGTCCAGGGGTGAAAGAGTGGCAGGTTAACCCAGTTTCCTGAGCTGGTACCACCGGCCAGACCCCACAGGCCTGCATGCACTGGGACATCAACAAGTAGCCTTTAATAAAACTTTGGTCTATGTTGCAACTTCCGATCTTTGCTCTGGGATTTTCCTACCAGGATCAAGTGGCTTTTTTGAGTTTGTTATTCAGGTTCCTAATAGCAACACAGGAAATGGGTTTTAATTTCTTTGCTGGCTGCTCTGTTTGGGGGCTGTTTAATGAGGCTCCAGTTGCAGTGTAGCTTTGATTGTAGCAGGACTGGTGTGGATAGCAGCATACCTGACGTTTCTCCTTTTAAAAAATCATGACTATGATCTGTTTGTATTTTTTTTATGAAATGAGGCAGGAGAGCATAAGTAATTTTATGTGCTATGATTCTAAGTGGGAACTCTTGAGGGTAACTGTTGTGATGTGTTTAAGATTATAGAAAGAGATAGACTCTTCCACTTTTAGAGGTAAAGAAATGTGTATGCTGTATATTTGTTATAAATTTAGGACAGTGGTTGTTGAATTTAAATATATCTGAGCATAACCAGGGGACTGTGCTTTTTTTAAACTTTTCATTGTGTAATATAATGTAGCTGATTAACAATGTTGTGAGTTTCAGGTAGACAGCAAAGCTGTACATATACATGTATACACTCAGGGGACCTGTACTTTAAAAGGCAAATCTGCAGTCTCTACCTCCAGAGGTTCTCAGTCTACATTCTTAACAAACATCCCAAGGGATTTGGGGCCTATGGACCATACTTTGGGAAATGCATCTCTATTTTGTTTCCTTTGTTGTATAAATGTGTTCATGGCCACTTGAGGGCAGATTGACTTACTTGTGAGATGCCTTGTTTATTCTGATTCACTGTGTTGTGGTACCTCAGATTCTTGGAGAGAGTCAGTTTCTGAGAGTCCTAGAGAGAATTGTTCAGGAGACCCTCACAGGTTGACATACAGGGACCAAGTCCCTTCTGCAACAGGGGTCTCAGGAACTTTCCTTCAGCAGCGCACACAGCCGCCAAATCTTGAAGCAGCTCCCCACATTGGTTGTAGGCTTTTTCCAAGTGTGTCATTAGCTCCAGGGTTTAGCTTTACCCTTTAAAGTTCTTTACAACCAGTGTATGGGAGACTGGGTGCTCCTGAGCCAGGCAGCTGGAGCTTTGAGTCCTTAAGGGGTGAAGCACACTATCAAATCTGAGGGGTGAGGCTGAATCTTACCAGATTAGATTTATTGGCTTGATTAGAGAAGCATGCCCAGGCTATTTGTCCTTCCGGAAAATGACTGAGCTCAACAAAATAGCATAAAAATCCATTCCTAGTACCCTAGTGCATACAAAGCAGAATCTTGGTTCACATCTTAGCAGGGGCTTGCCCCTTATTAGAAAGGAAGAAACCATAGCTAGCAAAGCTTAAAGGAGTAATTGTTCTATGTAGTATACCTTGGGAAGAATACAAAAGGAGAATGTGACAGTCCCTACCATCAAAGGGAGATTAGAGTAACATGTGGGAAACAATGGGCCGGGACTCCCGTAGAATCATCCCTCTGCTTCGGTTTACTTTCCTTCATCCCCAACTCTTCTGTAATGTCCTCCCACCCTTGGGGACTTCCCTGGTGGTCCATTGATTTAGACTTTGCTTCCAGTGCAGGGGGCATGGGTTCCATTCCTGGTTGGGGAACTAAGATCTTGTGTGCTGCAAGGAGCAGCTGGGGGAAAAAAAAAAAAACACACCTGTATCTTTGAGCAGTTCTTCTTGTTTCCTTCAGCTCTTCAAACAGCCTTAAAACTATTAGTAGGAGAAAAGTGATTTTAACTTCCTTTTGATAAAAATAAAGGTAAATTCACAAAACTTTATAAGGAGTGTATTTATATTTTATGACCACTTGCAAAGGACATGAAAGTGTTTCAGTTTTAGAATTTAAAGATTCTGTCTCAGCATGCAAGTGTGTTCGGTCACTTCAACTCTTTGTGACCCCGTGGACTGTAGCCTGCCAGTCTCCATCCATGGAATTCTCTGGGCAAGAATACTGGAGTGGGTTGCCATGCCCTCCAAGAGTCTGTCTAGGATAGAACAAAAATAGCTGATTCTGAGTTAAAGGTGCTTGTCTGTTGTACAAGGCATATGAGGTCTGGCCTCATTCTGAATTCTCAGTACTTCCTTTCACACTACTGTTCCTTAGATTCACTGTGCTCAGCCATGCTAGCCTTCTGTCTTTTCCTAGAGCACACCAGTTTCATTCTTGCATTGGTGTCTTGGCATGTACTTGACATTCTCTCTACCTAGAACACATTTCCCACAGATCTGCTTAAGCTGGCTCCTTCTCATCATTCAGGGCTCAAGTCAGACATCACCTTCTTAAGGAGGCCTTTCCTGACTGCCCCTTCTAAAGCCCTTTGTCCTGTTATCCTGTTTTAATATCTTTATGAGGCTTATTAGTACTTTAAATTCTAATTTCACTTGTTAATTTTCAGTCTTCCCTTACTGGAATATATTTAAGATCTTTTTTGTCTTGGTTGTTCTCTAGTTTCAAACAATATGCCCAGATGTGAGTTTAATTATCTGAAAATTCCGTCTTTAATCAGTTGTCTCTTTAAATATTGACTCCATTTTCTTCTTTCCTTCTTTAGCGTCTTTTTTCTTATTTTCCATTTTTGTGTTTTCTCTTAATTGGTAGAAGCTGGTTGCTGGTAATTTTCTCAGATCTGCTTTCCAGTTTACTGATTCTCTCTTTAACATGGTCTAATCTCTGTGTAAACCACCTGTTGAATTTTTAATTTTAATAAGTATTTTTCTACAAGTTGTATTTTTTTCCTGAAATCCATTTGGTCATTGTTTCTTTTTTAATATGTTCTTTTCTCATGTTTTTCATTTTTTCTCTTTGGCTTTAATCATTTGAAACATGTATATGTATTACAGTTTATCTGATCATTCTATTAAGGTTTTTTTGGAGAGTCTTACCCTGCTATTAATTGAATTTCCCACATCTTGTTTGTATTTTTACATAGTTTTTATATTTTGCTTGAGCTTACCTTCAGCAGAGAGCTTGATCTGTGGGCATCTTTCATGCTGTGATTGAGAGTAGGTCTCTTTAGAATTTTACATTTCTTCTGCCAGATATCTCATTCTGGGACTACTTTTTGTGTTAAACTTTTGGCCTGGGGATTCTCAGACTATGTAGTTGAATTGAGTTCAGTCCCTCAGTCGTGTCCGAATTTTTGTGACCCCATGGACTGCAGCACTCCAGGCTTTCCTGTCCTTCACCCAGCTCCTGGAGTTTGCTTAAACTTATGTCCATTGCATCGGTGATACCATCCAACCATCTCATCCTCTGTCATCCCCTTCTCCTCCCACCTTTAGTCTTTTCCAGCATCAGGTTCTTTTCCAGTGAGTCGGTTCTTCGCATCAGGTGGCCAAGGATTGGAGTTTCAGCTTCAGCATCAGTCCTTCCAGTGAATATTAAGGACTGATTTCCTTTAGGATTGACTGGTTGGATCTCCTTGCAATTCAAGGGACTCTTAAAAGAGTTTTCTCCGACACCACAGTTCAAAAGCATCAATTTCCGGCACTCAACTCTCAATAGTTCAGATCTCAATAGCCTGTGGAAAGGCTTGTAGTTACAAATTATTAGACGAGATACTTTTTCCCTCTCAATTCAGACCTTTCTTATTGTCGCTGTGTGCCAGTGGGCTCTTTTTTCTAGTCTGCTTTCTCTCTTTGAGGGTCTTCACCTTACATTGGAACTCAGTTCCAATTCCCTGTTTTAGGTGGACTCAAGAAAATAAAACAGCTCCTTTCCACAGCAACTGAAAAGGCCTGATCTCATTTATCACTGTAGTTTGTAGTTCCCCAACCCCAACATTTTTGGTCCTGGGGTTCTTCCTTGCTTTCAGCTATATAATTAAAAGAATATTATTATTATGTTTTTAAAGTTACCTACTCAGCTATATCATCAGAAGCAGGATCTTTCCCACTAGAGTCTCTTGCTCAGTGCAGTAGCTGTAGCATCTAACACAATGCCTGGCTTGTGGAGAAAGTGATATCAGTACATATTTGTTATTCAGTTTTAGAAATGGGTGTTTCCGTTGGGAAACCATTCCTCTTCCCTGTAGAGAAGGCCAGAGATGGTGCTCCAAATTCACTCGTATCCAACAGCCAAGAGATGCAGCGTTTATGATTTAGCTACATGTGAAGGATTTCAGTTTTCCTATTTTTCACTGCTAAAATGTTAGTGCTTTCCTAAGGGCATGAAGATGCTGTTGCCAGTTGCTAGCAGGGTTTTCCAGCCCCATAAATTAGCAAATTAAAACCATCCCTGGGGAACTATTATTGCCCAGTGTCTCTTTTTATGCTGGCATTTTGAAAGTTCTTACACTGATTAAATTGACCTTTACAGTGGCTCAGCTAAGAATAGCAACTCAAAGACATGGAAACTCTTAAGGAAAATGATGTTAGTCCCATAGTTTATGCTGCCGCCAAAGAGATGAGATAATTTATTGCATATGTGCAAAGGCATACTATTCATCCTTTTCCATTGTAAAAAATGTTCTTTCCAGTTCAATGTTGGTCTTGCTTACTGGGTTCTTCCTGCCTGTGCTTTTTGTTTGGTGACCATATATGCCCTGTTTCTTAGAGCAGCTGGTCACTGTGCTACCAGAAGTCACACCTATAACAAATGAGAATTTTGAGGGTCATCACCACAGTTATTCTGAGGTGAAAGACCTCAGCATAAGATCATGTGCTATTCACTCAAAGTTCCTTTTTAACAAGTCTGCATTTTTTTGTATTTTGGGGCCAGGAGTTTGTGCAAATGCAACATTGCTGAGAAGTATCTTTAAAATGCAAATCTCATCTTATCCCCACTTACCTAACTCCCTACATACTTTTTCAACCATCTCCTAGCTCAAGGACTTTCCTTGTACTATTTCCTTTGTTCTTCCCACCCCTCTTCCTTGGTTACTAACTTTTTAACCATCCTGGCAATCTCAGTTCAGGCTTACCTTTCTCACAGCTGTCTGGACCTCCTTAGCTAGTTTCTAGTTCTTATCTGTTGTAAACTCTTACCAAATGAGGTGTTTTTCCTTCCTACTTGCAGTTTTATCTATATGATTACTTTATCATCTTTCATTAGACTTTAAGCTCCATGAGGGTAAAGACCATGACTGTTCTGGCCTTTATTTATTTATTTATTTTTAAGCTTGTTTTATTTTTTTAACATTTTGTTTATTTATTTTGGGCTGTGCTGGGTCTTCATTGCTGCATGCAGGCTTTCTCTAGTTGTAGCAAGTGGGGGCTGCTCTCTAGGGGTACACAGATTTCTCATTGCAGTGGCTTCTCTTGTTTCAGAGCACGGGCTGTAGGGTGCTCGGAGTTAAGTAGCTGCAGCAGGCAGCTCAGCAGCTGTGGCTCACAGGCTCTAGAGTGTAGACTCAGTAGTTGTAGTGCATGGGCTCAGTTTCCCACAGCATGTGAAATCTTTGGACCAAGAGTTGAACCCGTGTCCCCTGCATTGGGAGGTGGATTCTTAACCGCTTGTCTGCCAGGGAAGTCCCACTTTTCACCTTTTATTTGCTCCTTGTGTTCCCCACTGCTATTTCAGTGCTGGTGCAGGGTAGGTACTCAATAAATGTTGAAGGAATGGGTGAAAGCCCCATGTTCCACAATGGGATGAAACACCATTTTACTTTTCAGAAAATTAGTGTGTGAAAATAATGACCTTTCAAGCAAAGAAGGGAGGAGCCCCAAGCATGTTGCCCCTCCTCACTGCCAAGTAGAAAATGTTCCCAAAGTCAAAGAGCTCCTTAAGGGCAGGGACCTTATCTTTTCCGTCAAAGACAAAATGTTGATTGTGTTTGGGGATTTTAGTGGATTTATTTAAGCATCTCAAGTATTAAAAGCAAGTGAAGAAGTATAACTTAAACCAAGGATGTTCTAGTTTATTAGTTAAAAGCTCAGACTCTGGAGTCAGATGAATTAGCTAGCTGCGTGGCCTCAGGCAAGTTACTTAGCCTCTCTTGACTTCAGTTCCCTTTTACTACCCATTTCATCCTCTTGTAAGGAATTTAGAACAGTGCCTAGCACATAGCAGGTACTCAGTATTATTCACCCCAGCTCATTCTGCCTTCATGGAGGCTGCATAGCCATTGTTTCATTCACCAAACCTTTGTGTGCCCAGCACTGTGCCCATTCTTGGAGCTGGGGATGGGGATTAAGGAGACATAGCTCTTGCCCATAGGAAGGGCACAGTTTATTCTCTCATTCACTCTTGAGGAGGGGAGGGGTGGGGTGGGATATTAACTTCCCACTCGAGACTTAGCCTAAACAATGTAATTTGTGTATAGTCCTTGGAGATGCTTGGAAGAAAAGCAAAGGATACTCATGAAGAGTGCTGAGAATTTTTCATATTTGAACTTTCCATTGCATTCTCTCCAGTTCCTTTTTCTATTCTTTATATGTCTGGAGCAGCCCACATTGCCAGTGAGCTTTACTGTTCTGAGAAATAGTTCTACGTGAATTCACAGTGCTCTTTTATTGAATGGTCTCTCATTGAATGCAAAGTGCTCCTTATTGAATGGTCTTTCATGCCCAGCAGTAATGACTCAGAGAATAACATTGATGTTAAGAGCTCAGAGAAGTTTAGTTACTACTGAAGTTACCACAGTTAATAAGCATAGTGTGAGAGCCAAACTTTGAACCCAGATCTGGCTGAATCTTAACCATTTGGATCTTGAGCTGCTTGGAGATCCCTGAAAGTCCTCTGGGTGACTTCCTCCTACAGGGAAGGGTAGAAGAGCACCAAGCAGCATTTGCACACCTCTATTCTTTGCTTTGACTGAGAGGAGACATAGGTTACAGGAACTTTTGCATTGGCTGCTGCCAAGAGGATTGGGAGGTGGGTAGGGTGGTAGACTCTTCAAGTTGAAGGAGACATGAGTGAGCATCTTAACTAGCTCTTGGGCCACTGAGTGACTTGCCCAGAGTCCTTTTCCTCAGTAGTGGCAGAGCTAGGACCAAACCGAAGACTTCTGGATTTTCTTCTCCTACCTTTCTCTGGAGGAGCTCATCATGCTCACATCTCACTACCCTCTTAATCCATCATTTCTTCCATGTAAAGGTCCATGAGTCCATGTCTTGTCTTTAACTGCCCACCTACTTTCCTTCCTCCTGTAGCAGAAAATGACAGTTCCCATAACCAAGACCATCCCAGACAACTTGGGGACTCTGTTTGGGGAGAGGAGAACAGGGGATGAGATATCCTGGGTAAAAAGTATTTGGGAAACTGAGTTAAATGATGCTGCCACAGTCTGCTGTCCTTGGGAAAGTGGAAGGAGAGCAGGGAACAGAGCAGGGTTCTGTTTATATCAGGCTTCCTGTCTTGGTGGGTGGGAAAGCCAAGAGAAAAGCTGACACCAGTAGGTGTCACCATTAGCTGACGCCAGTGATGCCAGTTGTTTAGATTTCAAACACATTCCATTTCATGGCTCACAGAGGACCAGTTGACTACTCTGTGTTCCAAGCCTGGACCTCATCTGATACATTTTTTTGAGGTAGAAGTGTCACTGGATTCTTTAATGTGTCGAGGTGTAGGCAATACAGTTTTTTTTTTTTTCCGAAAAAACTATGTGGACAGTTTGAACTGTGCTCTTGTGAACTGGGCCAGAAGAATGGCATTTCAGGGCCTGGCAAACTTGGGAGAAACTTTCATGTCCTTAGGAAAGCAGTGTTTTGCTCTGAAGTCAGAGGAGGTGTGTTCTAGCAAAAGCATCGAGCACAGATCTGCTTTCTCCACATGCATCAGGCCTCAGAAGAGATATCCTAGTGGACAGCCACCTTCTAGGTGTGCCATTTTACTCATGGTGGACATGTGGAGGTAACAGTAGAATTCTGTGTGTAGCACTGTTACGGAACTGTCGTTGTCAGAATCAACAAATGTCTTGCTTATGTTTCCTTCTTCCTAAACCCCTTTCCATCAGGGTGTAAGACTCTTAAAGACCAGGAAACACCTGAGGATGTGGTGGAAACACGCTCTGAGCTAGGGATCTGAGTGTTAGCTGTGCCCTTTCTTTTGTCTTCGCCTTGTGGCTTCAGGTCTCCAGCCTCTAGCCCTGTAGACAGTCTCTGGATTGCTTTGTTTACACCCTTGGCCAAGTAGACAGCGTAGTAGAGCAGGGCCCAGAGAACAGGAACCAACTATGTGGCTTGAGTTTCCACTGGCAGGCGTCCGCCCGGATGTACACTGTGGGCAGGGTCAGCCTGAGTAGCAGCAAATACAATACTGTGGTTTTAGTTTCTTTGCTGAGCAGGGTTTTTTCCCTTCCTAACTGCATCTTGAGGTTAGGGACAATGTCTTATTCATCTTCATGTCTCTCATACCCAGCCCAGTGTTCGGCACAGAGATGGTGTCCAGTCAATGAGTGTGTCGCTTCTTTAGGATAAATGTTGAAAGCCACATCTTACTAGGTCTCATGCACTGTGGCCCAGAGGACATTGGAGGCTGAAGTTTATTTAAGTTATTATAAACTTATTCATAAATAAGTTATAAAGCTTAGTTGTAAACTTACTGAAGTTTATTTAAGTTTCATATCTTAACTGTGAAATATAAAAGAAACCTTTCTACCTCTATTCCCATCCACCAGTGCTCTGAATAGAATTTGGCAAAATGCTAGATGGTTACTCAGCAGTGCCCTTTCTATAACTGTCCCTTTCTAGATCCAGTCATGATTATTAAGAGATCATCTGATAAGCAAAAAAAGATGAAGCAAATTGAAACTGCATTAGGTCACCTAAGCAAGTCACTCTTTTTCTTAAGACTGAAGAATTTTAGTAGCAGGTTTTTTAGCCTTCTTCTGAATCACGCTGTAATTAACCTTGGAGATCATGTGTTTTAAAGGGAGGATGGACTGGCTGACCAGATGCTAATCCTAGAATACATACTGCCTTAATTATTCCAGGAACTTTCACAAAGAAGCTGGTTTTATTTAAAATGTACAGCCAGTTACAGGAGAATCATGACCGTCTTCCGGGCTAAATTAGCATCAGGACATGGAGTGCTTCAGCTTGGACATAAAGCAAGGAGGACTCTGCTCTGTTTTTCTCTCTGAGAACTCTGCTCTTACCACTTGGCTTTGTGTACTGAATCGTCTTCCCTCTTTAATAAACCATATTATTTTTCTTAAATCTGCTGTTGTTGCGTGGTTCTTCTTTTTTTTTTCTCAATGGAGTAAATATTGGTACAGACTGTTTGGTGGAGGATGGATAGGCGACCAGAAAGAGGGGGATAAGAAGAAAGTGTTAGTTGCTCAGTCATGTCCGACTCTTTGTGACCCCATGGACTGTAGCCTGCCAGGTTCCTCTGCATGGAATTCTCCAGGCAAAAATACTGGAGTGGGTTGCCATTCCCTTCTCCAAGGGATCTTCCTGAACTAGGGATTGAACCTGGGTCTCCTGCATTGTAGGCAGATTCTTTACCAACTGAGCCACCAGGGAAGCCCTATGAGAAGAAAAGTGGTATTTAAAAGCTATAATTTAATGTGCTAAAAGTTTTTAAAATTTCTTTTAGGATAAGGAAACCTGCGTGGGTACCAACAATCAAAGCTACATCTGTGACACAGGACACTGCTGTGGACAGTCTCAGTGCTGCAACTACTACTATGAACTCTGGTGTAAGTCCTTGCCTGGGGGTTTCTTGGTGTCCAAGCATCTAAGTTCACCACCTCTGCTCATTGGGAAACTGAAAGCTGGTCAGCCTTGTTGCTACTCTGTTGGTGGCATTGTTGGTGAGCAGACTCTGCTAGGTTCTGGAAGCAATCCCTCTGTAGAGGAGGAGCGCTCCGGTGCTCTTTGGACACCGTGAGCTAAAGACTGGAAAATATGGTCTGAGCCCTCCTAGGAGGCCATGGTTAGCAGACCTGCTGCAGAAGCTTCTGAGTGGGATTCTCTTGGATGCCCTCTCCAGGGTGTGCCAAGCAGTGGCAACAACCTATGCCCTCTCACGGGTCAGCCCAGCTACCCAGACTCCCCATCTTTGCAAAGAGAGGTTTGCAGCAGCCAAGCTGCTATGGATACCGGGCTTCTCTCTGGATAGCTGTAATGCCATTTTCTTGTAAAACAAACAAACAAACAAAAAACAAACACCACCAGGACTTCCCAGATCCCCATAGATCCTCAAGGAGCTGCCTCTGTTTCTGAGGGTCCCTCTCAGTGGGATAATCTTTCCTTAGGTTGTGGCCAACAGAGCCCTCCTGGAGAGGAGGAATAGAGGTTCAGCCCCCTTTGTTCCTTCCCCAGATTGCAAAGTGAAGTGTCTGGAAGCTTCTCAGTCCACCTAACCTGTTACTGTCAGCTCAAAGCCATTTTGAGTTGTCAGCTCCACCACCTTGTCACTGGCTCGGTGGGGGCCAGGACTACTTGCACCTTCCTGAGCTGTACAAGGATGGGGACATTGCCCTGGGCTTCAGGGAGTGACCTACACTTTGAGAGTTCACTGAAGCACTTTGTACTCTGATCTTCCTGAAACTCAGATGAAACACTGGGGATACTGGACAAAGAAGGGGAGGGGAGGATGGGAGAGTCCTGAGGGCAGAGCCTTGCCAGGTGACCAGCACTACAGTGGTTCTCAAGCTGTCTGTTGATAGAGGAGGCAGTAGATTGTCTTCCCAGAGAATTATAAGCCCCCATCACTTCCTCCATGTGGAGACAACCTTTGCCGCTTGCTTCACATCCTTGCTGTCACCTCCACATCTGCCCTTTTCCCCCTTCTCCTTTCTGATCTCCCCATTCACCCCACATCAGGTATATGTCAGAAAGCAGCTAGAAAGGCTGTTGTTTAAAATGGAAAGGAAATTAGACTCATAGCTGGGAAGCTTCTCCCTCTGAATGCAAATGCATCTTGTAGCCAGTGGGAGTGGTTCCTACAAAGAAGACCTCACCCTCGTACTTCCCTTTTGATGACTGGCTTTTCTGCCTCTCTGAGGAATTTCAGGGGTGATTAAGGGCAGACTCTTTCCCAAGGAGAGAACAGGGTTCAAAATGTCCCCATCAGTCCTCCAAGTACATAAGCAGCAGCAGCACAGGCAGGCCTGGAGTTGTTGGTGCTATTTTAGACGGGGTGGGGCCGAGGGACTCACTGGAGAAACACAAAGTGCCAGGCAGGTGGACAGATTGTTTAAATGTTTTAAAATGCAGATAACCACAGGGTTCAAATTCTCCCTCTCACCCCTTATTAAAACAAAAGTCTAAGCTGGGCTGCCAAGAAGCCACAGAGCTGCGGTTTGTTTTTCTGGGGCCCAGCCCAGGCGGCGTCAGTTGCGGAAAGGATGGAGTTGCTGATGGCCCCCATCTCAGATTGACAGAGCCTCCTGAGGCACTGGCAAAACAGACTTAATAGCCACCAGAATTGGGTCGTGAATGCCAAGGCTGGAGGTGGGGTGACGGGGGCAGGGAGATGCGAGACATAGGTGTCAGCGAGGCAGGTGGTCTGGGAACCAGGCACTTCACCCCACAGGCCTAAAGAAAGCCAGGGGAAGAGCTGCACAGTGGCTAATCACTCCTCCGGTCGTGGTCAGCTGGGTAAAGGAGGAGACCAGACAGAGACTAGTCTGGCCGGGGAGGAAAGACTCACCCCCGTACACAATGGCCCGTGCTTGCCGAGTTCTCAAGAGACAGAGACTAAAAGCCTGACTTCCTTTTGTGCCCAGCAATGGCTTTTTGGTCAGAAGATGCCCAGTGAGTGTTGCGCCTCTCTCTGGAATTCTTTGGTTTTTGTACTTCTTGAGGGCCTGGCCTTGGCCTGGTGTGGAGAGGAGGGAGGTCAAGTGTAGGAATGAGCCCTTTCATTTCTCATCGGAACTGTGCTTCTGGTCACTTTGAACCCTGTTCTCTCTAATTGCCTCTGAACTCTGCCTGAGTTGTGAAAATAATGGGCTTTGGGTTATTCTTTTAGTCTTTTTCCTTTGGAAGGAAAAGATCTCAGCCAGGAAACCCCTGGCAGAGTTTTTGTCAGACAGAATACCTTTTTAACCATAGTTGCCTACCGGGAAGGCCTCGGGGAAAAATAAATGCCATTTCCATCAACCTTCATACCACTGCTAAGCCAGATTATCCTGTGTGCTGAGGACTGGCGTGCACACACATGCAGAGCACACTTTGCACAGACACACAAGCACATAGACGCACACAGACCTAAAACTTCAACCAGCACCCTTTTCTCCCCTGTCTTTTTTAATCTCTTGTAATATAGGCCATTGTCATTAGTGGGTCTGCATCGGTTTAGGAGTGAAAGTCCTGTTTTACCACCACCATGGTTGAGGCTTTAAGACCTGGCCTTATCATCCCATGCATTTTTATGGCTCTTGTACTTTCAATCATCATTCAATCGTTTATTCAGCAAACTCTTCTTGCAGTGGTTTCAGACTTTGGCAAGCGTCTGCGTTTCCTGGAGGACTTATTAAAGCGTGGATTTCTGGGCCCAAGTCCCAGAGTTTTTGATTCAGTAGGTCTGAGAAGACCTGAGAATTTGCAATTCTAACCCAGTTTCTACTGGATGAGGTGGCCTCTTCTGTGTTAAAGCATGTGGGGAGACAGAATCCTTGTCATCAAGAAGGGAGTCTCTAAGCAGAGAGAGGAGATAATACAACGTGCCTCACTAGTAATGCAAAGTAGAAAGTGGAGTGTGTGCCAGGACCACTGTGTATGTGCTAGGAGAATTTGCTTTCACTGGACAGGATTCAGGCAGGCTGCATGGAAGTGGTAGCATTTGAGTTAGGCCTTAAAGAGAGGGTGGATAGGATTTAAACACATGGAGAAGGATAGGATGACTTCTCAGGCAGAGGAACGCCAGACACCATAGGTCAAGGCTCCATGGGAAAGAAGAGAACATGCATCACATTAACCTTTTCCCTGGGATCGTGTGGTTTACTCAGGGGAGACAAGGGTGCTGGTGTGCATAAAACTCTGCCATGGGCTGGGCACCCAGTAAAGTCTGCACACACGTCAGTTCAACCTGCTCTAAGGATAACCCTGCCAGATATGCATAGCCTATTTCTCAGGACCTGGGGTGTTCAGTCACCAGTCAGCCAGTTGCAGTTGAGTCGTGGGGTCAGTGTGCCTTACACAAAGCCACCCCCTTCCAGAACTCTTAAGTGCCAGGCCAGAAGGTGGTGGGCCCAGGTCATGGAGGGTCTCGAATGTGCAGGTTTGAGAACTCTGCATGTGGACATTAACTCAATTATCCTCACAATGACCAAGTAGGTAGAAACTGTTATTCTCCCCATTTTACAGATGAGGGAAGTCAAGGCAAAATGACCAGGGTCACAAAGCTAGGATATGAAACTTGTCCAGTCTTTCTGATGAAGTTGCAAGTCCTCTGAAGTCTTCATTTCCCAATTTCAGGCCTTTTCCACAATGGAAAAGGATCTCCTGCTAAGAGCTGTCAAGGGCTAAGGAGGATACCCACCATCCTATGGTGTAGGAGGAGAGCTAGTGGACAGTATACTTTGGCTTCCTAATGAGGAATTTCCTGCCAGTTGGGGAGTGGTGTTTTCCCAAGTTTATAGTGAACTCAGGGGCACATGACTCAGTTCCTACATTGGACTGTGATTGTTTTTAAAAACATGTTTTCCATTTTGCTTAGCATGACAAGCGTGCCCCACAATGAGGTCACAGCTTTCAAAGGTCACTGGGGAATGTAATCTGTGGGTAGATATGTGTTTGGGGAGGAGGGCATGCTTCTGTCTTTCTCTGTGTGGCTCTTTCTTTAGGTTTTCCTTTTAAAAAACTTTCCTCCTTGTTTGTGAAAACTAGTGAAAAGATCAAAAGTTTGCACAACTCCATAGGGACTAGTCTAGATGGTATCCCTTTTAAAGCTGTGGGGACATGGCTTTGACTACAATCTAGTAGGATCTGTTGTGTGAGGGTCAGACAAGAATGCCTTCTGTCTTCCCATATTAACTCCATCAAGTGGGACCAGTCCTTAGGTGGCTTTTCTGGACCTATGCTAATGCCCCATTATCCCACTTGGCCCTTTCTGCTCCCACATCAGTTTTCCCCTAGTTTTGATCCTTACTATTACTTTGTGATACTGTATTAGAAATGCAGAAATTGGAACTCAGTTTGAGACTTTATATCATACAAATGGTACATAGTAGGGAGAGTTTTTCTACCCATGCTACCACATGAAAAGTAAGCAACTGATGGAATTTCAGTAAACATATGAGTTTTCTGGTGCTGTTAGATATGACTGCAGTAACCCTGCCAAAGGTATGCCTTCTACTTGTCTCATTTCTTCCCCCAGCCTCCCACCCTGCCTCATTTTTCCTTTAAAAAAAAAAAAAAAAAAAGACTTCTATTTCTATTATACTTCTAGTTCAGTGGAACTTAGGCTTTTTCTGGAACAAGGATTCTCTTAAGAATCTGAAGAACATTTGCAATGTCCTCCTTCAGAAAAGCCTATAAAGGATCAGTCTGGATAGGCTGGAGGTCATGCTCAGTAATAAACAAGTCCAAACTCCTGGAGGTCCTAAAGCAACAGGTTTGTTGCTCACACTCTGTGTCTATCACAGGTTGGATGGGAGCTTTGTTCCTACTTCTTTATCCTCTGGGGCCAGACTGACCCTGAAGTCAGTCTAGAATGTTATGACTTGCTATAGCAGAAGGGAATCTAACAGAGGGTCTCACATTAGCAAGAAATGTTCTGGCCTCTTAGTGACATCTGTCACTTCCAGTCTCAATTGGTTAGTTAAAAGTAGCCCCAAAATGTCACCTAATCATAAGGGGGCCAGAAATTCAAGCCTACCCACATGCCAGGAAGGGGGAGAGCCAGAAATATTTGGCCAACATGAAAACCATGAAAAAAATCTCTGCTATAATAGCTAAGAAGTTTTGCCTTAGATCATATATTGTGCAGCACTAAGGTTTAAAGTTAATTTACCTGTAGGTCAGAAACAATTGGAAAAGTGACAGGAGGCCAAAAGTAGAGTTAGGTGCTGATTATCTCATGGGAGAATGTACTTTTAAAATTATGAAGTAACACAGAAGCATAAAGGATTGTAATATGATGCTGGGCAAGTTAATGTAGGTAATATAAAAAAGTGGTTAGCCCAGAATCTTTTAGACTTGACTCTAAAATATTCCCTGGTGGCTCAGAGGGTAAAGCGTCTGCCTGCAATGTGGGAGACCCGGGTTCAGTCCCTGGGTTGGGGAGATCCCCTGAAGAAGGAAATGGCAACTCATTCCAGTATTCTTGCCTGGAGAATCCCATGAACGGAGGAGCCTGGTAGGCTACAGTCCACAGGGTCGCAAAGAGTCAGAAACGACTGAGCGACTTCAGTTTCTTTCTTTCTTTTTCTAAAATGTTCTCAGAGACAGGCTCTTCAGCATGCTTGCTTATGCTGCCTCCCTTGGGTGTGACCTTACCCTAACCCTGCAAGGCTGGGAGCTGACTGGACCGTAGAGGCAGGAGATATCACAGGGCAGCAGTGGGAAGCCACCTCACTCCCAGGGCTCCTTTCCGGCCTCAAAACCTTCCCCAAGGGCTCCACTAACAGTACCCAGTCAGCCAGCATTGAAACGAGAGAAGTGTAGGTTAAATTAAGCAAATGTCCGCTGTGACTCTGGGAAGGACCACAAGGGAGACTTCGGACTTAAACTTATGTCTGTGTTCTCTGGTTAGGAAGGAGGTTTTTTGTCTGCCTATGGGAAAAGGGGGAAAGATCCTCTCCTCATTGTCCTCCACCTGTTCTGTCACCAGACCTCGGCAGAAGTTTCTGTTGAACTGTGACATGTGCTAAAAGCAGCAAGGTGTCACACAGCGGTGTTGCCAGCCTGCCAGGGCTGGAAGGCAGTACTGCTGTCCTGTCTTACCCCGTAGGGGTGGCACTGTGGGTAGATTCAGAGAGGACACCCCTGGGGGACAGAAAGAAACACCCTTGGTGTTGCCAGAGGCCACACCCTAAATTTCAGCGGGCTCTTTCAAAATATTGTGTTCTGGTACAAACAGGAAAAAAAATCAGGGGTTTATTCATTTGTAATTGTTTACCAGGGGGCTTTTTTTTTTAATATTCATTCTGATAAGAGATATAGAAATACTTAACATTGTAAACACAAACTTATAGTTACAGAGCAGATGATTAAAAAAAATATGTAACACTTGTAATGGAAAAAGTTGAAGTTCCTCAGAAATAGGGAGCAAATGAAAAATAATATAATCTAGTCTCATGTAATAAAAACGCACCTTAAAATTATTCCTCAGATTTACTTTAATTGAGAAAAAGTATTTTTTTTCCCCAAAGAAGTACATTTTCATCTCAGAAAATTCAGGAATTGCAGATAAGCAAAAAATAAGAACTGGTAACAGAAAATCCTATTGCCCAGGAATAATCTCATGATTAACTTCCTGATCATCCCTCTGGATATTTATACTTTTTTTTAAGCAAAAGTTGGGGTCCTATTTTATGCTGTTTTGTAATTGCTTTTTTTCCCATTTAGTATTTGAAATGTCTTATTATGTCAAAAATAGTATTCTGTGGATAATTTTTTAATGATTCATATCATTTTCATTGTATGAAGACATTCCCAGAGGAATTTTTATGTATTTATTTTTTTAATTTTTAAACCTATTCTTCAGTATCATCAGAGAGTTCACAGTGGAGAAAAACCTTATGAGTGCAGTGAATGTGGGAAATCTTTTACTGCTAGCTCTAGCCTTCGGTATCACCAGAGAGTTCACAGTGGAGAAAAACCTTATGAGTGCAGTAAATGTGGGAAATCTTTTACTGCTAGCTGTGGCCTTCAGTATCATCAGAGAGTTCACCACTGAGAAAAACCTTATGAGTTCAGTGAATATGGGAAATCTTCTGCTAGCTCTGGCCTTCGGTATCATCAGAGTTCACAGTGGAGAAAGGACTTATGAGTGCAGTGAATGCAGGAAATCTTTTATTAATAAATCCAGTCATTTTGATCATCAGAGAATTCACACTGGAGAAAGGCCTTTTGAGTGCAGTGAATGTGGGAAATCTTAATAGTGGATCAGGTCTATTTGTTATCAGAGAGTTCACACTGGAGAAGGGGCCTTATGAATGCAGCTAATGAGGAGAGCGGAGAAGGCAATGGCACCCCACTCCAGTCCTCTTGCCTGGAAAATCCCATGGACGGAGGAGCCTGGTGGGCTGCAGTCCATGGGGTTGCTAAGAGTCGGACGCGACTGAGCGACTTCACTTTCATTTTTCACTTTCATGCATTGGAGAAGGAAATGGCAACCCACTTCAGTATTCTTGCCTGGAGAATCCCAGGGACGGGGGAGCCTGGTGGGCTGCTGTCTATGGGGTCGCAGAGAGTCGGACACGACTGAAGTGACTTAGCAGCAGCAGCAAACCTATTAAGAAATGTATTGATTTTTTTTTAAGCCAGAAAAAATAAAAATTAGTCACAGATATTTTTAAGTTTTAACTTACTTTGTTTCCAGTTTTATAATTTGAAAGAATAAAATAAAAATTGGGAGAAGAAATTAAAATTTCTTCTCATAATCCCACAACTTAAAAGATGTCACTATTTTTGTGTTTTTCTTTCCAATCTTTTTTTCCCCTCTAATCTCTATTTATTTTTTAAAGCAAAATTGCCCATTTATTAAACAAATTAGAAGCCTTTTCTGTATACATGTGAAGATTGAAGAGGGGGTCTTATATTAGGGTTTGCCAGGATTTTATAAATATGATCAAAGAGAACATCAGTGAGAAATGAGAAGGAACAGTCCACCTGGGGAAAAGAGAGCTGTGGGCTTCTCTCCTGCTCCTCTACTCCTGTCTGGAGCCAGGAGGAAGAAGGGGAGACCACTGATGCTCCCCAGTCTAAGCCAGCTGCAGGCAGAGTGAGGGAGGTGGGGGAGTGGATTGTTTGTGACGATGTGAGATGGAATTGTACCAGCTCATGTCAAGAGCAGAGGAAGTTGTTTATACTCTCCAGGGAAGTAATGGGCTGAGGCAATTAGAATTTTTCCACCTCTAACTTCCATGACTTCTGTATGATGGAGGCAAAGTGGCAGAGGAAAAAACTTTTATCAGGCAGGCCCTCCGGGGTCCTCTACAACTGCTTGTCTGCTGAGTTGTGGGGATTCTGAGGGGCTCTTCATTCTTGGTGAGGAGCCTGGGAGCCATCATTTTGGGCCAGGGCTGGGGAGGGGAGATGGGCATCAAGAGGGGCTGAAGCATTTTCTCAGATCTCTTAAGAAAGGAAGGGCACATTTTCCTGAAAGGTGAGCATACTTAATGCCCACCAGACCTAAAATATAGGAGAACCTAGGGTGCTAGACCAACACCTCAGCACTCCTCCCCTCCCCCAAGAGCCTGGAGGCACCCCGGAGTGAGTAACCTCTTTTAGGGTCACTTTTCTTAACATTCCTGCCCTCTTCCACCCCACATATCTTTCACTCTGGTACAAACATTTATGAAAATTGAATACAGGTTCTGAATGTAACTTCCAGGCAAGGCTCAACAGTACTAGCTTCAGCGAGGTGCACACCATCCCAGAGTCTCCCTGTGCTGCGAGCGGCCCCTCCAGCTGGTGTCCCACTGGCATTCATGGTGTGCCCGCCCCTCTCTGTCTCTCCTCCCCTCCCAGGGTTCTGGCTCGTGTGGACCATCATTATCATCCTGAGCTGCTGCTGCGTCTGCCACCACCGCCGAGCCAAGCACCGCCTTCAGGCCCAGCAGCGGCAGCATGAAATCAACCTGATCGCCTACCGGGAAGCCCACAATTACTCAGCGCTGCCATTTTATTTCAGTACGTACTCCAGAAGCCACCAAACCCACTCTCAGAGGGAGTGGGGGAGCGGGGGGCGGGTAGGACACGTAGACTGTGGGCCTCAGGGGTTGGCCTCTTTATGCCTAGAGCAGGGTCTCAGAAGTGGGAACAAGAGGGTGTGCACCTTGAGCACGGAGAAGCCAGGGCTGTGGATGGTAGCCCCTGGGCCGTTCCATTCCACACTGGCTAGGTTCTCACTGCATCTCTGCTCCTTTAGATTTTTGTTCGGCAGGTTGTTGAATGGTGTATGTTGTGAATGAGTTGAGATATTGAGGTCAGTGGCCTTGAAATCTCCATTTTGCTTCCTGCCATGTGATATGCCTCAGCAGAGGCTGCCATAAAAAGGGCAGGAGTGGGAGGTGATATTGGGATTTCCTGAGAACCAAGAAACTCAGTGATTCACTGAAGGGCACACTCATCTGACTTCCCTGGAGTTCCTTCCACTGATCTCTCAAAGGATTGGTGGAGGCCCAGTGGTGCAGCCTGTCCAAAGGCATTCTGCAGTGTGTTCCACAGAATAAAATAGTTGTGAATTTGGAATTCCTCATCTAGAAGAGTTAAGTGCTTAGCACAGTGGCCGGTGTATAGTAAGTGCTCAATAAATGCTAGCAATCACTGTTATAATTAGATCATCTGTGTCTCAAAGCAGAAGATTACTCACCTGCCATATTCCTAATAAGCCTTGATGACAGGTCCCTCATCCTGCGTTGGTAAGCCACCTACCTGCTCTTGGTCTGAAGCAGGATGGGGTTTGGTGTGTCTTTCCAGCCATACTAGGGTGAGAGGCAACACAGATATCCAGCCTCCCAGAGAAAGGCTCTCTTCATGATGTACATCTGGAAAATCGGGGAAGTGGGTGCAAAGTGGGAGAAAGAAGTGTCAGGATGTTTTAAGTTAGGGCCCCTAACCCTGAGGCCTAGGGGATACAGATGGCAGACACAATCTGAGCCAGAAACACAAGACTTGGGAGCATGTGGAAACAGGTCCCTTCCAGACAGAACTCTCTTGGCCATTCACCACATTTGCTGAACCTCTGCCTTAACTCCAGATGAGCAGAAGTCCTTGCCTGTGAAGCAGCTTTAGGGGCTCTCAGATTTCAAGAAGCTAGCATAGGTACTCTTAGTCTGTCCCTCTTTCTCTGCAAAGTCGCTCACAGCCCTTTGTCCTGCCTGCACCTGAGAGTCGTCACTTGGTGGATATTCTGGGAGTGGGATGTGTGAGCCTGCAGTCTGTCCTGTAACAATTGCCAGTGCAGTAATTTCTCCTCCCTACCTCCCCGTTTTAGGGTTTTTGCCAAACTATTTACTACCTCCTTATGAGGAAGTGGTGAACCGACCTCCAACTCCTCCCCCACCATACAGTGCCTTCCAGCTCCAGCAGCAGCAGCAGCAGCAGCAGCAGCTACCTGCACCGTGTGGCTCTGCAGGCAGCAGCCCCCCAGGCACCGACCCCACCAGGGGCTCCCAGGGGGCGCAGAGCAGCCCCTTGTCCGGGCCCAGCAGAAGTAGCACGCGACCCCCAAGCATCACTGACCCTGAGCTCTCCGACGTGCCAGCAGACCCAGCAGCCACCAAAACCCCTGGCATGGAGCCCAGCGGCTCTGTGGCTGGCCTGGGGGAGGTGGACCCCACGGCCTTCCTGGACAAGGATTCCGAATGTAAGGAGGAGCTTCTGAAAGAGTACAGCTCCGAGCAGGGCAGCGCCCTCCCTGACAACAAAGACAAGACACCTGGCAGACACCGCCGCTTCACGGGTGACTCAGGCATCGAGGTGTGTGTGTGCAACCGGGGCCACCATGACGACGACCTCAAAGAGTTCAACGCGCTCATTGACGATGCTCTGGACGGGCCCCTGGACTTCTGCGACAGCTGCAACGTGCGGCCACCTGGCGACGAGGAGGAAGGTCTCTGCCAGCCCTCCGAGGAGCAGGCCCGGGAGCCCGGGCATCCACACCTGCCAAGGCCACCTGCCTGCCTGCTGCTGAACACCATCAATGAGCAGGACTCCCCAAACTCCCAGAGCAGCAGCTCTCCCAGCTAGAGCAGGTCCTGCCTGCACCTGAGAACTTGGCCATGCAACCAGGGTAGGGGAGAACCATGCGAGAAGCATTAAGTAACTGTGTTCCTTCCCCCCCCACCCCGTGCTCCTGCATTTTCCTGCATCTCCAGGTACAGTTTGGGGTGTGGGTGGCTTGCCCCCCCGACAGAAGCACAGTGCTGTGGAGGGCTGAGAAGTTATCCTGTGACTCATTCCTCATACCCCACCCCATTCCCCTTTACCTCTTTTAAAGTCACATCTCACTACCTGCTTGGGTCAGAGAGATGTGTGTTCAGAAGCCCCCAAGGAGGGGATGAGACCGTGCCCTGAGGTGACTCTTGGTGATGGAATGGATGTGCTTTCCGGTGTTGGTTTATGAGAACCTCGCTGCATCTCTGTCCAGAAGAGGTGGCTGGTCTCAGCCCTGGATGAAGAAGGAAGCTCACAGAGGCCCAGGGATTGTTGCCCCTTGCTACCAGCATCTGTGGTGCCAGAACTGTGTTCTGCTCTGGTGGGGAGGAGAGTTGACTGGCAGTGTGGTGGGTTGGTAAGGGACTTGTGCTCTCAAATTCCAGGTGACGAGCTCGCAGTGGTGCCAGGGTGTACTGGAGGGGCCCCTCCCTTCCCAGCAGGGTCTGGCTGGCCTCAGGCTGGAAAATTATACACCTGCCTTTGGTTTTGTTTTGTTTTTTTAAAGAAAAAACAACAACAAAAGCAAGCTGAAAACAACAACTTGACCAGTGGGCAGGCAAGAATTCTGTTTTGGAAAAGGGAAGTTTGTGTCTTTTTCTCAACTTGCCCTTGAAAGAGCCTGGCTATAGTTGAGCCAGGAGATACATAATGTGCAGGCTTGGGTGGAGGCTGTCTCTGGAACTCCTGTGGGTGAGCAGGAGGCCCTGCAGTGTGGCAGCGGATGGAGGTGCAACTTCCCATTGTCTCTGCCCTTTGATCTGCGCCAACGGGTGACCAGTGCCCTCCTCCCGTCCCAGACACACATCTGCCGGCCTTCACGTCTCACTGTTCTCTACGAACAAATGAGGCTGTGGGTCCTGAGAAAGGGCAGGCCCACAGTCTGGCTCTCACACAGTATTTTCTCTTGATTCTGAATAAGTTGTTTTGTTTATTTGTTTTTTCAAACTGACCACTTGGAAAAAAAATGCCTTGGTTATCTGTGGTTTTCATGCCCTTTGCCTGCTCTGCACCGCCCCTTGAGTGGGGTATCTAATTTTTGTAGCCTATGTAAAGAGTCTCAGTGGCCCAGATAGGAGGGTGGAGGCAGCCCTCCTGAAGGACCACAGGATCCTTAATTCCTGTAGTTTTGCTTCAGAAACCAGGTGAGCTTTGATAGGAATAATCTGAATGGAGAAAGCAAACTGCCGAAACTAACATTCCCTGCCCAGCCCTGTTCACATGAATAGCTTGGTTCTTCCCCCACTCTTGAATGATGATATTCAGAGTAGGCGTTGACGTTTTGGTTAAGAAAGGAAGGTATATATCTGTATATATATATATGAATACACATGTATCCATGTGTATGTGTATATATATGTATATGTATATAAACACATACACACAAAATAGACAAATCTGAGGCTGTGAGGTGAACAAGTGTCTGCATTTGGAGTCCACAAAACCAAAATCCATGTTGAACAAGTGCAGTCTGTATACGATGACTTTTCCAGTAACCTGTGTGTGTCTGTCCATTGTGTGTGAGCCCCCAGCCCTGTTTTCCTGTGAATATACTTTGAACGGCAGCCACTCTGCTCACATTACCATGCGTTCGGAGCAGGTGCAGCCCTCTCAAGGTAATTTATTTTACGCATTTACTGTTTACTGAGCAAATGTCTGACTGTGCACTCGGGTGTACTCAGCAGTGCTGTTGACGGCAGTCCCCACTTTTGCCAGAGATACTGTGCTCCGAGTAGAGGTTTTACTCTACCCCTCACTGCAATTTGCACATTGCTCCATGGACACACGGAGGCCTGTGTCCTGTTCCCCGTAAGCGGAAAGTGCTCTGAACCTGTCCGCTTTCCCCGGCTGCTCCTAGCCCTCGGCATCAGCCCCCAGGGGGGTCCAAACCCCTTCAGGACAGAGGGCCAAGGTGGAACCTCAGACTGAAGCTTGACTGGATCTTCAGGGTCAAGCTCAGACTGCCTTTGGCCCAGGCATTGGCCCTACCCAGAATTGCCAGGAGGCTTTGACGGCCACCACAGTGCCATAGGGCTTACCTCCCTCTGCTGAGGTCCGGCACATGGCCGACGTGTGGCCAGAGCAGGCAGGAGTGTGCCTGCAGCCCCCCTCAGATGCCTTTCCTGACGCCTTTTTTTTTTTCATCCCAAACAACTCACTGAAGTGTCTCAAAGGCTATCAAGTTTTACCAAAATGAACCCTGTTTGAGTTAACTGGTCAAAGGGGTGGATTCTGGCCCTCTGAAGATTCCTTCTCCAGTCAGAGTGGGGAACTGGTGTGCAGGTTTACTGCTGGGTTCACTGCAGTGTCTGACCCTAAAGGCACGAGAAGAAGAAAATGAAAATGCGGCGGGTGGAGCTGGACTCAAGTCCTGTGTCACCGCCTGGCCCCTGCTGCCTGAGGCTGCCCTGCACATGGACGCACGGGAGTAGGGAGCTGAAGGACCCTTGAGGGGCCAGGGAGATGGAGGGAGCCTGGTATTCCAGGCAAGTGAGAAGAAAGGGATGGGTCAAGGGTTTGGTGCTACAGTCGGAAGTTTTGCAACTGCTAACACATTCCTGTGTGAGGCACATCACCCTTTGTCAGTTATTGTGAATATGTGTATTTTAAGCAATAAGATTCAGCTGGTCAGACTTTTGTGGGCAGTCTCGGTGACGCATTTCCTGTGCTGTGATTGTTCTGAAGACAGAGTGGCTCTAACCACTGTGAGAAGCCCAAATAAAATCCATCCCCAAAACCTGATTACGCTTTTTCCTTGCAATGTTTGTTCCTTTTTCCTCCTCCCCTTGAGATTCCTCACCTTCTCCACATAGAGGCCAAGAGACATCACAGCCGTCAGGACAGGCAGCTGGGCTGAGGTTGCTGAGGGCACTTTCTGTCCTGAGGACTTCCCCTCAGACCCCTTTCTCTACCAAGAGGATATTTCTGAGTTCTTCATAAAGTCCCATAAACAGGTTAAAAGCAGACCCCCCTAAAAGCAGAAACACATTTTGTTAGAGAGTACATAGCTAAGACATGATATTTAAAGGAAGCAAGCTCTTCTGGGGAACTCTTACATTGGTACAGTAGAGTTGTGGGTGGGTGCTTGGCCTCGGAATTTAATACACAAGATGCAGCATGGAGTCCCTATTTTGTGCTCAGCACTGTGCTGGATCCTGAGGAGAATGTGAAAGAAATGTGTAAGACAAGGCCCCTCCTTCTAGAGGTTCAGTTACAGTGGAGAGGACGAAGCAAACTCATGTGAAATAGCTAACCAGCAATGTGAGGGCAGTTGAGAGGAAGTGGGCACTACAGATTCGGAGAAGCTTGAGGAGCATGGGGGTAGTTCAGGGCTTCCATTCCAGGCAGGGACCACAAAACTGATTTTCAGGTGTCTGGGAGCCACTGGTATGCCAACATGTGCTATAATGGGCCCATGAGCCTTCCCTCAGACTTATTGTCACTTTACCCTCTACTTAAGACTGTCCTAGCACTTTGAGTCAATGGTATTAAAGTCCCTTCTCCAAAACTGGGAAGGAACAGCCTTCTGCCTCTACCCAGAAAGAGGGGAACACCCCCACCCAGTGAGACTTCTCTGGGCCACATGCAGGTGGGCAAAGCAGGATAATGAGTACCCACAGAACCCTCCCGTGAGGTCTTGCCTCCCCAGGTGGAGTGATGGGCCAGTAGGGTATGCTGACAGAGAGCATTGTCTTTTCTAGCCCCTGGGTTTGCCCAGCAGTCAGCCCGGTGGTTTCTGAGAGTGCAGGAATGCCAGGCATGCTCCTGGCCCCATCTGACCCTGGGCCAGAGGATGCAGCCCTGGCCCTTCAGTGTCTCTGGTGGGATGATTGCTGCCTAGTTCCTTCTAAACTGTTGGGCTCCTCTAGGTAACCTCAGGGGAGCCATGTTAGCATCTAGGGACAGTTATGTTCTAAAGGCACAGGAAGGAACTGGCAGAGTACATCATTCTTAGCTTCTTAAGCTAAGGTCTGAATGGTACAAAAACAAAATGGTACAGCTATTGCAGGTTGCATACCAGAGGCTGTTCGTCTACTCTTACTGCCCAGGTCATTAGCGACCCCCTCACAGGACCCCAGGCTCCTGGGTCACTGAGTTCCTGATTTATCAAATGAGGTGCAGCATTTGCTGTCTTTACCATCCCTGGTGACCAAGTTCAGGTGGAGACCATACCAGTGCCTTGAAAGCACAGAACAGTAGATTTGATGAACAAGAATTTCAAGAAACACCCCCTGTTGTCCAGTTTCCTATATTTTCAGCCAGGGGGCAAAAATCAAGGTTTAGCTCAGGAGAAGGAGCAGGAAGTGGGTTTGGCTGACTGTTGAAACCTGCTGGAAACCTGGTTTTCATTGGAAAGGGCTGTGGGTCTTGGGAGATGTTTGGGATACAGTTCCCAGCTGGGACAGGCGACTGGCCTTACTTAAGAGCTGAGCACTTCCGAGCACCTACCATGTGCTAGGCATTGGGGATGCCTTAGACCTGGCCTCTCTTTAGAAGAGCTAATAATAGTCTAGCAAGGGAGAAGGACACATGAACAGTTTTAGCAGTACATGGTAAGTACCATGAAACGTGTACACAGGATGCTGTAGAGGAGAATGTAGCCCACCTGAGGGTTCAGGGCAGCCTTCCTGGATCTGGGACCTCTAAACTGAGCTTGCCAAGTGAAGAAAGGTAGAAGGGCAATTCCAGGCAATCAGTCTGCAGATTATTGAATGCCAACTGTATGCCAGGTGCTGAAAAGCACAAAATTAATGTGGGAAACGTAAAACAGGAGAATGTGGTGTCATGTCTAAAACTGTGAGCAGTTTCATCCCTCTAGGTAATTGCCTTCTGGAACGTGACAGGACATGAAACTGGAGAGGTAAGCTGGTAATAAAAAGATTTTAATGTGTCCTTATTTATTGACTTTATTAACACCAGGTCTTTAGCATAAGCATCTTACCTATATTTTCTTATTTTAGCCTTTTCAAAGCAGCCCTCTGAAGTATGGACTGTTAATTATTCCTGCTTTATTAATTGGGATGAAGCATTCAGAGGAGTTAATTAACTGGTCCAATATCACACAGCTGGTGGAGTTGTGGTAGAGTCAGGATTAAAACTCACATCTGTTGATTGCCAAACGACTGCTTAACTAGTTGGCCAGAGAGTGAAGAGTTGTATCGTTTGGGCTCACAAGCCACGTGAACTTTTTCTTTTCAAAGGTGAGAGGGAATCAGAGAAGGATGTGTTGAGCAGGGGAGTAAGGTGGTAGCATTTGAATCAGACACGGCTTCCTCTGGAGCTTCTTTATTCCCTCTTCCTCTCCCCTTGCCTCATTATAAGCCCCCACAGAGGCCCCACACCCAGGCAGCTTTCACCTACCAGAGCCCCTCAGTGCTGAAGTGGCAGGTGGTTCAGTAACCCCTTGGAAACACTGTAAAATATTCAGGAGTTATTTGGACCTTCTTTGTATCTCTTCCTTGCAAGAGTGTTTTGCTCTTCCTCAGAGATTTAAAAAACAACAACAACAACAACAACAACTTTGTGGCAGTTGAGAGGGAGAAGAGGATTTTTGTTTGAGCTAAAATTTCTCCTCTTTCTGTATCAGCCTGTTCCTCGCCACAATTTAACCTTCCCTTGAGCATCTTCTCACTAAGGAGTCTCAAGAAACAATACCGCTGGAAAATGTTACAGAACACCCTGGTGTTGGAACTGTGAAAAGTTGTCTTTGGGGTCTCCACCCACTTCCCACCTGCCAGCCTGCCCTGGCTCCAGCAGAAAAGGGGACAGTGGGCAAGGCCATCTGGAGCTGCAAGAGGGGTGCCTCCTGTGGTCCTGTCCTGCAGACAGACCCATCTGGATACCTGCTCCCCTCCCTGACCAAGCTGGTAGCCTTTGGGAAGTTTGTGTAAAACCCTTAGAGAAGGTCTGATTTGGTGGGTCTGGACATAGGCACTGAAAATAAAACCAGAATCTATTAAGGCACTGAACAGGAAATGCAGATTCCTATTTGGTCCTTAGCAAAGGACCTTTGGTCCTCTGAGGTTGGTGGTGCTATTTCTACACACCCATATTACAGGTGAGAACACAGAGGTTCAGAAAGGCCTAATCAGTGGCCTATGCTCACTGGTCCATAAATGACGACTCTGAGAGAACGTGCTCCTGCAGCCTGACCTCTTATCTTTTGTAACTTCTAACAGTGTGAACCTCTCTTCTCACACAGCCCTTTCTGCTTTTCTTCCTCACCAGAACCTCAGATAATGGCAGCAGGTGGTAAGTTACCCCACTTTCCCAACGAGAAGTCAACAGTGAGCCTAACAGTGAGAGCCTGAGATCCCTGGGGACCAGAACCCGGGGCCTCCTCCTGCAGGCCTCCCCCCACCCCTCTAGAGCCTCCGTGATTAGATTCCTGTCCTGAGATGTGTGTTTGTCCCCACGAGCGTCTCGCTGGAGAGAGGGCTCTTCATATGCTGCAGGTTTAGTGGCCACCAGAGGCCGACCAGAACATTCACACACTCACCCACCCACACCCCACTAGGTTACCAGTGAGGGGCTCTTCTCCTCCCATCAGAACGGGGACTTTGGGGAACCACTCTTCTGACGACAGGGACAACCTGTTTCCTCTGCGAAGGCCAGCTCTTACAACTCCTAAGAACTGATCGTTAAATTTTCAGGAGTTTATGAGCTATTTAATCACAAAACTTATATAAGCTTGCAATTGAGTAAATTACATGTAAAACAAAGGTAATAAATACACAAAACTGATCATTTCCTAATTATTTTACTACATTGCTATTATCAGTGCCCTTGAGGTATATGTCTATGTAGGGTGGGAATATTGTATAATGGTATTAACTGTGTAATATAATGACAAATAATATGTTATGCTACTGGGAGTCTCTTCCCCAGCTCCTGTGTGACATTATATTGGTGGCTTGAAATTGGTCATGATGGGAATGTTCACACCACAGTGAAAAATCAGGGCTGTTCCCTCCCACCAGCACCAGATAACGAGTTGTTCAATGTTTATTTGCCATCACACCACTACTCTGGTTACGGGCAGCCGGAGGCTGAAAAGGTGGCTGTATGGTCTTGATGAAGACCGAGCTTTGCCAAAGATCTGGATTTCCTTCTGAATAAGGAGTTAGGGTTCTTTTATCACCAGACCAATTAGTTGAGTGATGTAGAGAATCTGACTCATTTCTCTTGTGTGTCTAACCTTCTGCTTGTCAGGTTGTCATTCAGCCAAAAGAACACAAGAGGGCTCAGTCTTGAATTCCAGAGATGCTGGGACAGACAGTGTCCCTGGAGGTCACACCCGTTTGCAGCCCAGGCAGGCGCTCAGATGCACACGTGATTCCACACCAAGGAACGGAAGCTGAGCACTAAAAGGATTTAGGTCAGTGGAAAATGGCCTTCCAGGCAGGGGAAGGGCAGTTTGGGCAGGTGTCAGAAGTCACTTCCGGAAAGGACACTCAACTGTACTCTCTCTCTCTCCCCAGCCAGACTGCCAAGCCCTTCTGCACAGATGCAGAAAACCTGTGGGGAGAGCGTGCTGGCTACTCATTCCACATCACTGAAATATTCCGGGTTCTTGCCCCAGCCCTGCAGCTGAGTCGCTGGGTGATTTAGGGCACGTTATCGCCCCACACGCCTGCCCCCTTGGCCCTCAGGTTTCTCCCCTTCACCTCTCATTTTATGGCCAGACAATGGTCTGAATCAGTAGCTGGGGAGTGGTTGATTCCATCCCAGTTACACTTGCCCACTTCTTCTAAAGGGGATGTTGTTTACCTGTTCCTTTCAGAGTCTGAGCAGATTGGAGCACTTCCCTCCTCCAGTTGGGCCGCTCTCCACTCTCTGAGCCAAGGGCTGCTCAGCTCTGGATCAGCGACCAGCCGTCGGGGTCAAGGAACCCGGGAGAAGCAGGGGGCCACCTCCAGTTTAACCCCTTTCTCCTCAGCTCGCGGTGGTGTCATCTCTCTCGGCTCCTGTGCTGGGGGCTGAGTCAGCCTCAGCTGCCCACTGACTCCTCTGGGCTCTTTAGCAAGGCCTCAGGGTCATGGGCCAGAGAAGGCCAGGAACGAGTTGGGGAACAGGAGTCAGGTACCCCTGGATTAGCAAAGCTCTTTGAAGGAAGAAGATGCTGCTGTGATGGAAAGCCATGACCCTCCCTTCTTGTGGGGCTCCCTTGATTTCGTCTGTCTGGAACTTGGCCGGGAGGGTCTCAGGCTTGTCCTCCCAGCCGGTCCAGAGCCCTTCTCCAGTCAGGACTGGGTCGCTGATGATCTGACCCTGGTCTGGCTGGCGCCAGGGAGCTGTGGTTGGGGCCTCTCTCTAGGCTAGAGAGCAAGGGCCAGTTTCTCCCAGGGCATCTCAGGACATCGTTTGCTTGCGGACTGGCCAGCGGCCAAGGTTTAAAGATGCTGGATTTAAGGTTTGAAGAAGGTTCTGTTTTCTAGTAAGGCATTTACAGGCTTCCTGGGGTTTGGGGGTGGGGAGTGGGGACAGAGCCTCGGTGTTTTAGCAGAAGGCTGCTGTGGAAGCCCTTTCCTGGTGGTGGTTACTCCAGCACAGAACAAGGAAAAGGAGACCTATCAGTCTTTGGGGACCAAGACAGAAGGAGGAGTAGTGGTGGGTTGAGTTTGTGGATTACAGACAACTCCTCCAAAGACAAACCTTTGAGGTACACACAGCAATGACTGGATCAAAGCCAACATGACCTGCTGCTCTACTTTCAAAGTGTAAACTTAATCCCACTACTTCTTGCCATCTCCCCTGCCATCCCCAGGGTGTAAACCACCATCGTTTTGCTCTCAGGGACCAGCACAACCTCCTCCACCAGTCCCAACTCTCATCTCTCTGCAGACCAGTTTCCACTTGGATGAACTTTAAAAAATATGAACCAGACATTTCCACTTAAATGTATAAACCCTCCTATGACTTCCTCTCATACCTGGACTAGAAACCGGAACTCCTTCCTGCTACTTAGAGACACTCTGTGGGACCTGGTCCTGCCTGCAGTCCCTTCATCAGGGACCATTCTTCCCCTCATTGGCATTGCTCTAGACAGAGTGGCCTCTCCGACAATGAGAGCCTTTTCCATGCGGCTCCCACAGCGTGGGGCACCTCCCCCCTAGTTCATGCCTCCCCCAACCTTTCATTCACAATGGCCACCCCCACCTTGACCATTCACCTCACATCATAGGCACCCAGTATAATTGACTCCAAAGCACTTATGAGTTTCTGAAACGTTCATTTGTCAGCCCTCACTAGAATTTTAAGTTTCATGAGGCCAAGGAGCCTGAGGGTCCAAGGAGAGTGAGTGAGTGGCACATAGTAGGTGTTCAATAAAATACTTGTTGAAAGAAATGAGTGAACAAATGAATGAGCTGCTCAGGGAACTTTGGAGAAAAAACTGTTTTATGCGCATCCCTGCCAGGGCTGCAGGCTGGGAAAGAAGGCAGAGTGGGCGGGGAGGAAGAAGGAATGGTGGGAGAGGGTGGGGGAGCTCCTCTAATTCTGTGGGGTGGGGTCACATAGGGTGGAGTCATGAGGTGCTACCCTCAGCCTGGGCTTCCTTCCAGGCCTGGCGCACCTCGATCTTCACCTTGAAAGGTTTGATCTGCAAGACGAGACTGGCATTGCCCTCCAGACAGGGTAGCATCCCATCATCCGGGATCTCCAGGTTGAACCTCTGCAGCAGCCGGGACATGAAGAGGAAGAGCTCCTGGCGGGCTAGCATCTCACCTACGCAGGAGCGGGGTCCTGCTCCAAAGGGCAAGTAGCTTAACGATGGCGAGATGAGTTGCGTCCCCGTGGGGTCCAAGAAGCGCTCTGCAAAACGGGGAGGCATCAGCTGGTAGCCAGGGCCCATGTCAGTAGAGTAGGGGGAGCACAAGGCCCTGCCTGGGGAGCCCCAGTCTGAGAAGGTGGACAGCCTTCTTTGGGGGGCAATCTTAGGAGAGATAAATGTCCTGCTCTCAGGTAGCCCTTAATCACACAGAGAAGATGGAATATTCAGGAAGGATGCAAAGTGTATTAAACAGGTGAAAATGGCACCATCCAAGAGGAGAGGGGGCTGACTTCACAGGAGACATATGCCTATAGGTCTTCTTAGGAGAGGAGGCTTGAGTTGGTGGAAGGAGAATGGGAAACCCAGCTGTGAAGAATCTGGGTAAGTGTAGGGTAGGCTGCGGGTGTCAACAGCTCCATGTAGTGGGAGTCAGGAGTCTTCTAGTAGGAAGCCTGGCAGAAGGGAAGCAATGCTAGAGAGGTGGGCGCAGAGTGGGCTGTGTGGCCAGGGAGGGCAGGACAGAAGAGGGACTCACCGGGCATGAACAGGTTGGGCTGGTGCCACTCCTTCTCGTTGTGATGCAGTGCCCACAGGTTGACCACAACGTCTGTGCCCTTGTCAATGGTAAAGTCGCCAATGCTGCCCCAGAGAGGGAGAGGAAAAGAGGGTCTGGAGTATTGTCCTTCCCCACCTGCTCTGCCCCAAGGCTCCGTGGTCCCTACCCTGGGGAAAAGAGTCCTTGGCTCCCTCATGCCCACTCCCGCATCTTCTCCTCAGCTTCTGCCAGAATGAATATGAATCCCACACTCTATTCCCAACTAGCACTTAGGAACAACACTGTGGGTCTGTTAGGGCCTTGGGTGTGCATACTGAGCTGGTACGTGTGAGCGTGAGTGTGTGTGTGTGTGCAGCTTTTGGATTGGGTCGGAGCACGAGTCTCCCAGGCAGCAGGCAGCTTCTGAGGGAGGTCAGGTCGATGGGTCAGTGGGTGTCAGTGGGTATAGACACTCGTCAGGAGGGTCGTGGGTAGGATGATCGGTTGTCAGTGGTTGACTGTAGGTTCACCAGCCAGCTGGAGGGGTCAGATGCTGGAGGGGGGGACCAGGTGGGTGGATGTCCTGGGAGGGAAGGCACACCTGGAATCAATGATAGCTTTGTGGGGGATCAGCGTTGGGGCCACAGGGCGGATTCGGAGCACCTCTCGGATGGTCGCCTCCAGCAGGACAAGGCGGTTCCGGTCACTGATGGTTGGGGTGCGACTGAAACCTATATTCTGGTCAATGTCATCCTGGATCCTCTTCTTCAACTGAGGGCCAGAACAGGGTGGATGTTACCAGGGTGTATCAGCCCAGGAGAAGCAAGGGCTTAGAAAAATCCTACTGTTACATCCAAAAGGGCCCAGACCCAGCCCAGCGGTGGCTCTACAACCCCAGCTTTGCTTGCAGAAGATGGGGCAGCTCCGCCCAAGGACCAGAGCCAACCACTGCTTGGGCAAAGGGTGCAACAGCCCAGTCATCCTGCAAAGAAATCCCGAGGGTATTGCCTCTCCCTTTCTCTGGAGCAGAGGTGAGTGTGTCTGGGGTCAAGAGTGCTTGGGAAAGCTCGGGTAGAGAGAAACTCACCGAAGGATGGTGTAGCAGGTAGGCCACGATCCACTTTATCACAGAGGTGCTGGTCTCCACACCAGCCCCGAAGATGTCCCCTATGGTAGCGAGCATGTGTCTATTTGAAAGCAGCTTTGAATCCTGGTCTGGGCCAGCGTTGTTATTGTCTGCATTCACCTTGGCTTGGATCAGTATGTGCAGCAAGTTAGTGATGGAGTCACTGCTGAAGTTCTCCTGGTTGGGTGAGATTGGGAGATTATGATGAGGAAAGAGCCCCAACTGCAAGCCCTGCCATACTCTCACCCAGACTGTAGACACAAAGGCTCCTCCCACTTGGAAATGAGGGAGTGGAGTGAGGCCTGTCAGGACCCATGAACTTGAGGAAGTGGAGAAAACACTGGGCCCTCTCTAAATTTGCAGGGTGGATGGGTCCCTTCCAGGATCCTCTTCAGTTCCTCACTTCTCTACTCCTATTTATTAGTTAAGTCAGTTTTTACTGAGCACCTACTACATGCCAGGCTCTCTGCTAGGTGCTGGAGGTCCTACACTGTCCAAAATGGACCCAACCCTGCTCTCCTGCCACTTTCCACCTAACTCGTCCTCTCTTCTGCCCTATCACCTACCTGACATTTTTCAAGGATTTCATTCAGCAATTCATTTCGCGTTTGAACACAACCCTTCATCTTTTCCATAGCTTTGCTGGGGAAAATCTGCAAAGTGGAAATGTTAGATTCTACCTGTCCGTCCCTGGCAAGTTCCCACTCTAACCCCAACCTTCAGCCAGAATGGAAGGCAGCATAGGGACCCAGAATGGGACCATCAGTGACAACCAGGACAATTCCAAACAAGGGAGAAAGGAGTCACCTCCACTTCCCCTTCCCCCTTCAGTCAAACATCTAGCGCTGACTGAGACTTTACTCAGTAGTAACACAGACTTGAGTCTCAAGCTGTGATTAAGTTCCTTAACTTTTTGAAGCCTGTATTTCATCTGCATGGGGATAATAAAACCCACTTCCAAAGGCAATGCATGATGAATGCCTGTGGAGCTTTGGTATTGGCACATGGCATTTCCCAGTTGCTCAGCGGGTAAAGACTCTGCCTGCAATGCAGGAGACGTGGGCTCAATCCCTGGTTTGGGAAGATGCCCTGTAGAAGGAAATGGCAACCCACTCCAGTGTTCTTGCCTGGGAGATCCCATGGACAGAGGAGTCACGCTGGTAACAGTTCGTGGGGTAGCAAGAGTCAGACACGACTGAGTGACTAAACAATACCACCTAAAACATTATCATGAGTATTAAAATGCATATTTTAAAAGCTAAACCTATTCTGTAGAGAAGCAGCAAGGATTCAAAAAGTCAGAGGAGGTAGAGGTCACTGTGATTGAGGTAGTCAGAAAAAAATGTGGGTCTGGAGTGAACTGTAAGAGGAAAGAACTGGGGATGCTGTCAGGGTCTGCTGAGGTCTGCCCATAGGGCCTGGCCCCATCCTCACCTTCAGCACAGGGAATATGTCTAAGAGAAGTTCCTTGCTCAGAACCTCCAGGATGCCACCACTGGCATTTTGTATGGCCTTCAGGGCAGGATCCTCATTCTTGAAGGAGAAGTTGAAGCAGATAAAGCTGATTATGTTGGTCACCGCCAGAGAGAGAGGCTCGGACAGATCTATGGATTCTCCATGCTGGGTGGCCAGGAAATCACACAGCACATTGGCTTCCTGATTAACTGAGGGGAGAGAGGGGTGTAAGGGTGGGCGTTGAGCCATCCCTTCACCCCCGTCTCCACCAGTTCCATCTTAATCTAAGACAGAGAGCAGATGGCCAGTAGATGGCAGCGGTAGCCAAGAAAATGTGGAATGGAGGTACCCATCTGGGGAGAACCCTCCCCCTCCCCAACCCTCTTCAAGCTCCTGCAGCCCAGGGCCAGCCAGGCACTCACTGATCTTCTCTAACTTCAGGTTGCCATCCTTGAACAGGGCAAAGGCATTCAGTGCCAGCTTCCGATGCAGCTGCCAGTGGGCACCATGGTCGGCAAAGGCAATGCCCTTTTGGTTGTCTGACAGGATGTCTAGAGTGGCCTTTGGAAAGCAGGAAAGGACATAGGACATAGGACTCAGACCCCATCCACCCACCCTCACCGAGAGGAATGAGGCTGGTACCTGTCGTGCAGCCTCCTTGTAGAGTTCCCTGCTTCACTCCACCCTGACTGCAAAGCCTTGGTAGGACAGAACCTACGGCCTAACACTCCCAGTTCTAGCGGAGAGACAGAGTAAGGAGAAAGAAAGAACCCTGAATTAGATTTTCAGATCAATGACAGGGTGAGGCAGCTGTGATGGGATGGACTCTCCAAACTTGTAGGAGCAGAGATTGAGGACACACCAGGCCCCTGGCCTTCCCTGGGTCCTCTGGGGATGGGGGCTGCTAAAGGCACAGCAGCTGAGCCCCCTTTAGTTCCCCCTTCCATTGCCAGCCGTGTGCCCACCACAGGGTCACGTCAGAAGAGCGCACATGTCTTGTCCACTCAGCCTGGACTTGGGCCAAGCTGCTTCTGCCTAGAGGACCCCCAAAACTATACAGGTCCTCCAGACCTCCCCTCTTCTATCCCCGGATCTGCAGACCCCATCAGATTAGCAGCCTCCTTCCTTTTTGCCCTGGAGAGAAGAAGCCCAGCAGAGGTGGGAGAGGGAGAGTAGTTGGCCCACAGACCAGGCCGACTGGACCAAGGAAAGAAGAGTCAACCCTTGGTCTGATCAAAGATGAGCAGCCAGGGGGCCTTGCCCAGGATGTTCAGGGGAGTACTCAGCAGCCAGGTGCTGTGTCGGAGCCCGGCAGTGTTCCTGGATGACTAGCTCCCACTCCCTTCTGCTCCCAGGAGCAAGCAGAAAGCTTGACAGCTTGAATCTTCTGTACCCTCCCTGAAAGTGCTCACAGAGGTCAGCTCCCCAGGGCTGGAGCAGCTCGAGGAAGCTCCAGGGAAATAGTGATCCCAGCCCTCCAAGAATCAGGGTACTTCTCCCTCATAGCTTTTTGCGGAGGACAGTAATCACTCCCAGTTTTCCGTGTGAACAGCGTTCATCGAGGCTAGTTATTGAGAACATCCAGCACTGAGCTAAATGCTTTACATACACTCTTTCAGTGAAGCATGGTAGTCTAGGCTCAGAGAGCTAGACTCTTGGGCTTCCCACGTGGTAAAGAACTTTCCCGCAATGGGTGAGACCTGGGTTTGATTCCTGGGTCAGGAGGATCCCCCAGAGTCGGAAATGGCAACCCACTCTAGTATGCTTGCCTGGAGAATTCTGTGGAGAGAGGAGTGTGGTGGGCTAGTCCATGGGGTCACAAAGAGTCGGTCAAGACTGAATGGCTCACACTTTCAGTTTTTCAGCTTGGAGAGATGATGTTGTAAGGGCTCCCTGACCCCCTCAAACCACCACTCCCACCCTGTCCCACCTCCAGAGAAACCCAGAAACTAAAATCTTCCTTTAATTCTTCCTGCCTAGTTTAGAGGCTGGGTGAGATCTGAGGGATCACTCCCCACCCACATCCCCATCAGTCTGTGTTTGGAAGAATCACAGGTTGCTGGAACTGGAAGGAGCATTGCAGGCATGGCCTGGGCTGAAGAGCTCAACATGCCCAGGGGCTGGTGAGGGGAGGGATGAGAGGCATTGCTTACCACTTTGGGACGCCCAGAGAATTCCTTGCCCTTCTTGAGAAGCACCTCCCTGGCCAACTGGTGATGTCCAATCATCACAGTAGTCTTGGAACCCAAACGAAAGGAATAGATGGGGCCATATTTTTCCTGCAGCTTGAAGAAGTTCTCGTGCTGCTGGCCACGTCTGGGGAGGAACGGCAGGCTGCCCACCAGGGGCAGGGATGGGAGGCTCCTGGGGTACTTGGCATCAGAGCGCTTGGTCCTGGACCAAAATAAATAGGCGAGGGTGAGCAGAAAGACAGCCAAGAGCACCCACATTGTGTCTGGGTGGCAGCAGGCAGGACAAACAGCTGTGGAGTGGCTTCAGCCACCTTAGGGTGCAAGAAGGCCTTTTTAAGGGCTCCCCTGACCTTTTCCTTGACTTATATTATTGCTCGCCTTGTGGAAGTTTATCCTGGAGCACAGCCAGGAGTCCTCTCCCAGAATGGGGAGGGGAGAGGAGGCTTCTTTTAAGAGCTGGCTCCACACCAGGGCAAACCCCTAGGGGAGGGGCTAGGTAAGGGCACAGACAGCTAGTCCCTGTCCCTTGCTCACTGTCCATCAATGTCTCCAGAGTGGGCCAGAAGCAAATGATATCTGGGTCAGGAATCACGGCTCGGGACTCTCTGTGCGATGAAATCACAATCAACAGACAGCTATCCAGTTTTATCAGCTGAGGAAAATGAGGCCTCCTAGGGTCAGGCTTGAATAAAGTCACAGAGATAGTATTGGCCTGAATCCAGTTCTCTCCGTTCCTTGTTTGCTGCTTTTGCCAGAGGGAGTGGAACCCTTGGGTTGACAGCAGGGGCCCTAGAGTCAGTTGGGTTTAGGCTCAAATTCTAGCTTCTACGCCTTACAGCTATATGACTCAAAATGTTTTAGTATGTTAAAGTATGCATAGCATAAAGTTTACCATTTTGAGTGTACAATTCAGTAGCATTGAGTATACTTCATAGTGTTGTACTGCCATCTTCACTCTCTACTTCCAGAACTGTTTTCATAACCCCAAAGAGAACGTATACCCAGGAAGCAATAACTCCTGCTCCTCATTCCCCCCAGTCCCTGGTAACCTCTAATCTGTTTCTGTGAATATGCCTGTTTCACATAAGTGGAATCTTATAACGTTTGGACTTTTGTTACTGGCTTGGTTCACTAAGCATGATGTTTTCAAGGTTCATCTACTCTGTAGCATATGTCAGAACTTCATTCATTTTCTAAATATTTGTTTATTTGGTTGTGCTGGGAGTTAATTGCAGTCCTCAAAATCTTCAATCTTCATTGCAGCACATGGGTTCTAGTTCCCTGGCCAGGGATTGAACCTGAGTCCCCTGCATTAGAAGTGTAGAATCTTAGCCACCAGACTACAAGGGAAGTCCCCTTCATTCCTTTTTATGATTGAACACCATTCTGTTAAGTGGGTATACCACCTTTTCTTTGTTCATTCATCAGTTGATGGACACTTCGATTGTTTCCACTTTTGGCTACTGTGAATAATGCTGCTATGGACATGGGTGTACATGTCCATAGCATGTACATAGTATCTATTTGGGTTCCTGCTTTCAGTTTTGGAGAGGTAAATACCTAGAAGTGGAATCACTGGGTCATATAATAGTTTTATGGCTACTTACCTGTTTTAAATTTCAGTTTCCTCCTCTATAATGGGAATAACAGTGGAATATACTTCTTTTTTAAAGTTTAATGTTTATTTATTATTTTTTAATCTGTTAATTAACCATTGGCTTCCAAGACCTTAACTTTTCAAAAGCCCTTTTTTTCCCAGCGTTAGTGTGGATGATGCTCTTGCAGGATGCCTTTCCTTTTGGGTCTTAGACAGGTAATGGAACGGGTCGTTGGGGATTGGGTTCGGAAAGGGAAGAGGGTGGGAGCTTACTTATCGCACTAGTGCTTTGGGTGGAGGGAGCCTTTTAGAAAATGTCTCGCAGTTACAGCAGGCCAGCTCCCTTACAGAATTTTCCAGGCTTTTCTGCCTGCTTTCCAGTTGCTCCTTACCGCCCTCCCCCCCCCCTCCCCCCCGCCCCGGCCACTGGGTTCTTAACCCCTCTGTATCCCTGAGATCTTGCTTGGGTATCTCTTCTGATTTTTCATTAGACACCGTAAAACCATTGCCAAAGCCTTAGTGAGGAAACAGTTGAGGGGTGAGGCTGGGAGGGGGAGAGGGTTCTCCATAATTGGGTTAGTTAGCAGAGATTTCTTCACGGTTCTCTGCTTCTGAAGAGATTCTGAGCTGGGGTGGGGGCCTTCTTTTCAAGGGAAGGGCTCCTTTTAGAGACTTTCTCCTTTTAAGCCTGTGGTCAGGGCTGTGGGTCTGAGGGACATCCTGAATGTCTCAGAGGGGTGGGGGTGGGACTGACCACATTTTGGTCTTCCTAATCGAGTTTTCAAAGCCAGCAGACCCCTGTGGCAGACACTTGATTACTTTGCGAGCTGCCGTTTGAAGTAGGGGCACTTGAATTATAGCCGGTAACCTAGTGTGGAGTGAGAAAACAGTAGCGACCAACTGCGGTCTTCTGAGAACACAGCTGTTGCCAGCTATTTGTTCCAGGGCTTCTGAGATCAGGCCACCCCTGCCCCCTCTTTGGTCTGAGAGGCATGTCTGTATCGGAATGTGTAGCTGTAACCAGCAGTGGCTGTAAGTGGGGGTAGGGACAGACGCACACCCTCCTGCTGCCTGTTCCTGGGTGAGAAAAAGCCACAGATGTGATCAAACCAGAAGTCTTAGAAAGGTAGTATATTTGCTGCTAGGGACTGCTGGTTTAATGTCACTCTTAGAAAAGGGCTAGAGTATCCCTTGGGTGGCCTGAAATTCTTCTAAAAGTAAGCTTTTCTGAAAAGTTCCACACGTTCTATTAGTGCTTTTGTTAATGGTCAGAGTTCCTCTGATGCAGAGGTAGGCAGAGAGAGTGGGGACCCTATTGGAGCACCTCCTCTGTCCCTCAAGAAAGGCTGTCCTTTTGACTTGTGGGCAGAGTAAGCCCTGGCAAGGATTTTGAGCAGTGTTGGAAATAGGAAGCATCTCCTGCTATGTCAGCAGGCGGGGAATAGCAGCTGGAAACTGCCTGATACAGTGGAAAGAGTAGGACTGGGGAGCCAGAAAGACCTGCCTCTGTATCTTGGCTCCCCCGCAGGGTCTCAGAGGCTGCATAACTGCTCTGAACCTCGTCTTGAAAATAATAAAACCTACTGGAAGAGTTATTGGGAGAATTTGACGAAAGAATGTATTTAAAACACTAGCACTCTGGCTGACTGAGAATAGACATTTAGTAAAAACGTAAGGAAACAAGAAGCTAGAGGGACTGGTTTCTAGACAGAGGTGGAGGATCTAATGGCAGGAGCTCTTGCCCTGGGATTTGGACATTGTTTGTTGACTGAGACTTGGGAGCCCATTGCTTACTGTAATCCGTACTGTAGTGATGACTGTAATCCATGCTCATGTCCAGTAACCTCCACAGTTAAGTGAGAGGATGCAGCACTGGGTGGCATGGCGTGAAGGGCTGGGTTGGTTGTGGGGAACAGAGGCTGCCCGGCAGGGATGAATCTATGTTTTTGTTTCTGAATGGGTTCTTGGTAGAGGGCTGGACTTGAGGACCCTATGAGGCCCTTTCTACCCCAGCCTTCTGTGATTCAAACTTTGTGAGAACCCTGAGTATCTTTGGTAACATAATTTTGTATATTTCCAGTATTTCTGTGTCTAACAGGAAGCTGTGTTCTTTATTGGACCTATGTAAAAGCCAGCCTTCTAAAAATTACTTGGTGATAATTCTATTTTTAAGAAAATGACACAAAACATATATGCTGTGAGTCTTTATTGTATTTTATATATATATATATATATATATATATATATATATATATATATATATATACACTTACACACACGCTCACAGATATATCTATGCTTTCATATATTATTTCCCTCTTAATACACGTAACACACCTATCTTATGTGGATTGTGATTCTGTTTCTCTGGTAGTGTGTGCTGAGGCTTACAGAGGGTAAGCCACTTGTCCAAGGTTCATCAGCAAGCTAGGGAAACCGTTATTAACATTTATTGTTTTGGGTTTTTTATTTTGCTTGTTTGGTTGATTTGTTTTGTTGTAAAATTTTTAAACCCAGGCATTCTGATTCCAAAGCCTGGTGTTTTCCTTGCTATGTACTGGTGTCTATAAAAGTGGAGTTGGATTAATGCATTGCTCCCGCCGGGGCATATTTTCTGAAGTTTATCTAGGTGGCCCAGGTACCAGATGAGACACGTGTCTCTGAGTGCCCTTTTGATTTTACTCTGTGGAAGATTATCATGCGCATTGCATCTACTGAATAATGCCACTGCACTTAATGAACGTGGACCTGGCACAAAGGATAAATAAAGCACTGTGCTTACTTCCTAGAAATCACACTCTAATGCAGTCATTCTCAAATGCATAAAAATCACCTAGGAGTGGGGTGATTAGAATATAGATTCAGTAGGTGTGGGACCAGGGCCCAGGAATCTTCATTTCTATTAAGTTCCCCAGGTAATTCAGACCTGGTAATATCTAGCCACACTTGGAGAGATTCCACTTCAACTTGGCCCACATCCCTCACCCCCTTCCCTGCACTTGAGTAGCTTGGATATAACTATAAGACAGTGTGCTAAGCCTGAACCAGAGGATCCCCAGCAACTAGGACAGCAGAGGGTGGAAATCATCAGGCTTGGGGAGTGGGATGGGCATGGGAGGCTTTCCTGAGAAGGTGCTACTTGATCTGAGTCTCGAAGGATGAGTAAGAGTTTACCAGACATATGAGCTGGGGAATGAGCATTCCAGACAGATCAGGTCGGGAGTGTTGTTTTTGTCTTCTCTTGCAGATGATAAGACACTGTCATCCATGAGTCTGGTTATTAAGTCTGCCTGAGATAAGACAAAGACCTTGCTTCAGCAAGTATTGGTGTCCTTTATGACACAGAGAAGGAAGGAAAGCATGAGGGGACTTTCCTTCAATCCAATAATCAGTGTGGAGTGAATTCAGTGTCTATAAAGGGCAGCTAGGCCTTGTTGTTGTTTAGTTGCTAAGTTTCATCCTGCACCTCTGACTCTTTTGCAGTCCTCAAGGACTGTAGCCCCCTAGGCTCCTCTATCCATGGGATTTCCCAGGTGCGAATACTGGAGTGGGTAGCCATTCCCTTCTCCAGGGCAATCTTCCCAACCCAGGGACTGAACCCATGTCTCCTGCATTGGCAAGCGGATTCTTTACCACTGAGCCACCAGGAAAGCCTTAGGCTGTGTTAGTTCTTCCAGTTAAGGGACAGTTAAGACAACCCCCTGGAAGTTACAGGGTTGACTAGAGAATAGTATTTTTGTGCTTATTGGGGCTGAAGTTCTGAAGAGAATCACCTGCTGTACTTCTGTGCTATGGCACCACATGGCACATTTTAGGTATAACATGTAGCTGAGCATGCCATCCCTTCATTATCTGGCAAGATCAGGAAATGAGTTTTCTGGTTACAGGGGAATCTATCCTGTCCACCTAGCAGATGGATTACTGATTTTCAAAGATTACAACAGAATGTTTTTGGTCTGCTGATTTGAATGAATTCTATTTCATGTTTAATTCAGAAGGTATTGATTTTATAATGCTGGAAATTCTTGTGACCAACATCTCTATCTGAAAAGCATTGAGCACCTGTTCCACTCAAAGCATATCGTGGATACAAAGGGGTAAAAACTATCCCCGTCCTCACAGGTAGGGGGCGTAGAACAAGGTCACAGATGATGGACCTTTAGGCAAGTGGCGGTAAGTGACAGTAGGAGCGGAGTGGTACGGTTCAGAGGTGTGGAAAGGTGGCTTTTGCAGGTGGTCCTTTGCACAGTCCAGTGGTCTCAGTTGTTGCACAGTAGGTGTGTGGAAGGACCAGTGTGAGTTCTAATTGCTAGAATGCAGCCTAGATCCATCAGGACAATAATTTATATTCTGCACCTCGAATGTTGCCTTTCTCTAGGATCATTGTCCCCTGAGATGTCCTCACTGATAGAGTGTGATGATCCCTGGTACTGAAATAAGTCATCCCCAGTGAAGCTGCAGTGGGTCTGGGGCCCTTTCAGGCATGGGGCCTTTCCCAGGTTGGAATGTATGGGGTAGAGGCACAGGCGGTGTTTACTGTTTTTTTTTTGTTTTTTTGTTTTTTTTAAGATTTATCTGATTTTTAGCCACACTGGGTCTTCATTGCTGCACAGGCTCTCTCCAGTGGGGCTGAGCATGGGCTACTCTTCGTTGTGGTGCATGGGCTTTCTAGAGCACAGGCTCAGTAGTTGTGGCGCAGGGACTTAGCTTCCCTGCATCATGTGAGATCTTCCTGGAACAGGGATCAGACCCATGTCTCTTGCACTGGCAGGTGGATTCTTAACCACTAAACCACCAGGGAAGTTTTGTGTTAGGCCCTTGTGTGGCCTGATGCTGAATATGACAGAGTAGCCAGAGTGTTGAACCCTGGTTACTCCCTGGACACTGTCAGAAATCTTCGGGACTCCCAAGGACAGCACTGAAAGTGTTGTGATGGAGCCGCAAGTGGGGAGGGCATACTCAAAGGAGAGGGCTGAGGGAATTTGCTAACTTCTAATTTAACCCCTATGCTGCCGGGCATGATACTTTGATTATTTCATCATGACAGCCCAGGAGGTAGGAGTTCTTATCTCCTTTCTCCTATGAGGCAACTGAAACTAAGAAGTTAACTCTTCGAGATCACAGAGCTCCAGTGTGGCAGTGGTAACTCTGGAGGGGCTTGTCTTCAGTGTTGTCCTGCTCTTGCATGTCACAGGGAGCGTTTCTGCACCAAATCTGCTGTCAGACCGCCTCCCCACCGCCCTGTTCCTTGTCTGGGTTGAGTGTCCCAGTCACCATTACCCTCCTGTGTGGGCTTCTTTATCCTTGATACCAGGTTTAGGACATAGTAAGTGAGACTCTGCTGGAAGGGGACTGGCTTTATATGATGCAGCAGACACCAGGGCAGCGCTCGTTTCTACTTCCAGAGGTGGAAGCTAAAACTCGTACTGGAACTGATTTGTAAAAATCTGTGAATACTACAAGCGAGAGCTCTGTAGAACACCTCAGTTCCCTACTGTCACCCAACAGAAAGGGTGCTTCTCATCCAAGCCTTTCACGTGACTTTATAAAACACCCCCACCCCCCAACCATCTCTGTTGCAAGAAGGTGCTGTTTTAGAGGAATGTGCTTGCTTTTTATCACATTCCTGTTATCAAAGCAAAGAGAAACCAGCAGACTGGACAGTAACTCAGTGGAAAAGAAGACTGTATCTGCTGATTTTGACAGTGTTATCCAGAGTGGGGCCAAAGAAAACATTCACTGCCTCCAGTAATATCCCTGAGCTTGATCCACCCCCTCCCACCCCTTTTCCTTGAAGAGGTAAATTTTAGTCCAGGAAAAGAGTAATATGGGACTACTTGGGGCAAATAAAAACCAAACTGCTATGAAATTTCTTTCCCCTCCCTGACTCCCCAACACCTGGATGACAGTTCCTCCTTGGCACTAACCTTGATTCTGTTTGTGGATGTGTGGCGACGGTGAGCTGAAACAGTCCTGCAAATTTGACCTGGTTTAGCCATTTCTGTGCTTGCTGTGTCGCCGTTGCCCCTCCGTGAATGGCTCAACTGGACTTGAGCTGGACCTACCTCAGGAGAGGCGTCTGTTGCCGAAAATGGAGATTCAATGTGAAGTCACTTGCTTGACCTGTCTTGCTCTTGTAACAGAAAGAGATAGGAGGGGCAGTGGTAGAAAATACACATCTCAGGAGAGAGGGAGACAGGCTTTGAAGACCAGAGGCTGAAGTGTGACACAGTGACTTCTTTTCCTGCAAGTGGTGAATTGTTTGCTGGGACTGAGTTGCAAAGAATATGTTGGTTCCCTTGGGCATTGCATCAAGGGGTTCAGAGTATTCTTTATTGTTTGGTTCTCTTGCTTAACACACATGTTCTCAGGAGCTTCTACTGAACTGTGACGGATGGTCTCATTCTTCATTTCAATTATTGCACAGCTTATCCTATGGTTTTCTTCAAGGTTTGGAAATCCTCGGGTCTCCCCCAAGCAGTGGTGTGAATACCTATGGCCTCCCACTCTTTGGGGTATGGTTCTGGAGTGTGTTGAGGAAGCCTTGGATAGGCTGGAATGGGCTGCCAGCAAAAATAGAACGTGTAATCATTTACCTGTCTTGGGAGTTAGATTCCTGGTTGATAGGCCAGGATCAGATTGTGCTTGGTTATGTAAGCCCAGAGAGCCGTGGGTTGGTCTCATCGTGTGAAATTATGTTGCCACAATCCTGGCCTAACCCTTGGAGGATCCCTTTGTGCTGCTGCTTGTACAGAGTAGGTAAGAGGCATGGGGAACATGGGGGAGGAACAGCCCGTGGGGATACTGCATCGTCAAGTCACCAGGATGAGTACTTTCTGAAGGTTTTTGTGGGTCTAATCCCTTGCTGGATTGTGAGATTTGCACTTGTGAGATTGACTTCATCCTTCTCTTAGGAAATTTACAGAGTGGTTGGGGAGCCCAAAGGACAATCAGGTGACAAAGACTGGATGAAACATGATTCTGCACTGAGTTGTGTGGTTCAGTTTGGCTGGAATGGTGGTTCTAAACTGAGGGCAATTTCCCCTCCTCCCCTTGGGACTTTTAGCAATGTTTGGACATTGTTGATTGTCACAACAAGCAGCCCGTGGTGGAATGGGGTGTTGATGCTGGCATCTAGTGAATAGTGGCCAGGGATGCTACTTAACATCCTATAATGCACAGGAGGGTCCCTGTAGCAAAGAATTCAGTTCAGTTCAGTTTAGTCACTCAGTCATGTCTGACTCTTTGCAACCCCATGAGCGGCAGCACGCCAGGCCTCCCTGTCCAACATCAACTCCCGGAGCTCACCCAAACTCATGTCCATTGTGTCTGTGATGCCATCCCACCATCTCATCCTCTGTCATCCCTGAATTATCTGACTCCAAATGTCAGTACAGTTGTCCCTCAGTATTCACAAGAGTTTGGTTCCACAAGCCCTGCAGATAAGCAAAATCTGAGGCTGCTCAAGTCCTCCATGTAAAATAACTGTGTACCCTTGGCTTTCAGCATATGTAGGTTCTGCATGTGTGGATTCAGCTGGTCTGGGATTGATCCTGCGGGTACCAAGGTCTGATGAGCCAAGGTGGAGACAGGATGGGCGGAAAACGACTGCTGCATAGTGCCTGGCACTCTGCGCAGGAGGCAGTCACAAGCCACAGGCCTCAGGGCGGGTGAACTGAGATGTCTTAATAAAGAGGAAGGAAATAGGGGTACTTTTTCCTGCTGCTTTCTAAGCAATATGCGTTATCTGCCCAGAAGTTTAGAATCTTAACATCTTGGTTTCCCCAATCAGCAGAAACTATGCCTTCTCAAGGACAGGTTTAGTGTTCATTTTTTATGGCCAGTAGATAAGATCAAACCCTTTTGGAACTGATATTTTATCTCTGAAAAATCTGTACAACCACCCCCAGAAGGGTAGAATCTCAGAATTGCCCAAATAGCAATAACTTTATATGGGTTAAAGATAATTGTTTAGTCACTCAGTCATGTCAAGTGTTATGACCGCACACAGATATATATATGCTTTCATATATTATTTCCCTCTTAATACACGTAACACACCTGTCTTATGTGGATTGTGATTCTGTTTCTCTGGTAGTGTGTGCTGAGGCTTACAGAAGGTAAACCACTTGTCCAAGGTTGATCAGCTAGCTAGGGAAATTGTTATTAACATTTATTTGTTTTTGGTTTTTTATTTTGCTTGTTTGGTTGATTTGTTTTGTTGTAAAATTTTTAAACCCAGGCATTCTGATTCCAAAGCCTGGTGTTTTCCTTGCTATGTACTGGTGTCTATAAAAGTGGAGTTGGATTAATGCATTGCTCCCGCCGGGGCATATTTTCTGAAGTTTATCTAGGTGGCCCAGGTACCAGATGAGACACGTGTCTCTGAGTGCCCTTTTGATTTTACTCTGTGGAAGATTATCATGCGCATTGCATCTACTGAATAATGCCACTGCACTTAATGAACGTGGACCTGGCACAAAAGATAAATAAAGCACCGTGCTTACTTCCTAGAAATCACACTCTAATGCAGTCATTCTCAAATGCATAAAAATCACCTAGGAGTGGGGTGATTAGAATATAGATTCAGTAGGTGTGGGACCAGGGCCCAGGAATCTTCATTTCTATTAAGTTCCCCAGGTAATTCAGACCTGGTAATATCTAGCCACACTTGGAGAGATTCCACTTCAACTTGGCCCACATCCCTCACCCCCTTCCCTGCACTTGAGTAGCTTGGATATAACTATAAGACAGTGTGCTAAGCCTGAACCAGAGGATCCCCAGCAACTAGGACAGCAGAGGGTGGAAATCATCAGGCTTGGGGAGTGGGCATGGGAGGCTTTCCTGAGAAGGTGCTACTTGATCTGAGTCTCGAAGGATGAGTAAGAGTTTACCAGACATGTGAGCTGGAGAATGAGCATTCCAGACAGATCAGGTCGGGAGTGTTGTTTTTGTCTTCTCTTGCAGATGACAAGACACTGTCATCCATGAGTCTGGGTATTAGGTGTGCCTGAGATAAGACAAAGACCTTGCTTCAGCAAGTATTGGTGTCCTTTATGACACAGAGAAGGAAGGAAAGCATGAGGGGCCTCAATCCAATAATCAGTGTGGAGTGAATTCAGTGTCTATAAAGGGCAGCTAGGCCTTGTTGTTGTTTAGTTGCTAAGTTTCATCCTGCACCTCTGACTCTTTTGCAGTCCTCAAGGACTGTAGCCCCCTAGGCTCCTCTATCCATGGGATTTCCCAGGTGCGAATACTGGAGTGGGTAGCCATTCCCTTCTCCAGGGCAATCTTCCCAACCCAGGGACTGAACCCATGTCTCCTGCATTGGCAAGCAGATTCTTTACCACTGAGCCACCAGGGAAGCCTTAGGCTGTGTTAGTTCTTCCAGTTAAGGGACAGTTAAGACAACCCCCTGGAAGTTACAGGGTTGACTAGAGAATAGTATTTTTGTGCTTATTGGGGCTGAAGTTCTGAAGAGAATCACCTGCTGTACTTCTGTGCTATGGCACCACATGGCACATTTTAGGTATAACATGTAGTTGAGCATGCCATGCCTTCTTTATCTGGCAAGATCAGGAAATGAGTTTTCTGGTTACGGGGGAATCTATTCTGTCCACCTAGCAGATGGATTACTGATTTTCAAAGAACAAGATTACAACAGAATGTTCTTGGTCTGCTGATTTGAATGAATTCTATTTCATGTTTAATTCAGAAGGTATTGATTTTATAATGCTGGAAATTCTTGTGACCAACATCTCTATCTGAAAAGCATTGAGCACCTGTTCCACTCAAAGCATATCGTGGATACAAAGGGGTAGAAACTTTATCCCTGTCCTCACAGGTAGGGGGCGTAGAACAAGGTCACAGATGATGGACCTTTAGGCAGGTGGCGGTGAGTGACAGTAGGAGCGGAGTGGTACGGTTCAGAAGTGTGGAAAGGTGGCTTTTGCAGGTGGTCCTTTGCACAGTCCAGTGGTCTCAGTTGTTGCACAGTAGGTGTGTGGAAGGACCAGTGTGAGTTCTAATTGCTAGAATGCAGCCTAGATCCATCAGGACAATAATTTATATTCTGCACCTCGAATGTTGCCTTTCTCTAGGATCATTGTCCCCTGAGATGTCCTCACTGATAGAGTGTGATGATCCCTGGTACTGAAATAAGTCATCCCCAGTGAAGCTGCAGTGGGTCTGGGACCCTTTCAGGCATGGGGCCTTTCCCAGGTTGGAATGTATGGGGTAGAGGCACAGGGGGTGTTTACTGTTTTTTTTTGTTTTTTTGTTTTTTTTAAGATTTATCTGATTTTTAGCCACACTGGGTCTTCATTGCTGCACAGGCTCTCTCCAGTGGGGCTGAGCATGGGCTACTCTTCGTTGTGGTGCATGGGCTTTCTAGAGCACAGGCTCAGTAGTTGTGGCGCAGGGACTTAGCTTCCCTGCATCATGTGAGATCTTCCTGGAACAGGGATCAGACCCATGTCTCTTGCACTGGCAGGTGGATTCTTAACCACTAAACCACCAGGGAAGTTTTGTGTTAGGCCCTTGTGTGGCCTGATGCTGAATATGACAGAGTAGCCAGAGTGTTGAACCCTGGTTACTCCCTGGACACTGTCAGAAATCTTCGGGACTCCCAAGGACAGTACTGAAAGTGTTGTGATGGAGCCGCAAGTGGGGAGGGCATACTCAAAGGAGAGGGCTGAGGGAATTTGCTAACTTCTAATTTAACCCCTATGCTGCCGGGCATGATACTTTGATTATTTCATCATGACAGCCCAGGAGGTAGGAGTTCTTATCTCCTTTCTCCTATGAGGCAACTGAAACTAAGAAGTTAACTCTTCGAGATCACAGAGCTCCAGTGTGGCAGTGGTAACTCTGGAGGGGCTTGTCTTCAGTGTTGTCCTGCTCTTGCATGTCACAGGGAGCGTTTCTGCACCAAATCTGCTGTCAGACCGCCTCCCCACCGCCCTGTTCCTTGTCTGGGTTGAGTGTCCCAGTCACCATTACCCTCCTGTGTGGGCTTCTTTATCCTTGATACCAGGTTTAGGACATAGTAAGTGAGACTCTGCTGGAAGGGGACTGGCTTTATATGATGCAGCAGACACCAGGGCAGCGCTCGTTTCTACTTCCAGAGGTGGAAGCTAAAACTCGTACTGGAACTGATTTGTAAAAATCTGTGAATACTACAAGCGAGAGCTCTGTAGAACACCTCAGTTCCCTACTGTCACCCAACAGAAAGGGTGCTTCTCATCCAAGCCTTTCACGTGACTTTATAAAACACCCCCACCCCCCAACCATCTCTGTTGCAAGAAGGTGCTGTTTTAGAGGAATGTGCTTGCTTTTTATCACATTCCTGTTATCAAAGCAAAGAGAAACCAGCAGACTGGACAGTAACTCAGTGGAAAAGAAGACTGTATCTACTGATTTTGACAGTGTTATCCAGAGTGGGGCCAAAGAAAACATTCACTGCCTCCAGTAATATCCCTGAGCTTGATCCACCCCCTCCCACCCCTTTTCCTTGAAGAGGTAAATTTTAGTCCAGGAAAAGAGTAATATGGGACTACTTGGGGCAAATAAAAACCAAACTGCTATGAAATTTCTTTCCCCTCCCTGACTCCCCAACACCTGGATGACAGTTCCTCCTTGGCACTAACCTTGATTCTGTTTGTGGATGTGTGGCGACGGTGAGCTGAAACAGTCCTGCAAATTTGACCTGGTTTAGCCATTTCTGTGCTTGCTGTGTCGCCGTTGCCCCTCCGTGAATGGCTCAACTGGACTTGAGCTGGACCTACCTCAGGAGAGGCGTCTGTTGCCGAAAATGGAGATTCAATGTGAAGTCACTTGCTTGACCTGTCTTGCTCTTGTAACAGAAAGAGATAGGAGGGGCAGTGGTAGAAAATACACATCTCAGGAGAGAGGGAGACAGGCTTTGAAGACCAGCGGCTGAAGTGTGACACAGTGACTTCTTTTCCTGCAAGTGGTGAATTGTTTGCTGGGACTGAGTTGCAAAGAATATGTTGGTTCCCTTGGGCATTGCATCAAGGGGTTCAGAGTATTCTTTATTGTTTGGTTCTCTTGCTTAACACACATGTTCTCAGGAGCTTCTACTGAACTGTGACGGATGGTCTCATTCTTCATTTCAATTATTGCACAGCTTATCCTATGGTTTTCTTCAAGGTTTGGAAATCCTCGGGTCTCCCCCAAGCAGTGGTGTGAATACCTATGGCCTCCCACTCTTTGGGGTATGGTTCTGGAGTGTGTTGAGGAAGCCTTGGATAGGCTGGAATGGGCTGCCAGCAAAAATAGAACGTGTAATCATTTACCTGTCTTGGGAGTTAGATTCCTGGTTGATAGGCCAGGATCAGATTGTGCTTGGTTATGTAAGCCCAGAGAGCCGTGGGTTGGTCTCATCGTGTGAAATTATGTTGCCACAATCCTGGCCTAACCCTTGGAGGATCCCTTTGTGCTGCTGCTTGTACAGAGTAGGTAAGAGGCATGGGGAACATGGGGGAGGAACAGCCCGTGGGGATACTGCATCGTCAAGTCACCAGGATGAGTACTTTCTGAAGGTTTTTGTGGGTCTAATCCCTTGCTGGATTGTGAGATTTGCACTTGTGAGATTGACTTCATCCTTCTCTTAGGAAATTTACAGAGTGGTTGGGGAGCCCAAAGGACAATCAGGTGACAAAGACTGGATGAAACATGATTCTGCACTGAGTTGTGTGGTTCAGTTTGGCTGGAATGGTGGTTCTAAACTGAGGGCAATTTCCCCTCCTCCCCTTGGGACTTTTAGCAATGTTTGGACATTGTTGATTGTCACAACAAGCAGCCCGTGGTGGAATGGGGTGTTGATGCTGGCATCTAGTGAATAGTGGCCAGGGATGCTACTTAACATCCTATAATGCACAGGAGGGTCCCTGTAGCAAAGAATTCAGTTCAGTTCAGTTTAGTCACTCAGTCATGTCTGACTCTTTGCAACCCCATGAGCGGCAGCACGCCAGGCCTCCCTGTCCAACATCAACTCCCGGAGCTCACCCAAACTCATGTCCATTGTGTCTGTGATGCCATCCCACCATCTCATCCTCTGTCATCCCTGAATTATCTGACTCCAAATGTCAGTACAGTTGTCCCTCAGTATTCACAAGAGTTTGGTTCCACAAGCCCTGCAGATAAGCAAAATCTGAGGCTGCTCAAGTCCTCCATGTAAAATAACTGTGTACCCTTGGCTTTCAGCATATGTAGGTTCTGCATGTGTGGATTCAGCTGGTCTGGGATTGATCCTGCGGGTACCAAGGTCTGATGAGCCAAGGTGGAGACAGGATGGGCGGAAAACGACTGCTGCATAGTGCCTGGCACTCTGCGCAGGAGGCAGTCACAAGCCACAGGCCTCAGGGCGGGTGAACTGAGATGTCTTAATAAAGAGGAAGGAAATAGGGGTACTTTTTCCTGCTGCTTTCTAAGCAATATGCGTTATCTGCCCAGAAGTTTAGAATCTTAACATCTTGGTTTCCCCAATCAGCAGAAACTATGCCTTCTCAAGGACAGGTTTAGTGTTCATTTTTTATGGCCAGTAGATAAGATCAAACCCTTTTGGAACTGATATTTTATCTCTGAAAAATCTGTACAACCACCCCCAGAAGGGTAGAATCTCAGAATTGCCCAAATATCAATAACTTTATACAGGTTAAGGAAGAATTGTTGTTTAGTCACTCAGTCATGTCCGACTGCTGTGACCCCACTAACTATAACCCACCAGTCTCCTCTGTCCATGTGATTTTCCAGGCAAGAATACTAGTATGGGTTGCCATTCCTTCTCCAGAAGATCTTCCCATCCCCGGGATGGAACCTGCATCTCCTGCTTGACAGGCAGATTCTTTACCTTTGAGCCTCCTGGGAAGCCCTAAAGAACAATTAGGCTACGCTTATTTTAATAACAATCCATATTTCAAGCTGGATGCCTACTGCTGTGGTCCTTGTTGTTGTTCAGTCACTCAGTTGTGTCCAACACTTTGTGACCCCATGGACTGCAGCACGCCAGGCTTCCCTGTCCTTCACCCTCTCCTGAAGTTTGCTCAGACTCATATCCATTGTGTCAGTGATGCCATCCAAACATCTCATCCTCTGTTGTCCTCTTCTCCTCCTGTCTTCTATCTTTCCCAGCACCAGGGTCTTTTCCAATGAGTCGGCTCTTCGCATCAGATGGCCAAAGTATTGGAGCTTCAGCTTCAGTATCAGTCCTTCCAATGAATATTCAGGATTGATTTCCTTAGGATTGACTGGTTGGATCTCCTTGCAGTCCAAGGGACTCTCAAGAGTCTCCTCCATATCACAGTTCGAAGGCATCAATTCTTTGGCACTCAGCCTATTTAATTGTCCAGCTCTCATATCCATACATGACTACTGGAAAAACCATAGCTTTGACTATATGGACCTTTGTAAGCAAAGTAATATCTCTGCTTTTTAATACGCTGTCCAGGTTTGTCATTGCTTTTCTTCCAAGGAGCAAGCGTCTTTTAATTTCACGGCTGCAGTCACCATTCACAGTGATTTTGGAGCTCGATAAAATAAAATCTGTCACTGTTTCCATTGTTTCCCCATCTGTTTGTCATAAAGGGATGGGACTGGATGCCACGATCTTTTGAATGTTGAGTTCTAAGCCAGCTTTTTCACTCTCCTCTTTCAGCTTCATCAAGAGACTCTTTAGTTCCTCTTCATTTTTCTGCCATTTGGGTGGTGTCATCTGTATATCTGAGGTTGTTGATATTTCTGCTAGCATTCTTGGTTCCAGCTTGTGCTCATCCGGGAGGGCATTCCGCATGATGTACTCTGCATAGAAGTTAAATAAGCAGGGTGACAATATTCAACTTTGACGTACTCCTTTCCCAATTGTGAACCAGTCTGTTGTTCCATGTCCAGTTCTAACTATTGCTTCTTGACCTGCATTATAGTCTATCTTTGATAACAGAAAAGGGGGATACTAAATTTCCCTTCTTCTAAATCTGGTGTCTCTTAATCTTTAGATGTCAGGTCTTAAACTTCAGAAAGTTCTTTAAAGTTATTCAATATTTTGAGGAAAGCTTCTGGATTCTGAAGATTTTAAAAAGTCTTGTATCTGTTCACTGAGGGTAGCGTTTTTAATGTCACCCTTTGTTGAGGTGGAAGCCAGTGTTTTCCCTGAACTTTTTACTGGCAGTAAATCTCTGGTACTGGTCTCTAGTGGAGGAGGGCACGGTAACCCACTCCAGTATTCTTGCCTGGAGAATCCCATGGACAGAGGAGCCTGGCGGGCTACAGGCCACAGGGTCGCAAGGAGTCAGACGTGACTAAGTGACTGAGCAATGGTCTGTAGACAGGCAGGCACATGACTGATAAGTCTCATTATTATTAATATTTCTTTTGCCCCCAACAAAAGGCTGGTGCAGTGGGATGGCACTACTGAGGAAAAAATAGGTTAAATTTAGAATTTTGCTTAAAGTGAAGAAGGGCTCTGAGATTCCACGTGTCCTTCACTGTCCAGTGAAACTGCAGTGAATCTTTCTCAAAGTACATCAGCAGCAAGTTAACATGAACCTTCACTATTCCATAGTCCCTTGAAAACTGCACCTCGTTTTGGGCAAAGTGATTATTTGATTTGATCAAGAGCCATATTCAAGGTAAAACAATGACTTTCATGTGCTAGAGCCCAGTCATGGAAAGAATACTGAACCAGAAGTCAGAAGATCAGAGTTTTGACAGTCTCAATTCTGTCATCTGCAGCCTTAGGCTAGGTGTCAGTTCCTCCTTTGTAAGATAAGGGTGATAACACTTCTGATCTCTTGTTGGGTGCTGGCTGACAGGCTCAAAGGTGAGGCTGACTGTTAAAGAAATTTGAAAAGCTTTTGAGTCCTGTAAAAATGTGTAGTGTGTAAACTGACTAGATATATGTGTGTTGTGTATATAACCATCATTGCTTCAAATTATGACCCTGAAGCTTTACCACATTATTGAAAAAAAAAAAAAAAAGGATGAATTCTGTTCATTGAACTGTATTTGAGGCACAAAATGATCCTGAATGTTTTTGGAAGATTTTCAGCAATGAGAACTGAAACAGAAGCTTTGTTTTTTAATCTAACAGTTTGCTAATTACAAAGTTCTTCATAGGCAAAGTCCATGTCTTATCTGTCATTTTTGTGCCTGTCAGCATCCAGCATGAAAGTTTAGGATAACTGCTAATCATTCAGGTTTTTTTCCCACTGAAATTCAGGCTTTAGATCCAGAAAACTAGTTCTCGCTGGGTGATCACTCTGAATCTCGGTTTCCTGGTTTACTATAAAAAGAGAGGAATATGTTAAATGGGTAACAACACCCACCAGATGCTTAATAAAACAGGCACCAGGCAGAACTTGGTTCTCTGTCTCGTTTCCTGAGTGCTGTGGCTGGAGGTTTTCCTGACTGCCTAGAGGTATTCTCCTCAGTCAGTGAAGAGGGACCCTCCTCTTTGTCTAGGTACCTGTTTTACATGGCATGTGTAAGATGTAGCTGGAGCCTCGGTCTAGAGAGTTCAGATGTCTGCCATTTATATGTGGGCCTCTGAGCAGGCTTTATCCTGCTCAGGTTAAGTGAGAGGATGAATGGGGTATTACTGAACTTGAGAGCAGGAGGAGCTCATCAGATGCCCACAGGGGCTAGTCAGTGACATGCTTAAGTCAAGAAGATGGGGTTTTTGTACAGTAGGGGTTTGGGGAGGCTGAGGTGGAGCTAGAGGCCATGTATGTATGTGACCCTATCTAATACGGCCCTGGGATTTTCAGAAGCTGGAAATCAGAATTTCTGTATGAATCCTTTTCATTTTAAGATGTTCACAGTTAATTTCTTTTTTTTTTTTTTAATTGTAAAACAAATGTACCACATGGATGTAGAACTCAGTAGTGGGCCCTTTGTGGCCCATGGGCCAGCAGTTAGCCATCCCTGCTTTCAAACAGGAGGGACAGTGATACAGCTAATACAGAAGGAAAGGACTTGCCTGACCAGCTGTGGAGACACTATAGTAGAATTGCCTTCCTGCTCTGTCTGAGTGCCACTTGCTTTGTCACATGCTACCTGCTATTTTGTCCCTCAGCTTTGCACCAGCCCTTGCTGAAGATGATGGCAAACTTCTCGGTACATTTATTCTATGGCAGAAGACGCCAGTGATGAGGGATTGCCAATATACCTCAAGGGAGAACTGTTTTTCCTTGTAAGTATCCGGGGGTGAAAGAGTGGCAGGTTAACCCAGTATCCTGAACCTCTTACCTGCTGCTTACACGGCATAGGGCACCTCCCCACAGTCTTCATGCCTCCACCAGCCTTTCATTCACAGCGGCCACCCCACCACGGCCATTCCCCTCACATCATCAGTACCCAGTATAAATGACTCCAAATAGACTCCAAAGCACTTATGAGTCTCTGAAATGTTCATTTGTCATCCCTCACTAGAATTTTAAGTTTCATGAGGCCAAGGAGCCTGAGGGTCCAAGGAGAGTGAGTGAGTGGCACATAGTAGGTGTTCAATAAAATACTTGTTGAAAGAAATGAGTGAACAAATGAATGAGCTGCTCAGGGAACTTTGGAGAAAAAACTGTTTTATGCGCATCCCTGCCAGGGCTGCAGGCTGGGAAAGAAGGCAGAGTGGGCGGGGAGGAAGAAGGAATGGTGGGAGAGGGTGGGGGAGCTCCTCTAATTCTGTGGGGTGGGGTCACATAGGGTGGAGTCATGAGGTGCTACCCTCAGCCTGGGCTTCCTTCCAGGCCTGGCGCACCTCGATCTTCACCTTGAAAGGTTTGATCTGCAAGACGAGACTGGCATTGCCCTCCAGACAGGGTAGCATCCCATCATCCGGGATCTCCAGGTTGAACCTCTGCAGCAGCCGGGACATGAAGAGGAAGAGCTCCTGGCGGGCTAGCATCTCACCTACGCAGGAGCGGGGTCCTGCTCCAAAGGGCAAGTAGCTTAACGATGGCGAGATGAGTTGCGTCCCCGTGGGGTCCAAGAAGCGCTCTGCAAAACGGGGAGGCATCAGCTGGTAGCCAGGGCCCATGTCAGTAGAGTAGGGGGAGCACAAGGCCCTGCCTGGGGAGCCCCAGTCTGAGAAGGTGGACAGCCTTCTTTGGGGGGCAATCTTAGGAGAGATAAATGTCCTGCTCTCAGGTAGCCCTTAATCACACAGAGAAGATGGAATATTCAGGAAGGATGCAAAGTGTATTAAACAGGTGAAAATGGCACCATCCAAGAGGAGAGGGGGCTGACTTCACAGGAGACATATGCCTATAGGTCTTCTTAGGAGAGGAGGCTTGAGTTGGTGGAAGGAGAATGGGAAACCCAGCTGTGAAGAATCTGGGTAAGTGTAGGGTAGGCTGCGGGTGTCAACAGCTCCATGTAGTGGGAGTCAGGAGTCTTCTAGTAGGAAGCCTGGCAGAAGGGAAGCAATGCTGGAGAGGTGGGCACAGAGCGGGCGGCGTGGCCAGGGAGGGCAGGACAGAAGAGGGACTCACCGGGCATGAACAGGTTGGGCTGGTGCCACTCCTTCTCGTTGTGATGCAGTGCCCACAGGTTGACCACAACGTCTGTGCCCTTGTCAACGGTAAGGTTGCCAATGCTGCCCCAGAGAGGGAGAGGAAAAGAGGGTCTGGAGTATTGTCCTTCCCCACCTGCTCTGCCCCAAGGCTCCGTGGTCCCTACCCTGGGGAAAAGAGTCCTTGGCTCCCTCATGCCCACTCCTGCATCTTCTCCTCATCTTCTACCAGAATGAATATGAATCCCACACTCTACTCCTGACTAGCACTTAGGATCAACACTGTGGGTCTGTTAGGGTCTTGGGTGTGCATACTGGGCTGGTGCATGTGAGCGTGAGTGTGTGTGCAGCTTTTGGATTGGGTCGGAGCACGAGTCTCCCAGGCAGCAGGCAGCTTCTGAGGGAGGTCAGGTCGATGGGTCAGTGGGTGTCAGTGGGTATAGACACTCGTCAGGAGGGTCGTGGGTAGGATGATCGGTTGTCAGTGGTTGACTGTAGGTTCACCAGCCAGCTGGAGGGGTCAGATGCTGGAGGGGGGGACCAGGTGGGTGGATGTCCTGGGAGGGAAGGCACACCTGGAATCAATGATAGCTTTGTGGGGGATCAGCATAGGGGCCACAGGGCGGATTCGGAGCACCTCTCGGATGGTCGCCTCCAGCAGGACAAGGCGGTTCCGGTCACTGATGGTTGGGGTGCGACTGAAACCTATATTCTGGTCAATGTCATCCTGGATCCTCTTCTTCAACTGAGGGCCAGAACAGGGTGGATGTTACCAGGGTGTATCAGCCCAGGAGAAGCAAGGGCTTAGAAAAATCCTACTGTTACATCCAAAAGGGCCCAGACCCAGCCCAGCGGTGGCTCTACAACCCCAGCTTTGCTTGCAGAAGATGGGGCAGCTCCGCCCAAGGACCAGAGCCAACCACTGCTTGGGCAAAGGGTGCAACAGCCCAGTCATCCTGCAAAGAAATCCCGAGGGTATTGCCTCTCCCTTTCTCTGGAGCAGAGGTGAGTGTGTCTGGGGTCAAGAGTGCTTGGGAAAGCTCGGGTAGAGAGAAACTCACCGAAGGATGGTGTAGCAGGTAGGCCACGATCCACTTTATCACAGAGGTGCTGGTCTCCACACCAGCCCCGAAGATGTCCCCTATGGTAGCGAGCATGTGTCTATTTGAAAGCAGCTTTGAATCCTGGTCTGGGCCAGCGTTGTTATTGTCTGCATTCACCTTGGCTTGGATCAGTATGTGCAGCAAGTTAGTGATGGAGTCACTGCTGAAGTTCTCCTGGTTGGGTGAGATTGGGAGATTATGATGAGGAAAGAGCCCCATCTGCAAGCCCTGCCATACTCTCACCCAGACTGTAGACACAAAGGCTCCTCCCACTTGGAAATGAGGGAGTGGAGTGAGGCCTGTCAGGACCCATGAACTTGAGGAAGTGGAGAAAACACTGGGCCCTCTCTAAATTTGCAGGGTGGATGGGTCCCTTCCAGGATCCTCTTCAGTTCCTCACTTCTCTACTCCTATTTATTAGTTAAGTCAGTTTTTACTGAGCACCTACTACATGCCAGGCTCTCTGCTAGGTGCTGGAGGTCCTACACTGTCCAAAATGGACCCAACCCTGCTCTCCTGCCACTTTCCACCTAACTCGTCCTCTCTTCTGCCCTATCACCTACCTGACATTTTTCAAGGATTTCATTCAGCAATTCATTTCGCGTTTGAACACAACCCTTCATCTTTTCCATAGCTTTGCTGGGGAAAATCTGCAAAGTGGAAATGTTAGATTCTACCTGTCCGTCCCCGGCAAGTTCCCACTCTAACCCCAACCTTCAGCCAGAATGGAAGGCAGCATAGGGACCCAGAATGGGACCATCAGTGACAACCAGGACAATTCCAAACAAGGGAGAAAGGAGTCACCTCCACTTCCCCTTCCCCCTTCAGTCAAACATCTAGCGCTGACTGAGACTTTACTCAGTAGTAACACAGACTTGAGTCTCAAGCTGTGATTAAGTTCCTTAACTTTTTGAAGCCTGTATTTCATCTGCATGGGGATAATAAAACCCACTTCCAAAGGCAATGCATGATGAATGCCTGTGGAGCTTTGGTATTGGCACATGGCATTTCCCAGTTGCTCCGTGGGTAAAGACTCTGCCTGCAATGCAGGAGACGTGGGCTCAATCCCTGGTTTGGGAAGATGCCCTGTAGAAGGAAATGGCAACCCACTCCAGTGTTCTTGCCTGGGAGATCCCATGGACAGAGGAGTCACGCTGGTAACAGTTCGTGGGGTAGCAAGAGTCAGACACGACTGAGTGACTAAACAATACCACCTAAAACATTATCATGAGTATTAAAATGCATATTTTAAAAGCTAAACCTATTCTGTAGAGAAGCAGCAAGGATTCAAAAAGTCAGAGGAGGTAGAGGTCACTGTGATTGAGGTAGTCAGAAAAAAATGTGGGTCTGGAGTGAACTGTAAGAGGAAAGAACTGGGGATGCTGTCAGGGTCTGCTGAGGTCTGCCCATAGGGCCTGGCCCCATCCTCACCTTCAGCACAGGGAATATGTCTAAGAGAAGTTCCTTGCTCAGAACCTCCAGGATGCCATCATTGACATTTTGTATGGCCTTCAGGGCAGGATCCTCATTCTTGAAGGAGAAGTTGAAGCAGATAAAGCTGATTATGTTGGTCACCGCCAGAGAGAGAGGCTCGGACAGATCTATGGATTCTCCATGCTGGGTGGCCAGGAAATCACACAGCACATTGGCTTCCTGATTAACTGAGGGGAGAGAGGGGTGTAAGGGTGGGCGTTGAGCCATCCCTTCACCCCCGTCTCCACCAGTTCCATCTTAATCTAAGACAGAGAGCAGATGGCCAGTAGATGGCAGCGGTAGCCAAGAAAATGTGGAATGGAGGTACCCATCTGGGGAGAACCCTCCCCCTCCCCAACCCTCTTCAAGCTCCTGCAGCCCAGGGCCAGCCAGGCACTCACTGATCTTCTCTAACTTCAGGTTGCCATCCTTGAACAGGGCAAAGGCATTCAGTGCCAGCTTCCGATGCAGCTGCCAGTGGGCACCATGGTCGGCAAAGGCAATGCCCTTTTGGTTGTCTGACAGGATGTCTAGAGTGGCCTTTGGAAAGCAGGAAAGGACATAGGACATAGGACTCAGACCCCATCCACCCACCCTCACCGAGAGGAATGAGGCTGGTACCTGTCGTGCAGCCTCCTTGTAGAGTTCCCTGCTTCACTCCACCCTGACTGCAAAGCCTTGGTAGGACAGAACCTACGGCCTAACACTCCCAGTTCTAGCGGAGAGACAGAGTAAGGAGAAAGAAAGAACCCTGAATTAGATTTTCAGATCAATGACAGGGTGAGGCAGCTGTGATGGGATGGACTCTCCAAACTTGTAGGAGCAGAGATTGAGGACACACCAGGCCCCTGGCCTTCCCTGGGTCCTCTGGGGATGGGGGCTGCTAAAGGCACAGCAGCTGAGCCCCCTTTAGTTCCCCCTTCCATTGCCAGCCGTGTGCCCACCACAGGGTCATGTCAGAAGAGCGCACATGTCTTGTCCACCCAGCTTGGACTTGGGCCAAGCTGCTTCTTCCCAGAGGACCCCTAAAACTACAGAGGTCCCCCCGGACCTCCCCTCTCCTTTCCCTGGATCTGCATGCCCCATCTGACTAGCCGCCTCCTTTCTTTTTGCCCTGGAGAGAAGCCCAGCAGACATAGGAGAGGGTAGTTGGCCCACAGACCAGGCCGACTGGACCAAGGAAAGAAGAGTCAACCCTTGGTCTGATCAAAGATGAGCAGCCAGGGGGCCTTGCCCAGGATGTTCAGGGGAGTACTCAGCAGCCAGGTGCTGTGTCGGAGCCCGGCAGTGTTCCTGGATGACTAGCTCCCACTCCCTTCTGCCCTTAGTAGCAAACAGAAAGCTCGACAGGTTGAATCTTCAGCACCCTCCGTGAAAGTGCTCGCAGAGGTCAGCTCCCCAGGGATTAGAGCAGCTCGAGGAAGCTCCAGGGAAATAGTGATCCCAGCCCTCCAAGAATCAGGGTACTTCTCCCTCACAACTTTTTGCGGAGGACCTCAATCACTCCTTGTTTTCCATGTGAAGGCTATTTATTGAAAACTTCTAGCACTGGGCTAAATGCTTTACATACACTCTTTCAGTGAATCATGGTAGTCTAGGCTCAGAGAGCTAGACTCTTGGGCTTCCCAAGTGGCTTAGATGGTAAAGGACTTTCCCGCAATGGGTGAGACCTAGGTTCGATTCCTGGGTCAGGGAGATCCCCCAGAGTAGGAAGGGGCAACCTACTCTCGTATGGTTGTCTGGAGAGAGGAGTGTGGTGGGCTAGTCCATGGGGTCAGAAAGAGTCGGTCAAGACTGAATGGCTCACACTTTCAGTTTTTCAGCTTGGAGAGATGATGTTGTAAGGGCTCCCTGACCCCCTCAAACCACCACTCCCACCCTGTCCCACCTCCAGAGAAACCCAGAAAATAAAGTCTTCCTTTAATTCTTCCTGCCTAGTTTAGAGGCTGGGTGAGATCTGAGGGGTCACTCCCCACCCACAGCCCCACCAGTCTGTTTTTGGAAGAATCACAGATTCCTGGAACTGGAGGAGGCATTGCAGGCATAGCTTTGGCTGAAGAGCTCAACATACCCAGGGGCTGGTGAGGGGAGGGATGAGAGGCATTGCTTACCACTTTGGGACGCCCAGAGAATTCCTTGCCCTTCTTGAGAAGCACCTCCCTGGCCAACTGGTGATTTCCAATCATCACAGTAGTCTTGGAACCCAAACGAAAGGAATAGATGGGGCCATATTTTTCCTGCAGCTTGAAGAAGTTCTCGTACTGTTGGCCACGTCTGGGGAGGAACGGCAGGCTGCCCACCAGGGGCAGGGATGGTAGGCTCCTGGGGTACTTGGCATCAGGGCGCTTGGTCTTGGACCAAAATAAATAGGCGAGGGTGAGCAGAAAGACAGCCAAGAGCACCCACATTGTGTCTGGGTGGCAGCAGGCAGGACAAACAGCCGTGGAGTGGCTTCAGCCACCTTAGGGTGCAAGAAGGCCTTTTTAAGGGCTCCCCTGACCTTCACCTTGACTTTATGTTATTGCTCGCCTTGTGGAAGTTTATCCTGGAGCACAGCCAGGAGTCCTCTCCCAGAATGGGGAGGGGAGAGGAGGCTTCTTTCAAGAGCTGGCTCCACACCAGGGCAAACCCCTAGGGGAGGGGCTAGGTAAGGGCACAGACAGCTAGTCCCTGTCCCTTGCTCAGTGTCCATCAATGTCTCCAGAGTGGGCCAGAAGCAAATGATATCTGGGTCAGGAATCACGGCTCAGGACTCTCTGTGCAATGAAATCACAATCAACAGACAGCTATCCAGTTTTATCAGCTGAGGAAAGTGAGGCCTCCTAGGGTCAGGCTTGAATAAAGTCACACAGATAGTGATGACAAGAATCCAGATCTCTCCGTTCCTTGTTTGCTGCTTTTGCCAGAGGGAGTGAAACCCTTGGGTTGACAGCAGGGGCCCTAGAGTCAGTTGGGTTTAGGCTCAAATTCTAGCTTAAACGCTAACTATATGACTTTAAAAATTTTAGTATGTTAAAGTATACATAGCATAAAGTTTACCACTTTGAGTGTACAATTCAATGGCATTCAATATACATCACACTGTTGTATAGCCATCACCACTGTCTACTTCCAAAACTGTTTCATAACCCCAAACAGAAAGTATACCCAGGAAGCAATAACTCCCCCTCCGCCCTCCCCCCAGTCCCTGGTAACCTCTAATCTGTCTCTGTGAATATACCTATTTCACATAAGTGGAATCATATAACATTTGGTCTTTTGGGACTGGCTTGTTTCACTAGGAATAATGTTTTCAAGGTTCATCTACTTTGTAGCATACATCAGAACTTCATTCGTTTTCTAAATATTTGTTTATTTGGTTGTGCTGGGAGTTAGTTGCAGTCCTCAAGATCTTCAATCATCACTGCAGCATATGGGTTCTAGTTCCCTGGCCAGGGACTGAACCTGAGTCCCCTGCATTAGAAGTGTAGAATCTTAGCCACCAGACTACAAGGGAAGTCCCCTTCATTCCTTTTTATGATTGAACACTATTCTGTTAAGTGGGTATACCACCTTTTCTTTGTTCTTTCATCAGTTGATGGGCACTTCGATTGTTTCCACTTTTGGCTACTGTGAATAATGCTGCTATGGACATGGGTGTACATGTCCATAGCATGTATATAGTATCTATTTGGGTCCCTGTCTTCAATTTTGGAGGGGTAAATACCTAGAAGTGGAATCGGTGGGTCATATAGTAATTTCATGGTTACTTACCTGTTTTAAGTTTCAGTTTCCTCCTCTATAATGGGAATAACAGTGGAATATACTTCTTTTTTTTTAAGTTTAATGTTTATTTATTTTTAATCAGTTTATTTGCTATTGGCTGGATCCTCATTGCTGTGCAGACTTTCCTCTACTTGTGAGTAGCAGGGGCAGCTCTAGTTGCAGTGGGGAGGCTTCTCATTGCAGTGGTTTCTCTTGTGGAAAATAGGGGACGCAGGCTTCAGTAGTTGCTGCACATGGGTAGTAGTTGCGGCTCCGGGGCTCTAGAGCACAGGCTTAGGAGTTGTGGTGCGTGGGCTTAGTTGCTCCATGGCATGTGGGATCTTCCTGGATCAGGGATCAAAATATCATGTCTCCTGCATTGGCAGGCAGATTCTTTACCATTGAGTCACCAGGGAAGCCCTGGAATATGCTTCTTAAAGCTGTCGTGACTCACTGAGATAATGCATGTAAAAGTGCCTCCTGACATGAAGTGCATGCTCATTCAGTATTTACCAGAATCACTGTTGTGTCAAAATGGCCTTCCTTGTTTTTCTGAGTTCTTATTAGTATATCTTCCTAACAAACAAAATCCTCATCTTCTGCTGCACACCTTCAGTGGCTCAATCAGTATTTATCAATGATTTGATAATACTAGGTAAAGGCACAGTCACAAGAGAGTGTCAGTCATCACCAGGGTGACTCCTGGTGTCATTCATCGTAGAGGAGGTGGGTCCTCAGGCAAGTACTCGTGACCTGCTGAGTGAGACTCACAAAGGCGGGAGGTGGAATTTCTGCCCCTCTCTGGGGGTGATCTGCCAGTGTCTGTACTTTGAAGAGTATGGACTTGTATAAGGGCTGCTGGAATTAAGCAGGAAGGCGGCAGGGCAGGGAGCTCAGGAGAAAGATGAATCCACAAGGCCTTGTAAAGCAGACTGTCTCATTGCCCACTACTTCAACAGTTCAAATGTTGTTCAGACGTTTAAGGCCATTTGGAGTCAGAGGTATGAGCTGGAGTAGTCTTCATGAAAGCAAGGGGATTTGAGCTAAGCCCTGAAGGAGAGATTAGGGTGACTTAATAGGCAGAGGCAGGGGGTGAGGGGAGGAGAGGCACTGTTGGAAGGGAGAGCAGCAGAGTCAAAATACGTGGAAGCTAGAAGAGGCACAGTGTGTGAAATGGTCTTCATTGCAGACGTGACGTGGGTGTGCCAGGGGCAGTCCCTGAGAAATAAGATCTGACAGGTACATTGAATCAGGCTCTGGAGGCCTGAATTGGAAAGCTAGGGAGGGTGGGGAGCTATTGAAAGTTCCATAGCAGGAAAGTAACAAGGACACAGTGGAGGGCGAATCTCGCCTCAGTGCTAGGCAGACTGGATGAAATCTTGTATAACGTTTGATAGCTGGGTGGGAAGTGGTGAGGCCTAAGATTCAAGCAGGGCCCTAAGTGGGGTCAACCAGCTGGTAGAGAAAAATGAAAGGACTTTCTGTCCCTCAAGCAAATGCCAAGGTGATTCTCTGATATTTCACATCCAAACACAAACAAGAAACAGGAATTTTTAAAAATTGTTGCTTCACATCCTTATCACTATATTATAAAAGTTATACATGATAATTACAAAAAATCTGGAGAATGCATATAGCTAAAAAATAAAAATTTCAAATATATTTTTTAACTTAATGATGCTATATATATTTTTTGGCATGGATAGTTTTCTATGTTATTAAAAATTTTTCTACAGCGTTATTTTTAATGGCTGCATATTATTTCATCGTCATATGTATTTAATATGTAGAACATGGCTTAACTGACCCTGTATTGTATTATTGGACATTTTAGGTTGTTTCTATTTTTGTCTTTGTTGATATAAACAACACTAAGGAATAGCCTTGTGGTGAAAGCTTTGGATATGACTGTTATATCTTCTTAGGATAGAATCCAAAAAAGTGGAATAGTTGGTCAAAGGCTATGGATACATATTTTTAAAGACTCTGACAAATACTGAATTATTATTAGATGCATTATATTAGTAGAATTCTTAGTATCCTGCCATTCCTAGAATACTAAGTTGATTCAGTTGTGTCCAACTCTGTGCAACCCTATGGATTATAGCCTGCCAACCTCCTCTGTCCATGGGATTCTCTAGGCAAGAATATTGGAGTGGGTTGCCTTGCCCTCCTCCAGGGAATCTTCCCGATCCAGAGATCGAGCCCACGTCTCTTATATCACCTGCACTGACAGACAAGTCCTTTACCACTAGCACCACCTGGGAAGCCCTAGAATAATACTAACTTATCCAAAGAATTGTCTTTTAATACAGAATTGGATTCTGTTTGTAATTTACTTAGGATTTTCTTTCTGTTGCATCTCTGGTCATATGAAAAAATGGGTTGTAGTTTTCTTATTTATGGATTGTCAAGTTTTACTATTGTGATTTTGCTAGTTATGTAAAGTTATTGGAGAAACTTTAAATCTTTTTCTATGTCCTAAAGCAGATTAAATAGCATGGGAATTATCTATTTTTTGAAACTTTAAAGAAAGGTGACCGTGAGAAGTGTCAGGCCCTACCACTTTTGGGTAGAGATAATTCTTTTCCAGTTTCTTCAGTAATTATTGATCTCCTCAACTCTTTGAGACTTCCTGAGTCCATTTGGCAATGAATATTTCTTAAATTTTTTTTTCTATTTTTTTCTTGACTTGTCAGAACTTTTATTAATCTTTTCAGTGAATCTCTCCTTGGGTTTATTCATCAAGTCTTTGATTGTTGTGGTCTTATTTCATTCTCAGTGTGGATAAATGATCAATGCAAAACATGTATAACTTTATACTAGGATTCAGACTGAAAGCTTATATGAATTCTGCTTCCCCTGCATCCTTGTTTTCCTTGTTCCTTGTCAAAAAACATAAGACCCATTATCTACTAGAACTATAACCTGGGAACTCTATTCTTAGGTGCATAACCAACAGAATGTGTACATATGTTCATCAAAAGGCATGTCCAATAGTGGCCATAGCAGCACTGTTTATAATACTCCCCGACTAGGAAAAACCCAAATATTCATGGATTGTAGAATGGATGACCTGTCATCCATCATAAAGGGGGTATGATATAGACATGAAAATGAATGAAGTGCAGCTCCATATACCAATATGTATGAACTGCCCAAACATAATACTGAGTAAAGAAACCAGGCTTATAAGAATGCATTCTGTGTAATTCTACTTATATAAAATTCAAAAACAGATCAAACTAGTCTATGGTTATAGGAGTCGGGATAGTGGTCATCCTTGCAGGAAGGTTCATGGCTGAAAGGTGGGGATTCTGAGGGACAGGTGATGTTCTGCTTTTTGATCTGGTTTCTGGTAACACAGGGAAGTTCACTTCAAGTGGGACACCAATTATCCATATGTAAATTATACTTCAATGAAAAGTTTACTTTAAACGCAACACTGTAAATCAACTATACTCCAATATAAAATAAAAAATTTTAAATAAAATATACATGAAGAAAAAAATTTACTTTCAAAAATTGGGATGTCTATGGAGTTTGTGACCTCCTGAGATTGCATGCAACATTTGCATGTACATATAAATATATTTTTTTCTGGAGAGAGGATTCATAGTTTGCATTAACTTCTTACAGCAGTGACTTCATCATTGACTCAGGGATTCCTGTATCCTCACTTAGTCCTACCCTAATCTTGCTTTGTCAGTCTCCTCCTTCATGTATCCTCCCATCTCTTCCCTCCCTCTCGCCGAAAATTTTCCCCTGACTGCTCTGGTATTCTCTCTTTCTAGAACAAGCATACTTCCTTACTTTCCTTATTTAGTGATTCAATATTTACATGTATTTCAAAATGATGACCATGATATCTAATTGCAATCTATCACATATTTATTACCTACCGGGGTCCAGCCTCGGCAGGATCCAGGGGGTACCCTCAGGATGAACGGCGTCGGCGAGAGAGAGAGAGAAAACACGTGAGACTAGCTTTGATAGGGCCAAGTCTGTGTTTTACTTTTTGACAACTGGTTTTATACCCTTTCACAGAATGTTTTCAAGGTACAAAATGCTTACTCATGATTACACAGGATTAGCATTACATCATTTTGATTTTTAGGAAAAGCAGGATTTTTTTGCTTTCTAATTCTATAGTAATTTTTAGCACATGATCTTCTGGCCTTGGGGCTATTAACATTCTATGCAGGTCAGGTGATTGTAAACCTATTTTCCGTTTTTATGGTGACCTTAACTGAAAGGTAACAGTGTCATAGGGAAATAGTACAAAGTCTTGTTAATACAAAAATTAATCTTTCTGCAAAAGTTGTCAGTTGCATTTATCTAAGAAGTTTACCCCATACTGACTCTGCGACTTTGGTGAGGCAGCTTTTGCCTAGCACTCCTGACTGACAATTAACAACCATCTCATTGTTACCATACTAGGGCTAAGTTCTTATTTCTCTAGATCTTTAACTATATTAACAATGGTTTTTATAACACAACCTTAGCACATTAAAGGCAAAAATACAGCAAGCATAAACACAGCAAGCAAATCACAACCCAATAACCACCTATAGAATAATTTTTCTTATGTTTTCTAGTAGGACTCTGTTACCCCTTAAAAGGGCTCTATATCTATTAGGGCTTTTATATAATCAGGTTCTTTATGCTATTTTATGACTAGGGTATTATAAGCAATCATGCATATTAGTACCAAGGGCATAAATGCATTTGGCTAACAAACTAAAATACCAGCAAAGGAGTTTAAATTAAAACACTCCTTTCACCCTGAATAATCTCATAAAATACCACCACCTGGGAAACTTATTGATTAAAGTTCTAAATTGATTCTTATTTGGGAAGAGATCGGGGAAGGCCTTCCTGCCTGTGTCAGAGAAATTAGGGAGTAGTCCATTGAGGCAGGCATCAGAAAGACAGATATCATCTTTAAGATGAGCGCCGGGGGCAGCTTTTCGAAATCCCTGAAAACCTGATCTGCCTTGCCTGTCAGGCTTTCTCCTGTGACCTTGTCATGGGTGGGATCTCGTGAGCTGGCTTTTTCGAAACCCCTGAAAACCTGATCCGCCTTGCCCGTCAGGTTTTCTCCCCTATGGCCTTTTTAGGGGTAGGGTCTCGTGTGTTGGCTCCCAGCAATTACCTAAATTCCTCACACTGTACATTTCATACCTGTGACATATATTTTGCAGCTGGAAGTTTGTACTTCTTAATCTCCCTCATCTATTTCTTTCCTCTTCCTACCCTCTTTCCCTCTGGCAACCACCTGCTTCTTCTCTGTATCTATAATCCTGTTTCTCTTTTGTTATGATTGTTCATTTGTTTTGTGTTTTAGGTTCCACAGATAAGTGATAATAGTACCAAATTTGTCTTTCTCTGCCTGATTATTTCACTTGGCATAATACCCACTGGGTCCATCCATTATCCATTTCATTGCAAATGGCAAGATTTCATTCATTTTTTAAATGGCTGAGTAGTATTCCTTGTGTGTGTGTATATATCTATCTATATATCTATATCTATATATCACAACTTCTTTATCCATTCATCTATTGTTGGGCACTTAGGTTGCTTCCATATCTTGGCTATTATAAATACTGCTGCAGTGAACATAGGGCATGTATCTTTTCTAATTAGTCCTTTTGTTTTCTTCAGATAAATTCCCAGGAGTGAAATTGCTGGATCTAATGGTAGTTCTAGTTTTAATTTTTTGAGTAACCTGCATATTGTTTTCCATAGTGGCTGCTCCAATTTATGTTCCCACCAAGAGTGCACAAGGGTTTCCTTTTCTCCACTAATATTTGTTATTTGTTGTCTTTTTGATGACAGCCATTCTAATGGGTGTGAGTTGATACCCCTGCTGTCATTTTGAATGAAGACACCTTTTGTCCAGGTTGTTGTTTGTTGTTCAGTCACTAAATTGTGTCCAACTCTTTGAGACCCTATGGACTGCAGCACCTACCAGGCTTCCCTGTCCTTCACTATCTCCCGGTGTCCAGGTAAAGCAATGGAATTGATACTCTCTTCACTGCCCACAGACTCCAGATCACCACACCTCCACCTCTGAGAGCGATTTCTTGCTCCTTTGCAGTTCCCAGTCTAGATTTTGGGCATGAGGCTTACATGATTCCTCTCTTCTTGCCGTAAACATACTGGACTTTATGGTCCTTGGAGGATAATCGTTCAACTTCCCATCCTTACAGTTTCTTCACTTCAAATTCAAGGATTGTCATCCTTCCTTTCATTTCAGTTATTCTGAATTTCAAGTCCTATTCTCCACCCCTTTCCTTTCATGCTCAGCAGATAATCTTTCTTTTTACTTAAGGAATTGGAGAACTTTAAGTTCTCTCTCTCTTAACTTCCACTTTATCATTTCCTTTTTTCCACCTTAAAGAATTGCTACTTCTGTTTCTAATCAATCTCTCTAACACTTTGGCAAAATAATAATAATTTTATTGAGCATGTGCTGTGTATAATATGTGCTATCTCATTTAATCCTTATTAAATAGTGCTATTAAATGGGCTATAAAGAAAGCTGAGCACAGAAGAATTGATGCTTTTGAAGTGTGGTGTTGGAGAAGACTCTTGAGAGTCCCTTGGACTGCAAGGAGATCCAATCAGTCCATCCTAAAGGAGATCAGTCCTGGGTGTTCATTGGAAGGACTGATGTTGAAGCTGAAACTCCAATACTTTGGCCACCTCATGCGAAGAGTTGACTGATTGGAAAAGACCCTGATGCTGAGAAAGATTGAGGGCAGGAGGAGAAGGGGATGACAGAGGATGAGATGGTTGGATGGCATCACCGACTCAATGGACGTGGGTTTGGGTGGGCTCTGGGAGTTGGTGATGGACAGGGAGGCCTGGCATGCTGCAGTTCATGGCGTCGCAAAGAGTTGGACATGACTGAGTGACTGAACTGAATTGAACTGAAATGGTGCTATTATTTTCAACATCTCCAACTGACTCATTGGAAAAGACTCTGATGCTGGGAAAGATTGAAGGCAGGAGGAGAAGGGGACAACAGAGGATGAGATGGATGGATGGCATTACCAACTCAAAGTACATGAGTTTGAGCAAGTTCTGGGAGTTGGTTATGGACAGGGAAGCCTGGCATGCTGCAGTCCATGGGGTTGCAAAGAGTCAGACACAACTGATCAACTGAACAGAACTAAAATGGTGCTGTTATTATCAGCATCTCCATTTTATAGTTGAGACAGACATAAGGACTTGCTTGAGGGCAAATAACTAGTCAGCAGTGAAGCTGGAATTTAAGCAGTCTAGAACTCTTAGTCTTTAACTGCAGTGCCATTTTGCTTCTTATGATATTTTTGTTTGTTTTACAGTTGCTCAGTCGTGTCCGACTCTTTGCAACCTGATGGACGACAGCATGCCAGGTTTCCCTGTCCTTTACTGTCTCCCAGAGTTTTCATCCTGTCTTCCCCTTCTCCAACTGCCTTCAGTCTTTCCTAGGACCAGGGTCTTTTCCAATGAGTTGGCTCTTCCCATCAGGTGCCCAAAGTATTGGAGCTTCAGCTTCAGCATCAGTCCTTCCAATGAACACCCAGGACTGATCTCCTTTAGGATGGACTGGTTGGATCTCTTTGCAGTCCAAGGGACTCTCAAGAGTCTTCTCCAGCACCACACTTTGAAAGCATCAATTTTCCGGCACTCAGCCTTCTTTATGATCTAGCTTTCCCATCTGTACATGACTACTGGAAAAACCATACCTTTGACTATACGGACCTTTGTAGGTAAAGTGATGTCTTTGCTTTTTAATATGCTATCTTGATTTGTCATAGTTTTTCTTCCAAGAAGCAAGTGTCTTTTAATTTCATGGCTGCAATCACCATCCACAGTGATTTTGGAGCCCAAGAAAATAGTCTGTACTGTTTCCATTTTTTCCTCATCTATTTGCCATGAAAGGATGGCACCAGATGTCATGATCTTCATTTTTTGAAGGTTGAGTTTTAAGTCAGCTTTTTCACTCTCCTCTTTCACCTTCATCAAGAGACTCTTTAGCTCCTCTTCACTTTCTGCCATTTGGGTGGTGTCATTTGCATATCTGAGGTTGTTGATATTATATTTCTCCAAGCAATCTTGATTCCAGCTTGTGCTCTAGGCGGGCATTTTGCATGATACACTCTGCATATAAGTTAAATAAGCCGGGAGACAATATACAGCCTTGATGTACTCCTTTCCTAATTTTGAACCAGTCCATTCTATGTTCTATGTCTGGTTCTAACTCTTGCTTCTTGACCTGCATACAGGTTTGTCAGGAGGCAGGTAAGGTGGTCTGGTATTCCCATCTCATCCAGAATTCTCCACAGTTTGTTGTGATCCACAAACTATGGTTTTTCTAGGAGTCATGTATGGATGTGAGAATTGGACCATAAAGAAGGCTGAGTGCTGGAAAATTGATGCTTTTGAACTGTGGTGCTGGAGAAGACTCTTGAGAGTCCCTTGGACTGCAAGGAGATCAAACCAGTCAATCCTAAAGGAAATCAACCCTGAATATTCATTGGAAGGACTGATGCTGAAGCTGAAGTTCCAATACATTGGCCACCTGATGTGAAGAGCTGACTTGTTATAAAAGACCCTGATGCTGGGAAAGACTGAAGGCAGGAAGAGAAGGGGAAGACAGAAGATGAGATGGTTGGATGGCATAACTGACTCATTGGACATGAGTTTGAGCAAGCTCTAGGAGATGGTGAAGGACAGGGAAGACTGGTGTGCTGCAGTCCATGGGGTTGCAAAGAGATATGACTGAGTGACAAAATAACGACAACACAGTGAAAGGCTTTAGCGTAGTCAATGAATCAGAAGTAGACATTTTTCTGGAATGCCCTTGCTTTTTCTATGATGCAATAGATGTTGGCATTTTGATCTCTGGTTCCTCTGCCTTTTCTAAATCCAGCTTGTACATCTGGAAGTTCTCGATTCACGTACTATTGAAACCCAGCTTGAAGGATTTTGAGCATTACCTTGCTAGCATGTGAAATGAGCACAACTGTGTGGTAGTTTGAACATTCCCTGGCATTGCTCTTCTTTGGGACTGGGATGAAAACTGACATTTTCCAGTCCTGTGGCCACTGCTGAGTTTTCCAAATTTGCTGGTGTCTTGAGTGTAGCACTTTTAACAGCATCATCTTTTAGGATTTGAAATAGCTCAGCTGGAATTCCATCACCTCCACTAGCTTTGTTCATAGTAATGCTCCCTAAGGTCCACTTCACTTCATACTCCAGGATTGGAGTCTGAAGACTCCACCTAGAGTCTGGCTCTAGGTGAGTGATCACACCATCATGATATAAATCTAAATTTTTTGTGTACATACATTTTGAACCAATTATTCCAACTCTAGGAATTTATATTGCAGATGGCTCATGGTTCAATGTACAAAATGAACAATGTGCAGCCCCCATCAATAGGAAACTGAAATAAAATGCAGTCAAGAAAAGGAGGAAACACTTTATATACTTATTATGGAAATATCTCCCAAATATATTGCTAGGTTTAGAAAAACAAAAATAAGAATGATGTGTATTGAATTCCCCCAATTGTGTGAAAAAGAAGGAGAATATATGTACTTTTTTGCTAGTATATAAGGTGTCTCTGAAAGAACACTCAAAAAGCTCATGAATTTGGTTGTCAATGGGAAGAAGAATTAAAAACACACAAAAGCTGGGGGTATGGTGGTGGTGGGAAAAAGAGTTTTCAGTGCCTACCCTTTTATACCTTTTAAAACATTGAGGAGATTTACCTGGTGGCCCAGTGGTTAAGACTCTGACTTCCACTGCAGGGGACATGGTTCCATCCCTGGTTGGGGGAACTAGGATTTTGCATGCTGTGTAGCCAAAAACAACTCTGAACCATGTAAATGCATTACCATTTCAAAGTTGAGTTAAACATTAAAGAAAGAAGAAAAAGAATAATAGAAATAGAAACTGTATTAACTGACTGTGTTAATATGTTTTTTGAAAAAATAGATGCCTCCACCGACCACCCTGTTCCCTCAGACCTCCCAGAGATTCTTGTTTCATTCATCATTTTCCTCTTGTATCCTCAACTCACCCTCTTGGTTGGCCTTTTCTCCTCAGTTGACAAATACACTTAACACTTTTATCACAAACAAAATTTTAATATCCTCCACTGATGCTATGTTCCCCTCTAATTTTCCTTTCATTTCTCTCCTCCAATTTGCAATCAGACTTCTTGGTAGAATAATATGATGAACATTTGTGTTTCTATCTTATTCTCCATTCATTGTACACTTGCAGTTTGGCCTCTGACCCACTACACTGGTAGATCCATGGGATGTCTTTCAGACCTTCTATCCATCTGTCTATTTATTAATTATTGAGATAAAGTTGATATTATAATAGTTTCAGGTGTATAACATGGTTCAAAAACCTTAAAGGCTATATTTCATTTACAATTATGAAATATTAGGTAAATTTCCTGTGCTATACAGTATATCCTGTAGCTCTTTTAATACATAGTAGTTTGTACTTCTCAATCCCTTACCCCATCTTGCCCCTCCCCTCTTTTCTCTCCCAATGGTAACCACTAGTATGTTCTCTATACCCGTGAATCTGTTTCTTTTTTGTTATGTTCACTAGTTTGTTTTATTTTTTAGATTCCACATATAAGTGATATCATACAGTATTTATCTTTCTGTGACTTATTTCATTTCATTATTTCTCTGACTTATTTCACCATAATACCATCCAAGTCAATCCATATTGTTGCAAATGGCAAAATTTCATTCTTATTTGTAGCTGATTCAAATACCATTGTGTGTTTGTGTGTATATATATATACATATACATATGTATATATTTATATCCCACATCTTCTTTATCCATTCATCCATTGATGGACATGTAAGTTGCTTCCGTATCTTGATTATTTGTAAACAATGCTGCAGTGAACATTGGGGTGTATCTTTTTTTTTTTTTTTGACTGCACTCATGCGGCTCATAGCACCTTAGTTCCCTGACCATGGATTGAACCCTGCCCCCCCAGTGAAAGCACTGAGTCCTAACCACTGGAGAACCAGTGACATCCCTGCAGGTATCTTTTTGAATTAGTGTTTTCCCTTTTTTTCGGGTATATTCCCAGAAGTAGAATTGCTTGGTTATATGGTAGTTCTACTTTAGTTTTTGAGAGAAACTTCCATATGTACCATTTTTCAAAGTGACTGCACCAATTTACATTCCCACCAACAGGGCACAAGAGTTCACTTTTATCCACAGCCTCACCAACATTTGTTAATTGCGATCTTTTTGATAACAGCTATTATGAATGGCATCACATTGTGGCTTTAATTTACAGTTCTCTGATAGTTAACAATGTGAGCATCTTTTCAAGTGCCTGTTGGCCATATGTCTTCTTTGGGAAAAAGGTCTATTCAGGTCTTTTGCCCATTTTTTAATCAAGTTTTTTTGTGGTTTTTTTATGTTCAGTTGTATGAGCTGTTTATATATTTAAGATATTAACACCTTATCTGTCATATTGTTTTGCAAATATTTTCTCGCATTCAGTAGGTTGTCTTTCTGTTTTGTTGGTGGTTTCTTTTGCTGTGTAAAAGCTTTTAAGTTTAATTAGGTCTCATTTGTTTATTTTTGCCTTTATTTGCTTTTCCTTAGGAGACAGATCCAAAAAAAGAAAATTGCTACAATTTATGTCAAAGAATGTTCTGCCTATGTTTTCTTCTAGGAGTCATATGGTTTCCAGTATTACACTTAGGTCTCTAATCCATTTTGAGCTTTTTTAATATAGTGTTAGAAATGATCTGTGCGTGCTAAGTCACTTCAGTGGTGTCTGACTCTTCGCAACCCTATGGATTGTAGCCCAACAGGCTCCTGTGTTCATGGGATTCTCCAGGCAAGAATATGGGAGTGGGTTGCCATGCCCTGCTCAGGAGATCTCCCTGCCCCAGGGATGCAACTAGCATCTCCTATGGCTCCTGTGTTGCAGGTGGATTCTTTACTGCTAAGCCGCTGGGGAAGCCCAACTTCATCCCTTTACATGTAGCTGCTTTCAGACATTCTCTTGTAAAGACTCTCGATTAGCATTATCAGTTATTTTCATCTTCTTTACACCTTCTAATGTGAAATAACACATAGCTCTTGATTCCTGGTAACTCTTTTGTTTCTCTTCTAGTTCCCCTTGTCTTCTCATGGATGTCAGGTTTACCTAGTCAGCTGTCTTTGGCCCTTCTCCACCTACATTCTGCCTGAATGACCTCACACTTTTCAAGGTTTTATCTATCATCAATACTCAATCTTTCTTTTTTTTTTAAATGGTCATTTTTCTACCAATGCTCAAAGTTTAGCAAATACTTACTGCTTTTGACCCTCACGGCGTTTAGAGATGTCTGTCATTGCCTCCTATACTCAAGTGACTTCACCCACAGTTTGTGCATTTGTGTCTTGTGACTCTGATTGAAATAGGAGGATATGGCCAAAGGGGAATCTATTATCAGACTGAGTTAAGCCAATCAAATTCTTTTTAGGAACTTGACCCTGCACTGTCAGGAACAATGCTGATTTAACAACCCTAGTCACAATGTGGTCTGGTGGTACATTTTCCTTTTCATCCTTGTTAGTCGCATAGGCATGTCCAACTCTTTGCTACTCCATGGATAGTATCTGTCCATGGGATTTTCCAGGCAAGAACACTGGAGTGGATTGCCATTCCCTTCTCCAGGGGATCTTCCCAACCCAGAGATCAAACCTGGGTCTCCTACACTGCAGGCAGATTCTTTACCAACTGAACAACCTGCAGAGCTCATTTCATCCTTCAGTTCAGTTCAGTTGCTCAGTTGTGTCCGACTCATTGCGACCCCATGAATTGCAGCGTGCCAGTCCTCCCTGTCCATCACCAACTCCTGGAGTTTACTCAAACCCATGTCCATTGAGTCGGTGACGCCATCCAGCCATCTCATCCTCTGTCGTCCCCTTCTCCTCCTGCCCCCAACCCCTCCTAGCATCAGGGTCTTTTCCAATGAGTCAACTCTTCACATGAGGTGGCCAAAGTATTGGAGTTTCAGCCTCAGCATCAGTCCTTCCAATGAACACCCAGGACTGATCTCCTTTAGGATGGACTGGTTGGATCTCCTTGCAGTCCAAGGGACTCTAAAGAGTATTCTCCAACACCACAGTCCAAAAGCAACAATTTTTCGGCACTCAGCTTTCTTCACAGTCCAACTCTCACATCCATACATGACCACTGGAAAAACCATAGCCTTGACTAGACAGACCTTTGTTGGTAAAGTGATGTCTCTGCTTTTTAATATGCTATCTAGGTTGGTCATAACTTTCCTTCCAAGGAGTAAGCATCTTTTAATTTCATCCTTAGGTATCAGTTATACATTTATCATCTGACTGTTGAAAAATCTTAGTTTATGAAAACATTTACATTTTAATTAACTTGCAAAAAATAAAGCTACCATTTCAAAATTAAAACAAAAATCCCCCCAAACAGTGGTCTATCAGTATCCATGGGGTGTCGGTTCCAAGACCCCCATGGATACCAAAATTCACAGATGCTCAAGTCCCTTACATAAATTGGCATAGTATTTGCATAGAATCTACTCACATCCTCTTGTATATTTTAAAATATCTCTAAGAAATCTCCACACTGTTTTCCATAGCGGCTGTACTAGTTTGCATTCCCACCAACAGTGTAAGAGGGTTCCCTTTTCTCCACACCCTCTCCAGCATTTATTGCTTGTAGACTTTTGGATAGCAGCCATCCTGACTGGCGTGTAATGGTACCTCATTGTGGTTTTGATTTGCATTTCTCTGATAATGAGTGATGTTGAGCATTTTTTCATGTGTTTGTTAGCCATCTGTATGTCTTCTTTGGAGAAATGTCTGTTTAGTTCTTTGGCCCATTTTTTGATTGGGTCATTTATTTTTCTGGAATTGAGCTTCAGGAGTTGCTTGTATATTTTTGAGATTAATCCTTTGTCTGTTTCTTCCTTTGCTATTATTTTCTCCCAATCTGAGGGCTGTCTTTTCACCTTACTTATAGTTTCCTTTGTAGTGCAAAAGCTTTTAAGTTTCATTAGGTCCCATTTGTTTATTTTTGCTTTTATTTCCAGTATTCTGGGAGGTGGGTCATAGAGGATCTTGCTGTGGTTTATGTCGGAGAGTGTTTTGCCTATGTTCTCCTCTAGGAGTTTTATAGTTTCTGGTCTTACATTTAGATCTTTAATCCATTTTGAGTTTATTTTTGTGTATGGTGTTAGAAAGTGTTCTAGTTTCATTCTTTTACAAGTGGTTGACCAGTTATCCCAGCACCACTTGTTAAAGAGGTTGTCTTTTTTCCATTGTATATCCTTGCCTCCTTTGTCAAAGATAAGGTGTCCATAGGTCCGTGGATTTATCTCTGGGCTTTCTATTCTGTTCCATTGATCTATATTTCTGTCTTTGTGCCAGTACCATACTGTCTTGATGACTGTGGCTTTGTAGTAGAGTCTGAAGTCAGGCAGGTTGATTCCTCCAGTTCCATTCTTCTTTCTCAAGATTACTTTGGCTATTTGAGGTTTTTTGTATTTCCATACAAATTGTCAAATTCTTTGGTCTAGTTCTGTGAAAAATACCGTTGGTAGCTTGATAGGGATTGCATTGAATCTATAGATTGCTTTGGGTAGAATAGCCATTTTGACAATATTGATTCTTCCAATCCATGAACACGGTATGTTTCTCCATCTGTTTGTGTCCTCTTTGATTTCTTTCATCAGTGTTTTATAGTTTTCTATGTATAGGTCTTTTGTTTCTTTAGGTAGATATACTCCTAAGTATTTTATTCTTTTTGTTGCAATGGTGAATGGTATTGTTTCTTTAATTTTTCTTTCTGTTTTTTCATTGTTAGTATATAGGAATGCAAGGGATTTCAGAACTGCCATATGACCCAGCAATCCCACTTCTGGGCATACACACTGAGGAAACCAGATCTGAAAGAGACACGTGCACCCCAATGTTCATTGCAGCACTGTTTATAATAGCCAGGACATGGAAGCAACCTAGATGCCCATCAGCAGATGAATGGATAAGGAAGCTGTGGTACATATACACCATGGAATATTACTCAGCCGTTAAAAAGAATTCATTTGAACCAGTCCTAATGAGATGGATGAAACTGGAGCCCATTATACAGAGTGAAGTAAGCCAGAAAGATAAAGAACATTACAGCATACTAACACATATATATGGAATTTAGAAAGATGGTAACGATAACCCTATATGCAAAACAGAAAAAGAGGCACAGAAATACAGAACAGACTTTTGAACTCTGTGGGAGAATGTGAGGGTGGGATATTTCAAAAGAACAGCATGTATACTATCTATGGTGAAACAGATCACCAGCCCAGGTGGGATGCATGAGACAAGTGCTCGGACCTGGTGCACTGGGAAGACCCAGAGGAATCGGGTGGAGAGGGAGGTGGGAGGGGGGATCGGGATGGGGAATACGTGTAAATCTATGGCTGATTCATATCAATGTATGACCAAAAAAAAAATAATAATAATAATATAATTAAAAAAAATATCTCTAGATTACTTATAATACCCAATACAATGTAAATGCTATGTAAATAGTCACTGGCCTACAGCAAATTTAAGTTTTGGTTTTTAGAACTTTCTGGAATTTTGTCCCCCAGGAATGTCATCTATATGAGGTTGGTTGAATTTGTGGCTGTGGAACCGGTGGTTGCAGAGGACTGGTTGTACCTTTAGTCAAAAAGGCCTTTTTCAGAAATGCTGATTGTGTAAGGTAGATGATAAACTGATCCACTCAATAGTAAGGCAAGAATCACCTGTTTGCCAGTGTAAAAATTCCTTCCAAGAGTACATATATACCTGGTGAGGGTGTAATTATGATCCCTGTTTTCTAGATCAGGAAAATGAAGCTTGGAGAGATTAACTAGATCTGTTCAAGATTGATCCCACAGCTGGAAAATGAGAGTGCCAAAGTTCAAACCCAGGGCTGACACCAAAGCCTGTGCTCTTAACTACTGAGCTCATGGTGCAGCAGCAAGAGAATCAGGAACAGGCGTGGAGTCACACACCCACTCATAAGAAGGCACACGGTGCACAGCTCAGCCTCCCAGCCTTCCCCCAACACAGCCTCGCCTCCCATTCATTAGCACCCAGAGGGAAAGGCAGAAAGGAACTGGAGCTGCCTCTCATAAAGGCTGCCCCCAACTAAGGTGGGCACCAAGCAAAGTCTCTGGCAGATACATTTACACAGAAGAAGAATGCCAAGGGCCACGCTTCCTGCCCTCAGAAAGCTTGGTCTAGTTTACACCCAAAGATCATGTCCTCAAATTGCCCACAAATACATGGTGTGCTCAGGGACTGTAATACATGTGCACATACACATCATTGCGTGTAGTAGATGTAATAGTCATGTAAATGCACATGTATATGGAGAGCACTCTAGATTTTTCTCTAAAAATACCCTAGCAGCTCCATTCTACTTAATAATGTAATACTTGATATAGCTGAGCTAAATGGACTCTCAACCTAGCTATGAGAAAAATAAAAAAGGTTTACTAAATAAGAGTATACCTAAGCTTTCAGGGTTACTGGTTAAACTATTAAGGACTCTTTCAAAGTAACCTCAAACGCTTAGAAGTTTTCCATTTACATGCAAAACCAAGACTAAGGTAATTGCAAATTCCTTAAGGATCATGCTAGGTAATATGTGATTTATGTTTTTTTATATATACATATGGGCTTCCCTGGTGGCTCAGATGGTAAAGCGTCTGCCTGCAATGCGGGAGACTGGGGTTCCATCCCTGGGTCGGGAAGATCCCCTGGAGAAGAAATGGCAACCTACTCCAGTACTCTTGCCTGGAAAATTCCACAGACAGAGGAGCCTGGTAGGTTACAGTCCATGGGGTCGCAAAGAGTAATATAACATTGTTTGAAAATCACTGTATTTAAGATTTTAAGCTAGTTAGTTTAGTCTAGACTTCACTCTACTTCCTCAAATATTGCAAGTTAGTATGGATTTACTACACATGATGAAATTTAAGATATAAAGTAATCAAAATTCTAAGAGTTAAACAATGATGAAAAGTGGGAAATCAGCATAATGGAGATAATTAGTTGTCACAGCTTAAATTCTAAGATCATATACCACAATTTAAATATAAAATGTAGAAGTAATCCAAAAGAAATAATAAAAACAAATATCTATTTTAATCAGTGTCTTACTTTCTTCCATTAATTATTTCTATCCCATTTTAGCTAGGATTTCACAAGGGAGACAAAGTGATAAAAAGGGACCATTTTTGAAAAATTAGAAATATCCTAGGACCACAGTGAAAAACATAAAAATTTGGTCTATAGGGGTTCAGAACAAGCATTCCCCAAATGGGCTACTCTTACACAAGACTTATTTTGAACTAAATGCAATAGAGACTCAGTGGGTTCAGGAGAAATTCACTGCTTCTGTCTTAACTACCTAGAAGAATTTGAATTGGAGATTTTTCCTAGAAAAAGTATTTACCAGAGATAAAATTTATCTTAGTGGCCCCATCTTTATGACAGAACAAATATCTAGTTATTAAATATCTGCTGTTCTTAATCTCCTGAGAATGAACCCTCCTGTCCTTGGAAGACCTAGACCCCCTACCTCATTCCTTAGCTCAGGATGGCATAAGTACCTCCTTTCACCTTTCTGTCTCATGTATGTGGAGTCTCTGACCTCTTATGTGTGTGCATTCCCATATATATGAAGTTAAATTTGATTTTCTCCTGGTAATCTGTCTCCTTTAATTCTTAGACCAGCCAGATGAACCTGAAAGGGCAGAGGATAGTTTATTCCCAACAAGGCTCAGTCTTGAAAAGAGAGAGATCTCTTATTCTCCAACAGTAATGCAAATTCTCCATTTGGTTGGAGGACATGATAAAAATATGAGAAGGTACATTTCAGTGATTTTTTAAGTTCCACATCCTCAACAACCATTCAAAGTACTGCCCATTAAGGAGGGGACTAAGACACCCCCTCACACCTCACAAATCAAAAAGGGGGAGGGGCTCAAAATTACAGTAAAGATTGCTTCCCTGCATTATAAAACTCAGTATGAAGGGTCGGTGAGAAGTGCTCAAGATTGGGAATTTGGCTTATTTGTGCCTCACCCCCTTTACTGACCTAGTGCCCTGTCCACCTGAAAGCCCAATGGACTTGTAATGTAAGGGGCTGTGATGACTGTTATTATAAATGACACTGTTCCTACCATCACTAATTACCTTCAAAGAACCAGGCTTCCTGGAGTTTAACAAATGAATGAAGAGGACATTAAAAAAACACAAAAAACAAAACTGAAGTATCTTTAGTGTTTCATCTTCTTAGTGTAGTTAGCCATGACTCACTTCAAATAAGAACTCACATAAAACAAATATTTTTTCTTCCTTGGCATAACAGACAAACCGCAATTAAATTTTTTTTTTTTTTGCTTAAGTATCCTCAGAAAAAAAATAGAAGAGCAAAGAAGACCACAGCTAAGTTTTTAGTTAAAACAAAAGTTATGCGCTGACGGGAGTAGTTTTCTTCAGGATCTGTTCAAGATGACCACAAAGATAATGGAAGTTTCTCCCCTGCTCATCCCAAACATGTTGCCAGGGCTTCAGTGATGGTGGTTTGCTCATCTACATAGAAGTGACTCAGGGGAGAGCACTTGAAAAGTACTCCTGTTTACCTAATAAAACTCAATGTTCAGAATTAAAATTGGGCCTGTCTCATATCATCCCCTTTGAAAGGACTCATTCATAGGTGGCTCCTGGAGCAACTGAGGGGAAGACAGTCACAAGTCATTAAAGCCTCCCTCCCTGGAGAACAATCTCATTGATCAAAGCACCATCATGGTTTCCATGCTGTACTCAAGAATCTTGTCTCTAACTGTAGACAGAATGGTTACTTTCTGTTTTATGGTTACTCATGAGGTTTTTGGGTTAAGCTTAAAACTGCCTGAAAGATGCAAATAATTTTATGATGGAAGATAATTTCAGTCTATTCAAGCAACCTTGGTGAAGTCAGCAAAGAATGAGCTGAAATCACCAGATGCTCTAAGTTGGTTGCAGAACGTAGATCCTCCCTACAATTGTATGTCACATTGCGTGTGTGCATATGCACATTCTTCTGGGAAAAGTACCACAATTTTGATAGAATTCTCAGAACATGTAAACAAAACTTTTTAAAGGACTGCAGACATAGAGGTGTCCTTTGTGAGTGAATGAAAGCACTTTCATAGAATGTGTGTCATTAACTTTTGTTTGTGCTTTTGAACATCCACAGGTTTCCATCCAAAAGTATTAACACCACTAACCACAGTGAGAATTTGGGGGCCAATCTGTACAACCCTTTCCAATTTTCCAAATCAAGGAATCTAGTACACACAGTGGGTTCCTAACAACATGCCTCCAGAATGATCTGTAGCGATAGTTCAGGCCTTCACACTGAGGCCTCACAGAGAAGCTCATGTACTCTCATCTCTGAATCCTCTGGTCTTAGTCCCTCTGGAACCTCAGTGTCCTCTAATTTAGGGAAAATGATAATAATGGCACCAAACATTGCACATAATTCTTGGAAGTTGAACCAGTATTGAACCAAAGAAGCTAATGTTCCCAACAGACTGGGCCATCTTGATGCCAGTTTCAGCATAGCAGTTAATAACTCTGTCAATACTTGTCTCTGCAAAACAAACAGAACTTCAATCACAAACCCACAAACAATCCTAGCATTTTCTTCAAGGAGGATTCTTATAACAACTCAGGACACCAGTACCTAGAAATGCCCTTCCTCTAGCACTACTCCATGAGGTCCTACCTCTCTGAGATAGAACCATGGATGTCTTCCCCCAGTTCTACCCCAACTAACCTGCCTCGTACTCTCTCTGTCAACCTTTGTTCTCCTAGAGGAAATCACTCATCTCACTCCTTTATCCACCTCCTCTCCTGGTTCACTCACTGTGAACAAGAGCTGAGATCATTTCCTTGGGCAGAAGGAGGGAGAGATGGAAGATACTACCAGATACTAGTAATCTTTTATTTTTGTTTTTCACCAAGGCACAAGTATTTAGTAATGATCTTTGCAAACTTCTAAAGCATTATAAAACTACATTAAGGTGAATAATCACCATCAATTAACTCAGCAATTCTAAAAATGAATGGGCTTCCTTGACACTCTTCTTGTCACTAATGTAAAAATTTTTGCACCAAATAATCAGAACCTGTCTCAAATCTAATTTTCATCACATAACTTACATGCTTTAAGGACTTAGAGTAAAGATCCTTGTCATTTATCTGATATATACATCTTGCAGGTGACTATTTTCAAGCCTCTGCACTTTCTCAGTCACACTCATGCCCCATGCCCATCATTTTTTAGTGTTGTATTCAGCTCTGTTTCAGTCACACTTTTGCCATACTCGCCTTGCTCAGTCCCATCTAAGCACCCGTGCTGAAGCCTCCATTATCCCAAGAGGACCCCGTTCTTGACTATGACTTAGCACATGTCATGCACTGAGATGTTAGGATCCCCTTCCTCAAGGGATGCCTCTTCCTTCTCCCTTACATCTGGTGTAGGCGGCCTCAATTCATGTTGTAGAATAGTGAATAAACATTGTCTCCCCACCTCTGAGACACTGATTCACACCCATTACTCTTTCCCCAGACTTACTGCAGTTTCTCTGTTGGAGTGGCTCTACACCGACCCTTCTTCTGTTACCATCACACCAAGCAGTCCTTCCTAAGACAGATACTCACTGAGCCTTTATCAAAGCCAGGCACTGCTGTCCAGCTGGGAATAAAATAATGAGCCAAACAGATAAAAATCCCTGCCCTCATGGAGTGTGCATTCCAATAGGGGAGAAGTGGATGCCCTAGACGCTCACATTCAACTTGAAGTTCAGTATAATTCAGTTGTTTTGATTTTACATTGAGTCAAGCGACTGCCCGGACTCCTGTGGTAGATATTCTGCAAAGACAGGTACCACCAACTCCTCCTAAATCTGCAGACACAGGACTACTCCTCCCATCGAGAGGCAGAGTCTGTTTCCTTTCTACCTGAACCTGAGCTGCCCTCTCACTCGATCAACAGAAGCCTCAGAAGTTACCACTGTGCCAGTTCTGGATCTAAGAAGCCCAACAGCTTCCTCTGATTGGGAAACCAGGTACCACATAAAGAAGCTCAGCCTATCCTGCTAGAGAGAAGGCTATGCAGAGAGAAAGACCCCAAGGAGGAGAACCGTGGCACCCCGAGTGACAGCCAGGACAAAGGCCACAGACACGTGAGTGAGGCCACTTCCTACCTTCCAGCCACCAGGTGAATGCAGCCCCTTGAGTGAGCCCAGAAAACATCACTGGAGCAGAGACCACCACCTATGATGAATTTCTGATCTATAGTATCACAGTCAGTAAAGTGGTGGTGGTTTTAAGCCACTAAATTTGGGGGTGATTTTTAGGCAGCAGTACATAACAAAGATCCTGCCTTCGTGAGACAGAGTTCTTAGCCAGAGTCAGGGGTGGTGGCTTCTACATGTTTCTAGGCCTTCATTATATCCATTACAGTTAGGGCTTCCCTTGTGGCTCATTTGGCAAAGAATCCACCTGCAGTGCGGAAGACCAGGGTTCAATCCCTGGGTTGGGAAGATCCCCTGGAGAAGGGAAAGGCTATCCACTCCAATATTCTGGCCTGGAGAATTGCATGGACTGAACAGTCTATGGGGTCGCAAAGAGTCGGACATGACTGAGCAACTTTCACTTTTCACTTTAGGCAAAAAGGAAATTACCTAGCCAAGATCTGATGAGTGACTATTTTTTTGTTTGTTTTTTAAACACTTTATTGAGTTAAAAATTACATACTGTAAAGTTCGCCCACATAAAGTGTAGAGATGGTTACTTGAAGTAACCATCACAGAATCCAATTTTAAAATCTTTCCATCACCACCCCCCAAAAGAAACCCCACACCCACTACAGTCACTTCCTATTTTCTACTAACCCCCAGCGCAGCCCTAGGCAAACACTGATCTACATTCTTTCTGTCTCCATGGTTTTGCCTAGTCTAGACATTTTGTATAAATGGGATCATACACTATATGGTCTTTTATGACTGCTTTCTTTCACTTTGCACTCTGATTTCCAGAGTTATCACATTATTAAGCTCAAAAGTCCAGTGTTCACTAAAAAAAATCACAAGGCATACTAAGGAACAGCAAAGTATGGTGCACTCAAAGGAATAAAACAAATCAATAGAAACTGTCCCTGAGAAAGACCTAATGTCTGATATACTAGACAAAGACTTCAAAGTAACTGCCTTAAGGATGCCCAAAGGACTAAAGGGAGATATGGAAAAAGTCAAGAAAACTATGTGTGAACAAAATGGAAATATCAATAATAAGACAGAAAACTTAGAAAGAACCAAAAAGAAATTCTGGAGCTAAAAAATATAATTAAAATTAAAAATCCATTAGAGAGATTCAAAGGAGATTGAAGTAGACAAAAGACTCAGTGAACTTGAACATAGGACAATGGACAGATTCTGATATCCTGGTTTGCAAAAAGGATCCACTGAGGTAAGCTGTCATTGACTGAACATATTTCAGACAAGTTCTGATGATTTTCTATTAGTTTTCTATTGCTGCATAACAATATTACCACAAACATAGTGGCTTAAAACAACACATGTTTATTACCTTATCATGTCTGTGGGTCAGGAATCCAAAGACAGCTTTTCTGGGCCATGCAGGTTCTTAGAAGGCTGCAGTCAAGGTTGTGGCCAGGTTTTCATCTAGAAGCTTGACAGGGGAAGGATCTGCTTCTCCACCTGCCTGGTTGTTAGTACTATTCAGTTCCTTTTGGTTGTTTGACTGAGAGCCTAATTTTTTGCTGACTGTCAACTGGAACTAGATGATACTTACAGTTCTTTGCCGCATGGAGTTCTCCAATGGCCGCTTGCTTCCTCACAGCTCAAGAGGGAGAGACTCCAGCAAGATGAGACTTACAGTCTTATGTAATGCAATCACATAATCTCATACATGTAATCACATATCTCCCATCACCTATGCATATACGATTGTTTGGAAGCAGGTCACATGTCCTGCCCACAAGTAAGACAGGGAGATTACACAGGGCATGAACACTGGGAGAGAGGGATCATAGAAGCCAGCTGTCAGTGGCCAGTTTACTTACCACAGGTGGCTACTTGTTACCATGGCTATGAACAACTGATCTTTTCCCAAGTTTATGGCTGTGAAGCAACTGGAGTCTCCTGTACTGCTGTTGGGAATGCAGTGGTAAATAACTTTGGAAAATGGTTTGGCAGTTTTTTGAGAAGCTAAAGATTTACCATATGACCTAGCCATTTCATTCTCAGATATTACCCAAGATAAATGAAAATAAACTCACATAAAGACTTGTATGTGAATGTTTATAGCAACTGTATTCATCATAACCCCCCAAAGGAGACAGCCAAAATGTCCATCAACAGGTGAGTGGATCAACAAAATAGATCTATCGATACAATGGTCTATATCTCAGCAGTAAAAAAAGGAACAGACTAGTGATACACACAACTAAGTGAATAACTCTCAAAATTGTTATGCTGAAAGAAAGAAGCCAAAAAAAATATTTCCTGTATGATTCCATTTATATAAAATTCTAGAAACCCAAACTAACCTATAGTACTAGAAAGCAGATTTGCTGTTGCCTGGAGTGAGGGATAGATGGACTACAAAGGGGCACTTGGATACTTGTGGGAGTGATGAAAATGTTCTGTATCATAACAGTTGTAGTAATTCACAGGTGTACACATCCATCACACTCATCAAATTTTACATTAAAAAATTTTTTGGGGGGGGCCATGCTGTGTGGCCTGTGGGACCTTTGTTCACTGACTAGGGATCAACCTGCACCACCTGCACTGGAAGTTCAGAGTCTCAACCACTGAATCACCAGAGAAATGCCCAAATTGCTCACTTCAAAAGAATGTAGTTATTTGAACATAAATTATACCTTAATAATGTTGACTAAGATCAAGAATTAAATGAAAGAATCAGAGACATCTGAATATAGACACTTGGAAGATAAAGTAATGTTGATATTTAGTATAGGTGATTTTAAACAAAATTTGCCAATGCACCATTCTCTCTCTCTGGTGCGTTGGCCTGAAAAGAAACAGCTACATGAAACACTTTAGATATTAATTCTTTTCAAGGTGATAATCAGTTTGCTTTAATAGAACAAAGGGGTCATTTATCACTGAAAATTACTAGAGAGGTTAAGCATTTTTCATATCTATTGGCGATCTTATTTACTTTAATTGTCTGTTTTGTGAACTTTGCCAGTTTTTTCTGTTGGCTTTTTCCTCCTGGATTTTCTGTTTACTTGTCTCTTCAGCCTGGGAGTTTACTGGAGACAAGGGCTACATCTCATTTTTCTATCCTCAGTCCAACAGGGTTTGGCGTTTGGTTCATGAAATGTTTGTTAAAACTGAATTGAATGATCTTAATTCTCAGAACGCTTGGGAGATTTAATTTTATTTCTATTTTACAGATGAGGAACACAAGATGCAAACGCTGAAGAATTTGCAGTCACACAACTAGCCGGCAGAATTGGGACTGTAATCCATCACACTTTTTGATTTTAAGCCATAGGTTTACTGAAATTGTCCTCCATCCTCTTTGTTGATGTTTCCCTGAGCCGCGTCTTCTTCAGGATATCAACTGAGTATTTTAAAGTGAGCAAATTAGGGTGATGGTGGCCTCATAGAATGAGTTTGGAAGCTTACCTTGAAGTAAGCCAGAAAGATAAAGAACATTACAGCATACTAACACATATATATGGAATTTAGAAAGATGGTAACGATAACCCTATATGCAAAACAGAAAAAGAAACACAGAAATACAGAACAGACTTTTGAACTCTGTGGGAGAATGTGAGGGTGGGATATTTCAAAAGAACAGCATGTATACTATCTATGGTGAAACAGATCACCAGCCCAGGTGGGATGCATGAGACAAGTGCTCCGGCCTTGTGCACTGGGAGGACCCGGGGGAATCGGGTGGAGAGGGAGGTGGGAGCGGGGATCGGGATGGGGAATACGTGTAAATCCATGGCTGATTCATATCAATGTATGACAAAACCCACTGAAATGTTGTGAAGTGATTGGCCTCCAACTAGTAAAAAAAAAAAAAAATGTAAAAAAAAAAAATAAAGTGAGCAAAGCGCAACCTCCGCTAGGCGCATGCGTCCCTTCCTTTTCCCACGGTGGGAAAAAAAAGACACCACCTCTTTTCCTTCCGCTTTGTATATCTTTTGGCCCGGGCGACTCGCCATCGCCCTTGGGGAGGCGTTCACTGGCCGAAGTGATGGCGACCGGGACCCCAGATTCGCAAGCGCGATTCGGTCAGTCCGTGAAGGGGCTTCTGACGGAGAAAGTGAACACCTGTGGTACTGATGTGATCGCTCTAACCAAGCAGGTTCTGAAGGGCTCCCGGAGCTCCGAGGTAAACTAGGAGTGATCTCTCCGGGCCTAGTACCCTGGGAATCTCTTTTCTTCCTTGTCTGTGTGGAAGGAGGTGGGGGGTGGCCGCATTGCATCCTGGGAATTGTAGTCCGTGAACTGCGGAGAAGAGAGGAGAGCTCGTTCGCGGAGGGCGCGCTTTGCACTCTCGGGTTCGTCTCTGGACAGGACTACTGGTTCTTCGAGCCGAGGAGGGAGCGGAGGGGAATGGGGTGGGAAAGAAACCAAAGGATAAGAATCGGTGCTTTAAAGCATACATTGCGCTAGGAGGCGGATGAGATAGTGATCCTATCGAGTTCCTCATTTGTTTCTCAGAGTTGTCTCTAGTGAAGATCTGTCCCATTTGGCCCCCAAATTCCGCGTGGTTTTGCCCTAAACATCCCAGATTCCTTTCAGACTTTATTTGTGCTGTCTTCCTTGCTGCACTGGGGGCTTTCTCTAGTTGGGACGAGTGAGGGGCCTCTCTCCTTTTGCGGTTCGCAGGCTTCTCATTGCGGTGGCCTCTCCTGTTGCGCAGCACAGGCTCTAGGGCGCGTGGGCTCAGTAGCTGTGGCGCAGGGGCCTAGTTGTCCTGCAGCATGTGGGGTCCTCCCCGACCAGGGATCCAACTGGCCTCCCCTGCATTTCAAGGGGGATTCTTAACCACTGGACCACCAGGGAAGTCCTCTTCAAGACTTCTATATCGTGTGTCCACACATTCATTCTTTTCTGACTTGTCTTTCTGGTCACATTTTTGGTTTTCTGTTAGCTTTCTCCTTTGCCGTGATTTTCCTCTCATCCTCTGGCTAGTTCCATTAATGGGATTGTTTGATGGCTTTTCACACCAGCAAGCTTTGTATGTGTACGCTCTCTCCTAAAAAAGACCTATCCATTGTACCCTGAGAATTCAACCAAGTGAAATGAAAATACATGTCCACACAAAGACTTGTACGTGTTCATAGACATTTATCCAAAATAGCACCGAATTGGAAGCAATCCAAATGCCCATATGGCAGGTGATTGGACAAACAAAATAGGTCTAATGACCCAGCTTTTCAACTTCTAGGTTTTTACCCAGGAGAAAGGAAAACATGTCCATCGTTTTGTTACAGAGACCAACCATGCACATGGTGTATCATGTAAGATGTCCAGGTTTGGATTCTTTAAAATGGAAGATATCTTAAATATGCTTGCAGAATAATCTGGGGACAGAGTCTTTAGGTTTCTATAATTTCTCCTGTGAAAAAGTTGGCTTAAAGCTCAACATTCAGAAAACTAAAATCATGGCATCCGGTCCTACCACTTCATGGCAGATAGATGGGGAACCAGTGGAAACAGTGGCTGACTTTATTTTTCTGGGCTCCAAAATCACTGCAGATGGTGATAGCAGCAATGAAAAGACGCTTGCTCCTTGGCGGGAAAGTTATGACCAACCTAGATAGCACATTAAAAAGCAGAGACATTACTTTGCCAGCAAAAGTTCATCTAGTCAAGGCTATGGTTTTTCCAGTGGTCACATATAGATGTGAGAGTTGAACTATAAAGAAAGCTGAGTGCCAAAGAATTGATGCTTTTGAACTGTAGTGTTGGAGAAGACTTTTGAGAGTCCCTTGGACTGCAGGGTGATCCAACCAGTCCATCCTAAAGAAGATCAGTCCTGGGTGTTCATTGGAAGGACTGATGTTGAAGCTGAAACTCCAGTACTTTGGCCATCTGATGTGAAGAGCTGACCCATTTGAAAAGACCCTGATGCTGGGAGGGATTGAGGGCAGGAGGAGAAGGGATGACAGAGGATGAGATGGCTGGATGGCATCACTGACTCAATGGACATGGGTTTGAGTGGACTCCAGGAGTTGGTGATGGACTGGGAGGCCTGGCGTGCTGTGGTTCATGGGGTCGCAAAGAGTTGGACACAACTGAGCGACTGAACTGAACTGAATTGAATTTCTCCTGTAGACCATTGTCTTGCTCATAATTAATCCAATAGCAGTGTATCTTAGCTACTCATTTTCAACAAGTGTATTTGATTTTTGACTTAGTTTTATCGTAATATCAACTCTCTCTCCCCCACTCTTTTTTTCCTCATATTTCATCATTTTCTTATTATTCCATTAAGTTATATAGTTCCTTTAGCAAGCATGATATGTCTGCAAGTCTTCACCTTCATATATGAATGTTCAAAGTATTAGTTTAGGGTCTGGTAGAATGATCTTTACAAAATTAGCTTTTACCTTATGTCCTTAGTTTCTATTGATAGTGGCTATAAGAAACAACTGTATAAAAAATGTGTTTACCATAATACTATTGTTGAAGTAATTGATCTGGTGATGCCAGATATGCTTTGTATGAAGTTCCACGTGGTATACTCATTTTAGGATCCAGAGGGCTTCCCAGGTGATTCAGTGGTAAAGAATCCGCCTGCTAGTGCAGGAGCTGTGAGTTCGATACTTGGGTTAGGAAGATCCCCTGGAGAAGAAGATGGCAGCCCACTTCAATATTCTTACCTGGAAGAGCCCATGGACCAAGAAGCCTGACAGGCTATAGTCCACAGGATTGCAAAGAGCCAGATACAACTGAGCACACCCTCATGCATCAGAGGAAAATTTACCTGTTTTGAAGAATTGTTGTGTCGCCTTTTACCAAATAAGAATTATGAAACTTACTGTGCTTCATCTTTTACCTTGGTTGCAGTCAGTTTTAGTGGTAGACGTATCTACTTCTCCTTTTCATGATTTTTTAGATGCTTTTTCTGTTATTTGTTTTTTTTTTAAATGTGTGTGTTTTATGTAGCTTAATTCGTAAATCTTCATAATCACTGATAAAGGAAGTGCTTTTCTTACAGAGAGGAGTTTCACTTGTCCAAGTTCATGCAGTAGTTGGGAAGGGTTAGTACTAGGATTCAAACCTAGGCAGACTGGTTCTAAACCCACACTCTTGGATGCCACTTCTCGTGGCCTCTAGCTGGATTAAGTGGTCAAAAAGCCACGGTACCACGTTGACTCTCCTGATGTGGCTTGCTGCTTCCCGTTCCAGCTCCTTGTGTATTTTTCACAGGAGTTTCTTCTGTAGTAGATTTAGATAGGGTGCTCAGTAAGTGGTATTGGATTGAGTTAAGCTGAAACCAGTCCAGTTTTCTGGGACAGAGTTGATACACTTCTCAAGCCGGAACTTTGTCTTTATTTTAAAAATTGGTTAATATTTTATTTATTTATTTAAAAATTGGAATATAGTTGCTTTACGGTGGTGTATTAGTTTCTACTGTACAGCAAAAATGAATCAGCCACATGTATACATATATCCCCTCTTCCTTGGATTTCCTTCCATTTAAGTCACCACAGATCATTCAGTAAATGTTTCTGTTCTATACAGTCAGTTCTCATTTGTTACCTGTTTTATACATAGTAGTGTATATATGCCAATCCCAGTCTCCCAATTCATCCTACCTCCACCTTCCTCCCTTGGTATCTTCGTCTGTGTCTCTGTTTGCTTTGCAAATAAGTTCATCTATATGGACTTTGGGCTTCCCAGGTGGTGCCAGTTGTAAAGAACCTGTCTGCCAATGCAGGAGACATAATGAGAGACATAATGAGGGTTCGATCCCTGGGTTGAGAAGATCCCCTGGAGGAGGGCATGGCACCCCACTCCAGGATTCTTGCCTGGAGAATCCCACGGACAGAGGAGCCTGGCAGGCTATAGTCCACAGGGTCTCAAAGAATTGGACATGACTGAAGCGACTTAGCACACACGCACGCATGCACGCATACCAGCCTTGTCTTTTTACTAGAGCTCTTACCTGACACTTACCATGTACCATATTGCATTTTTCTGTAGTTACTTAGGACTTTCCTTGTAGCTCAGTTGGTCAAGAATCCACCTGCAATAAAGAAGACCCGTATTCGATCCCTGGGTTGGGAAGATCCCCTGGAGAAAGAAATGGCAACCCACTCTACTATTCTTGCCTGGGAAATCCCATGGACAGAGGAGCCTGGCAGGCTACCGGCTACCATGTATAGACTTGCAAGAGTCAGATACAACTTAGTGACTAAACCACCAACATAGTTACTTATGTATATTTTTGCCATTTCCTTTGCTAGGCCCTGAGGTTATGGGAGTATTACTGATTTTCAGTCCTTCTTAGCCCACACAGCATTGCTTCCCTCTTCATCAGTCTCCAACAAAGCTGTTTTGTGTGAATATAAGACAAACTGGTGTTAAGATAAGTATGAGCAAGCCTGGGGGAAAATTCATAGAAATGTACAAAGCTTCTGTACTCAGATTGTTTTACAGGTGTGTTTCAGATGTTCTACTTTAAAGAAACTGAAACTGGAGATCTTAGGTAATATGTTATGTGCCTGGCTGGTTTATGTAAACAAATAATGCATCAATGTCAATGATTATGTCTGTCATCATAGAAAAGGCCCTGGTCCTACATGCCAACAGCCCCTGCATTCCAGGCCATCACGAGTCCCATCAGGTCTATCTTCTGAATAACTCTCAAGTCCCTCACCCTGCCTTCTTAAACTGTCACTTCTGTGGTTCAGGTCACTCTCATTACTTTCCTAGAATACTGCTATGTTCTCCTAACCAATCTGTCTGCCTTCAGGCCTGCTCCCCCGACCCCCACCCCTTCTAATCCATCTTGCTCACCACATGCTAAAACAGTCAATCTAATCATGCCACTTTTTTGTAACATTATACTTCTGAATTCTAAGCACCAGCCTTTAGGTCTCAGCTTAGAAGTCACTTCTTTGGGCTTCCCTGGTGGCTCAGTGATAAAGAATCCACCTGCCAATGCAGGAGACACGGGTTTGATCTCTCGTCCAGGAAGATCCCACATGCCATGGAGCAACTAAGCCTGTGGCTACAACTATTGGCCTGAGCTCTAGAGCCTGGGAGATGCAACTGCTGAAGACTGCATGCTTAGAGCCTGTGCTCCGCAACAAGAGAAGCCACCACAGTGAGAAGCCCACGCACTGCAACTAGAGTAGTCCCTGCTTGCTGCAACTAGAGAAAAACCACATGTAGCAATGAAGATCCAGCACAGCCAAGAATAATAAATAAATAATGAAATCAGGAATTAAAAAAAAAAAAAGTCGCTTCTTTTAGGCAGCCTTCCCTGAGCGCCTACCCTGTGTTAGTCACCACTGCCCTCAAGCTCCCCTGGCATCTAGTGTATCCCCTCAGCACCTGCCCCAGGGTATCGTAGGACCTTTGTCCTCTGTGATCCCAGCCTGTGAGCCCTGGAAGGATGGGGGCTATGTCTCTTACTGGCTTATAAGTACTTAATAAATGTTTGTTGAATGAATGAGGAAGATACTATTAGAATCTTCAATTTGTTGGTCACCATCCCTTGTCTGTAGGAGTTTGGAGTTTGCCCTTTAAAAGTGGCCACAGGGAGGAAACAGGAACTCTCCTACTTGGTGGGAATGCAAAATGGTATAATCTTAACAGGGAGGGTGATTTGGCAATATGTAGCAAAATTAAAACCCTCTGATCCAGCAATCACAATTCAAGATTCTGAGTCTATCCAAAGATATGCCGGCAAAAAGATACAAAAAGATATGTAAGGTATTTTTTTTAGCACTACTTATTAATATAATAGCAAAAGACTGGAAACAGCCCCAGAGTCTTTAGGAGAAGACTGGTTAAATAATCTTATGAGACATCTATACAGTGGAGTGCTTGGCTGCTCTAAAAGAACAGGTGGAGATTCAATATTTATTGCTGTAGGCCTATCTCAGTATATATTATCGAGTGAACATGGCATGATGTGGAAGAGTGCATATGGTAGGTTACATTTTATGTAAGATGGGCAAAATATATACACATGTCCATTGTTTTATAAAGGAACAATGGAAAGATAAACCAAAAACTAACTTAAAAAATATGTATGCATAGAGAAGAGATACCAGGAGAGGAAGAGGCTGGATAGAAGGTCTTATTTTATTGTTTTGCCTTTAGAAGCCTGTAAAATTTTACTAACTTTTGAAGTTAAAAAGAAAAATAAAAGTTGCTATAGGGAGAGAAGTCGGGAGGCTGGATCAGTGCTGGTTTCTTGTTAATTTGAAGTCATCTGACCCAAGGGAACAGGGAAGATTGGTAGACACACGTAACAGGAGCTCCCTTTCATGGCTGGACTTCATGTCTGCCAGTAACAGAGTGCCTCAGGAAGTGGAACACCTCTGTTGATTTATTCTTGCCATTCCGTGCAGGCCACCCAGCTGAAACAGAGCTCACTCAGCCTCTCTTTCTCTCTTTCTCTCTCTCCACCATAGGGCCCAGCTATCAATGAATTCATTAAAATCCACTGCCACCTTCCTCCTTTCTTTTCTCTTCCCCAGCTCCATCTGGCCATTCTTCACATAGTGCTTTCCCACTTTGAATCCCAAACTTCTTCCCAGGTCTTTCCCGAGCACCCTCCTCCCTCCCCACCCCCCACATCTGTGTTTTTCATTCCACTTCTAAACAGCTACATCCCATTGTCCTTTAAAGCCCTATCCTAACTCTTGCCCTCTCCCTCCCCCCAAACAACTCCAAATCTCAAATTTGCCTTAGAGAGTCAGAAGTTAGGTTCTCACTGGGCTTGTGGAGCCAAAGTTTGTGTTCGCAGACTTCTCCTCCCAGCACTTGATGAAGAAGCTCAGCATTCTGGAGGACCTGATTTCTCAGGCAGTGGCCTTTGGAACAGATGTCGAGCCCATGCCAGCACTGCCACAGTGACAATGAAATGGGTTTTCAACATGAACAAATGGGAAATTATCTTCCTTTACATTTGGAGGGTTTGTATTTGTATGGGGTGGCAGAGTAGGGGGAGGAGAGAGGGCCCTGAGAGAACAGCTGCAGAGAGAAGATTACAGGAAGTTTGGAAATTTTGATTATTACCATTTTATTTTTGTCTTCCAGCTGCTAGGTCAGGCAGCTCGAAACATGGTACTACAGGAAGATGCCATTTTACACTCAGAAGATGTAAGAAACAATTTCTGTTACGATTTGAGTTTTATGTGCACAGTTTGTGTGGCTTCAGGGAAGTGGAATGCTCTATTTCTCTCTCTCTCTTTTTTTTAATGCAGAGTTTAAGAAAAATGGCAATAATAACAACTCATCTTCAGTATCAGTGAGTATGCGCTCTCCAGTGCCTGCTGCGCTTGCTACACAGTCACTCTCTGCAGGCTGCTTCTTGTGGCCTTTGTGCTTTTGCTTATTTTCCTGAAGGCGGGAGCCAGGAGTAAAGTGTCAGGAGGTTGGGGGGGGGTGCGGGGGGGATTAGTCAAGGATATGTTCCCCCTGGAATAGATGCCTGAGACTGCAGAAGAAGTTGGTGTACAGGGTGCGATCAGAGTGGGAATCACCTTTGTGAACCTCCCTCATATTTTGAGGGCTTCTTAGAAGGAGAGATGCAAACCCCTTAAGGCCAGGGCCCATCCAGGACCACACACATGAGTAGCCCTTGGCACTTGGTGGGCACTTAAGTGGTATTTGTCAAATGTCTGTGCCTGAGGGCTTTCCCAGAGTGGCTGCACCTTCCCTGGGGAATGGAGTACATCAGTGATCTTTATCTTACCTTCCCATGTGCGTGCCAGGTCACTTCAGTTGTGTTACCTCAGTTGTGTCTAACTCTTTGGGACGCTATGGACTGGAGCCCTCCAGGCTCCTCTGTCCTTGGGATTCTCCAGGCAAGAATACTGGAATGGATTGCCATGAGCCCTAATTGCATACAAATCATCCAGCAGATTCTGAAATATAGAGACTCCCTTTTTTGTTATAGTTTTGGACAAAATTACAATTTAATTAACTCTTCATCTTACTTCATTTTGCTTTTTATTTTATGCAGTTGATATTACACTTATGTACCTATTGGAAATATCTGATTTGGAATTTAACTCTTGATATTTAAACAGCTAAAACATTCATTTTTAGGTTATGTACCTATCAGGTATGTGACCCTTCAGCTCATGTACCCAAACTGAATTTGAGCCATCTTTATAGTCGGTTGGACTACATACCTCACTCTGATGGAGTATTATTACATCTTTAGGTGTAAAATCCATCTTTTCAGCAACTCTGCACTCAGATAGTGAAGAGGGATTCAATATTACACTCTTAGGATAGGATGGACAGAAATAGAAAATGTGACAAGCTGGAAATTTGTCCTTCCTATGTATATATCTGACCATAGATAACTTCTTCTAGGTTGCTACATTTTCTTATGTTTATTTTCCTCTTTCCTTTTCTGATTTAGGCAAGAAGCTATTCAGAAGAAGTAAGTAACCCCAAAGGTAGAGGAGTAGGGGGCCACCTAACTGTAGCAAGCCGGGGGGAATTACACTGCTGGGCCTAGGATTAGTACAAAACTCTGGTTGACATAGACCCTTAAATTGATTTATATTCTAGGATAGCTCATTGAAAATATAAAGAATATTTCAAAGGCATGCAGTAAGTCAATTCACTTCTAGCACAGGCTTTCTAAAAGCTATGGGGTATAGAGAACCAACCTTAAGGAGTAGGCAACTTTTTACATTGGTAATATTTGTTAAGTAGAGTAAATGTGCTGCAGTCATTGAACAGACTTGTGTGTTTGTGTGTGTGTATTTTTTTTAAGTGGAATATTTCAGTCCCTAGCAATATTGTTTATATAATAATTGGCTTTACAGATCTTTTCTTCATGTTTTAAACATGTATGGTCGCCGCCAGTGGACCAAAATAAATTTTTGATTTAGCTTCAACAGAACTATGCATATGTTTTGTGCAAATACTCTGTGCAGATCATTTGCACAATGAAATGTCTTCACAGTAGTTTTTTTTTTTTTTTCCAGTATCTAGTTCTCCATTTTTCTAGGGAGAACATATGATATTGTACTTTCAGGGATAGTAAACCATTACAAACAAACAATGTAGAGAAATATACCCCTATCTCTTCACCCAGTCATGAATCTGACCCCACTTATAGCCCCCACATTTAAAGCCTAAAGAAAATATGATTGCATAGAGGGGTTGTTATGACGACAAGATGCCCAGTGTAGATAAACTTTTTTCTCTATCCTAATTTATAGTGTTGAGCAGTCTTCAAATCTACAGGACCAGTTGAATCATCTATTGAAATAGAACGAGTTAGAAGAGGGCGAAAGCACTTCTTTGCCTGACCCTGAGGAGGAAGTATCTTACATAACCATGTGCCATGGGTTTGATTTTCCATTTTCTTTTCCAAAAGTTAAGTTAGAAAAGATCTGTGATGATGAACAGTTTCTCCTGAAAGGAAATTAGGTGACTAAATTTTAGAAGCACTTATTAAATCAAACCAACGCATGCTCTTAATTAATTTTTAAGTTGTTCTGTTAGTTTGATATTAAAGCAAAATTAAAAGATGTCTTAGTTTTTCCCACAGAATTTTAATACGTTAAAAGCCATGTTGTCTAAATGTGTTTCTTAAGCAAATACTGATTAGTGTTTTAAATTCTGACTTAGAGATTCTACTGTGAATTTATAAGAATGATTAATATTTTTTAAAGACTTTTTTTCTTTTAATCATACTTTCAGGAAATATTTTAATTTCATGGTCACAGAATGATGATTAGGTAATACTGGTTGTTTTCTTTTCTAGTAACTAAGAAGAGATACTTATTTTATTTGTTGGAGCAAATTCCTTCATGAAAATTAGGCAAATGGTATCATATCTGGCCAGCTGCAACCTCCTGCCTTGACCTTCATTCCTAGGGTTTCTTTGTTGTTGTGACTCTTGATTAAGTGGCCTTGGGTTCATTTTGTAATTTTGCTAGTCGTCAGCAAATTCACTTGTATGATATTATTGCCAAGTGAGAACGCAGCTAAATTACCAAGATTGCAGTATAAGGTTGTGCCATGTAGAAAACCTTATGTTTGTAGACATATACCTATGTTCACTGAATTTATCTTATTAAATGTTATTGCCTTTGTTCTCAAGTCTGAATGTCTATGCTTTGTTTGAATTTAAAATGGGACTACAACCTGGCTTAACTCCGTTCTTAATTCACTAAAATATTGGGAGAAAGCTGACATAAGAAAATCGTGTTTTTACTGAAAGAAGAAAAGCAAATGTGAGTCCAATTTAATTCATATTCTCTATCATCAAGTTGACTAATCATGTTAGATTATATATATATTCCTCATTTTATATATATGCACATTAACTTAAAGTAAAAAATAAGTATGAAGGAATTCACTTATGTATTCATTCTATAAACATTTATTATAGTTATTAAATGTAAACAGGCTCAATTTACCTTAAAAAGAATGGTTGCAAACTTACATCAATTGTCATATTAGGAGTAAAACATCTGAAATGTTATCAGAGGATGTTACTATCAGTTTCTATTCAGCATTTCGCTGGAAGCCACACCTGGTTCAGAAATTAAAATTAAATGTAACTATTAGCAATGAAGAGACAAAATTGTTATCATATGGTAGAATTATCTTAGAAAATCCAAGGACTGATTTTTTTTTTAAAGTCACCAGTTTAGAAAACAAAACAAAGTTTAACCATCCAGATATACACAAGGCAAAGAAATATTTAAGATGAAAAAAATTAACATATGCTGGAACAGATATTAAAGAAGCAGTAATTGCTTAGGCTTCCCAGGTGGCTCAAGTGGTAAAGAATCTGCCTGCCAATCCAGGAGACGCAGGTTGGATCCCTGGATGGGGAAGATCGCCTGGTGGAGGAAATGGCACTTACTCCCATATTCTTGCCTGGGAAATCCCATGGACAGAGGAGGCAGGCAGGTTATAGTCCATGGGGTCTCAAAGAGCGGGATACAACTTAGCAACTGAACACATGCACAATATTGCTTATGTTGTATCTGATAAGATAAATTTTACAACTTAATTTTCACAATTAAAATTAAAGATGAAATTTACATTAAATAATGAAAACCTAGTTTGTTGTTGTTGTTCAGTCATACAGTCATGCTGGACTCTTTGTGACCCCATGGACTGCAGTACGCCAGGCTTCCCTGTCCTTCACCATCTCCCGGAGCTTGCTCAAACTCATGTCCATTGAGTCAGTGATGCTATCCAACCATCTCCTACTCTGTCATCCCCTTCTCCTCCTGCCTTCAATCTTTCCCAGCATCAGAGTCTTTTCTAATGAATCAGCTCTTTGCATCAGGTGGCCCAAGTATTGGAGCTTCAGCATCAATCCTTCTAGTGAATATTCAGGATTGATTTCCTTTAGGATTGACTGGTTTGATCTCTTTGCAGTCCAAGGCACTCTCAAGAGTCTTCTTCAACAAAGAACATAATGCCAAAATACATGAAAGAAAAGTAGACAAATATGAGAATAGGCAGAAATGTATACATAATTTAATTATTTCTTATAGAAATAGACAGGTTATGTAGAATTAAATGGTGATCAAACATATGGAGACAAAAGATATTTCTATAAAATAACATCTGGGTTATAGAGGATATGTTGGAGGATAATTTCAAAATAATGAAAATTAAAATTTTATGCAAGTGAATCTATGTGGTGACACCCAAGCAGTACTATAAAAGAAAAAAGTCATACTTTAAAGTCATACTGACTCAATGGACATGAGTTTGAGCAAACTCCAGGAGAAAGTGAAGGACAGGGAAGCCCTCTATATTAGGGATAAAGTAGAAATAGATGCCCCTGCCCCCACCCCCTGCCCCGCACCCAAGGGATTTGTGGTTAGAATTTAGAAAGAGAACAAAAGAAATCAAAGTAGAATAAGAAAACCAAGCATGTGTTACAAAAGTGAAAAATATATGAAACCATTAATTGGTTCTTATAGATTAAACTGGTAAAATGTTGGCTCAATCATAAAAGTATAAATTAGTACATTTGTAATTTAATAGGAGATATACAAATCAGATTTGAAAAGAATGATCAGTTTGATTCCGTATAGACAAAAGGTATGTGTTTTCCAGTAGCCATGTGTGGATGTGAGAGTTGACCATAAAGAAGGCTGAGCACCAAAGAATTGATGCTTTCTAATTGCGGTGCTGGAGAAGACTCTTGAGACTCCCTTGGACTGCAAGGAGATCTAACCAGTCAATTCTAAAGGAAATCAACCCTGAGCTGAAGCTCCAGTACTTTGGCCACCTGATGCAAAAAGCTGATTCATTGGAAAAGACCCTGATGCTGGGAATGATTGAGGGCAGGAGGAAAACGGAGCAACAGAGAATGAGATGGTTGGATAGCCTCACCAACTCAATGGACATGAGTTTGAGCAAACTCTGGGAGAAAGTGAAGGACAGGGAAGCCTGGTGCATTGCAGGCCATGGGGTTGCAAAGAGTCAGACACGACTTAGTGACTGAACAACAACAAATCAGTTTGATGCTAAAAAATTAATTATTAGTATCAAAATGTCTGGCTCCTTATAAAGGCATAGTATTATAAAACCAACATTTAAAAAAGAATATGTCCCACCTGGTTATGAGAAATAATCTGTAACTTGTCAAAAATAACCAGTTAAAATGTCATCTGTTTGTAATGGCTATCCTGAGACTTTTCCAGAGTGTCAAAGAACAAATCATTTCCATGCTCCCAGAGTATAGAAAATGATAGCAGGATACCCAGTTCCTTTGCTGAAGTAAATGTAATTTTCATAAAAAAAAAATAAATCGAGATAACATAAAGCTATTTAGGAGATACTTATTTATGAATGTAGATGCAAAAATCCTAATAAAATCTCTAAAAAATCAAATAGAGAAATATTTAGAAGAGTTGCCAAAATAATTCCGGAATTACAAAGTTGATGTAACAACTGCAGAATACATTAGTTTACTAGGAAACAATAAAAATTATACATCACTGTAATAAACACCAAAAGGGGATTAGAAAAAATTCAACTTCTATTTCTAATTAAAACTTAAAAAAACTCTCTAAAAGTATGTTTTAGAGGAAAGTATCATAGGACTCCAGCATATTATAGCTGTATGGGGCCTAACAAGTGATTAAGTTCTGGCCCCATGTTTAACAGATGAAAACACATAGTCAGGGAGATAAAAGGACTTATCCAAAGTCTCTGAGCTTGGTAGTCTTGACTGCTAGTCTAGCTTGCTATTATCTGTTACTTTTCTTTTAAATTGAAACAAGGATATGTGTGTGTGTTCAGTAGTGGCTCTTTGTGGCTGCACTGACTGTAGCCCCCAGGCTCCTTTGTCCATGGAATTTTCCAGCAAGAATACTGGAGTGGGTTGCCGTTTCCTCCTCCAGGGGATCTTCTCAATCTGGGGATTGAACTCATGTTTCTTGTATCTCCTGCACTGGCAGGTGGATTCTTTACCACTGCACCACCTGGGAAGCCCCAGAAACAAGGGTGCTTCCTGTCATTTCTACTATTTAGCATCATACAAAGGAGAGGTTTTTGGAACTGAATCTTAACCCATTTACCCTTGCTGCTTCATCTCTGGTAGGTAAACAACCAGTTGGTATTCCTATTAATAGCTTCTGTTTAAATGCTTCTAATGTTTGGAGAATCTTTTACTTGGGGATGCTGGCCATTTTGGAAGCTCTACTTGAAAGATGGCTCTGTGTATTGAACCAAAATCTGCCTTTCTGGACCATGCTGGAATTGTCAGACCAGTAACTTACAAGGTTAGATGTGTGGAGTTCTACACAAGGCCATAGTTGGAGGTAAGGAAAGAAAACGTGAAAATAATTGTGTTTGTTTATGCTTTACTTTTAAAAGAGAAAATTAGGGACTTTCCTGGTGGTCCAGTGGCTAGGGCTCTGTGCTCCCAGTGTTGGGGGCCTGGGTTCGATCCCTGGTCAGGGAACTGGATCCCACATGTAGCAACTAAAAGGGTCCTGCACACCACAAGAAGGACCCACGTGCTGCAACTGGGATCCAGCTCAGCCAAATAAATAAATAAATAAATAAATATTAAAAAAGAGAAAATTAGCTTTTGCTAATATTTTAAATATGGCTTGATTTGAGAGCTCTACCTCAGTCTACATAGCATGTGTACCATTCAGCAGGAGTGATGGTGGTAGTGGCGGTGGTGGTGTGGTCACTAAGTCATATCGGACTCTTGTGACCCCATGGACTATAGCCTGCCAGGCTCCTCTGTCCGTGGTATCCTCTAGCTAAGAATACTGGAGTGGGTTGCCATTTCCTTCTCCAAGGAGTGATACTAAAAACAAAAAAATTCTGTGACTGAGGCCCTGACCAATCAGAATGAGTGATGTTCACAAGCCATCTGGTCCAAAACCAGCCCTGCACACTAGATACTTCAGGGAAAACTGGGAATAACCCAGTATAAGTTGATGGTGGTTTGTTTAATTGTAGCATATCTGTGTGTGGTTAAGTGGATTTAAGGCTTATCAAATGGTTCTTGTGAATAACCGCAAATTGAAGATAATATAATAAAACAAGCTCAAGTGAACAAGTAGAAAATGATACAGTTCTTTCCTTTCAAGATAAAGTTACCATTTTAACAATGAGTGAGAAAGTGACTACTTTTCTAAAGGAACTAATTTTAAATGGAGAGAGTGTTTTTAAAACTTATTATTTAGGAGTTCAGTTCAGTTTAGTCTCTCAGTCCTATCTGACTCTTTGTGAACCCATGGACTGCAGCATGCCAGGCTTCCCTGTCCATCACCAACTCCCGGAGCTTGCTCAGACTTATGTCCATCAAGTCGGTGATGCCATCCAACCATCTCATCCTCTATCGTTCCCTTCTCCTCCTGCCTTCAATCTTTCCCAGTATCAGGGTCTTTTCAAATGAGTCAGCTCTTTGCATCAGGTGGCCAGGCCAAAGTATTGGAGTTTCAGCTTCAGCATCAGTCCTTCTAATGAATATACAGGACTGATTTCCCTTAGGATTGACTGGTTTGATCTCCTTGCAGTCCAAGGACTTGCAGTCCAATATTCAGGAGTGTTTTCACCATTAAATGATTGCCAAAAAACAGGTATCTATAAAAATTTACTTTTTAAAAAACTTATTTTTACATACTTAATCGTTAGATATATTCTGGTCTATAAGACTATTCCAACGAGGATCATTTCCATGGGTTTAGTTTGTTAAAAATACAAAAACACAACAACTTCCTCTTAATATTTAAAAACTAACTGACATCTGGGAAAATTGTTATTATCAGATGAGATTGAAAAGTAAGTAAGATTTGGTAAATTTTCCATTCAGATATCCTTTTAATTGAAACCCCATATCTCCTTACTATCCTAATGAATAGGAATTCTTGTTGTTACCACAAAGTAAAATGTATTAGTGGAGGAAAAACTAAATTAAAAAAAATTTCTGCAAGATGAGATGATAATACTTAGAAAACAAGTGAATTGACCAAAAGATACTAGAGGTTAAAAAGAACCTATCAAAGTTGCTTCCCTAAATACACTTCAATATAGACTGTGAACAACTACATAATGTATGAGTCTGTTGCTGTGACATTCTGGGAAAGTTGGGAGAACAGATCTCTGGTTGTTTAAAAGCTGGAGGTGGAGAGATTTACTATACAAAGAGGAATGAAGAAACTGTTTTGGGTGAGAGAGTGTCGATTATAGTGATGTGTACCTTGTTAGAAGTCACAAAACTGTACACTTTATAAAGAAAGGTGAATTTTACTGAATGTAAATTATATCTCAATATACTTGACTTTAAAAACTAGATTTGAGAAAAGGTGATTTCATTCCCTAAAGGGGCAAAAATCAATGTATGTATGGGTGTTAATATGAGCGTTATAAAATGAAAATTACAGTCGAGCAATAAAGAAAGATACTAATTAACAGTAATAGCCTCTTCCTGGTTGGAAAGACCGAAAGCCAGGCTGACATTAGGCCCAGTAGGGCCAGAGTAGCACATGGGGACACGTGGTCCCTCCTAACTGCACAGGTGGGTTCCTGCCCCGGGGGCGGGGGCGGGGAATCAGGCCTGCCTGCCTGGGGGCGGGGCCTCGAGAGCGCTGCGGGGCGGGGCCTTTGAGAGCAGTCTGCGGGTACTCAAGTCCTGGAGTCCGGAGACGGTGGAGACAGTGAGTGCGGTCCCTCTCCTCTCCGCCCGCCCCCAGAGCAGGCCCCGTGCCCGAAACAATGCTCCCCCCACCCCCCACTGTCGCCACCACCTGGGAGCTCCGGCCCCAGGCCACCCCTCTGCCCCGGGGCTCCCCCGCCTCCACGCTGGGCTCAGCGCCCTGGCTTTTCAGCTGCCTTTTCTCCCTCCCGGCAGTGGCCACCCCGCGCGACGCTGAGATCCGGAAGGACGTGCAGGTGCCAGCAGTAGGGCCTGTGGTTGCGGTGGAGCCTCGGCTGAGTGGGGACATTAGGCCTTTGGAAGCCCGGCCTGGCCTGCCAGGATTCCTGGGGTGGGGGCAGGGCCACCTCCGGGCTTGGAGCTTTACAGGGAGCAAAGGCCTGTCAGGCCTCAGTGCGTTGGAGTGGGGTTGGTGGGGTGCAGGGGCCTTGCCCCAGTGGACACCAACTCTTCTTTCCCCATCCCTCACCCCACCTTTGGCCCCTGGGTCAGACCTACTATGGGCAGGTGCTGAAGAAGTCAGCAGACCTCCAGACCAATGCCTGTGTCACTGCAGCCAGGCCGGTCCCCCAGCACATCCGGGAAGCCCTGCAGAATGTACATGAGGAAGTATCCTTGAGGTAAAGTGCTCTGTGCTGCTTCCATGAAGACCCCAGACAGCAGCTTTCTCAAAAAATAGTGATGCCAGGTCACTAGAATTAACCTGCTTTCTCCAGTCCATGGGGCTTGCCTTGTCTGTCATAAAACCGGTGAAGCACAGCACTGATTATCTTACTGCTCTGTTGAAGAACATCCAGTGACACCCCCTCACATACCCGCTCAAAACCTCCCCCCCCCCCCCCCCCCCAATGCACTGCCCTTTACTCACAGGATACATTCATACTCCTTTGACCTGACATTCCAACCTGTTCAGTTTGGCCCTGCCTTCCTAACCAATCTTGGCTCCCTCTGATGCCCTGGACTACTCTAGGCTGACCTTTCCTTTCCTCTTACCATCAACGCAGCCAAGATGATTTCTGCCTGCCCAGCATGCTGTTATCAATCTGGAATGCTTTCTGAATCCCGCCCTTCTAACACCTCACTGATGTCCTACCTACTTTGTGAAGCAGTCTTCGATCCTTGAGCACTGCTTCCCCAAACCACTATAGCACTTACTTCCTGTGCCACTGTTTTTCAATAAATAGTAGAAAATGTTTTCTGTGTTTGTGTTTTACCTCCCCCATTAAACACACTTGTCTTACCTTTCTTCTTCAGTAATGCGCTTGTCCTGGACCTGCATTAGATGCTCAGTTAGTGCCTAACAAATATTTTAGTTGATTTATTGTCTTACTACCTGGAACGGAGCCCATCAATTCAATGGTAACAAAGCAGTGATAGTCAGCCTTCATGGAGTTTCCAGTGTATTGGGGGAGACTAAACACTGAAAGAGAAATTGAATGAATGATGGAAGGAAAGGAGGAAGGATTTATAAGATTTAGTGGTTCCATGTCTTATAGTTTCTAGAGGGAAAATAATAGACACATGTATATATTTTCTATTTTCCAGGTATTATGGCTGTGGTCTGGTCATCCCTGAGTGTCTGGAAAACTGCTGGATTTTGGACCTGGGTAGTGGAAGTGGCAGAGATTGCTATGCTCTCAGTCAGTTGGTTGGTGAGAAGGGACATGTCACTGGAATAGACATGACAGAAGGTCAGGTGAGGCAATTTCAGGGATAAGGAGGAAAAAATTCTGAAAAGCAGTCTTTTAGAGATGAAGTTGTTTCCTTGTTACATGTCAAGGATAATTTAAGAAAGATAAATGCAATGCTCATTTCTGCCATTATTGCTTCCTGACCTGAAAGCTGAGAACTTTGATGTTTAGGGGCCTCTCTGGGAGAAGGGAGTCAGAGGTTTGATCTGATATATGAGTCTCATGATGTCTGAATGGAGTTTGATCTTTTCCTTCTTTCTACCATTTATCATGAAAGATTTTCTTGAATGACGAGTTTATTCAAATAAAATCCATGTATCAAACAGTGGGTTTATGCTCCATTGAATTGTCCTATGCTGTAGTAAATTCTCCTTGCCCAGATGAACCTTGTTTACTTACCTAAAATAGTCTGGGGGGAGTATATTCAATTAGTAATAGGAAATTTTAGGAAAATATTAGTGCATTCAAAAATGTTGATTATCAAATCTATTTTTTTCCTTCCTGTAGGTGGAAGTAGCTAACAAGTACATTGAATATCACATGGAAAAATATGGGTTCCAGGCACCCAATGTGAATTTTATTCATGGCTACATAGAAAAGTTGGAAGAGGCTGGAATCAAGAATGAGATTTATGATATTGTTATGTAGGTCTGCATCCTGACTGTTGTGAATATAGTCCATTTATGATTGAACACACAAACATCACCACTTTTTGTTGAATGGATTCTCATTTAGGGGCTTAAAGTAAACTTAGCCTGGCTTAACAAAAGGATGGAGCTAGCCTGAGGCACTTGTAGTCCACTAGCTACCTAACATACTAGCCTAAGAGAGAACAGATTTTAAGCTGAACTGTGGTTTATGAATGCACCCAAAAGACCAGCAAGACTCCTGAGTCTGCTTGTATAACATACATTGATCTGTTATTTTTAGTATTATTTTCATGGCAAATGATAAGATTCTGTGTTTCTGTTTTTCCTCCGAGTTGTCAAATCATGCCCAAGTGACAGCCTTAATAAAGCTGCCTTTGAGGAACTCAACCTATTTACATGTGGTGTAAGAAATGCCTTGTGCAATAGGTATCTGGTCCCAGGTCATTTTGTTGCATGGCCAACATCATCCTCCGAATTTTTTCTGTACACTCAAACTTGCTAACAGTTTATCGAGATTCTAAACACTCTATCTCCCTTATCTTGGGACAAAGTTGAGTGTGGGGAGGAGAGGAGGGAGGTGGGAAAAATGGTGTAGCTTTGAGAAAATGGTGGGAACCACCATTAGGGACTAAAAGGATTTGAGGGTGTCTTAGTAGTCTGAAGCTGTGCTTGACATTCTCTCTGTTCTTTTTTAGATCCAATTGTGTCATTAACCTTGTACCTGATAAACAGCAAGTGCTGCAGGAGGTATATCGAGTGTTAAAGGTGAGGAGAAGAGGGAGATAGGCTGTCTTTGAACATCAGTGAGAACACATGAAATCTGTCCTGTCCTTGTCCCCTTGAGCTGAGAGCTCCAACTCTTAATTTATCCATTAAATTAGAAAGAGTGGCAGAAAGGGGGTGACTGGAATAACTGAGATATGAATTTGTTTTCCTCTCAGGTTGCAAAAGGTGATAAATCTGAGAGTCACGACTGTGATTGGATATGTTAAAATTTGCTTTTTTGACTGTTTTTCCTCCTGCTTGCTGCTGTAGAGGAGCCTAGAATAGCATTTGCAGAGCTGCGGGGACCTTGGGACTGACTCCTAAGGTTATTTTGAATATAGTCTCCTAGCATGGACAGTGTTTCTCAGGGCTCCTTATTTTGTACCCATCAGTATTCCATTATCTTTGGGAAGTTACAGAAGGTGAATCTTTTACACTACTCTCTTAAAGGAAAACTTGCAGGCGCTCCACACCCTCTGTATGTATCATGAGATGTATTTCTTCATGATAGAAGATTCTGAGATTCTTGGTTTATAAGACTGTTGCAGAGATCAAGGGCTTTTGTCTGCTCTTCAGGAGACCCAGGTTTAAATGATCCCTGGATTGGGAAGATCCCCTGGAGTAGGGAATGGCTACCCAATTCAATATTCCTGCCTGGAGAATTCCATGGACGGAGGAGTCTGGCAGGCTATAGTCCATGGGGTTGAAAAGAGTTGGACACTATGCAGGGATGATTTAACGGTGTCTTAATTAGTATGCCATTATATAGACCAGCTCATTACTTTCACCAGGGTGTACTTGTAGAAGGTAGAGACATTACTGTAGAATCTAGACCTCTGTGCTCTTGAAATTAGCTAAATAAAATCTTAAAATTCCTGATAACTCATATGCCTGAGATTTTAAGGACATTTTAAAAAGATAATGTGTTATTATAAAAATAAATAACAATGTTACAAAAGTTATATAATTTTTAAGGAAGGAGACTTTATGAGTACTGTTTACTTCTGTTTTGTGAAAGCCTGGTCTGCTTTGCTTCAGATTGATTAAGTTTGTAAAGTTATTTTATTAGCTATTGGCTGAGGCACTGAAAAAAAATCTTGGCAGTTGGCTATTGATTGTAACTAGAGAGAGAGCAAGTAGTTATTTGTTCAAAAAGGGTCAACTCAGGAACTTCTGTTGTTTTTTTAAAACTTGATTTTATCCCCTCATCCCTTTCTTTGCTATCAGGGACTAATGTAATCTTTAACCTTGTTTGGATTAATTCTGCTGTTTCAGCATGGTGGGGAGCTATATTTCAGTGACGTCTATGCTAGCCTTGAATTGCCAGAAGAAATCAGGACACACAAAGTTTTATGGGGTAGGTGTTTGTGTTTTGTTTTGTTTTGAGGCAGATACTCGTTCAAGTACAGCATTCCATCCTGCTGATGTCCAGGGTGAGGCTTTGTGATATGGGAACACATGGCGTTAGGTAGCAGGCTTAGGTTCTTCTCCTCTGACACTCAACTCTGATATGACCTTGGACAATTTAATTAATCTCTTTGAGTCATGACTTCCGAACTATAAAATGTAGGTAATAATTCAGTCTGCCTCATAGGGCTGTCATGAAGATTGAATGGGATAATGTGTGTGAAAAATTCTCTTAAAAGCTCTAGTGTGGAAATGACGCCAGTTGCTCCAGAGTTGATGTGTCCTTAATTCCCTGTATTTTCATCACTATTCTGTTGTTGATCCCTTGACTGTCATTTTCATGGAGTTTCTGGACATTGAGGAGATAAATGGCATGTGTTTGGTCAGTCTGGCTATGAAATCAAAAGTTCTTTTAAAATAAATTATGTTAAATAAATTATGTTAATTTTTTTCTTATTATACAGTAAGAAATAGATATTGTTGGGACTTCCCTGGAAATCCAGTGGTTAAGACTCTGTGCTGTCAATGCAATGGGTGCAGTGTTGATCCCCCATCAGGGAACTGAGATCCCAAAAGCTGAGTGGCGTGGCCAAAAAAAAAAAGTTGGAAAATACAAAAAGAAAAAATTACTACTAAACATGTAACTCTTTTAATAGTTTAGTATATACACTTTTAGGTTTGCTTTTTTTCCTGTGGGTGAGTATAAAAATATTGGGAATATGCTGCATATAGACTTTAGTATTCCAATTTTGTTTAGCATATTTCCTAAGCCTAAAATTTTTAAAAATAATTAAAAGTGTATTATACAATTATATTGTACAGCTGTACCATATTTTATTTGGCCATTTCTTTATTGGTAATGATTTAGGTTGTTTCTAATTTGTTGATGTAATGAACTTAAATACTATAAATGCCTTATGAACATTAATAGTAATTACTGTTCTAGTAGCAGATTGTTATAAGGTTAATCTGGAACTAAGAGGCAGTTTTGTAATTTTTCTTGTATTTTTTTTTACTCACATAACATAGTGCTTTTCAAAATGTGACCTAATATATGCATGAATATTATGATTGATAGAACCATTAGCTAGCATATCCAACCTTAACCTTGACTTTCTAGACCTTGGGGGACACTCAGGTCCTTCTTCTATTTTTCTAGGACCGGTGTTCTAAGTAAGACCATAGCCTAATCAATTATACCAGAAGAATAACTCCCTAATATCTAGTTGTATTTGTTGATCTGTGATTTTTCTTTTTTTAGGTGAGTGCCTGGGTGGTGCTTTGTACTGGAAGGACCTTTTTATCCTTGCCAAAAAAATTGGGTTCTGCCCTCCACGTTTGGTCACTGCCAGTTTCATTACAGTTCAAAACAAAGACCTAGAAAACGTGATCGGTAAGAAACAGTAGCAGGGACTGTTATAACTCCACCCTGAATGGTTCAGATTTGGTGATTAGCAAGTATCTCCTCAGTGAGTCTCACTGAAGGAGACTGTGTCATCTGGAAATCTCCATCTTATCTCCCCTTTAATGGCAGCTTCCCAAAGTTTGGTGTTTAATAAAGCACTTTGAAGTTATTCAGTAAATAGAGTCATGTGCCCAGAAAGATGATTGATGGCATGCAAAGAAGAAACCATCTTTATAATATTTAAGTCTTCATCTTTTGAGCAGACCAATAACCCCTGCAGTGCTGGAGACGAACCATGAGTATATTCTGTTTTTAGGCGACTGCTGTTTTGTTTCTGCAACATTTCGCCTCTTCAAACTCCCTAAGACAGGACCAACCAAAAAATGCCAAGTTATTTACAATGGAGGAATCACAGGACATGAAAAAGAACTGATATTTGATGCAAATTTCACATTTAAGGTAAATAAAGATTTCCATGGCTTCCAGCATTCTTCCTCTTCTTACCTTTGCTCCACAAACCTTTTCTTAATCTTGCATTGCTTCTTACTTTTCTGGTCTTGGTATATGTGTACGTGTCTGTGTGTCTATCTATATACACACAAGCAAACACACACACAAACTTGTGGGCTTCCCTGGTGACTAAGTGGTAAGAATCTGCCTGCATTGTAGGAGGCCCAGGTTCGAGCCCTGGGTCAAGAAGATCCCCTGGAGAAGAAAATGCCAACTGACTCCAGTATTCTTGCCTGGGAAATCCCATGGACAGAGGAGCCTGGCGGGCTACAGCCCATGGGGTCGAAAAAGAGTCAGACACAACTTAGTGACTAAACAACAACAAATATATACATACATATGTATGTATATAAATATATATTTGCTAGACCATTAAAATGTAAGTTGCAGATATCATGACATTTTACCTTTAAATATTTCAGCATACATCTCCTAAGAATAGAATGTTCTACATAACCAAATATCATGATGACCCTTTAAAAACTTTTCTATGAGAAACGTCATTCATACATCAGGTTAATGGTATTATAAAGATGGAAAACTGTGAGAGTACTGAGCAACTGTATTTCAGTTGTTTAATTGTATTTTGGGATTAAGGAATTGTTAGTATTTAATGATTGGAGAAGGAAATGGCAACCCACTCCAGTGTTCTTGCCTGGAGAATCCCAGGGACAGAGGAGCCTGGTGGGCTGCTGTCTATGGGGTCGCACAGAGTCGGACACGACTGAAGCGACTCAGCAGCAGCAGCAGCAGTATTTAATGATAACACTGATATTTCTATTACTCTTTTTAGAGTAGGCTTTGTTTTCTCAAAACAGGTAAGTACAGGCTTTGGAACTAGATAGCTGGTTTCAAATTCTAGCTCTGTTATTTACTTATTACTTGAGTAAACTTGAATATGCCACCAAAATTGTTTTGAGACACAGTTTGCTCCACTGTAAAAGTAGGGATAATAATAATACTATGTGGCAGAATTTCTATAAAGATTAGCAATAATGTAGTAAAACATTGATACTGGGAACTCAGTAAATAGAAGATACAGTCATTATTTGTTCCAAAGGTGGAAGAACTTAACTGTTTCCCTACTCTGATATTTTGGTCTAGATAGCATTTTCAGATTTCTTAAATACTCCTGGTGCCAGAGAGCCATTAATGCTTTTTCACTGATATACTGCCACTTGCCTGCTGAGTAGATTCACAGAATCAGTAAAATCATCACTCTGGTCTAGTGGCTTTCAAAAAAAAATTTCTAATGGCAGAATTATTTTTTATTGAGACATAGTTGGCACATAACATTATATTAACTTTAGGTATAAAACATAGTGATTTAATATTTGTATATATTGCAAAATGATCATCCAGTAAGTCTATAGTTAATATCCATTACCATACGTAGTTACAAATTTTTTTTTCTTATGATGAGAAATTTCGGTATCTTTCTCAGCTACTCTCAGATATATAAAACAGTATCATTAACTACAGTCACTATGCTATACATTACAGCCTCATCAGTTATTTATTTTATAACTGAGAGTTTGTATCTTTTGACCCCCATCAGCCAATCTGCCCACCCTCTACCTGCCCCCAGAATTATTATTATTATTATTATTTTTTTTTTTTCAAAAAAAGGCAGATTATTTACCAACTGAGCTATCAGGGAAGCCCAAAATTTTATTTAAAAGACCAATACTTACTATGTGTAGGTCCTTGTCTTATGTAACCCCAGTATCTGAAGGGATACAAGCAGAATTTATCGGACAGGAGCAGAGATTGGACAGCTTAGAATCTCCTGTGTTAACTCTTGGTTCCCAAGGCGTGGACCCTTTACGCACCTCCCAGGCACACTGGGACTCAAGGAAACACACCATAAAAGCCATTAGTCCAAAGACCTCATTTTAGCAGCAAATAAGGTGAAACTCAGAGAGCAGTGGTTTTCTACATTTGCTTTTGAGCAGAAACTAGATGCTGGAGTGATGAGTGTCCTTTTTTTTTTTTGGTGTTGCCACCAAAGGAAAACTGATAATGATACTGGTCAATTGCATGGAGAAATAAGCAGGAAGCTACTAGCAGCAGGGTCTGAACGTGAGAAAAGACTATGTCAAAAGGTGTAGTCTTTTATCTTGATAGTAGTAGATAGAAAAACCCTTCAGGGTATTTTTCTTCTATTGAGACAAAAGTGGCATCTCTAAGAATGTCTTTCATGCTTCCCTTCAGAAAGATGAAGCTGTTGAAGTAGATGAAGAAACAGCGTCTATCTTGAAGAATTCACGATTTGCCCAAGATTTTCTAATCGGACCAGATGGAGAGAAGTTGCCAACATGTGGAGGCTATACTGCTTTAGAAGTAAAGGTTGGCTTGGCTTTTAATTCTCTAAAGTCAAACAGAGAACCATTTAAAAAATTGTTATGATCACCACAGACTGCTAAAGAAACAAATCATTACTCTTGTAGTTGGCCACCATAACTTATTTCTAGTATTTTTGTACCTATAAAATGATTTAACTTCATAACTTCATTTTTCCAATGCTGACTTGGTACATCCATCAATGGACTTTAAAGCATCCATGAACCCCTTAAAATTGTATGTGTATTTTCTTGGGAAAGAGTCTGTTACTTTCATCAGGTTTCCAAAGAGGTACAGATACAAAAAAGATCAAGAGCTACCTTGGGAAAAATTATGCAAAGTATACATATATACATACACCTTTGAATGTGGGCTTCTGTGGTGGCTCAGCGGTAAAGAATCCACTGCCAATGCAGGAGATACAAGAGACGTGGGTTCGATCCCTTGGTCAGGAAGATCCCCTGGAGAAGGAAATGGCAACCCACTCCAGTATTCTTGCCTGGGGAATCCCACTGACAGAGGAGCCTGGAGGGCTACAGTCGATGGGGTCGCAAGGAATTGGACACAACTTAGTGATAAGACAGCAACAACAGACCTTTTAACATGAATAGTCAGAAAGATGGTACCAGCCTACATACCTACCTGCAATGTATGAGAATACCTTTTCCCTGTATTCTTACTAGTACGAGTATTACTTTTTAAAAAAGATGATGGTTGGATGGCATCATCGACTCAATGGACATGAGTTTGAGCAAACTCCAGGAGATAGTGAAGGACAGGGAAGCCTGGCATGCTGCAGTTCATGGGATCACAAGGAGTCAGACATGAATGAGTGACTGGACAACAACTTTTAAAAAATCTTTGTTTATCTGATAAGCAGAATATAATTTGTTTCTTTACATACACTGAACTTTTTGGTTATGTTTACTGACCATTTACATTTCATCTATTGTGAACCTCCTATGTAATCCCTTAACTTTTTTCTATTAGAGTGATTTTTTAAATTGTTCTGTAAGACTTTGTTTATTATTATGTTGCAAATTTTTTCTCATTTATCTTTTCATTTCCTTTTTTTTTTAATTGTGCCACATGGCATGTTGGACCTTCATTCCCTGGGCAGGGATTGAACCAATGCCCCTTGCAGTGGAAGCATAGAGTCTTAACAAATGGACCACAGGGGAATTCCCCTTTTTATTTGCTTTTTCTCCTGAATAGATGTTTTTAGTTTTTATGCAGTCTTTTCCTTTATGGTTTCTGGCTCTGGTGTTACCGTTAGAAAGATCTGCTCTGTGTGAACATTATAAATTTACTTGTTTTCTTTTAGTGCTTTTTAAAACTTGAGGTAAAATTTGTGTAACATAAAATTCACTATTTTAACCATTTTTAAAAACCATTTTAATCTATATAATTTAGAAGCTTTTAGTCTGTTTATAAAGTTGTGCAACCATTACCACTGTCTAGTGCCAGAAAGCTTTCATCATCCCCAAAATAAATCCTATTCCCATTAGGCACTAATCCCCAATCCTCCTCTCCCCCATTCCTGGCAGTAACTAATCTGTTTTCTTGTCTCTGGATATGCTTTTTTTGGACATTTCGTATAAGTGGAATCATACAATACTTTGTGACCTTTGTCTGGCTTCTTTTACTTAATATAATGTTTTCAGGGTTTATTCATATAGCAGTATTTCATTCCTTTTCATAGCTGAATAATAGTCATTTATATGGCTATACCACATTTTTTTCTTTTTAATCCATTCATCAGTTGATAGACGTTTAGGTTGTTTCCACTTTTTGGCTGTTGTGAGTAAAGTTGCTGTGACTGTGCATGTATATGTGCCTCACGTACTTGTTTGAGTGGTTGCTTTGAATCCTTTTGGGTCTGTATCTAGGAGTGGAATTGTTGGGCGATATGGTAATTCTCCACTTAACTTTTTGAAGTCACCAAACTGTGTCCTACAGTGGCTACACCATTTTACAATCCTACCAGCAATGTGCAAGGGTTCCCGTTTCTCTGCATCCTTGCCAACAGTTGTTATTTTCTCTTTTGATTGTAGCCATCTTCATTAGTGTGAAGTGTTTGAGCCAGTATTCCAGCATATTCTGAAATGAATATTTTCTAAAATATCTTAGATTCTTATTTTAAAATTATTCTATTGGTGTAGCATTTTTAAAAGCATTTTATCACAACTTATCTCCAGTCATCTCTCACAGCCTCCCTATGAAGAAGGTGGATAGGGAGTGATAACAGATAGTGGCATCTTTCTGTTATTTATTTTTACCTTTCCCCCATTCATGCTCTCATAATTATTAATCCATTTGTTAGTTTATAATTTTCTATTATTTAGAACAGGCTTAGTGATGGGTTTCAAGTCTTTTTTGTCTGACAGAACTTCTAACCTTCACTAAAGTCCTGCCCAGCAAGATAAACTACTGCTCTTTCTGGGTCAGGATGGTGGGGTGTATGTACACAGACAGACTAAGTACATATCTCGGCTCTGCCGCTTATTTTTGTGTAATCTTGGATTCCTTACCTGAACTCCTCAAACCCTCGGTTTCCTCATGTTTAATGGCAAGATAATAATCCCTTTTCCCCTCAGATTGTGAAAGTCAAATGGAATGATACATGTAAATGTTAGGCAATGCCTGGCAAGTAATAACATACTCAAGAAACAGAGGTGATTATGGATTTGTATTTGCTAAGATTCTTGGTCCAACTAAAGACTAAGATCCAACCAGTCCATCCTAAAGGAGATCAGTCCTGGGTGTTCATTGGAAGGACTGATATTGAAGCTGAAACTCCAGTACTTTGACCATCTGATGCGAAGAGCTGACTCATTGGAAAAGACCCTGATGCTGGGAGGGATTGGGGGCAGGAGGAGAAGGAGACGACAGAGGATGAGATGGCTGGATGGCATCACTGACTCAATGGACATGGGTTTGAGTGGACGCCGGGAGTTGGTGATGGACTGGGAGGCCTGGCGTGCTGTGGTTCATGGGGTGGCAAAGAGCTGGACACAACTGAGCGACTGAACTGAAGATTCTTGGTATCTTGGAACTGTGTTCTGTGTGTTTGAATTCTGACCCTCTTTGCAGGATTCTTTCATCATTCTCTCATGTACCCTTTCTCTTGGCTCAGAATTTCTATAATCTTCAAGAATTTTACTTTTCTGCTCTTTATATTTTGTAGAAATATTAGAGGCATGGAGCAAACATTGATACACAAGTAACTCTTGTGCCTTTTCCTCCACCTTTTGTTACCTCACAGTCTTTTTTTTTTTCTTCCCACAGTGCTTGTGGGATCTTAGTTCCCTAACCAGAAATTGAATCCCGGGCTCCAGCAGTGAGCACTGAGTCCTTACCGCTGGACTGCCAGGGAATTCCCAGGCAGTCTTTGTTTATCTGGCCACGCTGGGTCTTTGTTGCTCCGCACAGGCTTTCTCTAGTTGCGGCGAGGGGGGCTACTCTCTGGTTTGGTGCATGGTCTTCTCTTGTGGAGCACAGGCTGTGGGGTCCATGGGCGTCAGTAGTTGCAGCTCCCAGGCTCTAGGGTGTGGGCTGAGTAGTTGTGGTGCGTGGGCATACTTGCTCCGAGGCATGTGGGATCTTCCTGGATCAGGGATCAAACCCATGGCCCTGCAGTGGCAGGTGGACTTTTATCCACCAGGGAAGTCCCCAAGCAGTCTTTTAAGAGTGAAGCTTATTAGGGAATTCCCTGGTGGCATAGTCTGAGCTAAGTGCAGAAGCCATCTCTAGAGGTAAAAAGTGATTTTATTTATTTATTTATTTTGCTTTATTTGATTCTTGAGCGCTCTGCTTTTGAGGGAAAAGTAGAGAAATTTGAATTCTGACTTTTCAGTCCATTGCATTTCATGAATGTATTACTGGTCTTTTGAAATTCTTGGTCATTCACTGATAATGAAATCTTACTGGTCAAAATCAGTGTTTATCTGGAAATACTTTCATCATTCTATTCTCCTTTACCTGGTTTCCTGAATCCTGGTTCTGAAGGCTGTCAGAGGATTCAGTTCAGTTCAGTTCAGTCGCTCAGTCGTGTCCGACTCCTTGCGACCCCGTGAAGCGCAGCACGCCAGGCCTCCCTGTCCATCACCAACTCCCGGAGCTTACTCAAACTCATGTCCATTGAGTCGGTGATGCCATCCAGCCATCTCATCCTCTGTTGTCCCCTTCTCCTGCCCCCAATCCCTCCCAGCATCAGGGTCTTTTCCAATGAGTCAGCTCTTCGCATGAGGTGGCCAAAGTATTGGAGTTTCAGCCTCAGCATCAGTCCTTCCAATGAACACCCAGGACTGATCTCCTTTAGGATGGACTGGTCCTTGCAGTCCAAGGGACTCTCAAGAGTCTTCTCCAACACCACAATTCAAAAGCATCAATTCTTCGGTGCTCAGCTTTCTTCATAGTCCAGCTCTCACAACCATACATGACCACTGGAAAAACCATAGCCTTGACTAGATGGGCCTTTGTTGGCAAAGTAATGTCTCTGCTTTTTCTATGCTGTCTAGGTTGGTCATAACTTTCCTTCCAAGGAGTAAGTGTCTTTTAATTTCATGGCTGCAATCACCATCTGCAGTGATTTTGGAGCCCCCCAAAATAAAGTCTGACACTATTCCCACTGTTTCCCCATCTATTTCCCATGAAGTGATGGGACCAGATGCCGTGATCTTAGTTTTCTGAATGTTAAGCTTTAAGCCAACTTTTTCACTCTCCTCTTTCACTTTCATCAAGAGACTTTTTAATTCTTCACTTTCTGCCATAAGGGTTAGTTACAAGTAAACAGAATCTTTGCCCCAGCCCACTCTGGCTGGGAAACTGTAGTTAGATGTGTTTGCTTTTGCAGGAGATAATTTTCTGCCAGCAGAGCTCTCCAGTACCTCATGTGCAGGAGGATGCCTGACCTCTGGTAGGAATGCAACTTTCTACGTGTTTGAACTGGTTTATCAGAACCATCTCCCATCCCTCTCGCCTTACTTCTTTCAGCCTAAGGTTGTGCCATCAGTTCCATGTTTCTGAAATAGGACTAATTGACACTGAAGGAAGATTTGAAGAATGAAACAGCTGTGTGTCCTAGAAATACAACCTTGGGCTCTCGGAGGAGGACATTCTTATCTTTTTTATGGAAGACCTTTGTGATAGATTCCTGAGAACCACAAGCAGGAGGCATGTAGGGAATTGCTCGTATTTCTGTCATCCTATCAGTTGGTGCAGTAGAGGAATGAAAGTACTGCTTCTTACTGGGATTTGACTCCATAATGACTGTTTTTGAGAGTCCTCATTTTTCTTTTTTCTTCTCCTTTTTTAATCCTGACAAGCAAAGTGTATTTTGCTATTTAAAAGAATTATTAAAACCCTGCAGCATCTACAGTGATGCAGATAGGGTGTGTGCTATGTTCTGTCTTGCTGTAGTTAATAGTCGTGGGAGTAATCACATGACAACAGTTGTTGTTGTTGTTCAGTCACTGAGTTGTGTCCGACTCTTTGCCACCCCATGGACTGCAACACGCCAGGCTTCCGTGTCTTTCACTATCTCCCGGAGTTTGCTCAAACTCTTGTCCACTGAGTCAGTGATGCCATCCAGCCATCTCACCCTCTCTTGCCCCCTTCTCCTCCTGTCCTCAGTCTTTCCCAGCATCAGGGTCTTTCCCCATGAATTGGCTCTTCAAATCAGGTGGCCAAAGAATTGGAGCTTCAGCTTCCGCATCCATCCTTCCAATGAATATTCAGGGTTGACTTCTTTTAGGATTGACTTGTTTGATCTCCTTGCTGTCCTGGGAACTCTCAAGAGTCTTCTCCAGCACCACAATTTGAAAGCATCAATACTTCAGCGCTCAGCTTTCTTTATGGTCCGACTCTCACATCCATACATGACTACTGGAAAAACTATAACTTGGACTGTACGGACCATTGTCGGCAAAGTGCTGTCTCTGCTTTTTAATACACTGTCTAGGTTTGTCATAGCTTTTCTCCTAAGGAGCAAGCGTCTTCTAATTTCATGGCCGCAATCACCATCTACAGTGATTTTGGTTGTAGTCTAGAGGACCTAATCTTTATTGAACAGTTAGTATGTTGAAGGTACCTCATTATTTCGTCCTCATAATACTCCTTTTCTTCATTTTACAAATGAAGAAACAGGCTCAGAGAGATTAATTTGCTGATTCAAGGTCACACAGCTAGAAAGGAGTAAATCTGAGCCCACATCTATTTCTGGAGCTGACATGCTTAACCAGTATGCTGCACTAGCTCTCCACATCTATACTGTTCATAGAAGCACAGTTAGTACCTGAAAGGGCTGCTTGTCAGGGTGTCCCACCTCCTATTTCCTTCAAGTTTTGCGAGCTTTTCGGGCTGGTTGCAGACATTTGGAAGTGGTACTGATATTACTTGTACATCTTTCTGTTTGCAGTTACAAATAACTTGTTTGTAACTTGTAGGTTGCAGTCCACCAACAAATAATAAGAGTGTAAGATCATGTTTAATGAATTCATTTTCATTAATAAGGTGGCTTGTGCATATTCTTGATGTTCAGTCTTTGTGCCTGGTTTTGCTCTGACTCTGTTGGCAGTGCTGGTAGAGGTATCTCACTAGAAGGTGAAAGGAGGGAAAATAAAGACTGCTGTCTTATCTTTTGAACGTTCCACATACTCTGCCCTGAAATCTTACTGGTTATGGTTGGCAATCTCAACATCTGAGTATCGGTGATTGCTAATGAGGGCCCTGGTATCTGGGACTTCCCTTCTTCTCTTGCACACATGTTTCTAGAGATTAGAGTTAAGGGAAGGGAAGAAGATCCAGCATGTCAGTAGCTCAGTTCCAAAAAGGTAAAAGGCACAAACAAACGGGAATCCCATGGAATAAAGCAAAATCAACTCTTTTGGCCCAAAAAGGACCTTTCAGAAACTTTAAATGAAGTTTACCTTGAAAATAGCGATAACTTGATTAGAAACTTCAGGAAAAGACAGCCACCTTGATAAGTGAGTCACTGATGCTGCTCCCGGACCCCACAGAACTGTACAATTTTGTCCTCCTTGTAGGAAATAAGCGTTAAGTCCAGCTGAAATGTTAGTGTCTGTCAAAATGTCTTTAACTTATCCTTTCATCTTGGTTTGTCTTTTGACAGGATGTGATCACAGATCCATTTGAGCTTGCAGGGAGGTCTGACAGTGCGGAGTCCCGAAGTTCCCCCGCTGTTGGTGGCTGCTGCAGTACAAAGAAGTGCTCCTAGAACAACAGCTGAGCAGAAGACAGTGGGCAGGAGGTGAAAGAATGAGTTACACATGTCTTAACCCACCCTTTCCCATAGCCCATACCACAAGGAAGAACAAGTGGCAGAAGTCCACTGATTTCTAGGTAAAAATAAATGAGTTATCTTTACAAAGTATTAAAGGTTTGTATCAAAATCACATAAAGACCTGTTAAGCCGGGTTCCTCTTACCTGATTCTAGTGCCACCTGGTGGCCAGAAATGGAACTGAGCAGCAGTCTGAAAGCTTGGCCCATGCGCAAGGAAGGCTTTAGAAAAGAGAGTTGGCCGAGTCTCAGGGAAAACATCTTCCTTCTGACCTGCATGGAACCTTTTGGACTTTTCACCATGTGCGCTCATTAAACAAAGCTCCTACTGAAATCATTCAAATCATGCCAAAAGATTGCCAAATCAAATTTGGTAGGAGTGCTCTTGAGATAATGGTCTTATCAGTTTTTTTCCTCCAGTGTATAATTGAATAAAGAAAAACCCAAGTGTTAATTTTTTTGACTTCAGTTTACCCTAACGTAAGACAACATGGTGACCATATGCAGTAAATCTTAACCAGAACAGGAAAACAGTTTGATACTTTTTAAAAGACAAACTAGATGTAAAGATGGTGGGTTTTCTTTTCCTTTATAAAATGCCCTAGTTAAACCTGTAGGAAAGTATTAGGTTTAGTCCTAGTTTCCATAGTTAAAGAAGAAGATTGAGGGATTCTTCTCTCCTCGATCTTCAAGGATGGTTGAAGATTTCAAGGATGGTTGCATCATTAGAAATTAAAAACCTTAAGAGAAGTTTCAAGAATGTTTAGATCAATTGAAGACCAGTTGTACCTGAAGACTTTGTTAGGGGCAGAACGTGTAAGTCACATATAAGCCAAGGCCCTGGTCATCAGGAGCTGATGGTTCAGTTTTTAAATAACAACCTTCAAGCAATGAAGAATTTTAACAAGCAAATATCAACTAGTTGCTCTGAGTTCAGTGCAAAAAGAATAAGGGGGGAACATGCATGACTGAAGAGTTTTTTTCTTAGAGGCAGGAAAATTTTTAGGTCTTCTAAAACACTGGAATGAATTTATAGGACATGAACCCTCTTTTAATAGAGCTGTACAAAATGGAAAAACTCTCAGATTTCTGAATGGGTTCAGGTATAGACACTAACTACTACAAACTGAGGAAAGGACTGGTGGTATATTTCAAGGCCAATGCATCTGTGTGACCTTGATTCTAAACAGTGCTTTCTTGGTTGTAGAGTTCAATATCTATTCAATTATAACCTACTTCAGTGAAAGTATTACTTAGAATGGTACAGCTGGGATTAAGCCTACTTACGGTGGTCCTGCAATAGTAAATGATGAAAAGATATGGTGTTCTGATTATTTGGTTTATTCAGTTTAGTTCAGTCACTCAGTCGTGTCTGACTCTTTGCGACCCCATGAACCGCAGCATGCCAGGCCTCCCTGGCCATCACCAACTCCCAGAGTTTGCCCAAACCCATGTCCATTGAGTGGGTGATGCCATCCAGCCATCTCATCCTCTGTCATCCCCTTCTCCTCCTGCCCTTAATCTTTCCCAGCATCAGGGTCTTTTCAAATGAGTCAGCTGTCTGCATCAGGTGGCCACGACTGAGTGACTGAACAACAAAATATGATCCCACTATTTCACTCTTAGGTATCTATTCAAGAGAAATGAAAACATATGTCCACACAGATAATTATGCAAATGTACATAGGAGTATTATTCATAATAGTCCCAAACTTAGAAGCAATACAACTGCAATCAACTAGCAAATAAATGTAGTTTATCCACACAATAGAATAAAATTTATCTTTAAAAGGAACAAGTTGCTGACACATGAACAACACGGCTGAACAAAATACTATGCTAAATGAAAGAAACCAGACGTAGGACTACATACTATGCAGTATTCAGTACCCAATTTCAGTGCATGGGTTTCCCCCACATACACACCAAGCTATTCTTTGACACCAGTTTTTCTGTTCAGTCGCTCAGTCGTGTCCGACTCTTTGCAACCCCATGAACTGCAGCATGCCAGGCCTCCCTTTCCAACACCAACTCCTGGAGCCTGCCCAAACTCATGTCCATTGAGTTGGTGATGCCATCCAACCATCTCATTCTCTGTCATCCCCTTCTCCTCCTGCGCTCAATCTTTTCCAACATCAGGGTCTTTTCAAATGAGTCAGCTCTTCGCCTCAGGTGGCCAAAGTATTGGAATTTCAGCTTCAACATCAGTCCTTCCAACGAACACCCTGGACTGATCTCCTTTAGAATGGACTGGTTGGATCTCCCTGCAGTCCAAGGGACTCTCAAGAGTCTTCTCCAATGCCACAGTTCAAAAGCATCAATTCTTCGGCGCTCAGCTTTCTTTATAGTACAACTCTCACTTCCATACATGACTACTGGAAAAACCATAGCGTCGACTAGACGGACCTTTGTTGACAAAGTAATGTCTCTGCTTTTTACTATGCTATCTAGGTTGGTCATAACTTTCCTTCCAAGGAGTAAGTGTCTTTTAATTTCATGGCTGCAATCATCACCTGCAGTGATTTTGGAGCCCCCCAAAATAAAGTCAGTCACTGTTCCCACTATTTCCCCATCTATTTGCCATGAAGTGATGGGACCGGATGCCATGATCTTAGTTTTCTGAATGTTGAGCTGTCAGCCAACTTTTTCACTCTCCTCTTTCACTTTCATCAAAAGGCTCTTTAGTTCTTCTTCACTTTCTGCCATAAGGGTGGTGTCATCAGCATATCTGAGGTTATTGATATTTCTCCTGGCAATCTTGATTCCAGCTTGTGCTTCTCCCAGCCCAGCGTTTTTCTCATGATGTACTCTGCATATAAGTTACATAAGCAGGGTGACAATATACAGCCTTGACGTACTCCTTTTCCTATTTGGAACCAGTCTGTTGTTCCATGTCCAGTTCTAACTGTTGCTTCCTGACCTGCATACAGGTTTCTCAGGAGGCAGTTCAGGTGGTCTAGTATTCCCATCTCTTTCAGAATTTTCCACAGTTTATTGTGATCCACACAGTCAATTTGGTTTATTAGGCATTTCTAAATTTAGGACAGGCTTCCCCGGTGGCTCAGCAGTAAAGAATCTACCTGCCAATGCAGGAGACACGGGTTTGATCCCTGGGTTGGGAAGATCCCCTGGAGCAGAAAATGGCAACCCACTCCAGTATTCTTGCCTGGGAAATCCCACGAACAGAGGAACCTGGTGGGCTACAGTCTGTGGGGTCGCAAAAGAGTTGGACATGACTCAGCAACTAAATAACATCAACACAAATTTAGGAGGATGAAGTATTAACCTTTTGGTTGTCATTCTGAACCTCTTAGTTCCTCCAAAAGAGGTTGAGTAATGAGATTAGGCTAGAAATTCACATTGTTCTTTTCCAAAGAATAACATACTTTATGCATGTTAAGAATTATATTTGATCTAGAACCTAGAAGATATACATATTAGACAATGTAAAATTAGATGCGTTTTACCCAGAAAAATGCCATAAACAGTTATGTAAATATTAAAAAATAGGTGAAATAGACAAATAGGAATATTTGACCCTTATGAGAGTGAGAGGTAGTATGGAATGACAACTGAGGGCAAAAGTTGATGCCAGACGCTTTAGTTTTTTTCCCTCTCAACTTTGTCATTTAGCATTTTGGCCTTGAGAAAATCATTTAACATCTCCATACCTTTGTTTATTGATTTGTATGAAGTTCTTTGAGAGAGCACATGTTTAGATCCACATGGTTGCTGCGAGCATGTGATGTCAGGACAAGTGCTCCTTTTGCTGCCAGAACATGGTTTGTGAAGCTGCCGGCAGGTCTTTTGACTGTGGGCAGCTTTACTTCCAATATTTTATTGTAACCATTTTCAAACATACAGAATGGTTTAAAGAATTGTAGCAATGACCCATTTACCCACCCCCATTAAAAAAAAAAAAAAGACTTGTTAGCCATCTGCAATCATTCAATACATTTTAACATATTTACTGACAGTAGAGCCACAGAAACATTCTTCCCTCACTGCAAACCCTTTTCAAAAGATACTGGACTTAAAAATTTAAGGAGCAGATTTTTCCTTAATTGATTATTGTATCAAATACAGTATTTTCAGTCCTTCATTATCACAGAGGAGGATTTATTTACAAGTTATGGAAGTTTGCAGAGGCTTCCGTTTACCTACTGGAGGAGGCCCAGCCACAGCCAGAACTGGCCCCCTACTCCCACCCCGCCTTGATCCACACACAGTTTTAAAGGTCATGACTTTGTGCCAGGACAGCAGCAGAACCCTCTCCTCCTATTGATTCTTGGCCTTTCTTCGATGGCTCCCAAGAAACAGCCAACGTAGTGACTAGTTCTGTCCTACTAGGTTGAGAGGCCTATTACATGAGTCCAGCAAGAAATGTGAACCTGTCTTTTTTTTTCTTTTTGTAAGTCAAAGAATGTTGCTCGCTATCAGGTTCTGCAAGGATCAAGTCTTCAGCTACTTCAGTTACTGATGAAAGTACACCCTGGAAAGAATTAAGGATGCAAAACAGGATGAAGCACTCTATATTTTGGCAAAACAGTTCCCTTAGACAGTTACGTAGATCTCAAGAAAAATTATTATGAACCCAGATTCTTGTATCTTCACATACATAGAAAAGCACTAAAATCATTAACAGAGATATCTGTTCCTCTGGATTAACAGTAACCTTTTACAGAGATGCATGCTTTACTGCACCAATTCCCTAGTCAAAGTCATCTTTATACTGACCTCTCCCCCGTCTCTTTGGAGCAGTCCCCCCAGAGCTATGGAGAGGATGACTCCCAAGCTAGAGTCTTTAGTAAGACCCTGACTAAAACTCAGCTGAACTCTGCATTTTTCTTTCAGTCTACACTTTCGTTTGGCCACTAATATTAATTAAGTACCTGCTGTTTACCAGGCACCGTCCCAGGCTCCGATTCCTCACACTGGAATATTATGCACCTTGGGGGCCAACAGGACAAAACCAACTAGGCATAATTTCTAAACTTTGTTGGCATCTGTCCTCACTTCTCTGATTTGCCAAGTTTCTTCAACTGTACACACACCACCATTTGGATCTAAACCAGGGTTCTTTTGTAGACCCTGCCCTAAGAGTCAGCAGAGGGAGATCTCCCTAGATAGTGAACTCTTTTGTAAATAGGAAGCTGGAATTAGACAGTCCTAATAATGACCTGTGACTTGAGCTTTCCTGCTTCATTCCAGTTTCTATTCAACTGCTGATCCTGCAGTTCCCGTAAGCACAGCTCCCACTGAGGTTAGTGGGAGTGTTATGTGAACATAAGTTTTGTTCTTCATTTTCTCCTGCTGAGTGAGCCTTGCTTGTCTTGGACTGTCGACCATCCCAGTCCCCTTCCCCAACAGGCACGGGCGTGCTAGCCCGTCCTTTCATGACACTGAGCCCTACCATAGTGACAGGCTCCAGGTGAGGGGAAAATCAACTGGGGACAGAAGCATTCTACTTCTTGCCTCATATAACAGCAGAGAATGCTTCCTATACATTGTCCAGAAGTGTATATATACACTTACCCCAGAGAGAGTAAGTAGAATGGCAAATGGATGATGTACTGGGTGCTCTGTAAGCCAGACTTGGGTTTGCTCACTTTGCCTAAAGTCATTAACCTCATTCATGGGAGGAAAAGGGATGCAGGAGACAGAAAACAGGTATTCTTTCTAATTCTGGTTCTGCTGCTGAATTTGTCACTTTCCCCTTGGAAAATCATTTGTCCACTTTGGGATTCACTTTGCTCAGCTGTTAAATGAGGTTTTGAACTCTGCATAAGTTCCCTTCCATCTCAGAAACAGACTTAATGGGTCTAGATTCTGGGGAAGTCACAGAGTTTTAAACAATTGAACTAGTTGCCCACATTTATAAATCAGAAGGTTTTCCATAAAATATGAATTTCTGGCTTCTCTTGAAAAATTGGCAACCTGACCCTGCATTTCTGCACAGCTGCCATGGCCCCAGTGAATACTGGCTTCCCTGTTACACAAGGCATGTCCCTTTAGGCATCGTCCCTACCCAGTCAACTTTGCTGACCCCTGTAGGCAAAGGGCCCCATTTTAGGACTGGAATTTAGCACAGTTTCATCATAATTAAAAGTGAGGGTATGTCCCCCCATTATAATTCAAATGATGGCTGGCCTCTGGTTTAATCTATGGCTCTGACTTATATATTTAATTCATTACAAGCAGAAGCTAAGAAGGGCACGTGGAGCTGGGCAGGGGTGCTCACAGGAGGGAACCAAAGCGCGCTGGAGCTGCTTATGGTAATTTGACATATAACTCGGAGCCTGATTGTGTCAGGTGAGGTGACCTGGATGGTTTATTCTCTGTTCCGAGTTAACAGGCTTCCATCACATCAGTGTCTCTGTGAATATGAAATGAGCATCCCCAGGAAAGCAAAGCCTCAAAATGTCAAGTTGCTCAGGAGGAGAGGTTTTGCACAGTGCACACAGAATGATTTGTGTGGCTTCTAGGCTTAATAATTAATCTTTTATTAACTGTCTTTCTTTTCTTTTTCTTATTAACCTTATTATTCCTTTCAGTTGGATCTAACTAGGGAAATGTTGTAAAGAAGGTGTTCTTATTTCTGCTTTTCAATAATGTAACAGGACCCCACCGAGGCAGCCCTTCACAAATGGTGATTTTTCCTGGGGAGGAGGAAAATTCACTGCTTTGTGTGCATATAAAGCATGCCAGATATCTCAAGTTGTTTCTCTTCTGAAAAGAACTCCCTTACACCTCCCTCATAATGCTGATTTTTCTAGTTTTACAGAGGAGAAAACTGAGGCTGCAGGTATTTGAATGACTTTCTCTGTGGGAGTGCAGTCTAAGAAATGTTAGAATCAAGGCTACACTCGGCTCCTCTGACTCTGGCACCACTGCTTCAGAAGGTCTGTCCTTGCTCTCGTTTAGGTGATCCCAAAACTTTAAAATACAGAATTAAGACGGTAAATGATTAGTACAAAAGCAAGCATCACTATAGTAGTGCAGACTATAAGCAGTCTGCCTGCGTAAATGCTAAAGAATCTGGCTGCAATGCAGGAGACCCAGGTTCAATCCCTGGGTTGGGAAGATTCCCTTGGAGAAGGAAATGGCAACCCACTCCGGTATTCTTGCCTAGAGAATTCCATGGACAGACCGTGAGGTTGCAAAGAGTTGGAGACGACTAAGCGACTAATACACACACACAAGGATCACTATGTAGGGTAAAGAACATGTGTGATCCAGAAGGGATAGATAGGAGTTTTCTCAATGAGGGGGTGGTTCCTGTTACCATTATAAAAGATTACAAAGTCAACATAATCTTTGCCTGGGACTGTCCCAGTTAGCCTCAAACTAGGTTAGTTATTAATAGTACCTTTATTTTTTACTCTAAAACAGGTTCTGTTTTAAACAATAAATTATGTGGTCAGCTACTATACATTTATGCACCTTTATGATGTTTATTATGAGGCTTTCCAGGTGGTGCTAGTGGTAAAGAACCCACCTGCCAGTGCAGGAGATGTAAGAGACATGGGTTCGATCCCTGGGTCAGGAAGATCCCCTCGAGTAGGGCATGGGAACCTACTCCAGTATTCTTGCCTGGAGAATTCCATGGATAGAGGAGCATGGCAGGTTCCATGGGGTTGCTAAGAGTCGGACATGGACTGAGCGACTGACACATGAACTTCCTTGACTGACCGTGAAGCTCCCCTCAGTTCCTCCGTTTTATTTGTATTTCTTTTTAAGACATTCGATATTCTACCCTGCATTATGTAGTTATTTAGTACATGTTTCCTGATGTCCTTACCAGTAAGCTTTTTGGGGTAACCTCTAGGTCCAATGCCTAGTGCTTATTTAGAAATGCAATCTCTCTGAGTTGAATGAGGGAAAAAATCAATGAAAGAGAAAAAAAGAAACAGGGTGAGAAATAAGACATACACTTAAAGTTTAAAGAAGCAGAGAATTGAGATGTGGTATTAATAAATGGGAAGAAGTAAGTTAAATCTTCAGTGTAGTGGTGTTTCAAATAAAACAAGTATCTCAGAGGAACTAAAAATAGGAGCAGAATTTTTCCCCACTGATGCCTGGCATATTATTTGTCTATACGTGGAGATTTGACTAATTACTGGAGTAGAGTTTTTGCTGCAACTTCAAATGATTTGGAAAAAAGACCACACGAATGAACTCAGTTGATATGGGAAAACTAGTATTTTATGTCTAGAGGCATAATCAAAGATTAGAGCTTGGGTATCAGATCCAGGGCTAAGAATTGGACTCTTAGGATCTGTTCTTTTTCCTGTGGTCCTGTGGTCTCATTTCTAGTTACCTTCCTCCTGTTAGAGTCTGCCTTACCTCCCACATCTTCCTCACTCCCCAAGTGTGGTTTTTATGTTTAGATTTTTGAATGGGCAGTATTCACAGGGAGCAACATTTTAAAACCTAAAATTGCAACCTGGGTTGAATGTTTTGGTCACAATGATAAGAATAGTGGAGCACAGAACATCTCTTACAACTTTGTCCAAGACTAAGCTGGAGATTGGAACTGAGGTGATACAGAAGTCAGAAAGAACATGCTAGAAGATTCTAGAAAGTCCCACAGTTGTAGAGCCTGGCAGTCTGGAGGACAGGGGGCAGGGCAAATAGTGGATTTAGAGCAGAAGGATACCACGGGAGGTTTAGGAGGCACAAGCTCCCTGGGAGAAGGGTAGTAGGTGGGGTGCCGTCCAGTGCACCATGGGGGCGGGGCCAGGAGGAGGGCAGTGAGGGAGGGAGGAGGCAGCAGAATTTTAAGTGGCAGGGGTCCACCCACCATTGGCAGGGATTCTCTCCTGAGGAGCTTGGGTCCTTCTCAAAGGAGCAAGATTTTCTCACAACTCTATCAAAAAGTCATGTTTTCCCTTCTCTTTTACCCCAGTGACTATCTCCAGAAAGTATCTAGAAAAGGAGGGAAATAGGAAAGCCTGAAACAAAAAGCCTGAAAAGCCCTCTAGAGAAGGTAAACTGCATTGCTTATTTTATTTTGTTTGTCCTCTGTTGTGAAGAGTTCTCATTTGAGCTAAAAGAGTTCTGTGTCTTTAAACAAGTGGACAGCGTTGCTTCAGGGGGAGCGGATTTGATTGGAGGGAAAGTTTGGACAACACCAGCATCACCCAGTTCCTAATTTTCCTCAAAAGACCCAGTGCTTCGGTGAGATTAAAATGTCATTTTGAATATTTTTCTACAACTAGGCATTTTTTTCTGGGGGAAAAAGTTTCTCTATAAAACTGGAGCTTTATGTTGAGAAATCAAATGCACAGAGAGCCATTTGGTGTTCTACTTGCTATCTTTAAAATCAAACTTGAAAAGACTTCTAGGTCTGGATACAATGCCTTCCTGTCTCTGAACCTGCAGACAGGGGAGCATATTCCTGGCAGATGAGAGAACTGAACAGGCACCTTACCCCTGGAGGACCAAGTGATGGATTCTGGCAAGAGACGGTTAGTTAGGGAGGGTATCTGCTAGGAGGTTCTGCTTTACCTAAGGAGGTGTGGAAGGTCAGAGTCAGAGCCTTCCTAGGATTAGACATCCGTAGCAACCAGTAAGCAGTCTTGAGCCTTTTGTAGCTCTTTGTGGAGATGAAACATGTTCAGAATTCAGGGTTTTGTTTTATTTTTTTCTGCCAGATTTTTAAAAAAAGATCCTGAGAAGTAAGTGCTGCCCCTGCCCTCGATTCATCCAGATAGACAGACTGGGAAGCTCCTGAAGGTCAAGTTTGTATTAGCAGGCCCCTCACTAAAGAGAGGGTAGGCCAGCTGAAAAGCCTCCAAACTTGAAGCAGGATCCCACTTGCTATGGACAAATTACTTGGCTTGGGTGTCTAGATTGCTCTGTGACTTGGGTGTACATGGAGAATGTATTTTTGTTTGTTTGCTTTTTGGCCATACAGCACCTCCTGTGGGATCCTAGTTCCCTGACCAAGGATTGAACCTGGGCCCTCAGCAGTGAAGCACAGCAGAATCCGAACCACTGGACTGCCAGGGAACTCCTTCATGGAGAATATGATCCCCGCCACGTCCCCCGCATTCACATCCAGGATGAACATTAAATTCACACAGGGAATTTTTGAACTTGTGTGTAAATTTGAGCTTGCTTTGTTTCATATTGTAAATTGTCTTACGGGGTGCTTTCTGACATTTTGCTATGAACTTCTAACTTGCTTCTAAATTGCTGAATGCCACAGTTTCCTGACTATTCTAGTTTTCTCTGAAATGCACAGGAGATGTCTGTAGGTTTGGCAAGCCTCTCCTCAGCCTCTTCTCTGCACTCTTATTGCAAAAGTATGCGTTTAGCATTTAAGAGCCTGTAATCATCTTCCCTCTTAGCTCCCTTAAGCAGACTTGTGCTCACACTTTTAATGATGGTAAAACAGTTGTGTTTTTAATCAGCTCATTTAGAAGACCATATCTATCCTTAACCTTTGTCATATATTCCTCCAAAGCTCAACATTTCTTCCAAACTTTGATAATGTTATTTTTGTAAATGCATGCCAAGTCTGTGAATCAGGACTTTTTAAAAAAATCTAAACTTGTTTTTCAGAGGTACCAGTATGAGAATTGTGGGTGCGGGAAGCAGCGTAAGAAACTGAAGGGTTGGAAGGACTTTCCTGGTGGTCCAGTGGTTAAAACTGTGCTACCACTGCAGGAGGCCTGAGTTCGATTCCTGGTCAGGGAACTAAGATCCCACATGCCACACAGTTAACCCCCCCAAAAACAAACACCAAAATGAACCAAAAATACCTGATGACCAAGGAACCTTCATCAGTTCAGTATCAGTTTAGTCACTCAGTCGTGTCCGACTCTTTGCAACCCCACGAACCACAGCATGCCAGGCTTCCCTGTTCATCACCAACTCCCGGAGTTCATCCAGACTCATGTCCATTGAGTCGGTGATGCCATCCAACCGTCTCGTCCTCTGTTGTCCCCTTCTCCTCCTGACCTCAATCTTTCCCAGCATCAGGGTCTTTTCAAATGAGTCAGCTCTTTGCCTCAGGTGGCCAAAGTACTGGTGTTTCAGCATCAGTCCTTCCAATGAACATCCAGGACTGATCTCCTTTAGGATGGACTGGTTGGATCTCCTTGCAGTCCAAGGGACTCTCAAGAGTCTTCTCCAATACCACAGTTCAAAAGCATCAATTCTTCGGTGCTCAGCTTTCTTCATAGTCCAACTCTCACATCCATACATGACCACTGGAAAAACCATAGCCATGACTAGATGGACCTTTGTTGGCAAAGTAATGTCTCTGCTTTCTACTATGCTGTCTAGGTTGGTCACAACTTTCCTTCCAAGGAGTAAGCATCTTTTAATCTCATGGCTGCAATCACCTTCATAGCAGCTCTGAATGCAGGCCTTCAGTCCTCTTCCATATAAGAGAGAAGTCAACTTTATTAAAAAAAAAAAAAAGAGAGAGAGACTGAAGGACCAGAAACTAGAGTTGGGGACATTATTTGGAGCACTCAGAATAAAAATCCTTTCATTTTTAAAAATACAAGTACTGTTTTGAGCATCTACTATTCTTCTAGGCCCTGATGATACAGCAGTGAATAAAACAGACAAAATCGTTGCCCTTAGGAAGCTTAAGTTCTAGTAGGAGACAGATACACACCAAATTAAGGAAAATACAGTAAGGATGGAGAATAGGGAGTGTTTGGTCACTGGTTTATAAAGACAGACTTGAAACAGCCTTGAAGGAGGTAGTCTAGGGTTCTGTGCTGACACCTGGGGGAAAGAGAGTCCCAGGCACAGGCAACAGCAGCAGGTGTACAGGCTCCCCGAGGGAGCATCCCTAGAGAGAATGAATAACCAGGAGAATCTGGCTGGAGCACCAGATGATAGGGTTATAGAAAAAAGTGGGGCGGGGTGGGGGGGACGACAGTAGGTCTTTTAGACCCTTATCAATACTATAGCTGCCAGTGGCTTTTACTGTGATGAGTTGGAAAGCCAGAGTAGGGCTTCAAACAAAGAAGGGACAGTGGCTTATTTAACAAAACTACTCTGGCTGGAGGGTTGAGATGGGAAGGGGACAGGTGTAGAAGAGGATAGAACAGTGAGGAGGCCCTTGCAGTTATACCTATTAGAAATTAATAAAAATTTTACAGAAAGGAAAATGTGCTTGCAGCATAGAAAAAACGGAAATAATTATTTTTTGGATGTTTAAGTTGCAAGAAAAAAAACCAATTTGGCAACTCTGTTTCCTCCAGATACAGAGGGGGCTTGGGAGTCCTTGGTCTTCAGAATTTTTTTCTCCTGAGCCACCAAGGAACCTAGCAAGGTTTGATCAGTGTGTTTAAGAATGAGCCTTTATGGGTCTGCTTAGGATGTCCGCCCCCTCCCATTTCCCAGATTTTCCCGAATGCCTACTAGGAATAGATTCCTGAGTCCTACCCGTCCAGTAAGTATGGAATGGGGCCAGGGAATATATTTTTTTCAGTAAGAAAGTGAAGGGATTCACTGCCCCACCTCCAGAACACCTTTTTGGGTTTGCAGCGTACCTGGAAAGCATTGCAGGGAGCCAATGCTACCGGCAGGTGGCGCTCCCTGACCGTGAGCTGCAGAGGCTCTTAGGGATAAGCAAGCGGCTCCAGCGGAGCGCGTAGATGTGGTGTTGGGGCCCACCGGCCACCGCTCATCCCGAGCGGAGAGGCGCGCAGGAGTAAAGAAAAGGGGCGCAGCCGGTGACTCGGCTTCATTTTAGGCTCACGTGCGTCAGGAAAGCGCAGCCCTCTCTGCACGGTCACTGAGCACGCGGGAGCCAGCAGCGTGGCGCGGCGAGAACCGGCCGCCTCGGGCCACAGGACATTAGTCCAGCGTGCCAACCTAGGGACAGGGGTACTACTGAGTCCACCCCGGGACGTCAGACTCGCAGAAGGCCCCTGTGCATTGGCAGCCGGGACGGGGGGCTCCGCCCCTTTTCGTTCGGCTCTCATCTGTGACTGGCTCTTGAGCCGGGGCTGGCCACACCTCCTCCCCTCGCACATACACAAGAGTCACGCGCCTTTCAGTTGGAAACTTGGAGTGCAGAGGAGGACGCTGTCCCTGGTCTCCCCACCCACTTATCTTGCCATTGGCTCGCGGCGCCGCTCACGGCCACGCCCCCATTCCAGCCCCCTGGCTGGGAGGGCGGGCACCTGCTGGTGATTGGCTGGTCGGCCTGACTCTTGCTGCAGCCGCTGGCTCTCCCCCCACCCTCTCCCCCCTCCCGCTAGCCTCGAGGTCTCGGTGCTGGCCCAGGCCGAGTCAGTGTCAGTCAGGGAGGCGGGTTGCTGAGAAGTGGGTTCGAACACAGCGTTGCAATCTCGCTCCGGGGGCCGGTGCCTGCGCTCGCGCCGCCGGCTGAGAAGGATGAAGCCGCAGCTGGAGCAGCCACCCTGTGATTGGCTGTGGCTCTTGTGAACCCGAAGTAAAGATGGCGGGCGGGCAGGCAGCCGCCGCACTGCCCTCTTGGAAGATGGCGGCGCACCGCAGCTTCAGCGCCCGCGGCCGGGGGGTCCTGCAGGCGGCGGCGGCGAGGCTGCTGCCATTGCTACTGCTGAGCTGCTGCTGCGGCGCGGGCGGCTGCACGGCGGTGGGCGAGAACGAAGAGACGGTGATCATCGGGTTGCGGCTGGAGGACACGAACGACGTGTCGTTCATGGAAGGGGGGGCGCTGCGGGTGAGCGAGCGGACCCGGGTCAAGCTGCGGGTGTACGGGCAGAACATCAACAACGAGACATGGTCCCGCATTGCTTTCACAGAGCACGAGCGGCAGCGCCACAGCCCCGGCGAGCGCGGGCTGGGGGGACCCGCGCCGCCGGAGCCGGACAGCGGCCCCCAGCGCTGCGGCATCCGCACATCAGATATCATCATCTTGCCCCATATCATTCTCAACCGCCGTACATCGGGCATCATTGAGATAGAGATCAAACCGCTGCGCAAGATGGAGAAGAGCAAGTCCTATTACCTGTGCACGTCGCTCTCCACGCCAGCACTGGGCGCCGGCGGCTCGGGGTCCGCGGGTGGCGCCGTCGGGGGCAAGGGCGGCTCCGGGGTGGCCGGGCTCCCGCCGCCCCCGTGGGCCGAGACCACCTGGATTTATCACGATGGCGAGGACACCAAGATGATCGTGGGGGAGGAAAAGAAGTTCCTGCTGCCCTTCTGGCTGCAGGTGATCTTCATTTCGCTGCTTCTGTGCCTGTCGGGCATGTTCAGCGGCCTCAACCTTGGACTCATGGCCCTAGACCCGATGGAGCTGCGCATCGTGCAGAACTGCGGCACGGAGAAGGAGAAGAATTACGCCAAGCGCATCGAGCCCGTGCGCAGGCAGGGCAACTACCTGCTGTGCTCGCTGCTGCTGGGCAACGTGCTGGTCAACACCACGCTCACCATCCTGCTCGACGACATCGCTGGCTCAGGCCTCGTGGCGGTGGTGGTCTCCACCATCGGCATCGTCATCTTCGGGGAGATCGTGCCCCAGGCCATCTGCTCCCGCCACGGCCTGGCGGTGGGAGCCAACACCATCTTCCTCACCAAGTTTTTCATGATGATGACCTTTCCCGCTTCTTACCCGGTCAGCAAGCTGCTGGACTGCGTTCTGGGCCAGGAGATAGGCACCGTCTATAACCGGGAAAAGCTGCTGGAGATGCTCCGGGTCACAGACCCCTACAACGATCTCGTAAAGGAGGAGCTGAATATCATCCAAGGGGCGTTGGAGCTCCGCACCAAGACGGTGGAGGACGTGATGACTCCCCTCCGGGACTGTTTCATGATCACCGGGGAAGCCATTCTGGACTTCAACACCATGTCGGAGATCATGGAGAGCGGCTACACTCGGATTCCAGTATTTGAGGGGGAACGCTCCAACATCGTGGACCTCCTCTTCGTCAAAGACTTGGCCTTCGTGGATCCAGATGACTGTACTCCCCTGAAAACCATCACGAAATTTTATAACCACCCCTTGCACTTTGTTTTCAATGACACCAAGTTGGACGCTATGCTGGAAGAATTTAAGAAAGGTGGGAAAATTTTGGTATCCTTTCATTGGCTTGCTCTTTCTCACTCCATCCTCCTCCCTACTTGAGTCCTCTACCCTCAGACCAACCCCCCAAGGCGAGTTGACCGGAATTTCTCCTCTCTTTTAATTGTAAAGTTGAAAGGGTGGCATGGATTTGGGGGTGGATTGAACTAGTAAGCGCTTCTAGGTTCTTTGAAACAAGACTGCCCTGGCTTGCTTCCCCCTCTATCAAAGCAGGCTTCCTATTTTCTGCGCGTGGTACTCTTACCCTCTGCACTCTGGCCTTGAGAGATCTGCTGCATTCATTGCGGGATTCTGAGTGGGTAGATGAAAAAAGGGACCCGCTGATGCCATGCTGTGCCATTTGGTTGCCGTGTACTAATCTCAGGCATTTGGAGAACGTTTAAATGGCTTTTCTAAACCCAGAGCAATCAGTTGATATTTCCGAGATTGGAAGTGCATTTTCAGTTGTTTCAGTTCCTGGTTGTCTGGTGACCTGTGGGAGGGATTAGGGCTGCTTTTGAGAATAGGGTATGGGATAAGCCAGGTATCACTAAAGAAAATCACTCATTTGGTTGACTTGCCTTAGCTGGAAAAGAGGTGTTTTGTTGTTGTTTTTGTTGTTTTTATTTAAAACTAACGCTGTTAATATATAACTTGGAAAAACTAGAGCTAAGTTAACCTTTTATGAGGCTGTATATTGCTTAGCTTTCTTCACTGTTTGTTTACACTTACCTGACAACAAATAAAATTTCCCAAACCGAGTGTGGTTTTGGCAGAAAGCTTGGATCTTTAACAATGGGATTAATTCCTCTATCTGGTTTATCTATTTCTTGAGACTTTCTGGTTTAAAAGTGTTCTTTTTAACCTTGATCACCTGGTATGTTAAATGGAAGTATGTCTGCGAGTCATTGTTCACTGTTCCGGGGAGTTTTACCAGGAAAGAGAAGTACAGAGGGTGCTGTACTCACCTTTCTTGCATAGTGGTATTTTCTGTTTGTTTTACCATGTAATGAACGGGTAACACATACTGCTATCACTGAAATTCTGACTTGAAAAACGTTTCCATAAGTCGCTAGCTTTATTAGTTGACAGCCAAGTTTTTGATACTGAGTTTTTAAATTGTTATGGTGCGGGTGCATGTTCATGTATTAGAATGTGTATGTAACCTTTTAATGAACCGATAGTCCTCAAAACTAACTTTTCCTTCTTCCAATAGAATTTTGATCACTGAGAGTGGTCTCTCCACTAAAAAAGGCCATGTGTAAGTGGTGACAGCTCGATGGCTGTGATGATATGAACATAGGGTGTGCAGTTGTCCTAATTCCATTTTCCTCCCTGAATGCTGTCCTCTCTGGAACAGGATCACACTGCAGTAATTTTCAGATAGAGCAGAATGCGCTTCAGAGATGGGGTAATTTGCATTTAAAAGCAGAAGGAGATTCTTCTGGATTCTTAAACAGTAAAAAGAAAATGTCCATTATCTCTAGGTGACAGAGCTTCTTTGGAGATGGCATTATTCTTTCACTACTAAATTGTTAATTAGAGCATCTAACCAGTCTCTTTTTCCATTTTGCAATAGAATGTGGAATACAGAAAAATGTCTTCAAATGCTTGAAAATGGCTTTGAAATACTTTATTTTCCTTTTGTTGCTAAATTTCCCAATATTGATAGAGATAATATATTCTATTTTTTTTTATTATTCAGAATTTTTGCATATCTGCTGATGGATTGTTAGCACTGGTGTGTACTCCCTGCTGAAATCTTCTCTTCACTTCTGAATCTTTTATTTTCTTTCTTTGAGAATTTAGTTCTGCCCCTTGCAACTCATTAATCCTACCCATCTCTCAAAATCTCAAGATTTGCATTATTTTGAAATTTGGTTTTGATTGTCCTTGAACAGTTTTCCTCTGAATGATTTATTTTTACTAGGAACTTTTCCCTTTCCCCAAGTTACCTCTCACAGTACTTTCTTTGAAATGTATCCTTTAAATGGATTGAATTGATAATATTTTCCTGTGAATTCTAAAAAAAAAAAGATAATGCCCAAGATTTTATTTTTGTCTGTAATCAGAATAATATATTCAGTTAAGAAGACAGTATGAATTAAAAGTGCATTCATGCTAGTAGCTGAATGGAAGAGTGGGCAATGACAGTTGGTTGCAAATAGGAAATATAAGCCATGATCTTAAAAGGCTAGAATGGGTGCTTGTTGCTTAAACTGTCGAAATAATTGATTTTTCACCTTCCTTTCCTTGATTTTTTTTTTTGAATGAGTGTGGCCGTTTTAACCTTACTAATAGCTGCATTATTTCTTTTTTCTGTGTTAGTTAAAATATTTCACCTGATTTTCTTTTTTCCTTCTTCATTTTCCGATTCAGTTATGAAGTAATGTGAATAGTCAACCTGCCACTGTTTTTCTCCTTTGAATAATGCTTTGTGGGATGGTTTGAAGACTTTTACTTCTCTTTTCCTCTTTCTCCTAACAACACCAACTATAACTCACCCACACAGGTTAGACCCTTAATGCATATCTCATTGAAAATTATCCTTCCTAATTAAAAATGTCTGCATTGAAGCCTTTCCTGGATTTAGGTCTGCATCATTAGTCTCAGCTATTCATTACTAAGGAAGGGGAAAGTTTCTGTAATGTGGAAAGAAATGAAAAGCTACCTTTATGTAGTGGCTTCCCAGGTGGCTCAGTGGAGAAGAATCCACCTGCCAATGCAAGAGATGTGGGTTCAGTTCCCACATTACTGGGAAGAGCCCATGGAGAAGGAAATGGCAACCCACTCCAGTATTCTTGTTTGGGAAATCCTATGGACAGAGAAGCCTGGTGGGCTACAGTCCATGGGGTCGCAAAAGAGTCAGACACGACTGAGCGACTAAAACAACCACCACTTTCTGTGTTATGTACTGTATGTAAATAATCTTTCTAATGATTAGAAGTTTTTGCCTGGCTTCGGTGCTAGTGGTAAAGAACCCTCCTGCCAATGCAGGAGACATAAGAGACACAGGTTCGATCCGTGGTTGGAGAAGATTCCCTGGAGGAGGGCATGGCAACCCACTCTAGTATTCTTGCCTGGAGAATCCTATGGACAGAGGAACCTGGCAGGCTACACTCCATAGGGTTGCAAAGAGTCGGACAGGACTGAAGCAACTTAGCATGCATGCAGGCCTGGCTGCCAGGAAACTCATAGCTTTCCTTGAGGTTAGAGAACAGTAATTATGCTAATTTTTCAGTTAGCTCATTATTATTACTTATTTGCTCTCTGCAAGGTGCAGGGCTTAGTGCTTTACATGAATCATCTTGTTTAAATCTTCTGATAGCTGATTGAGGCATCGTCTCCATTTTACAGATGAGGAAATTGAGGCATAGGTGAAATGATGTGTTCAAGGTCATTGAGTAATTTGTTGTTTTGGGGTTGGTGTGACAGCCAGACCCATACTCTTAACCATTCTATTATGCTGATCCCTTGATCCCGATTTTACATTTCTACTTTAATTGTGAGGTTTGGTCAAAACATTGCCTCAGGGCTTGTTTAAAGCAACAGACACAGAAACATACTTAAACATTAAACATGGCCATAAACCAGAGCTTTTGTGATGTGGTACCTAACAGTTTGATTTAGGTCATACCTGAATGGTCTAGTGGTTTTCCCTACTTTCTTCAATTTAAGTCCAAATTTGGCAATAAGGAGTTCATGATCTGAGCCATAGTCAGCTCCTGGTCTTGTTTTTGCTGACTGTGTAGAGCTTCTCCATCTTTGGCTGCAAAGAATATAATCAATCTGATTTCGGTCTTGACCATCTGGTGATGTCCATGTGTAGAGTCTTCTCTTGTGTTGTTGGAAGAGGGTGTTTGCTATGACCAGTGCGTTCTCTTGGCAAAACTATATTAGCCTGTGCCCTGCTTCTTTCCGTACTCCAAGGCCGAATTTGCCTGTTACTCCAGGTGTTTCTTGACTTCCTACTTTTGCATTCCAGTCCCCTATAATGAAAAGGACATCTTTTTTGGGTGTTAGTTCTAAAAGATCTTGTAGGTCTTCATAGAACCGTTCAACTGCAGCTTCAGCATTACTGGTTGGGGCATAGGCTTGGATTACCGTGATATTGAATGGTTTGCCTTGGAAACGAACAGAGATCATTCTGTCTTTTTTGAGATTGCATCCAAGTACTGCATTTTGGACTCTTTTGTTGACCATGATGGCTACTCCATTTCTTCTAAGGGATTCCTGCACACAGTAGTAGATATAATGGTCATCTGAGTTAAATTCACCCATTCCAGTCCATTTTAGTTCGCTGATTTCTAGAATGTTGACGTTCACTCTTGCCGTCTCCTGTTTGACCACTTCCAGTTTATAATCCCTTATGATTATACAGTGGAAGTGAGAAATGGATTTAAGGGACTAGATCTGATAGACAGAGTGCCTGATGAACTATGGACGGAGGTTCGTGACATTGTACAGGAGACAGGGATCAAGACCATCCCCATGGAAAAGAAATGCAAAAAAGCAAATGGCTGTCTGTGGAAGCCTTACAAATAGCTGTGAAAAGAAGAGAAGCAAAAAGCAAAGGAGAAAAGGAAAGATATTCCCATCTGAATGCAGAGTTCCAAAGAATAGCAAGGAGAGATAAGAAAGCCTTTCTCAGCGATCAATGCAAAGAAATAGAGGAAAACAATAGAATGGGAAAGACTAGAGGTCTCTTCAAGAAAATTAGAGATACCAAGGGAACATTTCATGCAAAAATGGGTTCAATAAAGGACAGAAATGGTATGGACCTAACAAAAGCAGAAGATATTAAGAAGAGGTGGCAAGAATACACAGAAGAACTGTACAAAAAAGATCTTCACGCCCCAGATAATCACGATGGTGTGATCACTCACCTAGAGCCAGACATCCTGGAATGTGAAGTCAAGTGGGCCTTAGAAAACATCACTACGAACAAAGCTAGTGGAGGTGATGAAATTCCAGTTGAGCTATTTCAAATCCTGAAAGATGATGCTGTGAAAGTTGTGCACTCAATATGCCAGCAAATTTGGAAAACTCAGCAGTGGCCACAGGACTGGAAAAGGTCAGTTTTCATTCCAATCCCAAAGAAAGGCAATCCCAAAGAATGCTCAAACTACTGCACAGTTGCACTCATCTCACATGCTAGTAAAGTAATGCTCAAAATTCTCCAAGCCAAGCTTCAGCAATACGTGAACCATGAACCTCCAGATGTTCAAGCTGCTTTTAGAAAAGGCAGGGGAACCAGAGATCCAATTGCCAACATATGCTGGATCATCAAAAAAGCAAGAGAGTTCCAGAAAAACACCTGTTTCTGCTTTACTGACTATGCCAAAGCCTTTGATTGTGTGGATCACAATAAACTGCGGAAAATTCTGAAAGAGATGGGAATACCAGACCACCTGACCTGCCTCTTGAGAAACCTATATGCAGGTCAGGAAGCAACAGTTAGAATTGGACATGGAACAACAGACTGGTTCCAAATAGGAAAAGGAATACATCAAGGATGTATATTGTCACCCTGTTTATTTAACTTATATGCAGAGTACATCACGAGAAACACTGGGCTGGGAGAAGCACAAGCTGGAATCAAGATTGCCAGGAGAAATATCAATAACCTCAGATACGCAGATGACACCACCCTTATGGCAGAAAGTGAAGAGGAACTAAAGAACCTCTTGATGAAAGTGAAAGAGGAGAGTGAAAAAGTTGGCTGACAGCTCAACATTCAGAAAACTAAGATCATGGCATCCGGTCCCATCACTTCATGGCAAATAGATGGGGAAACAGTGGAAACAGTGTCGGACTTTATTTTTGGGGGCTCCAAAATCACTGCAGATGGTGACTGCAGCCATGAAATTAAAAGACGCTTACTCCTTGGAAGGAAAATTATGACCAACCTAGATAGCATAATAAAAAGCAGAGGCATTACTTTGCCGAGAAAGGTCCGTCTAGTCAAGGCTATGGTTTTTCCAGTGGTCATGTATGGATGTGAGAGTTGGACTGTGAAGAAAGCTGAGTGCCGAAGAATTGATGCTTTTGAACTGTGGTGTTGGAGAAGACTCTTGAGAGTCCCTTGGACTGCAAGGAGATCCAACCAGTCCATCCTAAAGGAAATCAGTCCTGGGTGTTCACTGGAAGGACTGATGCTGCAGCTGAAACTCCAATACTTTGGCCACCTCATGAGAAGAGTTGACTCATTGGAAAAGACCCTGATGCTGGGAGGGATTGGGGGCAGGAGGAGAAGGGGACGACAGAGGATGAGATGGCTGGATGGCATCACTGACTCAATGGACATGAGCTTGAGTAAACTCCGGGAGTTGGTGATGGACAGGGAGGCCTGGCGTGCTGTGGTTCATGGGGTCACAAAGAGTCGGACACGACTGAGCGACAGAACTGAACTGAACCTAACAGTTGGTGTCCCCACTTTTGCCGTTAAAATAAGTCAATATTTGATATGTATGATCCTAAATCTCAACAATTCTGTTTCCAGTATTGTAGGTCAGGCATCAAGATTCACTTTGATATTGTTTTGTGGTAACACTGTGTTGTAGTCAGCTGCCGCTGTAGTGGGTTACTCTCACCACTGACTACTAGCTAACATATGTGGTCCTGTTTCACTCAGTCTCACATCTGTTTGTGTTGCAGGGCTAGCTCAAACCCGGTTTTGAGTTTTAATCTTGATTGGATTTACATTTTTTGTAGCCACTTTTGTGATAATTGATTGCCATCGAGCCTCCTGTATAGCTCTGCCCTCCGCACCCCCCCCACCACCGCGGTGTGCCGCACCATCAGCCTTTCTCTTTGTAAGCGTTATAGTTACTTATAAATCTAAAAAAGAGAATAAAAGTAACTCCCACTGGTGGATCATGAGAATTTTAGAAAAATCACCTAAAGCAAAGTAGTGTAGAGCAAGGAAAAGTTAAATTAAAGGTTGCTGCCTTTGTGTGCAGAAAGTGCCCTGGAGGCTCTTACTGTACCTGCAAAACCTAACAAAAGTCTGTGGGCTCTGAGCCAGCATGTTTCTTTTGCTTCCTTTTGTTTCTTTGAGCTTTGTAACAACTGTCCTCCAGGATTGTGGAGCTCGCTGTTATAGCTGCTACAGACTCTGCCCGGCTCTTTTTTTAGTTTTTTTTAGAACTCGAAACAGGTAAACTCATCAGATAATGTTCTTTAAGGGAAGAATGCAGTGTGTAATTTTCACTTAAACATTAGGTGTACAAGTTCTCCCTTCCTGTAACACAAGTCTTTCCGCATTAATGTGCTGAGAGCTTAATGTTGAAAACTTTTTTTCCTCATCAAATACAGTGTTTCTTTTGCCTAGAATCTAGGAGGATGTTTTTATTGATGTTTAAAGGTGTGAATGGTGTCCGGGGTGAAGGGGTGGGGGTGGATATATTTGTTTTTTTTGATCTTGTAGGTTTCTTAATTTTTTGCAAATGTGCAAACATGTGATACTAGTATAATTTTGCACATTTTTAGAATATAATTTTGAAATATCCAGATAGTATAGAATCAGAGCTGGAAGACAGGCAACAGCTCATGGATCATGTGGTCCAGTGTTTGTGAAGCTTATCAAATGATGAGACTTACTTGGATCACTTATTAAGAATTACTTCCTAAGCCTCACTAAGAGATGCCCTTAACTAGGGTCTCTAGGGAAGGGGGTTTGGACTCTACACTGTTAACAATAACTGTGAGGTAGTTCTTGTGATGAGGTGAGTTTAGGAAACGTTGGTCTAGTCAACCTCTTAACCATTGGTCTAGTCAGCCTCTCTCGAGCAGGAGAGAATGAGAAAGCTAAGTGGCTTGTGTAGGGCTACCCACCTAACTAGTAGCATCAATAGCATTAGAACCTGACTCTCGCATGGAGGTCTTTCCATTCCAACAAGCAGGCCTTCTGGTTCCAAGTTCAGGGTACATTTAAACTCTGGTCAGAGTTAAAGGCAGCTGCATCATTGAGAAAACAAATATTCAGCTTTGCCATTGGTTTTTATTTGCCTTGAGATTTTGATATCAATATTTTTGATATCTGGCATTCAAGTCATCTTTGACAGGCATTTTGTTACATAGAAAATGAGTCTGAATGTGAATTCTTTTAGTTTTTTTTTTTTTTGAGTTTTTCTCCTCTGCTAAGATTAGACTATGAGCATGTTTTATGAAATGGGTGTTAATATCTAGATTGAAGCCTTAGGTAGTTAGGTGTAAACTATTTCTTTTTCTTTCGAGTTAACTAACTTGTGTTAGATATCCCTGAGTGATTTTGTTGATGTTATTTTTTCTTCTGTGAGAGTAGTGAAGATTGGATTTGGGACTATGGGATGAAACTTCTTTGATTCTTTTAATTTTTTTCAAGGTGCAGGTCTGTGACATTTCCATTGAAATAGTCATTAAAGCATTTGAAGCATGTGTCCCATTCTTGCATCTGTGTGTTCCCCTTTTCAGGTTTTTTATCATGTAAACAAAATTCTTATAGAGGATCCAGTCTGAATTTTGAAGGTTATTTGTGTTAGTATCACTGAAGCCTTTTAGGTCAAGACATGCTGTAGATGAATACCAGGTCTGACTTAGTATTACCTGGATGAAATAGGAAAGGATCTTGTTCTGCTTTTTCTCTTGGTTTTTATCATTCCAGACCAGTACCATACTATGAGGTAGTGGTTAATTTTGATTATTAGCAGCCCTAAATACAAGTTAAAATCTTATCAACCAGGAAAATGCACAAAATAGACTGAGCCAACATAATATTTTATGATTTTATTTGCTCTTGAACTACTTCAACTTTTAAGAGCAAACCTCTGGACTTGAATTAGATGTTTACAGTACTTTAGTTACATATAAAGTAGTATATTTCTTTCGAAGGAGCCCTTTCCTCTATACACATTTTATTGGTAGTAAGCATCAATTCCAGTAAGGTTTGCTTGGCACGTAAAGGACATTTATTTATTTTTATGTTATACATCATTTTATTTATTTTTTTTCATTTATTTTTATTAGTTGGAGGCTAATTACAATATTGTAGTGGTTTTTGCCATACATTGACATGAATCAGCCATGGATTTACATGTGTTCCCCATCCCGATCCCCCCTCCTGCCTCCCTCCCCATCCCATCCCTCTGGGTCTTCCCAGTGCACCAGCCCTGAGCACTTGTCTCATGCATCCAACCTGGGCTGGTGATCTGTTTCGTAAAGGACATTTATTAAACTAAATACATAGAGATGGATGACTGGGATTGAGTACAATTTCAGTATTGTCTTTTCATCTTTTTTTTCTCAGAACACAAACAAGAAACCCCAAATCCTACCAACACTGCAAAGGAGAGACAATAGGAAGCGTTCTTTCAACATCACATCACTGGCACCTCTAGGAGTCTGCATAGAGAGATGTTCAGGGAGGCGGGCTGCGGAAAGGGGAGAAAGGGGACTAAGAACAAGCACCCTCCGAAGATGATGTGTTTATTAGACTGGCCAAGGGCTTGATGGACATAATGGGGGTGCTGACTCTGCCCCGCTTTGACATCAGTGCGACCATTGATCATAAATATTGATGTAATGATGATGAGATCCTCATTTCTTCATACTTAACCTTTCTCTTGCTGTCAGACCTAGATGGGAATGTTTCTTTGTTTGAATTCACATCCTGTGGGGAGGCTACTGCCTGCTAAAGGTTAAAAAATATGTGCTCTTCCTGAATCTACTTTGGACAAGTAGCTTAGCCTCTTTAAGCTTCAGTTTTTTCATAGTAAAATGGGATATTTTCTAACTCATACTGTATTTAGTAAGGATTAACGTGATAATGAATGTGAAAATGCTTCTATACCAGTAGCAGTCACTTTGCCGTTTGTTGTTCAGTTGCTGGGTTGTGTCTGACTCTGGGATCCTGTGGATTCAGGCTCCCCTGTTCTTCACTGTGTCCAGGAGTTTGCTCAGATTCACGTCCTTTGAGTCGGTGATGCAGTCTAACCATCCGTCCTCTGCCGCCTCCTTCTCCTTTTGCCTTCAATCTTTTCCAGCATCACTGTCTTTTCCAGTGAGTTGGCTCTTTGCATCAGAGTATTGGAGCTTCAGCTTCCAGCATCAGTCCTTCCAATGAATATTCAGGGTTGATTTCCTTTAGGATTGACTGGCCGGATCTCCTTGCAATCCAAGGGACTCTCAAGAGTCCTCTCTAGCACCACAGTTCAAAAGCATCAATTCTTCAGTGCTCAGCCTTCTTTCTGGTCCAACTCACATCTGTACATGACTACAGGAGAAACCATAGCTTTAACTATACCAACCTTTGTAGAAAAACTGATGTCTCTGCTTTTTAATATGCTATCTAGGTTTGTCATAGCTTTCCTTCGAAGGAACAAGTGTCTTTTAATTTCATGGCTGTAGTCACTGTCTGCAGTGATTTTGGAGCCCAGGAAAATAAAATCTGTCACTGCTTCTACTTTTACCCCTTATATTTGCCATGGAGTGATGGGACTGAATGCCATGATCTTAGTTTTTTGAATGTTGGGTTTTAAGCCAGCTTTTTCACTCTCCTCTTTCACCTTCATCAAGAGGCTCTTTATTTCCTCTTCACTTTGTGCTGTTTGAATGGTATTATTTGCATTTCTGAGGTTGTTGATATTTCTCCTGGCAGTCTTGGTTCCAGCTTGCGATTTATCCAGCCCAGGATTTCGAATGATATACTTTGCATATATGTTAAATAAGCGGGGGAACAATATACAGCCTTGTTGTACTCCTTTCCCAATTGTGAACTCCTTTCCTAGTTGTTCCATGTCCGGTTCTAATTGTTGCTTCTTGACCTGTATACAGGTTTCTCAGGAGACAGGTAAGGTGGTCTGGTATTCTCATCTCTTTAAGAATTTTCCACAGAGCTCAGTTAACCATTATTTTTTTGTAATGATTCTGTAGACTCTTTGGTGGTGGTCTTGGTCTTTCTCTAGACTAATGATTGCAAGTCAGGAGAGACACCTTGGGTCATGTGTGCACCTAGTTGTTAATGGAAGTTGAAATTTTTTTTTTGGTGGGCCATGAGGCTTGCAGGATCTTAGTTCCCTGACCAGAGATTGAACTGGGGCCCCTGCAGGGAAGTGCTGAGTCTGAATTTCCCCTGGATGTTGAAATTTTGAAAAGTGGCTAATTGTAGTAGGTTTTGTTTTGTTTTGTTTTTTTGTGATTGAATTCTAGGCTTTTCTAGTCAATGCTGTTATTTATGAGATGGCCACATATGTATATGTTTTTAAGGAAAATAATACAATTGATTACATGTTTTATCCTCTTTAGAGTAAGAATGCTAAATTTAAAAAAAAACTTCATTCTTTTTAACTGTAAGTGATTTAAAAAGACAGCAAAGTTTATAAGAAATAGAACAAATTCTCATGGATTTTGGAAAGCCTTGAATAATCAAAGTTAGAAGATTAAAGGAAGATCTCAAATTATTCAGATAAAAGTTTTTAACATTGCCATTTTTTATGCTTTTGGCATAATCAGTGTCTAATATAGCAAGTTTTTGTTGCTAATAGCAAGTAACTTTGTAATACTTTTGGAAGGCAACCAGGAGTCATAAAAATGTCCTTCAAAGGGTTTAGTAATTTTTTTCCCCTGGAAATCTTAATTCAGTGATATAATTCAAGAGAAGAAAAGAGCTATGTTGGCTTTTCATGTTGCATATATATTGCAAAAATACCTACAGATAGTGAAAAATTAGAGATGACTTAAATATATCTAACACTTTAAGATAGGACATGGAAGAAAAGGAGTTAAGAAAATGATAGGTGTCAATTAATCACAACCATTTAATGATTGTATGGTCATTAAAGGCCAGGTAGCAATGTGGAAAATTTATACTGACTATTTTGTATAGATTATAGATATGTGAAAATATACATGTGTATAGACTGGAAGGGAACATGGACAAGTTAATAGTTGATGTGTTAGGATAGGGTGATCATAACCTTGCAGAATAACATACCTGGCAAAAATTCAAATCTGCTGAGAACATTATGAGTCCTATTGCTGGGAAAACTGACCTGTACTAATGGAGAACTCATATTATTCCATTTCTCCTTAGGAACATTTTGCTGCTGAGACAAATGGTTCCTTTAAATTTTTTAAAAATTGAGATATAATTAACATACCACAAAATTCACACTTTTTATGTGTACAACTTGGTTTATAGTGTATTTACAAGGTTGTATAGTCATCACTATTGTCTATTTCTAGAGTATTTTCTGCTCCAGAAAGAATCACATTGGTAGTCACTCTCCATTCCCCTCTCCCCTGGAGACCATTAATCTACTTTCTGTCTCTGTGGATTTGCTTGTTCTGGACAGTTCATGTAAATTAAATCATCCACTATGTGGCCTTTTGTGTCTGGCTTCTTTTACTTAGTGTAATGTTTTCAAGGTTCATGCATGTACATCCATGTAACATGTATCAATATTTCATCCATTCATTTTTATGGTCAAATAGTATTCCATGTTATGGATATACCACATTTTGTTTTTTCACCCATCAGTAGAGGGACATTCAGGCTGTTTCTAGTTTTTGGTTATTATAAATATTAGTATATGTGTTTTTGTGTGGATATAAGTTTTCAATTCTCATGGGTAGATACCTAGGAGTAGAATTGTTGGGTCTGTGGGAATTCTATATTTAACCCTGAGAAACTGCCAAACTGTTTTCCAAAATGGCTGCACCATTTTACATTCTCACTGAAAATGTATGAACATTCCAATTTTTCCATATCCTTGCCAACTCTTGTTGTTGTTGTTTGTTTGTTTGTTTAATTATAGCCATCCTAGTAGGTGTGAAGTGGTGTCTCATTGTGGTTTTGATTCGTATTTTCCTAGTGGCTAATGATGTTGAGCATCATTTCATCTTGTTGGCCATTTGTTTATCTTCTTTGGAGAAAAGTCTATTCCAATCTCTTTTGTCCATTCTTAAAATTGCATTGTCTTTTTATTATTGAATTGTAAGAGTTCTTTATGTATTCCATATACTAGTTTCTTACCGGGTATATAATTTGCAAATATTTTTTCCTATTCTGTCGACTGTCTTTTCACTTTCTTGGTAGTAACCTTTGAAACAGAAAAGTTTTAATTTTGATGAAGTCCAATTCCTGTTTTTTTTTTTTTTTTTTTTGCTTTGTCTTTATTGTCATTTCTAGGAAACCATTGTCCAGTCCTAGGTCACAAACTTTTTTGCCTATGTTATCTTCTAAGACTTTCATAGGTTATCTTCTACATTTAACTATTTAATCCATTTTGAGTTCATTTTTGTATATGGTGTGTGATGGCGGTCTAATTCTGTCCTCTTGCATGTGAATATCTCATTGTTTCAGCACGTGTTTGTTGAAAAGACTAGTCTTTCTTCATTGACTTGTCTTGGCATTCTTATCACAAGTCAATTAACCATAAACGTGAGGGTTTATTTCTGGACTGTAAATTCTGTTCCACTGATACATGTCTTTGTATGTCAGCACCATGCTCTTTTGGTTCCTGTAGCTTTTTAGTAAGTTTTGAAATTGGGACAAATGAATTATCCAACTTTGTTCTTTTTCATGATGATTTTGATAAAATTGATCCCTTGTATTTCCATATGAATTTTTCATGAATATTCTTGTTCATTTCTGCAAAGGCAGTTGAGAAATTTTGATAGAGATTGCATTGAATCTGTCAATTTGGGGAGTATTACAGTGTTAACAGTATTAAATCTTTCATCCATGAATATGGGATATCTTCCCATTTATTTAGGTCTTTTAAAATTTCAACAGTGTTTTGTATTTTTCAGTGCATTTGCAATCTTTCTGTTAAATAAAATATTTGGAATAAAAGTTTTTTGATGTGGTTGTAAATGGAATCACTTTATTAATTTCATAGGTAGTATATAGAATATAATTTATTTTTGTATATTGATCTTGTAGCCTGCAGCCTTGCTGAACTCATTTAAATGATAACGCATGGTAAAATAGGAAAGTGCGTTTCAAAAATATGTGAATTTGGAGGGGGTTATCCTATGTGTCATTTGATTTTAGTGGACTTAATTTTTTCTTTAAAAAATTTAGGCATTTTTACTTACCATTTTCATATATATAGAGTGAAGCTCTATCTATGACTGACATTGTCATTCTTCAGCAAAGATAATAGGAAAGAATAAAATTTCTTTCTCAGATTAGATGTAGGAAAAAAAGAAATAGGCTGTGTGAAACGTTTTATTAGAGAGACCAAAAATACAGCTGGCTGGAGCTTGGGAGTTTAAAAGTTAATTTGTTTGTATTTAATGTTTAGAGTGGCTTTCTTTTTTTCATTTATTTTTATTAGTTGGAGGCTAATTGCTTTACAATATTGTAGTGGTTTTTGCCATACATTGACATGAATCAGCCATGGATTTACATGTGTTCTCCATCCCGATCCCCACTCCCACCTCCCTCTCCATCCCATCCCTCTGGGTCTTCCCAGTGCACCAGCCCCGAGCACTTGTCTCATGCATCCAACCTGGGCTGGTGATCTGTTTTACCCTTGATAGTATACTTGTAAGACTTGGAATTTGGGCTAGGAGATGAGCACAGAAAAGCCTGTGTTTGCTTGCTATCTAAATGTGCCTTTCTTCTCCAGGCCATTTTACCAGAGGTTTTCTTTGGGTCATTTTTACAGAGACTGGAAAAAACCCTGACTTTCAGTCACTCTGCATTTCATGCTGCCATTGTCAGTGTAATCCTTAAGGTTTAGGTACCAGGTAACCCGAAGAGACAAAATGAAACTCTCGGCTCTTTTCTTTTTTCTTTTTTTGTGTGGGGGGTGGGGGGCTGGTAATCTGAGAGGGAGGATGTTTTCCCATACTAGCAAAGACAGATTGAGGGTATCGTCTGATCTTTATGGGAGTGTGCAAAGCCTCAGTTTTTCCATTTGCCCATCTGCAATCATAAAAACAATGTGCTGACTCAACTTGGAGCCTCTGCAGAATGGCATTTTGGGCTTAGGCAGTCGTGAAAACCATGCAAGAGATGGAAATATTTGAGCAGGTTTTTAGAGGTAACACTAAAAACAGCTAAAATGAGACTGTGTTCTCTCTCCTTCAAGTTTTGTTTCTTGAGTAGTCACTAGTAGTAGTAATGTCACTGGTAGTAGTAATAGTCACTAGTCTACATCTTTGATTTAAGGCATGGCAGAAATAATTTGGTCTCTGTGGAGCTGATTACTGAGCAGAGATTTTTCCTGTTCCAGTGCTTATACTTTAGGGGTATGGGATTGTTTGGTGTAGGGAGTGAGATTCTGCTGCAAGCAAATCACTTGTGTAAAATTCTATTACGATCATACTGGGTGGGCCATCTGCTAAGTTTTTTCTTTAAAATTTTTATTTCCTTGTTCCTGTGTATCTACATTTACCCACAAAGGCTGGAAGAACATTTACCAAAATACAATATAATGTAACCTTCAAGTGGACAGCACAGTGATTCAGTTATACTCTTTTTCAGATTATTTTCCTTGTGGGTTATTATATAATATTGAGTATAGTTCCCTGAGCTACATATCAACAGCTATCCTTGTTGGTTATCTATTTTATACATAGTAATGCGTATATGTTAATCTTATCAAGTTGTTTTTCTAAGCGTGTATTTTGTAATGTTTGGAGGGAAATGAAGTGTTAAAATGTTATTAAAGGTGTACATTTTATAACTTGAACCACTGATTTAGGTACTGAAGTGAAATTCAGTATACTTAGGTGAAATTTATCCTTTTTCCTTCAGAATATGGACTATTTTGTCATAATGCAACCATGTTGTTATTTGTGCCATTTTATCCTCTTCTTGGAATCCTTAGCGTTTGGAATGAAAGATACATTTTAAAACCCATAAGATATATGTGTATATGCATACATGTGTGTGAGTGCACATGAGCGTGTAAAACAGCAAAATTAATTTTGTATTTGAAAAAAAGGAATTTAGGTTTTTGTGTTTCATTTTCAAAGCATGTTATCATTTGACAAAATCAGGTTTAGATTTGTACCTGGACTACCTGGAATGAAGCGATTTGATACTTACTTGATGGCTGTTATTAAATAAAAGGTCGGTGAAGTAGTTGAGTTTCACGTAAGGTTTGTCCTTTTAGCATAAAGCTATAATACTGAGATACCTCTCATTTAGGGACATTGAGATTCTGGAAACTGATACTTCCTTTTATCTATAGAAATCAGCACTGTAAAACCAGTAATAATTAAAAGGGGACAAAAGAAATAAAGGAATATTTCGGAACCACACATACATGAAGCTCAGTAGTTTCCAGACTATCTTTATACATTTGCTACATAAAAAGACTTTTTAACTTTGATGAGGTCAGATATTTACTTGATTGTAGTTCTATAAAATTATATACCTGTTATATACATCTTTTATCTCAGATGAAAAGATGTGATTTTCTTTGTTTTTCTGAATGTATACAGAAACTTTATATTTCTTTGTAGGATAAGTTAGCTGTCATTTAGGCATCTTTCCTAAAGTGTGTTTTCTTTTTTTAAAAAAAATTATTTTTATTTTTGGCTATACCGGGTCTTTGTGCTACAGGGGGGCTTTCTCTAGTTGCCCCAAGTAAGGGGCTGCTCTCTAGTTACGGTGCTCAGGCTTCTCATTGTGGTGGCATCTCTGGCTTTGGAGCCTGGGCTCTGAAGCATGGGCTCAGTAGTTGTGGCTCATGGGCTTAGTTGCCTTACAGCATGTGGAATCTTCCCAGACCAGGGGTAGAACCCACGTCCCCTGCGTTGGCAGGTGGATTCTTAACCACTGGACCACCAGGGAAGTCCCTAAAGTGTTTTCAAATGAGGTAAAATTAGAACAGTGGATTTTTGCCTCTACTCTTTTATCTAACTTCCCAAGAAAACTAATCATTTTAGGAACTGAAATTGATGTTTGCTTTCTGACAGCCGGTAAAGAATCTGCCTGCAATGTGGGAGACCTGGGTTCGATTCTTGGGTTGGGAAGATCCCCTGAAGGAGGGAAAGGCTACCCACTCCAGTATTTTGGCCTGGAGAATTCCATGGAATCGCAAAAAGTCGGACACAACTGAGTGACTTTCACTTTCACTTCTGGCAAACAGTGGTGGTGGTGGTTTAGCCACTACCTCATGTCCAACTCTTGTGACCCCATGGACTGTGACAAACAGTAGTGTTCTTAAATAGTCCCATGCATATTAGGCAGTCAAATCTATTATTACTCAGTTCCTTGATACCTGAAAATGTATGATTGGTTTGGCATGCTTCCTCTACACTGAAACTCATCAGTTGACACAGAACCTTCAGCCAGCGTTTACGCATAAGCTTCTTCAATATGAATGGACAGCTAAACATCTCTGGATATTTGAGGAGAGCCTCCAATAGTCTCATAGTGAGGCTAAACAAACAGAAAAAAGAATTTTAATTGACTTAAGCCGGTTTAGCACACATTAACTAAAGTCCAACAAACCAAGTCACTTACAGGTATTACTTTCTTTGACCTCTTAAGGGCACTTATGAAACCAGCTGTTAGTAGCAACTGTGAAGATTTGCTGTCTCTTCATACATAAAATAGAATCTTTCATGTATTCATTCAGCCTGCCTGGTTGGTTGAGGCTCCCAACTAGGATGAATGTTGTTAAGTAAGTCCTTAAAGCTTCCTTAGCCTCACTGCATGTGCAGAGGCCAATGTAGGCATTTCTGGCAGTTATGTATGTTAAGGAATTGTTATCTATCTATTTTCCCTTTATCCTTTCACTATAAGATTAAAAACAAAGAATTCTTTCTGTGCTGGATCTTCGTTGTGGTACACAGGCTTTCTCTAGTTGTGGTGCCTGAGCTTCTCTAGCTGTGGCAAGTGGGCTTAGTTGCCCTGCTGCATGTGGGATCTTAGTTCCCTGGCCAGGGATCAAACCCGTGTCTCCTACATTGAAAGGCAAATTCTTAACCACTGGACCAGCTGGGAAGTCTCAAGATTTCTTAAGGAATAGGTAGTTGCTTCCTTTTCCTTGACTCCCTTCATCTTTAATCCTCTACAGTCTGGCTTCAAACTGTGATCAGGACTCCCTTTATTGCCAGACCTATGTCTTAGTTATTATCCTTCCTCACTCTCTTGACTCCTTAGCTGCTTGTCACATCCATCTTAGCTCTTCAGCACAGTCTTGTTTCTCCTCCTGTTTCTCTGACTCTTTCCTCTTTCCTTTTAAATTCCTGATTTCTTCCTTCCGTCCATAATTGAGCGTTCCCCAAGATTTTGTCTTTATCTTCCATGGTCTTTTTCCATGTTTAGAAAGTTTCCTTTGACTCACTTTTAATCCATAAGCATTTATTCAGTATCATAATAAAAAAGAACTGTGTAGGATGCAAAGATGATTTAGATATATTTCCTGTTCTTGAGTAACCTGTAAGACATAGGAACTTTACAGTCTTTTTGCCCCCTGTGTCTTGTTACCAAATTTAATTGACTTTTTTTGAAAATGCCTCTTATATTATTGTTTTCTTTCCATTCTTGCTTCTACTACTGCAGCATATAGCCATCTTTATTATAATTTATAAATATGTTAGAAACTGACATGGATCTCTTTAATAAGACATCTAGGTTCTCACAGCATCTGCTCTTTCATTGTTGCATAGTTAGAAAATCCACTTGAAAAGGGTTAAAAAAAAAAAAAAGGTCAAGTAATATGTTAGTGTCATTATGAAGTTTTCACCCCGTAGGAAATCTGGCAGGATCTCTGAGCCTCCCAGGTCAAAAGACAGACCTGCCCACACTCCAGTGTCTTCTGGAATTCCTTATAAATTTCAGTGGGCACTTAAGCTATAGAGCATTCTATTTACTGTACTGGTTTTAAGGTGCAATTCCAGAATTAAACATTGTGCCCAAACTTAACATTTTCAAACTGTCTAGCCTTATCTTCCAAATATAGTATATTACTCCATCAACTCTCCCTGCCCAACAAAGGACCTGAAGCATCAAGTGGTAACTGCAAAGAAGTTAGATGGGGCTCCTCTTCTCTCCCCAAGTCATTTGGAATCTGAGTGAATGCAAGTAACACAAACGCATGACAATAATCTGTCCCCCAAAGCAAGCAGGCATTTCTTTATTATTTAGGGGAAAATACAAAAAACTTCCAGAGTTCCCTGTATCTCCTGTATAAAATCCAAACCCTTCTAGAGTTTTCAGAACTCTTTATACTCTGACTGTAACCCATATTTGTATCTTCTGTCCAAAAGGGCATCTCGTAACTGCATATATGTAATATATGCATATACACATATGTCTATATGTTTACATGTGTATGTGTTTCTGCATACACATGCTGTGGCTTGCACACTTCTACTCATGTTCTCATCCCAATAGACACTTAGTTCTGCCCATCTAAGACTCTGCTGTGCCTTTAGTACCTTGTTAAAATGCTGGGGTTTTTTTTCCTGAAATCTCTGCTGATGTCTAACTCTTACACTACTTATATTTATGTCCTATATAATTAACACTATTTCTTAATTCTCTTCAGTCTTTAAATTGCTACTTTTGTATCTCTCATACTGCCTCTCTCCAGATTGACCTTATTCTTCTCTGCCTAGTTTTCACTCATCCTCTCCTTATACAACTTTTTATTTTGAAAAAAATTCCAGCACAGAAAAGTTTAAATAATAGTACAATGAATTCCTGTATACCTCTCATCTAGATTTATTAATTGTTAATATTTTGATACTGCTTTTATCTCTTTTTCCATATATATATTGTGTGTGTACATATATATGTAGGTTTTATTTCTAAACCATTGATCATTGGAATGTAGGTTGCAGATATCATGATATTTCACTCCTAAATACTTCAGCATGAATCTCTTAAGTATAATGATGTTCTCCCAAATAATCACAGTAACATTATTACACTCAAGAAATTTGATGTCAATACAAACATATTGTCTAATATTCAGTCCATATTCATTTGATTGTCTGATCTATTTGGTGTCCTTTATTTTTTATATGTATTTTATTATTTTTATACAAGTTATTACAGAATATTAACTCTGTTCTCCATGTTGTACAATATATCCTAGAGCCTGTGTTTCAGCAAATAGTTTATATCTCTCACTCCCCCACCTTTATATTGTACCTTTCCCTGGCTTCCTTGGTGGCTCAGTTGGTAAAGAATCCGCCTGCAATGCAGGAGACCCGGCTTTGATTCTTGGGTTGGAAAGATCCCCTGGACAAGGAAATGGTGACCCACTCTAGTATTCTTGCCTGGGAAATCCCATGGACAGAAGAGCCTGGCAGGCTACAGTCCATGGGGTCACAAAAGTCGGACACGGCTTAGTGACTAAACTACAACCACCACCACCACCACCCTCTTCCTACTGGTAAACACTAGTTTGTTCTCTGTATCTATGAATCTGCTTCTTTTTTGTTATATTCACTAGATTGTTGTATTTTTTAGATTCCACATATAAGTGATCTTATACAGTATTTGTTTTTCTCTGTCCAGCTTATTTCACTTTAGCACAGTGCCCTCCAAGTCCATTCATGTTACCACAAATGGCAAAATTTCATTCTTTTTATGGCTGAGTAGTATTCCATTTGTATGGGTGATATGCACACATGTATATGTATGTATAGTTATCCACTCTTTTGTTGATGTACACTTAGGTTGCTTCTGTACCCTGGCAATTATAAATAATGCCTCTATGAACATTGGGATGAATGTATCTTTTCTATTCAGTGTTTTTGTTTTCTTTTAAATATATAACCAGTAGTGGAATTGCTGGGTCATATGGTAGTTCTATTTTTATTTTTTTGAGAAAGCTGCCTACTGTTTTCCATGGTGACTGCACCAGTTTATATTCCCATGAACAGTGCACAAGGGTTTCCTTGTCTCCACATTCTTGCCAATATTTTTTAGTTGTGTTCTTTTTGATGATAATCATTCTGAAAGATGAGAGGTTATATCTCATTGTGGTTTTGATTTGCATTTCTTTGATGATTAGTGTCGTTGAGCATTCTTTTCATTTTCTTTAATCTGAAATAGTTCTCTTTCCTTTTTCTCTTTCATGACATTGACATTTTTGGAGTCCAGGCTAGTAGTTTTGTAGAATGTTCCACAATCTGGATTTGTCTGATTTTAATCTTTTTTTGTTTTTCTGGCAAGAATACTACATTGTAGACAACCTTTCTCCCTTGTAGTGAGTAAACTGTGGGGTGATATTTTGAGATTGTATATACCCTGGACTGTCCGGACACGTTTCATCCAGTGGTTTTGATATCTTACTCCTTTTAAAAATATCATTCTGCAAAGTCTCTCTCATCCATCTTTTCTATATTAATCTGGTCTTTCTTCCATTTGAGCATGAAAACAGACATTTGAGATAGGAAGAGATAGTAGTAAATCTATTTCAAACATCTTATTTTCTAGATGAGCATTTAATGTTTTGCCCAAGAGCAGTCATGTGCATGCATGTGGACCCCATGGACTGTAGCCCACCAGGCTCCTCTTGCCATGGGATGTTCTCCAGGCAAGAATACTGGAGTGGGTTGCCATTTTCTCCTCCAGGGGACCATCCCAACCCCAGAGCAGTCCTGCAGCTAGTAACAAAGTTACTGACCAGAACCTGGATTTCCTGGTTCTTTATCCAGTGTTACTTCCAGCTGTGTTCTATTGACTCTTAACCAATAATGCAAAACCCAAAGCATATATGTATTACCTCAAATAGAGTATAATTTTTTTGTAAGTAGAAAGCATATATTCATTTTCCTTCTGCATGCATTCCTTTATTCACTAATTCAAAAGAGCTCTTCTACCTGCCCCTCCCATATCCTTCATGGTGCAGCCCAGCTAAACCTGAGCTCCATGCTTTCCACCTCTCTTGTCTTCCTAGGTGCTGTTCCTTTGGCTTGTTACATTTATCTTTCCTTTCTCTTTTTTTAAATTAATTTTTATTTTATTTTTTAAAATAAAAAACATTTAATCATAATTATTTTAAAAATATTTACTTATTTACTTATCTGGCTTCATCAGGTCTTAGCTGCAGCATGTGGGCTCCAGAGGACATGGGCTCAGTAGTTGTGGTACATGGGCTTAGTTGCTCATCAGCATGGGGATCTTAGTTCCCCAGCTAGGAGTCAGACCTGTGTTTGATCAGATTCTTAGCCACTGGCCCAAGAGGGAAGTCCTTTAATTATTTTTAATGAATAAAAAGTGTATATGTTTAGGGTATACGTTAGTGTGATGTTTTGATATATGTATATATACATTGTGAAATGATTACCGTAATCAGGTTGATCACCTTATCCATCACCTCCCATAGTTATCTTTCTTGTGTATATGTGTTGAGAACACTTGAGATTTACTCTTAGCAGATTTCAATATGCAGTACATTGTTATTAGCTGTAATCACCATGTATTAGTTCTCCAGAACTTACTTATAAACTGAAAATTTGTACTCTTGGATCAACATCTCCCTTTTTGTCTCATGATAACCCCCCAGCCTCTGGTAACCACCATTTGACTTTGTGTTACTGTGAGTTCCAGTGTTCAGTTTTCATAATGAGATCATGCAATATTTGTCCTTCTGTATAATGTCCTCTAGGTTCATCCATGTTGTTGCAAATGGTAGGATTTTCTTATTTATTGAGGCTCTGTGGGATGTGTGTGTGTGTGTGCATGTGTGACATTAAAAAAAATTTATGTATTTATTTGGCTGTGCTGGGTCTCAGTTTTGGCACATGGGATCTTTAGTTGCCGCACGTGAACTCTTACTTATGACATGAGGGATCCTGTTCGCTGGCCAAGAATTGAAACCGGGCTCCCTGCATTGGGACCTCGAAATCTTAGCCACTGGACCATCAGGGAAGTCCCATGGTGTAACATTTTTAAAATCTATTTATCTGTTGATGGATACTTAGGTTATTTCCATATCTTGGTGACTGTGAAAAACGCTGCAGTGAACATGCAGATGACACCACCCTTACGGCAGAAAGTGAAGAAGAAATAAAGAGCCTCTTGATGAAATTGAAAGAAGAGAGTGAAAAAGTTGGCTTAAAGCTCAACATTCAGAAAACTAAGATCATGGCATCCAGTCCCATCACTTCATGGCAAATAGATGGGGAAACAGTGGAAATAGAGTCAGACTTTATTTTTCTGGGCTCCAAAATCACTGCAGATGGTGACTACAGCCATGAAATTAAATGATGCTTACTCCTTGGAAGGAAAGTTATGACCAACCTAGACAGCACAGTAAAAAGCAGAGACATTACTTTGTCAACAAAGATCTGTCTAGTCAAGGCTATGGTTTTTCCAGTGGTCATGTGTGGATGTGAAAGTTGGACTGTAGAGAAAGCGGAGCACTGAAGAATTGATGCTTTTGAACTGTGATGTTGGAGAAGACTCTTGAGAGTCCCTTGGACTGCAAGGAGATCCAACCAGTCCTTTCTAAAGGAGATCAGTCCTGGGTGTTCATTGAAAGGACTGATGTTGAAGCTGAAACTCCAGTACTTTGGCCACCTGATGCGAAGAGCTGACTCATTTGAAAAGACCCTGATTCTGGGGAAGATTGAGGGCATGAGAAGGGGACGACAGAGGATGAGATGGTTGGATGGCATCTCCGACTCAATGGACATGAGTTTGGATGAACTCTGGGAGTTGGTGAAGGACAGGGAGGCCTGGCGTGCTGCGGTTCGTGGGGTCGCAAAGAGTCGGACACGACTGAGCAACTGAACTGAACTGAACTGAACATGGGAGTGCACATATCTTTTCCAAGATCATGATTTTATTTCCTTTGGCTATATACTCAAAAGTGAGATGGCTGGTTCATATGGTAGTTCTATTTTCTAATTTTTAGAGGAATTTCTATACTGTTTTTCATAGTGGTTCTATCAATTTACATTCCCGCAGATTGTATACAAGGCTTCCCCTTTATCCACATTATCACCGGTACTTGTTGTCTTTGGACTTTTTGATAATAGCCATTCTAACAGGTGTAAGGTGATATCTTATTGTGGTTTTGATTTTCATTTCTCTGATGATTAGTGATGTTGAGTGTCTTTACATCTACCTATTGGCCATTTGTATGTCTTCTTAGAAAAATGTCTATTTAGGTCCTTTGCCCATTTTTAAAGTTGAGTTATTTGTGTTTTTGGTTTTTTTTGCTATCGAGTTGTATTAGTTCCTTATATATTTTGGACATTAACCCCTTATTAGATGCATGGTTTGCAGATCCATTTCCTGTCCATCGATTGCCTTTTCCTTTTGTTGATTGTTTACTGTGCAGAAGCTTTTCAGGTTGCTGTAGTCCTGCTTGTTTATTTTTGCTTTTGTTGCCTGTGCTTTTGGTGTCAATTCCAAAAAATCATTGCCAAGGCCAGCGTCAAGGAGCCTTTCACCTACTTCCCTTCACTCTTTAACTATTATTGAGCTGAGTTCTGCTGAGAAGGCCTCTGACTACCCACCTTCTGGCTGATTTAGGTGCCCTCCTTTGTTATTATAGGACCTTATTCACATCTCATGTATCACTGTGTGGATTTTTTTTCCTTTTGCTAATAGTTGTTTGCAGTTATCTTCTCTTTTATTGGACTGTGAGCTCATTGAGGTCAGGAATTTCTGTTTAGTTCATCTCTGGGAGTGCCACTTAGAGTGCTCAATCAATATGTGCTCTAATAGTGAAGCCATTTCAGCTCTGTGGTCATTGATTGCTTTCTCATAAAGACATGGTTGAGATTCAGAACTCCATGTCCCTCCAGTTCTGATAGCTTCCATAAATATTTGATCTAGAATGTGCAAGGCAGTATGGAAAATGGAAAGCTATTCTGTGTGTTATGCAAGTCCTTAAGGAATGTGGAGGGGAAGGTCTTGACCATAGTTATAAAAAAGACAGAATGAGTTAATTGGTGCTATAGGAAGTATTCTGTGTTGCTCCAGCACTGAGAAGGTAGAGTGTCCTCAGGACAGTCCCAAAGGAGGCCAGAGGCTGAGGGGAGAGGCAGAGCATTTCAGTTACAATTTGGGGAAGGCTTAGAATCAGAAAAGTTGTGTTTGGAAAAATTTGATCAGTTGAATTGACTGGTTTTTAGGCTTCTTTGCCTTATTAAAAATAGCATACACGTAGATGGTTCTTTATAAGAATTGATTGCTATCCTGAGTCTTTTCCATTTTGCTCTTAGAGAAAAGTAGGGTATGTTTTGGAGAAGGCAATGGCACCCCACTCCAGTACTCTTGCCTGGAGAATCCCATGGACGGAGGAGCCTGGTAGGCTGCAATCCATGGGGTCGCGCAGAGTCGGACACGACTGAAGCGACTTAGCAGCAGCAGCAGCAGGGTATGTTTACTGGTTCTGTTCATTGAACACCTGTATTGCTAGAAAAATCTTTTGTTGGGGTAGTTTCTACCATGGAGGACTTTTAAAGCAAGCATTGGGTAGCTGTTGTTCCAACCCAAGTATTTTTTTAAAGATCTGTTCACTGCCTGTGTAACACCTGTGAGCCCAGGTTCTTCACTCTTAGGTTAGATAGGTAAAGTTCATTAATGATTGAAAACCTTTGAAGCATTACTGCTTCAATTCTGAACTTTCAGTGTTTTCTGTTGCCTGAAAACTTTACTTAACCTAATTTACATCCAGAATATTGGATGTAAGCACATTGAGAAGGCCTGGAGCCTTCACCATGATACTTATTTTCTAGCTGTTTTCTTTTCAAATGAGGAGAAAACCCTGAAACTTACTAATATAAGGTACCGACTTGAAGAACGCAATGTTGTTTTCCGAGAAAGAACTAGACACGTGCCTTTTTAATACATTAGTGTCTGGTTTATTTTTTCCCTCTAAAATATACTTCTGCTTATATTTTAAATAACTCTTCACCAAATGCCAGAACTTTTTGCTTATAGTAAGTGTTGGTAAGATGGGAAGTGTGAACCATTAAAGAATGGACTTTTTTTTTCCTTATAAATACTGAGCTTACTCTAAATAGGCTTTTAGTTACTAACCTTGTTGCCATAAATTCCCCAGTCATATGTTCTGTAATCTCTTCTCTGGCATACATTTTAATTGTTTTCTTACTGCTTCATAGGTGCTGTAATCCTTTTATAGCTTCCTGGGTTTTAAAATAAACCTATAAAAGGTTCAGTTTTATATTTTAATAGCCATGCTTCACAGAGTTCTAAAGCTGTGAATAAGTTCAGGCAGGCAAAAGCTTTTGATGTGGAATGCCTTTGTTTCTATGTTTTAAAAAAATGTATTAGTCCTCCAGGGTTTCACATCATGATTTTAGATACTGACTGGGTTTTTTAAAATATTCAGAAATAGTTATAAAGAAGAAATGTAGAAGAACACTGAAATTCCACAGGTTAAAAACACTGGTTTCATAATTTTCTGTTACCAAGTTTCGGAAAAATCATTTCTTTTTTAAACGTATTGTATTTCTGTTGACGAGTAAGTGTCACTGTCCTCTTGGAGCTTACAGTTAAGTGCGGGATATAGACGTGGACTGGATAATCACACAGATACACTCACCATCATGGGACGTGCTCTGGAGAAAAAGTGCTCGGTGCCCTGAGAGAATATCAGCTGAGGAAGGAAGTGACTTGAGTGACTTGAGATCTGACAGTTAAGTCGGAGTCAACTAGGGGAAATTTGGTTGTGGAGAGAGACTATTATAAGGAGACACATTGAGGAGGTGGGAGCTAACATTGTATGTTCAAGGAGCTGAAAGGTTAGTGTGGTGATTTATCCAGACTTTATAGATACTGATTTCAGTACTTTTTAAAAAAAGTGTTAAATAAGGACCATTTCAGATAAGCCTATTGGGATTTATTAGTGGAGTGGAGTACGGGGTAACGTGAAGCTTGTTTCCTGAGGAGCCTCAGTGTTAGGGCAGCACGATATTCCCCGCCTCCTGGTAGAAGCCCATGAGACATGTTCTGTACATCTGTGAAATATTAATGTATCAGTGAAGCTGTAACTGAAAAGTAGTTTTCCCTTGTTACTTGAACAAAAGGCTTTGATGGTTCTATGCTGGAAAGCTGTAACCGAAAAGTAGTTTTCCCTCATTACTTGAACAAAAGGCCTTGATGGTTCTGTGCTGAAAACATAGAATGTCCTAATAGGGTTAGTTGGTAATCTCATTGTAAGATAAGTGGGTATATTACAGGGAAACTTTGAATTATTTCCTACTGATGAGTGTACAGAAGAAGAAAATATGACTTTGGTATGTATTGATTTAACTACTGAGTCAGATTAATAAACTTAAATAAGTTAGTATCCTACCAGTTATAAAGTATGGAATTTTATGGACAGTGACTTATGATTTCTCAGGGGAGACTTCTGTGAAATAAAGTTCTAAAAAGTAAAAATTGCTGGTTTCAGGTTTTATTCAGCTTGCTACTTAAAACTTACCTAGCAAAAAGGAAGAGTTTTCATGTAATAGTGACTGTAGCTCCACTTACTGAGCATTTACTATAAGCCAGGTACCGTGCGTGCTATTTAATTTTACCTGACAACAGTCCAATGAAATTGGTATTATTATTCCTAATTTACAAGTCAGGAAGCTGAAGCTCAGAAAGGCCAAGTAACTGTTCAAGATTTCTCCATGAGAAAGTGGCTGAGTGGGAGTGAATCTCAAACTGCTCAAAACACTTAGTTCAGTTCAGTTGCTCAGTTGTGTCCGACTCTTTGCGACCCCATGGACTGCAGCACGCCAGGCTTCCTTGTCTATCACCAACTCCTGGAGCTTGCTCAAATTCATGTCCATCAAGTTGGTGATGCCATCCAACCATCTCATCCTCTGTTGTCCCCTTCTGCTCCTGCCTTCAATCTTTCCCAGGTTCAGGGTCTTTTCCAATGAGTCGGTTCTTCACATCAGGTGGCCAAAGTATTGGAGCTTCAGCTTCAACATCAGTCCTTCCAATGAATATTCAGGACTGATCTCCTTTAGGATTGATTGGTTTGATCTCCTTGCAGCCCAAGGGACTCTTAAGAGTCTTCTCCAACACCACGGTTTGAAAGCATCAATTGTTTGGTGCTCAGCTTTCTTTATGGTCCAGCTCTCACATCCATACATGACTACTGGAAAAACCATAGCTTTAACTAGATGGACCTTTGTTGGCAAAGTAATGTCTCTGCTTTTTAATATGCTGTCTAGGTTGGTCATAACTTTCCTTCCAAGGAGCAAGCATCTTTTAATTTCATGGCTGCAGTCACCATCTGCAGTGATTTTGGAGCCCAAGAAGATAAAGTCTGTCACTGTTTCCATTGTTTCCCCATCTATTTGCCATGAAGTGATGGGACTGGATGCCATGATCTTCATTTTTTGAATGTTGAGTTTTAAGCCAGCTTTTTCACTCTCTTCTTTCAATTTCATCAAGAGGCTCTTTAGTTCCTCTTCACTTTCTGCTATAAGGATAGTGTCATCTGCATATCTGAGGTTATTGATATTTCTCGCAACAGTCTTGATTCCACCTTGTGCTTCATCCAGCTTTGGATTTTGCATGATGTCCTCTGCATATAAGTTAAATAAGCAGGGTGACAATACACAGCCTTGATGTACTCCTTTCCTAATTTGGAACCTGTCTGTTGTTCCATGTCTGGTTCTGACTGTTGCTTCTTGTCCATGCTATTCTGTATGTAAATTTTTTTAAAACAATTTAGTTTTTGTATGTTCATAAATCAGTTAATAATTACTTATAAGACAGTGAAGGCCCTGATATTGATCAACCTTTATTTTTTTTTTTCCATTTATTTTTATTAGTTGGAGGCTAATTACTTTACAATGTTGTAGTGGTTTTTGCCATACATTGTCATGAATCAACCATGGATTTACATGTGTTCCCCATCCCGATCCCCCCTCCCTCGATCAACCTTTAATATCTCCTCTTATTCCTGTTTCCCTGGTGGCTCAGATGGTAAAGCGTCTGCCTACAATGCGGGAGACTGGGGTTCGATCCATGGGTCGGGAAGATCTCCTGGAGAAGGGAATGGCAACCCACTCCAGTATTCTTTTTTTTTTTTTCTTTTTTTTTTTATTAGTTGGAGGCTAATTACTTCACAACATTTCAGTGGGTTTTGTCATACTGCAGTATTCTTACCTGGAAAATCCCATGGACGGAGGAGCCTGTAGGCTACAGTCCATGGGGTTGCAAAAAGTTGGACACAACTGAGTGGCCACTTTTCTTTCTTACACCAATTAAAATATTTATTGAGCCGACTGTGTAAGAGTCACAAAGCCGCTAGGCTTAGGTGGACCACGCAAAGATGTAGAAGTCTTAGCCCCCTGTGTGGTCCATGGCTTTGCAGCAGTGTCTTGGCAGAGAAGAAAGACATTGCTGGTAGTTATTGGATAACCTGGTGCTTTGAGACAGATGAGGGAATGTTGTTAACAACCTGTTGTGGGAGGGGAAGACTTCAAGTAGAAGTGGGCTTTTGAAGAAGGCCTTGAGAGATAAGTAGGATTTCCACTGGTAGAGAGAGGGGTAGGTCAGGAGGGTGGAAGGCAGACAAGGAAGAGAGAGTAGTGGGTGTGTGGACTGGAAAGGAAAACTGATCTGGAAAGAAAAATGTGTGAGTGCAAGGTTGAGTGATTTGAATTTTATGTACTAGTTGATTATATGTTCATTAACATTTATCAAGCATTTCTTATGCTCAGTCACTGCTTTCAATTTAGGAAATCAACAAACTGTTGCTTTTAAGGTTATATGGCTTTTCTTCTCACAAAGAAGGCTCTTTTGATAGCCTTTATTTAGGTCAGGATTTCTTTCATTCTTAAGGTCTTGACTTTTGTCCCTGGAATTAAGGACTAATGGAAGAAAAACATCTTTTAAAGACAGGGACTGATTTCTCTGTTTAATTCTGATACAGTTTCAGGTGCCATATAGTAATTAATCTGGCATTTTGAGGTGTATTAGACTGGAGGAGAACTGCTCACTTTGACATTACTCTTTGCTTCTCTGTAATAAGCGCCTACACCTACCACAATCTAGAAGACTGCAATACTAAGTAGCAATTGCTGTGGGAGAGAAAGTTGAATTGTGTGGTATTTTAGAAGATTCAATTTTCATTTTTTTCTTCCCATGTTGAACAGTTTGAGACTCTTCAATATACTTAGTTTCAAAAAGTAATATTGTATGGACAGCAAAGGAATTAAAGTGAATATAATTTGAAGTTGGATAGTTTTTGGCATGGCCTCGTCTTGACGCTATTCCCTTTTCCTGTATAGACTGTTGAGTCTAAATTGACTTGTTCTAAATTCTAGGAACTTGTGTTTGTTTTTTACAATTTGGACTTTGTGCTTTGGCTTGTGATGGCTATTTAAGATTGGTGCTTTGAAAAACCCCTTTTAAACGATAGCCAGAATTCAGTGTGTGCTTTCAGAGGCAGAGATGGTTATCCTGGTTTTGGAAGGTTTGAGTGAATTTATTTTATTGTTCCATATTTGCCAATATAACTACACATGAAAAACGAATTAAACATGTTCTTTAGGAGGGATTCTCCAGGTTTCTGTGGAAGATCTGAGTTGTGATTATAATCCAGGAAGCTATAAATCTGGATCTGGGGTGTTGGATGTGTGCTTATTAATGAAGAAATGCCAGCATCTCATTCTCAATAAAAGCATGAGCTTTGCCATTAAACATTTGTCTTTGAATCCTGGCTTCTCCACTTGATAGTATGACGTGGGCTAGTTATTTCAGCTTACCTGTAAGCCTCAGCACCTCAGCTTTAAAATGAAAATAGTGATAGTATTGTTTAGATTTGTGAGAGGGTTAAATGAACTAATCCATGTGAAGACTCAGCAACACGCCTGACACATTAAGTGCTCAATAATTTTTAAAAAGCATTTTGATCTTTAAAAAAAAATCATATATTATTTTTATTTGGCTTCGCTGGGTCTTAGAGCATGTGGGATCTAGTTCCCCGACCAGGGATGGAGCTCAAGGGCCCCCTGCATTGGGAGTGTGGTCCAATTTCAGCCATTGGACCACCAAGGAGGTCCCCACTTTATTATTCACGTTTCATCTAAAACTTGGCCAATGCTTTGTATAGTGTTGAGAGTTTAAGTACTGCCTTCCTGTTGTAATGATCATAATAGTGTGTACAAGTGTGTACATACTCTGCAGATCATGACTAAAGAGTTATTGAAGGGGCAGTAACTAAATAATTATGGGATCTTTTGTTGTTGTTACATGAATTGTTGTTCAGTCACTCAGTCATTTCTGACTCTTTGCAACCCCATGGACTGCAGCATGCTACCCTTCTGTCTTTCACTGTTTCCCAGAGTTTGCTCAAACTCATGTCCATTGAGTTGATGATGCCATCCAACCATCTCATCCTCTGTCGTCCCCTTCTCCTCCTGCCCTCAGTCTTTCCCAGCATCAGGATCTTTTCCACTGAGTTAGCTCTTCACATCAAGTGGCCAAAATATTGGAGCTTCAGCTTCAGCATTAGTCCTTCCAGTGAATATTCAGGACTGATTTCCTGTAGGATTGACTGGCTTGGTCTTCTTACAGTCCAAGAGACTCTCAAGAGTCTTCTCTAGCACCACAGTTCAAAAGCATCAGTTCTTTGTGGTCAGCCTTCTTTATGGTCCAACTCTCACATACATACATGACTACTGGAAAAACCATAGCTTTGACTAGGCGGATCTTTGTCAACAAAGGGATGTCTCTGCTTTTTAATATGCTGTTTAGGTTTGTCATAGCTTTTCTTCCAAGGAGCAAGTGTCTTTTAATTTCATGGCTGTAGTCACCATTGTGATTTTGGAGCCCAAGAAAATAAAGTCTGTCACTGTTACATCAATGCATAATGTGATTGCAATAAAACAACCAATACTCAACTATTGAAAGCAGTGTCTTAAAAATATATATTTTTTGTTTTGATGCACTGGGTCTTAGTTGCAGCATATAGAATCTTCAGTTGCAGCATGCAGGATCTAGTTCCTTGACCAGGGATCCAGCCTGGGTCCCCTGCATTGGGATCCTGGATATTTAACCACTGGACCACCAGGGGAGTCCTTGTCATTTGTTTTTCTTCATCATTTTGACATATCTTTTTTCTTCCCAGTGCATATTTATCTTTTATTTATTTATCTTTAACATAATTATAGTGGGATCATGTGCTATGATTTTAACATAATTACAAGGATTATGGTGTTGTATCTGTTCCCCTCAAATTGATGTTATGTTTTAAACTCAACACCATTTTAAATGGCTACACAGTAATATCCCACCAGATGGAGCAGGCCATTCTTAACCTTCATGTTGTTCTTTCTCCATCAAATACTGGAGCAGGCAATACCAGGCTGCCGAAATAGATCACTGAGTAATTTTATTCTGCAGTTTTAACTGATATTTAAATGTTCTTGATAAGTCAAGAAATTTCTCTCATTTATAAGAAGCTGAAATTATAAAAAGAAAGAACATTTACTTATACTGAAGGATTAATGGGGTTTTTTTTGCAATGCTTAGGCTATTTCTCTAGTAACTCATTTTGAGCATGTCTTATAAAAGGAAATATTTACATTTTTAGCAAAGGAAACATTCATGAAATGCTTTTCTTCCTGTAAAATGAGGAATTTTACATTGTTTTTAACTCCTTGATTTAATGCAGTATAACTACTTTAGCATTTTAATTATAAAATTCAATGGTAAAATTTTACAATTAAATTAGCTAAAGATATGATAGGAAATTTTGTTTTGAAGATATTATTCCTTTTTTAAATTTTGCAGTAGTTAATCTGTCTTAAGAATAGCTAAATCTGTTGTGGTGTAGAATAAAGCCTTTTAGAGCCAATTTTACGGAGTTTTAAAGAAGACTGTGTAATCATGCTAATGAAAAACAGAAATAAGCCACTTAAATTTTAAAAAGTGAAGATAATTTCCATTTTGGTGATAAAAGAAAATTGAAACAGTCAGATACTGGTTTTTGTCTAATTAGCAAAAAACATTCAGGGTAATGAGGGTATGAGGACATGAGGACATGGGCATCCTCACTGCTGGTAGGATTTGACACACCCTTCCCAGTGAACATTTTGTTTGGAATTCATGTGGTTATTCTTTCAGTCATTTTTCCTGAGGACGTGGTCTAACTCAGACATAGAAATGTGCACAGAGATGTTTATCAAAGTAGTATTCAGCCAGAAAAATACTGGAAACAGTTCAAATGTCCAACAAGATATATCCAAATGATGAAATATTATATAGCTATTAAAATAATGTGCTTAAAAAGCATAATTAATAACATGAGGAAATTCTCACAATGTGGTTGGTATACTTTCTATATTACAGTATTATGTCAGTTTTGTAAGAGTCAATTTATTTGCACAGAAAAATTTTTTAAGACTACATAGAAACAAAATTAAATATTTTAAAAATTTTCCAAATTTTTTTCATGAGCTTTTTATTCTGTAACCAGAAATAAGTGAATAAACATTAGTATAAAGTAATGATTTGGACAGATGGCCTTGTGTGATTCACTTTAGATGGCCAGAGTTTTATTATATAGATCACAGTACATTATCTTTAATGGAAAAACTATTTGGTAGCATTTAATAATTAATGTTTACTTTTATCTTGGGGCCATTTATTTAAAAAAATGGAAGACTTCACATTTAGATAAGCTTTAATCAGAAATCAAATGACAACTTGGTGTAAGGGAACCCTAAACTTCTTTGATGAGAAGTTTGGCAAAATTTCATCAGTTTTCTGAAAATACTTCTACATTGCTAAGGAAATGACATGAGCAAGTAAAATGGGAAGGGGACTAAGTATGTTGTTCCAAAAGGAGAAACGTTTTTAAAATAGGGGGGAAAAATCCCCCCGTCCTTAATTTTTTCCCCATTACCACCACCCCCTTTCTTTGGCCTTGCTGGAGTACATAGTAACATTAAGTGGTCCTTTTCCCTTGGACCAGCTCTCTTGGTTAAAGTTCAGATAGCCATCTAGTGGAAAGAAGACTCTTGAAGAATGACTTTCCTCTAGACATCCAATATCATGTTTGTTCAGTTGGCTTGTCCAAACAATTTTTCTGTGTTTTCACCAGAGAAGGATCAACTTAGCATGAAGATTAAAGCTGTTCTCCATCTGCTTTATCTGCCGTTCTTAATTAGAACCTGATGACAGAAATCAACTTGGACTCAAGACTGATTGTTCCAGGAGAATCTCATTTATTATTGTATAAATCTTTTTCTTTTAATAAAAAACATTGATTCTGAGCATCTATATGACAGAAATCTAGGGGAAAAAAGAGAAATAATTTCCTTTATTTAAACATTTATTCAGCATCTGCTATTCCAGGTGCTGTGGGGTATGTTAAAGTTGCTTACAGTCTGGCTGAGAAGGTAAAGAATGCATGGAAATAATTTTAATCCACACAGAAGATGATCAGGGCTCAAAGAGACAAATATGAAGTGTGTGGGAATTCAAATAAGGCAATTATATCTGGTCATGGAATCATATATTTTGAGTTTTATTTTAGAAATTAAGCAAATAGACCATTGTTTGTTGCTTTTCTTTACTTTAGGATGAATTAAGGGAAGGTGAAAATGTTTGGATGCTATTCTTTTAGGTAAGGAGCCTACGAGTGGCTTAATGATTTTTAAAAATATTCTACAAATATTTATTGAGCCTCTCCTCAAGGAGTTTGTAGTCTACCACCTGTAATGAAATGTAATTTTATGCATAAAGTAATATTGAAAGTTACTTATAGAAAATGGTCACTTGAGACTTCCCTTGTGGTCCAGTGGTTAAGACTCTGCCTTGTAATATAGGGGATATGGGTTAGATCCTTGGTTGGGGAACTAAAAATCCCACATGCTGCAGGGTGTTGCCAGAAAGAGAAAAAATGTTCACTTAATTGGCTAATTAAATGTTCTTAATATAGAAACAACAGACTGGTTCCAAATAGGAAAAGGAGTATGTCAAGGCTGTATATTGTCACCCTGCTTATTTAACTTATATGCAGAGTACATCATGAGAAACACTGGGCTGGAAGAAGCACAAGCTGGAATCAAGATTGCCGGGAGAAATATCAATAACCTCACATATGCAGATGACACCACCCTTATGGCAGAAAGTGAAGAGGAACTAAAGAGCCTCTTGATGAAAGTGAAAGAGGAGGGTGAAAAAGTTGGCTGACAGCTCAACATTCAGAAAACTAAGATCATGGTATCCAGTCCCATCACTTCATTGCAAATAGATGAGGAAACAGTGGAAACAGTGTCAGACTTTATTTTTCTGGGCTCCAAAATCACTGCAGATGGTGATTGCAGCCATGAAATTAAAAGACGCTTACTCCTTGGAAGGAAAGTTATGACCAACCTAGATAGCATATTAAAAAGCAGAGACATTACTTTGCCAGCAAAGGTCCAGCTAGTCAAGGCTATGGTTTTTCTAGTGGTCATGTATGGATGTGAGAGTTGGACTGTGAAGAAAGCTGAGTGCCAAAGAATTGATGGTTTTGAACTGTGGTGTTGGAGAAGACTCTTGAGAGTCCCTTGGACTGCAAGGAGATCCAACCAGTCCATCCTAAAGGAGATCAGTCCTGGGTGTTCATTGGAAGGACTGATGTTGAAGCTGAAACTCCAATACTTTGCCCACCTCATGTGAAGAGTTGACTCATTGGAAAAAACCCTGATGCTGGGAGGGATTGGGGGCAGGAGGAGAAGGGGACAACAGAAGATGAGATGGTTGGATGGTATCACCGACTCAATGGACATGAGTTTGGGTAAACTGGGACTTGGTGATGGACAGGGAGGCATGGCATGCTGCGATTCATGGTGTCTCAGAGAGTCGGACACAACTGAGCGACTGAACTGAATGTAGAAATCAAGAGAGTAGGATTGGTGTCAGGTGTCCTGTAATTAATTAACTGACAGTGAGAGCTAGTTAATTAGACAAACTATTCATCTCAGGGAGGCGATGTGAGATGTTAAGACAGAAACTTTGGTTCTGCTGTTTCCCAGTGCTGTTAAGTTTCACTTCACCTTTCTGTTCCTCAGTCTTCTCTTTAAAACTCTTTGTAGGAGTCTGGTGAGGATTACATGAGGTATTATATGTCATGCACCTGACACATGGCTGTCAATAACTGTGGTTCTTCCTCTCCCTGCCTGATCTTATTTGAAGCATCAGCCAGTAAAAGATGAAAAGTTAAAAATACTTTAAATATTTCTCCTCCCTCTTAGTCACATATTGGGATGGCTTGTGTTTATTTAATAAAAGCAGATATTTAATAGTAGAAGGTTTACACTTACTACAGTCACAGATGTTTAAAATAGGTGTCTAATTATTAGCAGGTCCGAGTGAAAAGACACGTGGCAAATCTTTTTCACTAGCTACAGTTGTGTGCCTCTGCCCCAGTGGTGTCTTCAGACGTCTTCATAGTTAATACTTGCTGTTTGACTGGAGATAGAAGTTCTTAGACTCTCAGACTCTTTCCTTGAAAATGACCAGTAGATGGTTTTTAATCCCTCATAGTGTCAGTTTCACTGTTTTAAAGCTTGTTTTTCTTAAATGTTGAGTCAGCATTTTATCCTTATCAGTGTTTGGCCTTTATGTCCTCTATCTCAGTGCATCATTTTTGGGAGAGTTAAATTCCATCTGACGCAAATTGTGATTTAAAAAAAAAACAACAACTTGCTTTGCCTTACCTTCTTTGAAAGTAAGAGCAAATAGTTTCCAGAAGTCACTTATATATGAAGTTTAAAAACCTAAGGCCAGCATTTGAGAAGCCACACAGCTGCTAGAACATTTCTAAGCTTTAGGGTCTCTGTATTGTCCGTTTCAGGCAAGAATGACCAGTGAAATCAGGTCCCCCTAAAACTGAGTTGCTCTGCCAAGTTTATGATTAACCTTTCTGTTCAAAACTGTATACCTATGGTTGATTCATGTTGAGGTTTGACAAAAAACAGAAAAATTCTGTAAAGCAATTATCCTTCAATTAAAAAATAAATTAATTAAAAAAACACTTTATTCTCTTTTCCCTTCCCTTCTGGATTGAAGAATATCAAAGAAAAGGAGAGATTGAAACCAAGCAGACCCAGTAGGGCCCTCCTGGGTGCAGAAGCCCCTCTGTGTCTCCCATTTCTTATAGAAAAAGACTTTAGTCTCTTTAGCCTTCCCTGAGTTCCAAAGAGCAGACTTTAGCAGTTACTAATTAGGGAAGGGAGTCCAGAAACAAAAAGAAAGCAGTCAAGAAATAATAGTGCAGCTGAAAATCAGTCCTAGCTCCCCCTCAAGGGATGTGCATAGCAATCTGACACTTATCTTTGAATTGTTCTGCTGGAACTAAGACCCCTACCCAGGTGGTGATGGTAACTACGCGATGGACAACAGCACTTAGACCTCAGATTGAAACCAGTTTAGGCTGATTCCTAAGAACTCCACCTGTTACCTTACCTCCAACCAGTCAGAAGAAAGTCATCCTGCCACTCTCACCCCTATCATTGCCTTTAAAAACCCTTTGCTGAAGCCCATCGGGTCTTTTGAACAGTGAGCTGCCAGATCTCCTTGCTGGGCACAGACGTTCCTTCTTTCACTACAACCCAATGTCAGTAAGTTGGCTTTGCTGCGAGGCTGGCAAGTATACCCACGTTCAGTTGGTAACACCAGTGCTAACACTTCTTATAATAAAAGGTAGCCTTTATCACAGCAGAAGAGCTTCATTTCAACCAGGCTTTTACCAGAAAGGTTTCTAAAGATGATGTTTTTACTAGCTTGGGAATATCTTATGGGTTGAAATTTGGCTTTGGTTGAAGGGTATGAAGCCATATTTTCTAGTCTCACTAAGTTTCCACTGACTTGCAAATTTAATAACTGGCTGTCAGGTTTGCTTGTGCTCAGCATTGAAATAGGATTTGTGATTCCTGTATTTGTGTGATTAAAATGGAAATGTCTGGAATGAGCGTACTGGAAATATTGAACAATTGGAAGGGATTTAGATAATGGTTTTTTGAGGAGCATGTGGAATGTAGGGTAGGATTAGTGAGTCTTCAAGGTTTAGATTTTTGCCACTTTTCATGCTGCAAGAGGGTTTTTAGACAGCACCTAATCCTGTCGATTTTGTTAACTATTACAAACAGTCACCGAGTGCCTGCTCTATGTAGAATGTAGTAATGACACACAGTTCTTTGCTCAAGGAATTTATCACAGGTAAGAGGTTAGCACTAAAGGTGATGAAGATAAAAGGTTCCAGCACAAGTGTTGGGATGGTTCAAAGAAGAAGCCAACTCCTCGGGAGTGAAGTGGGGGTGGAGCAAAGTTTCCAGAGGAGGTTCTTGGTGAAGGAGGCTTTCCAGGACCTTCCAGTGCAAAGACATAGAATCAGGAAAGTGCCTGGGGCATGCTGACTGTGAGCCACCGATGGGTCCACAGGGCTGCCTGGGATCTCGCTCCCACGTTTAAAACAGTCTCTTGAGGTATAGTTTGCATATCATAAAATCCACCCATTGTGAGTATAAAAGTCATATTTGTAAAGTCAGTTTGTAGAGTTGTGCAGCCATCACCCAGTCTAGTTGTGTTCACTTGCTTTCCTCCTACGGAGTACCCTCCTGATTTACTAGATCTCTGCTTTCACCTCTGAGGCAACCACTGATCTGCTTTCTGTCTGGATAGATTTGCCATTTCTAGAAATTGCATATAAATAGGAATCATATAATGTGACACTATGATGTATCATAGGAAATAAATAGATGATCTTTGTCCCTTGTTTCTGGCTCAGAACTCCTAAAACTCTTGGAATTTCCCAAGTGACAAGAGTGCTAAAGATGCCTGGATATTCCTAACAAATCCCTTTCAAACACACCTGGGTTTGTTAATGATGTGACTTCTGGAAGGCACTTAAGGATGGGGGCTGGTTGCCAGGGAGACCAACCACATGATCAGAGGGCTGGAATTTTCAGTTCGCCCCTCCCTCACCTTCCTCTGAAAATTGAATTGGTTGGAGAGTGAATGCAGTCACCAGCTGTCATGATTTAATCAATCATGCCTATGTAGTGAAGCCCCCCCCACAATCCAAAAGGATGGGGTTTGGAAAGCTCTCAGGTTGGTGAACCAGAACTCAGGCAACCCTGTGCTTCGCCTTGAACCCACAGGTACGGAGGCTCCTTTTCTTTTTATCTCTTATGTATCTCTTCATTGGGCTGCTGTTGTTCGTTTGTAACCCGTAATGTTGTTTGTGATAAACTGGTAAATCTAGTGAGCAAACTGCTTCTCAGAGTTCTCTGAATTGAACCCATGGGTGATGGGAACCTCTGATTCCCGTCAGTTGGTCAGAAACACAGGTAACAACCTGGACTTGTGATTGGCATCTGAAGTGGTGTGCTATCTGGTGGGACTGAGTCCTAAACCTGTGGAATCTGATACTATCTCTGGATAGTGTCAGAATTGATGAATTGTAAAGCACCCAACTGGTGTCAAAGAATAGCTTGGTGTGTAGGTGGGGAAAACCCATGCACTGAAATTGGGTACTGAATACCGTATATTATGGAGTCCTACGTCTGGCTTCTTTCACTTAGCATAGTATTTTGTTCAGCTATGTTCATGTGTCAGCAGCTTGTTCCTTTTAAAGATAAATTTTATTCTGTTGTGTGGATAAACTACATTTATTTGCTAGTTGATTGCAGTTATATTGCTTCTAAGTTTGGGGCTATTATGAATAATACTCCTATGTACATTTGCATAATTGTCTATGTGTGGACATATGTTTTCATTTCCCTTGAATAGATACCTAAGAGTGAAATAGCTGGATCATATTTTGTTGTTCAGTCACTCAGTCGTGTCCGGATCATATAGTAAGTATATGTTTAACTTTATAAGAAACCACCAAGTTGTTCTCCAAAGTGGCTGTACTATTTTACAAACCAGCAATGTTTGAGGATTCTGGTTTTTCCAGATCTTCAACATTTCTTGTTACCAGTCTTTTGCATTAAAATTACTCTAGTGGAAATGTAGTGATACCTTATTGTGGCTTTAATTTGCATTTCTCTGGTGACTAAGAGGGCTTCTGTGGTGGCTCAGATGGTAAAGCGTCTGCCTGCAATGCGGGAGACATGGGTGTGACCCCTGGGTTGGGAAAATCCCCTGGAGAAGGAAATGGCAACCCACTCCAGTACTCTGGCCTGGAAAATCCCATGGACAGAGGAGCCTGGTAGGCTACAGTCCATGGGATTGCAAAGAGTCGGAGACGACTGAGAGACTTCACTTTCACTAGTGACTAGGAACCCCTTTTTTAAAAAATATATTTGTTTTTATTTATTTGTCTGCGATGGGTCTCAGTTGCGGCATGCAGGATTTTTAGTTGTTGCATGTGGGATCTAATTCCCTGACCAGGGATCAAACCCAGGCCCCCAGCGTTGGGAGCACAGTGTCTTAGCCATTGGACTATGAGGGAAATCCCAGGAACTCCCTTTTAATATCATAAATTCTGTCAGTCATTTGAGAGAAAGCTCATTTTATAATAGTGATATTGGTACTGTGGTTCATTATATAATTTTAGACCTCTTGAAAGATATTTTCTATGTAAAGAATCCGGACAGTATTTTACTAGAGACTTCTTGTTTATTTGCTTGTTTTTACTCTGAGATTTGTAAGATTATCTTCTAATGCCAACTACTGCATGTGGCCTACCACCTGCCTTCATATGCCTGCAGAGTAATAAATTTTTTTTCCACTTTTAAATGGTTGAAAATCAGAAGAATAGAAAATCAAAAGAATAATATTTCATGACATGTGAAAACTATGTGAAGCTAAGATTTCAGTGTCAAGTTTTGATGGGAACATAATGAAGCTTACCCTTACATGTGATCTTTGTGATAACAGAAACTATGGCTTGTAAAGCCTAAAATATTTACTCTGGTCCTTCACAGAAAATGCTTACCAGCTTTTCTAATTTCTCGCTCACCTGTTCCATCTCTTGCCTAGTTTCAGAAAAGATTTTAGTCTGGCCTTTTTATTCAGTTCTTGCATTGGTTCTCCAGTTTCTCACTGAAAAACCCAAATCCATTTGCCGACTGGCGCCCTGGAAGAGAAGAGACTGGAACATTAAAAGACTCGTTTGCTAATGAGCTCTTTTCTGGCCGGTGGCTCTAGTTAGAAGGGTTAAGTTAGAAAAAGGTCTCAGAAAACAAAGGGGGAAAGGACAGGAGCTTTTGTAGAGGGAAGGTATCATGTTAACTGTTTGTATTAAGTTTGGGAAGTAATAATATGCAACTTTTTCATTAATTGGGAAACTAAAAAAAATTGCTTACTATAAAAAAATCAAGACAATAGAGAAGTATGTAAAGTAAGAGTTACCTCTCTCCATCATCCACCCCCTTACTATACTCTTACTGGTCATTACTCTTAGGAATTAAGTCTGTTTACTTTTAGACCTCTTTCTGCATTTTGTGATTTTTATAACAATGAAATTATAATATACATACTGTTTTAACATCAAAGTTTTTTTTTAACTTGGCACAGTCTGTAATGGCCATTTTTTCCACTTGCATACATTTAGAGTTGCCTGATTTTAGCAGCTGCATGCCATTTGTATGATTCTACTATAATGTACTGAACTGTTGATGAATTTTTGGTTCTTATATAGATAATGCTCGTATGTTTCAGGTAGCCTTATCAAAGACTGCCTGTTATTAATCTTTTAACATTTTTGCCTATTTGATAAGTGAAAAATAGCTCATTGTTATAATTTGTACTTCTTTAGTGAAACTGAACATATTTTTTTCTTGTAATTATTAGCCACTTGTACTTTGAATTGCCGATTGCTTTGCTTATTTTTCTTTTGGGTTTATCTTCTAATTAATAGGAAGAAGTCTTTATATATTTTGGCATCTGCAAGTATTTTCTCACAACTTATTTTTCTTTATGGTGCAGTTTTTCCTTACAGAAGTTTTATATTTTTTGTGTCAAATTTGCCAAGCAGTCATTGCTTTTAAGTTTGGAGTTAAGCTTAGAAAGAGTTTCTGTGCTTGAATATTTTAAGTGTAGTTATCTTTTAATTTAATGTTTCCTAATTAGAGAAGCATCAGAATAACTTAGGCGAGTTTTTCCAGTACATATGCTGTGATTTCCTGCTAAGATGTTCTTACTTGGTGGATCAGCTTTAGGGTCCAGTTCTGTGTTTTGTTTTATTTTGAAGGGAGAGGAAGAAGCTCTCCTTGTGATGTCAAACCCTGGTTATGAATCACAATATGTGTAAAGTAGATGTCTTTTCTTAAAATGGAGTGGTGCTGGTTGAAGTTGATGCAGGTTATTTTCACCTGCATCCACTGAATTCCTGTGACATGTCTGGAGAATTAGTAAGGAGAGACTTCATGTACTTGATAAAAAGAAAGACTGTTGTATACTGTATCCTGAAAATAATTAAATTTCTTGATCTTGAGCCAATTGTGTGCTAAAACAAACTCAAAACTGTAGGCTATATCTCATTGATTGTAAAGGTACTTTTTTTTTTTTCACATTTTAACATCTATGAAATTGGGATGATAGCATGTTGTAGTTTATTTATTTGGCAAAGCTTATTTCTTGCATGCTAAGTTGCTTTAGTCGTGCCCAACTCTGTGACCCCATGGACTGTAGCCTGCCAGGTTTCTCTGAATTCCAGGTGAAACTGTGTTTGAAATGATTTTTTGGCTTGAAATGGTGGGATTGGAAGGGATGTTCAGGTTAGTATGTGTAAGCCTGAAGCTAGGTCAGGCCCTTACTTTGAATGGAGAGGGAGAGAAAAACAAATGGATGTAAGATCTGAGGATGTGTACATGTCCAAACTGGAATTGTTGTATTTTTGTCAAACTAAGATGATGGAGGGTTGAATATAGATGGAGTTTAACTATTTTTGGTCCATGAAACCAACTGCATAAGTAAGCACTGGAGGATGTAGAGGAAAATGTGGATGACAGAGGCACTTTGGGACATTGGTCAGCAGCTGAGTGTGGGTCTGGGAGATGTGGCAACAAAAAAGCTAGTCTCGGATGCTTTATTTAAAAAGGAATTAAAAATCTAGAAATCTAGATTTGGGGGAGATGATGGTTGTATCCACTCTAGAACAGAATAAAATACAACCATTGAATCCAGGTCTATTCTTGAGTATGTTCAAAAGTGGTAGACAAGGTGATGAAGGGACTGGAAAGCCACATACGGAAGAATGATTGAAAGAATATTTGGTTTGGAGGGGAGAGAACTTGGGGCATGGGGAAGGAGGCTACAGTCAAATATTGTAAAGGAAGAAGGTTTGTACCTGTACTTCCAGGGAACAGAGCTAAGGCCAGTGGGTGAAAGCTATGACGAAAGACATAGTTCAATTTAAGGAATAATCTACAGTGAAAACTGGCTAATGACTGAGTAGAAGATAAATTTTCTATTGCTAGAGGCATGAGGGCATTGGTTGACCAAACATTAGGCAGCCATGTTTTAGGGGAATTTTAAGTTGAATTGTTAGCAGCTGCTCCCTTTTCCTCATGTAAATTGAAAAGGCAGTAAACATCCAAAGTTGATCATGCTCAAATTTTAATAGACTTCTTGATATAATGCTATCAAGTTTGATTATTTTGCAAGTGATAGTGATGCCTTTAGAGAGCATGAACCAGCAGAGGGACTTCGGCCTTCTCTGCTATTCTGCTCAGTTCAGCGTCAGTAATGGATGGACCTACCTAAGCAGGTTTACCTAGGTGAATTATGTGAGCTGGAATCTTTTTAAAACAGGTATAGCCTTTTCTCATTACTGACACAGTTATAAGAACCTTAAAATATATGTGAACTGAAGAGTCAAGCAGGGAGCTATATGCCAAGCTTCATAAAACTGAAGGAGTGAATTCTTCATGTTAAAATTTGAGTGTCTGTGTTGGCAGGGCCTGTGAAGTACTTCTCTGGAGCAGTCTGCAAAGCTTGGCACTAACTGATCTCTAAGGACTCCTTCCAGTTGTAAGATTCTTGGGTATATGATCTTGTAATAAATGTTAAGCAGCAGTTTAGGGTTGCAGAGTAATAGAACCATAGCCAGTTAAAATTGAAAATTTCAGGGGATTATAATTAGCCCCTCTGAAATTGGCCACAGCTTTGGGAATCACAGTTACAATGAAGTCAGCAGTTTGAAATATGTTCTTAACATAGGGGGAGAAGAAGGTGTCCTCGGGGTATAGAGCCACTTCCAATCTGAAGTGAAATTCTGCCCCCTTCTCGTGAAAGAACCTTACTGGGTCCTTTCTGTTGAGGAAACTTTGACATTCTTAGGAGAAGGGGAGAGAGATTTGGATGATTAACGAAAATAGCATTTGGTGAGTCTGAGCTCATTGAACTGACTGAAGGGTTTAGAAGCTAAGAAAGAGATCTTATAGCAGTCTGAGCCTCAAATAGTCTAAAACACACCTCTTTATGCTAATTTTCTTTCAAGTTCACAAAGTTTTTGGAAAGGTGATGGATTTAAAAAGGAAAGAAAAGACACAGTGCATGGAATCTTATGACAAGTTAAAGAAGAATGTAGTCGAGTGATACCGAATTGCTGCCCTCAGCAAATTTCTACTCATCCTTCACGCTATAGCCTCCCCCAGCCTTCAATTCTGGGGTAGGCACCCGCCTGGTACTTTACTTAGCCTGTTATAACATGTTTTACACTGCCTTGTTATTGGCTAGTGGTTTTCAGGCCCCCAAGACTGTACACATCAAGAAGACAAGGACCAGGTTTGTGTCTTTGGACTTTCAGGGTTGGTTGGATAAATGGTAAGGGTTTTATAAATGTTTGTTGACTGAATAAATAGGAGACCCTTTACCTTCTTGGGCTTCCCTTGTGGCTCAGCTGGTAAAGAATCTGCCTGCAGTGCAGGAGACCTGGGTTTGATCCCTGGGCTGGGAAGATCCCCTGGAGAAAGGGAAAGGCTACCAATTCCAGTATTCTGGCCTGGAGAATTCCATGGACTGTATAGTCGATGGGGTTGCAAAGAGTCGGACACAACTAAGTGACTTTCACTTCACTTCACTTACCTTCTCTTTCATTATACTACTTATTTGTCTTGGCACTTCTCTGAGATGTTGCTGATGTCCTCATCATGCACTTGTCTTGCTATTAAAACAACCTTTGCAGGCTGGTTATTGGTCACGCTGGGTATTGGGTACAGGGAGGCTCATTGTATTAATCTCTTCCTAATAAAAATATTAAGGAGAGATTAATCCTAAAGGAAATCCACCCTGAATATTCATTGGAAGGACTGATGCTGAAGCTCCAATAATTTGGCCATCTGATGTAAAGAACTGACTCATTGGAAAAAGATGCTGATACTGGGAAAGATTGAAGGCAGGAGGAGAAGGGGAGGACAGAGGATGAGATGATTGGATGGCATGACTGACTCAATGGACCTGAGTTTGAGTAAACTCTGAGAGATAGTAAAGGACAGGGAAACCTGGTGTGCTGCAGTCATTTGGGGTCTCAAAGAGTTGGACATAACTTAGTGATTGAACAACAACAGATAAAAATGTTAAAAAAAAAAAAAAAAGAACTTTGACCTCTGTGGAATTAATTTTCTGAAGAGCTGTTCTCATCTGACTGCAGAGATGAAAGCATCTGATAGCTAAACTATAACAAGCTCTTATTAGTTACTCTCTCATGGCTGTTGGCATTTTCAGTTGGGTATAGTTTCTTTCTCAAGCTAGAGTTCTTTGAGAATTTACTCTCAGAATCCTTGTTCTCCATAAAATTTTTAAAAATTGCCTTTATTTCAATAATCTTTCAAAACTAGCATAAATAAAGTCTGGATCTTCTGGATGATCAGATTATCGCTGAGCCCTGGCACTTCATTTTAGATCTATACCAGATTATGTTGCCGTGTAGTCGCTAAATCGTGTCCTCTTTGTGACCCCATGGAACTGTAGCCCACCAGGTTCCTCTGTCCATGGGATTTCCTAGTCAAGAATACTGGAGTGGGTTGCTGTTTCCTTCTCCAGTGGATCTTCGTGACCCAGGGATCAAACCTGCTTCTCCTGCATTGGCAGACATATTCTTTACTGCTGAGCCACCAGGGAAGCCCCCATACCAGATTATGCTGCCATAGTTATTGTATGTTCATGAGAGAAGGTCTTAATAGAATTGTCTTCCTGCCTAATAGCTGTAAAGACCCACTGTACAAATGAGGATTTTACAATTGTTTGACTAGAGGAAAGTGGCAAGAGTATGTGCTGTGTAAGCGGGTACCATACTCACATTGTGAATAGTGGTTTAGTTTTAGGAGGAGGATATTCCTTAACTCACTGAGTTGATATCATTAATCTGATATTATTTTTGTTTTATATTTGTAAAAGAGTGTTTTCTTTATTTTTGGTTTTATTTATTTTTAAAAATTTTATCCAAGTTTTACTTTTTTGTACCATAAACGTTTTGTATTGGGGTATAGCCAATTAACAATGTTGTGATAGTTTCAAGTGAACAGTGAAGGGACTCATCCATACATACATGTGTATCCATTCTCCCCAGACTCTCCTCCCATCCAGGCTGGCACATGACACTGAGGAGAGTTCCATGTGCTATACAATAGGTTTTTGTTGGTTATCCATTTTAAATATAGCAGTGTGTACATGACCTCCCCAAAGTCCTTAACTGTCCCTTCCCTCCGGCAACCATGAGTTTGTTTTCTAAGTCTGTGAGTCTCTAAAAGAGTTTTTTTCTTACATCTAGTTTATCATCAACACTTGGAGTCTTTTTTTTTCTTTGTTTTTTAAAAGAATTCACAGTTGAGAAATCTTTCCTTGAATTCATAGGCATCAATCTCTCAGTGATCTTTGAGGCCTAAGTTAACAGGCAGATTAGGGAGGGAGCTTGTTTGGCCCAGGAGGCTTCTGTCATTTTCCAGTCGTACTGTGTCGGTATAGAAAGATAGGAGCAAAGGCCAGTGAAATCTGGCTTCAGATGTTCTTTAAGGATTGTCTATGGCCAGGATAATCAAGTATGGAGAAGTATCAGGGTTTATAAAAGGTCAAGAAGAGAAAGGATCAAATAAGATATCGTGAACTCAGAGCTGTGCTGTCCAAATAGTAACTGGTAACCATGCGTGCCTATTTAGATTTAAATTAAAATTACATAAAACTAAACACTCAGTGCCTCAGTCACTATAGACACATTGCAAGTGCTCAGTAGCTAAATGTGCCTCGGGGCTACTGTATTAGTCAGCCAAGGTAGAGAACGTTTCTTTTCATGATCACATAAACTTCTGCTGGACAGTGCTGCCCTGGAGGGAGCAACAGAGTGGAAGCGAGGGCAGTGTGAAGGTGAGAAGCAGGAAGCGAGAGAACAGGTCATGGGAGGAACGATGCCCATAGAATCCCCAGTTCTCAGTGTCTCACGCTTCCCTTGTTTTTGAGGGTCTTGACAGTTTTAAGGAGTACTAGTCAGGTATTTTGTAGAAGGATTTGTTAGGAGTTAAGGGTTTGAGAAGGGAGCCACAAAGTGTCTCATCGTCTCGAGTCAGGGGTACATGACTTCATGAGTGTTGATATTAACCTTGATCACTTGGCAGAGATAGGCAGTCCCTTGATTTTAAAGCTGTGCTTTTGCACTCAACTCCCAGATTTATTTTGCAATCTAGATTTTCTTGCACTCCGGATTTATGCATCCAGCTATAGGTTTTAACAGTTCTATTTGGACCCCTCAGAAACATGAGGTTCTCAAAATTAGAAATTTCACCGCCCCCCCCCCCCCCCGCGCCATGCTCTCCAAATCTACATTGTCTATAGTCTTTTCCAGTTCAGCTAAGGCACTTTTCTATTTTCCAGTGTCAAGGCAAAAAAAAAACAAAACAAAAAACAAACCACTTCTTGTTATCCTTGTTGCTTTTACTATTTGGTGTGGTCTGTTGGGAAATCACGCTGACTTTAGCTTCAAAATATTCCAGGATGTGGCCATTCATCACAGTCTCTGCCTCTCCTGCTGGAGCCACTGTCGTCTTATTCTGAAGAATTACACTAGCTTCCTAACTGCTCTCTGTGTTGTTTTGCCTCCTTAGAATCCATTTTCCACACAGCAGATTCATCTTTTAAAAAGAACCTTACATTTATATACAGAAAATTGCACATATTATGGGTTTGTGGTGAATTTTCACAAGTTGATCACATCTATGTATGCCACACCCAGAGCAAAAATTGGCATGTGACTAGCTATTCCTCACGTTCACCTGTAGATACTGATCCCCCAAGGATGACCACTGTCTAAGAGCACAGGTTAGTCTAGTCTATTGTTAAACTTTATTTAAATGGAATCATACAATGTGTAAACTGAGTCTGTCTTCTTTTATGCAACAGTATGTGTGTGAGATCCATCCACAATAGTGCATGAAATTTGGTTTCTTCTCATTGCTGTGAACTATTCAGTTGTGTTCAGTCGCTCAGTTGTGTCTGACTCTTTGCAACCCCAGGGACTGCAGCATGCCAGGCTTCCCTGTCCATCACCAACTCCCGGAGCTTGCTCAAACGCATGTCCATCAAGTAGGTGATGCCATCCAACCATCTCATCTTCTGTCGTCCCCTTTGTGTTAATATACCACAATTTATTAGGGCTTCCCTGGTGGTGCAGACTGTAAAGAATCTGCCTGCAGTGCAGGAGACCCAGGTTTGAGCCCTGGGTTGGGAAGATCCCCTGGAGAAGGAAATGGCTACCCACTCTAGTATTCTTGCCTGGAGAATCCCATTGACAAAGAGGAGCCTGGTGGGTTACAGTCCACGGGCTTGCAGAGTCAGACACGACTAAGTGACTAACACACACACACCACAATTTATTGATCTGTTCTACTGTTGATGAACTTTCAGATAGTTCCCAGTGTTTGGCTATTATAAATCATGCTGCTATGACTGTTCTAGTACCTGGCTTTTGAGAAATACATGTATACATTTATGTATAAATTTATGTTGGGTATATACCTAGGAGTGAGATTTTTGGTTCATTATGTACTAGCCTCATGACATGTGCTCAGTCGTGTCCGGCTCTTCACGACCCCACGGACTGTAGCCCACCAGGCTCCTCTGTCCATGGGATTTCCCAGGCAAGAAGACTGGAGTGGGTTGCCATTTCCTTCTCCAGGGGATCTTCCCGACCCAGGGATTGAACCCGGGTCTCCTGCATTGCAGGCAGATTCTTTACCACTGTGCCACCTGAGAAGTCCAGCGTTAGCGTATATTGCCTCAGTCTTAACATATAGTGTGTATATATATATAAGCCTTAGCATATATTGCCAGTTTTTTTTTTTTTTTTTGCAAGTGATTGTACACCAGCAAGTGATCTTTTAAAGGGTAAAAGTTAACTCCTATTGCTGTAACTCATTTGAAGACTCATGGTTCATTAGCTCATGCAGAGTAATAGCAAAAGTACTTACAATGCACATAAGGCCCTAAATAGCTGGTTTTCCAACTTGCCTTTGAGCATGTTAAGTGCATGTACATCTTATGGCCTTTGCATTAGCTGCTTTCCCACCTCCTCTGTTCTTTTGCCACATATCTGCATGGATTGCTCCATTATTAACTCCAGATGTCTGCTTAAATGCCACCAACATATATAAATGCTGGAAAAGTTTCATGGACAGGAGCCTGGGGAGCTACAGTACATAGGGTTGCAAAGAGTCGGACACAACTGAGCATGCACATATGCATCTGTTTATTTTGCATTACTTTTCTTACCACTTACTTCTTGGCCTATCTGTATGTTTAATATATCTAAAATATTTAGTGTGTCCCCACTAGACTTAGTTTTTTGTTAATTGCTTATCAAAAACAGTGGACATTAGTGACTTCCCATTAGAAGTGAAGAGGAACTAAAGAGCCTCTTGATGAAAGAGGAGAGTGAAGAAGTTGGCTTAAGGCTCAACATTCAGAAAACTGAGATCATGGCATCCAGTCCCATCACTTCATGGCGAATAGATGGGGAAACAGTGAAAACAGTGGCTGACTTTATTTGTCTGGGCTCCAAAATCACTGCAGATGGTGATTGCAGCCATGAAATTAAAAGACGCTTACTCCTTGGAAGGAAAGTTATGACCAACCTAGACAGCATGTTAAAAAGCAGAGACATTACTTTGCCAACAAAGGGCCGTCTAGTCAAGGTTATGGTTTTTCCAGTGGTCATGTATGGATGGGAGAGCTGGACTATAAAGAAAGCTGAGCACCAAAGAATTGATGGTTTTGAATTGTGGTGTTGGAGAAGACTCTTGCAAGGAGATCCACCCAGTCCATCCTAAAGGAGATCAGTCTTGGGTGTTCATTGGAAGGACTGATGTTGAAGCTGAAACTCCAATACTTTGGCCACCTCATGTGAAGAGCTGACTCATTTGAAAAGACCCTGATGCGGGGAAAGATTGAGGGCAGGAGGAGAAGGGGACGACAGAGGATGAGATGGTTGGATGGAATCACCAACTCAATGGATATGGGTTTGGGTGGACTCTGGGAGTTGGTGATGGACAGGGAGGCCTGGCATGCTGTGGTTCATGGGGTTGCAAAGAGTTGGACACGACTGAGCAACTGAACTGAAGTAAATAGTTGAATGAATAAATGAATTCAGGAAATAGTTCTAGTTGTAATAGATGTAAGGTGTCTAGAAATAGAAATTTGGGGAGAATGGAAGTAAGGCAAATGAGGTTAAGAATCGGTGAAAATTTTAATGTTTATTAAAAATTTTAATTTTTATTAAAATAATAGCTTCAAAAGACACTGGGCTTATGGTTCAAAAATAGCAGCCTTCTGTCTCCTCCCAGCTCCCCAGATCTGACTACTTTCAGTGCTTAGCTGTTTCTTACGCTATTAAATTTGATATTTAAAAAACCTGTAGTTAAATTGCTGTCTTTTATATTTCAGTTTTAGGTCTTGTTTGAGGGCTTTCTACACTGGAAGATACGGATCTACTTTTCTTAAACTTCTTTCTCCCTTCAGCACACACACCCTTTTCCCCTATCCTCCCAGTATAATTGTCCAAAATTTAAAAACATGTTTTTAAGTTGTTAAAACATGCTTTCAGTTGTCTTCCAAATGTCACTTTCTCAGAGAATTGTTCTCTAGCTTCTCATGTCAAATGTTTAATGTATACTTTATTGTAAACATATGAAAGTTGTTCCATGTGAGCCAGGTTATATGTTATGATCACATCTTATAGTTTTTTTTTTCCCCTGGAATTTTCCATAATTCTCATTTTTTTGTTTGCTGCTGCTTCTTCACATAACTGACTTACTATCCTCATACTCCTTGCCAGGATTCTAACACACAAGGGGTTATATATTAGTTCTTCAGGTTGTTTTGGAGGCATTTGTCCTAGAATTGCCAACAGGAACTATAGAACTGTAGCAGCCTGTTGCTCTGAATCTTCCCTTCACAAATTAACCTAAAAATTATCTTTTTTCCTGTGTTTAAATCCTTCACTTCTGGATCCCAAATCAGAGTCTTTCTTGGTTTACTCATTTCTCTTGGGAGGACATATCCTTCAGTTGTTTCCAGAGAAAAGATACAGGAATAGTAATTTTTAAAGATCTTGTGTATCAGTTATCTGTTGCAATAGTAATGCTGCATGGCAGATGACTGAGAAATGTCAGTTGCTCACAATAAGTATTTGTTCAAAACATTTCTGGGGTGGTTGGTTTGGGGACTCTGCTGACTTTGGGAGTTTGACTATCTGCTGGTTTTGGCTGGGACAATTGATGTGATCTAGCTCTGTTTCAGGAGTCTCATCCTCCCTGGGGACTGGCAGTCTAGCCAAGGTGTGATATTTATCTGGTGATGGCAGAAGGCAATAGGTATGCTTACGTGCCTTTCTTGTATTTAAAATATACCAGCTGACTATAATTCCAAAATAGGATGTTTTTAAATATGTAACTTATTTGAACAAAAACAAATATCTGTGCAAATATGCAGAGAAAAAATTTAAGATAAGCAGCGTCCTTCAGATACCTGATTAAATGTTACTTTCTCAGAGGGTGGTGTTCTTTCCCTTCTTTTTTTTTTTTTTTTGTTCTTTCCCTTCTTATATTAGGTAAAATTCTCCTCTAAGTCTTTTAACATTGTTACTGTTCTTTCACAGTATTTATCACACTGGTTGTTTATTCATACTGGTCTATCTCTCTAGAACTTAACTTTCCTGGAAGACAGGGGCCATGTCTTTCAGAGGGTTAGCATACAGCCTGCCATAGTGAAGTATACAATGCATGTCAGCTAAATGAGTTTGGTCACATCTCAGGAATAGGAAATATTAGGATTCTTTTTATTGAATCTTTGCATGTGCAGTATGTTCCTTCTTCAAGGATTTGGCAGAAAAGAGAGGAAAAATATTGCCAATTTGTGGGAAAGATAAACTTGCTTCTCTTTGGGCTTTTTGGTGGGCGGCTACACTCCCCTGTGTAATCAAGACTGTAAAACTTTGATTAGTAGTGTATTGTTTGTGGCTTAAGGGCCTTTAGATTACAAGGAATTGTTTTCAACAGTGTGTTAGTTATGACTCTGGGACTTGTAAACAGCTGGAAACAAGAGTGTTTCTACTGGTATATATGAATGTTTATTATTCTGAATTAGATGACAGTACTTTGGTTGTTATTTCAGATGAGTGTTTGAAGAACATGTGTTTAAACTCAGCGACTGAGTTGCAGTACACTTCTGTGATTGGTATTGTATTCCGTAAACTTCTACTGTAGTATGAACTTTTGAATGTATAAAAAATTAACCTTAAACTAACCTAAGTTATAGAAGATCTTCTCTAAGTGAACTCAGAAACTAACTGTAAAAAACTGTTCCTCAAACATGAGCTTATGTAGGTTTAAATAACTATCCAATTTACAGTGTACTATTTAATCATTTCTCAGCTTTTTCATAATTTTCAAAGATATTCATATATCTGTGACCCATTGTTTGATCAACATGGACATTGACTTTGTTTGGACAGGAACTTGTGATAGAGCTAGAAATTTGCACCCAGGATTGAAACAGACCTTGCTTGGGTGTGGTCTAAATATTTCTATTTCTTATTAATGCCAAGTTTTTGTCTTCTGCTTTTTTGATCAATTAAAATGGTAAATGTAGATGATCTTTTATATAATGAAATTTTAGATCTTAAAGGGACAATAACATCTCAGTCTGACCTTCCCATTTTATATAGCACTTGGGTTGTAAGTTTTATGAGAGTGCTGTTGACTGGCAGTAGTTGTTCAGTATTTGTTGAATGAGTAAATAAACAAATGTACATTATAGGTAATGAAGACGAGATTTTAGAGATTCAGTTAAGTTGCTCAGTGGTGTCCGACTCTTGGCGACCCCATGGACTGCAGCACGCCAGGCCTCCCTGTCCATCAACGGTTCCCAGAGTCCACCCAAACTCATGTCCATTGAGTTGGTGATGCCATCCAACCATCTCATCCTCTGTCGTCCCCTTCTCCTCCTGCCTTCAATCTTTCCCAGTATCAGGGTCTCTTCAAATGAGTCAGCTCTTCACATGAGGTGGCCAAAGTATTGGAGTTTCAGCTTCAACATCAGTCTTTCCAGTGAACACCTAGGACTGATCTCCTTTAGGATGGACTGGTTGGATCTCCTTGTAGTCCAAGGGACTCTCAAGAGTCTTATCCAATGCCACAGTTCAAAAGCATCAGTTCTTCGGCACTCAGATTTCTTCACAGTCCAACTCTCACTTCCATACGTGACTACTGGAAAAACCATAGCTTTGACTAGACTGACCTTTGTTGGCAAAGTAATGTCTCTGCTTTTTAATATGCTGTCTAGGTTGGTCATAACTTTCCTTTCAAGGAGTAAGCGTCTTTTAATTTCATGGCTGCAGTCACCATCTGCAGTGATTTTGGAGCCCCAAAAAATAAAGTCAGGATTCGAAAAGCTTATATAATTAGTGGGATAGCCAAGGCTAAATGGGCCAATTTAGAAAGCTGAAGAGTAGCATGACTATAGATAGTGTTATAAATGAATAGAATTCAGAGAAACACTAATAAAAATAATTTCTATTATCATAGTTCCCAGTAACCATTAAGGGAATTCCAGTATTTTAAGCTATAGCAGTGGCTTCAAATATGTGTTCAAAATTTTTGCAGGGAAAAAAAAAATAATGTTATTAGTGATTTTAAAGAAGTATGTGTAAAAAGTTTAGGAAATATTCTTGATATTTCTTTGACAGTTCAAGTCCACAATATAACTTAAATGTAATTGTGTGATTACATTTTGGTCATTGTTAAAGACTGAAAGATTGAATTTTGCTAACATTTTCTAACATATAAGAGAAATGTAAAAGAGAAAGATCTTTCTTTTCTACAGCGAGTGGACAAAATTCTTGCTTTGTGTAGGAAACCTTGGCAGACCTTGAGAATTCTGAATTGCTCTAATTGTTTTGTCTTTTTTTCCCCCTCAGAAGAATTTTAATAGTTTTTTTTTTTTTTTCTTTCTACATGTTTTTCCTCTTCTCACCCTCATGTTTAACTTAGTTAGGACTCCTCTTCTGTATTTACATAGTTTGTCTGATACAGTCAATTCTTTTTAAAACATTATGGAGAGCACACAAGTTATTTTTCCTCCCAGTTCCTCATCATCAGAGCTAGATATCAGAAGTCTTTCTGGTCCCTTGCTTCTGTGTGAATGACCCAAGACAGGCCGGAAGACCAGTCTCATGTGTGTTTTCTTTGGTAGTCTCTGGCTGTATTCTTGGCAAATGTGCCACTCTGTACTACTTCAGATTCTTCCTTGGGTTCTCACTGACTACTGTTAGTCATATTCCTTCTAGTCATCAACTCCTCCAATGTTATGACCAAGTCATCAGTACCCAGAAGTGCCTAGTGTTTAAGTAAGCACTTGATGGCTTATTCCACAACAGAGTGTTTTTGTTTTGCTTTTAAATTACTAGATCAGGTTGATGAAAAAGCTTTTTAAACTACAGTGTAATCAGTTCACAACATGTCATCAAGGGACAGTCATAAAAGCAGAATTGGGAGCTTGGAGGACTTGCCTGGTTCTCTAAGCAGAGAATAAGCATGCCCCACCAACTGATGAGAGGCCTCAGACTTTGTATCATCCGTCACCTTGGAGACCCATAGTTTCTTATACCCGCTAAACTGGGTCTGAGTCCTGGACATTATTCTGCACTTGTCCTGATTCACTCACCTGAAGCATTCAGTGCCTGTTTTGGTTTATAGGACACAGATTAGCTGTGAGGTTCCAGTTGCCCTATTTTGCTTGAAAAAGGTCCTCATGTCTTGCCACTGAAACCTAAAGATGACAAAAATGGTGCATTTGGTTTAGATTTGAGTGTAGGTAGTCCCCGGTGGCTCAGTGGGTAAAGAATCTGCCTGCAGTGTCAGAGACACAGAAGACGCAGATTCGATCTCTGAGTCGGAACGATCCCCTGGAGGAGGAAATGACACCCATTCCAGTATTCTTGTCTGAAAAATCCCATGGACAGAGGAGCCTGGTGGGCTTTGGCCCATAGGGTTGCAAAGACACAACTGAGTGACTAAGCATGCATGCATGCAGTGATGGGGTATGTTGTGAGACCTCAGAAGCCCAAACTGGGCCCAATATGAAAGTTACAAGGAAGTCAGTTTTAGCCTAATTCCAGCAGAATTTCTAATAAGTAGAGCGTTAGAAAGTGTTTTGAATTGGCTCCAGATGTATAGTTACATTGGGTGATTCAGCAGAAGGTAGATAAGCAAATTGGGGGGTTTTGTTGGGCACTGGGAGAAGGCAATGGCACCCCACTCCAGTACTCTTGCCTGGAAAATCCCATGAATGGAGGAGCCTGGTGGGCTGCAGTCCGTCCGGGCGCTACAAGTCAGACATGACTGAGCTACTTCACTTTCACTTTTCACTTTCACACATTGGAGAAGGAAATAGCAACCCACTCCAGTGTTCTTGCCTGGAGAATCCCAGGGACGGGGGAGCCTGGTGGGCTGCTGTCTATGGGGTCGCACAGAGTCAGACAGGACTGAAGCGACTCAGCAGCAGCAGGGCATTGACAGTGTGGGTGAAGTGGGCTAGATGATACACTAGTGGTGAGATTTTTGACTCAGGTGTGAAAAGTTCAGTGGTTGCAGACTAATTCAGAGAGTAGACAAGTTGACAAAACTTCTGGTGATTTGTTAGTAAGATGAATTTGCCAAGGGAGGATGTACTTGAAAGAGCAGAAGGCCAGATACCAAAGCCCATATTTAAAAGGTGAAAGCAGGAAGTGGAACTGCTGAAGGAAAACATTGAGAGGAAGAAAACTGAAATAGTTCAGAGTACAAAGGCCAAGGGGGAGAGAGTTGGAAGAAGAAATTAGAGAATAACATAGAAGCTGGTTTACCCTTAAGCAGTTGTCCCCAAGGTGAGTTGTATGCATAGCTAACCAACAGATTGCAGTAGGACTCGCATGTTTATTCAAACATAAATATATAAACACTTATGCTTATTATTATTGAAGGTATTTCTTAATGTACATAATGCATTAATTTAGTAATATTTGTATATAATTAATAAAAATATAGAGGAGACATGGTCAACATTTAACTAACGGAATACACAGTCAAAAATGATTTTGAGTCCTCTGTCCAAAAAATAAAATGCTGTAGGTCTCTTCCATGCTTATAGACATCCAATTTAAGTTTAAAATTTTTTTTTGTTTTAAAACAATAAAAGTTACCATCTTGGCCATCTTTAAACACACAGTTCAGTGGTATTAAATATATTCACATTGTTGTGTAACCATGACCTCTTTCTAAGTCCATAATTCTTTTCATCTTATACTATTGCAACTCTATACCCATTAAACAGTGACTCTCATTTTCCCCCTACCTACATCCCCTGGTAACCACCATTCTACCTTCTTTCCTCATGATTTTTTTGACTACCTGAAGTACCTCATGTAAGTGGAATCAGACACTATTAGCCTTTTGGTATTTTGGCAAATACAAAAAGGCTTAATTAGCAGAATATCCTTAAGATTATTGCAGCATATTGTAGAATTTCCTTCCTTTTTAGGATATTCCATTATGTATATATACCACATTTTCTTTATCTAGTTTTCACTCCATGGACACTGGCTTGCTTCTATGTTTTGGTTATTGTGAATAACACTGCTATGAATATGGGAATGCAGCCAGCTCCCCCACACCCTCCTTTTGGTTTTTCTTTTTAGTACAGACCTGGAAGTGGAATTGCTGGATCATATTGCAATTCTACTGTTAATTTTTGGAGGGACTACCAGGCAGTTTTCTATAGCACTTGGACAGTTTTACATTCCCACCAATTTTACATTCTCCATATCCTTGTCTATATTTATTTTCTTGTTTTTCAATAGTAGCCATCCCAGTGGGTGTGAGGTAGCATATCATGGTAGTTTCGATTTGCTTTTCCCGAATGACTAGTGATGTTGAACATCTTTTTGTGTACTTCATGGCCATTTATAAATCTTTAAGAAATATTTGTTCAAGTCCTTTGCCCATTTTTAAATGGGCTGTTTTGTTGTTTGAGTTTTAGGAGTTACATATGCTTGATATAATTTGTAAATATTTTCTCGCATACTGTGCGTTGCTTTTTTGCTCTTACAGTATCTTTTGATGTACAACATTTAAAAATTTCCCAGCGACCTATTTGTCTATTTTTTTCCTTTTGTTTACTATGCCATTGGTGCATATCTAAGAAATCATTGCCCAATCCACTGTTGGGAGGCTTTTATCCTATATTTTCTTCTAAGAGTTTTATACTTTTAGGGCTTATATTTAGATCCTTGATCCATTTTTTGAGTTAATTTTTATATATGGTGTTAGTTAAAGATCCAACTTCATTCTCATGCATGTGGATACCCATTTTTTCCCAGAAATCTTTGTTGAAAAGAATATCCTTTCCCCACTGAAGGTTTGGCACCCTTGTCAAAAATTATTTGTCCCTATATGCAAGGATTTTATTTCTGGGCCCTCTAGTAGATTGCATTGTGTATATGTTTGTCTGTTTACTTAATACCACACTTGTTTGATTATTGTAACTTTGTGGTAAATTTTGAATTCAGGAAGTATGTCTTCCAGTTTTGTTCTTTTTCAAGATTGTTTTGGCTACTTGGAGTCATTTTGAGATTCCATATGAATTTTAGGATGGGTTTTTTTGTTTTGTTTTTCCTATTTCTGCAAAAATCATGATTGGGATTTTGGTAGGGATTGCATTGAATCCACAGAAGCTTTGGGTAGTATGGACATCTTAGTAAAAGATTTCCAATTAATTATCCTGGGATGTTTCTATTTATGGCCTTAATTTCTTTTTATCAATATTTGTAATTATCATTGTACAAATCTTTCTCTTGGTTGACTCCTAAGTATTTTATTCTTTTTGATACTATTGTGAGTAGAACTGTTTCTGTGAACAGAATTGTTTTTGTAATTTCCTTTTTAAATTGTTGGTTGTTATATACAGAGAAATGAAACTGAATTTTTTCTGTGTTGGCTTTTGTGTTTTGCCGCTTTAATGAATTTGTTAGTTTTAATAGTTTTTTTTTTATGTGTGGAATCTTTAAGATTTTTACATATAAGATCATATCATCTGCAAAGAGAATTTTACTTCTTCTTTTCCACTTTGGATACCTTTCTTTTTCTAGCCTAGTTGCTCTGAGTGAACTTCAAATACTGTGTTGAGCAGAAATGCCGAAAGTGGGTAACTTGGCTTGGTCCTGATATTAGAGGAAATGCTTTCAGCCTTGAACCATTGAAGATGATGATCTCTGTGGGTTTTCACATATAACTTATTATGTTGAAGTAGTTTCCTTCTGTTTCTAGTTTGAATGTTATCATGAAAGAGTGTTGAATTTCTGTCAAATTCTTTTTCTGCTCAATTGAGGTGATCATGCAGATATTCTTCCTTCATTCTGTTGATATGGTGTACTACTTTTTTGGTCTGTTGAACCATCCTTACATATCAGGAATAAATCCTACTTGTTCGTGGTATATAATCCTTTTAATATGCTGCTGAATCCTGTTTGCTGCATTTTGTTGAAGCTTTTGGCGTCAGTGTTCATAAGGAATATTGGTCTGTAGTTTTCTTGCCATGTCCTTATCCAGCTTTGGTATCAAAGTAATGCTGGCCTCTCAGATTGAGTCTGAAAATAACCCCTTCTCTTCAGTCTTCTGGTAAAGTTTGGGAACTTTTGGAGTTAGTTCTTTAAATGTTTAGTAGAATTCATCAGTCAAGCCATCAGGTCCAAGGCTTTTCTTTCTTTGGAGTTTTTCGATTATTGATGCAGTCTTCTTATTGGCTATAGGGATGACCAGATTTTCTAGTTCTTCATAATTTAATGTTTATAGCTTTTGTGGTTCTAGGAATTTGTCCGTTTCATCTAGATATGATTTGTTGGCATCCAGTTTTTTATCTGGATGTCTATCCAGGTAGGGACGTCTATCCCTTTTTTATCTGTAGAATCAGTTCTAATGTCCCTATTTTCATTTCTGATTTTAGTAATGTGAATCTTTAAAGCTTTGTCCCCACCTCTTTTGGTTGTTGATGTCACAAAACTAACATCTTTATACATACATAATACACTCTAAAATGAACTTATAATTCCTTAAAAATGCACTGATCTAAAATTATATAGAAAATAAGATTTGGAGTGAGAAACCCAAGTTACAGTAATACTAGCTTTTGTACTGTTATTTTTTTTCTTTAAATGTTTTAGTCTCTTAAATCATGTAGAAAAATGTAGTTGCAAACCACTGTTACAGTACTACTAGGTTTCTGTAATTGCTGATACACTCACCTTTATTGAGATTTGTATTTCTCTGTAGGCTTCAAAATACTGTCCAGTGTCCTTTCATTTCACCCTGTAGGACTGCTTGAGCATTTCTTGCAGTGTAGGTCTGGTGGTCACATACTTTCTCAACTTTTGTTTGGGAAAGTCTTGCTTTCTCCCTCATTCTTAAAGGACAGTTTTGCCAGAAACAGGGTTCTCATTTGATAATTTGTGTTCTTCACTTTGCAGTATCAGCCCATTGTCCACCATTATTTCTGAACTTTCTGACAAGAAGTCTGGTGATCTTACTGAGGATCCCTTTATGCGATGAGTCACTTCAAGATTCTCTTGTCTTTCGAAAGTTTGATTATAATGTGTCTTGGTGTGGGTTTCTTTGTGTTCTTCTTGGGAGTTTACAGAGCTCCTTGGATGTTTGTAGTCTGTATTTCATTAAATCTGGAACGTTTTCAGCCATTATTTCTTCAAGTATTCGCTCTCCCCTTTTCTCTCTTCTCCCTCTGTGACTTCCTCTGTACTCACGTTGATCTTAATGGTGGGTGTCCCACAGTTCCCTTAGGCCCTGTTGGCTTTTCTTCCATCTTTTTTCTTTAGACTCAGTAATTTCCATTGTCTTATCTTCAAGTTCACTGAGTCTTCTGTCTACTGAAATCTCCTTTTGAATCCGTCTAAGGAGTTTTTCATTTCTGCTATATACTTTTGAGCTCCAGAACTTCCTTTTGGTTCTGTCACTTTATTGATATTTATTTGTTTTCTTGGCTTTTTCCATATCTTCCTTTAGTCTGTTGGGTATCTTTAAGGCATTTCCTTTGAAGTCTTTGTCTAGTGTATTAGCCATTATGTCTTTTTCTGGGATAGCATTTTTTTTCTTCTCTGAATGAGCCATACTTTGCTGTTCCTTTGCATGCCTTATGATTTATTTTAGTGGACTCTTGAATATAATCATGTGGTAACTCTGGAAATCAGATTTCCCCCTTCCCTAGGGCTTGCTTGTTTTTCTTATTGTTTTTGATTTTAATTGTTGTACACAGTCCCTTTGCTGAGGATCAGCCTGAGATGGAAACCAAAGGTCTTCCCAGGTCTTTTCTGAGCCTTTCTCAGGGCACACACAGTCACCTTCTAATTTTTTTCCTATATGCAGTTGTTTTTAAATGGCCTAGTCTTTAATGTCTGGCTCCAAAGGGGGGAAAAAGTGAAAAATGAAGGGGGAGAAGGGACCTGGCCTTTTAAATCTTCTGGAAGTCATCTCAGCTAGAAGGGAAGGGGACTGCAACAGGGTGGATGAGGGAGGCACAGTGGTTGCTCTCCTCTGTGATCAGGAGCAGTTATTAGCAATCACAGCGGGGATCCTGGTGTTTGGAGCACGGGGTCCTTTATGCCCATCCTAGCTCCCACTGGCTGTGGGCAGTGGTTCCAGGAACACATGCGCAGTTGTCTGCCAAGGGTCTGGGGATGATGAATGGGTGGCTCCTACTGTGCTAAGAGTCAAAACTGACTGCAGTTCAGCACAGTTTATCATCTTACCTTCCCCTGGAAGGTGTAAGCATTCAAGGTTCCAAAATAGTTAAATAGATTCCACCAGTGCAGCTGTTGGTTAGGTGGGAAGACAGATTCTGGTGCTTTATACTTTGGCAACTTCTCCAGAATCCTCTCCCCCATTTAGTTTTATAAATATTGACTCATCCTTAGAGCAGCTATACCCCAATTTAAAAAAAAAATCATGCTAGGCAAAATAAGACAGTTATAAAAGACCATATAGTGTATGATCCCATTTATATAGAATGTCTGGAATAGGCAAATCCATGGAGACAGAGAATGTAGATCAGTGGTTGCCTAGGACTGAGCTGGGGGTTGGTGGAAAATAGGGAGTGACTGTTAGCGGTTGTGGGGTTTCTTTTTGGGGGGTGATGAAAAGATTTTAAAGTTAGATTCTGTGATGGTTTCTTGAAGCTCTTAAACTGTATGCTTTGCGTGGATGAACTTTAAGGTGTGTAATTTCTAACCCAATAAAGCTGTTTTAAAAAACAAACAAAAAGTCACTCATCAGATCTTGGCTGGGTATTTCCTTTTTGCCTAACTGTAATGGTTTATATGATGAAGGCCTAGAAAAATGTAGAAGATACCACCCGGACTCTGGCTAAGAGCTCTGTCTCATGAAGGCAGGATCTCCCTTATCTATTGCTGCTTAGCAACCATTCCCAAATTTAGTGGCTTAAAACCACCACCACGTTACTGATTGCGATGCTGTAGTTCAGAAATCATCATAGGTGGTGGTCTCTGCTCCAGTGATGTTTGCTGGGCTCACTCAAGGGGCTGCATTCACCTGGTGGCTGGAAGGTAGGAGGTGGCCTCACTCACATGTCTGTGGCCTTCGTCCTGGCTGTCACCCGGGGTGCCACGGGTCTCCTCCTTGGGGCCCTTCTCTCCAGCAGGATAGGCTGAGCTTCTGCACGTGGTGCCCGGTTTCCCGGACGGTGGAAACTGTCAGGTTTCTCAGGCCCAGAACTAACACAGTGGTCACTTCTGAGAATTCTGTTGATCGAGGCGCAGGGCAGCTCAGGTTCAGGTAGAGAGGAAACAGACTCTGCCTCTCGATGGGAGGAGTAGTCCCGTGTCTGCAGGTTTAGGAGGAGTTGGTGGTACCTGTCTTTGCAGAATATCTACCACAGGAGTCTGGGCAGTCACTTGACTCAATATAGAGTCAAAACAACTGAATTATACTGAAGTTCAGATTGAATGTGAGCTGTCCAGCGCATCCCTTCTCCCCTGTTAGAATGCATGCTCCATGCGGGCAGGGTTTTTTATGTTTGGTTCATTGCTTTATTCCCAGCTGGACAGCAGCGCCTGGCTTTGATAGAGGCTCAGTGAGTATCTGTTGCAGGAAGGACTGCTCGGTGTGACGGTAACAGAAGAAGGGTTGGTGTGGAGCCACTTCAATAGGGAAGCTGCAGCGAGTCTGGGGAAAGAGTAATGGGTGTGAATCGGTGTCTCAGAGGTGGGGAGACGTTTGTTCACTATTCTACAACATGAATTGAGGCCGCCTACGCCAGATGTGAAGGGGAAGGAAGAGCCCCTCCCTTAAGGAAGGGGATCCCACTATCTCAGTGTGTGACATGCGCTAAGTCATAGACAAGAGCGGCGTCCTCCGGAGGTGGTGGAGGCTTCAGCTTGGGTGCTTGGGTGGGACCGAGCAAGGTGAGTGTGATGGAAGTGTGACTGAAACAGAGCTGAAGACAACACTAAAAAATGATGGGCATGGGGTATGAGTTGACTGAGAAAGTCCAGAGGCTTGAAAATAGTCACCTGCAAGATGTATTTTTCAGATAAATGGTAAGAATCTCCTCCCCCTCTAAGTCCTTAAACATGTGTGTTATGTGATGGAAACTAGATTTGAGTTTCTGAATTTTGGTGCAAAAATTTTTTTGTATCGGTGATAAGGAGAGCGTCAAGGAAGGCAGGCCATTCATTATTAGGATTGGTGAATTAATTGATGGTGGTTATTCACCTTATGTAGTTTTATAATGCTTTAGGTGTTTGCAAAGAGCATTGCCAAATACATGTGCCTGGGTGAAAAGGAAAAATATAAAACTACTGGTATGTGGTAGTGTCTTGCTCCCCTTCTTCCTTCTGCCTGAGCAAGTGATCTCAGCTCCTGTTTGTGGTGAGCGAACCAGGAAAGAAGATGGATAAAGGAGAGAGATGAGCATTCCGAACATTGAGTTCCATTAGGTAAACAGAAGTATTTTTAAAGCCCTCTCCCTGAAACTCCTGTTGCTGAAGCCCTGGCAACATGTTCGGATGAACCGGGGAACTGTTCGTTATCTTTTTAGTCATCTTGAAAAACTCCTGAAGAAAAGTACTCTTCCTTCAGTGAGTAAGTTCTGTCTTATCTAAAAACTTAGCTGTGGTCTTTTTTCCTTGCCTTTTTCCCTGAGGCTGCTTCAGCAAATAATTTTTTTAAATTGAGGCTAGCCTGTTGTGCTAGGGAAGGAAAAACACTTGTTTTGTGCGAGTTCCTAGTTGAAGTGAGTGATGTCTAACTAAACTAAGAAGATGAAACACTTAAATGTACTTTGGGCTTTTTAAAATGTCCTCTTCACTCATTTGTTAAACTCTAGGGCTCCTGGTTGTTTGAAGGTAATTAGTATGGTAGGAAGAGTGTCTTTTTTTTTAAAAAAATTTTTATTTTTGGTCATGCTGCACAGCATGCTGGATCCTAGGATTCCCCAAACCAGGGATCGAACCTCTGTCTCCTGCAGTGAAAGCACAGTCTTAACCCCTGGATCACCAGGGAAGTCCCCCGTGTCATTGCAGTCCCTTACATTTCCAGTCCCTTGGGCTTTCAGGTGGACAGGGCATAAGGCCGGTGATAGGAGTGAGGAGAGAACAAGCCCAATTCCTAATCTAGAACACTCTTCACCAACCCTTCATACTGGGTTTCTTTTGTGTAATCTCTCTCTTTTTTTAGCCTGTTAGTTCATGTATTTTGTTAACCAGTGTAGAATTACTTGTTTTCTGGTTTCTTGAAACAGTAGATCAGACCACATAGGCCACAATAGCATCTGTCAAAGTGACTGGCCATAAAAACCAGCACCCATATTCATCTGAAGGGCACTCCCTCGGAAGGTGGCTGATTTTTACCCTTCTTATCTACCTTATGGTATTTTTGGGACAGTCAGTTTAACCTTCTTTCCCTCATTCTTTTTTGGAGTGGTGGAAGAGTCTCTTCTAGCACCACCGTGAAGTCTCCACACAAGATGAAGAGTGGTCTCCTTTGAATGTTGAAGTCAAAGTCCATCTTCCAGTTGCTCGCTAGCAAAGAGAAGTCTTTGATCAGAAGGAAATTCCTTATCCTGGATCCTGGTCTTCACATTTTCTGTTGTATCCGGGGGTTCAACCTCCAGAGTGATGGTCATCATGGTAAACTGCATCTTGGCTGCTGTTCCTCGGTGGATTTAGTGTAATCTCCATCCTCTTTCTGACCTGTCCACTTTTTGAATTGTGAGGTGTGAGAGGAGTGTCTTCATCCCTTCCTTAATGTGCAGTGCTTTGATTGGTTGGTTGAGGGGGGTGAACTTTTAAAGATCTTTGCAGTAATGTACTGTATTGTTTTTTTTGCCCCATCCTCCAGCCAAATGGAGAATTTGTATTATTGTTGGAGAGTGAGATGAGATCTTTAAGACTGAGACCTGTCAGGAATGAAGAAAACTCTCCTCTACCCTTCTAGGTTCTTCTGGCTAGCCTAAGAATTAAATTGACATGCGTCAGATCAACAGGAGAAACTAAAACTTTTTAAAATTTATTTTTAAAATTGAAGGATAATTGTTTTACAGAATTGTGTTGGTTTCTGCCAAACATCAACATGAATCAGCCATAAATATACATGTATGTATACCTACATATGTATGTATATGTATCCCCTCCTTCTTGAACCTCCCTCCCGCCTTCCTTCCCACCCCTCTAGGTTGTTACGGAGCCCCAGTTTGAGTTCCCTGAATTGTATAGCAAATTCCCACTAGCTATCTACTTTACACATGCTAATGTAAGTTTCCATGTTTGGAAAAACTAAAATTTAATTTTGGATTGCCAGATGGGTTGGGGATATGGAGGGGAGAGAAATAGGTAAGCGATATTAACAAGTACAAATTTCCAGTTGCAAAATAAATGAGTCACGGTCATGAAATGTACAATATGGGATATAATAAGTAATTATGTAGTATCTTTGTATGGTGATAGGTCATAATGACTTATTGTAGTAATCCTTTTGAAGTGTCTAGAATTACCAAATCACTGTTGTGTAATAGGAACTAACATATTTAATAATAGGTTAACTATATTTCAAAAATAAACCGTAGAAAAAGAGATCAGATTTGTGGTTACTGGAGGTGGAGGGGAGAGGGAAGAGGAATTGGATGAAGGCAATGAAAAAGTAGAAACTTCCACTTATCAGAAAAAAAAAGAGTCCTAGGGAACCTGATTAAACTTAAAAGCTTTTTGCACAGCATAGGAAGCTATAAGCAAGGTGAAAAGACAACCCTCAGAATGGGAGAAAATAATAGCAAATGAAACAACAGACAAAGGATTAATTTCCAAAATATACAGGCAGCTCATACAACTCAATACCAGAAAAACAAACAACTCAATCAAAAAGTGGGGAAGAGACCTAAAGAAGACATTTCTCCAAAGAAGACATACAGATGGCTAATGAGCACATGAAAAGATGCTCAACATCACTCATTATTAGAGAAATGCAAATCAAAACTACAATGAGATATCACCTTACACTGGTCAGAATGGCCATCATCTAAAGGTCTACAAATAATAAATGCTGGAGAGGGTGTGGAGAAAAGGGAATGCTCTTTCACTGTTGGTGGGAATGTAAATTGATACAGCCACTATGGAAGACGATATGGAGATTCCTTAAAAAAACGAGGAATAAAACCATCATATGACCCAGCAATCCCATTCCTAGGCATATACCCTGAGGAAACCAAAATCGAAAGAGACACATGTATCCCATTGTTCATTGCAGGACTATTTATAATAGCTAGAACATGGAAGCAACCTAGATGTCCACTGACAGATGAACGGATAAAGAAGTTGTGGTACATATTTCACAATGGAACCTTACTCAGCCATAAAAAGGAATGCGTTTGAGGCAGTTCTAATGAGGTGGATGAACCTAGAACCTATTACACAGAGTGAAGTAAGTCAAAGAGAAAGATAAATACATATTCTAATGCATATATATGGAATCTAGAAAAATGGTACTGAAGAATTTATTTACAGGGCAGCAGCAGTGGAGAAACAGACATAGAGAATAGACTTCTGGACGTGGAGGGGGGAGGAGAGGGTGAGACGTATGGAAAGAGTAACATGGAAACTACATGACCTTATGTAAAGTAGATAGCTAAGGGGAATGTGCTGTGTGGCTCAGGAAACTCAGACAGGGGCTCTGTATCAACCTAGAGGGGTGGGATGGGGAGGGAGAGGGAGGGAGGTTCAAAAGGGAGGGGATATATGCATACCTATGGCTGGTTCATGTTGAGGTTTGACAGAAAACAGCAAAATTCTGTAAAGCAATTATCCTTCAATTAAAAAAAGTCCTAGGGATGTGACAGTTAATACTGTGTTACATATGAAAGTTGTTAGGATTTACTACCAAGAATTTTCATCATAAGGAAAAACTTTTTGTATCTCTATGAGATGATAAATGTTTACTAATTATCACAAGATTAGTAAACATCCGTCATCTCATGGATATTTTGTGGTAATCATTTCATGATTTCAAATCATAATTCTATATATCTTAAACTTACACAATGCTGATGTATGTAAAGTATATATCAATAAAATTGGAAGAAAAGTATATGTTACATATGAAAATTGCATATACGTGAGGGGGTCAGAGCCCCCATATATGTGAGAGGTTGAGAGACAGAAATGTAAAATGAAATACACATGCCTTCCTGGACTAAGAAATGGAGTAAGGTGCTGGGATGGAGCCTCAATAATTGTGGTCCTAGGAAATTTGTAATTTTCAATGAGTGTGTTCTCTCTATTCTCTCTCATGAAATCCTTTCTAGCTAAAATGGGATAGAAATAATTGGAGGAAATAAGACATTGATTAAAATATATTTTTATTAATTATTTTGGATTGCCTTCTTTTTAAGTTGTGGTATATGATCTCAGGATTTGAACTGTGACGTCTAATTTTCTCCATTACGGTGATCTCCCACTTTTTATCATTGGTTTGCTTAGCTCTTAGAATTTTGATTACTTTGTTTCTTAGATTCCATCATGTGTTAAAAAGTCATACTAACTTTAAAAATATTGGAGGGAGTAGAGGGAAGGCCAGTCTAAACTAACTAGCTTAAAATTATAAACACAGTATTTTTATTTTTTTAACTGCTTTTTAAATGTTTACATACCCAGTATATTTTATTCTTTTAAGGTTCTCATTAGTTCTCTATTTTATACAGTGTCAATAGTGTATATATGTTAATCTCAGTCTCCCAATTTGCCTCTCCCCACCCTCCCCTTACCCTTTGGTATCCATATGTTCATTTTTTGTCTCTATTTCTGCTTTGTAAATTGTCTATACCTATTTTTTTCAGATTCCACATATATGCATGGGATAATGTATGATATTTGTTTTTCTCTTTCTGACTTCACTCTGTCATTTTCAACCATGTCGCTACAGATGACCCAATTTTGCTCCTTCTTCTGACTAATATTCCAATGTATATATGTACCACATCTTCTTTATCCATTCCTCTGTTGATGGACATTTAGATTGTTTCCATGTCCTGGCTATTGTAAATAGTGCTGCAATGAATGTTGGAGTGCATGTGTCTTTTTGAATTAGGCTTTTCTCTGGATTATATGCCCAGTAGTGGGATTGCTGGGTCACATGGTAGTTCCATTTTTAGTTTTTTGGGTTTTTTTTTTTTCCATTTTTAGTTTTATAAGGAACTTCTGCAGTGTTCTCCATAGTGGCTTTATCAGTTTACATTCCCACCAACAGTGTAGGAGGATTCCCTTTCCTCCACACCCTCTCCAACATTTACTGTGTGTGGATTTTGTGATGATGGCCATTCTGACCAGTGTGAGCTGATATTTCATTGTAGTTTTGATTTACATTTCTCTAATAATTAATGATGTTGAGTGTCTTTCCCTGTGTTTGGCTATCTGTATGTCTTCTTTGGAGAAATGTCTGTTTAGGTCTTCCACCCATTTTTTGATTAGGCTGTTTTTTTGATATGGAGATGCATGAGCTGTTTGTTTATTTGGAGATTAATCCTTTGTCAGTTGCTTTGCTAAAGAGTATTTTTCAAGGAATGTATATTATCATCTGTGTGTATATGTATATATCAGTTCGGTTTAGTTGCTCAGTTGTGTCCGACCCTTTGCAACCCCGTGGACTGTAGCACTCCAGTCTTCCCTGTCTATCACCAACTCCCAGAGTTTACTAAAACTCATGTCCATCGAATAGGTGATGCCATCCAACCATCTCATCCTCTGTTGTCCCCTTCTCCTCCTGCCTTCAATCCTTCCCAGCATCAGGGTCTTTTCAAATGAGTCAGCTCTTCGCATCAGGTGGCCATAATACTGGAGTTTCAGCTTTAGCATCAGTCCTTCCAATGAATATTCAGGACTGATCTCCTTTAGGATGGACTGGTTGGATCTCCTGCTGTCCAAGGGACTCTCAAGAGCCTTTTCCAACACCACAGTTCAAAAGCATCAATTCTTTGGTGGTCAGCTTTCTTTATAGTCCAACTCTCACATCCATACATGACTACTGGAAAAACCATAACTTTGACTAGATGGACCTTTGTTGGTATAGTAATGTCTCTGCTTTTTAATATTCTGTCTAGGTTGGTCATAGCTTTTCTTCCAAAGAGCAAGCGTCTTTCAATTTCATAATTTCATATAAATAATTACATATATATTTATATATGCATGTATAAAATGTAAACTACATGTTACCTTGCATGATCTTTAAGGAATTTGCAGTTGCCTGAGTCTTGATTTTGCATGTATATTGATATGTTTAAGTGCTTGAGGCTACTTTGAAAGAGTTCTTAGTAGTTTAACCCTTAGTAGTAGTAACCCTTAAAGTCTTGGATTTGCTCTTAGTAAACTTTTTTTTTTTTAATTCTCATAGCCAGGGTGAGAGTCCATTTAGCTCAGTTATATGAAGTATTACAATATTAATAAGTAGAGTGGCACTACTCGGACTTCAAGAGAATCTCTAGTGCTCTCCATATACATGCGCATTTACATGACTATTACATCTACTACACGCAATGATGTGTATGTGCACACGTATTACAGTCCCTGAGCACACCATGTATTTGTGGGCAATTTGAGGACATGATCTTTGGGTGTAAACTAGACCAAGCTTTCTGAGGGCAGGCAGCGTGGCCCTTGGCATTCTTCTTCTGTGTAAACGTATCTGCCAGAGACTTTGCTTGGTGCCCACCTTAGTTGGGGGCAGCCTTTATGAGAGGCAGCTCCAGTTCCTTTCTGCCTTTCCCTCTGGGTGCTAATGAATGGGAGGCGAGGCTGTGTTGGGGGAAGGCTGGGAGGCTGAGCTGTGCACCGTGTGCCTTCTTATGAGTGGGCGTGTGACTCCACGCCTGTTCCTGATTCTCTTGCTGCTGCACCATGAGCTCAGTAGTTAAGAGCACAGGCTTTGGTGTCAGCCCTGGGTTTGAACCTTGACACTCTCATTTTCCAGCTGTGGAATCTGTCTTGAACAGATCTAGTTAATCTCTCCAAGCTTCATTTTCCTGATCTAGAAAACGGGGATCATAATTACACCCCCACCAGGTATATTTACTCAAGGATGGATTTTCAGTAGTGGAAGCTGGTTAATCTGCATGTCCCCCATTCTTGTGTGCAGCCAACTGGTAGATACAAAGTATTCAAACAATTTCTGGAAAGTTCTGAAAACCAAAACTTGAATTTGCTGTATATGCCAGCAACTGTTTACATAGTATTTATATTGTATTTACATCTGTTTACATAGCATTTATATGTTGTATGTGTGTGTTTGTGTGAAAGCTGCTCAGTTGTGTCCAACTCTTTGCAACCCCATGGACTGTAACCTGTCAGGCTCCTCTGTCCATGGAATTCTTCAGGTAAGGATACTGGAGAGGGTAACCGTTGCCTTCTCCAGGGGATCTTCCCAACCCAGGAACTGAACTCAGGTCTCTGGCATTGCTGGCAGATTCTTTACCATCTGAGCCACCAATGTTATATAAGTAGTTATAAATAGAATGCAAATACTGTGTAAATAGTTGCCTATGAGGGAAATTGAAGTTTTGTTATTTTATTTTGCCATTTTTTCCCGTGAAATCTTTGATCACAGTTAGTTTAATTCAGATGTGGAACCCACAGATGGAGAGGGCAGGCTGTATTATATTGAGGAATTTTGAGTATATAGGTTTATTAGGAAGGGATATTGGTCTGTAGTTTTCCTTCAGTGTCTGTCTTTAGAATCAGATTAGTGCTGGTCTCATAGGATGGGAAATGTACCTTCCTCTTATATTTTCTGTAGTGAAAAGAGAAAGTGAAAGTCATTTAGTTGTGTCTGACTCTTTGTGACCCCATGGACTATACAGGAATTCTCCAGGCCAGAATACTGGAGTGGGTAGCCTTTCCCTTCTCCAGGGGATCTTCCCAACCCAGGGATCAAACCCAGGTCTCCCACATTGCAGGCGGATTCTTTACCAGTTGAGTCACAAGGGAAGCCCATTTTCTGTAGAGATTATATATATTTAGCATTACTTCTGTTTTAGATGTTTGGTAGAAGGAAATGGCAACCCACTCCAGTATTCTTGCCTAGAGAATCCCATAGACAGAGGAGCCTGGCAGGCTATAGTCCATGGGATTGCAAGAGTCGACACAACTTCATGACTAGAGAGAGAGAGAATTTACCAGTGAAATCATAGGGGCCTGGAGACTTTTTTCCCAGAAGATTTTTTTTTTTAAACTGAAGTATAGTTGCTCTACAATGTTTTATGAGTTACAGATGTATAACATAGTGATTCGCAGTTTTTAAAGGTTATACTCCATTTATAGTTACTGTAAAATACTGGCTCTAATCCTGTGTTGTACAGTATATCCTTGTAACTCAGTTAATAGTTCGTGCTCTTAATTCCCTACTCCATTATTGCCGCTTCTCTCCTATCCTCTCCCCACTGTTAACCACTGGTTTGTTCTCTTGTATCTGTGAGATGTAGACTAGTTAAATTTTGTTAAATGTTTGAGTTACCTATTTCATCTTGGATAAGTCTTGATAGCTTGGAGTTTTTAAGGAATTGGCCCATTTTACCTAAATTGTTGAATTTGTGTTGTAGCATTGTTTGCAGTATTCTCTTCTTTTAATGCCTGTATTGAAATTCCCTCCTTTCATTCCTGATAAAAATTTGTGTTGTCTGTTTTTTCCTTTGTTATTCTTGCTAGAGATTTATCAATTGTGTAGACTTAAAAAAAATAGAAGTTTGGTTTTACCTGTTTTAGTGGTTAGAACAGTAGTGCCTTTACCTTCTTTTCATCTTCCCTCTTATAATTCCAACTTGTGGTATCTTTTTACTTTTTGTTTTTAAAAGTAAAGGACTTCATCAAAGCTGGTGAGATTTTTATTTCATTCTGTAATGTAACTTCAATTAAGATGTCTTTGCTTTGTATATAGGTTGAATCTATAAATCACTTATGTTATTATGACTCTATAAATACTGTTCACTTCTCATCCTAGTACTGTATCCTGATTACATTTCCTTTCTTATGGGGTCTTTTTTCTAAAATGTCATTCTTTCTTGACATACTCCCTGATTATGGTGGAACATATCCTTAAGAACCACCTTATTGAAAAATGTGAAGGAAGTACACTTTCTGAGTCCTTTTATTCCCTCTGGACATATAATGGCTGTTTGGGTTGGGTGTTTTCCCTGAGAATTCAGATGGATTGCTATACTATCTGTCAGCATCCAGTCTCAATGATGAGGAGGCCAGTCCTATTGCAATTCTTGTTCCATTGTAGAGGTCTGATTTTATACGTGATCTTTGAGAGATTGCAATGATACATCTTGACATAAACCTTTTAAAATTTGTTGTATTGGCCATTGGTAGGCCATTTTAGTTTGAAGATGCATGTTCTTTGCAAATACTACTTCGCTAGTTTTTCCTGTTTTCTTTATTTTCTTTCTGAAATTCATAACTGCGGAGACTCTTACTGATTGTCATGTAGCAAACTACCCCAAATGTTAGTGGTTTAACATTTAAAAAGTCATTTTATCATATCCATTGATAGATTCTGTGGATTTCAGACAGGGCATAACAGGGATGGCTTGCTCTGTTTTCTGAAATCTAGGGTTTCAGCTGAGAAGCAGCAGCTGACGGGCAGAATCAACTGGAGACTTCTTCACTCCCGTGTCTAGTGCTCACACTTGAAGGCTCTGCCCAGCTGAAACTCCTGGCCAGAGCATTTCTGCATGGCCTCTCTATTGACTTGAATGTGTATGCATGATGGCTGTATTCTGAGAGGGAGAGTTTGCCCAGGGAACTTTTTGGAGATGACCTGTCCGGAGATGAAATATCCCAAGAGAACATGAGGACACTGCTGGGTTCCTTCTGACCTGGTTCCAGAAATTGCATCACTTCTGCTCATTTTTTGGTTTCTGATGAGTCAGAGCCAACCCAGACCCAAGGGGAAGGGAATTAGACCCCATATTACTCCACTACAAAAGAGATAAATAGCAAGTGCTGGATTTCTAGTCTAAATATATGGGAAAATAACACCTTTGTCTGAATATTGAAGCATTTAAATTTCAATAATACCTCCTGGTGAGTCCTTGTTCCTGAGGAGTATTTTCTAGTTGTCGAGCTCACTCGTTAAAAAAACAGATAGTTAAGTATAAAGAAACAGAATGACCAAATGATCTATTTAGAATAAGCATCGAAGTAAGGTAGTAGAGGACCTGGGTTTATTCCCTGGGTTGGAAGGATCCCCTGGAGAAGGGCATGGCAACTCACTCCAGTATTCTTGCCTGGAAAACCCCATGGACAGAGGAACCTGGCGGACTAGAGTCCACGGTGTTGCAAAATGTCGGACATGACTGAGCGACTAACATAATAATTGCTTAAAGAAAAGAGAAGTCTTTGTCACCTGCGTAAAAACCTCACTGAACATTGGGAAATGTAGATGCAATAAATCTTTTTCAAAGTAAGGAGAATGAGTGTATTCATGATAGTAAATAGTTTATCCAATCATATACAATTAATCCATTGATATTTTCTATATCCCCAAGTAGAAGGTAAAGATTTTTCTGTTTGAATTTGAAATACCATTGAAGAAATATGTGCAGACACTCTGAAATACATCAAGTGCATGACTTGAGTGCCGTGCGTGAACATTCCCGCCCTGTGCTGATGGCCCTTCCTCAGTTTTGTTATTTTCTTGCCGCATGGTCACAGTCATACCAGAAGGGTTAAAGAAGAAAAGTTGCATTCCTGAAGTTTCAACTTCCTTTCCTTTTTCCTGTGAAGGAAATATTATTTCTGTCTTTTCTCCAATTAACTGCTATTGTATTTCTTCTTTCTATATTTTTCTTTGCATTGACATTATAGACATTGAGAACCTTAAAGAATTAATTTAAATGACTGTGAAGGGGAACAAAAGTCACAGTATTTTTAAAAGACCTTGAAAAATGCCTTTGCTAAGTATTAAAAATGTTCTGTGTTATCGCAGTTAGGTAACTAAAATATCATAGTTTAGTTCACTTCAGTCGCTCGATGTGTCCAACTCTTTGTGACCCTGTGGACCACAGCATGCCAGGCCTCCTTGTCCATCACCAATTCCCGGAGTTTACCCAAACTCATGTCCATTGAGTCGGTGATGTCATCCAACCATCTCATTCTCTGTCGTCCCCTTCTCCTCCTGCCCCCAATCCCTCCCAGCATCAGGGTCTTTTCCAATGAATCAACTCTTCTCATGAGGTGGCCAAAGTATTGGAATTTCAGCTTCAGCATCAGTCCTTCCAGTGAACACCTAGGACTGATCTCCTTTAGGATGGACTGGTTGGATCTCCTTGCAGTCCAAGGGACTCTCATGAGCCTTCTCCAATACCACAGCTCAAAAGCATCAATCCTTTGGCACTCAGCTTTCTTTTTTTTTTTAATTTTTATTATTATTATTATTTTTTTCCAGTGGGTTTTGTCATACATTGATATGAATCAGCCATGGATTTACATGTATTCCCAATCCCGATCCCCCCTCCCACCTCCCTCTCCACCCGATTCCTCTGGGTCTTCCCAGTGCACCAGGTCGGAGCACTTGTCTCGTGCATCCCACCTGGGCTGGTGATCTGTTTCACCATAGATAGTATACATGCTGTTCTTTTGAAATATCCCACCCTCACATTCTCCCACAAAGTTCAAAAGTCTGTTCTGTATTTCTGTGTCTCTTTTTCTGTTCTGCATATAGGGTTATCATTATCTCCTTCCTAAATTCCATATACATGTGGCACTCAGCTTTTTTTACAGTCCAAGTCTCACATCCATACGTGACTACTGGAAAAACCATAGCTTTGATGAGATGGACCTTTGTTGGCAAAGTACTGTCTCTGCTTTTTAATATGCTATCTAGGTTGGTCATAACTTCCCTTCCAAGGAGTAAGCATCTTTTAATTTCATGGCTGCAGTCACCATCTGCAGTGATTTTGGAGCCCCAAAAAATAAAGTCAGCCACTGTTTCCCCATCTATTTGCCATGAAGTGATGGGACTGGATGCCATGATCTTAGTTTTCTGAATGTTGAGCTTTAAGCCAACTTTTTCACTCTCCTCTTTCACTTTCAAGAGGCTCTTTAGTTCATTTTTGCTTTCTGCCATAAGTATGGTGTCATCTGTATATCTGAGGTTATTGATATTTCTCCCGGCAATCTTGATTCCGGCTTGTGCTTCTTCCAGCCCAGTGTTTCTCATGCTGTACCCTGCATATAAGTTAAATAAGCAGGGTGACAATTCCTATTTGGAACCAGACTGTTGTTCCATGTCCAGTTCTAACTGTTGCTTCCTGACCTGCATACAGATTTCTCAAGAGGCAGGTCAGGTGGTCTGGTATTCCCATCTCTTGAAGAGTTTTCCACACAGTCAAAGGTTTTGGCATAGTCAGTAAAGCAGATATAGATGTTTTTCTGGAACTCTTCCTTTTTTGATGATCCAGTGGATATTGGCAGTTTGATCTCTGGTTCCTCTGCCTTTTCTAAAAGCAGCTTGAACATCTGGAAGTTCATGGTTCATGTATTGCTGAAGCCTGGCTTGGAGAATTTTGAGCATCACTTTACTAGCCTGTGAGATGAGTGCAATTGTGCAGTAGTTTGAACATTCTTTGGGATTGCCTTTCTTTGGGATTGGAATGAAAACTGACCTTTTCCAGTCCTGTGGCCACTGCTGAGTTTTCCAAATTTGCTGGCATATTGAGTGCAACACTTTAACAGCATCATCTTTCAGGATTTGAAATAGCTCAACAGGAATTCTATCACCTCCACTAGCTTTGTTCATAGTTATGCTTCCTAAGGCCCACTTGACTTCACATTCCATGATGTCTGGCCCTAGGTGAGTGATCACACCATCGTGGTTATTTGGGTCAGGAAAATCTTTTTTGTATAGTTCTTCTGTGTATTCTTGCCACCTCTTCTTAATATCTTCTGCTTCTGTCAGGTCCATACCAATTCTGTCCTTTATTGAGCCCATCATAGTTAGGTAACTAGAATAGTCCACAAAAGTTTGTTTATTGTATTATTGCTGAGTCCAATACTGTATTTAAATAGTAGATTTTAGCACCTCTAATAAACAGGTTTTTTTTTTATAAGGTTTTTGTCTTTTTTATTTTTAGTTTTTACAATTTATTTATTTATTTATTTTTGCCACATGACATGCGGATCTTAGCTCCCTGACCCAGGGATCTAACCTGTGCCCCCTACAGTAGGAGCACCGAGTTCTAACCACTGAACTACCAGGGAAGCCTCCCCCATAAACAGCATTTTATGAAAAAAATCTTATCACAACTTATGACCTTATTTCTATGGGAAATTTTATTTCTGATTTAGAAACTTAATACAACCTGCTATAATTTAGATACTGAGTTTTTGTATGTAAAAGTTTGTTTCAAATTCTGACGAATAAATATACTGGAAACACAGATGTAAAGTCTAGTGTTTTGGTTTTAATATTTATGTATGCAGCAGCATTCTAAAGTGTTAAGTTTCACAGGCTATAGACCAGCTATATTTAAGTTGTCTGTTTAAATATTTATAAAGTGTAATTTCTATGGAAAAGCAGTTCAGGAAAAAGACCCATAGAGTATAGGTTAAAAGTACTGTTATGTGATAGAGTGAATATGTGATAGAGTAATGTATTTTATTCAGAGATAAAGAAAACTGCAATATTAAGCCAGGATATGTCTACTTTTATGTTCTTGGCAGTCCCATTAGATTTCTAACGTGATTTCATTTCCTCCCTCTTAAAAAATGACCGAGTATGTAGTAATATATAGCAACTAAAGGAATGAAAACACTGAAAGGATAAAAGGATAAATTGATCTTATCCCTGGACTTCATGAAGGTTTAGAACAGATATCTCCTTGAGCATAAAAAGTCATATGTTTAGCATGACTTGCACTACACAGGACATATCCCATGTTTATAGCCTTATGTCAGCATTCAGGTTTTATTTCTTCCCCCTGTTTCTGGATATCTTTAAGTTAGAGTTTGTAAAATCTATTTTGATGCCGCATGAAATGGTACTTAACCTAGATGGCTTTTACAGAAACATTTTCATGAGTAATTATCTCCTGCTTCGTAAAAGCAGGATCAGTTCCTTATTTATACTGGCTTTCTTACAATGCAAATGTGACTTCAGGTGGGGTGGGAACTCATGAGATGCATATTTCTTGTATTTGCAGAGTAGATTTACCAGCATCTAGAGCTAGGAAGTCCCTCAGGACTCTATTTAGTGTAATAGCCAAGGAAGTTAGAATGGCCTGGCTAACCACATCAATATGCATAATTGACAAGCTACTCAATACTCCTGAAGATAAGTACTTTCCACTCTTTTTTTTTCGCTATCAAATGTAACCGTATGTTTTATTCCTAGGCTACTGTTTTGTTCTAGAAATTAACATGTATCCTTAATGTGTATATGCTAATTAAGAGTGAATAGCTTCATGGAACTTGAAAAATACTGTGGTGCCTCTAGGCAGGATGGTCTTTAAAATATTAGTGTGTTGGTGATAGGTGATGCATAATCTCCAGCCCCTACAAGGATAACGTAGTTGCCCAGGTTGGAAAGGAAGAAGTAAAACCATGCTTGCAGATGACTTGATCTTGTATATATTTATAGAAAATCCCAAGGTATCCAGTACAGAACTATAAGAATTAGTGAGTGAGTTCACCTGGATATCAGGGAGGGTACAAGAGCAATACTACAGGAAAGTCATTTGTATTTTTATGCATTCACAATGAACAATTCAACAATGAGATTAAGACATTTCTATGTACAGTCAGAATACTTAGGAATCTATTTACAAAACAATTGCAAAAAAAATTGCAAAACTTGTACTGTGCAAATTACACTACAAAAAGTTTTTGAATGTCCAGAATAGGCAAATCTGTAGAGATAGAAAGTGAATTAGTGCTTGCCTAATGGTGAGGGTAAGGGATTGGGAGACATGAGAGTGCTGATTGGAATGGGTTTCTTCTGGGAGTGATGAAAAAGTTCTGCAATTTTAGATATTGGTGCGCGTGTGCTGTCTCTTCAGTTGTGTCTGACTCTTTGTGATGCTATGGAATGTAGCTCACCAGGCTTCTCCGTCCATGGGATTCTCCAGGCAGGAACCCTGGAGCGGGCTGCCACGCTCTCTTCCAGGGGGCCTTCCTGAACCAGGAATCAAACCTGCGTCTCCTATGTCTGCTGCACTGGCAGGCAGGCTCTTTACCACGAGCACCACCTGAGATAGTGGTGATAGGCATACAACTCTTGAGTATACTGAAAACCATTGAATTGTATACTTTGGGTGAAAGATATGGCCTGTGAATTATATCTCATAGAAGTTTGTAAACAAAGGGGAGGGAGATAAAGTAAACTTTAAAATATTGACACGAAAAGGTATCTATAGCTTAACAATGTAAAAGTAACATATACTCCTAGTTAAAAATTTTTCCAACACTACAGAGCTTAACTTGAGGCATTGAAATTGTTCCTGTATTTATTTTCTCTGCTTAAACTAGCTGGATTCCTGTTTTCTTGAGGAACTTTTTGAAAACTGGAAAACATGGTAATTCACAGGATACATTTTTAGTTTGCCTTGTATGTAAGTGCCATAAATTAGCTTTTAGAACTACAATATTTTTATTCACTTATAGTAAGAATTATTTAATTTTTGAATGGTTTCTCAGAGTCACTGAAACCCTTGGGAAGTCATTGCTAGGAATAATCTCCCCATCTTCCTCCACAAAAATTTGTAAAATAATTTACTAAATTAGTGTCCTTAGTGGTAGAAAATAAGAAATGAGAAGCTCAGAAGAGCAAACAAAAGAATTCAACCATTGTAAACCTTCTCTCCCAGAGGAAAAAATTTTTTAGGTTTTGGTGTATTTCCTTTCAGAACTTAAAAAAAAAAAAAAGGCAGATTTATTGAGAGAGAATTCATTTTCTATATAGGTGACCCATTTAATCCTCTGGCACTTTTTAAAGAACTTTTTAAAAAGTACAATATATATACAGAAAGTATACAAAATGCAAGTATATGTACAGCTTGGTGGATTTTCCCATCCATGTAAGACTGCATCTCATGAAATAGTAACTAAGAGGGAGTAATGTTCCCAGGTCACCTAAAGGTAATAACCTCTGCCTTAACTTCAGAATGCATAGTTTTTCCTGTTTTTGTACATCATGTAAATGAAAACATATAGGCTGTATTCTTTTGGTCTGCTTTTTTTTATACAGCACTGTATTTGTGAATTATAGTTAGAGTGTTCCTTCTCATTTTTTGGTGATTATCCCACAACTGATTCTTTCCATTGTCCAGCATCGGGGTAGTTTTTGGTTTTGACTATTAATATTATTAATACTTTTGTAATGTCCCTTGGTGGACATCTGTCTGCATTTCTGATTAGTTCAGTTCAGTCGCTCAGTCATGTCTAACTCTTTGCGACCTCATGGACTGCAACACACCAGGCTTCCCTGTCCTTCACCATCTCCCAGAGCTTGCTCAAACTCATGTCCATCGAATAGATGATGCCATCCAACCATCTCATCCTCTGTTGTCCCCTTCTCCTCCCGCCTTCAATCTTTCCCAGCATCAGGGTCTTTTCAGTGAGTCAGCTCTTCACATTAGGTGGCCAAAGTATTGGAGTTTCAGCTTCAGCATCAGTCCTTCCAATGAATATTCGGGGTTGATTTCCTTTAGGATGCACTGATTTGATCTCCTTGCAGTCCGAGGGACTCTCAAGAGTCTCCTCCAACATCACAGTTCAAAGGCATCAATTCTTTGGCGCTCAGCTTTCTTTGTGGTCCAACTCTCACATCCATACATGACTACTGGAAAAACCATAGCTTTGACTAGTCAGACCTTTGTTGGCAAAGTAATGTCTCTGCTTTTTAATATTCTGTCTAGATTGGTCATAACTTTTCCTCCAAGGAGCAAGCATCTTTTAATTTCTGCTGCAGTCACCATCTTCAGTGATTTTGGAGCCCCCCAAAATAAAGTCTGTCACTGTTACCACTGTTTCCTCTTCTATTTGCCATGAAGTGATGGTACTGGATGCCGTGATCTTAGTTTTCTGAATGTTGAGTTTTAAGCCAACTTTTTCACTCTCCTCCTCCACTTTCAAGAGGCTCTTTAATTACTTCTTTGCTTTCTGTCATAAAGGTGGTGTCATCTGCATATCTGAAGTTATTGATAATTCTCCTGGCAATTTTGATTCCAGTTTGTGCTTCATGCAACCCAGCATTTCGCGCGATGTACTCTGCATATAAATTAAATAAGCAGGGTGACACTATACAGCCTTGACGTACTCCTTTCCCGATTTGGAACCAGTCTATTATTCCATGTCCAGTTCTAACTGTTGCTTCTTGACCTGCATACAGACTTCTCAGGAGGCAGGTAAGGTGGTCTGGTATTACCATCTCTTGAAGAGTTTTCCACAGTTTATTGTGATTCACACAGTCAAAGGCTTTGGTGTAGTCAATAAAGCAGAAGTAGATGTTTTTCTGGAATTCTCTTGCTTTTTTGATGATCCAGCAGATGTTGGCAATTTGATCTCTGGTTCCTCTGCCTTTTCTAAAATCAGCTTGAACATCTGGAAGTTCACAGTTCATATACTGTTGAAGTCTGGCTTGGAGAATTTTGAGCATTATTTTGCTAGCATGTGAGATGAGAGCAATTGTGTGGTAGTTTGACCATTCTTTGGCATTGCCTTTCTTTGGGATTGGAATGAAATCTGACCTTTTCCAGTCCTGTGGCCACTGCTGAGTTTTCCAAATTTGCTGGCATATTGAGTGTACAACTTTAATAGCATCACCTTTTAGGGTTTGAAATAGCTCAGCTGGAATTCCATCACTTCCACTAGCTTTGTTTGTAGTGATGCTTCCTAAGGCCCACTTGACTTTACACTCCAGGATGTCAGGCCCTAGCTGAGTGATCACACCATCGTGGTTACCTGGGTCATGAAGATCTTTTTTGTGTAGTTCTTCTGTGTATTCTTGCCACCTCTTCTTAATATCTTCTGCTTTTGTTAGGTCCATACCATTTTTATCCTTTATTGTGCCCATCTTTGTATGAAATGTTCCCTTGGTATCTCTAATTTTCTTGAAGAGACCTCTAGTCTTTCCCATTCTATTGTTTTCCTCTATTTCTTTGCACTGATCGCTGAGGAAGGCTTTCTTATCTCTCCTTGCTATTCTTTTGGAACTCTGCATTCAAATGGGTATATCTTTCCTTTTCTCCTTTGCCTTTCGCTTCTCTTCTTTTTCACAGCTATTTGTAAGGCCTCCTCAGAAAGCCATTTTGCCTTTTTGCATTTCTTGGGGATGGTCTTGATCACTGCCTCCTGTTTAAGGTCATGATCCTCCATCCATAGTTCTTTAGGCTACTTCTATCTACCTACTATCTATCTGTCTACTAATAAACTACTATCTGTCTCTTAAACTACTTCTATCAGATGTAGTCCCTTGAATCTATTTGTCACTTCCACTGTATTTGATTTAGGTCATACCTGAATGATCTAGTGGTTTTCCCTACTCTCTTCAATTTAAGTTGAATTTGGCAATAAGGAGTTCATGATCTGAGCCACAGTCAGCTCCTGGTCTTATTTTTGCTGACTGTATAGAGCTTCTCCATCTTTGGCTGCAAAGAATATAATCAGTCTGATTTTGGTATCAACCATCTGGATTTGTCCATGTGTAGAGTCTTCTCTTGTATTGTTGGTGAAGAGTTCTGACAGAATGTGGTCCACTGGAGAAGGGAATTGGAAACTACTTCAGTATTCTTGCCTTGAGAAGCCCATGAACAGTATGAAAGGCAAAAAGATAGGACACTGAAAGATGAACTCCCCAGGTCGGTAGGTGCCTGATATGCTACTGGAGAAGAGTAGAGAAATTACTCCAGAATGAGTGAAGAGACAGCCAAAGCAAAAACAACACCCAGTTGTGGATGTGACTGGTAATGGAAGTAAAGTCCGATTATGTAAAGAACAATATTGCATAGGAACCTGGAATATTAGGTCCATGCATCAAGTTAAATTGAAAGTGGTCAAACAGGAGATGGCAAGAGTGAACATCAACATTCTAGGAATCAGTGAACTAAAATGAACTGGAATGGGCGAATTTACCTCAGATGACCATTATATGTACAACTGTGGGCATGAATCTCTTAGAAGAAATGGGGTAGCCCTCATAGCAACAGAGTCCTAAATGCAGTTCTAGGATGCATTCTCAAAAACAACAGAATCATCTCTGTTGGTTTCCAAGGCAAACCATTCAGTATCACAGTAATCCAAGCCTATGCCCCAACCAGTAAAGCTGAAGAAGCTAAAGTTGAGTGGTTCTGTGAAGACCTGTAGAAGACCTTCTAGAACTAACACCGAACAAAGATGTCCTTTTTATTATAGGGGACTGGAATGTAAAAGTAGGAAGTTAAGAGATACCTTGAGTAACTGGCAGATTTGGCCTTGGAGTACAAAATGAAGCAGGGCGAAGGCTAGCAAGGGTTTCGCCAAAAGAACTCACTTCTGATGGGCGTATGTATACCAGGGAGTGAAATTACTGGATCCTAGGGCAGTGCCTCTCAAACTATCTTGTGCGTATCAGTCTCCTGGGGGTCTTATCAAAATGCACAGTCTACTTCAGCAGATCTGGGATAGGGCCTGAGAGTCTTCATTCCTAACAAGCTTAAAGGAATTCCAGATGTACTGGTTCTGGACTACACTTTGAGTTAGCACGGTTATAGTATCCTATGATACTTACGTATTTATTCATAACTGATATACTTATTTTCAGTTTTAGTACATAACACCAAGCAGTTTTCAGAGCAGTTGAGTCAGTTTACATTCTTATTGGCATTTTATAAGATTCCTTTGTTTACATTTATTTGTTCTGTTGCATTGATTAGTTTTTCTATTTGTGCCAGTACCACACTCCTGATTACTTCAGTTTTATGTGAGACTTGATATTTGCTAATGTAAGTCCTCGAACTCTGCATTTCTTTAAGATTGTCTCAGCTTTTCTTGAACCTTTGCATTTTTATCTACATATTATGATGAGGATCAGTTTCCATGTACATAAACCTGCTGGAATTTTGATTGGGATTGTATTGATTCTAGAGATCAGTTTGAGAAAGAATTGATGTCTTTCTCAACATTCAGATCTCTGAATATGGTATATCACCCTCCATTATTGATGTAGCCTTTCATTTGTTTCAACAACACTTAGAGCTTTCTGTGTCGAGGTTTTATTTTGTTAGTTTATTCTTAAGTATTTCATTTGTTAATGCTGTTGTAAATAGTTCTATTCTTAAATTATTTCATAATTGTCAAGGCTGATACATAGAACAGTTGACTTTCATTTGTTACTTTTAAGTATATTGGTAAATTCTCTTAATTTTAAGTGTTTATATATAGATTCTTATGGGGTTTTTTTGTGTGAACTCAATCATGTCATGCAAATAACAAGTGATATTTCTTTCCTTTTCAAACTGTATACCGTTGGTTTTTTCAACTAAATGCTCTGCTTAGGATCTCCAATTTAGTGTTGAATACTAAAAGAAATAGTGGGTATTCTTGTCATTTCCCATTTCAGGGGGAAACCTTTCAGTATTTCACCATTAAGGATGATGTTTGCTTTAGATTTTGTGTAGATACCCTTCATCAGATCAAAAAAGGTTCTGTATAATCCTAAGTTTGCCAAGAGTTTTGGGGGGTTTTTCATTTGTTTTTGAAGTCATGCTAGATACTGAATTTGGTCATACGCTATTTCTTCTTTTATTGAGTTGATTATATGTGATCTTTCTCCTCTCCTCTGATAATGTGATGAATTACATTGAGTTTTTTTAAATGTCAAAGCAACCTCTTTTCTTAGAGTTTGAAATGTATTGCTCCTTTTTTATATATGTTTGGATTGGCTGATACTTTGTTAAGAATTATTACATCTGTGTTAAAGAGGGAGATTAGCATATAATCTTTCTTGTTATGTTTGTCATATTTTCTGCTGGCCTCATAAAATGAATTGGGAAGTATTCCACTTTTTCTGTCTCTGGAAGAGTTCATTTAGTTGTTTCCTCTCTGAATGTTTTGAAGAATTTACTGGCAAAGCAACTGGGCCTCAAGTTGTCTTTCTAGGGAAGGTTTTTAGTTCTGGATTTAATACATTTTGTAGATTTAGAACTGTACACTATCTCTTAATTAATTTTGGTGTTTTACTAGTAATTTTTCTGTTTTTAGGATTTTACAAATATATTTTAAAAAATATTCTGATATGTGTACTTGAATTGTTCAAAACAAGAGCTTAAGTGTCTTTTTAATATCTTCGGGACCTTAGTTATGGCCCTTTTACTTTCCTGTCATTGATAATTTGCATTTTCTTTTTTTCCCCTTGACTTGCCAAATTCTTATCAATTACATTCTTTTCAGAGAACCAACTTTGTTGTTTTTTTTTTAAACTTTCTATTGCATATTGTCTATCTCATTTTTTGCTTTATTGTTTCCTTTCTTATTTCTTTGGGCTTAAACTTTTCTGATTTATTGAGATACATACTTGAATTACTGAATTTTTCAGCTTTCTTTTTTAGGATCCCTTTAAAGCACAGCTTTAGCTGCATTCTGCAACTTTTTATGCCTTATTTTTAATATTAGCTGAAAATACTTTCTAATTTCCTTATTTCTTATAGTTAATTCAGAATTATCTTTCTAGTTACCTTTTTGTTACTAGTTTGTAGGTTCACACTATTGTGATCAGAGAAAATTAAGTTTTAATCTTTTGAAAGTTATTGAAACCTATGGCATATCTTTATTAATTAATAGGTATTTCTATGATTTTGATTCTCAAGGCCTTAAACTCTGATAGCACAGTGACTCATCAGTGATAGGGATATATGAGGTGTGGATATTTTTACTCAGGAACAATTCATGGCTAGATATTATAACTTAACCTCTTTGTTTTTTCTCTCTCATCTTTAATGGGTTGCCTTTCCAGCTATGTTCATGAAGCTGGATATAATAGAGTTAAATTTCTTTTCACTAAAATAATACGTGCATTATTTCTCTCTTTTTCTAAGATTGTTCCTAGACCCTGCCAAGTGGAGATTTGTGTGTTACAGATCTTTTTCCAGATACATTTGCGCTTTCTTGTGTTAGAGAATTGCTAGTGTGTTTTTGGTATTTGTACCAGTTTTTGTGTTTAATTCAAGGGAGAAACCTTATTCATCTTGGCTTCAAATTATTGGGGGGGTTACCTCATTGTTTCTCAGGATCTGCTATATAATTTGTGAGGTGCAGGATGAGTGAAAATGTGAGGTATCTTGCTCAAAAATTAAGAATCTCAAGACAGCAGTAGCAGAACAATAAACCAAGTATGGGGTCCTCCTGACCAATGCTCACATGCTCATGACTAGCTCTGCTGTCACCACTGTGTATCGATTAGATTTAAACAGTTCTATTAAAACAGAAATAAGGAAAAAATAAGTAAATAAATAAAACAGAAATAAGAAATTTTCTTAAAATTTTTCAGATGTTCACACTGTATTTTCATAAATTTGAACTCTGAAATGCATATTCCCAAGCATTTGAAAAATCAGATTTTTCAAATATCCACTGTAATTATAAAATTATATAATATTAGCTAAAGGCCTGTCAGTTTAGACAACCTGATACAACTATGAGAACATTTTGTGTGTGCTTAAAATATGACGAGTTTATAAAAATAAGAGAAATTCTGTGTTAATTTATGACATTTTAGTAGACTTTAAAAAAACCAATTGAATCAGGAAAGTGTTGTTCAGTATTAGATTTTGGAGACAAAATTTAAAGGAAAAATATGCTTGAGGAAAGTCTAGGTATTGTTAGCCTCAAAAAAGGTGCACGACCTCATTAGGGGTGGGTGGGTGTATAAAATGTGTCTTTACACTAGTTGAGCAATTTTGAAATTTAGAGAAGTATGAAATTTGCTTCTAAGTTTTCTATGGAACTTGATTTTAGTGTTAATAATCATAACCTTTTATAAGAAATTATGATTTATGTTTAAAAGTTTTGGGACTCCCTCAAGGTCCCGTGGATAAGACCCCATGCTTCCATCACAGTGGATGGGGAACTAAGCTACCTCATGCTACACAGTGCAGTCAAAAAAAAAGTTGCCAAATAAACTGTCAAAAAACATCAGCTTATGAATATATACCCAACCATTTTATTTTGTTTTCAGAATATAATAGAAATATGCAAATGCATACTTATATATATGAATAATTTGTTGTATGACACTTAATGAGAACCAGACCTTCCAATAAAATCCAGTTTTGGGAAAAAGAATGAAAGAAAGTATGAACATTCAGAGATGATCATTTTTCTAATCAATTTTCAAAGCCTGTAAATCTTTTTGCAAGGTAGTTTGGCCTTAACAAGGTTCTTTTCACTCAGGAAGCTCCACTTCTAAGAATTTACCTTAAAGAAAAAACTGAACAAGTGTACAAGGTGCATATAAGATGTTTGTTGCAGCATTGTTTTTAAGAGTGAAAAATGGGAAACACATTATTCAGTAGAGGTTTCATCATGTAAATTATGGTGTATTCATACAATGAAAGGTAGTACAACCATTAGACTTGATAGTGGTTGCTCGATTGTACAAAAGAATAGACTTAGAATGGTACAAGTTGAGAGGGAAATGGAGGTGAAGAGAACTAAATAGAAAGAGTGCCAGCATCATTACCTTAAAAGTGGTAAGGCAGTGGCTACTTTCTTAAAATAGATAGAAAAGAAAATGAAGGTAATGACTATATCATCCAAGGTTATGAAGGTAGCGATAAAGAATGTATAACTAATAAAATTATATTGGGAGCACAGAAGACTTGATATGGGCAGTGATAAAAATGATGCACAGTGAGCTGATCTCCATAGACCATGACTAAAAGGGCTAAGTCAGGAAATAGAGAATAGAGCAGTTTGCCACTTTGGAAGCTTTACAGATATTCATCTTGAGATGTTTGTTGTGTCATTAATGCAGCACCCCCATATCAATCTGGATTTCATAGCTTTTGCATGCAGATAAAGGAGATGTAAGCCCCTCCCTCTTAAAGAACAGTTAGTTAAGACTTACAGGCACATTTTTTCATTCCTTAGCTGAAAGTGGAAGGAAGTTCTATGAAATGCCTTATTCAGTTGTATAGATTGCATAGCAAAATAATTAACTATGGATTTTGGAATCAACTAGAATTCACATTTATCTATCTTTTGTTCAATCATTCAATTGTGTCCAACTCTTTGCAACCCCATGGACTGCAGCATGCCAGGTTTCCCTGTCTTTCCCTGTCTCCTGGAATTTGCTTAAGCTCATTTACCATTGAGTCAATGACGCCATCCAACCCCTCAGTCATCCCCTTCTCCTCCTGCCTTCAATCTTTCCCAGCATCAGGGTCTTTTCCAATGAGTCAGTTCTTTGCATTAGGTGGCCAAAGTCTTGGAGCTTCAGCATCAGTCCTTCCAGTGAATATCAAGGGTTGATTTCCTTACTGTCCCAGGGACTCTCAAGAGTCTTCTCCAACACCACAGTTCAAAAGCATCAATTCAGCACTCAGCCTTCTTTATGGTCTGTCCAGCTCTCACATCTGTTTGTTTTGACTTTACAGACCTTTGTAAACAAAGTGATGTCTCTGCTTTTTAATACGCTGTCCAGGTTTGTCATTGCTTTTCTCCAAAGGAGTAAGCGTCTTTTAATTTCGTGGCTGCAGTCCCTGTCCACAGTGATTTTGGAGCCCAAGAAAATAAAGTCTGTCACTATTTCCATTGTTTCCCCACCTATTTGTCATGAAGTGATGGGACTGGATGCCTTGATCTTAGTTTTTTGAATATACTTTTTATATACTTCTTAGTTATAAGAGCTTTGATCTTCAGTTTCTTATAAAATGAGGACAGTAGTTCAGTGGGCCTGTCTGAGGAAACTGTTTTGAGTAATCTACTTGGAGTCCTTTGAAACAAGGACAGAAACCCAGGGAATGTTAGCCTTTTTAAGTCTCAGTTTTGTGATTTAAAAAATGGAGTTAATATCTTCTTTTTGGGGTTCCTGGATAATTAAATGAGATACACAGACCTAGTGCCTGGTGTACACAGGCCCTCAGTGATTGTGAGTCATCGTTACTAGTATTGCGGTCATGTGATGTCTGTTGATGGAGTTACAGCCTCTCTGGCCTTCATCAGTACTCTAAGGAAAGGTAAATCTGCAACTTGGTGGGTTAGATAAAGCATTTTGCTTTGAGAGGTCATTAGTAGAAGGCAAGCACAGGGTGTACTCAATGAAGTGTGACTGCTGGACGCCAAGAAAAATTGGGGTTTGCAGTAACAGCCCCCTTTATTCAAGCAGAAAACAGTCTGACGCAAGCAGTGCTTTCTAAATGGCTATGAATGGAACAATCCACTAGGAGAATTTTCCATCTAGAGTACTGGTAATTAACCCAAATGAGACTAAACTGCTGGAAAATCCGAGAGCAATGGAAAATCAAAAGGGTGCCCTGAATTGAATGGGTTAAGGCTATATTGTACTTTAATTCAGAAACAAGTTTTTATGGTTGGAAAAAGCTAAAGTAATTAATTCGACCGTGAACTCTTAGATTAAATTTATTGGGAGAGGAATCTCATTTTCTAGTGAATCTGTGTAATTCTAGACTGACGGTCTAGACTTTGATCAACTATTACTATCCGATCCCAATTGAACTCCCTTACTAATGAGTTGAACCTTGAGAAACCTGGAATAAATTTTTAAAAAACCCTGCTAAGAAACAGTATTTTTTGACCATATAAGATTTGGGGGTCTTGTTTTTATTGGCCCTTTAATCTTTGCTATTGCCATTTATCATGGTAGTTCCCTTATGTATTACTGATTGCAACCACAACCTAATAGATAGAATTTCAGATTAGTTGGTTAAATTCAGGCAGTATTTACTGTGTACCTGTTGGGTACCAGGTGGTGTGCTAAATGCTAGAAATATAGAGACAAATAAGACATTGTTCTTGTCCTCAAGGCATTTGTAGCCTTGTCAGGTTCTATCAATAATGATGACTATAGTAAGAATAGCTAACATTTGTAGAGGACTTAACAATTTTCTATGCAAGTGCTTTGTATGTGTTGACTCAATCCTCACAAGGACTTTGGTGCAGGTGCTTTTATTTTGTTTTACAAATGAAGACCTTGAGGCACAAAAATTCAAGTAGCTTGCCTAAAGTGGAGTAGAGAGCAGGAATTTGAATGTAGGCTGTCTGGTTCTACTATGGCAGGCAGCCACTGAGTACCTACTGCATGCTTTGGTCAGAGTTTAGCTTATTAAAATTTTAACCTTTTTTAATTTAAAAAAAATTTGGGTTTTTTTTCTTTTTTAATGTGGACCATTTTAAAAGTCTTTATTGAATTTGTTATAATACCGCTTCTGTTTCTGTTTTGGTTTTTTGGCCATGAGGCATGTGGGTTCTTAGTTTCCCAACCAGGGTTGGAACCTGCGCCCCTGCAATGGAAGGTGAAGTCTTAACCACTGGACCCCCAGGGAAGTCCTTAAATTTATGATTTTTTAAAACCTGTTTTCTTTAAACCTTTAAAACCCAACAAAAAATAGTAAATCCAGTAAAATAAAACTCTAATAAATCCATGAAACTTGTTAATAAAAACATATCTGGGGCTTCCCCGGTGGCTCAGTGGTAAAGAATCCACCTGCCAATTCAGGAGACATGGGTTCAGTCCCTGGGCCGGGAATATCCCACATGCTGAGGAGCAACTCAGCCACAGCTACTGAACCTGTGCTCTAGAGCCTGGGAGCTGCAACTCCTGAGCCCTAGAGCCTGTACTCCAAAAACAAGAGAAACCACCACAGTGAGATGTCTGCGCGCTGCAACCAAAGAGTAGCCCCTGCTTGCTCCAACTAGAGAAAAGCTTGTGCAGCAACGAAGACCCAGCACAGCCACAAATAATAAACAAGTAAAAACACATTTGCTAGTTTTTTGATGCTCAAATGCTTTTAACCATGAGATGAAATTCTCATATTAATACTATTTACAAACTTGGTTAGAGTTCCTTAAACATTTCAAACCATACTTACAAATTCAGTGTTTGATTTCCTCAAGTACTTCATACTTCCAGTAGAGACAGATAAGTCATCATCTCTTTTTTTTTTTTTTTTTTTAAGTCATCATCTCTTAAGAATTTTAAACATTTTAACCTTACAACCACTGATGGTTGTAATGGTAATAAAAGTTACTACTACACTGTATAAATACAACTTAAAATTTATCACTATTACTGTCTCTTCATTCAGAGACTACAAATGTACCCAACCAAAGTGGACAGAATTACCATTCTGAAGCTACTATAGCGTTCCAGGTTGGAGATGCATGTCTGGGTCAATATTCTAGGCTTGTTCTTCTTGGCCTAAACTGCCTTATAGTAATGGGACTGCCCAAGCCTTTGCCTCTTTCTGTATCTTGTACTTATCTAATTAAAAATAATTATTGGAGTATAGTTGATTTACAGTGTCATGTTAGTTTCTACTGTACTGTGAAGTGAATTGAATTCACTCTACTGTAAAGTGAATCAGTTATGTATATACATGTTAATCGCTTAGTCATGACTCTTTGCAACCTCATGGACTGTATCCTGCTAGGTTTTTCTGTCCGTGGATTTCTCTAGACAAGAATACTGAAGTTGGTAGCTATTCTCTTCTCCAAAGGATTTTCCTGACCCAGGGATCAAACCTGGGTCTCCTGCATTATAAGCAGATTATTTACCACCTGAACCACTAGGGAAGCCCATGCATATACATATATCCACTCTTTTTTAGATTCTTTCTCATACAGGTCATTATAGAGTATTGAGTAGAGTTTCCTGTGCTATACAGTAAGTTCTTATTAGTTGCCTATTTTTTATATAGTAGTGTGTATGTATCAATCCCAATTTCTCAATTTGTTCCCCCCCACCCCATATGTTTGTTTTCTATATCTGACTCTTTCTGTTATGTAACTAAGTTCATTTTGTACTTAGCTAATTTTTTAAAAACTATTTATTTGGCTGTGCATGGTCTTGGTTGCAGCATGTGGGATCTGATTCCCTGACCAGGGATTGAACCCAGGCCCCCTCTATTGGGAGCAAGGAGTGTTAGCCCACTGGACCACCAGGGGAGTCCCTGTATTTATCTAATTTTTGACCATAGTCTCTTAATCTGTGTTAGAGGTAACAGGATTCTGTAGACCCTGCCTAGATGGCATCTTTCCTGTTGAGTTTGCATCGACAGGACCTTGTCCAGTAGTCAGAGGTAGTCATTTCGGCAGATTGGCACATAACACTTTAAAATAAGTACTATTGGAAATTCACATACACCGTAATCCCATACCCAGGACGATCTCTAGCACAAACAGTACTTTCTGTGTGAATTAAAAGGTGCCAGTCTAGGTAGATAAAATAATTACAAAAGGCCTCAGGTCACGACTCAAGGTTCAGCTAGCTAAGCCTGGCTAGATTTTTACTCCGGCTTGCCCTGTTTGCCACAGGTACCCTATAGCTCAAAAACTCCCTTTTTAATTCATGAATTTTCACAGAATTAATGGTCAGTTTGTTATTTGATCTTTTAAACTGGCTCCTTTCTAGACTTTCTGGCAAAAACAAGATATTCTAGCCCCATCCTGATGTATCCCTTCCCCCACCCTTGCCCAAGACTAGAGTCAGATATTACTGCAGAGCCAGTAGCTTTTGTGGCAGAATCGTGTTAGATGCTGTTAGATATGTTTGAAATTTGATTTTGTATGAAATTGTTCTGTTGAATTACTGATACTGCTCTTTAGTGACAAAGATCTGAAAGATCTCTTTTTAATGGATCACGGAGATTCCGATTTAACTCTGTTAAATCCTTAACATATTCTTCTAATTAAAAAAGAAATTTCGATATCTCTTCACTTACTCTTTGAGCCACCAGCTTGTTTGCCCTCTCTATATACAGCGACATTCACTTACCAACTTCAGTACATGGTGTTGTGCCGAACTGTGATGCCCTTCGTGTTGTCTAAGCCTTCTGTGATATGTGCCTCCTTAGATCCTGGTGCTTAGCCGGGCTTCGTCTGTAATCATTCTGTAACCACATGTTCAGTAGCGAAGACACATGACCAGCACCTGGTTCCTGATGTTACCTTTCTGGCCTTGCTCCTCCTCGTGTTGCCATGAATACCCCACCAGCCCTCTGCTTCCTTCTGCTCACTTAACCTAGTATTTCTTCTCCTGTTTCTTTTGTTTTCTGCGTTCAAAACCCCCAGTCTCCCTGTGACATGGAGTTTTTTTCGTTTTTTTTTGGAGGTGGAGAAGGGGTACTTATAGTACTTTGTCAAATTTTGTGTTTTTTATCCCCCCATCTCCCAAACTCCTTTTATTGGAAAACTACTGGAGAATGTGTTAAATAGTTTTAAAATAGACGATTCAAAAAACACACTTCTCTCCTTTATTTTTCTTCAAATCTGATATTAAGCTGCCCTGGAGTGAGTTGGTATTCATGGGATTATATTTATGTTTTTTTCCTTAAACTGGGTAGTAGGTACATGGGTATTTGTTTCTTTATACTGTTTTTACATCTGAAATATTTTATAACAACACATGTTTTCTTTATTTAAAAATTTTGCCTGAATCTCTTGATTTTTGTAGGGATAGGAAAAGGTGCATCTTTAGCCCTGAATAGACAAATGCATGAAGATGTGTGGCTGAGGATATGTAGTCAGTATTGCTCAGATTTGGTGCCTGTAATGTGCCAGACAGTGTTCCAGGTACAGAGGCTATAGTGTCACTAGGAGAGTGTTCTGCCTTTCTGCATTCTATATCTAGGTGGGGAGCACACTAAGCAAATAAATATGGAATATAATATCAGCTACTAATAAGTGCTACACATAGCTTAGAAAGGAGGACCTTTGACTGGGTCGAGGGAAGCTAGTTTAGATGGATGGTCAGGGAAGACCACGTAAGGGGGGTGACATTTGAGCAGAGACATGAATGAAGTGGGGGAGTAAGAAACACGGGAGAATGGAGAGAAGAGTGGGCCACAACTGGGAATGGGCAGAGCAAAGATCCTTGGGCCAGAGAATGTTTGGCATATTTAAGGAAGAGCAGGTAGTGTCTAAAGAAAAGTAAGCCAGAAGTGATTGGGGGGGGGGGGGGGGGTGAAGCCACAAAGATCAGCGGGGATCAGTAAGGCCTTGCAGGTCATAGTGAGGGGTTTGTGTTTACTCTAAGTGTGGTGGAGGGTTGGTTGGTTGGTTGGTTTTAGCTGCACCATTCAGCATATGGGATCTTAGTTCCCCAACCAGTGATCGAACCCGTGCCCCTTGCCTTGGGAGCTTGGAGTCTTTACCACTGGGCCACCAGGGTAGTCCCACAATGGGGAGTTTTTGAACAAGAGAGTGACAGAATCTGAGTGAACTTTAAAAAATTACTTTGGTTATTGTGCAAAGAGTTTATTATAGAGAGCAAGAGTAAGGCAGAGAGGCCACAGTTAGTTAGCTGTTGGTGCAGTTCAGGTGAGAGGTGGTAGTGGCTTGGACTGGTGGGGGTGGTGAGAGAAGATCAAGTTCTAGATATTTTTCAGAGGATTAGAAGTGAGGAGAAAGTTAAGGGTGAGGCCTGGGGTTTTCGCCTGAGCCACTAATTTTGGTGAATGTTGATAACATCTTTCCCCTCACTAAAGGAAGAACAGATTTAGAGAAAGAAAGTTTCATATTCTTGGTACACAGTCTGATGGAGGTGTCAAGTGGGCAATTGGATATATGAATCTGGGATGGGGGAATGATGTGGATGGAAATATATGGAGGGATGATCAACTTATAGATGATATTTACAACTTTGAGATTAAATGAGATAATTACTCAAGTGAATAAGTGTCCGTGGAGAAGAGATTCAAGAATGAAGAGCAAGAGTACTCTGTCTTCTAGAGGTCAGGGGAATGAGAGGAACCAACAAGGGAGATTGAGATGGAGTGGCTGTCAAGGAAGGGAAAACGCAGAGAAGTGTGGTGTAAGCCAGGTGAAGAGATGGTTTCAGGAAAGGAGTGATTAAAAAATGGACTTAGATGAGGGCTAAGAATTGATCTTTGAATGTATCCAAATAAGAGTTTATTGGAGATCTCTACAAGAGTAGTTTCACTGGACAAGAGTGGTTTGCAGCATATTGAATAGAACGTGAAAGATGAGGAAATAGAGATAGTGAATAGAGACAGTTCTGTGAAGGGCTTTGCTATAAAGAGCAGTAGAGAATGGGAATGATAAGCAGGAAAGTGATAAAGAAGCTGGAGAGGTGTTTTGGTTTTAAAGATGGGAAATATTCTGGCCTTCGAATGTGCTGATGAAAATTATCCAGTAGAGAAGGAGAGCGAAGTGATAGAGGGGACAGTCTTCCCACATAAAACCCATGGGCCTTCTCTAAACCCGTGGAGGTGGCAGTCAGGGAAGGGCAGTTTTCCTGGGAGGAAGTATCAAATGTTATATGAAAGATGACAGATCAGAAACAATTGAAATGTCTAACCTAGAGGAAATGAAATACGTTGGCTATCTAACAATTACAGTGATACAATGCAGAACTACAGTTTACCCAGTAAAAATCATTATGAAGTTTTGTGTTGATTGATATAGAAAGATTTTCAGATTTAAGTGCAAAAAAGTATTTTTAATGAAAAATGATAAATACACATTTTAGTAGAGAAAATGTCAGTGATTTTATTGGTGATTTTTAATTTCTTCATTTGACTCTTTTCCAGACTATTTCCTCATGTTTTTTGTACACTGAGCGTATATTACCTGTATCTTTTAAAAAGTTATTCTGAGAATGTCAGTGAGCTGAACTGATTTATATCAATCATAAACTATTTTTTTTTATTTTTTTAAAGCTATGTTACTGCATGTTTTCTGTTTGCTTATTTTTGTTATCCTCTTTTCCTACTATCTATTGGCTAAATATAGTAGTCCTCGTGTTTGAAAGTTATTCATTCTGTTTATATTCTTTTGGCAGTTGTCCCTAACTCTTTTTTTTCTTTTTAATTAACTTATTTTTTATTGAAGGATAATTGCTTTACAGACTTTTGCTGTTTTCTGTCAAACCTCAACATGAATCAGCCATAGGTATGCATATATCCCCTCCCTTTTGAACCTCCCCCCATCTCCCTCCCCATCCCACCCCTCTAGGTTGATACAGAGCCCCCGTTTGAGTTTCCTGAGCCATACAGCAAATTCCCATTGGCTGTCTACTTTACATGTGGTAATGCAAATTTCCATGTTACTCCTTCCACCTTCTCACCCTCTCCTCCCCTCTCCCCATGTCCATAAGTCTATTCTCTATGTCTGTTTCTCCATTGCTGCCCTGTAAATAAATTCTTTAGTACCATTTTTCTAGATTCTGTATATATGTGTTAGAATATGATGTTTATCTTTCTCTTTCTGACTTACTTCACTCTATATAATAGGTTCTAGGTTCATCCACCTCATTAGAACTGACTTGAATGTGTTCCTTTTTATGACTGAGTAATATTCCATTGTGTATATGTACCACAGCTTCTTTATCCATTCATCTGTCGATGGACATCTAGATTGCTTCCATGTTCTAGCTATTGTAAATAGTCCTGCAATGAAAAATGGGATACTTGTGTCTTTTTCAATTTTGGTTTCCTCAAGGTATATGCCTAGGAGTGGGATTGCTGGGTCATATGGTAGTTTTATTCCTAGTTTTTTGAGGAATCTCCATATCGTCTTCCATGGTGGCTGTATCAATTTACATTTCCACCAACAGTGCTAAAGCATTCCCTTTTCTCCACACCCTCTCCAGAATTTGTCTGTAGACTTTTTGATGATGGCCATTCTGACTGGTATAAGGTGATATCTCATTGTAGTTTTTATTTGCATTTCTGTAGTAATGAGCGATATTGAACATGTTTTCATGTGTGTGTTAGCCATTCTGTATGTCTTTGGAGAAATGTCTGTTTAGGTCTTTTTCCTACTTTTTGACTGGGTGGTTTGTTTTTCTGGTACTGAGTTGTCCTTGCTGCTTGTATATTTTGGAAATTAATCCTTTGTAAGTTGTTTAATTTGCTATTTTCTCCCATTCTGAAGGTTGTCTTTTCACCTTGCTTATAGTTTCCTTTGCTGTGCTAAAGATTTTAAGTTTAATCAGGTCCCACTTGTTTAGTTTTGCTTTTATTTCCATTACTCTAGGAGGTGGGTCATAAAGGATCTTGCTCTGATTTATGTCATTGAGTGTTCTGCCTATGTTTTCCTCTAAGAGTTTTATAGTTTCTGGTTTTACATTTAGGTCTTCAATCCATTTTGAGTTTATCTTTGTGTATGATGTTAGGAAGTGTTCTAATTTCATTCTTTTACATGTAGCTGTCCAGTTTTCCCAGCACCATTTATTGAAGAGGTTGTCTTTGTCCCATTGTATATTCTTGCTCCCTTTGTCAAAAATAAAGTAGCCATAGGTGCATGGGTTTATTTCTGGGCTTTCTATCTTGTTCCATTGGTCTATATTTCTGTTTTTGTGCCAGTACCGTATTGTCCTGATGACTGTAGCTTTGTAGTATAAGCTGAAGTCAGGAAGGTTGATTCCTCCAGCTCCATTCTTCTTTCTCAAGACTGCTTTGGCTATTCAGGGTCTTTTGTGTTTCCATATGAATTATGAAATTTTTTGTTCTAGGTCTGTGAAAAATGCCATTGGTAATTTGATAGGGATCACATTGAATCTGTAGATTGCGTTTGGTAGTCATTTGGTAGATTATTTGGCAGAGAAAATAATCATTTTCACAATATTGATTCTTCCTACCCAGGAACATGGAATATCTCTCCATCTGTTTATGTCATCTTTGATTTCTTTCATTAGTGTCTTACAATTTTCTGCATACAAATCTTTTGTCTCCTTAGGTAAGTTTATTCCTAGATATTTAATTATTTTTGTTGCAGTGGTGAATGGAACTGATTCCTTAATTTCTCTTTCTGATTTTTCATTGTTAGTATATAGAAATGCAAGTGATTTCTGTGTATTGATTTTGTATCCTGCAACTTTGCTAAATTCACTGATTAGCTCTGGTAATTTTCTGATACCATCTTTAGGGTTTTCTATGTACAGTATCATGTCATCTGCAAATAGTGAGAGCTTTACTTCTTCTTTTCCAGTCTGGATTCCTTTTATTTCTTTTTCTTCTCTGATTGCTGTAGCTAGGACTTCCAGAATTATGTTGAATAATAGTGATGAAAGTGGACACCCTTGTCTTGTTCCTGATCTTAGGGCGAATGCTTTCTGTTTCTCACCATTAAGAATAATGTTTGCTGTCAGTTTATCATATATGGCCTTTACTATGTTGAGGTAGGTTCCTTTTGTGCCCATTTTTTGAAGAGTTTTAATCAGAAGTGCTTGCTGAATTTTGTCAAAGGCTTTTTCTACATCTATTGAGATGATCTTATGGTTTTTATCTTTCAGTTTGTTAATATGGTGTATCACTTTGATTGATTTGCATATAATGAAGAATCCTTGCATCCCTGGAATAAACCCAGCTTGATCATGGTGTATGAGCTTTTTGATGTGTTGCTGAATTCTGTTTGCTAAAATTTTGTTGAGGACTTTTGCATCTATGTTCATCAGTGATATTGGCCTGTAGTTTTCTTTTTTTGTGTTGTCTTTGTCTGGTTTTGGTATCAGGGTGATGGTGGCCTTGTAGAATGAGTTTGGAAGTGTTCCTTCCTCTGCAATTTTTTGAAAGAGTTTTAGAAGGATAGGCATTAGCTCTTCTCTGAATGTTTGATAGAATTCTCCTGTGAAGCTGTCTGGTCCTGGGCTTTTGGGTTTCTTTTGCTGTTGTTGTTTTATTTTTGTTTTTTTTTTTTTTTTGAGATTTTTGATCACAGCTTCAATTTCAAAAGTGATTGTAACTCTTACTCTTAATTTGATAATATATGTACTTATGTTTGTTCCTATTGAAAAAATTTATCTTATTTTAAACCTTTAAATGTATGTATTCCCCACACATACTTAAAAAAAGACTAGCATGTTAGAAGATTTCATCTTCCTCTCTACCCTCCAGCCATGCCCCACCTTTAAAAAAAAAATGTGCTTTGATTTTTAAAGAACACTAGTTCTGGAATTGCTATGGGTTTACTTTTTTGTTTTGTTTTGTACCTTGTTTAGACAATAGTTAACTTAATAAGTTATTTACTTATTACCCTTCCCATTTTTATAGTGTATTCCAGAATATGTCTTTATTTTTAAGTTTTGAGTTTTTTCTTTCACGCCTTTGCACCTGTCACTTCATTGACTTCTTAGAGCCGGTGTTGCCTTTGAGAATTATGGAGTCAATCTGATTCTTGTTTTTCCTTTATAAGCGATTTGCTTTTCCTCTAAACTTTAGGCATCTTTTTCTTTTTTCTTTCATTTCATTATACTGTGAAGTGAAAGTCGCTTGGTCATTTTTGACGCTTTGCAACCCCATGGACTATACAGTCCATGGAATTCTGCAGACCAGAATACTGGAGTGGGTAGCTTTTCCCTTCTCCAGGGGATCTTGCCAACGCAGGGATCGAACCCAGGTTTCCCGCATTGAAGGCGGATTCTTTACCAGCTGAGTCACAAGGAAAGCATTATAATGAGTTCCCACAAGGGAAGTCATTATACTGTGACTGGTGATAAATCCACCCCCTCCCCCCAAAATTTATCCTTTTTATGGTTTTTTTTTTTCCAGTCTGAGGTCTCACATCTTTTACCAGATCTGGGAACCCTGAGTTATTTCTTGTTCAAAATTTTCTCCTTGTGTTTTTCTAGGAGAAACAGCTTTCCTTTCCTCTGGGCCTCATTACATAGATATATTGACACTTCCACTTCCATCCTCTACCTCTTGCTATTTATTTTCCTCTTTTTTCCCCTTCCTAATATCTTCTAAGAGAGTTTTTTAACCTGATCTTTGGCTCTTTACCCCAGCTATTGGGTTCTTTATTATCCTGGCTCTTAAATTTTCACACCATTAACTTTAGTTGGTGTTTATTTTAAAACTTCTTGTTCTTACTTATGAGCTTCCCTGGTGGCTTAAAC